>NC_092821.1:55535569-56926402 GCF_023375885.2 Dermacentor andersoni
GAACCAGTATAATTGCAGTATATGCGACAAAGATAAAATATACAAAAGATACAATGAACTTTTATGTCCCTGTTATATAACTCACATTGTATTACCAGCATTGTTTGGGTTAATAAAAATAAAGTGGATAACATATATTGTAGCAGAGCTTCTGCTTAAGCTTCTCAGTCATACATACTTGTAGATATATACTAGCACGAAGGAATGGGCACAAAGAAACACGTTGGCAGTGCTCGCACCAAGTAGCACCCGATTTTATTCTTAGAGGGAGTGCAATTACAACCACATTCACTCTTTTTGGGCTAGTGATGAGTTTGACTCATCCAGTGATTTCATTTTACCTACTTAGTGCCATATACAAACGGCAATGTTTTCATCAGTTTGGTGTGCGTGATGTCAGTTTCTGAGCAAACTGGCATCTGAGGATGCAGTGAGCAGAAATTATGCAGAAGTTGGCTTCCCTGGGTTTTGAAAATGACCGTTAAAAGTGAGGTGGCTGCAGTGACAAAGGTTGCCTGTCCAGTGCAAGAATCCCATATTAAATCAAAATATGTGATGTATTTGTTTTTCTGAAGTAAAGAATTGAAGCTGCAAAACTAACAACTCATGTTTGGAGCTTCAACTTAGTACTAATGATTGGGAGGAATACTTGGGCTCCTGGCAACCTGTTTAGAAAAAACACATTTTTTTTGCTTACTACTCTGCAGTTTACTTATCGTGCAGCACCTGCAATAACACTCAAGAAGCCAACAAACACTAACACCAAGGACAACATACGGGAAATTACTTCAGCCTAATAAATGAAATAACGAAACGATAAATTAATGGAAATGAAAATGGATGAAAGGACAACTTGCCGCAGGTGGGGAATGATTCCACAACCTTCGCATTTCGCGTGCGATGCTCTACCAATTGAGCTACCGCGGTGCCGTTTCCCCGTCCACTTTCTTGGGTATTTATGTTTCCTTGTAGAACCCTGGGAGTGTTAGCCAGCGCCACCACTAACAGACCTTGGCGGCGGACGTGGAACATCCTTTCTGCCGCAGGCGTCAAGAGAACGTGATCTTTTTGGGGTGAAGGCGACCGGTAAATAAATCCACACATGCCAACTCAAAGCATCAATGTTGCCGTATTCGAGACCCTAGTTATGTAATAAATAAGAAAGTGGGTTAGCCGAGGAGGCCGATTTTTATTTATTATTCGTACCATCAGAAGGCAAAAAACGCTGACACCAAGGACAACTTACCGCAACTTCTGGGATCGTTCCCCACCTGCGGCAACTGGTTTTTTCATCTACTTTCATTTCCATTAAGTTATCGTTTGTTTATTTCATTTATTAAGCACAAGTAATTTCCCCATGTTGTCCTTGGTGTCAGTGTTTATTGGCTTCTTATGATATGACTAAAAAAATCGGGCCGCTCGGGGGGCACTTTTAGCCTTACGTTTTCTGAGTATTTTGTGCCGTTGTATTTTGCTATGAATGTCCTACAAGTTTTTCAGATCTTGCTAACACGCTAACCTGCGCAGAATGCCCAGCCTGTCTTTGAGGCACCTTTGAGTGCCTTTAATTCCTTCAGCAGCAAGTGTTACGTAGGATAGACCAGGATTTGTGGTAATGGCAGGCTGCAGGAGCATCGTGCACAGATGTAGGTGGTAACATCAAATGGATATCTCACAAAACATTGCAAGAGATGCCACACTGCGCCAAAATTTGATTGTACACGTGCACTTTGCAAATATAAGGCAGGGAAGTGCAGATTTGCATACTAGACCATTTCCATCCACGAAACCAATAACTCCATTAACAAACCTTCTACAGGGGTCTTGAATAAAGAAGTTGGTTGCTTGAACAATATCATGCACGACGTGGGTACATCATGAATCGCATAGTTTATATGTTGTGTATTGTGAAATGTCTTGCGAATGTGTCGTTTTTAGTGTGTAATCATTGTATAGTGAGGTGACTTTATGTCCAGCACCCATTCTCTGCATATCATGTTGGTGTTTTGTTTTGTCTTAGACTGTAATTATGTTTCATAAAACCTTACATTACTAAAATTAGACTTTGGGGCAGTTTGGTCTTTTCTTCCACATTCTTGTTTTTGTCATTTCCCTCACCATGTAAGCATTTTTCTGGAGGACTTGCAGTATTTCGTCATGCCCTTGGGTTTACAAACCAGATGTCTGTTTCTGAACAGCTCAAACTGCTTGTAGCCTGCAAATCTGGTGCATCCGCAATAGAACTCAATTGTGAACGTATTGATAAAAATATTTCTCAGGGGATGAAGCATTTCTTCAACAGCCGAGTTTGCAGCAATAAAGAAGCAGAATGTTTGCATCTGTGTAATCTATCTATAACTTTCTTTGTATCATCTTTTATCTGACTGTCTGTCAGCATGGTAACATTGCATATTATCTTCTTTCTTAACATTCACAGGTTCAAAATAGCTCCTATAATCTTTTTGTCCTCACATTTTCTGCAATATCCTTCACCGGAAAGATAGCTAGCAGTTCACCTGATTTACCACGTTTACAGGCAACAAATTAACCATAATAGTAGTGTCATGCCCATTGCTCAAAAGCGCTGCTGTGTCGGCTATGGCTAGGAGTAGCATTGACCAACTTCTACAGCTATCGTATTTAAATAGCGGACAGACCAATGTACACTAAGTGCAAGTGTGAAGAGACCATCAGTCATCTTCTGTGCCACCGTTCTCGCTTTGATAATCAACGTGAGACTCTCCAGTGTGCCTTGAATAGACTCGATGACAGGCCATTTACAGAAGCGAAGATTTTGGGAGCCAGGCCTCACAGTTCATTAGCCCAGAAAGCAGTTCGAGCGCTTTTTCACTACCTGAAGGCAACAGACTTGAGTGCCCGGCTATAGACATCCTACACCTAACCTAGTGCATGTGAAATTGCTGTATAGACTCATGTTTTCTCTCTCTTTCACTCCGCATTCACCTCCCCACGTACAGAGTAGCAACGTGCACTCAGTGTGGTTAACCTCCCTGCCATTCCTTCTCCTCTCTCTCTGTCTCCTAAACAATTTTGCACATCTGAAAGTTCCTTAAATTTATGCAAGAAGGTGCTGTTTATAATATAGCTGAATGCTCATGGGATTGGTTTTCTAAGACAATGTGAAAGAAAAACCCCAGTACCTATGTGTTTTGTGATGTTGACCTGTATTTATTATTACGTTGGTGAACTGTGTGTGCACTCTGAAGACATGTGGATTACTGGTGGTGTTTTGTATAATCTGTGTATAATAAAACAACACATTATATTGTCAAGAACACATTCATTTTATCAGTTTTTGTAATGTGTTGTCATGATTTCCTTTCATTGTCAGTGCTGCTAGGCATCCTATTACTTAATTAAAGAGCTTCTGCAGATGTAAAAAGTTGATTCAAAATTTAAGAAACTTTTCATCATTGCAGCTATAGGTTCTTTTAATGATAAGCTCCTTCTTTACTACAAAATAGGGGTTCCTAAATTGGTTATTCGCACATATAAACCACCCTAGCTGGATGAAAATACTTTTCAGAAATTGCTCGAAAGTCTATTTAATCAGGTCAGAATAAGAAGATACTCTTTGCAGATAAAAAACATCAATGGTCCATCTCAATTAATGAAACATTCTGGAAAGCCTTGTGGTCATTCATAGAAATTCTTGTTTGTAGCTTTGTCAGTGCCGTGATGTTTCAACCTTAGCCTAAAAGATAACGATGCTCACACGATGTGAAATTTTCACGAAGTATTCCGTGTGTGCATTATGCAACATAAAAGAAAGAGTTCCCGACACTGACCAAAATAGTTTAAAATTCTTATTAGCACATTGGCTCCCGCACGGGAGCCTTGTGAACAAGGCTCCCATGGGGGAACCAAAACGTAAGTAACTATTTTAAACCATTTTGGACGGTGTCTGGACCTCTTCCTTTTAGTATGCATCACCCCGACCAGACAGGATTTCGTCATACTCCCGACTTCATCTAGTCTGCAACTGTACAATGGGCTGTAATTTTTCCTAAAATCGGAGCTGGCCAAGATGCACTTGGAGTGGTAGCATTGAATAGCCCAGCACTGTCGAATAATTCGTGACGCTATGTTTAAATATTCTTGCGGTGTTAGTTTGCGATACAATAGTACATAATCTATTTACGTTTGGTTTTTCGGAATGCTCCCTATCATGCACTGCCATCTCCACAGTACCATGGCTTTGTGTGTGGATTCCTTCCCTTTTGAAGGCCACCATTGCTTGCACAGCACCACAGCCTGCCTGCCTTGATCTTGCGGAAGAAGAAAACACAAAATGCCTATTTTTTGAAGTGCATGCATGGCTCTACGCAACACCACCTGCCGTCGGGGTTTTAGGGTTTTTTGCAGAGAAAGTGTTTGTAATGGCACCTTATGTGTGCCCTGGTGGCTAAGTGTTGGCCTCTTTGCCTTTGTAAAAATTTCACACTTATGGATACTGTTAAGGGTTCCTGTATTATATTTTCTTTCACATCCTATAGAAATGTTTGTTTCATTATAAAACTAAAAATTATAGTTGAATTGCTGTTTTGTGTGATATGCAATATTCAGCTGAAGGTGATCAGCAGAGGTCAAAGAAGTGTTATATCAGCTGGACAAATTTTTTTAGAAGGGGGCTTCTTCGTTAGGGTAACAACTGTTTTCCTTGGCAGTATTTATATAGCTCATTTTTCTGCACTCCATGGATATTCAGCGAAATGAGTGAGTGCATAGAGAGGGTGAGCCAAGTTTAAATGCTCAACATGGGGGTTTAGTTGGGATAGCGTGGTGTATTGAAGTAGGGAGTTTGGCAGGTTGCTAACACCGAGGCCAGAAATTTTGAAAAACTCCTTATATTTGTGGAATTTCAGTACGTGCCCCTGGGGCGAGCATAGGTATATGTCACCGTGGCCATTGGTTATGAGCACTTGGGGCCACTGGGTATATATAGCTCTTCAATGAACTTTCTTGACACAAACTTGTGTATGTACACTGGGTGTGTGCCACTGCATATGTGCCACTCTTTAATGAACGTCTTTGATGCCGACCTAGGTCATGGGGCATCACAAGAACCTAGGTAGTGACATCTGTGTATGCATGTGTGTATGAGCGAGTTGTGTGCTTGGATTTTCTTTCCCTGACGACGACTAGCCCCCTTGTTGAATTACATTCAGCCTGAGATATCACCTGTTTGACTACTCTTATCACATTCTGCCCATTTTGCTGTGAACTTGTCATGTTCTCAAGCTGGCAAGTTTGAATTTCCTGTACTACACAGTGCTAAAGAAAGTGATTCAGAATGGGTGGTACTACCTCAGCTTCTTTTTCTTTGGAGCTGCGTGTTACATGAGACAATAAGTTGTACGCAGATGTCGATTAAAAATAACATAGGTATTCAAAGGGACTTTCATTATTGTCTAGGTCATTGGTGCTGCCTGGCCTCCTTTGCATCATTCTTTGTAGCATGCTCGTTTACATTCAAAAAGAAATGTGGCCTGTTCTAATGCATGCAAGGACTGCCCAATAGCTCATGATGTTTTGAGCCACTAAATTTCACTCTTGGCTGCACTTGTGGATTTTCAACTGTATTGAAGCTTGCAAAATCCTTGAATTTTCTGCCAAACTGGTTTGCTTGTCTTTATCCAATTTATTGAATTATTTCCCTTTCATTCTGCTATAGCTATTGATTGTACTGAAATAATGGCACATTTGATTCTGGAACTGCAATAAATTTCCAGACATTTTATTGCTTTGTCATGGTTTTCGCACCTCGTTAGACACAATCTACTAAACACGCACACAAGAAAACTCCCTTCAGCCTCCTAAAATTCGCAAAAGGTGCATAATAAACTTCCAGACCTACCTGTAATAGCTCTAATAAAGAGCTAAAATGCTCTCCCAAAACATCTGTTTAAAATTCTCTTAATAAAACAGCTCCCTAAAGCTGTATAAATTCACGCCCAAGAATTCCCCTATATATTCCCATAAAAAGGAAAAACTGAAGTCTCAAAACCATCCATAAGTGCTCCCTTAAGCGGAGCTCGCAAAATATGGGAACAGTTGCTCCCAGGTTTACACCTAAGCACTCCCTGAAGGAGGCAAAATAATTTTCCAAAAGTCTCCTTCAGAACTTCTTTAACAAGCCAAACGTTTTCGAAAATATGTACGTGAGTGCTCTCATCGCTTCTCCTATAAATTCCCATAAGAAGCGAAATAAAATGCCCATGTTCACTTGTAAAAGCTCCGAAAGCTCCTCATAAAAACTTCCATAGTGCTAGTGTTCAAAAGAGGAATAAAAACTCCCAACGTTCCCCATTAAGACTCCTGCAACCGCTCAGGGGTTGGTGTTCAAAAGAGAATTAAAATAACTCCCATAATTCCCCATTAAACGGCCAAACACAAGGGTTCGAAAAAATAGCTTCGTTAGAATGGACGATATTGTCTCCTCTTAAGGGCTTGACTTCTGCAACGAGGCCAAAACTCTCTAAAAGGGTCAAACCTGTTTACAATGTACAACCATGCCGAATGTTATTTAGTGTGAAGGAAGGCTGCAGACGCTCGCGCTTCTCACGAAATGGTCGGAAAAATATGAATGACTTCTGATAAACGGCCACTTTCATCAGAAAGGCGCAGGTCCCGCGCATTTTCATAATTTGCCCGGCCGATCCTCTGCAGCCAAAATCTTACCGCGAGCCGCGTTGGTCTTGCGGATGGAATAACGAAAAGTCTTTTCGCCTAGCGTCCTCAGTTGTTGCACCCATAAGCACAACATAAGCTAAGCAACGCCGCAATACGTAAATGGCACCAGCGATAGCGAAATGCTGCCCCAAAAGCTAACCCAGGCGCGATTTCGATACTCGGGAATGGCGCCGGCGTCTGCTACGGACCAAAAGAGCCCACCCTCGCAGCTGACCTTGCCGCTGCGACCAATAGGAGGGTCGACTCTCCGGAGGCGTGGCAGGCGAGAGAGAAAGCGGCGAAGTTCAAAGGAAGTCGTTACTTTTTTATTCAGGGATTTTAGGTCAACGCAGTGCGCCTCACGAGACGCTCATTTGAGGGATCGTCAGCCGTTTGTGCGCAGGCGCAAGTAAGAGCGGGCGTGTGAGAGAAAATCTGGGGGCTTTTGCTCCTTGAACATGCGACTGTGCCTAGGCACTACGGAGGACCTTTCTTAGCGCGTGTTGTATGCCTTTGTCGCCTACACATGCCGGCATTGTGGAGTGCGGTCGGGTTTGTTTACGCTCCCCCGCTGGCTGCTCCCCGCGGTCAGGCAGGGGGCACGGACGCCCCATTTGGTGATCGCTATATCTGAAGAGGCAAGGTTCTGACTGGTGTTGTATAAGTCGCGCGTCGCTTTCTTCGCACTGCTCCAGGAGGGCACATGTAACCGGGAAACTGAGGCCTCAGGGAGCACCTGAGGTTACAATAAAGCAAGTGGCCCAGGATCTCCAGGGCACCCAAGGGGTATCGGGACGATCAAAGCTGGAAGCAGGGTGGTCTGTTGGTTGCGGTGGCGGAGACGTAAGCGTGTCAGGGGTAGTTCAAATATTACATTTTATACACCCCTGGCATAAACCGATTTTATACATCCCTGGCACGCGCAGACCTCGGCGAGCCCCAACCCACGGACCAGTCCGGGGTCCAGCTTTGATGTCACCGTTGCCGCTTTGGTGTCGCGGAGGCGCCGCCACTATTGCGTAATAATGACACGTTGTAACAATTTTAACACGTTGTTACAAACACGACTGAATAAATATAATTACCTCCAGCCGCCAACTTATGACGCTAAGTTCAGCAGTACCGCGCCCCGCGACTTCTGCAACACAAGTCAGAACTTTGACTCTGAATGTACGTAGGACAGACATTCTCGCGCCTGCGGCGCTGGTGCTGAGTACGTCATCGCCACCAGCGGACCTTCAGCCACTTGCGTTCAACCACGATTGCTAAGGCACTCTGCTTTCTAGGTTTTCAATCTATGTGGCCCGGGCTCTACTACGGTCGCCACTGCTCCCATAGAAACATTTACAAGGTACTTCGCCGTAAGGCGCGAGAAAGCTATGATCCGCCACGACTGACTTAGCGCGAGCACCACAGGCGTGAGACAGTCTGTCCGATTCAGCGGTCGGCAAATCGGGCGTCAGCGCCCGCTGCTTCACCTATTTTACCGCGCCGGCATCCAGCGTCCGAGGCTAAGTAAACTAGACCCTACGACACGCCTAGGGACAAACGCTTTAACACGCGCTAAGAAGCCTGCTCCGCAGTGCCTAGCCAGAGTTATATGTTCAAAGAGCAAAAGCTCCCTAATCTCTCTCGCGCCCGCTCTTACCCGCGCCTGCACACAAACAGCTGGCGATCCCTCAAATAAAAGTCTCGTGCGCGCCTCTGCTTACCCTGCTCTTAGTCGACGCTTCGGCTCCTTTCTCCGACCCCGCTTCGCTACTTCCCTCTAGGTGGCGTTGATTTGCCGCGCGCTCACCGTGCTCCTCGCTAGGCGCGTGATTCTCTTCTCCAGCTTCATGTGCCTTGCTGCTCCTGCGCACGATGACCTCGTAGATTTCGCAGACAGCGCACGTACGCCTGCGCATAAAATCCGGTAGAGACGCTTACGACTGCTTACGTGCGCGAATGCGAAAAACTTGGAGGGCGATTAAGCTTCGTCGTTAAGAGGAAGATTTAGCTCAGGCCCAACTCCGACGCGACCTATTCAAATACATGTCAAACGCTAAAACGTTATTCGGAGATAACACACGGACTTATTTTAAAGGAATTTATTGAATTTGAGAGTTCTCGTGACTGTTGGCAGCGGAATTTCGATTTAGTGCCTGAATTTTGTTAGAAAGATTTTAAAAATTCGCTACCTTTAAAAAAATATAACCACAGTGTTTACAAATAATAGCTCTCGTCAAGAGCAAATATCGCGCTTCTGTAATTGGCATTCATTAAATTGTTGAAAGCGGAGAAACTATATATGTCAATTTATTATTACGTCAATGTGTTTGATTGTGTAGAAGGGTTCTGCAAAAGTGGTCTTCCCAGATTACAATTTTGTTTTAGATTCATGTGCAAGATATCAATTTCATCCGCTTTACATGTACTATTACGTGCAATTCCCAGAAGTGTGGTATCGTTTTTCATCGCTGAGTTACAGAGTTGTCAACTTGATAGTATTGTTTCCTGAAAATGTTCGTTTTTTTCTAATTTATATAAAAAATTGACGACTTAAATGGAGAATTAGAAAGCAACAGTCACTATATTAAAATTTTTTTTTTGTTATACAGCAAACCTCGCCAAATTCGGTGCAGTGATTGCCGAGAAAAACGAATTCTCCCTTTACATCTTTCTATATAGGAGCACCCGAGCTAATGCTTCCTCTTAAGAGCGGAACGCGATAGCATTCAAAAGTCCCTGACCATTTGTCAGGCTTCCCGGAAACTGCAGCTTATGTAGCATATTGTCGCGGTACAACGCGGACAGAACACAGGGAGACGTTCTTCACGAACAACAGGACAATCTTGTCTTGTCTTGTGTCCCAGACAGTGGCGCGTACCCACTATGGGGGATTGGCCAAGAAGCAGGCGGTTTTCCGAATGGTTAGAAGTAGAGAGAAACTAGATTTGTATAGTGGAGCGTGGGACGATAGTACTGTAATTTAGAAGTGTAATTAAATATTGTTAGGAATTCCGATAAAATAAGTTAACGTAAAGAAATGAAATAATATAAATTATGGATAATTTTAGAAATTCAGCAAGGTACTCTTTTTGTGTCTCTAATAAAATTGTAAACTGCCAGAAAAGCATCCCTGTGGCTGGATCCCAGTGAAGTCGCCCCAAAAGAAAGAATGGTTTGTTAGCGAAAGGCTCAGTTTGGTAAATGAGTATTCTAATAGTTTTCTTTGTCTTAGAAAGCGGCGGCAGGAGAGAAAGTAATGCTCGACAGTTTCAGGCTCACTGCAAAAAGAACATAGAGGGGACACTGGGAGACCAGACCTGTGTAAGTAAAAATTTAGAGGAGGTATGCGACCTCTCAATTTTGTAAAGGAAACTTCCAATTGCCTTGAAGGACACCAATTAGTATTCCATGGGAAGCCAAGATGGTGGAAATCAGAAGAAGGTGTCAGCATGGATATAGCAGAGTTTTGAGATATAGCGAAATTTCTGTACCTAGCCGCGGTGACATAAGCTGTTGTCGGCAAAACAGATATGATAGGGCCGTTCAGGGAAGCTCGTGCGAGTGAATCAGCCATTTCATCCAAATGCAACCCATGATGTCCGGGTACCCAAAGCAAACGTACTTTTCGTAAGTACGGAGGCACCATCGAACGAAATGTTCTTTGAAGTGCTGAATTTAAAGACGCAGTTAGTGCTGTGCATACAGATAGCAGATCAAGCAGATAGCAGATCAAAATTCCAGATCAAGCTACAGAACAGGTATTCGGCTTTAACTC
Organism: Dermacentor andersoni; assembly: GCF_023375885.2. Lineage (NCBI taxonomy): Eukaryota > Metazoa > Arthropoda > Arachnida > Ixodida > Ixodidae > Dermacentor > Dermacentor andersoni. The sequence goes on from NC_092821.1 coordinate 55,546,029, forward strand.
AGGAAGAGGAAATTAGTGTTGAAGCAATGAACGACAATCTTGTGCGCATCATTAAGGAATGTGCAATAGAAGTCGGCGGTAACTCTGTTAGACAGGATACCAGTAAGCTGTCGCAGGAGACGAAAGATCTGATCAAGAAACGCCAATGTATGAAAGCCTCTAACCCTACAGCCAGAATAGAACTGGCAGAACTTTCGAAGTTAATCAACAAGCGTAAGACAGCTGACATAAGGAAGTATAATATGGATAGAATTGAACATGCTCTCAGGAACGGAGGAAGCCTAAAAGCAGTGAAGAAGAAACTAGGAATTGGCAAGAATCAGATGTATGCGTTAAGAGACAAAGCCGGCAATATCATTACTAATATGGATGAGATAGTTCAGGTGGCTGAGGAGTTCTATAGAGATTTATACAGTACGAGTGGAACCCACGATGATAATAGCAGAGAGAATAGTCTAGAGGAATTCGAAATCCCACAAGTAACGCCGGAAGAAGTAAGGAAAGCCTTGGGAGCTATGCAAAGGGGGAAGGCAGCTGGGGAGGATCAGGTAACAGCAGATTTGTTGAAGGACGGTGGGCAGATTGTTCTAGAAAAACTGGCCACCCTGTATACACAATGCCTCATGACCTCGAGCGTACCGGAATCTTGGAAGAACGCTAACATAATCCTAATCCATAAGAAAGGGGATACCAAAGACTTGAAAAATTATAGACCGATCAGCTTACTGTCCGTTGCCTACAAAGTATTTACTAAGGTAATTGCAAATAGAATCAGGAACACCTTAGACTTCCGTCAACCAAAGGACCAGGCAGGATTCCGTAAAGGCTACTCAACAATAGATCATATTCACACTATCAATCAGGTGATAGAGAAATGTGCGGAATATAACCAACCACTATATGTAGCTTTCATTGATTATGAGAAAGCGTTTGATTCAGTCGAAACCTCAGCAGTCATGGAGGCATTGCGGAATCAGGGTGTAGACGAGCCGTACGTAAAAATACTGAAAGATATCTATAGCGGCTCCACAGCCACTGTAGTCCTCCATAAAGAAAGCAACAAAATCCCTATAAAGAAAGGCGTCAGGCAGGGAGATACGATCTCTCCAATGCTATTCACAGCATGTTTACAGGAGGTATTCAGAGACCTGGATTGGGAAGAATTGGGGATAAGAGTAAATGGAGAATACCTTAGTAACTTGCGCTTCGCTGATGATATTGCCTTGCTTAGTAACTCAGGGGACCAACTGCAATGCATGCTCACTGACCTGGAGAGGCAGAGCAGAAGGGTGGGACTAAAAATTAATCTGCAGAAAACTAAAGTAATGTTTAACAGTCTCGGAAGGGAACAGCAGTTTACGATAGGTAGCGAGGCACTGGAAGTGGTGAGGGAATACATCTACTTAGGACAGGTAGTGACTGCTGATCCGGATCATGAGAGTGAAATAATCAGAAGAATAAGAATGGGCTGGGGTGCATTTGGCAGGCATTCTGAGATCATGAACAGCAGGTTGCCATTATCCCTCAAGAGAAAAGTTTATAACAGCTGTGTCTTACCAGTACTCACGTACGGGGCAGAAACCTGGAGGCTTACGAAAAGGGTTCTACTTAAATTGAGGACGACGCAACGGGCTATGGAAAGAAGAATGATAGGTGTAACATTAAGGGATAAGAAAAGAGCAGATTGGGTGAGGGAACAAACGCGCGTTAATGACATCTTAGTTGAAATCAAGAAAAAGAAATGGGCATGGGCAGGACATGTAATGAGGAGGGAAGATAACCGATGGTCATTAAGGGTTACGGACTGGATTCCGAGGGAAGGGAAGCGTAGCAGGGGGCGACAGAAAGTTAGGTGGGCAGATGAGATCAGGAAGTTTGGAGGGTCAACATGGCCACAATTAGCACATGACCGGGGCAGTTGGAGAAGTATGGGAGAGGCCTTTGCCCTGCAGTGGGCGTAACCAGGCTGATGATGATGATGATGATGATACAGATAGCGAGTCGGTCATAATAACAGCTAATGGGTCATTTTGGGGCAGTTTTCGTAATGCTAATATTGACACGTGTACTTATCTTTATCGGGCGACCACGTTTCGCCGCCTAACAAATCTTATCGCACAGCGCGGGACGCGCTTGCATGTATCCGAAGTTTCTGGAAAGTTATCGGTGCTTCTATCCGCAGTCTGTTGTCGCCCAACCTTGTGTTATCTGATTTATTCGCCTAACGCGAATGCTGTAGAACTTTGTGGAAGGCACGCGGGTCCTAACGATTAGTCTGGAACATTCGATGATTCTGTATAAAAGCCGACGCGCTTGACCCGCTGATCAGATTTCCGACGATCGCCGACTGTGTTCGCCGCTCTCGTTGTGCTATAAGTGTAGCCTGTTTTGTGGGCACAAGTTCGCCCAATAAAAGTTAGTTTTGTCGCTCACAGTACTGCTACTGTGTTATTCAACGTCACGACCACGTGACATCTGGTGGAGGTGCTTGTGCGTTCATGTACCGAACGCCCCCGCAAAGCCGCGATCCAAGCCCGAAGCCGGAGGACAAAACCAACGTCGCCCAAGACCAGCGAGCTAGCCGCCGGCTGCAAGGACTGCCCCCAGAGCACGGACTCCTACCTGAGACGTGCAGGAAGATTGCCACCAAGTCCTCCCCAATGGCAGCCCCAGCATCCCCCGTCGTGCTGCAGCAGCCCAGGGAGCCCCCCACGTTCCGCGGTTCAACATTCGAGGACCCGGAAACCTGGCTCGAGACGTACGAGAGGGTCGCTGCATTTAACAGCTGGAACAGCGACGACAAACTGCGACATGTCTTCTTCGCATTAGAAGACGCTGCCAGGACGTGGTTCGAGAACAGAGAAGCCACGTTAACGACCTGGGAGCTTTTCCGAAGTGGCTTCTTGCAGACATTCACAAGCGTCGTACGCCGAGAACGAGCCCAAGCACTACTGGAAACCCGAGTGCAGCTGCCCAACGAGACCACCGCGATTTTTACAGAAGAAATGAGCCGCCTATTCCGCCACGCCGACCCGGAAATGTCCGAGGAAAAGAAAGTCCGGCTACTAATGCGTGGTGTTAAGGAGGAACTTTTCGCCGGTATGGTACGAAACCCACCGAAGACTGTCGACGAGTTTCTTCGCGAGGCCACTAGCATCGAGAAGACACTCAGATGCCGATTGCCTATCACGCGCCCCCATTGACCCACCGCCGCAAGATGACGAGGATGACGACGCCTTCCTTGGCATAATAAGCGCGGAAGACTTCGCCGAACAACAACGAGGGGACCCGGAGCTAAAAGGCCTCGTCGAGTATTTGGAAGGGCACACCGACGTTGTCCCTAGGGCATTTAAGCGTGGATTATCTTCGTTCACGCTTCAAAACAACCTACTCGTGAAGAAGAACTTCTCACCAGTCCGCGCCAGCTACCTTCTTGTTGTACCGTCAGCGCTGCGTCCAGAGATACTGCACGCCCTACACGACGATCCAACCGCTGGGCACCTCGGATTCTCCCGGACGCTGTCGAGAATACAGGAAAGGTATTACTGGCCGCGTCTGACCGCCGACGTCGCCCGTTACGTCAAGACATGCCGAGATTGTCAACGACGCAAGACACCACCGACAAGGCCAGCAGGATTACTACAGCCGATCGAACCTCCTCGCCGACCATTCCAGCAGATTGGGATGGATTTGTTGGGGCCGTTTCCGATGTCAACATCCGGGAATAAGTGGATCGTCGTGGCGACGGACTATCTCACCCGCTTTGCTGAAACTAAAGCTCTACCAAAAGGCAGCGCAGCCGAAGTGGCGAAATTTTTCGTCGAAAACATCCTGCTGCGACATGGTGCCCCAGAAGTCCTCATCACCGACAGAGGAACGGCTTTTACAGCAGAGCTCACCCAAGCCATTCTGCAGTACAGCCAGACAAGCCACAGGAGGACAACTGCCTACCATCCGCAGACGAATGGTCTCACGGAGCGCCTGAACAAGACCCTCGCCGACATGCTAGCAATGTACGTCGACGTCGAACACAAGACGTGGGACGCGGTCCTGCCGTACGTAACCTATGCGTACAACACGGCGGTACAAGAAACAACACAGATCACGCCGTTCAAGCTGGTCTACGGCAGGAACCCGACGACGACGCTCGACGCCATGCTGCCGCACGTCACTGACGAGGAAAATCTTGACGTCGCTAGCTATCTCCAGCGCGCCGAAGAAGCCCGACAGCTCGCCCGCCTGCGGATCAAGAACCAGCAGAGGACCGACAGCCGACACTACAACCTCCGACGACGCTTTGTCGAGTACCAGCCCGGTGACCGTGTTTGGGTTTGGACCCCTATACGCCGACGAGGACTGAGCGAGAAGCTCTTGCGTCGCTATTTCGGACCGTACAAGATCATCCGACGTATTGGCGCACTGGACTATGAGGTCGCGCCAGACGGCATTTCGCTGTCACAGCGGCGCCGCTCACGACCTGAAATTGTCCACGTTGTGCGACTCAAGCCGTACCACCAGCGTTGACGAACTTTGGGACTTCGCGTAACTGCCCTTTGGATTTGATTTCTTTTCGTTGTTTTGTTACTTATGTTTAATAAGTGTCCTTTTGAGTTTCGCTCTCGTACATTTGTAGCATCGGGACGATGCTCTTTAAGAGGGGGGTATTGACACGTGTACTTATCTTTATCGGGCGACCACGTTTCGCCGCCTAACAAATCTTATCGCACAGCGCGGGACGCGCTTGCATGTATCCGAAGTTTCTGGAAAGTTATCGGTGCTTCTATCCGCAGTCTGTTGTCGCCCAACCTTGTGTTATCTGATTTATTCGCCTAACGCGAATGCTGTAGAACTTTGTGGAAGGCACGCGGGTCCTAACGATTAGTCTGGAACATTCGATGATTCTGTATAAAAGCCGACGCGCTTGACCCGCTGATCAGATTTCCGACGATCGCCGACTGTGTTCGCCGCTCTCGTTGTGCTATAAGTGTAGCCTGTTTTGTGGGCACAAGTTCGCCCAATAAAAGTTAGTTTTGTCGCTCACAGTACTGCTACTGTGTTATTCAACGTCACGACCACGTGACAATATAATCGCTAATAATTCTGCCTGAAATATAGGTGTGAAGTCAGGAAGGCGAAGAGAGTAAGACCACTGAAGAGATTCAGAGAAGATCCCCACTCCTGCCTTCTCATTGCACACAGAAGCGTCCGTAGCTATTACATTGTCAGTGGTTAGCTGGTGTAGGTGGCCGTTTAAGATATTAAATAAATCTCACCTTGGTAATAGCTTAGCATGATATGGAAATATGTCATCGAACTGAATTTTGAGGTCTAGTAAGGCATCATTTGAATGGTAAACATGGCGCAGGGACACATCCAATTTTTGTAACTGTTCTTGTACGAATATTAGCTGAGGACTGTGGAATCTCGACCACGATACTTGGAAAAACTCAGACGGTTCAGTGATAAACATATATTGCGTACGCGTTTTGAAATAATCATAAATTTTTACTAATGTCTGAACCGTAAGTATGCGGAACTTGCAATCTAGGGTGGGTATATGAGCTTCCTGATAAAGAACAACGTTGGCAACAAATCTAGGTAGCCCAAGGCATGACCGTAGAGCTTCTCTTTCTAAAAGTATCAGAGGTTTAATTTTGTAGGCGGGGCCACCGGAAAATATTACGCGGCCGAATTCTAATATGGGCCGAACATACATTTTATAGATCATCAGTAAGGTATCCCTGCGTAGTCCAGAGCGTCGGTGGCTGAGACGGCGGAGCATAGCTACGGCTCGTTCTGCCTTTGTTTTAATATATTCAATGTGACTGCGCCAGGTGAGTTTGTCATCGTAAATGACTCCCAGATACTTGACTTCGTCAACTTGAGGAATGATTTCCTGTCGGTATTGTAAAGATATATGCACCTGTGCAGTTAATAGGAATACTAATACCGCACTTTTGCTAATATTTAACGACATACATAACCCCTCTAGCCATGTCTCCAGCATTCCTAAGTAATTCTGCAACGACTCTTGTAGTGAATGTATATTATTTGCGGATGTAAAAAATGCGATATCGTCGGCATAAACATAAACACGTACTTCCGGAGACAAAGGAATTGTGCTTAGCAAAATGTTAAATAATATAGGGGAAAGAACGGAACCCTGTGGTACACCTCTTGTCTGCTTGTGTTGGGAAGTCGAAATACCGTGTTGGTAACAAGAAAACTCTCTATCTCTTATAAATTCATACATCCAAGCGGTTATATATTTAGGAAAAGTCGTAGACTGAAGTTTATCTAATAAAATACCATGTTCTACAGAGTAGTATGCTTTTCATACATCTACGTCACCAAAGCTGCGTACTCTCGTTTACGGTGAGCAAGTTTAATGCGGTTCTCTAAATCAACATGGGCGCACCATATGGAGTGCCCGGGATGAAATCCAATCTGGCAAGGACTGCGAAGGGTATCATCCTGCATATAATTTGTTATGCGGCCATGAAGAACTCTTTCTATTAATTTGACGACTTTGGAAGTAAGAGAAATCGGTCTTAAGTTGTCTAAGTCAAGTCCTGCTGATTTTTTCTTGAATAATGGATTAATTTTAGCTATTCTCCACTCTCTTGGAACCCATGTATTTTTGAGAGAGAAATTTATTATGTTTAGGAGGTCCTGAGGCGCATAATCAAATAAAACTTTTAGCATTCCTGTTGTAATTCCATCTGGACCAGGGGCTGACGTCGGTAATGAACAAATAATGCCTTGAAGCTCTGTCGCTGTTACTGTTTCAAAGTCGTCTCCTAAGGGAGGTTTCTGTAGGCCTAACGGCAATTTATACTTGAAACGTTGCGCAAGCCCTTTAGCAATTTTCTCAAAGGATTCCGATACTTCTTTTGTTGTTAAAACGACAGAATCGACATTCACGGGCGCCGGTATAACTTTACGAGATCGAAGAAACTTAAACAGTGCCTTTTTATTGCAAGATTTCGAAAGGTATGTATAGTGCTTGGAATCATAATCCTCCTTAGCCTTTGACACTGTTCGTTTAAATGTAGTAGCTATATATGTATAATCAGCCCAATTAATAGGACTTTGGTTATATAAAAGCTTTTTCCACGCAGCTTTTCTACGTCTAAAATCTCGCTCGCAGTCAGAATTCCACCAGGGACAATATGATCCACCCTTAGTAGATTGCAAAATAAACTGAGCTTTTTTTGATGACTGTTTTAGAATTGAACATAGGCTCATTGCTTTAATATCCCTCTCCATGCCCTCCTGAGTGTGTAAAGCTGATTTTAACGCATTTTAAGATTTTTCGTAATTAACAAAAGTGCGCACATTACTATGTAAACTAGTCAACGGGGTAAGCAGTTCAAAAATTATAGGGAGGTGATGGCTGTTAGTTCCGGAGTCTACAGTCTTCCAGGAGGTGACAAACATGCTCGAGGTAGCAAACGTAAGATCTCGGGCAGATCGCGACTGAGTCCGTACGAAAGTATGTGCTCTCGAATTTAGGCAAGAGAAATTATTCGTTAAGACCCAATCCCACAAGCGTTTTCCACAAGTGTCCGTTCGTAAAACCCCACGACAAATGATGAGAATTAAAATCTCCCACCAGTATGACGTTCTTGTGACTGCGAGCAATAGAGATATCCAGATAGCGGGTATCTTGCACTCCAGCGGGGAAGTACGTGTTTATTATAGAAAAAGGTGTGCAGCCAGGAAGTATTATATCCAGTGCTAAGATTTCACAGTCTGAGGAGATTATCTGGTATGCTATAGTAGCTCTATGGCAGATTTATGTTGAGACAAACAAAACTAAACCACCGCCTCGGGATAGGCAATCCAATCGAAAACATAGGAAATTTTTGAGATGAAAAGTCTGACCAGCAACAAGCCAAGTTTCCTGTAAAATAATAATATCTGGAGAATATTTAGAAATAAGATATAATAAATCTGTTGCAGCGGAAAGTATGGAACGACAGTTCTACTGAATTACTCTTAAAGTTCCTATTGTGAATAAATCCGAACAGCAGAGACTGCTTGGTCTAAAACGCTTTCTTTTGAGAAGTGCTTCTTAGTCGGAATCTCTCTAACGTACTTTTTTGCCTTGGAGTTGGTGGGAGAGCTAGGTTTTTTCTATGTCGGTGACCTTGTTCGTTTAAGAGATCGGGGGTCCATATCTACATCTTCATTTTCCATCCCATCTGTGTCGGAGAGACAGGTTTGGTCATTGATGTTGGTTGGTTGGTTGGTTGGTGAGGATCGTTTGGTCAGAAGTTGATGGCTTTGATGAATTGTTATTAGTGGATGTCTGCGTGGTCGATATTTCAATTGGTGGAGTCCGCGGTAGACCCGAAACCAGATCCTCAATATTGGCTTTATTATTTAATTGAAGCCACGTAGCTAGTTGTGAGGACAGCACCTGTACAAGGGAGCCGGTGAGATTTGTCATAATGCGATCCATTGCTTTCTCCAGCGCCTTTTCTACGGAAGCTCCTACAGCCTCAGAGATTGAGTTTTCCGTACACAGCGTTTGACGGGCCTTTATACCAGCATACCCCTGAGTCCTGCTCTGAATTTCTCCAATGGCCTCACGACGAGAGCATCGACGTCTATCAATTATTTCAATGATTTGTACTTCTTTAGCCCTTGCAGCGCAATTAGGCTCATCTGCGGGGTGGGAACCACTGCAAAGGCAGCAGGACTCATTTCGGGAAGAACAGTCATTTGAATGATGGCCTTCTCCACACATTCGGCATCGTGTGTTTGACCTGCAGCCTTTTAGGGAGTGTCCGAACCGCCAGCACTTTTAGACACTGAAGGACACGAGGTGATAGAGGCTCAACTCGGTATATAAGTGTCCATGCCTTGGTTTCCGATGGGCGGTTCATTCCAGCAAAAGTAGCAATGACTGTTTCTGTGGGTATGCGCTTATTGTCAACGACACGGCTGCAACGATACACAGAAATCACGTCTGCCGCTGAAAACATTTCCAAAATGTCTGCCGGACATAGACTTATGTCGACACCGCGAACTAGACCTTTGGTACATGCAAGGTGATGAGGAATAAAACTGCTCACCGGATGTGTCGCCAAAACATCGCACTTCAGTAAATCTTGAACACAAGCCTGGTCTGACGAGCAGCAAACAATGCCCCCTCGGCCAAACTGTGGAACCTCGGTGATTTGTTGAAAATTGGCCGAGGCCATACGGAGTTCGGTTTCAATTGCTTTGGGATTCTTCATGCGAATCACTTCGCCATCACTCGGAACCAAAGCCACAGGAACGCTGCTCGTCCCACTGCGTAAGAAAAGCTACACCGGCAAATCAGAGTTAGGAAGAGAAGCCGACCAGGAGGAAGCCTCCTGGCCTGGCGATGAGAGTGACATTGCAAAGAAACAAGTACTTACTCTGGAAGGTAAGCAGATATTGAAACAAAAGATCAAAAACAATTACGTAAAAGAGATAGATTAAAAGAAAACCGCCAGCTACTTGACCAGAACCAGTGTTCGGGAGCTCAGGCACCAGGCCACCAGAGCCACCAAATCTGTTCAAAAACGAACAGAGCAGAGGCACGTCTTCTTCGTCATCAACCAATCTCACTCTGACCCACTATAGGCGGAGTCCGTTAGTGCTCCCATCGTCGTCGTCGTCTGCATAGAATAAACGCGTCATTTGTCCCTCCCTACGATAGCATCGTCCCGATGCTAAATAAGAAATGTCACTTGCGGAAAGTAAACGCCGCTAGCATAGTCATTAGCTCACATACGGCTTCATGCGCACAACATGTACAAGTTCAGGACGGTGTGTGCGGCGCCGCGTACAGTTCGGATTATCGGGAACGACCTCGTAGGTGACATTACTGAGGCGCTGCAATACCCGATATGGTCCGAAGTATCGCCTTAACAGTTTCTCGGAGAGGCCTCGTTTCCGTATGGGTGTCCAAACCCACACTCTGTCGCCGACTTCATAAGTAACTATTCTACGGTGAAGATCGTAGTGACCTGCGTCGTAGTCTTGCTGCTGGCAGATCCGCAAGCGCGCGAGCTGCCGAGCTTCTTCTGCGCGTTGCGTAAATACATCGGCTTCCATATCAGTGTCGTCAAAGTCGTGCGGAAGCATCGCATCCAGCATCGTTCGTACATACCGTCCGTGAACAAGTGAGAACGGAGTCATGCGCGTCGTCTCTTATTTCGCCGTGTTATATGCAAAGGTGATGTAAGGTAGGATGTCGTCCCAATTTTTATGATCAACATCCACGTACATGGAGAGCATGTCTTCAATTGTTTTGTTTAAGCGCTCTGTTAACCCATTGGTTTGTGGATGGTAGGCGGTGGACTTTCGATGGGCCGTTCCACTTAGTAGCAAGACGTGATCTAAAAGTGCAGCCGTAAATGCGGTTCCTCGGTCGGTTATTACGACGGTTGGCGCACCGTGTCGCAACACCACATGCTCAATGAAAAAGCGCGCTACCTCGGCTGCTGTGCTGCTCTGGATTGCCTTTGTTTCAGCGTAACGTGTGAGATAGTCGGTTGCGACGATAACAAAGCGATTGCCTGTAGTAGAAGTAGGAAGTGGGCCCAAAATATCCATTCCGATTTGATCAAATGGTCTTCGAGGGACCTGGACGGGTTGTAGGAGGCCGGCTGGTTTCGTCGGAGGCGACTTGCGCCTCTGGCAGTCGAGACAATTGCGAACGAAATGTTTCACGGCGGTGGTAAGTCTCGGCCAGTAGTACCTTTGCTGCACTCTGGCCAATGTTCACGTGTAGCCTAAGTGACCAGAAGTCACGTCGTTGTGGCAAGCTTGAAGTACTTCCGTACGAAGAGCTGCAGGAATGACAAGCAGATAGGGGGACCCGGTCGAAGAAAAGTTTTTTTTTGTAAAGGACCTTGGCCCGTAAACAAAACGACGACAGTCCTCTTGTGAAAACTCTAGGTGGTTTCGCAGATCTTCCGTCCAAGTAATTGATTAGTTCAAGCAACACAGGGTCGTCCCATTGTTGTTGAGCGATGGCGGATGTATCCATAACACAAAGAAAAGCTGAGTCTTCTTCTTCGGGCGGAGCAGGTGACTCTATCGGCGATCGAGACAAGCAGTCAGCATCCGTATGTCGTTTTCCCGACTTGTACGTGACAGTCATGTCAAACTCTTGCAGCCTTAGGCTCCAACGCGCCAGTCGTCCAGGAGGACCTTTAAGGTTTGTCAACCAACATAGTGAATAGTGGTCGCTGATAACGGTGAAGTGGCAGCCATACAAATATAGGCGAAATTTCATAACCGCCCATACCACGGCGAGGCATTCTTTCTCAGTTGTGGAGTAATTAGCCTCTGTACGTAAGAGTGTTCTACTTGCATAGGCAAGCACTCTTTCTGTGTCCTCTTGCCACTGCATAAGAACAGCTCCCAAGCCAACATTGCTGGCATCAGTGTGGAGCAATGTAGGAGCGGTCTCATCAAAGTGAGCAAGCACTGGAGGTGTCTGGAGACGTTGCCGCAAGTCGTTGAATGCACCTTACTCTTCGTCGCCCCATACAAAAGCAATGTCGTCTCTCGTCAGGCATAGCTATATATACATAGTGCAAAAATATGCATCTTTCCCACCCATGGATGCCACTTGTCACACATTGCATAAATGCTCTACAGCTATACCTATTTTGGACCACAATGCAGATCAATCCAAGGACCCTACCAGCACATATGCATGCCATGCGAAATGAGAAATTTTATCAGGAAAGCAACGCATGGGAACCATTGCTTTCCTAAGAAATATGCGACTGTTGAACCGCAACAGTCATATATTTCCCTCGCAACAACGGCAAATAATATACACTACACAGCGCCTGGTGATCTTTTACCCATTTGAGACATGCGTGGCACAGGTGTTTTTATACATATGAGAGTGCGGGGTAGTTTTCTGATCAAAGTAAATTTATTAAGAACATTATTAACTAATGCAACACGAATACGCATGAACAACAGAAATAGAACGATAAAACTGAACATATTCAAACTATCAATCAGGCGATAGAAAAATGTGCGGAATATAACCAACCTTTATATATAGCTTTCATTGATTACGAGAAAGCGTTTAATTTAGTCGAAACCTCATCAGTCATGGAGGCATTTCGGAATCAGGGTGTAGACGAGCCGTATGTAAAAATAGTGAAAGATATATATAGCGGCTCCACAGCCACCGTAGTCCTCCATAAAGAAAGCAACAAAATCTGATTAAAGAAAGGCGTCAGGCAGGGAGATACGATCTCTCCAATGCTATTCACAGCGTGTTTACAGGAGGTATTCAGAGACCTGGATTGGGAAGAATTGGGGATAAGAGTTAATGGAGAATACCTTAGTAACTTGCGATTCGCTGATGATATTGCCTTGCTTAGTAACTCAGGAGACCAACTGCAATGCATGCTCACTGACCTGGAGAGGCAAAGCTGAAGGGTGGGTCTAAAATTTAATGTGCAGAAAACTAAAGTAATCTTTAAGAGTCTCGGAAGAGAACAGCAGTTTACAATAGGTAGTGAGGCACTGGAAGTTGTAAGGGAATACATCGACTTAGGACAGGTAGTGACTGGGGATCCGGATCATGAGACGGAAATAATCAGAAGAATAAGATTGGGCTGGGGTGCGTTTGGCAGGCATTCTCAGACCATGAACAGCAGGTTGCCATTATCCCTCAAGAGAAAAGTTTATAACAGCTGTGTCTTACCAGTACTCACGTACGGGGCAGAAACCTGGAGGCTTACGAAGAGGGTTCTACTTAAATTGAGGACGACGGAACGAGCTATGGAAAGAAGAATGATAGGTGTAACGTTAAGGGATAAGAAAAGAGCAGATTGGGTCAGGGAACAAACGCGAGTTAATGATATCTTAGTTGAAATCAAGCAAAAGAAATGGGCATGGGCAGGACACGTAATGAGGAGAGAAGATAACCGATGGTCATTAAGCGTTACGGAATGGATTCCAAGGGAAGGGAAGCGTAGCAGAGGGCGGCAGAAAGTTAGGTGGACTGACAAGATTAAGAAGTTTGCAGGGACAACATGGCCACAATTAGTACATGACCGGGGTAGTTGGAGAAGTATGGGAGAGGCCGTTGCCCAGCAGTGGGCATAACCAGGCTGATGATGATGATGATAAAAACTGAACAATAGAAAGCAGGTCGACGCTATATTTTTTGATTACTCGAAGGCTTTCGATCTGGTCGTACGTAATGAATTATTTAAAAAACTGATGCAAATGAATATAAATTATGATGTTAAGTGGATGCGCTCATATCTCACAGATCGGACACAATACGCTGATATAAATGATAACAAATCTAACCAATTAAACATAACCTCAGGCGTTCCACAGGGATCCGTTCTAGGACCACTACTTTTTCTAGTTTAAATAAATGACATTGCTCATCACATAAATAACGACATAACCATCCTCTTATTTGCAGGCGACTGTTTATTATATCGTGAAATCAATAACCAGAACCATCAGGCGTCACATAGTCAAGCCCTTAAAGCTGTAGAAGTCTCGGCCATAAAAAGTAAAATGAAAATTAACGAATCTAAATCAGTCCTGCTGAGAGTTACAGACAAAACAAAGCATGTTATTGAGTGTAATTATGAGATGAACTCAACGATTCTAACTGAAGCCGAAACGATAAAATACCTAAGTTTAACAATTACGAAAGACTTAGGTTGGAAATCACACGTAAACAGAATTTGTGGAGCTGCAAAAAAGATGTTATGCATCCTTCGCCGAAAATTAAAGCTAGCAGCCACACCCGTCAAAGTACTTGCATATTTAACTTACATTAGACCGACGTTAGAGTATGCCAGTGTCATTTGGGATCCGTTTCAATCAGGATTAATAAATCGCATTAAGAAGATATAGAAAAAATCTGCAAGGTTCATTCTTTGCTGGTATTATCGCATTGACTGTTTCCGAAATGCTTCGGTTACTTGATTTGCCTCCACTGGCTCAACGGCGGAAGTTGGCTAAACTTAATTTTTTTTTTGTTATCAAAAAATACCACTTTGTTATCAAAAGTTTGTTACCACTTCAATATTGTTACGGCCAAGACGGCCAACAGCACATTCAACATGGCTGACTTTTGGTGCCTTTGTTCAAGAACTTTGTAGCCACTACTCTAGGGGCACTTAATGTGAGCCCGAGGAAAAGGCGCTAAACACGACAAGAGTGTTGAACACCTTGCGGTAGTACTGGATATTGAAGAGCCAGTAAGCAGATAAGACAGCCGCCAGCCCCTCCTCCCCATTTTTCACCGCAAACAACTTCTCGCGGTCCACCTTGATGTGGAGAAGGTCAGCCTCTACAACGTCTGCTCCAGACAATACGATGCAAGGGGTTGCAGGAACGCTCGGCTCCTGTAGTGGCAAGAAAAAATATTGCATCATCGCCGATAGACATTGTACATTGTCACCTCTTCATACTTAGTCACCCTTCATGAAGCTTTCTGCAGGTTACACATCATTTCAACGCAATACAAACAATGTTAACAATACAAATGGCTAGTCTGACATTTATGCATGCAATTTTGGTTTATGCCCGGCGCAAATTTTGGGACCACGCCCAGAATTGCCCCCACTTCTTGAGATGGCAGCTTCATTTTATATTATGTTGCACAGAGTTGGCTGAGGCCAATGCACACGTAATTTAAACATTGATGAAAACTAAAACAGCGCACTTCTCTAGCCAGCTGTTTTGTGTATGCGATTTTAAGATTCCAGTTTCACAAAAAAATTTGTGCATTACAAGGCAGAAGCAAAAATTGCGTGGGTAATACTTCGGGTGACACCATTGGAAACTATCTGGCATATAGGTGAAGGTATGGGCCGCACTTCTTCCAATTTAGGAAGGAGGGGATTGGCGCATGTTTGAAAGTGGCATTTTCAGTTCCATTTTTAAAGGACTATAGACACTTTAGTCGCGTGCTTTCTTCTTTTAAATGATGTGGTTGACATAATAAATGGTTGGCATATGGTATTCGCGTACAACCGCCAAATAATTCTTATTTGAATTTATTTTCTTATGTATGAATTTCATCAATCCTATGATGGTTATGAGGTGCAGTTGACTACGTCACGCGAGACATGAAAAAAAAACACCACAATATAATCACTGATAACGCACTCTTTCACTAGAGCAGGATTGGCCACCCTGGTGCAGTACTTGGCCAAAACATCCTATATGAATACAACAATCAAACCCCAGCCCTCAGTCTCCAGCAGCCGCGAAGCAACTGACCACGGCGGCGGTCAGATCTGCGACGCAGCAGAGGGTGCTAAGAATACTTGGCTCCGGACAGGCCGCCATTGGAATCTGAACCTGGCAACGTTTAACTTTAGAACGTTATCTAGTGAGGCGAGTCTAGCAGTGTTATTGGAGGAATTAGTGGGTAGTAAATGGGATATAATAGGGCTCACTGAGGTTAGGAGGACAAAAGAAGCATATACAGTGCTAAAAAGCGGGCACGTACTGTGCTACCGGGGCTTAGCGGAGAGACGAGAACTAGGAGTCGGATTCCTGATTAATAAGGAAATACTGGTAACATACAGGAATTCTATAGCATTAACGAGAGGGTGGCAGGTCTTGTTGTGAAACTTAATAAGACGTACAAATTGAAGTCTACGCCCCTACATCCAGTCATGATGATCAGGAAGTCGAAAGCTTTTATGAAGACGTGGATTCGGCGATGGGTAAAGTCAAAACAAAATACACTATACTGATGGGCGACTTCAATGCAAGGGTAGGCAAGAAGCAGGCTGGAGACAAGTCAGTGGGGGAATATGGCATAGGCTCTAGGAATAGCAGAGGCGAGTTATTAGTTAAGTTTGCAGAACAGAAAAAACAAAATACACTATACTGATGGGCGACTTCAATGCTAGGGTAGGCAAGAAGCAGGCTGGAGACAAGTCAGTGGGGGAATATGGCATAGGCTCTACGAATAGCAGAGGCGAGTTATTAGTTAAGTTTGCAGAAAAGAATAATATGCGGATAATGAATACATTTTTCCGCAAGCGGGTTAGCCGAAAGTGGACGTGGAGGAGCCCGAATGGTGAGACTAGAAATGAAATCGACGTCATACTCTGCGCGAACCCTGGCATCATACAAGATGTAGACGTGCTCGGCAAGGTGCGCTGTAGTGACCATAGGATGGTAAGAACTCGAATTAGCCTTGACTTGAGGAGGAACGGAAGAAACTGGTACATAAGAAGCCAATCAATGAGTTAGCGGTAAGAGGGAAACTAGAGGAATTCCGGATCAAGCTACAGAACAGGTATTCGGCTTTAACCCAGGAAGAGGACCATAGTGTTGAAGCAATGAACGACGATCTTATGGGCATCATTAAGGAGTGCGCAATAGAAGTCGGTGGTAACGCCGTTAGACAGGAAACCAGTAAGCTATCGCAGGAGACGAAAGATCTGATCAAGAAACACCAATGTATGAAAGCCTCTACCCCTACAGCTAAAATAGAACTGGCAGAACTTTCTAAGTTAATCAACAAGCGTAAGACAGCGGACATAAGGAACTATAATATGGATAGAATTGAACAGGCTCTCAGGAACGGAGGAAGCCTAAAAGCAGTGAAGAAACTAGGAATAGGCAAGAATCAGATGTGTGCGTTAAGAGACAAAGCCGGCAATATCGCTACTAATATGAATGAGATAGTTCAAGTGGCTGAAGAGTTTTATAGAGATTTATACAGTACCAGTAACACCCACGACGATACGGTGAGGCAGAATAGTCTAGCGGAACTTGGAATCGCACAAGTAGCGCCGGAAGAGGTAAAGAACGCCTTGGGAGCTATGCAAAGGGGCAAGGCAGCTGGGGAGGATCAGGAAACAGCAGATTTGTTGAAGGATGGTGGGAACACTGTCCTAGAAAGATTGGCCGCCCTATACACACAATGCCTCATGACCTCGAACGTACCGGAATCTTGGAAGAACGCTAACATAATTCTAATCCATAAGAAAGGGGACGCCAAAGACTTCAGTTTCAGTTTCAGTTGATTAGTCATTCAAAAAACAATAAGTAAACAACAAATAGTATGCAGACGAGGGTCCCAAAGTCAATGACTGCAACGAGACCCTCGGTTCTAAAAAGAAAAAAAAAAAAACAGATGTATACAAAACGTGGGTTAAAGCAGCCAATATAAGAAAGTACAAGGAAAACAAATGAATGCGCGTAATGCAATACACTAGTCAGAGAAAATAAACAAAAAAGTACATATATCAAAAAGCATAATTATACAGAGAACATGTTATAGGACATGAAACTATTTACAATAGGAAATAAAGCATCTTAACTCATGTTTGAATACATTCAAAGATGACGTTAGTTTAAGTGAACGGGGTAGGTCATTCCATACTTTTAAAGCTGAAAACCAGGATGCCATTTTCCCATAGTTTGTGTTACATTAAGGTAATAAAAAGTTCTAATTATGCGCAAACCTAGTGTGGTAGGTATTAGTGAGTAATTTGTAGTTCACAAATTCATAAGGAAGCTGTTTGTTAAGTAATTTAAAAAAGAAAACACATAGATGATACTTAAACAAGCCAGATACAAGTAGTATAACGTTTGCCTGGAGTAGCGGGAGAGCATTTGAGTAAAAGGAACTTTTGGTGATTATGCGAATAGCCTGGTTCTTTATGTGTTGAATAGACGAGAGGTGGCAGTTATACGTATTTCCCCAGGAAGCAATACCATAGTTGATATGACTGTGAATGAACGCAAAGTATAAAGATAATAGTGCGTGTTCTGAAAAGAATGCACGTGATTTTATGAGAGCTCTTATGCCGAAAGCTGTTTTCTGTTTAACAAACGCAATATGATTAGTAAGTTTCAAGTGATAATCTAATTTTATGCCAAGGGACAAAACACAGTCCGCTGTAGGAATAAGGTGGCTGTCGAGAGTTACAAGGGGGAAAAAGGGCACGAACTTCTGCTTTGTTTTAAATAACATGAACTGAGGCTTGAGAGGCTTTAAAATTAAATGATTTAAATGACACCATTCAACAACTTTTGCTAGTTCATTGTTCAGTTTAAGGAGTAAGGTTGCTAAAGAGTTATCAGACATGGAAATAGTGGAATCATCAGCATATAAGATGGTATTAGAACGGTCAAGAACATCGGGTAAGTCGTTAATGTAAATGCAAAACAACAAGGGTCCCAGTATTGAGCCCTGTGGTACCCCTTGATTAACAACTTTCGACTCGGAATAAGCGCCCCCTACACAGACTGTTTGCTCACGGTCATGTAAGTAATCTTTAAGAAAAGTTAAAGCTGGACCTGTTATACCTAAAGATTCTAGTTTGGTAAATAAAATTGTATCATTCACAGTGTCAAAAGCTTTAGTAAAATCTAAATATACTGAGCCAACAAATTTACCGCTGTCAATAGAACACCTTATGCAATCGGTTAAGGCAATAAGAGCTAAGCTCGTCGAACTGCCAGGACGGAAACCGAATTGACAAGATTTCAACAACTTAAACTTTGTTAGGTAACTGTTGAAACGTTTCAGAAATAATTTCTCGATAAGTTTACTAATGGAGGACAAAATGGAGATTGGGCGGTAATTAGACACAAGAGATTTATCACCTTTTTTAAAGACAGGAATTACTTTTGCCCTTTTAAGCGAACTTGGAAAGGTACCACATTTAAAAATGAGATTAATTATGCTGCTTAGTGTTTCCGCAATACAAGGGGCAACACGTTTTAAGTGATAGGCTGAGACATTATCTAGACCTGGACAAGTGTTCTTTAGATTTAATATAGCAGAACAGACCTCATCAGCTGTGACGGGAAAAAGAAAGAATTTATGATTGCAACGGTTACATGGATAGAAAGAGGCTATCTGGCTATTACTGTACGCTTCATGGAAGTAATCACTGAATGAGTTAGCTATGCAAGACGATGCAGTGCAAGTGTCATGTTTATAAGTTATCTTGTCAATGGTTCTACTAGCCTGGGGAGCATTCAAAAAGTCGTTGAAAAGTTGTCATTGTTTCTTAGGATTATTTTTAGCTTTGCGGAATTCTTTCTCGTAATAAAGCCGTTTTGATTTTTTGAGTAGGTTGTTCAACATGGTGTTGTATTTTTTATAGCGATGCGCCAGATTCACATTGAACGGCTGTTTTTTAATCTTCCTGTAAAGATTATCTTTTTACGCATGCTCGTTAATAAACCTTTAGTAATCCAGGGATTACGGGGGAATTTAAACTTTTTTGCGTTTGACAGTTGTAGTGCTAGCGTACGCAGCTTTCAAAAATAATGAGCAGAATTTCTCGAGTGCCTCTTCAGGATTGAAAAATTATAGACCGATCAGCTTATTGTCCGTTGCCTACAAAGTATTTACTACGGTAATCGCAAATAGAATCAGGAATACCGTAGACTTCTGTCTACCAAAGGATAAGGCAGGATTCAGTAAAGGCTACTGAACAATAGACCATATTCACACTATCAGGTGATAGAGAAATGTGCGGAACATAACCAACCCGTATATATAGCCTTCATTGATAACGAAAAAGCGTTTGATTCAGTCGAAGCCTCAGCCGTCATGAAGGCAATGCGGAATCAGGGTGTAGATGAGCCATATGTAAAGATACTGGAAGATATCTATAGCGGCCCCACAGCCACCGTAGTCCTCCACAAAGAAAGCAACAAAATCCCAATAAAGAAAGGCGTCAGGCAGGGAGATACGATCTCTCCAATGCTATTCACAGCATGTTTACAGGAGGTATTCAGAGACCTGGAGTGGGAAGAATTGGGGATAAAAGTTGATGTAGAATACCTTAGCAACTTGCGATTCGCTGATGATATTGCCTTGCTTAGTAACTCAGGACATCAATTGCAATGCATGCTCACTGACCTGGAGAGGCAAAGCAGAAGGGTGGGTCTGAAAATTAATATCAGACAACTAAAGTAATGTTTAACAGTCTCGGAAGAGAACAGCAGTTTACGATAGGTAGCGAGGAACTGGAAGTGGTAAGGGAATATATCTACTTAGGACAGGTAGTGACCACGGATCCGGATCATGAGACTGAAATAACCAGAATAAGAATGGGCTGGGGTGCATTTGGCAGGCATTCTCAAATCATGAACAGCAGGTTGCCACTATCCCTCAAGAGGAAAGTGTATAACAGCTGTGTGTTACCAGTACTCACGTATGGGGCAGAAACCTGGAGGCTTACGAAAAGGGTTCTGCTGAAATTGAGGACGACGCAACGAGCTATTGAAAGAAGAATGATAGGTGTAACGTTAAGGGATAAGAAAAGAGCAGATTGGGTGAGGGAACAAACGCGGGTAAATGACATCTTAGTTGAAATCAAGAAAAAGAAATGGGCATGGGCCCGACATGTAATGAGGAGGGAAGGTAACCGATGGTCATTAAGGGTTGCCGACTGGATTCCAAGGGAAGGGAAGCGTAGTAGGCGGCGGCAGAAAGTTAGGTGGGCGGATGACATTAAGACGTTTGCAGGGACAACATGGCCACAATTAGTACATGACCGGGGTAGTTGGAGAAGTATGGGAGAGGCCTTTGCCCTGCAGTGGGCGTAACTAGGCTGATGATGATGATAGTTTCAATTCACTACAACAATCAAACGTGTTTTAAGAGCTATATACCCCAAATTATTTATCTGCAGTTAATTTGCAGCTTTTTTCCTGTCTCACGTGACCTAAACACCAACTACACATCACAGATATTGTTAAGAAGATGAAATAAGAAGAGAAACATTACGAATAAATTCAATTATAAATTATTCAGCGTTCGTAGATCAATAATACTGGGTAATAATGGATACTAATGTCTAATGAATCATTTGTAAGAAAATATGCACCGCATTCGTCTTGGTGTTGCACTCACGAGGCGCTATACGCATATCATCAGCTGCAGTGACATTGGTCCCAACTGTGATCACTGCCAACCGCCAGAAACACTTGGGCACAAATTTTGCTCATGCCCAGCGTATGTGCGAGAACGGCAGAGCCTTATTCCTACTATTCAACGAGTGACTAAAAGACCAATATCTTAAGAGATTGTATTAGGTCCTTGACCTGACACCAACAGCACAGCTGTGGTCACTGGAGTGACTATAGCTTTCCTTCAAGCCACTAGAGTCGAAGCACGACTCTAGTATGACCTCAACGTGATGGACATGTATACAGGTATATGCACCTTCTTATCATTCATCGCTCTTTTTCTCTCTCCCATTCACCAGTGTAGAGTAGCAGGCCAGTGCAAACTAACGCTCAAGCCGACCTCTCCGCCTTTCTTCAAATAAACCTCTCTCTCTCTGGTACCTAGTTGCAAGACATATTCCAGGTTCTTTGCTGCTAATACTTCACGGCTGCTCGGGCCCTGCTCATCACCACACTTGTAAGTGAAGTCTCTCTTTAGCCCATTGGCATTCAAAATTCCAGCAATGTTATGCTTGCTCGGGCCCTGGTCATCACCACCCTTGTAATGAAGTAGTCTCTTCAGTCCATTCACATTTGAAACGCCACTAACGTCAAGCGCATAAAGTCTCAAGACACAACATACCATGCATTCATAGTAGAGTAGGTGGCAGCTCCCTGGGGAACACCTTTATGCTTTTAGAGTACTTGCTTTACTTATTCCTTTACTACTTTGTTTGAAATATAATTCTCAGGATTGCTTTTATATTATTGGCTCCCAAAATTGGGGGAGCAGCCTACACAATAGTACAGCCACTGTCCGTATGTGGTATTTATCTACCATGTTTATTGCTGTGCTATATGTTGCTAGGTAGGAAATACGCAAGAGAATAACCAACAAATGCTTAACATATGTATACATTTCGCGAAAAACATGAGTGTCATTGGCACTAAAGCTAACCACACGAGGAGGTCCTACCTAGAATTGTGGTATATACAAGCCACGCAAGGAATCCTGAGCCGATCCACGGGAGCACTTCCAATCGTACAACTGCACGACGTTCAAGAACACCGGTGAGCATGACAACAAAGAGACCTCAACCGGGAAAGTGGAAACGGCAATGGTGGAAAGGACAACGCAATACCGCTCAAGAACGATATGTATGTGTGGTGTCTTTCCGAACTGTCATGCTGAAGAAGAGGCCAAATTGGCCTCAAAACGCTGCGTCAGTTTTAAATTAAAACATATCTTGTCTGGAGAGTCGTACTTCATCCACAATTTCTTTAATAGGCCAGACAGACTTCTGCAGATGTTTACCTTTATAACTAAGATGGGCACAGGGGTGAGCGCTGCAGATGTTGCAAGAATTGCGCACTGTACTGTGGCAGTGCTAACATTCTAGGGGAAAGCAAAGATCACAAGTAAACTCCTGGAAGTGTATCATATGAGGAAAAGATGCAATAACTGCGTGAGCAAGGCTTCAGTTTTTTTGTACAGATCAAAATAAGGCCTTTCTTCAGCCTCAAGATGCACCTTAGAGTGTATGTCGGCCATATGTTCACCATTGGGATGCGTCTTTCATTTTGAATTGTGTGCATGCATGCATTACGCAGCATTATTATTCAGCCTGCCATGCTGTAAAGAATTATTTCCGAGTTATTGCGCTGCACTTATGTCCTTGAAAAATCAAGTTTTTTTAGAGATCACGTGGGCCTGACTACGCAGAATGAGAACTTGTCTTTACAGGAATTAAAGACGGCCATTTAAAGGTCGTTTATTCCTTTTTGGACGGACCCAGATATTTGTTGATATTATGCTTCCCGTGTTCGATGTAGAACTATCACAGTAAAGCACCGTGCATTGCTGACCAGTTTTAAGCAAAGCTCATGGAACTAATCATACACTGTAACAGAACCAACTCGCAAGAAACTTACCTCCTCTCGCACAAACAAAGATGACAAACCATTAACTTTCTTGACATTGAAAGACAGTATCCGAAGTGCTGCAATTGTTAGGATGTCTGCAAAGTGAATGGTTTATAGCAAACACTTTAATGCACTTTTTTTAGTGTCTTCCTAAAATTCCCTAAATCTGTGACAAAGGTTGGTTGTACAAACTATTCGCGCCGTGATTTTCTGTCCCGAAAAGCAACTGAACACTGGTGCTAGGGTAACATCCCCTTATTTATGTCCACTGCACCTTGAAGACCTTCCCCATGGGTATTCCAATACTCTATAATGCCTGCCATGGCCCAGAACATTCTTGATCTAGGCATGCAACTGTGCAACACTATGCCAGTTTATTTCCATTCTACATATCAAACAACGTACCTATAAAGAATTTTAGTTTAAGACCAGATATGAGTTGAAAACCTCAAGAACTGTCTTCAAAGCACCAAATCGTTAAACACAGATGTACTGTAACGTTATGCCTATAAGATGAGATCCTGCACAAATAATTTGTCGCGGAGTGTAGGTCTAAAAGCTGCCGATTAAGTCTTTGTAACAGCACTCACGTCGTGTTCGCAGCCTCTCCGGTGACATCTCACGAGCCTGTTCAAGTGATACCATTACACTTGCTTCTCAAGGGATGCGTTTCATTTCTGCCATTTTCACAATTTTGTTGATCCCTTTTGCAATACAAGGGGAAGGGTAAATCTTAGTTAGTCTTGCAAAGTCACTGCAAAACTGCAAAAAAAAAAGATGGGTACAATGTGCACTACAACAAAAACCCAGCAAATACATAGAAGTTATTTTTACCATGGTATCTACAAGCACAGCATTTACATTGCAGATTGGGCAGGCGACAGATGTAAACAATCCAAGTGAGCACTCTGACCTTACAAAATAGAAATGGCAAGTTTTTTTCTGAAGCTCTACTTGAAACTGAAAATTTCTAGTTACACAGAAAAGAAAACCAACTTATGGTGCTCATTGTGTAATCTTTTATTGAAATAGAAATGAATCGAGGAGTTGTCACTATGTCTTGGCGACCGCTACCCCTTTTCACTTACTACAGAAAGTTAAAAAAAGGGAAAGTCTTGCTTTCGCTAAGTTCATAGGTTATATCTTCAACACAGTTCTCTAGTATTTTTCACACATAAGCACTGCACACGCATAAGCACTATGTACACACACAATGTAGTTCAGTCAGTCGTCATTACAAATGTCAGCGTCTTGATAGAAGCGTTGAACGAGTTTCATTGCCTTGTGGTGTACTTTTGATGGCCATGCGTCTGTGGCACAAGGCTAGCCTTGGTGGCATAGCTAATGAGTCTTCTGCCCAAATGCATTAGTGCAATAACTTTTTCGTCGGAGCAATATTTAGAGAGCAGTAGTCGAGTCTTTTCTACAGTACAATAGAACATGTGTGTGCATTAAAATTAGTTTTTCAACCAGTTACAGAAGCTCTAGCTCCTTTTATATGCAGCTGCCTCCTCAACCATGCAGGCTAACTTAATGTAAATGCTGTTTCATACATAGTAGCAAAAGTTTACTTACCCGCTCAAAGCTCATCATGTATGGGTACTTCCTCTTCGCCTCATGAATACTATTTGTTGCGATGTCAGAAATTCTTTGGCGACTTGTCAAGGCCATCCTTTCATTGATTTGATCCTCCTCAGGAGAGCCTTTGCGAGATTCACAGCTGAGCCACTCCGTGTGCATTTCAAAACTTGTTTCGTCTTCTCCGGCTATTGTAGAGATAGCAACATCCTGAGGGAAGCAACACCAATACAGCTGATTGCGGTACACCTGCCGTATGCAAGGAAACATTGCAGTAATGTTCAAGAGGTTTTGTCAAAAGCTAATGGCCCTATTCACTATCCTTTTAATCTGATGCATTTACACCAACACACAGCTACATAGCTAATTGTATGGATTAACATATGGCCTTGTTCCCACCTGCTAGACACGGAAAAAACACACAAAGGACTGCGCTTGAGCACCAAACAACTTTGTTAGTACCCCAAAGGCGTTTCAACTGTCCCCTTGCATTATGTTGCCATTGGTCTTTCTGATTTACGGTTTTTAGTTTTGCCTAGCTAAATTGATTTGATTAATATTTCGCCAGCATAAATTCAATCACGCATCCAAAATACTTTAATGCCACCTCAAAACAACAGAGAGCACTAAATAGACGGGATTAAATTCGGAGCGTTTCTATTCAGTGAAAAAAATTGAAACATTTGAAAGCCTTAGCAAATGAAAATATTACGCTCGCCATTAGCTTGCTACACATCCTCCTGGATAAACAAATCAAAATATTGTAGTTGACTACGGAATGCCCCTCACCATGTTTTGCACTTTGTGCCGCTGGAGCTCCACCGTGGCTGTTTCTTCACTGCCCTTCCTGCATGACCCAAACTTCGCACGGTTCTCGCCCACGCGACCATCGCACGGAAGAACCCTTCGCTGATTCTTGAATCTGTAGCGCAAGGCTACCTTTCAGGAGTTCTGAGAGTTGCATGAACAATAAACTAATATTGTGCTCATATTCAGAGGTCGCTTATAGTAAAGAAAAGGGTCAAATGAAATGTTTAGTACGCGTTAAAGAAACAACGAAAAGGCAAAGCAGTGGAAACAACACAAATGAGAAAGAAACATGCTGACAACTACCAATTCAAAGTGGTTTTATTAGCATGTGCAATAAGTTCTGTCAAGAAAGAACGGAAAGATTAAAGACACCCAAAAAAAAACAAAAATCTCAAACACAATTCCTGAGAGAAAAGAGCTTAAGATTTCAGGTGGAGCAGTTTCTTAACGAGCGTGATCGAAGGCGTGCTGACACAAGTCTCTCCCCTCGTGTAGTTAATGCAAGCTTCATAGGTTTCCCTAGGCATTTTCCCTTATTATGATGCACTTCTGGTGAAGCTTCTGTCTGCAGTTGTTACATTTGCAGTGTATGGGAATATTGCTATCTGTGCCAGCCTTAATCCATTTGCATGCTCAAGTATTTGTACGATAATGGATGTGCCCAGAATCACACAGCCTAGAATCCCCACAGCTGGCGGTCCCTAGTAATACAACAATTTACTTACAGCTCCACTTCCTACTACGTCCTTCAGCTGCGGGTATTTCTCAAGCAAAAGTGAGGACACCCTTGAATAGAAATTAGGAGTTGGGGACCTGAAAAATATCCTCAATATTAAGATTGTTATTGTCCACATTGAGCGAGACTATGGCTTTGCCCCTAACACACTGAGAAGAAGCTATGAATAATTTTGCAAATGCCTTTGAGGAGAACAAGTAAATTTTTGTAGTTCCAAGGTCTGCAGATTAAATGAATTTATAAATGAAATCTAATTCAAACATAAATTCAAAGCCTGTCTGACCACACAAAATTTCTGAATCGGCAGGTTTTTGCAGCGTACATCTTCGAACTTGTGCAGAACAGTGCGTGCTTCCAGCTCAACTTAGCCAACGAATTTCTTTTACTAATTATGGGATAAAGGCAATTTTATTAATTATGTGGCTTTTCGAAGTACACGAATTTCAATTATTAACGTTTTGTTTTACTCATTCTCCCAAAGAATCGCAAGAAATTCAGAAAATCTGGCGGTCACATTTTTACACATTAAGTGTGGTAGCAAGAATTTTGCAAAATTTCGTACCAACTGACCTTATACTTCAGCAGGCATTTCTAACCCCACAGCCATCAAAACTAAGGGGTAATTTACTTACAGTGTGATCTTCATTTCTATGAACCGCATGCCCACAATTTTTCGGAACGCTGCGGACAAAATCGGGCTACCAGTGCTAATACTGTCATGAAGATTGGCAAGGCTTGGCAGCACGAAAGTGTGCCCATCATCCTCTGAGCGTGAAGGCCTACTGAAAGCTGCCATTCAGAGCTCAGTTTTCAACACGTTGCTACAGTAACAAAAATATCAGTGCCCTACGAGAGCAACAGGTAACACAGAAAAAAATTAATGTTAGCTCTTCTATTCCATAATGTTATTCTAAATAGCATGATATCAGTGCCAACCAAGCCTAGCACTAATGTTACCGTTAAGGTTCCAGACCTAGTACAGCACTGGCATTAGGAGGCACTGATATGAGTATAAGGACAGCAATGAACATTCTCGTGCTTCTGTTTGCGAAAGTTACAATCAACTGCGCCTCGACTAACTGCAACAATACTAGCCAAGGATATACAAAGCGTGTTGTGTTTTGGAATACTTATGGTACTTCGACCTTAATAAACATTCTCACTCCGAGAAAGCCCGTCGTAGTTATTATGAGGAAAGAGGAGTTAAGTTTGAACAGAATCTCAGGAATACAGTCACATCTGCAACAAAGTTCAGTATTATGCGAATTCATAAAATTTACTGCCAGAACTGCAGCGCGTATGATGTGCAGAATTTGAGGCGCAGCAATTTTCTTTGCCACTGCGGACAATATAAACGTGGGAGCCGCGAACATACCAGTGAGCTATGTGTTACTGACATTGGCACCGCCATGCTGATCCAGTCAAGCATGCGCATTGAAACAGAAGCTAGACATTATGGCAGCGCTGATCCCAAGGTTCACAACCAGGTGAACACAGCCAAACGCCAGTGACTACAATCGTAAACAAGCAATCAAATCACATATGCATTGCATCGGGTGGCTCAGCATTTCTTGGTTTCGTTACGTGGTCATTGGCTTCGGACTTTAATTCAGATGGGAGAAAGCTTCGTGTTCAACCATCTTTCTATAAGGTGCCTTGGTTTTCTTAACAATCTTTGTTTGTTCTTCCCCCTCCCAACGGCAGAGTACTAGGCTATAGACATGCATTAGGCCGACTTCTCTGCCTTTCCATTCAATAAATCTCTCTTTAAAACATGATTACGGGCGAAACCAATATTATTCTGCGACCCTGTGAGACTACCTAAAATTCTAATGTGACACTCAAACACACTTACACATCGAAGGAAATTCCAAGGCCATTTTCATGATCTTCGCTGCCACTGGCCACCATAATGCTCGCTGCAATGTGCTGCAAGAAAAAAATAGCATGGTTGGCACCTTGCACTGGAAGCGCAATGCTAAAGATACAGTGGAGCTGATGGGAACCTAGCTGACAATTATCGATTAGGTACCAATTGGGTATTGAGTGGCTATTGATTGGCCTATAAAATGCATTGCCATGCTTACCGGGGTACTACCAAGCACGTTTTCTGAAATTTACGGATTATTGATTAATTTTCGATTACGTATCGTTTGGATATCGATTGGCCTACACTATGCATTGCCGTGCTTACCGGCGAACTACAGGAAGTTTTTCCAAAATTTATTGATCGATTATCCATTAGGTATCGATTGAGTATTGTTTGACTACCGATTATAAATTGCCTAATTGTGATTGAAACAATTACCACTACCTTACCTGGGCTTACAAATGAACAACTTGCATAACCAAGCTCCAAATGGATTAGGCTCAGTTTAGCGGAATCGGCAACGCTGTGCTACTCTTTTTGTTCGCATGTGAAACACTCGGCTTAAACAGCTCCACTGTTAAAATAAATAGCCGACCCATGAATTCGTAACTAAGCTGTGAATTTGCAGAACACATGACTACCAAATACAAATACCTCAGTCGATGTTGACGCACACTGCTGCTCACTGTCCACTTGTGGGCGCAATAAAATTTTCGATAAGTCTGGGATAGTGTCCTCAGGAGAGCGATCCACATACTCATCGAACGTCTTGTCCAGTATCTGAAAACGGTAAAGCACAACTGGTTTTTATATCGTGCAGAGACCTGAGGAATTTCTACGCACGACAAGGCTGTAAACTGCCTCCATTGCTTCATGTGCAGCAAACCACTGTAAATGTGCAACAGCGGACTGTTGTTTTCCGATTAGAAAACAGTCTAGTAATGTGCCCCTGGATTTGCTGTTATATGAGCGAAATGTACTAATAAGCATTTGCTTGGCGAGCGATCCTTCACAAAGCACTTAAAACGAATCGGCACAGTAACTGAGACGCTCGCACAGGGCATGACACGCATCACAGCTTTGAGCGCGCTAACATGTAGCTCACACGAAATGTTTTAGCCTTTAGTTGCTGACATGCACAATGCTATTTCTTTTTCTGCTATGCTTCACAGCCACTGCAAAAGTAATTCCACGTATATGGCGGACAGTGGTGCAGTGGCGATGACAGGCTGCACGCGCGCGCGCGCTAAGACTGAGCAAGGGGACCAGCTGTATGGCAATGGGCGAGCGTGTACGGTCTGAGGGCGCCTCACTGACTAGTCGCACTGCGTATAAGCAGCACCTCCAGGTGACAAGGCAAATTTTGGGAGAGTCGAAAACTCAGCGGGGACATAAGAGACATGGACAACAATGCTCGTTGCTGGTCGCCGTCGCACTAAAGCACATAACGAGTTTGGCGATACGCGGCTTCGCTGTAAAAATGCGATCTACCGCCACGACGAGAAAAGCACCCTGCAACCAAAAAGGCGCACCGCGAGTTCTGCAGTGCTACCGCGCCCGTGCGAGAATTATGTAGCGCGAACGAGTATTATGCTTTCAGTTTATTGCTAAGCGATACACTTCTTTTAGCGATGCACACTACTCGGATTCAAACATGTCGCGAAGAGCCTCCCTCATCATAATCGTCGGTACTTCCGCATAACGCTACCTTAGCAGGAGCAGTTAGAATCAAACAAGTGAACACGTGCACTTGCCTGAGCACGTGCACGAGCTCGACGTCAGCTCAACTTTGCCGCCGACAACCGGGCACGCGCAAATTGCTTGTTTGAGCGCGTTGAGGTTGCCATCCGCAAGGATATATGTCCTTGCCGCACCAAGGTGGGGCACACTAACTAGGCAGTGTGGCATCGCAAGCAAATTTACATACATAGTACCCCTGGCACTTGCAAACAACTGGCAGTCAAACATGGAACCGACGCAGCAGTGAAAGCAGTGAGAATTACGCGGCAAACCGCACGATGTAACCATGGCAGAACACGATACAGTTGCAAAATTTGTCATTACAGCATGCCGCAGAAGTGTCATAGTCTAAAAAACTTCAAACTATTTAGAAACAGATATTTCGCGCCGACTAGTCGGAAGAACAGCGCAGAGCCACGCTAATATTTGCCTATTGCCTTATTAAATGCAGTACAGAAATCTGCCCATAGAGGGCGCCACAATTTTGATATTGAAAAATTTACTGACACTTTTTGGAGCGGTTTGCGTTTGGCCTTTGTGTTTTTACTAAGAGAATGAGAGCCTGAAGCTTCACCCTTGTTGCCTGCAATGGTATTAAACCTGACCATGTTCAGCAACTACTGCAGTGCGTGCAAAGATAACCATCGCTGCAGTGAAGCAATCAAAAGCAAAAAGAAACTCATAACCACTAAGTAATATTATTATTCGCAAACGCGTAATAATAAATTATTGGTAATAGTCTAACTCTAAAAGCAGAAGACCTGCCATTAGTTGTTACTGCTCTGTCGGAAACTCTGTGTTCTGTTTGCTCTCCTTTTTTTTTCTTTTTATTGTTTTCATGTTCTTGAATGGCGCAAACGGGTTGGGGCGTTGTGCTCGGTCGCTGTTTTAAGGCCTAAACTGCGCAGGCAGGCTTGCAAGGCTAAGAGGATGCGAGCAGTACCGACTTCGATGGAACATAACAAATGTAAGCGACGTGAAACAGTGAACTTGTGCTGCTTTTTGCGTTGAAACCGTTACGTGCGAGTGCCATTGAGCAGGGCTGCAGTATTTACTCGCGTATTAATCAATGCGTCGAAAGTGATACCTCTAACTTTGCGGGGCAAGTGTTTATTGTTTCTGCTGGCCAGAGGGCTGCCTCGCGCTCCTGTTCTCCGTCCACTGTGCCCGTAACCCGAGTTGCTTGGGCAGCCGTGCTGCGCTGCGGGCGCCTACGGTTTTGCGGGGCGCGCTGCGTCGCTGCTGTGAGCGCTTCCCGATGACGGGAAAGAGACAGACAATGAACTTTACTAATGGTCCTGGGGAACCGCGTTGAGCAAGGCCGCCGTCTGTATTCTCGGCCTGGCTGCAGACAAGGACGAGGCGGCCATACCGGAGGCAGTTGCAAGCCCTTATTGAAGGGACTGACAATGGTTTTCATGGTGGCCATCTTTAGTGCAATGAAAAGCTAACCGGTAAGAATGTCTAATCATGAAATGGTGACGCAGAAAACGCCGTGGAACATTTTAATAGAGGAACTGTTTAAGCCAGGCGTAATGTGTCAGCTGAATCCAAAAATATGGACCGATCCTGGCGGTAGTGCAGAAAGGGTCGAAGCCCAATAGCACATACCCCTGTGACCTAGCGAAGCTGAGCCTGGCTCAGTCTAGCTAAGCATGGTTGGAACTCCTTAAGCACAGTCAGTCATCGATAACCAATCGATACCCAATCAATTGCAAATCCGGGAAATTCCGGAAAATGCTAGGGATGACTTATTAGTGCTTAGCCTAGCTCAAATACGTGGCCAATGCCTTGCGATAGCCAATCAATAGCTAATAAATAGTCGATCAATAATCAGTAAATTTCTGGAAATGTAGACGATGACTTTACAGTGCTTAGCCTAGCCCAAATACGGGGCCAATACCTTGCGATAGCCAATCAATAGCTAATCGATAATCGACAAATAATACATTCCAGGAAAAGCTGGGGATAACTTTGTAGTGATTAGCCTAGCCCAAACGTAGCCATATCTTTCGATAGCTGATGAATAGCTAATAGATAATCGATCAATAAACTACGGAAAATGCTGGGGTTGAACTGGTAGTGCTTAGCCTAGCCCAAAAGCCAGCTACGTGCTCATCAGCTCCGCTGTCTCTTTAGCATTGCGCCTCCAGTACAAGATACACTTGGTTTTTATTAAAATTTTTCGATCTGCAAAGTACTTGTCCTTCACTGGAAGCATGGTCAAAACAGTTGTAGGTGAGTGCGACAGCGATTGTATGCCGGCATTACTGGGAGGCAGACGACAAGTGCGATGGTAGCTTCACTTATGTTCTCGCCTTTCGGTTTCTATGTTTGTAGCCAGTTTTGCGCCTCGCATTGGTAGTTTGGTAGAACACAGGAGTTTCGACAGTGTGACGTGAAAATAAAGTCAGCTCGTCCTGTGTGTGAGCAAATACCAGTAAAAGCATTCTGCTAGACAACATAACAGCGAAAATAGATGTAAATTCCGCATCATTCTACTAATTTCACAATTATGTCCATGTGCTAGCGTACAACGACGATGTGAGCTTCAATGTTAGCTCGATAACATTACGTTTTGTAACACCATTTAGAGATTTGTGTAACGAACTTTGTTGGCAGTTAGTACATGCATATGAGGAAAGTCGGCCATCATTGCAACAAATGAGAACATAAGGGAATGTTTTTTTCTTTATCTTTGCGTATCTATATGGGAAATTCCTGGTGGAATAATTGTTCACTTGAAGCATAATCTATTGAAAAGTATAAAAGGTAACCACATGCTGTTTGCAGGACCCGCACCCATGATCTGCATATCTTTATGGAGCGAATGTTACAGGAAGTGTTCACTTTCATTCTTTCATGCTATGCGGCTTTTACAAAAATAAAGGTGCACTTGGCAGTCGGGCACACCTTGCTCGTCGTTCTCAGCACTGTTGTAGCTGATCGTTACCACGATTATGTTTTGTGTTACACTAACAGTAATTTATACCTGGAAATAATGAACTTCTGTGAAGATTTCTGATTCATTCCACAAAATTGACTGGAGTTTACATTCGCAAGTCATATTGAGAGTCTGTAGACGCCATAAAGGAGTATTTTTAAAATCAAACATTTGTGTTTTTTCAGATGCCAGGACTCCAGTTCTTTCGCTGCCCACTGTGTGCCTCTCACCAATTCTCCTTAAGGACACTGTTTAGGCACCTGCGCACTACCCATGGCCATGAAACAAATTGGGTGTGCGGCTTGAGCGGCTGCATGCAAACATTTCGTCAGTTTTTTTCGTACAAGAAGCACGATTACCGAAAACATACTGCATTCGTGGAAGAAATGCGCCCCCGTGACGTTTTGCGGCTAGGGATGGCACGAAGAAGTACGAATGCAGCACCTGATGTACCTTCAGAAGATGCAGAGTGTCTAGATGTGCAGGCCGAACAGCATGATTCTGTCAGCAGTTCAAGTGACTATGCTTATCAACTGGCAGCACTACTTCTCAAATGGAAGGAAGGAAGGCGGCTACCTGAAACCACTGTACACGAATTAGCCAATGATGTTATTGACTTCTTGGAAACCATCGCACACCATCGGCAGATACAACCTCAAGACGAGCCAGCCATCAACATAGAAGAGATTTGCAAGCAGCAACTTAACCAGCTACGGACAAGATTTGGCCAGACAACTTACTGGAAAGCACATTTTCCACTTGTTCAATCCCGTACGGTAGTGTTGCATGGAGGTGGCACAATGGAATACGTTCCTGTCTGTGAAGTGCTCAAGTGCATTCTTGAACATTCACAACTTTGAAATGAGTGCAGCAGTTACTCCTGTGCAGATGGTTACATACATTCGGTATTTGATGGAAGTGCATATCAAAACCATGAGTACTTTGCTGGTGATACCAGTAAACTTTGCCTGCAGTTGTACAGTGATGAGTTTGAAGTGTGCAATCCACTAGGCAGCAAGAGAGGAAAACATAAAATGACTGGTGTCTACTTCTCGTGCTAAATTTTGATGTGAAGCTCCTTGTCAAAGATAAGCATATTGCCACCTATGGATTTTGTAAGATTCTTGAGCCATTCATCACAGATGTCAGGATACTAGCAAATCACGGCACAACTGGGAACGGAAACCTGGTAAAGGGATCTGTTTTAATTTTCACTGGTGACAATTTGTCTAGCCATAGAATTGGAGGCTTCAAATGCACATTCAGCCAAGGAAGAATTTGTAGGCACTGCATGGCTGTGCGGAACGAAACTGACTACAAGTATTTAGAAGGCGATTTTCTGCTTCGCACGCCGAAAGGGCACAAACACCACTTGAGTATGTTCAGTGCAGGGCTGCCGACTCTGTCATTGTATGGGGTCAAGGAGCCATGTGCTCTTTTGTGCCCCGGCTTTGATCCGACGCTACACCTTCCACCAGATATAATGCATGATCTATTTGAAGGAGCCATGCCATTTGCACTGCGGCATATAACGATTCAACGATTCTTTTCACTTGGTGATTTGAACAAAAGCATGTAAGAATGGATTTATGATCCTCATGATATTGGCAGCAAACCAGAGCTCATTTCTAAGCCATATCTTCTAGGAAAAGCTGTTTTGAAGGGGTGAGCGACAGAAGTATTTTGCCTATTTCGAAACCTAACCTTTGTTGAGGATAGCGTCCCTTCAGAAAATGCAGTTTGGCAGCTTTACCTACTTCTCCGAGAAATTGTTGACTTGTAATGAGTCATAAAATTCCAGTTGCACATATTGCCTACTTGCAAAGAAAGATTCATTTCATTTGTCTTGACTTCAAAGCATTGTTTCCGTCAGTATCACTGTCATGTGAAATGGATTACCTCATACACTACCCTTCGCACATAGAGAAATTCGGACCATTGAGGCTGCTATGGGCAATGCGTTTTGAGGCAAAGCACCAATATTTTAAAGATATTGCTCGGAAAATACGCGGCTGGAAGAATCTTTCTCGCAGTCTTGCCATGAGGCACCAGTTTTTGCAGAGTTTTTTATTCACTGCAGGTGATGACAACACAACTCCCCGTAATACAGGCGTGAGGTGCATGCTATACCCGCACCTACCTTGTTGTATTAGAGATTTCATAACTGTGAATAATCTTGTGTCCACAAATGCAACGGTTGTCAAATCTGAGAGTGTTGATGGCAGGGCATACAGTGCAGGATGCTGCCTTGTCAAAAGTGTTCCAGAAGATGATCTGCCAGAATTTTGCTTGTGTGTCAGCTATTTTATATAAACAAGTTGCTATTGGTTCTGGCTAAATTGCTCGAGACTGTCTCTTTTGATGAGCACTTTCATGTGTATGTTGTTAGTGCCACAGAAGAGTACAGTGTTCTAACTTCATTTTCGGAGTTTGAAATAGAGCCGTTGTACATGCGTGAACACAAGGGTCGAAGTGTTGTAAGCACACGCCATTCATTGTTCTAAACAAGTAACAGGAATTGCCTGTGAAAAACTATAACAGCAAACTGCAACACTTAACTGTTTTATCTAACTTCAGTTGTAAATCGCACTTGTATCAACTTTGTTAATAACTTGCACCCTACTAGTTCTGGAGTGACAACTGTTCTTGGGACTCATTTGTGAAACATCAATAATGACGCGTGCAGCTATGACTGAGATGTCGGCTTTTTTACATTTTGTGAATCTCTGAAATATGTCTGGAAACAGAAGTTACGCTATTCACTGCAATAACATTTATCACTTGTATTTGCCCTGCTATAAATTAGCATGAACAATATGCATATATAATTACAATGCATTCTTGAAGGTAAGAAATGACATAAACTCGTATTTTGCAAGAAAAATATTTATTTGTTCTGCACAAAACCCTTATTGTGTTCCCGTGGCCCTGAGAGTTTAAATCTTTCTTTGTATCCTCTGTACATTAACAAATATACTACACTACATGTACAGTCGAAGACAAAAGATTGTGCGCCACGTATTCCGCAAACGAAGCCGATAGCTTTATTAACCGCTGGCTGGAGGCCGCACAAGTGGTGAAAGTCCAAAATGCTGCTCTTTCAGCTCCCCAAGTGCCGTACACAGCCGACAGGATAATGAGCTTGCGCACCATGCCTTCTGGACCTTCACCTCGGCCAGACGCTGCCGCCACTCAGCCGATCGCTACGTTGGCAAGGCTCCTGGTGAGGCCGTGGTGGCTAACCGGGCGACATATAAAAGCTAACCGCTTCGTTTGCTGATCACATGGTCCATAAAAGTTTTTTCCCTACTGTACACCCTTATCAGCACTTCAGCACCCATTAGTTATAGGACCCTTCTGGCACCCTCGTTTACACCCTTCCGGAAAATGCACCCTTAGCGACCTGCTCGTAGGGTCATCATCATCATCAGCCTGGTGACGCCCACTGCAGGGCAAAGGCCTCTCCCATACTTCTCCAACTACCCCGGTCATGTACTAATTGTGGCCATGCTGTCCCTGCAAACTTCTTAGTCTCATCCGCCCACCTAACTTTCTGCCGTCCTCTGCTACGCTTCCCTTCCCTTGGAATCCATTCTGTAACTCCTAATGACCGCCGGTTATCTTCCCTCCTCATTACGTGTCCTGCCCATGCCCATTTCTTTTTCTTGATTTCAACTAAAATATCATTAACTCGCGTTTGTTGCCTCACCCAATCTGCGCTTTTCTTATCCCTTAACGTTACACCCATCATTCTTCTTTCCATAGCTCGTGGCGTCGTCCTCAATTTAAGTAGAACCCTTTTCGTAAGCCTCCAGGTTTCTCCCCCGTACGTGAGAACTGGTAAGACACAGCTGTTATAAACTTTTCTCTTGAGGGATAATGGCAACCTGCTGTTCATCATCTGAGAACGCCTGCCAAACGCACCCCAGCCCATTCTTATTCTTCTGTATATTTCAGTCTCATGGCCTGCATCCGCAGTCACTACCTGTCCTAAGTAGATGTATTCCCTTACCACTTCCAGTGCCTCACTGCCTATCGTAAACTGCTGTTCTCTTCCGAGACTGTTAAACATTACTTTAGTTTTATGCAGAATAATTTTTAGACCCACCCTTCGGCTTTGCCTCTCCAGGTCAGTGAGCATGTATTGCAGTTGGTCCCCTGAGTTAGTAAGCAAGGCAATATCATCAGTAAATCGCAAGTTACTAAGGGATTCTCCATTAACTCTTATCCCCAATTCTCCCCAATCCAGGTCTCTGAATACCTTCTGTAAACACGCTGTGAATAGCATTGGAGAGATCGTATCTCCCTGCCTGACGCCTTTCTTTATTGGGATTTTGTTGCTTTCTTTATGGAGGACTACGGTGGCTGTGGAGGCGCTATAGATATCTTTCAGTATTCTTACATACTGTTCGTCTACGCCCTGATTCCGCAATGCCTCCATGATTGCTGAGGTTTCGACTGAATCAAACGCTCTCTCGTAATCAATGCAAGCTACATATAAAGGTTGGTTGTATTCCGCACATTTTTCTATCACCTGATTGGTAGTGTGAATATGGTCTATTGTTGAGTAGCCTTTACGGAATCCTGCCTGATCCTTTGGTTGACGGAAGCCTAAGGTGTTCCTGATTCTATTTGCAATTACCTTAGTAAATACTTTGTAGGCAACGGACAGCAAGCTGATCGGTCCATAATTTTTCAAGTCTTTGGACTCCCCTTTCTTATGGATTAGGATTCTGTTACCGTTTTTCCAAGATTGCGGTACGCTCGAAGTCATGAGGCATTGCGTATAGAGTGTGGCCAGTTGCTCTAGAACAATCTGCCCACCATCCTTCAACAAATCTGCTGTTACCTGATCCTCCCCAGCTGCCTTCCCCCTTTGCATAGCTCCCAAGGCTTTCTTTACTTCTTGCGGCGTTACCTGTGGGATTTCCAATTCCTCTAGGCTACTCTCTCTTCCATTATCGTCGTGGGTGCCACTGGTACTGTATAAATCTCTATAGAACTCCACAGCCACTTGAATCATTTGGAAGCCACTCATCCAAATAAGTAATGATATTGCCGGCTTTGTCTCTTAATGCATACATCTGATTCTTGCCAATTCCTAGATTCTTCTTCACTGCTTTAAGGCTTCCTCCGTTTTGAGAGCATATTCAATTCTATCCATATTATACTTCCTTATGTCAGCTGTCTTACGCTTGTTGATTAACTTCGAAAGTTCTGCCAGTTCTGTTCTAGCTGTAGGGCTAGAGGCTTTCATACATTGGCGTTTCTTGATCAGATCTTCGTCTCCTGCGATAGCTTACTGGTATCCTGTCTAACGGAGTTACCACCGACTTCTATTGCACACCCCTTAATGATGCCCACAAGATTGTCGTTCATTGCTTCAACACTAAGGTCCTCTTCCTGAGTCAAAGCCGAATACCTGTTCTGTAGCTTGATCTGGAACTCCTCTATTTTCCCTCTTACCGCTAGCTCATTGATCGGCTTCTTATGTACCAGTTTCTTCCGTTCCTTCCCCAAGTCTAGGCTAATTCGATTTCTTACCATCCTATGGTAACTGCAGCGCACCTTGCCGAGCACGTCCACATGTTGTATGATGCCAGGGTTAGCGCAGAGTGTGAGGTCTATTTCATTTCTAGTCTAGCCGTTCGGGCTCCTCCACGTCCACTGTCGGCTATCCCGCTTGCGGAAGAAGGTATTCATTATCCGGATATTATTTTGTTCCGCAAACTCTACTAATAACTCTCCCCTGCTATTCCTAGTGCCTATGCCATGTTCCCCTACGGCCTTGTCTCCAGCCTGCTTCTTCCCTACCTTGGCATTGAAGTCGCCTATCAGTATGGTGTATTTTGTTTTGACTTTACCCATCGCCGATTCCACGTCTTCATAGAAGCTTTCGACTTCCTGGTCATCGTGACTGGATGTAGGGGCGTAGACCTGTACAGCCTTCATTTTGTACCTCTTATTAAGTTTCACAAGAAGACCTGCGACCCTCTCGTTAATGCTATAGAATTCCTGTATGTTACCAGCTGTATTCTGATGAATCAGGAATCCTACTCCTAGTTCTCGTCTCTCCGCTAAGCCCCGGTAGCACAAGACGTGCCCGCTTTTCAGCACTGTGTATCGCACTGTCGCACTATCGCTTTTCAGCACTGTCGTAGGGTGCTCCCGCCCAAATATGGTGCTGGAAGGGTGTGCAGTAGGGTGTAAATCTGTTTAACACCCCTTTTTACACCCTTAAGGGTGAGAAATTGTTTAGTGTGTAAGTCGGCCCTCACCCCCGTATTAAGCGAAACGCAATAAGCGTGCCCGGCACGTTCGCAACCCGTACGACGGTGGGATACGACCTTCATCGAGAGCCTCACCGCGCGCATCGGTGATGACTGTGTCGTGTCCGGTGATTTCAACTCCAACCACACGGCGTGGGGCAGCGCCCGCAGTGAGCTGAACGGCAGGGACCTGCTGAGTTCCATCCATGCTTCGGGCCTGCTAATCATCAACGCCGGAAGTCCCACTTTTGTGCGTCGGAGGGTACACGGGATTGCGATAGACTTGTCGCTCGCGAGTGAGCGATGCCACTACGAGTGGGTTCGCAGCCCTGACACGCAGGGGTCGGATCACTATCCGATCTCTCTCGACCCGCTCGGCCTGAACCGCACGCGGACATGTACGTACCGCGTCACGGACTGGTCCCATTTTCGGTCCCTCTGTGCCATACCCCCTCCGGCGAATACAAACTTTCTTACGCATCTTACGAGGTGTTTGGATGCCGCTACAAAATCGTGCGCGGTGCCTGCTGGAACGCCGGTCCCCGATATCAAGCTTCTCAATCTGCGCGCTGTCCGTCGTCGCGCCGAACGCCGTGCCATCAAGAGCGACAAGGTGGAGCATTGGACTTTATACATCCGCCTGGACGCTGCGCGTCGCCGTCACGCCAGGCAGCGCCGCAGTCAGAGCTGGCAAAGTCTCTGCGTGTCGTTGGAGGACACTCGCGACAAGTCGCGCCCTTGGCGCATTCTCGCTTCGCTCCTCCGTCCCAAGATCCCTCGCCATCCTGCACTCTCCATCGCGGTGGCTACGGGCTTGAGCACAGAGCAACTGGCCGAACTCTTCGCCGATGCCTTCGCTCCACCGCCACCGTCTGTGCGCCACGTCAGTGCACCCTGCGAACTACCGCCGCACAACAAGGCTGAACTCCTCGCTCCCCTGCGCTACTTTCCTGCGAGGGCAATCTTGGAGCACGTTGAGGTGCTTTGCTCGGCCGAGTTTACCCTCAGTGAGTTGCGCATTGTTTTGAACACGCGTAAACGACGCTCAGCGCCTGGTGCCGACGGACTAACACATCAGGCCCTCAGGAACGTCGATGCAGTGCAGCTCCCTTCCCTACTCGAGGCCTTCAACGGCGTCTGGCGCAGTGGCATTATTCCTGCTGACTGGAAAGAGGCGATCGTCGTCCCTATTCTCAAGCGCGGCAAAGCTGCCACGAGCGTCAGCTCCTATCGCCCAGTGTCGCTTAATTCGGTAGCCGGCAAAAGTCTGGAGGCCATGGCTTTGCGCCGCCTTGAGTGGATTGCCTCCGCCCTCGACGCTTTCGCCCCTGAACAGAGTGGTTTCCGGCGACTGCGCTCAGCAGCTGACTCGCTCGCGGGCGTCGTGGCTACGCTCGAGCACGCAGCAAGTCGCCAAGAAGCCGGATATCTCGTGCTGCTCGATGTGCAACGCGCATTTGATGGTCTCCCTCACACCACCATCATTCAAGCCCTCCGTGAGCTACGTGTCACCGGCCGCCTCTTTGGCTACATCGCGGCCTTCCTCAGTGACCGCACGCTCTGAGTGCGAGTTGGCGACACGCTCAGTGCCCCTCGCAGCGTGACCTCCGGGGTTCCCCAGGGAAGCGTGATCAGCCCATTTCTTTTTAACTTGGCTCTGGCAAGACTACCTGACTACATCCCCAAGATGACAGCCTACGAAGTCCGCGTGGCCATGTACGCCGATGACATTGCACTGTTCGCGTGCGGGCCCACGGACCTCGGCTTCCAAGTGCGAGAATCCCTGCAGTCGGCGATCAACGCCGTCGATGAATATCTCGCCAGCATAGGGCTCCAGCTCTCGGCGTCAAAAAACTGAGGCGTTGTTAGTACACCCCCGTGCTCGTGCGCGCTTCGAAATGCCTTGTCTCACGCTGTGCGGAAGCCCCCTCCCGTGGCAGAGAAAAGTGCGCTATCTCGGACTTGACATCGACTGCCGGGTGAACTTTAACGCCGCCGTCTCCCAGCTCTGCAAGAATTCTAAGAACGTGGCTGGCGCCGCACGCTCCCTGCTCACCCGTGGTCGTGGTTGTACACCGCAACTTGCGCTTCGAGTTAACAATTCGGTCGCAACAACGCGAGCACTCTATGTGCTTCCCCTCACGAACGCCAGAGCCACCAACTGAAACGCCATCGACATGGAGCACCGCACCGTAATCCGCCAACTTTACCGGCTTCCTCGCAACTCGCCAGTAGGAGCAACTCTCGCCGAAGCGGGAGACTGGCCGCCCTCACTTCGCGCACGGAAGCAAGCGATAAACCACATCGAGCGCCTTCAACGTTCGCCACAGGGACAACGCCTCGTTTGTCGCCTCCACACCCTCGAGGGCTCGGGCATGGGCCAGCGTGCCACCGAGTTCAGCGCACTCGTCGCGTCGACGCCGCAACTCCTACCTCTGCCGGTATCGCCGCACGCCTCCGCGCTACTCGATGTAAACACCACGGTGCCAGGCGTGAAGTCCAAGCATCAAACAGCTGTTTGTGCTATGCAGCAGGAAACGGCCGCACTGCTGCACGAGCGCCTAGGGGGCCGGCTGCTCATTTACACCGACGGCTCCGTGGCGAGTGATGGTTCCGGTGCTGCAGCGTGCACGGCGCCGGATATTTGCGCTACACGGCAGTGCCGCCTTTGTGTTGTGTCGCCGTCGACGGTGGCCGAGCTTGCTGCGATCGGCCTAGCAGCTGATCTCCTGCTTCAACAGTGCAGTGTTGTTTCTGCCGCGATCCTTTCGGGCTCGCGCGCGGCACTGTGTATGCTGGCGAAAAATTACCTTGGACCTCCGTTGGTGCTGCGCGTCGGCTCAAAGCTCCGCCATCTCGTCAGCCAGGGCTGCGATGTGGCGTTGCAAGGGGTTCCAGCGCACTTCGGCCTGCAAGGGAATGAAGCCGCCGACGCTATCGCAAAGAAGGCTCACTCCCTGCGTTTCCCCCTCGCCACCTCGGTCAGCGGCTACGACGTGGCCAAAACAACCATTCTGCGAACGCTCCGTGCGCAACACCCGGACCAACGCGTCGCCGCAGGTACGTCACTTCGACTCCTCCCCCGCGTGGGCTTCTCCCGGGCGGACCGCTCTTTCCTGCTTCGCCTGCGCGTCGGCTGCTACAAGACGGCTGCTAGAACACACAGGCTGCAGGGAATTGGCGACTCCGCGTGCAGCAACTGCGCCGATTTGGAGTCGCTCGACCACTTGCTACTTCACTGCCCTGCCTTCGATGTGGAGCGCACGGACTTGTGTACAGTCTATCGGCGACTGGGACTGACTTGCGATACGGCGACCGCGCTGCTATTCCCTGCAGCCCACTCGTCCATCGTGAAGCACGCTCTTTCGGCACTGCTAGACTACTGCACTGCGACGCACTTGAGAGCGCGGCTCTGAGCCCCGCACTCACATTTTTTTCCCCTTGCCACGTTCGTCCTGTCTTTCTCTCCTTCATCTTTTTCTTCCCATTCCCCCCTTCCCCGTGCAGTGCTGTTGAGGTGTCCTTCTGTGAGAGACAGTACGGCGCTGCACTCATCTCTTCCGTTTCCTTTCTAAAATCACTTCACACACACCAAACGCAATAAGCGTGCCGGGCACGTTCGCGCAAGGCCTTATTTAAATCAAGTCGTGCGTGGATTTCAAATTAAGATGCATTTCCAAGTGCCAGGGTTACTTCGGCCTCTCTTAGTGTGCAGCCAACCGACGACAGACAGACAGACAGACAAAGAACTTTATTAATGGTCCTGAGGAACCGGCGTTAGGGTACCTCCCTTTTCAGGGAGTACCCGTAGCCGTCGCGGGCCGCACCCACGTCGGGGTCGGAAGATCGTGGTCCTCCGCCCTGTCGCAGGCCCTCTGGACAGCCCGTAGTTGCTCTGAGAGGTCGCCGCTCTTAAGGGCTGCCTCCCAGTCGGTTAGAGTGGTTAGCGATGAGCTGCGTAACGCAGGGCATTGCCAGAGCATATGGGACAAGGAGCAGTACGCCTCCCCACAGTCTGGACAGTGGGGTTCTACATTAGGCGCGAAGTGACTGAATCTGCCCCTGGAGGGAAATGACCCCGTTTGAAGCATGCGAAACGCCGACGATTGTGGTCTATTAAGTTTAGGGTGTGGTAGCGGAAAGGCCCGCCGAGCAAGTTGATAATGTGTCAAGATTTCATGGAAGGTGAGAAGCGAATCCCTGTACAGCCCTAAGTCGCCGCCCGTGAGTCCACCTGAACCGCCGCGGTGTGTAAGACCTCGCGCACAGTCATGGGCCAACTCATTGGCGTTAACAAGCTCAGAGTGTACATTGATTCCCATATGGGCCGGGAACCATTTGATACTATGAAAACCAGCAGCCCCCTCGCTGCCGAGGATAGCCGCCGCCTCCTTTGAGATCGAGCCGGAGGCGAAAGCTCGGGCTGCCGATCTGGAGTCTGTAAAGATATTGGAACGCAGAGGGTCCTTCAGTGCTATAGCTATAGCAACCTGCTCGGCTACTGTTGAAGAAACCTTCCGCACGGATGCTGAATTAATCAGAGTGCCATTGGAGTCAACCGAAACTACGGCATAGTGATCAGAGCACTCGTACTGGGCGGCGTCAACGAAACATGCCAGATTCGGAGTGGCAGCAGCCGCTTTTAACAGGGAACGAGCCCTGGCTACCCGGCGCCCTACATTGTATTGAGGGTGGACGTTACGTGGCATGGGATCTACCTTGAACGTATCTCGGACCATGGGTGATAAGGTCACGTTGCGCTCCGTGATTTCCTGGTGACCGCATCCAACGGATTCGAGGATGCGTCTCCCCGCTCGCGATGATGATAGTCGAATTATTTGAGCCACTCGTTGGGCCTCGATCACCTCTGATAGGGTGTTGTGCATGCCAAGTTGCATGAGACGCGCGGTGCTGGTAGTGAGTGGTAAACCCAGCACGCGCTTGATGCTTTTGCGCATGAGGGCGTCGATTTTGGCCTCATCCCGTTTAGACCAGCGCAACGCGGAGGCTACATAG
This sequence comes from Dermacentor andersoni, assembly GCF_023375885.2. NCBI lineage: Eukaryota > Metazoa > Arthropoda > Arachnida > Ixodida > Ixodidae > Dermacentor > Dermacentor andersoni. The sequence goes on from NC_092821.1 coordinate 55,589,843, forward strand.
TTAACGTGGCTCATCAGAAACGCGTGGTAGAGTCTGAGTAGATTGCTCTCGCTTAAACCCCCTCTGCGGTTCGAGACCCTGAGGATAAGCCGAATCATATTCTCCGTCTTCGAAGTAATGCGGGCTATAGTCTGTGAGTTGCCTCCGCGAGATTCCAGCAAGAGTCCGAGGACCCTGATGGTATCCACTCTGTGAATTTGTTGTCCGTCCCTCGTATAGAGGGCTATGGGAACTTGATCTAAGGGTGTGGAGCACCTAACCCCCCGTCGGGTGGGCCTATACAATAGAAGTTCGGACTTGGTTGGTGACAGACTCAGGCCCGTGTCTAGTAGGAAGTGTTCTGTGATGTCGAGCGCCTCTTGGAGCGCACTCTCAACTGCAGCGTCAGACCCTCCCATGCACCACACGGTAATATCATCCGCGTAGAGGGCGTGACCCGTTCCTCTTACTGTGGCCAGTCTGTCCGAGAGGCCCTTCATGGCGATGTTAAACAGTAGGGGAGAGATGACCGCCCCTTGCGGGGTGCCTCTCGCTCCCAATGTAAATTCCTTCGATTTGGTTTGCCCTATTTTGACAGTGGCCTTGCGATCCCTGAGGAAGGAGCTAACGTACGCATGGAATCGTGGCCCCAGGCCCAGATCTGAGATGGCGTCTAGTACGAACCGGTGCGAGATGTTATCAAAAGCCTTGGACAAGTCTAGAGCAAGGATGCCCCGAGTGTCTCTAGTGTCGACATCAATGATTTGCCTCTTTATAAGTAACATGACGTCCTGTGTGGAGAGTGCCGGCCGAAATCCGACCATGTTGTGAGGGAATAACTCATTATTTTCTATATGCCTAGATATACGGTTGTGAATGACATGTTCGGCCACCTTACCCACGCAGGACGTGAGCGAGATGGGCCGCATGTTCTCCGGCGCAAGAGGTTTGCCTGGTTTCGGGATGAGCACCACTGAGGCTGTCTTCCAGGAGTCGGGGACTAGGCCCGTTTCCCAAATTTTATTGACCTCCCCGGTGAGCAGCGCAACTGATTGTTCGTCCAAGTTCCGGAGGAGCTTATTGGAGATGCCATCCGGGCCCGGTGCAGAGCGACCGTTGAGCGTTTGCAGCACCTCCCAGATTTCGGATTCCGTGAAGGGGGCGTCGAGCTCCCCCACCGCTCCCCCCTGATAACAAGGATAATCCCCAGCACCGACGACGATGACTCCCTTTTTTTTTCTTCTTGCCAACTTTAAAATGCTTCCACCAAATATGTTCAGTATTCTCAAACGTAATGCACGACATTAAGCAAAACACTAGATGTGTGGACGCGTTGAGGTTGTCTCTGATGGGTTAACTGCCACTTTTTACCTCGCACTATAGCCCAGCTAGTTGACTGCAGCCGGCGTGCAATTATAGCTGGGCACGCCTACAGCTCGTATGTACCAGAGGTGAAGGGTAAACATTATTTTAAATATGTATACCAATTGATATCCTTTTCTGAATGTAATAGCTACCGCATGTAATTAAAATAAGACATTATTTGCGAAGGGCACAGCAGTTATTGCAATACTGTTTTAAATCGACGTCCAGTGCCGTTATGTTTGCGAATTTATTGTCACATTTTTTCTGTTTTCGTTTGTATTGCCCGACCCCCGATACCGCCACTGGTCGCCAATGCGGCCCTCTGCCCAAAACGGTTGGAAATCCCTGGTTCAGAGGAACCGGACTCTTGACTAGTTAACATCGCGGCCTTACTTTTACACGCACCCACACACACACACACGCACACACACACACACACACACACACACACACACACACACACACACACACACACACACATATATATATATATATATATATATATATATATATATATATATATATATATATATATATATATATATATATATATATATGTATATATATATATATATATATATATATATATATATGTATATATATATATATATATATATATATATATATATATATATATATATACTTGAGCGGTGCTACAAGGTAAACAGAACAACTATTTCAACAGTTCCGACCCGTGGACCGATCTGCATCATATATATATATATATATATATATATATATATATATATATATATATATATATATATATATCGACCACCTCCTATGACTCGAGCGCTTCTCCTCCGTGTCCCTCCTCTTTTCGCTTTGTTTTCATACGCAACTTCTTTCTACTTAGACTGTAGAGGCATAATTGGTTTAATCAAATTTTGTAATCAATGAACAATCCATTCTTTTGTTTGTTCACTACAGTGCACATTGCTGCTTGCCTGGTGAAAATTTTCGTTTTGTTACACATGAATCCGTACGTTCGAGACAGAAGTATACTAATGCAGCGTATCCTTTTTCGAATGTTTCCTTGGTTTTGACAACTTCATCAAAAACATTTTCTTCCAAATACAAATACATGTATACATGTCACTTTATGTTCGATATAAATGCCACTTGGATACACGTCTTCTTGGCTCGGCTTGAAACCGGTTCGGGAATTTCGCAGTGGCAGTGGCGGTGCAAGCACAACTTCTAATCCAGCGTATGTGGAATGTATGCAGCGGACGGTCTTCCAGCATTTTCCTCTGCAAGGAGCCTTCATCGCTGTCGCAGTAGGCTGGGCTAATACTCGCTTTCCTGGGAGCGACTTAGCATTGCCCTACTTTTCCTGCTTTGATTTCGCCAGGACGAACGGCGCCGGGACCGCCATCTATCGAACTGCGTTGCAACCACGGACTTATTACCAGTTCCATCAGGGGATTGCGTTTTTCTCTTACAGCGGTTGGCATAGTCGCACACTGCCATCGGCAGTGGCATCGTAAGCACAGCTTTAAAGGAAGCTTATGTGGAATTTTTACAGGTGGGTTGGTTTTTTCACATTACCTTGAGTACAAGAGGTGCCATTATTTTAATTACCGCGCCCATTGCTGGCATGAGTGGCGTTGGGCCATGAAAGTTGTTGTGCTTTGAGTGTATTGGCGTTATGCAACTGTCCACCACTGAAATTGGTGGCGTTCATCGTACCCACTGTTACACTAGGTATGCCTAAGGATTTGAGTAAACTCTTTGAAGAATTCAAACGCGACATAAAACAGGAGACCCGAGAAATGCGTGAAACTTTGGAGCGAGACCGATGGAAATAAATGTTATGAAGATATGAAGTGAAGTGAGGTTTATTTTCCCTTTCGAACAAAGGAGAAAGCCGGGGCTGAATGCTCGAATGCCTAACGGAAGCCTGGGCTCCCCTGTAGAATCTGACATCAGAATACACAAACATATAACTGAAAATATAACCGCATAAATGCAAAACCAACTGTACTTGCAAGTGTCACATTATGCAGTTATTTAAGCATACGACAGTGAAAACGGTGTTATACAAAACCAAAACCAGGATCTATAAGATATTTCTTTGTTTCCTTTTTAACCATTTTTAATGAAACATCAAAATCAACATTTGCCAACGTTTTAATAATAGCCGCCGTTACTTGATAATTTCAGTTTTGTTTGCTATAATTAGTAGGCGTCTTCGGGAGCCGGTGTACTTGTTTTCGAAAATAGTATGAGTCATTCGATAAAATATTGTTTTGGGTGCATGATTTGTTGTCTTTACTATACTGCAGCAAACCGAAAATCTAGACTTGGTTCTTATTAGGCAAATTTTAACTGTAAAACAACAGCGACAGAAAAATCTTGTTCTCTGCCATAGCAACTATGAATGCACCGAAAAGCTCTCTTTTGAAGTACTAGTAGTTTCTGATAGTTAGTGGTCGTAGTTGTTCCCCATACTAGAAAGTAATAGGTTAACTGAGAATATACAAGCTTATGATACATCTGCAGTCTGAACAACGCGGGTACCAAATTAGCTACTTTTGCAAAGACAGCCAACATTTTTACTTATTTCAGATGCTAATTTTGATACATGTGGGCTCCAGGAAAAAGTCTGGTGGAACTAGACATCGAGAAATTTCATACAATCAATGTTGCGTATTATTAGGTGTTTGAACTGGATATCGACCTCATTGAAATGAGCAGTATTTCTTTATTTATTTATGCAATGCTGTCAATCCCGTCAGGGATCGTAACAGAAAGGGCATTGAATTTAGTACAGTGACATACAAACATGACAATGAAAAACGGCTTAGACATGCGCATTATTACATAGAATACACTGATACATCAGCAGGAGTAAAAAAAATATACAATGAGGTTCATGCTGAAGATTTGGGTTGGAAAGATAATTGTTCCACTAAATGCCACACAAAGGTAGTAAGTAACCACGTGATACCGACAATAAACGAAATAATTACCTAGATGCACGTAGATCGTTTTCAACAAGCGAGATAAAGGCAGTTAGTGATGAACTATTAACAGACCTCACGTTCAATGTGTTCCAATCACGTATAGTCTGAATACCTGAAAGTGTCAGTACGGAATGCACACTCGTTTAGTGTGTGTGTGGGGGGGGGGGGGGGTTAGGATGTGTTTCCGTCGTTTGAGATTTCGTTACTTATCGTGAGGTATCCATAGTTAATTGATTGTTTATGAGTTGGTAAATGGCTTTAAGGCGGGCTAGTTTTGCTCTGTTTTGAAACGTTAGCATCCCGGCTTGTTCGAGTATTTCTGTCGGTGAGTCTGCTAGCCTGTGTTTGTTAAAAGTGTATCTGAGTACCTTTCTCTGAACACCTTCAAGTTGTTTAACAGCTTGTTAGTGAAAGGAACCCAAATGACATTTGCATACTCTAGTACCGGTATGAGAAATGTTTTATATGATAGTAGCTTTATGTCATATAATGCTAGTCTGAGGCATCTATTGATGAAAAATAACTGTTTTAGTGCTGTTGCCGTGACTTTGTCAACGTGAGCATGCCATCTGAGGTGAGAGGTTAGTAATTTTCCTAAGTACTTGTATTCACAGACCGAAGCAAGAGGAATGCTATTCAGCGTGTACTGAAAGAGTGATCTATGTTTCTTCCTTGTTACAGATAATAGAACAGATTTGTCAACGTCAATAGTTATCTTCCAATCTTCGCACCAATTGGTTACTGCTCTTATGGCGTTATATAAAGCTGTAGGGTCGGTGACATAGTTAATTTCCTGATACACTGCGCAGCCATCGACAAAACGTCTAATTTTGTTAAATATGCTAACAGGAAGGTCGTTTATAAAAATTAGCATTACCACTCGGACCTTGTGGTACACCTGATTTGACATCATCTGTTGAGGATTTCTCATTGTTAATTTCGACAAACTGAGTACGGTTAGTGAGGTAATCAATAATCCAGTCTAAAATTGGGCCAATTCCTAAAGTTAGCTCACGCTTCCTAATACATCTTGGGTGTGACATAGTCGAAGGCTTTCCAAAAGTCTAAGAAAATGAGATGAATTTTTTTCTGGTGATCAATAGAGGTGGTTACGTCATGCACGAGTTCAATTAGTTGAGTAATAGTAGAAAGTCGCTATCGAAAGCCATGCTGGAAAGGTGTTAGAATTTGGTTATCTTCGAGATAGGTTGTTATGTGCTCTAAGATGATGCGCTCAAGTAGCTTGCACATTGTGCTGGTTAGTGAGATTGGTCTGAAGTTTGAGGGAGTTGATTTGCTTCCCGATTTATGCATTGGTGTTATTTTAGCTGTTTTCCATTCTTCAGGAAGGGTGCAGGATGACAGGCATTTGGTAAAGAGTATCACTAAAAACTTCGCAATCTTCTCGTCATATCTGCACAGGAATATGTTAAAAATGTTTTCAGGCCCCGGTCCTTTTTTAATGTCTAAATTTAGTAGAAGGTTTAAGACTCCAGCTTCGGTCACAGTAAGGGGCCCTAGTGGCTTGCTGGTGCAGGGGCTATTGCGAGGTGCATTTGCACCGTCTGTAATGAAAATGGTACAAAAGTACTTATTCAGTATTGGTTGCAGTTTTTCGGTTATCCTTCAAGGACGGATGACTTTCATTATGTACTTTAGGATTTAAGTAACGCTATAGCTTTTGGGGAGAATATTTTAGGAAATTTGTTAGCCTATTTGAAAAATAGAAAGTTTTAGCTATTTGAGTTTAAGATTATAAATTTTCAATGGCTAATGTTAATTTTTCGGCTGCTCCTTCTGATGTGTGGCGTCGTTGCGCTTTTTCAGTCGTCGGACCTTCCGTTCGGCATAAATTACAGTTTGAATAATCCATGGAATATTCGTTCGCGTTATTTCAGTCTTAGTAGGAACGAAACTAGTAATGCAATAAGATAGAATATTTTTAAACCTACGCCATAGGATTTCCATATCGGTACTAGTGTCATCTGAGAGTTGACGGAATAATGGTAGCTCTTCAGATGATGAGTCAAGTATGTTAGTATCATCAGCTCGGCTGTAGCCGGTATATGTTATTGTTGGTCGGGAAGAGGGTGTTGTGCAACACATTATTAGTTTGTGGTCAGACAGGCCTTCTAGTATTTCTACGTTCGCGTCATGATAAGAGAAATGATTGCTTTAAATCTAAAGTGTTAGAGCTATTTCCTTGTAGCCGTGTAGGTTCTGTTACTATCTGCGTTAGGTTGAAAGAAAGCATTATGTCGAAAACAACTTCCGCGCAAGGTGAATGATGTTGCAGCGTACTCCAGTCGATGTCAGGAAGATTGAAGTCCCGTAGCAGTATTAGTCTGGTGCGCTTAACATGACGTTGCATGTAAGTACAGAATGATTGAAATATGTATGAACCAGCACATGGGCCGAGATAAACGCATCCAACAATTATAGCGCTACTAGAAAAACAGAGTTTGCAAAAAATAGCTTGCATCCCCTCAACTTCAGGCATTGTAACGAAAGGGACTTCATCTTTTATTAACTAAGCCACGCCTTCGCCATGTGTCGGTCGGTCTTTACTAACTGTAGCGTAGTTCGGGGGAATTATTTCAAAATTGTTAATGTCTTTTCTTAGCCAGGTTTCCGTAATGGCTAAGAAGTCCGGCTCGAAGCCCGCTAGTAATGATTCAAGGAGACTGAGCTTGCTGACAATGCTACGCGTATGTATGTTCATGAAAGTTATTTGGGACGTTGCTGGCGGTGCGGGCGTAGGGTTCGTGCTTCCGTGTCCTGGTTTTGTGTTTGGTTTGAAGCATGTGTAACAGGGCACACGTCTTTTTTTACATCGTCCCAAAAATATAGCTTCCCGTTTATCTTTAGTGTATCATAAGCCAGGTAAACTTTATCGCCGGAATGTTTCTTTTTTTGTTTGCCGTATTTCGTTAAGTTTATTCTAATGTCGCGAGCGCGGGGTGACAAATCTTCACTGATGGTAAACGCAGTCCCCTTTAGTTTCTGACAATTTCGCAAAATTTTCGCTTTGTCCCTGGAATCTAGAAGCTTCAGTATTATTGGCCTTGTTTTGTTTTCTTCCGGCCTACCTAATCTGTGGACGCGTTCAATTGCGCCTTCATCCAGCTTCAAGGAATCTTTGACAACCTTTTTATTCACAGAGCGCTCCAGCGACTCGTTATTTTTATCTTCGTCTTCTGATATACCATGGACTAGGATATTCGACCTTCTAGAGCGATTCTCGAGGTCGTCTAGCCTTAGTTTCAAGGATGACATCACCTGCTGTAAATTACTGACCTGTTCCGTACAGGAGGAAAGTTTGTCTTCAAAGAAAGTTAAGTGCTCTAATTTGTTGTCGATTGCTGTTAGCCGTTCTTCTTTTATTACTCTTATGTCCTCTGCCATCTGTTGTAGCTGTCGTGAAAGTTCCGCCATATCCGGTCCGGGGTTAGCTTCAACATCGCCGGCAAGCAATAGCAACTTTGTTGTTTACACTACGCCAGACACTGTATCGAGAAGTACCGCAGGGCACAGCAGCATGACAGGACAACACTCGCTAGAACGAAAGCATTTTCCAAAACGCTTTCATACCTGCACGAAGAAGAGAAGCGGATTATTCATCTGTGCGCAAGCCCAGATGCCGTGCCCTTTGGGTTGTGATGCCTCGTTGGCAGCTTTTATAGCCAGGTGGCCTGCAGCGCCGCAACGCACGACTGGAAGACGGCACTGTTGCTGCTGCTAGGATTTAACGGTGGTACGTCGCGGAGCACATCCGAAGATTGCAGTATCAGAGGTGCCGAATAACTGTCATTCTGGCGCAGAAGCACATAGGCGCCTCGGAAGTGCTGACACGGTTGTTGGTTTCTCGCCGCTATCACCAGCAGGCTGGCTATGAACTGCACGAGGAAGACAAGCGGATTATTCATGTGTGCGCAATCCCAGCTGCCGTGCCTAATTAATTGGCCTAAAGAAAATATAGCTGGTTTTGGATAATCTTAAGGAAACCATGTATTGTAAGTTAACTAAGTACCTGTGTACCATAGCCTCAGTTTGGGTAAGATATTTGGCTGTAAATAATATGTTTGCGGCATCAACATACATTATCATGTCATGAGAACGTGGTAGTTTGGTAACGTCATTGATATATATTAAAAACAATAGTGGCCTAATGTAGAGCCCTGAAGGACTCCGCAAGTGACAGTCAGTCGGTTTGATGAAACATCATTCACCCGTACCTATTGTATCCTATGACGTAAATAATTATGCACCAAGATAAGTGTAATATCACGCACACCATAGTAATTTACCTTATGTAAGAGAATACTGTGCAGTACATAGTCAATCGCCTTTCGAAATTCCAAGAATAGACCGAGTGTGTAGTGCTTCTGCTCTATATTTTCAAGTATTTTATCGTTAATAAAGCGTAGTGCTTGCCCCGCTGATTCTTTCTTTAAAAAACCGTACTGGGAAACAGCTAGATATCAGTTTGTGTCTAACAAGAAAACATTGAAGCCTGGAAGTGATGACTCATTCAAATACTTTAGAAAGTACTGGTAAAATAGAGATTTGTGGGTAATTTGACATTTACATTTATCTACCACATTTGTATATTGGACAGACCTTGGCTATTTTAGGTCATCGGGAAATACACCAGTATTAAACATTAGATTAGCAAGATAAGGCAATACAACAGATATTAAAAGCGCAACGTGCTTGATTGGAACAGATCTTATATCATCGTGGCCTCCAGATACATCATGTTCTAACTTGTTAATTAAAGTAACTATTTCCTGAGAGTGAGTGGGTGGAAAAAAGCACAAGACCCCGTTAGCCCATGCACCAAAGGAAACTGTAGAATTCAAAGCAGCGGTGAATGTGTTACAGTATAAACGTGATGTTCTTCGCACTTGTGTTAAGGAACACGAGAGCAGACTTGTTCAAACTGAGGAGTATTCATCACCTTGGCCATCACCTATAGCCCAACCAACGAGCGCGTCACAAATATTACTGACTCCCAGGCAGCTTGCCGTACGTAGCAACGTGAGAGGCAGAATATCTTCCATCACCCGCCGACTTCTCAAAGAAGTGTCCCAGTTCCCGGATGTTGAAATAGTATGGACTCCAGGACACGACTCCCTCCGTGCCCTGGAGTCCAAATCAGCGTGCGCACGCTGTAGCCAGAGCTCATGCCTCCCGAGTGGCACAAGAGACGGATACGGCCGCATCTATGGAGCCCGTACCTTTACAACGCAACGCCATAATACAGCATCACATCAGAACCACACCACATCAGAACGCCACGTCATTGCCGACTTTCGGAGAGCCCATGTGTTTCTCCCGTCGTGCTTGTCAGAGAGAAAGAGAGTTCTATAGACTTCTGTATAGAATTCTATCGCTGAAACAAGATCACGCTGAAAGGTGTCAATCACTGCCGTACAATCATGATTCTCTGGACTGATTACAAGGCGCCGAGTTCATCTTTTCATTAGACTTGCAGTCAGGTTACTGGCAGGTCCCAATGGCGGGGGCCAATCGCACAGAAACTTACTTCGTTACAACCGATGGCCTATATTATTTCAGCGTCATGCTCTACCGGTATTGCAGCACGCCTGCTACATCTCGAAAGGATGACGGACAACGTTTTGCGCGGCTTTAAGTGTATGATCTGTCTGTGTGACCTTGACGACATCGGGGTGTTCACCACTGATTTCGCAAAATTCCTGCGCCGCCTTCATCACGCAGTGAGTTTCTTGCCCAACGCCGGCCCTGCAGCTTAATCTCAAAACTGTCGCTTTGCCGTACGCGAGTTGACGATCCACGGCCACGTTTTCTCGAAGCATGGCCTTCGTCCGGATCCCTAGAGATTATGGGCCGTCTCTGCGTTTGCTAAGCGCTATACAATGAAAGAACTTCTCTGTTTTGTTGGCTTGTGCGCTTACTTCCGGTGCTTCGCTCGAAATTTTACATCTGTCCTATCACGCCTCACGCAAATCCTTCTTGGCGCCAACGACCTCTCATCGTGGTCCCCTGCCTGCGACCATGCGACCATGAATCTCCTACTGAAGTCTCCTACTGAAGTACGTATGAACGCAAGTGGCGTTGGCCTTAGTATTGTGCTTGCACAACGTCATCCTGGCGACGCAGACTACGTCGTGGCCTATGTGAGCCGCACGCTGACCAAGGCGGAGAGCAATTGCAGGGTTACGGAATAGTATTGCTTGACCATCGTCTGGGCGCTTTGCACGCCCCACCCTTATATATAGGGCCTCTTTTTTGACGTAGTGACAGACCACTTTGCGTTTGTCGAGTTTGAACTACTCACCTGGCCGCCTCGCGCACTTGGCCCTGCTAATCCAGGAGTACGACATACGCGCGGTCTATCGTTCCAGGCGGACGCATTCCGATGCTGATGCTCTTACCCACTCACCGCTTTCACGGGAGGTCACTCGTAAGTCCGCCTGTGAGCCCACGTTTTCTTCTCTTCACTTTGTCATTATTGCTGCCGAACAACACAATCACCACTGCACTGCATCCCTTTTCGACCTTATCTCGAATACCTCATCAACTCCGGCCCTTTGAATGCTTCGGTGCCGAGTTTCGCATATTGCGATCAGTGATAAGCTCCTGTACTGACGCAACTACGCCCCAGAGGAACGTACGTGGTTGCTCGTCATTGCGAAAGCCTTGAGATCATAGATCTGTTACTCCTTCCACTCGTACCCCCCGAGTGGCCACGCATCCGTTTTCAAGATGTACGAAGGATTTCGGCACCGGCACTACTTGCGGGGAATGTACACCATCGTTGGGAAGTTGGTCAGCTCTTGCCGTGAATGTCCATAACGCGAATCTCCACCGCACCTCTCACCAGGTGAACTTCTACCCCGGCCATGCCCATCTCACTCCTTTGATCGTCTTGGTGTCGATTTATGTGAGCCACGTACCTTGACTACGTCCAGCAACCGGTGCATTATGGTTGTCGTTGACCACTTCACACGCTATGCAGAGACTGCTGTCCTCCAAGCTGCTACAGCGCAGGAAATCGCAACTTCTAAGCGACCCAGGCCGCGCCTTCAGGTCTGATATCATAGAAAAATTGCTTGCTGTGTGCGCTATTGTTTATCGCGCATTCACCTCCTATCACACTTAAACCAATGGTACGACGGAACGCTTTAATTGCACCCTTGCTTACATGCTCGCTATATACATCACACCCGATAGCACAAATTTGCACCTAGTTCTTTTATTCGTCACCTACGCCTACAACACGCCTACGCAATCCACTACCGGCTACTCCCACTTCATGCTTTGTTTCTTGCTTTATTCATTTAATCAAGCCATCCCTTACAGAAATGTCTTGGGAGAAGCAAGAGAAGGCAATGAATCTTTTTTACGGCCGTCATCCTTCTCATACGGTCGATACTACTCTGCCCTACCTCCCGAACCCAGCAGAATGTCTTCCAGTCTTAGATGCCGGCAAACAAGCTGAAAAATGTCACCAGTTGGCCCGCCGCTTCACTTCCGATCATCAGAGTAGCCAAAAATCAAAACACGATGCCCGCAACTCGACTCCAACTTTTCTACCCGAAACCATTCTTTGGCTGTCCATATCGAACCGCTCATCAAGACTCGCTTCGAAACTTCTAAGATATGATGCACGACCTCGCGTTCTGCAGCAAACATCTCCCGTCAAGTACCTCATAGAGCCACTCACATCGTCGTCTCACATGCATCGTCGTAACCGCGAAATTGTCCACGTCCCGCGGCTCAAGACCAATTATGGTCCTGTGGTCTCCTGTGTAGACTAAGCCGCCAGGATGGCTACGTTTTCTGATGAGGCCATTGTAATGAAAAAGGACGCCTCTAATTAGGCACCAGGATTGTCAACAGCATCACGTGCCGCAGAGGCTTGAGCTTTGAGACGGCGCTCGGTTTGAATGGCCCTACCAGTCAGCGGTCCTTCGCCGGACAAGTATACTTGCTAACTGACATATGAAAAACTGCAGACCAGCTTTAGCATTGTTACTTTGCTAGAAAGATGCAGTAACAGTCAGATGCAGGCGCCTCAATAGTTTTATGGTATCTAAGTGCACCTTCAACCAACGGTAAGTTTCTAGAGACGCAAATAAACAAAGAATGCTTTCTGATTTGTAAAAATAAAAGGATTCTGGGAAATGATGTTATGGAAGGATGACAGAAGAGAGAGAGGAAGAAGAAGATCGGGAGACGCTGGCTGGTGCGTTTTGTTGCTGGTCAGCCATATTGACCACATTGACTTTGCTTGTTTATATACTGTAAATATATTCAGTCTATATTCCCAACATACCCGTAACATATCGGTGGAAGGAGCAGGGTACCACGGCTGGAAACGGAGCTCCGTAGTGCTTGTCGCATCACCGTCTGCACCAAAAATGGCCGTGAGCCCGCGGGATCAACGTCGTTTCCGCCTCCTACGTCCCCATCGCCAGTTACGTCGCTGTCACCTTCGGTTGTGGTTTGCAACCAAAGGATCGGGTGACTTTCTTCGGGACCGACGGCGCCGACGCTGAAGAGTGGGTGGCTATGTACGAACGTGGGAGTATAATCAACAGATGCGACCCTACGCTTATGCTAGCTAACCTATTGTTCCACCTATGAGGTACGGCAAAGGTGTGGTTCGAAAACCACGAAGGTGAGCTGAACAGCTGGGACCAATGCAAAGAGAAGTTAACAGAGTTGTTTGGCAAACCAGCAGGCCGTAAAAGTGCCGCAAATTAGGAACTGGCCTCTCGTGTCCAATCCCCCACAGTGTCCTATGTTTCGTACATCAAGGACGCGCTGGCACTTTGTCGTAAACCTGATCATGACATGACAGAAGCTGAGGAGTTAGGGCATGAGCTCAATGGAATTGCTGACGACGCCTTTAATCTGCTCATGTGCAAAAGCTTCTCTACAGTTGATGCTATCATCAAAGAGTGCCGAAAATTCGAGCAGGCCAAACGCCGACGCGTCCTGCAACCATTCATCAGATTTCCCAATACTGCCGGAACCTCGACGTGTGAAGATCAGCCCGCACAGCAGCATGCGTCTCCATCAGAGGACGCGGTGCGAATCGTTCGACGTGAACTGGACGCGATGGCGCCCGCAGCTTTCTGTTCGCGTAGCCCTGATGCTACCGCTATATCAGTTCCCCTCGTGCAAGCCATCGTTCGAGAGGAACTTGAAAACTTTTGGCAGCATTCTCTATATGCTGTCACCAGCACCAGAACCCAACGAACGCCCTTCTACTGCTTTCGCTACACCCCGACGCTTATCTCCGCGTTATCGCAACTCGACTGAGTGGAGAACCGCGGTCGACCAACCAATCTGTTTCACCTGTCGCGGATTGGTCATGTCGCCAGATACTGTCGCAACTCGTGATCGTCAACACCTCGCACGCCGACCAACCTGAGCCGTTTTAATGGAAATGCCCGCAATGTATCGCCCACCACCGAGCCTAACGGAGCCGACAACTCTGCTAGGAACACGTGGTACAGTCGGAAGACGACCAAGTGTGGCGACGGGTCGGATGGGCTCCACATCTGCTCCGCACAGAAGCTACATTTTCGGCGAAATCACCTCCGCATCCAGATTCTACGTAATCATCGTGTGCCTGAAGTCAGCCAGAGCACGTCAACACGAAACTTGAGGGTGTAAGTGCTATATTTTGCATTTTACGGCCACATCAAGTTTCGAAGCGGGGCCGCCCCGCTAAACCCACTTCGCTAATGGCGAGGCCTAGCAAAGGCTTCGGCCGCCGCACCGCTGCAGATGGCGAACGCGCTGCTCAATGCCGACGCCGACAAAGCTTACCAATCGTCTACCGGGGCCCCGGAGGACGATGACATGGAAATTCGTGAATCCCAAGGACTTCTTCGGGCTGCTGAGGAGAACGAAGAAGACAGTGAGCCTTGGATCAATGTTACCAGTCGTGCCCGTCGCCGTCGGCTGCAGACACGCTCGACCACGCCCCAACTTTCCCGAACGCCACTGAAGCCCGTTCTCCGCCACAGCCGACCCGCGATGCCCAAGCCCCGACAACACCCCCCCCCCCTTCCTGCCGATGATTACAAGCTGGCGGTTCGTCCCCGGAACGGCCTGCAGCTCAACAAGGTGAGCCCAGGGAAGTTAGTAGACGCCATCACAAATCAGGCAAAGCTACAAATCGGCTCCACCGGATTCAAAATACGCATCGACGAAGACCAAAACATCCTTGTTCTGAGCACTGCCTCAGAAGCTACGGCCTCAGCACTAAGCAAGATGCAAAAAATCACAATTGATGCAACAACATATGATATTGCATCATACGGAATTTCCCCCGATAACTCTTGCAAAGGGGTAATATACAACATCGATCACGACACCACGCCCGAAATGTTACTTAAACGCATTGAATCTCCCGGATACGAGGTGCTAACATGTAGAAGACTGGGAAACACAGCCACCATGGTGATCACATTCTTGGGAAAAACAGTACCATATTACATAAAATTTTCCGGCCTTCTTCTGTGCTGCTACCTCTACAAGAGAACCGTGCCACATTGCCGAACCTGCAACGAGACAGGCCACAGAGAGGACGTCTGCCCGCGGCCCCCCGCCACACCCAGGTGCAGAGGGTGCGGCACTTCGCTAGCAACGGAGCAGCACGAGTGCCACCCTCGGTGCTCTCTGTGCGGCGGGAATCACCCGACAGCAGCGAAAACCTGCCCCAACAGGTTCCTGCCACCCGTCAACCGCCGGAAACCGCAGGAGACCCCGAGAGCAGGCTCCTCGTCTCCGAGTCCACGTGGCGAGTACTCAGCATCCCGCAAGTCGCGGTCCCCGAAACGACGCGGAGCTGTCCAGGGGAGGAGCAGTTCCAGGCCGCGTTCCGGTTCCAGGCGACGGACCTCATCGCGACGACGAACGCCATCTCAATGCAGGACCTCGAGCCGTGGTCGTTCCGCGAGTGGCAGGAGGGGAAGCAAGGGAGCAGCGCAGGTCACGCAGAAGGTGAGCTGGGCGCAGGTTGTTTCTCCCAAAGCTCGTCCCCCCCCCCCCCTGTTGACACAGAGCTGGCACAGGCACATGCCCAGATTAGGCGTCTCACTGAAGAAAACGCAAAACTCAAATCAGAAATTACTAGTGTACACGCAGAATTCGTAGCACTTAAAAAGATGAATTGCTTGGAAGAAATAGCACTACCCCTACACAAAACACTTCAACCCCACCCCCGGAGAAGCGGAAACGGGAAGAGCAGCCAGCTCACACAGTCACTTCAAATCCGACACCGCAACGAGCAATCGCGCAGCCCACTGCACCGCAGGGAGTCATACCCGTCCAATATGCCACTCTCCAGAAGGTAGAAGAGGTAGTAGCAAAAGCTATTCAGAGCCTTCAAACATCCCTAGAAGCTACTATGCAGCAACAACTCACAGCTATACAACAGTCAGCGGCACAACAACAACAATTCGCAACTCAACAAGAACACTCTAACACTCAGTTGGCGGAACGCATCATGAGGCTAGAGGGACGCATACTAGCACTGGAAGCTCGTCAAAGCCAGCGCCCCAAGAAAACAGCTCATCAGACCTTACCAGAATTGCGAGATTCTCTGGGCTCCCCAGAACCTCATCTTGTACACGCATCACCACCCCTTGATAACCAAGATGGCTCCGCCTCAACATATATGCAGTAAGCGCGGGGGCTGCCCAGGTGAAACCACGGTGTGGCAGTGGAATTGCCGGGGCTACAAGAACAAGTATGGATCACTGATACAATACATTGCTACATCAACAAGACCACCTGAAATCATCGCACTGCAAGAAACGAACACACACGTCCGCCTACCCGGATACGTCACTTATGGCACCGATACAGGGAGCAGCCTTCACACCCTGGTCAGTAAAAAGCTAGTGGCCGTTCAACACCATCTCCAGCAATCCGAACTGCTTGCCATTCTGCTCGAAATTATCCCACAGGCAACAAAGAAAAAGGGTCCCATGTTTGTTCTAAACGTCTGCTGTCGGCCGAAAAGCGCGCCATCGGTCCTCAATCTGGTTTTGGAGCAAGCCACGCACGCAGCAGGCAACCATCAGCTTCTACTTGTGGGCGACTTTAATGCAGCCCAACCCCTCTGGGGTTATACGTACACCAACCCCAGGGGAAACATGCTTCACAAAGTAATTGAGGACATGGATCTCACGCTCGTCAACGATCCAATGAGTAGCACGAGGCTCGGCACAAGTGTTCAAAGAGACACGAACCCCGACTTAACCCTCACCAGAAGTATCCCCCAAGCTTGCTGGACCAATCTGGAGGAGTACCTAGGCAGCGACCACGCGCTGCTAGCCACCACTCTCCATGGGCTCCAATACAAAGCCAGGATAGGCACGGCTCGCCTCACGGATTGGACCAAGCTGCGGGAGATAAGAGAAGAAAGAGCTGGGAACGAACAGAGCCAACAGCTTCAGTCAATTAAGGACAGGATCACTCAGCTTCACCAGGATGTGAAGGCGCACACCAAAATGCTTGAAACCTCCACCACCACTCCAAGCATCGACGCTCGCTTGCTCCACATGTGGGAAGCCCGGCGTAGCCTGCTGAAGCATTGGAAAAGGGAAAGATTAAATCGCAAGCTCAAGAGGCGAATAGCACTACTCACACAGGAGGCTGCGGAATACGCTACCACGCTATGCCGAGAGAATTGGCTATCCCTCTGCGACAGCTTGAGAGGAGGACTGAGTACTTCCAAGACGTGGAAGTTATTGAGGTATTAATCAACCCGGCCAGCAGCAAAACGGAATCCCACCACAATATGGCCCGAGTAATTCACCAATTTCCTGGAAACGAGGCGGACCTCCTTTTGGCTCTCAAAGCCCAGTACTTGCCCACACAGACATCGGAGCCTCTGCCACCCTACACCTGCACCCCTAACGAGCTCCTAGATGACGACATTCATCTACATGAGGTAACAGCGGCGATAACGGGCTTGAGACGCCACACAGCCCCGGGAATGGACCAAATTACCAATAAGGCACTTATAAATCTTGACAGCCCCTCGCTAGTAGAGCTTACCGCTCATCTTAACGAAGTATGGAGGAAAGGAAACCTTCCCGAGGACTGGAAAATAGCCGAGGTTCGTCTGATACCGAAGCCAGGCAAGCCACCAGCCATTGAGAACCTACTACCGATCTCCCTCACTTCGTGTGTAGGAAAGCTCCTACAGCACATCGTTCTCAACCGGCTACAACCATTCCTGGAGGATTCGGGGAAACTTCCAACAACGATGATAGGATTCCGTGCACACCTCTCAACTCAAGACATCCTACTTCAGCTGAAAGAGGAGGTGATTGTACCAGTGACACGCAACTCCCCCACGGCTATCCTCGCCTTAGATCTTAAAGGGGCGTTCGATGACGTCAAGCACACAGCAATCTTACAGAGGCTAAACGTGCTGGGCTGTGGGGCCAGGACGTACTCCTATATCAGAGATTTCCTCCCAGATAGAAAAGCTATCCTAAAGGTCGGGGACAAAGCCACAAACCCCTTCCTACTGGGCGGGCGCGGCACACCACAGGGCGCAGTGTTATCCCCTCTCCTTTTCAATATCGCCCTAATAGGCCTACCGCCGCTCCTCGATAACATCCCAGGGATCCGGCATGGCCTATATGCCGACGACATTACCATCTGGTCGTCCACAGGGTCCGTCGGGGAAATTGAGAACCGCTTGCAGGAAGCTGCAGACGTGATGAGCGACTATGCTAAGTCATGCGGGCTCAGCTGCGCCCCCCAAAAGTCGGAGCTACTCCTGGTCTCACCGCGAAAGAAGCACACATCTGACTCGCTCACTATCAACATACAACTGGAGGGACACACCATCGTTCCGTCTCAGAGCGTAAAGATATTGGGAATGGTTTTCTAGCCGGATCGCACCAATACAATATTAATTCAAAAGCTTAAAAATACAACGGCCCAAGTTACGCACATGATCCGGCGAATAACAACCAAGACAAGAGGCATGCGGGAGGCGGACACGCTTCGGCTTGTCCAAGCCTTCGTCGTGTCTCGAATAACTTACGCTATTCCATACGCACTACTCAACGAGACGGAACTGAAGAAAATCAACACAATGATCAGAAAGGCATATAAGCAGGCGATGGGCATGCCAACCAGCACGTCCACAGAACGCCTACTGCGACTAGGTGTGCACAACACGGCCGAGGAGCTGATCGAGGCACATTTATCCAGTCAGCGAACAAGGCTGGCGGTTACGGAAGCAGGGAGGTCCATTCTCTTGCGCCTGGGGCTCTCTGCCCCTCTGAGCCATCCGCCGCCTCAGACTGTGAGCTTACCCCATGCCATCCGGAGAAACATCACCGTACGTGCTCTACCTCGCAATATGCACCCAGTGCACCACGCAGACCGAAGGGAGGCCCGCGCCCTGGCCATACACAAGCGATACGGGACTTTACCCACTACAGCCTACACGGACGCGGCTTCTTACTCCAGACGCGCAGCCACAACAGCCACCGTAGTCGTCAACACAGAACATCGGAGCAGCGTTTCGCTCACACGAAACAATCCTCTCCAAGCCGAGGAAGCGCCCATAGCCCTCGCGCTCTCCCAAACAGAGGTCGAAGTCATAGTGACCGACTCCCAACAGGCGTGCCGCAACTTTGCTAGTGGCAGAATTCATACCACTACGCTCCGGATCATCAATCAAAAGCCGCCAACGAGATCAGTCTTGATCATCTGGGCGCCAGCTCATCAAGGCATTCCTGGCAACGAGGTCGCCAACCACGTGGCTCGAGATCTGACCCACCGAGCCGACGCCGAGGAATCTGAACCCGAGCGCATGCACCCTCTAGTCTCTTACCAAGACATCACACAACACTACAAGCTAACCCGCAGAACATATGCACCCCCACACAAGTCACTACCTAGAGAGCAGGAGCGATTCCTCCGAGCTCTACAGGTTAATACATTCCCCCACCCAACCAGAAATCCCCTCATAGACCCTACAAAATTCTCTCCGCAATGCCGCTTCTGCGCAGAGCCCGGGTGGGGGGTTGCAGAGCGGCACCATTACCCACTAACCACTACCCATTACCCCTTACCCCACTAACGAGCTTTGGGAGAGAGCCTTGGCCAGCTCCGACCTCGAGGATCAGCAACGGCTGATTGCGAGGGCCCAGGACGCGGCCCGAACTCAAGGCATTCTGGAATGAGGACGCTTCTCCGAAGCTTCATTCACCGAATAAAAATGTTTATTCTCTCTCTGTCGCTCACCATCGCCACACGGACACCGGTCTCGCTCACCGCAGCCACGTCACCTTTCGTCCCCTGTGGCTTTTGGCCGCAACCCTTCGGAAAACTAAGAGATGCACCCTCGGAGGTGGTGCTGCATTGCCCACTACTGCAGCAAATCCTCTGTCTGTGCCCATAAAGAGAAGTGTAATAGACGTTAAAATAAACGGCTTACCTGTCCAAGCTCTCGTCGACCATGGAGCCCACGTTTCTGTGATGAGTGTTAGCCTACGTAGACGTTTAAAGAGACACTACAGTGAAAAATGATTTCTTCTGCATCAGTAAATTACCGTTCTACAACACCAAAAACACCACTCTTACAACGATAAGACGTTTGATAAGCCAGAAAAAGCGCAAGAACGAAATACTGGTGGCGACGCCTACTTAAGTTCCCGCACCTGGGGGCTGTGACGTCTTGGATTTTGATGGCATCTTCTAGGGCCTATTAATTACATACAGCGGCACAGATTGACTAAATTGTGTTCTTAAGGAACCAAATATTAAACATGGAAAGTTTCGGGAACCTTTATTTACCCAACGCGGCCCGAATCGCTGACGTACCAGCGCTGGGGTTTCGGCGCGGAATTCAGATACTCATACTTGGACACTGAAAAGATATTGCGCCAGAAAACAACACACACAAGAGAGACGACGACACCACGGGCGTCGTCTTTCTTGTGTGTGTTGTTTTTTGGTGCAAAATCTTTTCAGTATGCAAGATCACCAAGTAGCCCAGAAGTTAACTCTTATAAATGACACTTGGACCTTCATTTTCTCATCTAATAATCAAACTATTTTTTTGAAATGACTGCTTACAGGGTTCTCAAACAATGCTTCATTAATCTAAACTGTTTTAATGTTTCGCTTTAGTGTCACCTTAAAGAAGTTGCTCACCCCAGAAGCTGACCGAGTGCTTCGTGTGGCCAACGTCGGCGTGCTGGTTGAACTTGGAATGTGTACTGCGCGCATAAGTATAGCCGGCCGCCCTACTTCTGTTCCCTTTTCTGCGATCGACAACTGCCCTCACGACATTATCCTTGGATATGACTTTTTATCCCATCATTCCGCTCTCATCAACTGCGCAACTGGCGTTCTTCAGTTGAAACTGGCTCAAGTCGCCGATGCTCCGTGCACCGCTCCACCGCACTTGTGTTCTCTTCAATATGTGCCTCTGTCACTTGAGGCAATTACTTACGTGGCTTTGACCACCCAGCCACAGGTTGCAGACGGTGAATATGTGCTTCTCCCCATCATCGACGCGCTTTTTAACCGGACACTGGAGACACGAATCCTATTCGTTGGCGTCCCTATCGTGTATCGCATGCTGAACGGCGAGTCAATCAATCGGAAGTTGACAAAATTCTGCTTAAATGTGCCATCGAGCCCTCAGCCATCCCTTGGGCTTCGCTTGTCGTACTTGTAAAAAAGAAAGATGGTACGTGGCGTTTTTGCGTCCGTTACCGCCACTTCAACAAGGTCACGCGACAGGACGTCTACCCACTAGTACACATCGATGACGCCTTGGACTGCTTGCACGGAGCTAAATACTTCTCGGCCATCGATCTTCGATGCGGCTCCTGGCAGATTTCAGTTGATGAAATCTACCGCGATAAGACAGCCTTCATCACGTCAAATGGCTTAATCAGTTCAAAGTCATGCCCTTTGAGTTATGCAATGCTCCTGCGACATTTGAATGTAGGATGGACTCTCTTCTGTGGGGCTACAAATTAACCAGCTGTCTTTATTACCTTGACGACATTATTCTTCTTTCTCCCACGTTCTGCAGCCGCCTTACCCGACATGCTGCAATTCTTGCGGTCTTCGAAAAGCCGGCCTTCAACCTAACTCCATGAATAGTCAATTGGGGCACCGTCAGATCACCGTGTTGGGACACTTCGTTGATGTATCAGGTGTCCAACCAGATGCGTAAAAATTTCGCGCCGTACGCAGTGTCCCTGTGCCACGTTTTGCTTATGACATGCGCTGCTTCGTCGGCCGGTTCTTACTTTCGCTGTTTCGTCAAAAACTGCGCTTACGTTGCTCGGCCTTTGACAGAGCTTGTAAAGAAGAAAACTCCATTCTCCGGGAGCCCGGTGCAGGCTCACGCGTTGCCCGCTCTTATCGGGTTTCTGACCACCCCTCCCATGCTTGTCCACTTTGATCTATCTGCACCGACCGAAGTCCACATTGACGCAAGCGGCCACGGCATCGGTGCTGTTCTCGCCCAACAGCAGAATGGTAGCGAGAGCGTGAAAGCTTACGCCAGCCGCCTGCTGTCACGTGTTCAGAGAAATTACTCCATCACCGAGCGGGAGTTCTTGGCTTTAGTTTGGGCTGTCGCCAAGTTCTGGCCGTATTTGTATTGCCGCACGTTTTCGGTGGTTACAGACCATCATGCCCTCTGCTGGCTGGCTTCCCTCCGGGACCCGACTGGACGGCTTGATCGCTGGGCTTCGGGGCTCGAGGAATTTTCATTTAGTATGATTACAAGACTGGACGCCTCCACAAGGACGCTGACTGCCTCTCGCGTCACCCCGTGGATCCTCCCATTCCTGTTGTGCATGTTCCGGTGATCTGCGTGATGGCTTTGATTGACATGACCGACATGCGCGCTGAACAACAACACGACGCATCCTTACACTCCATCAACGCCGGAGTGCAATCTGGCAGCACCGACGACACGTGCCGCATGTTCGTGCTGCCTGACGGCATCCTCTACCGCCGCAATATCAACCCTGACGGCCCTGAGTTGCTCCTTGTCCTTCCTCGTCGTCTGCCATCACTCTTTCTCGAACAACTTCACGATCCAGTGACGCCGGGACACCTTGGCGTTTTGCATACATCATCATCATCATCATCATCATCAGCCTGGTTACGCCCACTGCAGGGCAAAGGCCTCTCCCATACTTCTCCAACAACCCCGGTCATGTACTAATTGCGGCCATGCCGTCCCTGCAAACTTCTTAATCTCATCCGCCCACCTAACTTTCTGCCGCCCATACATACATTCATTTTGCATACATTCGACCGCATACACCGCCGGTTCTTCTGGCCGGGTCTCTACTTCTCTGTGCGTCGTTATGTCGCGTCTTGCGAATTGTGTCAGCGCCGGAACAAGCCTCCCCTGGCACCTGTCGGACGACTCGATCCAACTGAAGTTCCCTCTGAACCGTTGTTTCGGGTAGGCCTTGACCGGCTTGGCCTTTTTCCGACGACGACAATAGGGAATAAGTGGATCGCCGTCGCTACTGATTACGAGACACACTACACGGTAACAGACGCATTGCAGACTAGTTTCGCAACCGACGTCGCCGATTTTCTCCTCCAAAACGTCATTCTCCACCACGGTGCTCCTCGACAGTTCCTTACAGCCCGTGGCCGCTCGTTCTTATTTAGAGTTCTCGACGACCTCCTACGCTTTTTTGCCACTGAGCGCAAGCTGTCCACCGCCTACCACCCACTAACGAAGGGTGTTACGGAAAGTCTCAACCGAACAGTCACAGAGATGTTGTCGATGTATGTTTCCAACGATCACCACAACTGGGACGCCACGTTGGGTTACGTGACGCTCGCGTATAACTCGTCCCGACATGACACCGGAGGATATTCACCATTTTATCTCTTGTATGGTCGTGCCCGCGCGCTGCCGTTTGAAACCATCCTCCCTTCTGGGCCACGTGTTGCAACTGAGTACGGTGGTGAGGTCATCGACCCGCTCACATGGCACGTCACGTCGCCCGATCTCGTTTATTAGCCTCGCAGCCTATACAAAAAGAGCGTTACTTCAGCTGCCATTGTGATGTTATGTTTGCACCAGTTGTTTGGGTGCTCCTCTGGTCACCATGTCCTCGGGTTGGCCTCCCCCGGAAGCTTCTCTTTGGCTACACAGGGCCTCATGAAGTCCTTAGCCAAGGTATGGACGTAAATTACGAGATTTAGCCGCTACACTTCGATGCATCCTCAAGTCAGACACCTGTTGACGTCGTGCACGTTTCGCGGCTGAAGCCATACTTTGCTCGGCATTCTTTGCCTGCCATCCTCCGAGACGCCACTTCGCCACCCAGGTTAGCTAGCATTAGCGCATGGGCCCATCTGTTGATTCCACTCACGCGTTCGTACACAGGCACCAACTCTTCAACGTCGGCGCCATCAGTCCCGCAAGAAGTTCCGGGGTCCTTGGGTTGCACAACCACAACGGACGGGGACAGCGTCTTAGCGGGTGATGGTGACGTTGGAGGCGGCAACGACGTTGATCCCGAGTGCTCACCGTGATTCATGGTGAGGACGGGGACGCGACGTCCACTGCGGAGCTCCGTTTCCAGACGTGGTACCTAGCTCCTCCCACCAATGTGTTAAGGGTATGTTGGAAGTATAGACTGAATATATTTTCAGTATATTTACAAGCAAAATCAATGTGGTCAAGATAGCTGACCAGCAAAAACACGCAGCAACCAGCGTCTCGCGATCTTCTTCTTCCTCTCTCTCTTCTGTCATTCTTCCGTAACAATATTCACGAATGCCTTCTGTATTTCTTGATTACAGAGTGCCTTCAAGTGTGCTGGTACCTCTTCTGAATCAAATGTGCTTTTGTAATCCAATAAATTGTGTAGAAAGGGTCGTTGTACTCAACATATTCTTCAATTATTGGTGTTAGGCTGCTGAGCACGATGTCGCGGGATCGAATCCCGGCAACGGCGGCCGCATTTCGATGGGGGCGAAAACACCCGTGTATTTAGATTTAGGTGCACGTTAAAGAACTCCAGGAAGTCGAAATTTCCGGAGTCCTCCACTACGGCGCGCCTCATAATCAGAAAGTGGTTTTCGAACGTAAAACGCCATAATTTTTTATTCTTCAATTACCTGGTTAATGACATAAATTTGGTCCATTGCAGAACACTGTTTCTTAAAGCAAGCTTGTTCTCTTTGTTGATTGAAGTCAAGTGAGTTAGTGATTTCTTAAATTAGTTGGCAATACTTTATACAATACCGAAAGGAAGCTGGTGGCATAAATTTCCCACTTATTTAGGGTCTCTCTTACGGGTCAATATGATGTTCGCTTTCTCCTTACTTTATGGCGCACCTGAAGTCGTGAGGCATTGGGTGCAAAGGGTTGGACGATTTGCAATATCCCCTGCATCTTTTCTAAAATCGATTGTTATTCCTGCTCTTCCTACCACTTTTCCTTAGCAGATGTTTGTAATACCTATTTCACGTTATTGTTAGTTACACATTTATCCTCTGCGTCCGGTTTGCCAATTTGTCTAATCAGGTTACACGCGTATAGGAACCGTCATTTCATTCGGCTATTTCGCTATAGTGATAGAACCATTACGAGAAGTACTACTTTTGTCTAGGTGTACGGTGTCTTGAGGTTCAAACAGTGTGCGTCGTATGTTGGCGGGGGTTCTCACGCAATTTGAATGTAGTTGTAGTTGCATTTCGGTGAGTCCTAAATGTTTCTAGCACCAGTCATTAAAACCTAAAATCTCGTCACCATTGGCATACATATCCAGTCAATAATGCGGGTCATAAACAGTGAACGTAGACATGTCGCGTCCTTTTTGAATGCCTTGGTACATCTGAGAACCCTGCTCGAACGTAGCAGTAGATTTGAGTATGCTTTAAGGTGTGCGTCGTCATACATTGGTTTTCTCATGGTTTTCTTCCTCTCATGCTTGTGTGCTGACACTTACATAGACAGCGGCCTTGTGGCGTGGGGGAGGAAGCCTTCTTTACTTACTTTCGCCATTTTCAGTAGTTCTTTCTAAACAGGATAGGCAATCATAGTTGCTTTACGCTAAGAAAGTGACGCAATTTCATACACAACGTTCATTTACAAAAAAGTTATGTGCGGAAGAAGTGTTGTATGAAGGATAAGACTCGGCACAGGTGAACGTCTAAACGCTGGCAAGGCGTCGGAATCTCTGTTTTAAACCCGCGGTCTCTCTTCCCGAATCACACCACAACAAATATCCACCCACTAGTGACCTCTCAGTATCCGCATTGTCTAGAACGATACCAGAAAAAGAAGACGGCTACCTGAAATGTTGCACACTTGCGTCAAGCTTTAGGGACGATATTAGAGGAGCAATTACGTATTTGGATCAAACGGTGAATGCTATTTTGTTCCTGTATGCTTGCCATATTTTCCAAGAAACATGCACAGGCAAAGTGGCAACACGCACTGTAAAATGCGGAGCGAAGCGGAGAATTACTGTTACCCTTTGTGCAATGCATCGCCACCATTGTGTAGCACTACAAGCTCCCAGCGACGATGCCGAAGTTCAGCCGGCTATGACTCCGGGTTACCTTAAAGATCTTGCGTCAGCGAGGTCTAAGGTGACGGCTGTTTTGGCTTTCGCAGCAAGGCCTGAAGCAAAGATATTCTGTGTCTCCATTGCTGTTCACCTTAGTCTAAAGGCATAAGAACATGACTGGTAAGAGTGACTCGGCTGTTGTTTGTCGTACATGCGTATTCTGCAAACGGTGCAACATAAGGTACCTGGACTGATGTATTTTAATGACATAGTCCTGTTACTGTAAAAAAAAAGAACTGTTATACAGGGATATTCGAATACGCGTAGCGTGGAAGCGACACATGGGGGCATTGATTTTAACCCACTGAAATCAGAACTTATGCTGTATAATGTAGAGTCTACTAATGTTGTGTTATAAATTCAACAGCAGTCATGCTCATAGTCAAAAATTTTAAATGCTAGGTTGAAAGATGAACCACGGCAAGACCTACACAAATGCTAATCAAGGTTTTTAGGTAAAAGTGAGGACGATGCCAAAAATTAATCCATCAACTCCCTAGTGGGACTTGTCGGTATTGCGTGAACATTATTTCAAGTCGGTCATCTTCCACACATACGTCTCTGAGGTACGCGTCCAGTCGCATGATGGCGACATTTGTTTGCTTTCTTTCTTTTTTGTTTGTATTTTTGTTTTGCTTATTTTAGACGACTGCAAAGAAAGCTACTACATCTTCTTTCAAGTTGCGCAGATGTGGCTGAGTGTGTTGAAGATTACGCAATGTACTGCAATCATTGCAACAAGCTGTTGCAATTACCTGATTGGTGAAGCTAATTAGTCGAATACTCTTATTGGGTGGAATAGTGTAAGCGTAACAAACCACAACTATTGTTCGGTAATGGTGCATCATTTGCGATAAGCCTATAATTATTCATTAGGCATACGTAATGTTAATTAAACTCCATCATGGTACTGGTGATCAATCAAAGGCTACCTAATTGTTCGCTAATTCGTAAATAATCGTAAATAATCGTGATTAGACCTATTACCGTTACCTTAGTTACTCTTCATTACACAAATGAATTTATTATAAATTTTCTTTTTGCCGAACTTTTTCTTATGACCGTTTATAATTCGCCTTACGCCTATGCAATTTGATATGAAGTAATTTCCATTAGGCTTCTTTACCCTTCATTAGTTTCATGAAGTGTAATTTAGGACTAAATATTATAATCGAAATTATTGATATCAGTCTCTTTTTAACCTTCATTACTGCAATAATCTGTTCAGTGCTCATTGTTATAGTCATAAGCGAAAGTCGCAGTAAGCAACGTAGTCCTTATTCAGTTTCATTTACTCCCATAGGACCCCATATAGAGCTACGGAGCGTATGATGTCATGCTTTACATACAAATTGATGGATCTGACAGATTTCTAAGGGAAATGGCCATGGAATGTTGACGCATTAAAAAGACAACATTTACTTGCAGGGCAATTAAATGAATAGACAATTTGGAGTCATAAAACACGCGCCTCCATTCCACCATCTAGAAGTGAACGAACAGCGAAGCTTGTGTGGACGTTCGGCAACTGCCACCAACCTAACTCACGTTAGGTGTTGAGCAGGCGTCACCACCCCAACGGATCTTCGTCACGCGTACACGCACGTTTGCGGAAGCGCAACATCCATCCTCATTATGCTAGGCCATCCGCCAAGCGGAAGTGATTTAATGAAGTAAATTATAGTTTATAAATGCGTCACAGAATGAGTAGGGTACCATTTAAACAAAAGCTGCAGGCCTGATAGCTTGGGATTACAATATAAATACGAGTATATTGGATAACTATTCTGTTACGCGGAAACTGAAAGACAAAGACCTTTTGCAGCTGCTGTTTGAGGTCCATACCTTTCTTGTAGACTCACCGCCTGCCACAAGTACGGCATTTACCTGACTGAATTACGCAAACAAAAATATGTCACAGATTCATAAACTACGACTTTCACACTACGTACATACATGATAGAATCGGATTGTAATTTGCACATACGAGAACTGCTTATTGTGTTACCTGGAAACTATAACAAAAAAAAAATATATTTTGCAGCTGCCCTTGCGGTACTGTCGTTGGACAGTGCCATATTGTCGATAACGGTCGCCGCAAACATTGTGCGACAGATGCAATGGAGAGGGCACCCCGGCATCAAAGACAGTACAATCGTCACGCATGCATGCATGTATGCATAGGTGAAGCATGCATCCTCATTCTGGCAGGCTCTGCGCCCAGCAGAAGGGCGTTATTCAATTATCGAACTTCGCAAAGGAAACTGTGTCACACAGTTCGTCATATAAGACACATGAGCCACAGATATGGTAGCATCGGACTGTAGTTCCAATTTACGAGAAAACATAATTCTGTTACTCAGTAGCTCAAACACAGACCTAGTTCCCAGCTGCCATTTTCGGGTGAGGACTCAACGAAAAAATCCGACAAATTAGAAGCTGACAGCTTTGCTGTAAAAAAGATGTATGGCACCAAGTCTGTAAACTGGATACTAAGCATGGAAACATAATGACGTGGTGGTTTACAAATTCGGCAATGAGAAAATAACTATCCACAAACAATTGGCCATCAGTCGACATAAGTACGCTACTGCTAAAGTATTTTTGAAAATATTGCAAGGAAGTAATTCGTACTTCAGTAATTATGGATGGAATAGGTCTCTGCATAGTAGAGATATTGAGCTTTTATGAAGAGAGACAAAAATTTAGGAGGAAGGTGCATGCAATATGCAAGACCCCGCGAGGTGTAAAAAAACGTCATTAGGTGAAGCAATCTAGATGAGTATATTTCGCAGCACTCTTTCCAACCACATGCCAAAAACATTGTTGTCGTTATCATTGTGATCGTCCATTTTCATGTCAGTTAAGCTGCTTTTAAATTCTACGCCTCGCGTCGCCATTTTCTACAGTGCCTTCTCGCCTTCGTGCTTTGCCGACGACCTCTTGTTGCATCTGGCGGAAGCGCGGGATTCCAGAATGGCAGGACGACGGTTTTACACCCTTTGGACTGGCACTATTTCACTCATTAGTTTTATCGCGATTCTGCGGATATTGCTGGAGAGCACATGTCGCAGCCATCGCTGTAAATATTCTGGCAGACATTCATGCAAGTGCAGCGCTAACAAGGTGCAACGGGCAGCTGTTTCATACTGGCGTTTCGCAAGTCCAAGCAATCGCCGTTCCGCCGGCTGAATTCAGAGAGCGGTTGCGAGGCAGCAGTGCATCGCCGCAATTACTTGGAATCCAGACACAGCAAACGCCGCTTTCTGCAGTACAATTATCAGGTCGGTACGCTACGTTTTTCAAGCACATTGCAGTCCCAACTATTTCTGTAGCTGTCGTCATCACTTATGTACACTCAAATACAGTTTGCCCTTATTTGAGGGTAGTGTGTTTCCTTTCCTTCGTACGGTCCTACAAAAAACAATATTCATACCTGATGAGAGGGCGTACCCAAGAGGAAGCAGAACAGGAGTTCTGAAGGACAATGAAGTGCTGCAGTTTAGAAAGGGACGGGGTAGCGACGAAGGCATTTGCTGTGTGATTTAGGCCAATGAGTGTTTTCCTCACGGCGGTTCATAAAAACCGAGAAGGAGGCCGAGCAGTACACTTGGATAACTCCTGTATTCGTTTATATGTGAAATGTTTGCAACAATGCAAGCATGAGGAGCCAGCGCCTATGTTGCCTGTTGTTTTTTCTCATAATTTGTAGGCTTTCTTTAGGGCGCAGAAAATAATGGTTACGTAGAAGCAGGAATATTAAAGCAACTGTACTGGGTGTGTGCTAGAACGCTACGCGACATCTTTATCAGCAGTTGCGCCACAAAGTTAATGGTTGCGTATTTAATTAATGTTGTCTAATTGGGGAAATAGACCAAATAAAGAAATAGTGTCTTGATCCGCGCAATGTCTAACATGAATTTTGCTCTAATCATCCTAGAGTGTTTCGGTTATTCCTACACCTTCGCGAAATTTACCTTTGACACCCCTTAAAATATAAGTGACGACCACACCCGTTCTATAACTTGTACATTCTCGCCTTGCGTGAATTTACTTTTGTAACTAGAATTAGAAAGGTAAAAAATATGCTGAATGGTCTATCGTTGCCATAATAGCCACAGAAATTTTCAAACTACGATTGCTAAATCACACGAGAGAAATAGTGAAGTACAAGAAGATTTGTACAATATATTGGAAAACAATTGTCGTCAGTCTGTTTGCAACAACATAGTTCATCATCATCATCATTATCATCATAAACATTATCATCCTGTTTTATGTGCACTGCAGTACGAAGGCCTCTCCCTGCGATCTCCAATTACCCCTGTCCTGCGCCCACCGAGTCCAACTAGCCCTTGAGAATTTCCTAATTTCATCGCTACACCTAGTCTACTGTCGTCATCGATTGCGTTTCCCTTCTCTTGGCACCCATTCTGTAACCCTAATGGTCCAACGGCTATCTAACCGGCGCATAACATGACCTGCACAGCTCCATTTTTTTCTCCTGATGTCAATTAGAATATCGTCTATACGTTTTTACTCTCTGATCGAAACCGCTCTTTCTGTCTCTTAACGTTATACCAAGCAACCTTCGTTCCATCGCTGTTTTCGCTGTCCTTAACTTGTTCTCAAGCTTCTTTGTCAATCTACAAGTCTCTGCCACATATGTCAGCACTGGTAAAATGAACTTATTGTACACCTTCCTTTTCAATGATAATGGTAAGCTTCCAGTCAGGAGCTGCCACTGTCTGCCGTATGCAATCCAACCCATCTTTATTCTCCTGTGAATTTCCTTCTCATGATCAGGGTTCCCTGTGTTTAATTGACCTAGACAAACGTACTCCTTCACACACCCTAGAGGCCGACTGGCGATCCTGAAGTCTTGTTGCTTTGCCCGGCTATTTATTATCTTTGTCTTCTGCATAATAATCTTCAACCCCACTTATACACTCTCTCTGTTAAGGTCCTCAATCATTTGTTGTAACTCATCTGCATTGTTGCTGAATGGAACAATGTCGTCGGCAAACCGAAGGTTGCTGAGATATTCGCCGTCGAACTTTACTCCTAAGCCTTGCCAGTTTAATACCTCGAATACTTCTTCCAAGCACGCAGTGAATATCATTGGAGAGATTGTGTCTCCCTGTCTTACCCCTTTCTTTATAGGTGTCTTCCTGCTTTTTTGTGTAGAGTTAAGGTAACTGTAGAACCTTTGTAGGTATTTTGCAAGGTATTTGCGAAAGCGCTCTGTACTCCTCGATTACGTAATGTCAATATGACTGTTGGTATCACTACTGAATCAAATGCGGTTTCCTAATCTATGAAAGCCATATAGAGATGCTCATTGTACACTGTCGATTCCTCGATAAACTGAATAATGACATGGATGTGATGCATTGCACAATATCTCTTCTTGAAGCCAGCCTGTTCCCTTGGTTGACTAAACTCCAGTGTTTCCCTTATTCTATTGGAGACTTTTTGGTGTATAGTTTATATAATACTTGGGAATGAGCGAATGGGCCGATACTTTTTCAATTCTTTAACGTCTCCCTTTTTGTGGATTAGTATAATGTTTGGATTCTTCCAGTTATCTGGGACCCTTGCAGCCGACAGACACTTCGCATGGGGAGCCGCCAGTTTCTCAAGCATTATGTCTCCTGCACCTTTGAGTAAATTAACTGTTGTTCCATGTTCTCCTGCCGCTCTTCTTCTTTCCATGTCTTCCAAGGCCCTTCTTACCTCGTCTCTAGTTATAGAAGGAGTTTCTGTATCCTGCTCATCGGTGTTTCTAACTGAGGTATCCGGACTCCTCTGGGTGCTTTGGAGGTGAGTACAGAACTCTTCCGCTACATTTACTATATCTTAGAGAATGATGATGATATTGTCACGTGGTGGTGCCGTTGAAGAACACAGTAGCAATAGTGTGAAAGGCAAAACTAACTTTTATTGGGCGAACCTGTGCCCACAAAGACAGGCTACACTTACAGCGATAGCGGCGAACCCGGTCGGCGATTGTCGAAAATCTGATGAGCGGGTCAAGCGCGCCGGCTTTTATACATCAGTCGTCGAATGCTCCAGAGGAATCGCTAGGGCCCGCGTGTCTTCCACAAAGTTCTACATTATTCGCGTCGCGCACACATGCAATCAGATTACACAAGCTTGGGTCACAGACAGCGGATGGAACCATCGATAACATTCCAGAAACTTCCGATACATGCAGGCGCGTCCTGCGCTGTGCGATAACATTTCTTAGGCGGTGAAACGGGTCGCCCGATAAAGACAAGTACACGCGTCAATACCGCCCTCTTAAAAAGCATCGACCCGATGCTGCAAACAAACGAAAGTAACAAAGAAGCACTCGTAGCAAAGAAAACAACAAAATAAGGAAGGTTCGTCAGCGTCCGTATAAGTGTCTAAGACGCACCACGTGGACCACTTCAGATCGTGCGCGGCGCCGCTGTGGATGCGAAATGTCGTTTGGCAAGACCTCATAGTCCAGTGCGCCAATACGTCGGATGACCTTGTAGGGTCCGAAATAGCGTCGCAATAGTTTCTCACTCAGTCCCCGTCGGCGTATCGGGGTCCATACCCAAACACTTTCACCGGGCTGGTACTCGACGAAGCGTCGTCGGAGGTTGTAGTGTCGGCTGTCGGTACGCTGCTGGTTCTTGATCCGCAGGCGGGCGAGCTGTCGGGCTTTTTCGGCGCGCTGGATATTGGTAGCGACGTCAAGATTATCCTCGTCAGTGACGTGCGGCAGCATGGCGTCGAGCGTCGTCGTCGGATTCCTGCCGTAAACCAACTTGAACGGCGTGATCTGTGTTGTTTCCTGGACCGCCATGTTGTAAGCGAAAATTACATACGGCGGGACCGCGTCCTACGTCTTGTGCTCGACGTCGAAGTACATTGCTAGCATGTCGGCGAGGGTCTTGTTCAGGCGCTCCGTGAGACCGTTCGTTTGTGGATGGTAGGCAGTTGTCCTCCTGTGGCTTGTCTGGCTGTATTGCAGAATGGCTTGGGTGAGCTTAGCTGTAAAAGCCGTTTCTTTGTCGGTGATGAGGACTTCTTGGGCACCATGTCGGAGCAGGATGTTCTCGACAAAAAATCTCGCCACTTCGGTTACGCTGCCTTTTGGTAGAGCTTTAGTTTCCGCGAAGCGGGTGAGGTAGTCCATCGCCATGACGATCCACTTATTCCCGGATGTTGACGTCGGAAACGGCCCCAACAAATCCATCCCAATCTGCTGAAATGGTCTGCGAGGAGGTTCGATCGGCTGTAGTAATCCTGCTGGCCTTGTCGGTGGTGTCTTGCTTCGCTTACAGTCTCGGCATGCCTTGACGTAATGGGCGACGTCGGCGGTCAGACGCGGCCAGTAATACCTTTCCTGTATCCTTGACAGCAGCCCAGGGAGCCTCCGACGTTCCGCGGTTCAGCATTTGAGGACCCGGAAACCTGGCTTGAGACATACGAGAGGGTCACTGCTTTTAACAGCTGGAACGGCGACGGCAAACTGCGATATGTCTTTTTCGCTTTGGAAGACGCCGCCAGAACATGGTTCGGGAACCGAGAAGCTGCCTTTACGACATGGGACCTGTTCCGAAGCGGCTTCCTGCAAACATTCACAAGCGTCGTACGCCGAGAACGAGCCCAAGCACTACTAGTAACCCGAGGGCAGCTGCCTAATGAGACCACCGCGATCTTTACAGAAGAGATGAGCCACCTATTCCACCACGCCGACCCGGAAATGTCCGAGGAGAATAAAGTCCGCCTACTGAAGCGTGGTGTTATTCCAACTTCTCCTGCCGCTCTTCCTCTTTTCATGTCTTGCAAGGCCCTTCCTCCGTCATCTCTAGTTATAGAATGAGTTTCAGTATCCTGCTCATTGGTGTTCCTAATTGAGGTATCTGGACTCCTCTGGGTGCTTTAGAGGTGAGTATAGAATTCTTCCGCAACTTTTACTATATCTTAGAGAATGCTGATGATATTGCCCTCCTTATCTTTCAGTGCATGCATCTTGGTTTGTCCTACGCTGTTTCTTTCTCACTGGTTTCAGGCTGCGTCCATTTTTTACGGCTTCTTCAATCTATCCCACGTTATAGTTTCGAAGATAACTTATATTTACCTTGTTGATCAGTTTTGACGGTTCCGCGAATTCTATCTTATTTCTTGAGTTGGGAACTTTAATTTTTTGTCATTTCTTTATTATGTCCTTTGTTACTTGGCAGAGCTTGCGTACTGGTTGCCTTGGTGCCTTGCCTCCCACTTCAATTGCTGCCTCTGAAGCCAACCTCGTAACGGTTTCATTCATTAGCTCTATTTCATCATCATCTCTCTGTTCTAAGACTGCGTATTTGCAAGTGCCAGCTTGACTTTGTCTGCTTTTACGCTTAGTGCCTCTAGGTTGACCTGTTTCTTCTTGACCAATTTTGCTCTTAGTCTTTTCAAATTGGGGTGAATCCTAGCCCTCACTAACCTATGATCACTGCACTTTACCCTACCTATCACTTCTAGATCCTGCACTAGGCTGGGATCAGCAGAAAGTACGAAGTTAATTTCATTTCATGTTTCACCATTAGGGCTCTTCAAGGCCCACTTTCTGTTGCTACGCTTCTTGAAAAAGGTGTTCATTATTCGAAGGTAATTTCTTCCTGCGAAATCTACCAGCAACTCTCCTCTTGCATTCCTGGAATTGACGCCGTAGTTGCCAATTGCTTGTTCACCAGCCTGCTTTTTTCCCCCTTTTGCGTGGAAGTCGCCCATTACTATGCTATACTTAGCTTGCGCTTCACTTATCTCTAATTCAACATCTTCATAAAACCGATCTACTTCCTCATCATCGTGACTGGATATTGGAGCGTATGCTTGTACTACCTTTAGTCTATACCTCCTATTCAGCTTTAGTACGACTACAGCTACCCTCTCATAAACACTGTAGAATTCGTCAATGTTGCCCGCTATGTCCTTATGGATTAGGAATCCTACCCCGTATAGCTTCATACCTAGGAAACCTCTATACCAGAGGACATGTCCGTTATTCAGCAATGTATAAGCATCACCAGTTCTTCTAATCTCACCAAGGCAGATGATATACCAAACAATGCCTGATAATTCCTCAAAGAGCCCTACTAAGCTCGCCTCAGTCGAGAGGGTTCGGCTGGTAAATGTGTTGCAAGGGTCAGTTTCCATCGGCGGCCTGTCCGGACCATAGTAACAGCCTGAAAAGCGTGATAAAGAGAAAATTGTAGGTGAGCTCCAAGCCACTTTAAGCAGTAGCAGGACGGTCATTAGGCTAGGGTCGCAGTGTAATGAAGCCGGAACTGAGCCACGGGTGGCGTATTTTATAAAATGAGAAAGTGAACATGCCATAGAGACAGCTATCTTTCACATCGCAGAATGCCTCTGACGCTCACGTAAGATGTTTCGTGCTATAGCTGGCGTTGTAGTAACTGCAAATCATTGGTGTTCTTGTGCGTAGCTAGAAAGCACATGCGAGTTCACGAAAACGAAATTCTCGCAGCAACAACGTAAATACGAAATATCAATACTGGTACGGGTTGCTCTTACGAGGAATATGCTGTAGAAGCTATTCTGGTGCAGTACAGATCAGTGAAGGAGGCATTGGCGATAAGTTTGACGAGCTAAAATATATCACGTGTACCCTATGAAAGATGTTAATCTGGTCCTAGCAATGCAAACATTACTGTACTCTCATAATGCAAAGCGCGCTAAGCAACTCCAGGAGCTTAAAATCTACGGCCGTTCACTGCGCTGTCCTTTATAGATCCTGCATTGCTCCAAACAGGTAAAGCCATCCAAGTGGCCATCTTGTAGAGCTAAATAGATAATATACTTCACTGCTTCTCGCATTAGTTTTCCCTTGTAGCTATCGATAAGTTAGGCTAAAGAAACTTTGGCAATACAACCCTTGCCTGTACGCGGCAAGAAACATATGAAACTAAATGTGCGACAGGTCTTAGTTGATGGATTATTGTTAGAATCCTGCATAAAGGTGTAACAAGGAACATGCTAACTAGAAGAAGACAGACCAGGTGAAGCACACAGGGAACTGTTATGTTTTTGTAACGACATGCACCTTGAATAGTGTTTCAAAAGCAAAAAAGAAAAAATCAGACAAGAAAACACAACGCAAAAGAAAAGAGGCACAGAGAATAAACCAAATGCAGCTAATTTTTCTAGTCAACATGCACGCTTACGGCATATACATTCTGACGATGTGTGTGCTGTGCTATGTTCTCTCTCTCTATCTCTGTCCTCCCCTTCTTTCACCCCCCTATCTCGCTCTCACGTGTAGGGTAGCAAACCGGTTGAGCTAAACTGGTTAACCTCCCTGCCTTACCTTCTCCACTTTTTCCTTCCTCCTTGATAACATGGGCTCTGTTAAAATATTTTCTTTCTTCGGTAAGAGCTACAGTTGGTTGGTCTACACGTCTGCCAATATGGCGCACTTAAAGTGCTTCGTAATTTCTACTTCCATCATGGAGAAAGGGCACGCGATAACCTTAGTACCGGAAAAGCGAGGCTCATCTACCTATGGCGCAGAACGGGCAGCTTGCTTTCCTGGGTGGGTCTTATTTGCGTCAATGAGTACGCTCCTTTATATACCTCCCTCTTTGGTGTATGTAATTGTCGTCACACGAAAGCGGGATGTTGTATATGGCATAGGTGCTACATTCCAAAAACTTGTTTTTGTTTCTGACACCAATAAACAACATTGTTAAACACAATATTGTTCACGTTCTAACAAAAATTTTTGTTTTATTGGTGTTGGAAAAAGAAGGTCAACATCATGTCTTGCAACTATTTTCGTCATTCTGTGGGATATGTTATGAATGCATGGTAAAACTGCACACAGCGTTTGTCCCTAGACTTTGTACGATATAGTTATTCATTTTTTGCCGTGATTGTGTGAAGAAACTTCTTAATTACCCAATTAAACCCCTTGCGCGGGAAACCGGTCTTCTCGAAAGAAGCTTTTGTCTCCGGTATGCCTGCACGTCTTTTTTATGGATGACTGCATGCAGGGAGTTGCGACTGCCCCTTAAGCAAGCTTATGCATCACTTGACAAATTATAATTAGCTCTTTTCCTTCACTCATTATATGCACCCAGCATATATGTTGCTTGGCTGGGCTAGTTGCCATGTCTAAGCAATGCATAATAGATAATTATGATGGATAGCAATGTGATCACAAAGTCGAAGCGAATGTTGTCACTAAGGGGAAAAATCAGCACGCAGCATTTGACTGATCGGCCACCCACGAAATCCTCCATTTGAGAGAGAATATTTATATGTATTATGGTGACGCAGCTTCCTCGTAAGTGTAGCCTTTAGTGTAGGGCCCCATTGAATCTCACCACTCTGTGTACCCATTGCGTGAGCCTTCTGCGGGTCTGAGCTGGTTAGCGCCGCCACTCTGTAGAAATGGGGGGGCTACGTTAAGAAATATGGGGAGTAGCGAGGAGAGTGGGGGCATTCCCAGGGGCAGCGATACGAATTGTACGTGTTTGGCGGATATCGTGTGGGTGTAAAAGGTTAGTGAGCGTTAGTATTCGTCTCAATTTGAAGAGGGAAAGAGTAAAATTGGTCAAAAAGAAACTGGCCATCCAAGATGCAGTAAGGGTAAAGGCAGACCAATTAAGGCTGGTACGTGTAAAATAATATGCAGCCTTAGAACAGAGAGATGAAGATGACATAGATGCAATGAATCAAACTATATCTACGGTGGGTTCAGAAGCAGCAATTAAATGGGCAAGTAAGGCACCAGTACAACCAGTAGGTAAGCTCTCCCAAGTAACTAAGGACATAATGAAGAAACGACAAATAATGAAAATGTCCAACTCAAGAGATCAGATAGAATTCATGGAACTGTCAAAACTGATCAACAAGGAGAAAGTAAGGGATATTCGCAAATATAACGTTAGAAAGACTGAGGAAGCAGTAAAGAAATGGACGCAGCATGAAATCAGTGAGAATAAAAAAGAGCTAATTTTGAGAGATAAGAAGGGTAATTTCATCAGCAATTTTAAAGGTGTAGTAAACGCAGCGGAAGAATTCTATACTGATCTTTACACTACTCAGAGTAGCCATAATACTTCCCCTTCGAGTAAGTAATGAACAGGTTACAGGGGTTCTTCGAATAGCTATCGATCAAATTAGACGGGCCGTGCAAGGCCTGAAACGGAGAAAAGCTGCAGGCGAATATAGAATAAGAGTCGATTTAATCAAAGATGCAGGAGACTTCATGCTTGAAAAGCTTGCGGCCCTTTATACCAAATGTCTCCGACCCTGAGGCACCCAGACAACGGGAATAATGGCAACCCTATACGAATCCACAGAAAGGGAAACGTTAAACAATTGAAAATTTATTGACACATCAGCCTATTTCGAGTATTGTCTAAAATATTCCCCAATATAAGTTCCAATAGAATAAGGGCAACACTTCACTTCGGTAAACCAAGAGAACAGGCTGGCTTCAGGAAGGCATACTT
Source organism: Dermacentor andersoni (assembly GCF_023375885.2). Taxonomy (NCBI): domain Eukaryota; kingdom Metazoa; phylum Arthropoda; class Arachnida; order Ixodida; family Ixodidae; genus Dermacentor; species Dermacentor andersoni. The sequence goes on from NC_092821.1 coordinate 55,628,282, forward strand.
TACAATTGATCACATCCATGTAATCAATCATGTAATCGAGAAATCTGCGGAACACAATCAACCTCTCTATATGGCATTCATATATTGCGAAAATGTATTTCATTCAGTACAAATACCAGCAGTCACCGAGGCGTTGTGTAACCAAGGAGTACAGGATGCTCCGGAAATATCCTTGAAAATATCTCCAAAGATTCCGTAGGTACCTTGATTGTCCAGAAGAAAAGTAGGAAGATACCTATAAATTAAGTGGTAAGACAAGTAGACACAATCTCGCCAATGCTATTTACTTCGTGCTTGGAAGAAGTATTCAAGCTAATAAACAGGGAAGACTGAGGACTGAGAATCAATGGTGAATATATCAGCAACCTTCGGTTTGTGGATGATATTGTCCGGTTCAGGGAGACAGTGGACGAATTACAACAAATGATTGAGGCTCTTAACAGAGAGAGCGTAACACTAAGGCTGAAGATTAATATGATGAAGACAAACATAACGATCAACAGCCTGGCAAGGAAACACGAGTTCAGCATCGCCAATCAGCCTCTAGAGTCAGTGAAAAAATACGTTTACTTAGATCAATTACTCACAGAGAAGCCTTTCATGAGAAGGAAACTTAGAGAATAAAAATGTGTTGGAGCGCATATGGCAGACACTGTCAGTTGGTTACTGGAAGCTTTCCTCTATCACTGAAAAGGAAACTGTACACTCAATGCATTCTACCAGTGCTTACACATGGGGCAAAAACTTGGAGATTGTCAAAGAAGTTCGTGAACAAGGAAAGGACCGTGCTAAGGGTGATGGAACTAAGAATGTTAGGCGTAATGTTAAGAGACAGGAAGAGAGCGGTGTAGATCAGAGAGGAAGCGCGGATAGCCGATATCCTAATTGACATTAAGATAAAAAGAAGGGAGCTGGGCAGGCCATGTAATGCGTAAGTTCGATTACCGACGGGCCATTAGGGTTACAGAACGGGTGCCAAGAGAAGGCAAGCACAGTGGAGGATGGCAGAAGGCTAGGTGAGGTGGTGAAATTAGGAAATTATCCGGCTCAAGTTGGAATCCGTTAGTGCAGGACAGAGGTAATTGGAGATCTCAGGGAGAGGTCTCCGTCCTGCAATGGACTTCAAATAGGCTGATGATGATAATTACGACGGTGTCAGCATTCCTTTTGCCAATACCCTGTAGGTGGTCGGTGAATTTGTAGCCACTGTGCTCTGTTCATGCGATGCTGGTATGGTTGAGGCTTGCATGATGCGCAGGGTGATTGCACCCTCCTCTACCGTTCCGCTGGGCAAGCCTTAAATCCTCAGAGTGCCTCTGTTACCTAATACGGCTAGACACATAGCACGTCTCTTTTGGGACCAGGACACGTTTATGTACAGGAGCGGTTTTAGCGACGTGCCGTCGAGCAAAACTCTAGCTAAGGCTTGTTCTCTCGCCCTTCTTCAATCTTTACCATGGCGGTGGTGCATATTCAGGAAAACTGGGGCTAGCGGAACTTTTTGTTGTACGTTAAGAGGAATAGACTTGTGCTCTACTGGATAGGGTTTCAGTGCCGTTGAGTATCTCAGTCTAGATAGAACGAGGCATACCTTCTTTGGGCTTTGGAGGAACAGAATTTGGTTAAGGTGGCCGTGCATTATTTCGCTATTGGTGTTGTGCATCCGGAGTTGTAGAAGAAACCGCATGGGTGCATTATTGGGTAGCCTTGCGCTAGCGTTACAGCCGTGCTAAAGGGGGTGTCCATCTAGTTCGTCTGTTGATAGAGAGTTTGGTACGAGTCGGTGTAAATATTTTTCTCTCGAGTCCATGTCACCGGTTTCAAATTAACTTTATCAAGTGTTACTTGAGCCCTTTATTGGCGCAGCAAGCTCAGTGAATGTGTGGTTGTGCTACTGTATAGTATTTATAGCCCTAATACGCGAAGTCTGTATAGCCTTGCAATGTGGTTGCCATTCCGAAGCAAGCTGATGTCTGATGTCTGGCCTTTTTTACGTTTTTTTTTCAACACGAGGAGTCCCGACTTCTCAGCTGTGCTAGTGAGTCTTTCGGCTGGGGTGCACTCTTGCACTTTGTTTACAGCTTCCTGTAGTGTCTCCTGAAGTGCGCTGTCCGACCCTGTAGTCGCCCAATTTTAACATAATTAGTACAGAGGAAGCTTTGTACGTTTCGAAGTTTGTCTAGGAGTGGGGGTATATTTGAGGCGGTCCCCTTGAACAAGGTCCGTAAGGGAAAACAACCTTGTGCAATGCTCGGCTAAAGGTGGATGAGCGCTGGGGAACGCTAGTACAATAGAAAGCACATAGGACGCACAAGCGCATATGCATCTTACAAGCCTTCTTTTGTTCTGGGATTTCCGTGCGCTCAACTTCATTTTGTCAAGGTGTACCGCCAATCCCACATTGCCACTGTTGCCTCTCGAATGAGCCTAGTAAAGTTATTATATGGTACCGAGTTTCGCCGAGGTCTATGATTACCTTATGGTCGGATCATTATATTCTGATGTATTTGTAGATTAGTTTTATGCAAATAATTACCTTCCCACTCTGATGAATAAAGTTGTCTTTCTCTCTGCATGGAAGCAAGCATGAATGCTTAAAATTGAGTTATATAGGACATTGCTGAGACCCCCTTTCAGGTTGGGCATCTAATGTGCTCAAGTTTCAGCAGTTCTGATGTAATCCACAACATCCTCCTTTAGTTGTAGGTGTAGGCTTTGTGTAGACAGACTTGACTTGCAATCTAATAGCACACTGGGGAACAATCCGGTAGCCTCGAGGTGATGGTTCAGGCGCCTAGGAACTGCTTGCTTGAAGGCTGCAATTTTCGAGGCTAAGTGGTTTGCCTGGTTTTGGAATTAACGTGATGTCCGCATCTCCACATTCGTCAGGAAGGGCTCCGTTCTTCGAAGGTTCGTTGCCGTATACAGTCACTTCTCATGGCCTGCTATCAAGGTTGCGCATTAGTGTGCAATCGATGCCGTCTACTTCGGGTCCCGTTGTCAGCCTTCGCCGTGTAGGGCTGCCCTCACTTATGTGTTTGTAATGTAGCCGCCCAAGGGCGTGTCTTCCTCATGTGCGTACTCTTCGGCCAGGGGCCTGTAGCTATGTATCTTTCTTGCAGTGTTCGGAGAAAGTAATCGTCATTTTTTGGTCGAGAATAGTGCGAATGGTGTTCGTTGTTTGCGCTTTGGTGTGCGTGAGGTTGAGTTGTGCTCGCAGGAGAGAGCACGTCTCGACGGTACACGGCGTGCCGTATGGTGGTAGCACAGGTTGTGCCCTTTTGCTTAGTGAATGTGTTGTCGTATTCTTCCGCTTCTGCGGTGACCCACACGGCGTTTTCGTTTTCAGTCTGCTGTTGGGGCGCTGACTTGGGTTTTTTTATTTTTTATTTATTTAGGCTCGGTATATACATTTCTTGATTCTCCAAATTACAACACTGACAAGCAGCAATATACAATACGCAATAGAAATTCATTTACCGTTCGATTGGCGTCTGTATGACGCCTGACTGGGCCTCGCAACCAAACAAAACATGCGGCACTACAGACAATTTACAGTGTATGCGGAATCATACAGCGTCATATACTATAAGGCTTGCGTTACTTGCACCAAGAACAAGATGCAAAAAGTTGTAAGTGCTCTACTAGAAATACGTCCAAAGAATAAAAAAACCGGACATTACAAAATCAGTTGGCGGAGAAAACACGCAATATTAATAAAACATTTCGAACGCAGGTTCAGGTTTTGAACATTTCGAACGCACTTCACTCTCCGGAAAAAAACATCCAACCTGCCGTTTGAACAACAAGAATGCCTTAGATGTTAATGCGATGTCGAATAATTTGGGCAAGCATTCCAGAGCTTAGGTATCTGTTAATTTATCAACTGGCCCCCATAAGATGTCTTATCCATTTTTCTAAGGTACCCTAGAGATCTTAAGATATACAAAGAGCCTGCAAGGCGAGAAGACGCAAGAAAGGCTTTCCATTTAAGTTAATACCATTTTACATAGTATTTGCAAGATTTCGGAGAAATCTGCTCGCAATGAAGAGGATAGCACACCTTTTGAAGAACGGTAATGTGCGCTCAAAGCTGAAGAGATTTCCAGTAAACCACATTGCGTTTTTCTGCAGCGCACTAGCCTGTTTAAATGCCTCTTTTGTTTGTAACACCAGAAACTAGAATGCAATAGTGCGGCCTAATTATTGCATATTTCATGCATGAATCAGATTTTTACAATATACATTAATTTGTTTAGCATACCCAGTGTCCTTAATATTTCCTAGCACAATAAGTCCTACCAACACCAATGAAGTTGTTCGAAACAAGATCTATTTCTTCCTCGTAAAAATGTGATTGTACTTCAGTGTTAATAGCTTTATTATTGCGACCAGCATTTTTTGCTTACTTCAGGTGTTTTGAACCTTTCTATCGTTATCTATCAAGCCTATCCAACCTACACAGTGACACAATCAGTGGACAAGCTTGGGCCAGTAGGTATGTACTGACGATCGTAATGCCGTCCTGGTCGTTTCATGGTCACCATTATAGCACCTGAGTTTTCACCTGATTGTGCTCATGCTATCGTCACCATGTCTTGTACTCTGATCGAGAGGCCAAGTTGCCCAATAGCTCCGCCCACTAGGTATGTGCTCGTGGCGGTGATGTCGCCGCAGTCGGTGCGAGATCGTCATTCAAGCTTCGCTAGTCGCTTGTCGTCAGGATGCCGTCCTCACTCCTTCTACGCTGGCCCAGTGGGCCAAGTAGTCTAACAGTTTGAACCACCGTGCTCGTGGTTCAAGCTTGCAAATCTTGCAAATACTATGTAAAATGGTATTAGCTTAAATGAAAAGCCTTTCTTGCGTCTTCTCGCCTTGCAGGCTCTTTGTATATCTTAAGATATCTAGGGTACCTTAGAAAAATAGATAAGGCACCTTATGGGTGCCAGTTGATAAATTACCAGATACCTAAGCTTTGGAATGCTGGCCCACAATTATTCGACATCGCATTAACATCTAAGGCATTGTTCTTGTTCAAACGGAAGGTTGGGTGTTTTTTCCGGAGAGTGAAGTGCGTTCAATATGTTCAAAACCTGAACCTGCGTTCGAAATGTTTTATTATTATTACGTGTTTTCTCCATCAACTGATTTTGTAATTTCCAGTTTTTTTTATTTTTGGACGTATTTCTAGTAGCGTACTTACAACTCGTGGTTGCGATACTGTCGTGGTTTTGCTGCAACGTCGTCAATCCAGCACGGCCAATCGCCCTTCATCATGCAGTCATCGTCACCCCATTGTCGTCATGCAGGCTTCGTGCACACAAAGCCTGTATGACGAATTCACGTCATTTGATTGTCTTCATATCCTTGTCATGCCATCGTCGTCATTGTCGCCCACATACAGTCATCGTGTCGCATTCGACGTCCTACCATGACCGTGATGCCGTCGACATTCTAGCTTTGTCACGCCGTCATGGTTGCACGCCGTTGTCTTCATGTTGTCGGCATCACGCTGTCCTTTTGTCATTGTAACACTTCAGTAACATCAACCCATTGTCAGCATGCCATCGTCCATGTATTGCCTTCATAATTGCATCGACGTCAATCCTTCATCGTCATTATTTCGAAGATATGATGTCAATAGTCAATCGCTATTATTCCGCCTTTGTCACGCTATCATCATCGAGGCGTCGTCTTCAGACAGTCTCCATCACGCATGCGTTGTCATACCGCCGACGCCATGCGATCCTTGTCTTATCATCATCGTCATTGCAATTTGGTCATCTTGTCGTCATTATACCGTCGTCGGCATCCCATTGTCCAAGAGAACGGACTGAAGCGCTAGTTCGTACTACAGAACTAGAGGCAAAGCGCATAATAGCACGTAGGACAACAGAACGGAACGAGACACAGTGCTGTGTCTTCGTTCTCTTCTGTTGTCCTACGTGCTATATTGCAATTTCCCTTTAGTTATACCATTGTGCTGAGAAATGACCATTTAAGGAACTGCAAGAATTTGTGCAAACAACAATGGGATAAGCTCTGCGAAGCCGTCACGGGCCAGCCCATACACGGCAAGAGCTGCGGTCTGCTCAAATAGCTTCGTGATGAAGACAGCACCAGGTCCAGCCAGAGACGATCCCTCGCACGAGCCATCGACCTCATTACCGACTCTACCCCGGACGAGTTGATTGTAGACAGGCTCAAAGACAAGTACCCGCTAGTCACGGATAGCTCTGCCCCGCCCCAGTTCCCGTACTACGCGGGGTGCAATGTGTCGGCGTTGGACCAGGATTTTACTGTAGCGGAGATCCGACATGTCCTCTTCTCCTTCAATGGCAAATCCGCCCCTTGCCTGGATGGCGTCCCTAACAGGATGCTCAAGAATCTCGATGATGAGTCAATTGACTTCGCTGCCGAAAGGATTAATGAACTCTGCCGCAGTGGACTGCTCCCCACACAAGGGAAGACGGCCTCCATGGTCCTCGTCCCCAAACCTGGCAAAGCACCAGCAATGAACAATCAAAACCAATTTACCTGACATCCTGTGTCGGTAAGGTCGCAGAGAATGCCCTGCGTAACCGGCTCAACATGCACATCGACACCAATGACATGGACAGCCACAATATGATTGGTTTCAGAGTCAGTCTCTCGGCACAGGACGCCATGAAGCTGATAAAGCATCAAATCACCGACGGGAGTACGGCAGATACCGGAGCCATCCTTGGATTAGACTTGCAGAAAGACTTCGACAATATCTCACACGAATTTATTCTACAGTCTATTGCCGGCCTGGGGCTCGGGAAGAGGGCCTACGCCTTCATCCGATCCTTCCTTAGTCAGATAACTGCCAAGCTCAAGGTCGAAGTATACCTCTCGCAAGAGATCACCCTCAGGGCTCAGTCATCTCGCCAACATTATTCAGCATCACAATGATCGGGCTTTCCAAGCAGCTCGCGAAGATTCAAGGAATCAAACAGACCATCTACGCAGATGACATCACCATCTGGTGCGTCGGCGGGATATACGGCCAACTTGAGGCCGCCATGCAGAGCGCCATCGATGTGACCGAAAGCTTCATTCGCCCTATTGGGCTCAGATGTTCTCCACCCAAGTATAAATTACTTCTCTAAAAGAAAAGACCCAGAGGTGGCGGCCATCGTGATAGGAAATCGGTGACCGAAAGTGAAATACAGATGTTCACTAGTTGCGTGTCCCCAGTGCCCGGAGTGGACTCACTCTGAATATTGGGGATGTGGATCGAGTCTAACGGTGTCAATGGAACCGCACTCAGAAAGATCACCGCCAAGGCAGACAGTGCTCTCGGCCTCATTCGGAGGATCGCCAACAAGCATCGGCGAATGACAGAATGCAATGTCATCCGCATTATACATGCTTTTCTGCTCTGCCACTTTTTGTACTCGGCAGCCATGCATAATTGTCATTGGTTCGGAACAACATCATTTGCGCTAGATGGTGCATACTTGAAATAGGAAGGAACGACGCCAATTAAGAGTCATTGTCTTAGTTGGCGCTGTTCCATCCTATTTCAAACATAATTGTCATGTTGCAGAGAGAAACATGCTGAATTCCCTCATGAGAAAGGTCTTTAAGCACTCCCTCGGCTTACGTCTAAGCACGGAGAGGCGCGCTGTGAGGCGCGAGAGTGCTCACAGCTGCTCTGGCTATCCGAAACCCCCGCGGGCTACAAGATATTCTACGAGATGGGCCTCAGCCCTGTCGACCAGTGCCCAACGCCGTGCAATTTCCCAGCGGCATCAGGTCTCAACTGCACACCGCGCCCATTCCCCGCAATAGGCTCCCCGCAGACAACGACGGCAGACGTTGGGATAGGGGTAGGGCTCTACTCGAGCATGTACGTAGCAACCAAATTGAGGCAAGTGGCGTTCGCCGTCTCCATCGTTCACTATAATTACAGGCTCACTTACTGAGCTAAGCTACCCACTTCGAAGCCGATGCTAGCCGAACAGGTTGCAATCGCGCTGGCTGTGCTCGATGGTCGCAGAGAGGCAATATATAGCGATTAAAGCGTAGCCATTAAGGCCTATCAAAGCGGAATGCTCTCCCCTCGCGCCTGCCGAATTCTCCAAGGCGCCAAAAATGTCGCCTCATTCTCTCACTTGGTTTCCCGCTCACTTGGAGTCGACTGAGGGCTCTCCCTCTAACCCTAACGAGGGCGCGCACGCACTCAGCAGCAGCAGCGGAGCAGACAGTTGTACGGCGGCTAAAGACGCTTTTGACGAACGTTACAGGTTGGAACCGTGGCCTCAAACCAGTGCCTGAGACTACGAAAGCTGGATCGAACGAGCAGGATCGATTAGATCAACCGGAGGCCACGCGGACCATCACGTGGGGTACACCAACTGCTTCTGCCTACAAAAGGATATCGCCCCCTTGGACCATCGCACACGCACTCAGCAGCAGCAGCGGAGCAGACAGTTGTACGGCGGCTAAAGACGCTTTTGACGAACGTTACAGGTTGGAACCGTGGCCTCAAACCAGTGCCTGAGACGACGAAAGCTGGATCGAACGAGCAGGATCGATTAGATCAACCGGAGGCCACGCGGACCATCACGTGGGGTACACCAACTGCTTCTGCCTACAAAAGGACATCGCCCCCTTGGACCATCGCACACGCACTCAGCAGCAGCAGCGGAGCAGACAGTTGTACGGCGGCTAAAGACGCTTTTGACGAACGTTACAGGTTGGTATGTTCTCTTAGCCTATAGACGGCACTTTTGTTCTGTTACGTTTCCTGCTGCTGCTGGGTGCACTCTGTGAGCGAACTTTACTAGTGTGCTGGGTGCTATGAATGACATATGTCCAGCATGCGATGGCAGGATTCACGAATCGGAGTCGTGGCTGCTGTGTTCAGTATGCAAGGGTAGTTACCATATCGGCTCATGCTTTGCGGTAACTGACAATGCTTACAAAAAGAAGTCTGTTGCTGCAAAAAAATCTTGGATATGCGTGACGTGCAAAGCGTCGACTCGAGGCGCCGATTCCGCGGAAATGCAGAATGAGACGTTAGAAAAGAAGTTCACCTCAGAGCTTGCGGCAATTCATCACAAGCTTACTGAGCTACTGGACATCAAATCAAAGGTTGACGCTTTGTCCCAAATTAAAACAACTGTTGATAGCATTGAGGAATCTATGAAAGTTATGTCCAGTAAATACGATGAAGTTCTTACTTAGATGACACGGCAGTCCGCAGATATCTCAGACCTCAGAAAGCGGGTTGTGAAGCTTGAATCTCACGCTAAAGAAACTGACGTGGAAAAACTTCAGCATGAGTTGAACGAGCTAGATCAGTACAGCAGGCGCCTAAATCTTGAAGTGAACGGCTTGGCCTATCACGAAAATGAGAACCTTCTGGTAAAGCTCAACCAACTAGCAACTGAACTTGGGCTTCCACAGCTTTCCGAGTCTGACATTGAAGCCGCCCACAGACTAGCTTCTAGAAACGAGAGGAAGGGAGACAAGCCCAATACTGTGATGGTGAGGTTTTCATCTCGTCAAACTAAAGAAAAATAGCTTGCAAAGAAAGGGCAATTGAAGAAAACAAAGTCAGCTATATTCTTCAGTGAAAACCTCACGGCTTGCAATAAGAAGCTTTTCTGGGAAATGAAAAATAGGGCTCTTGAAAATAAGTACGCTTTCGCATGGCACAAGAATGGCAAACTTTTCGTGCGCCGCAGCCCGAGTGACAGGGTGATTAGAATTGCTACAGTGCATGACCTAGAAAAAATGCGATAAAATGAAAGATAGCTGATCGCAAGAAGTGATTACGTTCTCTTCACAAACATAACAAACTACTATGACGCTGAGGCCTTCCAGAAAATTGCTTCACGCCAGAAAAAACAGTTATCACTGATTCACCTTAATGCGCAAAGTCTTCAAAACAAAAAAGAATGCGTCGACTTCTTTTTGAACCACCTAAATCACCAGTTTGATTTCTTAGCTTTCACTGAAACATAGTCTACTGATAACCATGATACCGTGCCATTTACGAACTACAGTTGTGCATCAATCTGCAGGGAAAACCAAAGGGGTGGTGGTGTATCGATTTATGTTCATGACAGCGTTGAATACAATATTGTCAAAGAATATACTGTAATATCCTCTCACTGTGAATCTGTCATGATAAAATGTCGAAGCCTTTTAGTAGTTGCTATATATAGGCCCCCTTCTGGAACTGTGTCTGATTTCCTTAATTTCATGGATGAAATGCTTGAGTATTGTGAACAGAATGGCGCACGCGTGATTGTTACAGGAGATTTCAACATAGATATGCTATCACCAAGCAACAACAAACAAAATTTTCTTGACAGAATGCACTCTTTTGGCTACGAAAACACAATTCATGTACCTACAAGGATAACACAGTTGACTGAAACTGCCTTGGATTTATGTTTCACTAACTACAAAAATGAAATATGCACAGGGGTTCTAACACCTGGAGTTAGCGATCACCTGCCGATTTTTGCATTTTTGCCGTGGTGCGTAAAAAAAACGAAATCCAGCAAATCCTACGCAGCGTAGACAGATTAACCAAGAAACAATTAAGCATTTTCAGAATGTTGTCGCTGACACTGATTGGAGCTGTATTTTGAATAATACTGACCCTGTGAACGCCTACGACATATTCATAACAAAGTTAACATACCTTTATAATTTAGCTTTTCCGATTGTGGTGCATAAGATAAACAAGAGGGCGAGAAAACCATACATAGACGCTTCACTTTTTAAAAGGATGAAAGCAAGAGATAAGCTGTTCACCGAATTCATAAAAACAAAGCGCTTAGACTACTTGGTTGAATTTAAGCAGGTCAGAAATAAGATAGGATCTGACATTAAAAAGGCGCGATTTAGCTACTATGAAAAAAAGTTTGCAAACATACTCAATGATCAGAAAGCAATTTGGAGCGCTGTGAACGATCTTTTGCAAAGGAAAAATACGAAGACTATCTCTCAGCTTCAAATAGAGGGCAGATCTTGTTCAGGTACTTTACTTGCCGATATGTTCAATGAGCATTTTTTGAGTTCAGGAGCTTCTGATATTTCAAATGGTGCTGTCCAGTCTTACAAATCGTATATTAAAACACACGTCTCGGAATCTATTTTCCTAACTCCCACGAATGAATCGGAAGTAGCCTCGCTGATACAGAATTTAAGTAACAAATGTGCTGTGGGTTTTGACGATATAAAAGCAGAACCTCTAAAAGCAGTTTCAGAACACATAAGCGCACCATTTGCACATATTTGCAACCTTATTTTGAGCACTGGAACGTTCCCGGAGAAATTGAAAATTGCTAGAGTATCCGTTGTTCACAAAGGGGGTAATGAAAATGACATGAATAACTACAGGCCCATTTCCGTTTTGCCCATTTTTTCAAAAATTATAGAACGTGTCATATATGTACGAATTGCAAACTTTTGTAGCTTAAAAAAAATTATAACCGAACATCAATACGGATTTCAGAAGAACAAATGTACTGAAAAGGCCTTATTATCTATTAAAGATCAAATTATTGAACATTTTGAGCAAAAACATCACACAATTGGAATATTTCTCGACTTTAAGAAAGCTTTTGATTCGATCAAGCATGAAATTCTTTTACAAAAGCTGAATGAATATGGAATAAGAGGTACGCCCCTTGATTTAATAAGAAGTTACCTTACTAATCGGTATCAGTATACAGATATGCAGCACTCGAAGTCACAAATGGGCAAGATCAAGTACGGCGTCCCACAAGGTTCTATACTTGGGCCACTTCTATTCTTATTTTATATAAATGACATCGTAAACGTACCCCTAACACCAGATATTATATTATATGCCGATGACACTAACGTCTTTTTTTCGGGTCAGAATATGTCTACTCTAGTACAGGAAGCGAACCTTTGGCTTAGCAATTTGTCGCTATGGCTGAAAACAAATAAATTGGAATTAAACATTAAGAAAACAAAGTACATCATTTTTAAACCTCGGAACCATTGTATTCTCCACAATACGCAGCTCACATTCCAAGGAGCTTTGATTGAGCGCGTCCAGACTCAAAAATTTCTAGGCGTTATCTTTCACGAAACATTGAATTGGTCCAATCACATAGATAATCTTCGCACCCACATATCGCGATCCATTGGCATAATTGGCAAAATCAGATGTTTACTACCCCTCTGTGTGACAAAGCAGCTTTACTACACTTTAGTTTACTCGCGCATACATTACTGCCTATTAATCTGGGGCACAACAACAAAAACAAATAAAGATAGTATTCACAGGCTCCAAAAAAGAATCTTGCGTATAATCGAAAATGTTCCGCGCCGAACGCCTTCTGCTACACTATTCCATAAACACAGCATATTAAAATTTGAAAATATATTCAATAAAAAACTAGCGACAGTCATCTACTATAAAATTAAGTCGGACGCAGATATATTTCAGGATACCTACTCGCGTAAAACACACACGTATAATCTTAGGAAAACCACCTATTACAGTGAAAGGATTCGAACCAACTACGGCAAGCAAAAACTAACGCACCTTATACCTTCATTTCTAAACTCTAACATGTCGGCCATGAGCATAGTGAATGAAAGCCGATCAGTAGCAATTTTCAAAAGACTTTGGCAGCAGTGGCGGCGGAGCCGACATATTTACTTACGTTGATTGTCCTACACACAGGTTTTTGCCTGCCTCGAGCCGCAACGACGTCGACTGCCACTTGGGGACTTCACGGCTGCGTCTGCGCGGGATTGTTCCCGTTTTGCCACATCATACCGTCTTCGGTTGGGTGGCATACACGCTTACAGCTGACGTAGCTTTCCGAGTGGAATCAGCGCCCCCTGACCTTCAACTGGCACTGCCCCTGGCTATAAAGGACCTGCATCGTCTACCTGACCGGCACTTTGGCAGCAGTGGCGGCGGAGCCGACATATTTACTTACGTTGATTGTCCTACACACAGGTTTTTGCCTGCCTCGAGCCGCAACGACGTCGACTGCCACTTGGGGACTTCACGGCTGCGTCTGCGCGGGATTGTTCCCGTTTTGCCACATCATACCGTCTTCGGTTGGGTGGCATACACGCTTACAGCTGACGTAGCTTTCCGAGTGGAATCAGCGCCCCCTGACCTTCAACTGGCACTGCCCCTGGCTATAAAGGACCTGCATCGTCTACCTGACCGGCACTTTGGCAGCAGTGGCGGCGGAGCCGACATATTTACTTACGTTGATTGTCCTACACACAGGTTTGTGCGCAATCTTTTATGTTTCCTTTTCTTACTTACTCCGTCACTGCTGCCAAACGTGAAGTGTAAATGTCCGGTACTAGGGTGATGCCTGAACTAACCAGGTTCCTAAAAGACATTCGGCAAGACATGCGTGATATGCGAAGCGCTATTGAAAAAGAACTCCGCAAGGAATTCAAAGATATGAAACATTCCATTGATTTCTTCAGCACCCAGTTTGACGCAATGACGACACGGTGTGCTGCAATTGAAAAGGAAAACGCTTCCTTAAAAAAGGAAAACGCTGCTTTGACAGCCAAATGTCAGGAACTTGTAGGGCAAGTGTCTGGCCTTGAGGAGAGGGTGACAACCCAGGAACAATACTCTAGAAGCAGAAACGTTGAAATTAAAGGTGTGCCATTCACTGAAAATGAAAATCCTTTTGCAATAGTAGCGAAGCTCGGCAGCCTGGTCAATGAGCCTATCTGTGACGCAGATATCGATGTTTGTCACCGTGTGCCGCGGAAAGACGGTGGCTGTCCGAATATTGTCGTTCAGTTTCGTTCGCGTTCAAAGCGTGATGGGCTCATTGAAAAGGCGCGAAAGAAGCGTATATCCGCCACTGAATTCGGTCAATCTGGTCATGCTTCTATTTTCGTAAATGAGCACCTGTGCCCAACACTAAAGAAGCTTCTTGGGCAAGTTGTTGCGCGGAAGAAAGACAAACAGTGGAAGTACGCGTGGACTCGGGATGGTAGAATTTTCGCGCGGAAAACTGACACGTCACGGGCACTACGCATATCTGCAGTTCAAGACCTTGATAAAATGGAGTAAGCACTTGCTAGTGTGCATCGGGCGTCGTCCTTACTGCAGCAGTTAAACATGGCTCAAAGACTGTTCACACCAACTGACGTTGGTAAAATATTTTCTAAGAGAAGTAAGTGCACGTCCTTTTTACATTTAAACACGCAATCTGCACGCAATAAGGACGATGATCTCAACGCATTGCTGTCTTCTTTTGGTTTTTTATTCGACATTGTCATGCTGTGCGAAACATGGTATCGCAACGAAGAAGTGTTGCAAATATCAGACTATGTCTCTCATTATCTGAATCGCTGCAATAAAAAAGGCGGCGGTGTCCTGTTGCTTACAAGGACTAACTTGCATTGCGAATTGTTGAAAGACTTTACTCAAATTACTGCTGATTTTGAAATTTTGACTGTTCTTCATGATCGCAGCATTTTTTCTGTGGTATATCGCCCACCGGGAGGGAATGTGGTCAATTTTCTTAAATACATCGACAACCTGCTATCCTGGGTTAACGATAACGACTACAGTTTAGTTTTGGGTGGTGATATTAATATTAACATGTTACACGATAGCCCACTTCGCAGAGACACATTGCGGGTACTTGAATCAAATGCTTGCATTAATACAATTACTGCTCCTACTCGTGTTCAAGGTGACAGCCAAAGTTTACTCGATGTTTTCATTACGAATTTTGACACAGAAAACATTGAATCGGGCGTAATCACTGCTCACGTCAGTGACCACTTGCCTATCTTTCTACTTATTAATTCACCTGTGTTGCCCTCGCGTCTTTCTAAAGATCAACACTTCACATTTCAGGATATTAACCCATTCACACTTGAGAAATTTCGCAACGAAATATTGTGCATAAACTGGCAAGACGTGTATAACGAAAAAGACTGTGACAAAGCGTACGAGTTGTTTTTATCATTTTTTCAGAGCGCTTACAGAAAGTCGTTTAAACGCAAAACAAAAAAAGCCAGAAAAGCAAGGAAACCTTGGATTACTGACAGTACGTTGAAGTTGATCAAACAAAAAGATGCTCTTTTCAAGCAATTCCTAGGCACAAGGGATGCAACAGATTTAGCAGAGTTCAAAAAATTCCGGAATAAAGTTAATGGTACTCTAAGGGCAGCAAAAGCGCAATATTTCGAGAAATTATTTAATCAAGAAACGATAATGCGAACCGATATCACCTGGAAAAAACTAAACAGTTTACTTCGTGTAAACAATCAGCCAGAGAATGCAGAAGAGTTGGAAATAAATAATCAGCCGACATCAGGCACGGCATTGGCTGACGCTTTTAACAATCACTTTGTATCGCTGGTGAATAGTTCCTACGATCCTCGTTGCACAGAATACGTAAAACCAAAAGTCGTCGAAAGTGCATTCCTAAGCCCCACTAACACTCATGAAATCTGCAGCACGTTTCTCAGCCTTCGAAATAGCAAAAGTTGCGATATTGATGATTTGCAGATTCGCCCAGCTAAGCATGTTCTAGACCTAATCTGTCCTGTCTTAGAGCACGTGTACAATCTTTCATTGGCGAATGGCATATTTCCTCGGCGCATGCAAATAGCGAAGGTAACAGCACTTTTCAAATCTGGCGACAGAAACGACCTCTCAAATTATAGGCCGATATCAATCCTGCCTATTTTTTCTAAATGTCTTGAGAAATTGATTAATACCAGAGTAACCTCTTTTTGTAAGAAGCACAATGTAATTACGGATTACCAGTATGGGTTTAGAAAAGGTTGTTCAACAGAAATAGCTTTACTGATGCAAAAAGAGATAATTTTACGAGGCTTTGAAGACAATTTACTTACTCTCGGTGTCTTTATTGATTTTTCGAAGGCTTTTGACACCCTTAATCACGACACTCTACTAACAAAACTTGACATTTATGGCTTTAGGGGAACCTTCCTGAACTTAATTAGAAGTTATTTGCAGTACAGGTATCAGACCGTTGTCGTAGGTAACAACTGTTCAAAAAATTTGCCTATATTCGCTGGAGTTCCTCAAGGAAGCATACTAGGACCACTATTGTTTAACCTGTATATAAATGACATAACTAATATCAATACCAACGCCCAATTTGTTATCTATGCCGACGACACTAGTTTGTTCATAACTTCTAAGGACGTGAAAGAATTACTATGTGTTGCTAATGATACACTAGCCCAAATAAACAAGTGGAGCTTATTCAACTCGTTAACTATTAATACTACCAAAACAAAAGGCGTGCTTTTCCAGCCAAAAAACAAAAGGCACAGTATTGACGGACATCTCAAAATAGGCACATCTTTCATAGACATAGTACCATCGGTTAAAAGCTTAGGTGTCATATTCCAAGAGAATATGCTGTGGAATGACCATGTCAACATTACTGCTAACAAACTTGCACGTGTTGTTGGAATACTAATAAGATTACGCTTCCTTTTACCATTAAGAGTGAAGCTCCTACTTTATAATTCTCTTTTCTTATCTCATGTTAACTATTGTCACCTCGTATGGGGCAACACGACTAGCAGTAACATCAACATTCTATATTTATTGCAAAAGAAAGCCATCCGTGCAATTTCAAACTCTTCATTCGATGCGCATACTGATCCTCTTTTTTGTCAATTAGATATAGCGCCGATAAAATCGGTCTACAATACAATTTTGCTGAAACGCTTTTTTACGGAAAGAAAAGGTAGCACTCATTTTCTTGTGCACTTGTCAAGGCTAACACTAAATACAAGCAGTTTCAGTACACGTCACAGAGAAACTTGGCATATTCCGCACTCAAGAACTAACTACGGGAATCAAATGCTGCGCCATGAACTACCATCTCTACTTAACTCTTTTCATTAATCACCCTACTTATTATCATTTCAATTGGGTGGCCAAACTTGCCACTCATATTGACATTCACGTGAATGCTTAGTGTTTTTCTTTGTGTTTTGTTCTGATGTACACATGTTCTAAGCTGTAATTGCACAGTGACCTATTTAGTTTTGTATTTCTGTGAATGTTACCCGTAAATGAAAAGGGGTTCATAATGTCTGCATTTTGTTTTTTTCCTGTTCGTGTTTTTCGTAACTTGTATGACAATACTATATCTGCATTCATGTCAATTTTTTCGCCGCAGTGCGAAGTAACTTTGTATAAATAGTCCCATTTATCCACATATTGTTTATATTTTTTATTGTTCATCTTGTACTTGTGCACGCATTGCTACGTGATGCCAAAGAAACCAATAAGGGACACAGACCTAGTCAAGCCGATTTTATGGCTTTTTGTCTGTGCCCCTGCTATCTGTACGTTGTATAGATACAAATAAAGTTCAAAGTTCAAGTTCAGATACATGCTTATCTAATGGCGCTTCAAACATGACATTTCTTTTTTGTCTTTCTCTTCCGTGTAAGACTTCCTTATATTGTATAAGCTTTCTTCCAGAACTACATTGTGCCTCAAAATTCAGCCATGAAACTTTCTTGTCGATAAGCTGTTCATATCAATTATGTTCTAATTCACTTATTAAAACCACGGCTTAGTTCTTTTTTTTTTTTCTCTCTTCTGCATTTATGTATTACATGATGTATTAGTGTTACATTATTAGTCATTATGTAGTGTTATATTTATGTATTATGCATTACAGGCTGACTGTACTGCAATAATTGTTTTTTCTTTTCTCTCTTTTCCTTTTTTACTACATTGATGTATTATCTAGTGACTCGCTGAGTGTTGCGCAATATCGTGGTCTGGGCGGGGATTGGCGCATTGTCAGGCATTCTGTTGCCTTTTCGCCACCCCTTCCCCTTGTACCACTGGATATGTATGCTGAACTGATGATGAAATAAACCATTCATTCAAAAGGTCGCGCGAGGACTCACTGACCGCGCCACCTCCGCAGTCCCCCTTCCCCTCGGGGAACCATGGCTAGCATTCAATGTGATCACCATATACTGCTATCTGTCAAGACGGGTATTCTGCATCCCGCACTCTGCCTTATGATGCGCGCGGACGGTAACCCTTCGAGTTTCACAAGCCCGTGGGTATCCTAACATTGCGGTTCTTCATACAATATACCTTGAAAAGTATCAAAGTGCGTACTGCCCTGCCTGTCGAGTAACAACAAGACAGGATCATCTGTTCTGGGAGTGTGAAGCCATCGGCTCCTCCTTCAACAATGATCGATGGGCTGCGCTTTTGGGCAGCCCCGAACTCAACGACCAAACCCTCGCCGTCCAGAGTGCCCGCCATCGGGTCGTCAAGTTCGACTTGGCTGTCCCTACATGGGACTAGCCGGGTGGCGCGGGGTCTCCCCTTTGTCTTTTCTGAACCAAATAAAGTTCTTTCACTCACTCATTCACCAGTTAAAGAATGGTCATCTCTTCATCTTTCGTGCCGTTTTCGCCATATTGCGTTTGTCTTTACATCGGCGTCATTCGTTCCCTCTCCATGCATACTCGTTGCTCCGTCGGTGTCACGGAGTCGTCCTCATGGCGCCATGCTTATATATTATTATGACAAGCAAGTGCAATAGCAACATAGGAAGGTGCCGGATTATGCCACAATGTATCGAAAGCAAAGGAAGCTTCAGAATGACAAATACAGATGTTAAACTTGACTTCGGAAATAATGTGTCTAGCTACATTGTTTCGACTCTTATCGCATTACCATCGATCGTAATCATAAAAAGAGTTAAAGGGTAATTGAACACCATTGTTATGAGCTTTACCGCTTAATAGAAATATAATGTACAAGGGATGTTCCAAAAATAACTTTTGTAATTTTTTGAAACAGAATATTGTACACCAGGTGAAACAAACAATCGCAACTAGAATTCACGTCCGTTGCTGGTTCAATAACTGAAAGAGCGTCACTGGAGGGGGAAGGATGCGTGCGCAGAGCGCCGAAGAAGAGAGAGAAGCAGCACACCGGTGCGACCGAGGCTATTCGAGTACAAATCACGAGAGCAGACAGACCTGTGCTGACAACTTAGTCGCTAGTGGAAGTGCATGCTGTTATCTGGAATGAATGGGCACGTGAGAGTAGTGTGCCGGTCATCCATCAACGCCTGCAGATCGGTTATGGTGGATAGGTCGTGTCTGAGGCCTTCCATCGCAGGGAATTGAGTTTTTACCAGGGTGGATTCTTCAAACTGTCTGCACGCTGCGATAAATGTCTCAATGTCAGTGGCAACTATGTGGAAAAATAGGTCAAGGTGCATAGCTCATTATGCCATTGCGTATTTTTCGCAATAACGTTTCCGTGCGAAAATAAATGACGACACTTACTTTAGGAACGTCCCTCGTAGTTGTTGTTTTTTTTGGCATTCAGTTTTAAATGCTTTGAAGATATCCATGGGGATAGCACGTATTATTATTATTAGCACACCTCATTATTATTGTTCTTAATTATTTCTTCTTGGGGAAACCTTGTGTACCGACTCATCATAGTGAAGCCCATAATTTGGTTAACTATGGATTGCTTTTTAAGGAGAACCCGCGTTAGTTTAATATTTAAGATATATGTCTTACCAACCACGGGTAAAACATAGATAAGCTGCTGCTTTCAAAGAACATTCTTGCTGTCCACTTTGTGCGCAACGCAAACACGTGCAATTTTTATTTTATCATGAAACACGCCGTCACGCAGGATGCAGTTGCAAATGTGAGCAAGCGGTACACGCAGAAGAACGAGAGTTCTTTGATAGGACGTATTCCTATATAATCAAAGCCATTCGCACAACCGCCCTTGAGCTTTCTTAAAAAGATTCAATTTCATGTGATGTAGTCGAATAGTAATAGCCAGACTGTTGGGGGGCAGTTTTGGAACGGCACTGAGTGAGCAAATAAAAGAGTGAGTGTCGTGCACAAAGTAAACAAACAGGTGCTTTGGACGTGATTACACGCTTCTATTTTTGAATATATTTCGATGTACGCACGTAACTTGGCATTTTTAACGTGTTTTCGAATGTCTGCGTAGGTGCTGGTTTTCTGAGTTTACGACGTAAGCTGAAAAACACTGCATCCCCTCCCGAAATATAATTTTGGAGCGGCCTGTGCTGAAGCTGCCGCGATGGTATTGCTGTGGTGCGTGGCCTGTGTCGCGCTGACAGTCTTGGCTCTCGTGGCGCTTGTGAAGATATACAGCCTGGTCACAGTGGGCAAGTGCAGATCAACGCGGGACATGTCGGGAAAGACTGTGATCATCACTGGAGCTAACAGAGGTAAGACTACTACTTCTTTCGTCATCAAGTATTGGTGTTTCTTGAACGAGAATTTTTAACTCGAGCAGAATGGTTGATGTGTAACCTAAACTGAATGACTGAGGGTGTCTAGCGCCTTGAAGAAGTACTCGTTTTGTGATAGACACTCTAACGGCAGGCTATACTTTAAGAAGAAGGAGGATGCTGTAGGCTGCAGGCTGATCTGGACTTGCGAGGCATGCCGGCAACTGCTCCGCCCGAGCGTCTCCTTCAAGAAAAGTTCGTCACTGATCAGATAACGCGAGACGGGTGAACAAGACGATGCGCACAGCGAGGCGGCACAGGACGCGAGCCCGTCGCGCCTATTACCTCCCGCACCTGAGGCCAAGCCAGGCCACCCAGCGCCCGACACAATCACCCGAAATGAATCTGTCAATGATTGTCCATCACTGGAGAAGACAACATCCCATAAAAACCTCAGGAGAAGTCAGGTCACCTTCTTGCAAAATATCCGTAATTTTATCCTCTGTGGTTCGTCAAGAGCATTCCATGTCATTTTCTCAGGATTCCAGGAAAGCGGTTCTTTTCAATTTCTTTACCGCTCTTGTCAAGCGTAAGTATTCAGCTTTTTATGTATTGATACACCCTTGAAGGCGCTTTATTGCAAGGCATTGCATAAGGGATTTGATATTAGAGGTATATGTCCCATCGGGAAAGGGGGATGGCTTAAGTTTAATGTAAGAATTACAAAACAAATGTCCCCCCCAAAGCAAAAAACGTTTGTCAGTGTTTGTCACTGCGATTATATCTTTCCAAATACATAACAGCAAATATACAGCGCGCACGTGCGGTGTGCTATACGCTGTTGAAATGGCGTTAAAAAAAGACAATACGCGGCGGCGCCGCTTGCCATAATTACTTGATTAGTGTAATCCACTAAAATGTAATCAATTCAGAAATATTGAAACTTTGTTGCTGTGGACATTTAAAGTCGTGTGTGGCACTTACTAGTGTATATGCAGCTAAGCGTTATGAGGCGAAGCCGACGTGCGAATCGAAGCATTGTAGGGATTGGCGTCAATACCCAAAATTTAAACATATTTGTTATTACATTAAAAGTAAGTTCTAATAAAGCTTTGATACGCATAAATTATTCTCTGGGATACCGACTTATCGCTTGATTGGTTAATTTATTTCCTCAGTTACAAAGTAGCACCTAAACAATAGATAAAAGAGCACATTTATCTTTTTTCTGATCTGGTCTGCAACAGTCTTGTGCACAATAATTTTAAGTTATAGTAGGCTCTATTGGCAGTTTTATGACAGTAACTATAAGTTTCATTCGGGACCATTTTTTTTAAAATAAACTGACGAAACAGCATAATTTCACCATTTTTCATATCCTATCCTAGAGCGTATTTCAGTGAAAGAAAAATGTCTCAGTATTGTGAAAAATAAAACTTTTCAAAAGACACCCGAAGCACCCATTTCCTGTATTGCTCGTTCTCGACTCATGTCACTCCTGTGGGTCTAAGACGTGGTTTTTATTGTTATTTCAGGAACATACAGTCAATGTTATGCTAAGTATTCTTTTCATTGTGATTGCTCAAGCGTCAACGTTGGAAAAGTTGGCGTCAAGGGAGTCTTATACGCGTTCAGTAGCGAGCTATCTTAATGGCCACCGACCTGAAAGCCCAAGTACACGAAAATTCGGCTCACTGTGGGCCTATTTAGTTGCCGGACGCCTGGAAATAAGTTGTCACTTCAGAGGCAAATATTCTTGCTCAGCTAATACTATCGCTGGCATTGTGTGGCGTAGTTTCGAGCAATTTTCACTAACACCGGTGCATAAACTAGTCCAGACAGGCGGTGATGATAAGCTGTTGCGGGGCAAGTTATCTGCACTGTGAATGCACCGTCCTCGAGGTCGCGCATAAGCCACTATGTTGGGCAGGTGAGTAACTCTTTGCTGACCACAAAGGACAGTGCTCCTAGTCGGAGTATCTGAGGCGCAGGAAGTAAAAGCGAAAGAAGGTCAATCCTATCCTGGAAATTTACTCGGTGCAAACGAACGGCCTGCAACACTGGTGTTAAAACTCATTTCCAGTTGTACAGATTGGTCTCGCACTCGAGATGTCAGGCAAGAAAATAAATTTGGGAACCCTCTAAAAGATATATGTTTGGCGTAAGAGGCGCTACTACGGCCGACTTCACAACGTTTCTCGTTCGCAAGTGTTCGTCACGATTCACCAGATGCCTTCTCCAATAATGTGCGCAGCATCCGGATTGACTCCCAATTTGTTCTTACGTTAAGCGCTATTCGTGATTTCGAGCTCCAGAATGATCGCTATAGTTGGAGGTGCACGATTCTTTTGCTTGAAGTAAGGTTGAGAGCACCGCAATGCGATCACGCATGAGCGCAGTCACGTGGTTTTGTTTCATGTTTCGCGCGCTGTCTTTAAATACAGGAAAAAACCAGCACGCAGCATACGCGCTTCCAAAAAGAAAAAAAACATCATCGGTCGTATGTGAATCCCCTCTACAAAGTAACGAAACGTACTTGCCCTTTCGTGAATAATAATAAACTTGCATATTTATCTTAATTAGTTACCTGTTTAGGCAGAATGTAAAAAAAGAGACTGTAAGGAGCTCCACATCACCGTTAACCATATGGCATTAGTTTCATTCAGCTGCCGCTAACGACTTTTTTCTTAATCCTTGGTTGAAGTTTCCTGAAACACCCTGTATAATGCTTCGCTTTATTAGCTGAAGCCCATTCACACTGCGTAGCTAGGTTCAGGTGCTGTATGCAGAATTGTGCATTTCAAAGTGAACACCCGGTACCCTCGCTAAAACGCAGGAATCGGCAAGGAGACAGCCCGTGAGCTTTGCCGGCGCAACGCGCGGGTAATCCTGGCCTGCAGGGACGTGCGCAAGGCACGCGCGGCGGCGGACGAGATCTCGCGTGACACCGGCGTGCGACCCGAGTGCATGAGTCTCGACCTGTGCTCGTTCCACTCCATCAGGCAGTTCGCGCAGCAAGTGGTCAAGCAGGAAGAGCGCCTAGATGTCCTGATTAACAACGCCGGCATTTTGGGTGCGTACACAAACTGCTCCAGGAAAGCGATGTTTCCGTGTTTCGCGATTCCCGTTAACGATTCCGTAGTGTCAAGAATTTATCTAGAGAACTCAATAATTCAGGGACGCAATTAGATTCAGGAAACGATGAATAGGGCCCTGACTTTGAAGTCGCATATTGCTTTTGCAAGAAAGTACATGCCCAGATAACTTACACAAAGAAAAAGGTAGAAATGCGCAGAATGCTTGCAGACCACCGATGGAAAAAAAAGTGGTTTATCCAATGGATACGTGCGACTCCATGATGAGCGAAAGTTTCTTTCCTGCTTACTGAAATTGTGCGATGTAAACATTAATAAATATATTCGCATTGTACTGTTCCTAATTTTCTTTTTTATATTTCTTTGATTTTTTTCTGTCCGTGTCAATACTTTGCAGCATTGCTTGTTCCCCATGCTATCACCTAGTTTTGTATTATAAGGCTGTATGAAACGCTGCTGAGAAACACAAACTTTGTATGATGTAGCCTGCTACTGTTGCCACAATCGCACTAACCTCGAGTTGTTTCCTGTTTAGGAGGTCCCCGACAGTGTTCACTTCGGTATCTTAGACTCTGGAATTATACTTCACCTGCTTTTTTTGTAGTATTGATAAAAATATATTTAATTCTCCATCATTACCTCTATTTTGCTCTACGCTCACTCCTGAACAAATACTGTAATCTTAGTCGGTTATCTTCACTTCATTTTACATGGAACCTGTCTATGACTAGTATCTCGGTATTTATTCGGGGCGTAGCGCCGACAGAGTACTAATACGATCTGTGGCTTATACCCCAATATGCAGTGGTTTATACCCCAAAAGGCAGAGCTTACAGGCACTAAGCAAAGTGAAGCAAACACTATATACAGCCTTTGGAATCATGCATATAAAATACAAAACAACATGTCTTCCAATAAAGAACAAGCTCAAGACAAGCATCAGAACCACATAACTGATGATAAGGCGCGCCTGCTCCTACACGCGATGCGAAGCACGTAGCGCTCCCCACATACGTTTCCCGGTAAAGATTACGGTTGCGCATGCTGCCGCTGTGACGGCAGCTTGACTGTAGCATACGGAGTAGGCAGTGATGTAAGACAACATTTGTAAGTAAAAGAAGCACCCACCTAGCAACTGAAACGTGTTCTGTCAATGCTATGGGAAGGCCGTGCATAGTGCAGTGTTTAGTCCTGAAGTGCAGGAAGCATGCGAGGTGCGGCGAATTTTCCTTCTCTCTGGTCTACCTTTTGTAGGCGAATGGAGCAGGGTCGCAGCCAAGTCCCAGGCCGTTGAAACGTCTTACGCTAATAATTAGGTAAAGCACATGTGAATGTCGTCGCGTGAATAATT
Source organism: Dermacentor andersoni (assembly GCF_023375885.2). Lineage (NCBI taxonomy): Eukaryota > Metazoa > Arthropoda > Arachnida > Ixodida > Ixodidae > Dermacentor > Dermacentor andersoni. The sequence goes on from NC_092821.1 coordinate 55,653,013, forward strand.
TCAACCTACGTCGCAATGGGTGACCGTTTTATTTGTCGTTTACAGCTTCGTTGTCCAACCACCTTCACACAGTGGATTAGAGAACATTTTTTTTCTTGCTTGGCTGATTAGGTAGCCGACTCCTTCATCTCTCTGAAGCGGACTTCTTCGTTGTTGCTTCTTGTGCGGCGCGTTTATTTGGGCACGTACCTCATGGCACATACCTTTTCCCGGCAATTGGCCAACAATGTTCACATACCTAGTGGTACATAACACGTTGCACATACTCTATTCCAGCATAAAGGCAGCGGCCCAAGTTCTATATCGGCAAGACAGCAGCCAAGCACTGCCATAGTGGCTGAATGCTTGCTGAAATACCACATGATATACTACAATTAAATGTTTTGAGTGTTGTACCTATTTTCTAACATGGGTAGCACTGGTAGGCCCTGACAAAAAGTATACAGTGGCGAAAAGAACTCCATTGGTTCCTGCCAATTTTTAATTTTATTGCGATAGCAATTATATGGACACTCAAATCGAACTTTTGCCGTCATGGTCTGCCTAGCCGTGAGGTTCACTATTTATTTTAGCATATGTATGCTATATGCGACGCCATTCTTTATGACATATATGCGCGTTATTTGCCGTACTGTTATATCACTAATGTTGCCAGTAACATGTCTTACATTCTTAAAAAATTTTCTTCAGCATTTTGAGAATGTCAGCCCACAAACAAATGCAATGTGTCAGATCACCCACAGCGCATGCATTTTCTCCTATATCCTCTCAGACTTTAGCTTTTATCTACACACACACACACACACACACACACACACACACACACACACACACACACACACACACACACACACACACACACATATATATATATATATATATATATATATGTATGTATATTTCAGGCTTTAATATTAAAAGTGCGAAACAATAACAGAGCTCCAACCTGAGAATGATGTATTTTAATGGCCCAGCTGTGCACAACCACCGGAATTGGCCTCGGAAAGAGGTTTGAAGGATACACAATTTGGAAAAGTGGTGGTAAAGTCCACCGGAAAGGCTTTACTTAATAAAGATAAATGAAAGTGTCCGATGACATGATTCACACAGAAGATCCCTAGCAAAACAGCATGTATTTATTTAGTCCGCTAACGTGTACTTCACTTCACATTGCCGCTACAGCTATGAGTCTTACACTTCGGGTAATATTCTCAAATGTTGCTATCTCATTCGTTGATTCGACCTATGGCGAAACATTAACCTTTTATGACAGAAATAGAGATGCGATTACAAAAGGGAATCTGAGTATAAATTCGCGGATGCGTACAGAGCAACCTTCTGTCAAGATGAAAACCTAATTTTATAAAGGTAGCCTTTAGACATTTTATTCAGTTCCTCTGACAGCTCACTTGCGTACTATTTGTTCTGATGCGACCTCATTCAGGCGATTCTTTGCTATCCCCTTCAGTAGGTACGTACCATAGGTTACGATTATCATCATGCACGGAGTTTGCTATTTCTAAGAGGAAAATATATTCTTATTCGAGCCAGCCCCGTCTTTCGTGTTCTAAGAGAAGGAGTATATAACAGGATATTATTACTGCATTTAGGTGAGTGTGCAAAGGCCTTTTTCACAACATGTTTTGTATCAAATGCCGGACACAATTTTTCAAGATTTGAGGTCTCACTTGTAATAGTGATAAAGTCTGCTCTAGTGTGGCGTCGCCATCCGACTTGGTTGCTCACTGGCTCTGAGTTTCGGGCTGCTGAGCACGAGGTCCCGGGATCGAATCCCGTCCATGGCGGCCGCATTTCGATGGGGGCGAAATGGGAAAACACCCGTGTGCTTAGATTTAGGTGCACGTTAAAGAAACCCAGCAGGTCGAAATTTCTGGAGTCCTCCACTACGGCGTGCCTCATAATCAGAAAGTGGTTTTGGCTTGTAAAACCCCATAATTTAATGTTTAGTGTGGTGTCGCCCTCTTTCTATTATGCCATTCCTACAAGGCTGGCATAGTATGACATAAATGTTATCACGTGAATGACATGGATTTTATTACATAGCATGTGCATCGTGGCATAAATTTAAAGATACGCAAGCATATCTCATGTCATGAGATGAATGACATCACATGCTCGTTATGGCAAGCATGTCATGACATAGGTTGTATAAATTACGTGATGCCGTCGGGGTCCTTTCTTTACCGCTATGAATTATCTCTGCAATTAGGAAGTAACACTAAAAGGAACTACAACCCAAGGCACATTATTTAAGAACAATTAGAAGCGAAACAAACTATGGAATACAGCTGTTGAGCTCGCAAAAAGGACACTTCTCAAACATTGACCCCCTATTACTAACTGTAATGAAAAAAATTAACTTCTAATCTTCTTTTAGAAAGTCCTCGAGGTCATTCTTTCATAACCGTCTCTCATGAGATCCTTGTTTAGTTTTGGTTTTGTTTTTCTCGGAACATTCTGTGTCATTACAGTCGTGCATAAAAAAAGATAATTGTGGCGTTTTACGTGCCGAAAACACGATCTGATTACGAGGCATGCCGCAGTGAGGGACTCCGGAATAATTTGGACCACCTGGGATTTTTTAACGTGCTCTAAGTGCTTGGTTGTCTTCGCATTTCGCCCTCATCGAAATGCGCTCACCGTGGCTGGATTTGATCCGTGAACTCGTGCTTAGCAGCCTATCATAATAGGCACTAAGACACTACAGCGGGAACACCAGTGCGCAACATAAGTTAGCATTATTCCTGTATATGTACGGACAAGTATATTACACAATACTCACAATGATTGCGTATATCGTTAAGGACATCCCTTGTTGTACCTATCTTGTATCTCGCCCTTTTTGTCATAAACTGAAATATAGCATTTTTTCCACTCAGTGAATTACTCCAAGTTTCAGTGATCACCGTGGGAAACTCACTAAGACAGATTCCGAGTATGACCTTCCTGTGAATGCGCATCTCGTATTAGAAAAGCTACACTATGCTGTATGCTGTAATCGGTTCTCGGCAGTGCTGTTATTGTACAAGTTCTCGTATTTTCGCCCTAATTTTGGTAAGAGCCTGTTCATGTGAGTCATGTCGTCACCATTCACCTAGGCACCTTGACCGTCACGTATTCATGTAGTGGCAAAAAAAGAAAGCATTGTCATAGAATTTTCTTTCAAAACAAGCGCGCTTCGCGTTAAGTAGATGGAAAGTGGAGTTCAGTCTGCTACTTTTATTTCCCCTCTTTTCTTTCTCGTTTTACTGCTGACCGCATTTGAGTTCATTCAACTCGTTGCTTTACGTTACATGAGCTTGACAGCGGGTCCCCATCCTATCATAACAGCTTGAGCGCGTTATCGTAGTGTCAAGGTGCAGTATTCAAGCGCAGTTTTCTTGTTTTTGTTTTTTGCTACTCTTGCGGGTTATGCGCGGCTGTTGTCTGTTGCTGGGTAAACCGGTACCTCTGTGAATAAATTTTCCTTTGTAGTTATAAACAGTGTGTCCCAGATAATTTTAGCCCGAGTTAAAGAATATGCCGATGCAATCTAAGGCGACGCAACAAAATGAAATTATGTGGTTTTACGTGCCAAAACCACTTTCTGATTATGAGGCACGCCGTAGTTGAGGACTCCGGAAATTTCGACCACCTGGGGTTCTTTAACGTGCACCTAAATCTAAGTAAACGGTTGTTTTCGCATTTCGCGCCTATCGAAATGCGACGCAACAAAATCCACGTTGCTGTCTATTGTATGAAGTGCGCTACACAATTTTTTATTCTGCTTAATTCCTCTATTCGTCAAGAATTATTAGCCAACTTCTGAAGCAAGGAAGTTACGCAAAAATTACGATTAGGAAGTCGTAGAGTGCTTTCAAAAACATCCGATTAAACAGTTTCTCACTATCTATTAGGTTTCCCGCTTTCTGCAGATAGCAGCGAAATACAAAAAAAATAGCACACGACATGCCCGCTTGGGCGTCTTTATTGCAGAGCTCTGAAACATTTCTCGTACAAACGAACATAGCGGGGTGTGCTGCCACTTAATAGGCGACAGGGCAGTGACACAGGCGTTGGCTGTGCAATTTATGCCACAGATGTGCTTCCCTCGCGGCGGTTATGATAGCAATAAGCAGGCGCAGCGGCAGCGACCCGGCTAAATGCTTCGTTCGTTTGTACGCGGAGTGCATGGGACCGGTGAAATCAGGGCGCGCAAGCGCACATGTCATGTGGTATTTTTGTATTTTGCGGGCACCTGCGGTGAGCGGTGAAACATTAATGCCTGAGAGGAAGTTAGAAACTGTCTAATCGGATTTTTTGGAAAACGCCCTGCGACTTGCCAATTGGAATTTTGTTGTTCGTGTTCATTGCTTCCAATGCTGGTTAATTAATCTTGACCAATTATGCAATTACGCAGAATAAAAAAAAATTGTCTGACTAACTTCATGCAATAGTCAGCAACATGCATTTTGTCGCGACGTTTTAGAGTATATCGGCATATCCTTAAACTCTGGCTAAGTTTTGCGGGGACGTCCTTTATTAAAGATGAGCAGCCTAACATGGCAATTGTCTCAACGCCTCATCGAGTAATTTAAAGTAAGGGCTAGAACTGTGCTATCTTCTACAGGCAATTTATAAAATTTTGGACCCTTTAAGCGAGAACCCCATATATTATATATATATATATATAGATAGATAGATAGATAGATAGATAGATAGATAGATAGATAGATAGATAGATAGATAGATAGATAGATAGATAGATAGATAGATAGATAGATAGATAGATAGATAGATAGATAGATAGATAATATTGGGTTCTACAGCATCAATCCTTCAGAGCGTATTGACGACTTTAGTGCGATTAGGAACGTATGTTATAAATGATGGGCAACTGGCGATATAGTTCATGTGATAAATATTGTGGAAAGCGTCACGTACCCAGGGAAACAGGTTGGCGTAAAAGAGGTTTATTGAAGAGCGGCACAAAGCCAATGGCATATACCCCCACGACCCAAGTTAACGTCAAACATGTTCATTAAGAGCTGAAAATCCTAGTGGAACATATTCAGTGACTCAAGTGGGCCGAAAGAAGTACCATTGAGAAGTGGCGCATACCCAATGTTACATACCCATTGATTCAGGTTGCTCCGATTATTGTTTTTGTACCCCGTTCCCTCAGCACTTCACTCCGATGTCCTATCCACTTGACCGTGGACTAGCCAGCGACTCAAGTTGTCGGGAAAGAGGCCAGTTATGGACATGCATGCAAGGACCCACTGCGCGAACTGCGTGAAATTCGCAAACAATGGAAACCGCATTAAAAGTGGCGCACATATCCATCTTTTGAAGATGATGAACGTCGCTAATGCTATTAGTAATGTCCTGTAAGATAGGAAGCGATTGGTGATGATAAGTTTTAAAGGTTATAATGGTTCTGTTGGAGTTTTCTGTATCTCCATGCCGTATTTTTATGTCATCCCTTAATGACGAATACGTAAGGGCATATAAACATACACACGAATTGGCAATCTCGCTGCCAACTACAACCGGCAGTGTATGAATGGCTATCTATCCAGCGGCTTCGCTCGAAGTGGAGGTGTCGGTTCCAGAAGGACCTCTATGGTTTTGTTATATATTTAGGCCTGCGTACCCCCTGCTTCTCCTTGGCCTATCTATTATGAGACAGTAGCAAGTAATTGGCACTACAAATACCACGTGCGCAGCGCTGACGTTGTCTATTTGGGCATCTATACTCAGTGGCCCATTCACATTGACGCAAGTTGCCTACTAAGCTAGACACCGTACACCAGCAAGCTGTATATTCGGGAGAGTGCAGATTGTTTCATTTTGTCTGCTCGGGGAGACAGCAGCGAGGACATACTTGGTGGCCTAAGCTAGAAGGCAACTTGGGTCACTGAGCATGTGACAAAAGTTACATACAAAAAGACAAGCCGTAGAGTGACTGAAGTTTCAATAGAAGGCTAAGGAAAAAGGTTCCATCGAAAAATAATGATTTATTTCAGCACAGCAGTCAAATAGTTCAAAGCACTTTCACTCATTTCTTGAAAACAGGCAAAGATCAGAAGGAAAGCAGCATCCCGCGAAAGCACAACTAAATAGTTCCAAGGAAACCTCGTTAATAGTTCTAGACAAAAAGAAGTTATGTGTCTGGAAAGTTGTTCGAGAATCTATTTCATATGAATCGGTAGTAAGCTATTTATTATTTGAAGAAAATTTCAGCGAATCACTTTTTCCGAGGACGTCAGGTGTGCACACATAAATACGCACACGTGGATTAGCGAGGCAGGGTTTTCCTTATTACGCCTGTCACGAAATATAATGTCATGTACAAGGAATTACATTTGTTTGTGATGTCATTTCTTTGCTGTCACACGAGAAAAAAGTTGTTTCATCTTTTCTGAACGATATCTTAAAACCAATTAGTTCAAGGAACTCACTCGTATTCGATTTCCGAAAAACTGCGCGGCCTCGGCACCAGAGATGGTAAATGAAGTTCTAATTAACAATGTTTTCTTATCTTTGTAATAAAGTGATAGCTATTTAATTACTTTAAAAGTAAGTGTCAGTTCAGGGACGAAAAAGTGCGCAAGATTTTCTTAGCAAAATAGATACGTTCACATCTGGGGCTGGATGCCGGTGTCAGTCATGTTTGTTTAGTCACGGCAGCTTGTCTTCGCCGTGTGGGAGCAAGCGGAGAAATGTGAGTAATGCAATTCGATGAAATGAAATTGCATTTGACGTGTGACAGTTATAGAAGTGCTTTATTTTGTGTAGAGTTTTAAAAATTTGGCTTCCGAGGTCACTAATCAGAGGACGCCTAACCCGAGGTCACCTAAGCATTTCTTATTAGCCGTGAACGTGAAGGCATACATGTCTAATTGAACGGCGCTGAGCGGTCCGTCGAATTTCGCGCTGGGACTACTGTACCATTGTGGCTATGATTGCGGTGCGAGCTGTCCGAGTCAGCAAAGCAGCGGCAGCCTGCCGTGGCAGCAACGCATGGCACCGAAGTGGTGACGCTTATCGGGCGGCACGCCACGGCGATGCCTTTTCCCCTCACGCAACACCTGGCGAACTAGCGCGGCAGGCCCCTTTCGCGCGCTCTGCAATGCGTCCTATAGATACCAGATCTCTGCACTTTGATCCACGGTGTCATGCTGCCTTGCCCGACTGTCATATAATCTAATGGGAATGCCCCAGAGTACGCCGCGGTGATTTTGACGTCACTGCTTTCGTCCCGTCGGCCTTGACGTTGACAATTTCGGTCGAAGTAGAATGACACCATAAAGCCGAGTGCACAGGCGCCCTATCTAGGAGTCGTTGACTCCCCTCCGTAGGAGCCCTCGTGCCCACAATTAAAGCGAGGGTGACGTGGCAACGGGGCACTGCTCTCTCCCCTCCCGTAAGACCTGGCGCGCCATCGTTGCAGCAGGTGCCCCCTTTCCGCCACTCTGCTCCGCCGAAGCGCAGGTCGTAAAGGTGACATCGCAGCAAATGGCAATGCGAGTTTAGGTGCCGTTTCGCTGCGATATATGATAGAAGCCAGCTTTTTTTTATCTCAACGGAACATTTGAAGGTTTCGCATCGACAAAACAGTCGAAGTTTCGCCCCGCATGGCGAAGGATCGCTAAGGATAGTAATTTTATCGGCCGTAGAAAGTTGGAAGCATTCGTTCATAAACTGAATTACCAAGCACGGTGTCAGCGTGCATAACTCAAGATGAGCCCGTCACACTCGATGAGCGGGGACAGTCACTGTCAAAACGCTGGTGTGAGGAATCGCAGCAGCAGCTTCGAAATGTGACTTTCGAGTAATCTATCGATTCAACGAAAGAGTGGCGAGTACACAGCGCGCACGAACGTATGAGCCGTCGCCGATTCCTTTCAAGATAATGCGCGCTCATCTGCGCCCGGTCATACAAAGCACGCACCTGCTGGCGGGGTCGAAGCCGCGCTTTACCTCCCCATTTGCCTCTATATACGGCGTGCCAGATTGAGCGGCCATCGTCAATTCCTCTTGCGCCGGGTCGCGAAATGCGCAGTTGCTGCTGGAGCACAACAACCGCCCCCCCCCTCCAGCCCCCGCAAATGCCTCCCATTTCGCGCGAAGGAGAAAGCTCTCCGCTTTCTTCATTTGCCACTGCCAGATTGAGCCGCGATTGGCGGCTTCGCTCGCGTGCTTTCCCCTCCGAACACGCAGCATATGACGCGCGGCGACAGTGTTATCGCCCTGGGACGTCACAGGGAGCATCACGGCGACGACGACGGTAACGCCGACGGCAAAAGTGCGCTTGGAGAGTCCATACAATATATATCGCGATAAATACATTAACTATTGCGATACAATTTGAAGATAATAAAATGTATTATTATGCATTCGCATCTGCTTTTTTATAAAAGTCAGTAAGAGACTTAGAGCGGGAAAAGTATAGTTCAGTCCAAGCATTTTGGTAGGAAGTTGGTTACAACGCAAGGCAAGTTTTAAGCTGGCGTTTTGTAACAACATATTAATTACGCAATTTTTATTCATGTCGTTTTTAACGTGTGACCTCAACAGCACACCATCGTTCTAAAGTGTTAAGTAAATGCACTAGCTGTGGCATAGTTACAACCGCTAGCAAGACTAAAGGAACAAAAAATTTGGTACAGGACCAAGCACTCTGTCCTGTCCCAACTGTATTTTCCGTTATACTTGCTAGCGCTAGAAACTATGTCACAGCAAGTGCATCAACACCAAATAGCTCAACTTTCTGCATTGATTACTCGTGATAAGTGAGACTTCGAACTTGCCAGATCAATCACATAGAGAACTGTGTTTATTATTCTCACCGGGTGGTTGAGAGTCTTTATTCGGCCAGCCGTAAAAATAGGAACCCTTCGCGGTCAAACAATGCAAAGTTGAGCAGATCCAACACACACGGTAGAACCTATGGCAATCGAAGGGATAAATAGATTATCTGCAACTAACGGCGATGCGTAGTACTTTGTCTAATTGCCTTTCATCCTGAAGTTTAACGTGCCAAAACCACGAATTGATTATGAGGCACGCCGTAGTGAAGGACTCTGGATTAATTTTGTCAATCAGGTGATTCTTAACTTAACCCCAAAGCACGGAACATGGACATTTTTACATTTTGCCCCCTCTAAATGCAGCCGCCGTAGCCGCGATCTGATCCAGCGACCTTGTGTTTAGTTGCGCAACAATATAGCTGCTAAGCAACCATGGCAGGTGTTTGTTTACTTTCATGCAGGAATACTTATAATTCTCCACAGCAAATTACTCAACCTTGTCGTACCTTAATTTCTTTTGTTTATGCTCGACTTCGCTCAAAAGTTATGCTGCAATACGAACTGGAAATCAGGTGGATGCACAGACTCAGACGTGTCTCAAGGACGAATGAGATTGTGTAATGCTTGTTGAAGAAAGAGCGGCGACGGCAAATGTGTGTACAAATAAGTGTGACACGTACGAAGCAAGATGTAGAGTCCGGTATCTGTTGTTTCACAGCGAGAGAACCACTCTGAAATCCACAAGGTCTATGATCTCGCAGTTAAAACTCTAGAGTTAATGGATCAGTTAGCATATAGTTAAAATACTGAAATGTAAAATGCAGTTTTCTAAATTTTTGACCACTTCCATGCTACGCGATTATTCTGAAATGTGACAACAAGTAGCAAAACTATTTACTGGAATACCCCTTACCAAAGACATCGTACACGTTATTTCAGCGTTTATTAAATTTTTTTATTAAAGGTTAGCTCAAATAAATTAAGAATAAAAGAAGCATTCAAATATACCATCGGGGAGCAAAAGAATGCTACGCGAGAATGAAAAGTATTGTCGACGAGCTGACGTAATCATAGGCCATTCATACCACAAACGGTTGGACGACCACAGCTATTCAAAGCCTAGGCAGGGTTTAACTTGCATAATAGGAAATTCAGTATTTAATATGGTGCATGTACTGAGGTTATCTATGGCATATTGTGCAGCCCCATTGGGAAGAAGAGAGACGGAAGATGGATTTGAAGTTACATTCCAGTCCAATTACTTGGGTCATTTCTTGCTGACCAATCTCCTTCTCGGTAAGTACTCAAACAACGAACTTCTTTTTTTCTTCGATAAGTGAAATGCTAGCCTAAGCAACGCTCATAAATAAAGTCCAGCGCCATTTTAGTTAGTTGCATTCCTTTGGTTACGGTGACCAAAATCGTACGCTCATAGCAAACATCGTGAAATGCAAACTCATATCGCATTCATTCTTCCAAGGTCTCCTCAAGAAGAGCTCGCCCTGCCGTATCATCAACGTAGGCTCCATTGCTCATTGGGGTGGAACGCTTGATGCTGACGTCGACTTCAAAAAGTACAGTCAAAACCACGTATACACCAGCACCAAGCTGTACATGACGCTGTTCACAATGGAACTGGCACGAAGACTCGCTGGAACTGGTAAGAATACAAAAGCACTAAAAAAGGCAATTTAATTTGCATGCTGGACTCTATAGACCATATTATTCCTAGCGTCGTAGCGCAAGTGTCTACTGCGCCGCTATCGTGACAGCAGGTGCTGCATTTTGATCAGGAGTGCTGGAGACGGCGGAAAACACCTGCACTTGCGGTGCGTGTTCTCATATTGCTGTGTTTTTAGATGTGCTCTTGTGGCATGTGCTCAGCGGGATGCACATAGGTTATTTGTTGGGGCGGCACTGGGCATTTGTTGACTCCACCAACATGTAGCGAAGAGGGAAGCTGCTCCTCCAACAGTCCCGCGAGCGACGTTTACGAAGACACGCGAAGTCGCTTTTTCATCTTTTTTTTTTTTTTGCTATGGGGTGTACTCGCAACACAAGGTTCGTGCAGCGCCTAAAAAACGACACTATAAGATAATGGCTTTATAGGGACACTAAAGGCAAATACTAAGTCGATGTGGACTGTTTAACTGCCATTAGATAAACCTCGCAATGCTTGTTTCATGCCAAGAAAAGTCTTAGTTTACGAGAAAATTGCATCTGAAGGGTACGAAGATCTTCTTTTTTTCTAAATTCAAATCTCCCGACGCCCAATCGAGCGAGTGGTGACGTTGAATAAACCATCACCGCCCTTTGCTGCCGCAGGTGAGTAAACCAGTGCCCAACAGATAGCGGTACTGAGCCAAGACAGAGCGGTGGATTCGCCGCAGCAGCTGTTATTCTTTTTAATCAAGTGGCGTAGACCGTTCAGGCATCCGGTGACATCACATGGAGGTTCAATTGTCTGCTTCTTGCAATTTGCGCAAGTTTCGCGAGACAGGAATACCAGCGCAGTACTGCTCGATAACGTACCTAGTGAACTGCTAAAGCGTGGGCGGCACAGAGTCGAGCGAAAACGAAACCTTTCAGGCGCGCCCGTCAATAAGTATTCTTTTTTTTCTAAAAATGAAATAGAACTGGACAAGTAGCATTTTATTTCGTCTTATAATACAATCCAAGGATGTTTCCTGCAACGGATAGTTGAGTACTAGTGACAAAATTTAACTGAGTGCTTGCGTAATCGGGCATGTGCTTGAACGTCCAGGGGGAGTCCCTGATCAAGTCCCGCATTTACCTCAATTTCTCTAATATTAAGGCTGTGTTTGCGATTATATTGCCTCCTTAGAGATTCTCGGGTACTAATCTATCACTTTAACTTGACTTAGTATTTCCCTTTAGTGTCCCATTTAAATAGAAGCGACTTCGTACTGTGCTAGCTTGCTATGGGGGTATTAGTTTTCTTGTAAGCTATTCGATAGTGCGCGACGGGATTTCCCGTGCAGCAGGCCTGCAATAAGATCATAACAGGGCCACCCACCGTCGTTGCTTTGTGGGTATGGACTGCTAAGCTCGAGGTCACGGGACTGAATCCCGGCCGCGGCGGCCGCGTTTCGATGGGGGCCAAATGCGAAAACACCCGTGTACTTAGATTAAGGAGCGCGTTATAAAGAACCGCAGGTTCTCCGAATTTCCGGAGTCCCCTACTACGGCGTGCCTCATAACCAGATCTCTTATTACCCCGGACTTGCGCTAACTGATTCCAAATTGCACCTGCAAATATTCTAATTTTTTCACCCCACCAAGTTTTCAGCCGTCCTCGACTGCGCGTCCCTTCGCTTGGCACCCATTCTGTAACACTAATAGTCCGCTTAACCACCTGGCATCCATTCTCTAACACTAATAGACAGGTTAACTGCCCTGCGCATTAAATCGCTGCCCAGCTGAACTTTTCTCCAAATGTCTACTAAAATGTATCCGTTCTCGCTAGCCACACCGCTCTCTTCATGTCTCTTAATGGTACGCCTAACATTTCTTGTTCCATCGCTCCTTGCGCTGTTCATAACCTGGGGATTTATATTCTTGTGCAACTTTTGAAGTAACAAGCACATCAGCTTTGAGTTTTTTTTTTCATTTAAGCCATCCCATACCAGTTGTTTATGTGATACGAATCGGAAAAAATCCTTTTCTTAATTTTTCCGTAAGTTACTCCATTTTAGTAGAACAAGCATTTGCAGCTTCGGCTCTCATATTTGTGTTGGCCAAGTCGTGCTTACACATCCTCTTGCAAAGGCACAGTGAAAGATTACAAAACTCTGTCAACCTTTTCGCCAGGGCATGTGATAAATTGGACCGGAGAATTAAAAGAACAAAAAGAAACAGCGCAGATTACTCGAAATCAACGAAACTAGAAAAAATAACATTCATTCCGTATACGCACAACCTTCCGCGTGGGCTGAACGTTTCTGGCAGATTTTGTGACGTGCGCGAAACCGTGTTTTACAGCTAATAAATTTTCGGAACTGGACCGAAAAGCGCAAAATTGCCGCAACCGTCCCAATTTAGCTGAACAGGTATTGCGCATGAAAGCACGTCGCCTAATCACATGAGCGTAGAGTGAGTGAGTGAGTGAAAATTTTTTATTGAGTCTTTTAAGAGTTTCGCGGTTACGAGGCCTCCGTCGTCTTCATCTTCTTGGCGCTGGTGACTTGAGACTTCTCTTCAGCAAGGGTGGGCCCCTATTACAAGGCTCCACTGAGTCGTGCTGCATCGCTCGCGTGCTGCACTAGGGCCCTTTGGGCCGTGAGCTCGCTGCTGGTGAGCCGACTCTCCCATTGCTCCGCACTCGGGTGTTCGTGTTTGTGGAATGCTTTGTTGCGTTCGCACTCCCAGGTGATGTGGTAGAGTGTAGGTGTGGCACCGCACCAAGGGCAGGTGGCCCTGTATTGTGTCGGAAACATCTTATTGAGCACGTGTAAGTTGGGGAAGGAGTGTGTTTGTAGTCTGCGCCAGCTGGTCGCTTCCTCCTTTGTGAGGGCTTTCTGTGGTGGCGGATATATAATTCTAGTTCCTCTATATAAGTTCAGGGTCTCTGCGCGTCCCCCCTCGCAAGCCTGTAGGTGGGTCTCCTGGGCATTAGACCGTCCTGCTCTGAACGCTTCGCCTCGAGCTAGGCTGTCTGCCCTTTCGTTCCCCCCTATGCCTACGTGACCCGGCATCCATATTAGTTTGTGACTGGGCTTTTCCTTCTCGGCGGAGGTGGCTCCGCTGAGTATTCTGAGGGCAGTCTTGCTGATTCTGCCCCTCGTGTAGTTCCTGCACGTCCCTTTGGAGTCCGTCAGTAAATTGAGAGATCGGCCTGTTCTATAACCTTCCGCTGCCGCCAGCGCTACGGCAATCTCCTCGGCCTCCGCTGTGCCAGCGACCTTTGCCGTGGCATACGTGATCGGGTATCCTTCCTTGTTAACCACTACCGTCGCGGCCACGCGTTCTCTTCCGTGTGGATATACGGCGGCGTCCGTGTATACTGTATTGCCTAGCTGGGCTAGCGTTCTCTCAACGTATTCGGCCCTAGCTTTTCGCCTGTTTTCGTGTAGGTTGGGATCCATATTTTTTGGCAGTGGTCCCACATTAATGGTTTTCCTGAGGTGGTCCGGTACGTCCGCGTATCTGTCTGTCAGTCCGCTCGTATCCCGACCCAACCTCCTCAGGAGCGCTCGTTCCGTAGAGGTGCCTCTGAGTCTCGCGGTTTGCGTACCCAGCAGAGCCTCGGCGAGCTCGCTGAAGGTGTTGCTGATGCCCAGCTGGAGCAACTTCTCGTTCGACGTGTTTCTGGGTAGACGCAGAGCGGTCTTGTACGCCTTCCTGAGGATGGTGTCTGCTTGCTCTCTTTCTGCCTTGGTCGTCACGTGGTACGGCAGGGAGTACGTGACTCGGCTGACAATTAGGCTGTTGTCTAGCTTGAGAGTGTCTTCTTCTTTCATTCCGTATCTCTTTTGGGAGACCCTATTGATCATGCGGCCCACCTGTTCCGCCGCCTTGCTCAGCAGGCTAATGGTGTGGCTGCACTTCCGCCTGCCTTGTAGCCACATGCCCAGGATACTAATCATGTTCTTCTCCGGGATGTTGTGTCCCTCGAGGGTCACCTCCAGTGTCGCTTGCGTTGGGTGCTTGCCGACCCTGAGCAGCTCCGACTTCCCTGTGGAGCATCGCAGTCCCCTTTCTCTGGTACAGGTTTCCACGCGGGTCGCCGCTTCCTGCAGTTTTCCTTGCTTCTCTCCGAGGGATCCTTGGGTGACCCAGATCGTGACGTCGTCGGCGTATATCGCGTGCTGGATGCCTCGGATCTCCTTAAGGTTTCTTGCCAGGCCAATCATTGCCACGTTGAAGAGGACGGGCGATATGACGGATCCTTGGGGTGTGCCCTTGCACGGCGTGGGGTACACGTTGCTTCTCAGCTCGCCCAGCCCCACCGCCGCCGTTCTGTTGCTCAGGAAGTCCCTGACGTAATCGTGCACTCTCTTCCCGCAGTTGGTGTTGTTGATGCCCTCCATGATGGCCGCGGGGCTCACGTTATCGAAGGCCCCCTTTATGTCGAGGGCCATGACGACATTTTCGCCCGTTTTCGGCATCGTCTCGAGTACTTCCTCCTTGAGTTGGAGCAGCACGTCTTGCGTTGAGAGGTTGGCTGCGAACCCGTATATGCTGTCCGGGTACCATCACTCGTTTTCCAAGTGCGACTGGATTCTCTTCGTGATCACTTTCTCGTACAGCTTGCCCAGGCACGACGTTAGGGATATCGACCTGAGATTTTCTATCTGGAGTTTCTTCCCTGGCTTCTGAATTATTACGACGACGGCGTGTTTCCACTCCGCCGGAACTCTCCCTTCTTTCCAGAGCGTGTTGAGGTAGGCCGTCAGTTGGTCGATGGCCTCGTCGCCATTTCTGATTAGCGAGTTCTGGATTTTGTCCGCCCCCGCCGCCGTGTTCTTGGTGGCCGATCTTATCGCCTCGACGACCTCTTCTCTCATGATGGGTCGGTCCGTGGTAGGGTTTTCTTCACCGCGGTATTCTTCCTTGTAGCTCTCGACCTGGTCTTTGCCGTAGCATTTGACCCGGACTTCCTCAAGGAGTTGTTCGTCGGTGCCTTCGTACTGGTGGACTAGCCTCTGTATCGACTTGCTGCCTTCGGATTTGTTTTTGCTCGGGTCCATGAGGGCCTTGAGGATCTGCCACGTTCTGGCCGTACTGAGGGTGCCGTTTAGCGAATTGCTAAATTGCTGCCACCCCTGTCTGGCCAGCTGCGTCGCGTACTCCTCCGTTTTCTTGGTGATGTCCGCAATTTTCCTTTTTAGCTTTCTGTTGAGTAGCGGTCTCTTCCACCTCTTGGTGAGCCCGCGTCTCGCCTCCCATAGCTTGAGGAGCCGCTTGTCCACCTCCGGCGTCTGTTCCGTCCTGTCTGCTTCCTTCGTGTATAGGTCTTGGATTCGCCTGAGTTGTTGGCTCCACTCTTCCACCGAAACGATTCTGCCTTCGAGCTGCTTGCAGTGCGCTCTAAAGGCGTCCCAGTCCGTCAGCCGAGCCGTGCCAATCTTCCAACCATGCTGATCCTTATTATGAGATGGTCGCTCCCAAGGTTCTCGAGCAGGTTTTCCCACTCCGCTTGTTTGGCGCCCCTGATAAAATTTAGGTCGGGACTCGTGTCTGGACTGACGCTATTCCCCTGCCTGGTCGGTTGGTTCTCTTCGGTTAGCAGCTCGCACCCTACGTTCTCTGCCGCCGTGCAGATGCCGCGCCCCTTTTTGTCCTCGTTAGTATAACTCTTGGCGTTAAAGTCGCCCGCAATAATTAGAGTGTTCTGCCCCGCTAACTTTTTCGCCTCCGCAAAGAGCCTAATAAAGTCGCCTTTGTTTGTCTGGCTGGGCTATATAGATTTGCGATGTTGGTGCTCTTTGCTTTTCTTTTCTTTTTGGGAATTACCTCCGTGATTACGTGATCTATTTGGGTATCCTCTATCTCTTTGTGTGCTATGGCTACTATTTGTGTGCTTATAAGGGTCGCGGTGCGGCCGCTCTCTCGACATGTGTAGCCTCTGAGGGTTGGGGTGTTGTTTGTTTCTTGCGACATGATTACATCTGGTGGGGTTTCTCTGGTGTATATGAATTGCTGTAGGAGGCCCTGCTTGCGCTTGTACCCCCTGCAGTTCCATTGCCAGATTTCGAAGTGTTGTTTCCGTTCTGCCATTATTGTTGGTTGCGTTGGGGGTTTCTGCGCCGAACCTACATTCGTTGTATAGTCTGTCTCTGGCGTCGTTGGTGGTTCTTTGCGTATTCTGATTCTTTACGTAATTTCGGAAACTCTGCTCTTGCAGGGCAAACTTTTGTTGGGTTTTCTGTATTTCGCTTTGCGTCCGTTGCATTTGACTTTGCATCTGGCTCTGTAGATTCATTATGAGACTTCTGATGTCGTCAATGGGGTTCCCCTTTTCGTTGTTTTGTTGTGCCAGCTCCATGGTCTGGGGTGGCGGAGAAGGTGCGCTAGTCAGTGTATAACCTGCCCTCATTTCTTGTTTTTCTCTGATTAAGTCGTGTAGCTGTTTCTTTAATTGTCTCGATTCCTCGCGACTTTGCTCGAGTTCGCGCCTGAGACTTTTGATTTCTTCAATTAGTTGTCTGTCTTGTGTTGTTTGTGTGTTCTTCGAGTGCGGTGCAAAAAGCGATTTGGGAGGGCCGTCTCCCCAGCTCAGCTTAACTCCTCCGCCGCTCTTCTTTTGCTGCTGTTTCTGCTGCAGCTGCTTCTTGTCGGTATTGCCCAGGGGTGGGTATGCCTCGTCCCGGACGGACCCTCGGCTTTGGCTTCGGCTCTTGTCGTGGCTGCGGCTCCACGATCCGCTCCGGCCCGGGCACTGGCTCTCGTCCCGGAACCATCGTGGCCTTCTTCCTCAGCTTCGGCTTCTGGTGCGCCTTAGCTGCTGCTGGATGCCCCATCGCAGCTCGCTCGCTGACTTGAGGCGTTGTTTGCAGTCTCTCGTACCCACCGCGTGGTCGCCGCCGCATAGCAGCACTTGGGCGTGCACTGGTGCACCTCCTCCGGGTTTTGGCAGCCGCACTGTCTGCAGGTCCTGGTTTCTGGGTTCGGGCAGACGTCCATTCGGTGCCCCTGTTGGCTGCAGGCGTAGCACATCTGCCTCGTCGGCCGATACAGGTAGCACCACATCTCCCCACCGTAGTACAGCACCTGCTTCGGGAGGATGGGTCCGTCGAAGGTGATGACGGCCGTGCTGGATCTCCCAAGCATTCTGGCTGGAAGGATCTTCACGCCTTGCGAGCGGACTCTGAGGTTGGTCTTGAGTTCTTCAGGCGAGGTCCCCGGGTCCACGCCGTGGATGACCCCGCGCAACGTGCCTTCCGGCGCCGCCACGTGGGCGTTGACGGCGTAGTTCTTGACCCGGAAGCTCATCTGCGTGATGCGCCTAATCGTCTGGGCCACCTCTTCGTTTTCGGTGCTGCTGATGATGATATTGGATCCGTTGCGCAGTCGGATGATGAGGTCTTGCGCCTTACATCCTTGCTCGGTGGCCGCGACCACCGCTCGCGCCACCTGGTGCGTCTGCAGGCTTTTAACAGCCAGTCCCCTCGGCCGAAGGACTATCTTAAGGTCGTCTCTGGGGAGCGGTGGCAGTCTCCTCCTCGGCGCTCCTCCTCCCTCTCTCTTCTCCGGCGCAGTTGGCGTACCATCTGTGACCTTCGCCGCGCCAGGGGAATTTCTATTCCCCGGCGTTCCCGCGAAAACTTGCTGCTTGTTATCGCTGCGTTGGCGTCTTTTCTGCCTTTTTGACATGGCAATTTCCCAATCTGTGTCGGTTCCGCCATTGCTTACTTTTGAGCTTTGCGTCGATGGGGTGCTGCTTGCTAGGGCTTGGTGGCTGCCTGCCGCCGCGGGTCCGCCTCGGACTAGCTGCTGCTCGGGAGCCACCTCGGTGGTGTCTTGGAGGTCTTCCTCCATGATTTCTTGTGATTCGGCCGGAAATCTTGTCGGGCCTGTCGCTGAGGGTCGGTCGTAGATGGGGTTGCTTGCTCGGGACATCGCTCCGGGTCTTCTCTACCTCGGGCCGAGGCCGGGGAGGCCGCGGAGCCCCGCTATTGCTCTAGGTCTTGTTAGGCTTACCGCCCGCTCGGCCACATGGCAAACTCAAATGCCGATAAAATCCAAAATATCGGATCCACCGGCTTGAATTTGGGGTCCTCGTGGTCCTCTTCATTTCCTGCGTCGATCCCAGCCAAAATTTATCGAAAGGCTTTCCCAAGCGGGAAGATATATGTCAGCCAAAGTCATCGTCACACCCAATTCATCAACTCTATTCACACAATCATCTTCCCCTATATAACACAATGACCTGACCCGTTCACATTTGAAAGTAGATGCGGTCGACAGAGGCGACGAACTTACACCTAGTAGAAGCTACGAAAACGGATCACTAGTTAAACTCTTACTCGCGAGCATATTGTCAGCAGTTCGAACAACGATTGGCATTTGCCGCAGCAGACGACACTGCTCAGCTTAAAGTCCCTTGATAATTTGAATGTAGCGACACCCTTTGAACTGTGCCCCCGCCGCGCGACCTCCTCGCCTCCTCCTCGCCTCATGCGCGTTCCCCCGCGGCAACCAGTTTTGCCCCCGTTTTTCTGCATGACGATTGGTCTCCCTGCCGTTGCCCTTGGAAATCGTGAGTTTTGCTTGTGTTTTTCTTTTTCATTCGCGCCATTTTCCTCCAGAGCACGGCCGGCTCAGCACTTTAGCTCGGCGTAGCGAACGTTGTACGCTGTGTTCCCTGCTCTATGTGCTAGCGCTATGCCGGGCTGTTACGCATATACCTGCAGCAAGAAGCCTGAAGATGGTTATGTCGTTTTTATGATGCCACAAGGAAAGTGTGACGGCTTGCGCAGGAAGCAGTGACTGCATGACATTGGCCGAAAGAACTTTGTTCCGACAAAGAACAGCGTTGTTTGCGAGCTGAGGCATCTTTCTTATAGCTCGCAGGAAAGCATCCCGTAATGCAGCATTTTTTTTTTCATTCTTCCGGCTTGCTCACCAGCGTTTTTGTTGCGGTTATCCTCAGTAGACTTAACATTTCGGGGCGGATCCATCACCTCCACGTCGCTAACTGTTGTTATTCAGTCGGAAGTGCAGCATTATACATTCTGCTTTGCGCCCTGAAAAAAGTTTGTGGCAAATATACCCGTGGTATTGCAGGTGATGAGCGTTAGCTAGTCAACATTAAGTTTTTTTTAGGTTTTAGGGCGAAAGCCTTCAGATCTCTATGTTTCAAGGTCGCGTTGTGAACTGGAAGTGTCACGTCACCCAAGGAAGGCCAGAGGTGACCCAAAGCATGTCCACCCCTGTATAAGAGAATGATTACCCAAGTTGATTAATGAATCATTAGTGATTGACATAAGGTGGGTTAGGGAGGAATAAGGTTGATTACAGTGTATTGAAGATTAAGATGGATTAGAGTGCACTAAAGGACTAAGATGCATGAATAAAGATTAAGATGGGTGGAGGAGGATTAAGGTGGATTATGGTGAATTAAGGTGAAGGGTTGATGAAAGGGTATTAAGGCCGATTAGGGTGGATTAGGGTACATGAACTAGGAGTAGGGGGGATTAAGGTGGATAAAGGAAGACTAAGGTCGATTATTGAGGATTAAGTTGAATATGGTCGATAAAGAAGGATTAAAACCGATTGGGATGGATTAGGGTAGATTAAGGTGGAACAGGGACCATGGAGCTAGATTAGGTTTGATAGAGGTGGATTAGGGTGTATTAAGGTAGTTTGAGACTATTAAGGAGCCCTAAGCTGGATTAAGGTGCATTATTAAGGATTAAGGTGGATAAAGGAGGACTAAGGCGGATTATGATGGATTATGGTTGATACAGGAGGATTAAGACCATATAGGGTTGGCTAAGGTGCACTAGGGGCAATGTAGGTTGATTAGGTTGTATTAAGGTGGATTGGGAGTATTAAGATGGATGAAGGAGCATTGAGGTGGATTAGGGTGGACTCAGGTGAATTAGGTTTCATTGAGTTTTAAGACCAATTAGTCTACCATAATCTTCCTAATGCATATTAATCCACCGAATTCACATTCATCGACCTTAATCCTCCTTCATTCACTTTAATCCACCATAATCCACGAAAGTCCTCCTTAATGCACCCTAATCCCCCTTCATCGACCTTAATCTACTCTAACCCTCCTTAATGCACTTTAATCCTCCTTATAATCAACCCTAATGCTTCCTCACTCACTTTAATCCACCCTAATCCACTATAATCGTACTTAATTCACCTTTATCCACACGAATTTATATACATCTACCATAGTCCACCCCAATCCTCCTTCATTCACTTTAATTCATCCTAGCCCACCATAATCCTCCTTAATGCACCTTAATCCTTCTTAATCTACCCTTATCCTTCTTCATGCACTTTAATTCACCCTAATCCACTACAATCGTCCCTAATGCACCTCAACGCACCTTCATCTTCTTTAATCCACCTTAATCCTCCTTAATACACCCGAATTCATCTTAATTCATTCACTAATCAATCATTACTTTGCTAATCATAAATCATCTCTTATACGCGGCTGCACAGTTTGGTTCGTTCCCGCCTTCCTTCGGTCACGTGATATTTTCTGTAGCTCACAACGGGACCTTGAAACAGAGGTCTAAGGCTTTCGCTTAATAAGCGACACACAAAGGGATGTGTCACAAGCAATACTAGATCAGACGCACGAAGTAAAGCATCTGATCATGTGGCAGAAAAATTGTCTGGATTATGGAACTCGCCTCAAAGCTCCCTTTACATCGGTATTCCCCGTTCATACGGCTTTAAGAAAAAACCAACCTCCTCATAAATGTTGCCTCCAGCATTATCGACGCGGTTATTAGCATTTCTCAAAATTTTCAACCCCACTGTGGCGCGGAACTGGCCCAAAATAACACGCCTCCATAGAATCCTGCGGCCCGTCCGCGGGAGCCCAGGAGGAAAAGCGCGCCGTGCGCAACCGGCGGGCGAGGAGAATCGAGGAGGAAAGCGCCGTGAGGAGGAGAGTGTCGCTACTTTCAAATTATCAAGGGGTTTTAGCTCAGCTAAGTGCTCGGCACCCCCTTACGCTACTTCGTCTCCCTACAGTAGCCCTCTTTTCCACCTGGCCGTCTATGATGTAAATACGTAATATGTGAGCGAATCGTTTCAGCTGATGGTTGCTTCATTCCTACGGTTGCAAAAACACTGACGTACGGAAATTATTGTGAACGTTAGAAAACTTAAAAGGAAGGACGCTCTATTGGTCGTTAGAGAATCAAAGGGGACCCCGACACTTGACGCGCCATAGCATCGTTCTGAAAAAGTAGACTCATTCGTCAATATGCCGACCATATATAAAGGAAATAGTAACATAATTTTTAAGGTTCACCAGTGGCGCATCTAGTACGCAAAATATCAAACGCACTGGGCAGATCAGTGGTTTCATTGTAGCGCTTCAAATGTAGAAGTAAAGCTCATTTTCGAAGTACTCGGACCGACCGTGGTTGCTTAGCGGCTATGGTGTTTCGCTGCCAAGAACGAGGTCGCGGCATCAAATCGCGGCCACGGCAGCCGTATTCAGAGGCGGAAATGCGAAACACCAGTCAGCTTAGATTTGAGTGCCCTTTAGAACCCCTGGTGGTCCAAATTATTTCAGAGTCTACCGCTGCAGCATCCCTCAATCAAGTCGTGTTTTTGTCGAATAATGCACCATAATTTAAGATAGAATAAGGAGTATTCGCGCAAAAAGTATCCGTAATGACTATCCCTGCATGGTAATGGTTGAAACTCGTCATGTATTAGGTGCGTACAACAGCCGTGCTGCTCTATCGCGCTTCACTTTGGACACGCAGCACTTGTTCGCTGCGCCGCCGTGAAGTTCACGTATACGCAGTGGCGCATACACAGTTGGCGCTGAAGCGGCTATTTGAAGAGGGCCACATACCCACTGACACATAGCAAGTTTGGTTTCAAAGATGTTCACGGAACAGCTGCACAGTACGTAGTGGCACATACTGTGTTAGATACCACTAGCTTCGGGATCGGACCACTTTTTTGGTGGGAAAGTTCGATAGTTGGATAGGCGGGAAGAAAACTGCCCTTAGAGTGCCATCAATGCGGTTCGTACTGAACAGGTTTACCATTTTTGGTGCAGGTGTGACGGCGAACTGCTTGCATCCAGGATGTGTTAAGTCGGATTTTGCGGACCAAGCTACCGACTTCTACGCAAGGACAGTTGGCTTCGTCATTCGTTTATTTGGCAAGGTCAGATCTATTTTTTTTTTTAACGTATGCTTGCTCTTTCACATTAGGAATTTCCGATTGATGAGTACCATTTTATGCGTGCTGGTGTGTGATAATCTATTTCCTAAAGAATTTCGACCACGTAAAATTTAGAGGAGAAAAAAGATGAATGATTATTGCTTTAATTCATGCAAATTACCTAGTTTGTTTTATGTCTCTAAAGCCTATCGTTTTGAATACCACATATTTCATTCATTCTAGGTATTTGTAATTTTTTTCGCGCAATCTGATCTGCTTTAAAATAAATTCTAATGTTTGACTTGGCAATACTACGATCTGATTTGGTAAGCCACACTAGAGGACTCGTATGCGGCTCCACCTTCAACGCATCGCATATCTCTTGGCCTCTATTATTCTTACGAATCTATCCTGCTATAACTCACTTGTGCCTACTGTATTTACTACGCGTAGAAAGAAAAATCGTGATTTAGCTATTTTTGTCAGCTCTGGCCGCACCCTAGACAGGCGAAACGGAGTGTTTTCAAAGAAGGATTCAGCCGAACAAGAACAATGTCAGGAAAGGAAATGCAAGTTTGAACGCCTTGGTGGAACATCACATGATTACTAACCAGACCATCGATTCGGATGCCGTGAGTATAACCGCGACAGAGATGTGCCTATCTTCAAGACTAACCTCATTATATTTTCATATTTGAACTACTAGAAATGCGATTAACTGGACACAGGCTAATCTCCCGGAGATATACATGAGCAGGTTGCGCCAACTAATACATGAATAATAGCCCCCGGTTGCGCTCATCTTCATTGTGAACAAGGGAACCGCTCGAATTTCGAAATGTAATTATTTCTTTTACTTCTTTTTCAACCTTAGTCCAGCACTGGTTTATTTAACAGTGTGTAACCTTCGCCTAACGAGTTTCTGTCGAACTTTAGGCTATACTTTTCTCATGAGCCACGTCATCAGCAAGTCGGGAGTCATTTCTGATCAGCTGAAAACAGCTGCCATTGCAAACTTTCCGCAGCCCCTGGAAAAGAAGGCAGTCCGCAGGTTTCTTAGTCTGTGTGCCTGCTATATAGGTGGTTTGCCATGAACTCCTCCCGCATCACCGCACCTTTGACTTTTCTTACTAAATCCGATGTCAAAGTTAAGTGGGAAACATGGCTCGTCGAAGCATTTTAGGAATTAACACCTGCAATCACCACTAGTACTCGCCCACTTCGACAAAGACCCCGACACCGAAATCGACACCGAAGCAAGCAGTGTTGGCTTCGGCGCTGTCTTAGTGGAGAGAAATCCCGGATTTAAAATGGTCATGTCTGGCGCTAGTAAGTCGATGTCGTAAGCGCAATGCAATTATTCAACGACGAACAACGACTGTCTTGCCCTAATTTGGCCTACCAGGAAATTTCACCCTTAGATATGTGGCATTCTGTTCAATGTCGTAAGCGAGCATCACGCTCTGTGTTGGTTGGACAATATAAAGAACGCTTCAGGACGCAGAACACGGCACAGCATCCGAACGCAAGCATTCGACATCATCGTTATATTCAAGTACGAACGAAAATACTCCTATGCTGGCTGGCTGTATTGCGTCCCTTTTTACCCCCCGCAAGACGTCCAGGATGGCAACTGTTCTCTAGGTACAATATGCGCCGTCAACTTCGCCGAAAAGTCTCAAGTACACTCGGAGCTAAGAAGCCTTGTGTTCTTGGAAAAGAAGGTGGACTTTGTCCTAAGGATATTTAAGCGCGGATTCTCTTCGTTTACGTTGCAAAACTATGCCCTTGTAAAGAAAAGTGTATTGCCAGTCCGCACCAACTACCTTTTGTTTGTGCCTTCAGAACTGCGGCTGGATGTTCTCTACGCCCCTCATGATGACCTAATGGCAAGAATTCTCGGATTTTCCCGTACGCTCGCGAGGAATGGATCAGTATTACTTCCCACGCTTGAAGGCCGAAGTCGCCGATTACATCAAGACGTGCCGAAACTTCTAGCGACGCAAGATACCAGCGACAAGGCAAGCAGGATTGCTACATCTGATCGAGCCTCCTTGTAGATTGTTTGAACTAATTGGGATGGACTTGTTAGGGCCCTTTCCTACGTGACAGTTCGAAAAAAATGGTTCGGCTTGGCCACGGACTGCCTTACCCGCTTCGCCGAAACGAAAGTCCTACCCAAAGGCAGTGTGCCGCAAGTAGCGAAATTCTTGGTCAAGATCATCCTGCAACGACAAGGCGGGCCAGTAGTCCTCTTTACCGACAGAGGAACGACTTTCACAACGGAAGTTATTCCATCCTGCAATATAGCCGGACAGGTCACCGGAGGACAATTGCCTACATGTCGCAGATGAATTGAACGTCTTAACAAGGCGCTCGCAGACATGTTAGCGATGTAGGTCGTCGTCGAGCAGAAGACGTAGTACACCGTCTTTTCATACTTAACATTCGTATATAACCTGGTAGTACAAGAAACAATGCAGAGCCGTCCGTTCAAGCTTGTTTAAGCAAGCAACACGAGTACACTGTCGACGCTATGCTGCCGCACGTTACCAACCAAGAGAATCTCGACGACGCCGCCTATCTGCCACGCGCTGAAGATGCAGGACAACTGGCCCACCTGCGCATCAAGAGCCAGAAAAGAGCCGACAGCCGACAATACAATCTTCGACGGCGCTGCGTGCAATACCAGTATGACGACCATGATTTTGTATCGATCCCCATAGTTCAACAAAGGTTTATTGAGGAACTTTTGCGATGCTATTTGGGACCCCGCAAGATCATCCGACATGAGATTGTGCCAGACATCTTTACGCAATCACAGCAGTATCGCCCATGGCCTGTAGTCTCCCAGGTGGTGCATCTTAAACTTTTATGCGCATGGTGACGAACTTCGGAACTTTGGCTCTTTGTGTGTATTCTTTACTACATTCTTATGTATTCTTTCTATCTGTCTTTCTTTCTCTCTTTTGTTTCTAGCCTCCAGACGGTTTTTAAGAAGGGGGAACTGGTAATTGTACGTGTCTACATTTCTACGGTGGCCACTTTTCACCGGCTAACAAATACTAAACCATATCGCTCGGCAGAGGACGCGCCTGCATGCATCGCAACGTTCGCGCATGTTATTTATTGTTGTATACTTTGTTGTCATCGAACCTTGTGTAATCTGATTGTATGCACGACACCAATTGTGCAACATTTGCTAGAAGACACGCGGACACCAGTGGACACGCTGGACTCTTCTCCGGCTCATGTATGAATGCAGACGTGCTTGACCCATTGATGAAATTTCGACGATCACCTACTGTGCTTGCCGCTATTGTCATGCTTTGAGTGTGATTTTGTTATGTGGGCACACGTTAACCCAATAAATAGTTTTGTGATTGACAGTTTTCGCAACCCTGCTCTTCTCCGTCACTACAACGTGACAATATTCCCGGGCAGTTAGCCATGCTATCTTCTTGTTTGGGCTACTAGGCATGTGCTCGGGAACGTGAAGCAGTCGTAGTCATCCGTTTGTGATCATTTTTCTTTGCCATCTAAATGTCGTCACATCGTCTGTGACGCCATTTCTGTCATGTAGCTGGTGTCATTCCATTTTCTTCACACCCCGTCGTCAGGCTGTCATCGCAACAAGGTCATCATTTGAGAATCGCTATCTAATGTCATGATTACGTCGACGTCCTACCGCGTCAGCGTTTCACTGACATCATCAATTATTCGTGATTCCATCATAATCTTGTTGCTTTAAACCATGTCTATGCCACTGATATGTAGGCATCATGGTTTTCTCGTCATACAGTCGTCGTCGTGCATTCTAAGGCATATCGCTGTCGTCATGCAATGATCGTCATACAATCGTCATCACCGCATCATTGTCACAGATTCGTAGTCAACCAATTGGCTTCATGTCATCGTTGTTACATCATCTGCATTGTATTAGAATAGTCGTATCGCGTCGTTATGCCGCCATCGTCATAATATGTTGGTCTTACGAACGAACGTCCTTCTTTCTTCATTTCAGTGCAATAAGGCATCGTCGTCATACCATCATTTTCTTGAGGTCATAGACTTGGTTGGCCTGGGCAAGCGAGTGTCACAACAAAGCGGAATGTTCCCGAATACATAGGATGTCAGATATTGCCGACGAAGTCTAAATATCAGAATGACCACTACGGATTCCAAATAAAGTTTTCTTCTGAAGTATTATAGTTTGTCGCTGCATTGCTGGAGTGCGAATCGCATTACCGCGAGCGTCATCATCATATGCATTTTCACGGATTTTTACAGTGGAACTATTCTACGCTAGGTTATGGAGGTTTGTGTCCATAGGCAAAAAAGATGGCGGACACCACAAAGCTAAAATTGTTAAAGCATCAAGCACAAGCGTATCGCCGGGTATGCCTCAGCTGCGTTTATTCGCGAAAAGTGATAAAACGTATGTGATAAAAATATCGTACTAAAAAAGGAAAACCGGAATAGACACTGTTTAGGATGGATTGCGGTTTGACGTCTCGGACTCTATACGCAAACCTTGTAACATTAGGATAGGATAGGATAGGAATAAACTTTATTTGTCGAACGGTTATTGATGCTGGTGCCCGGGGCTAGGCTGCCAGGGGTCCATCGCCCGAGGAAAATCTTTCGAGATCCTCGGCAACGGCCCTGGCCCGCTGGACGGTCCACTCCTGATCTTCGGGTGCCTCGCTCAGGAGGGCGGCTTGCCATCTCTCACTGAGGCGCCCCGCTTCAGAGGGTCCTGATGTTGTCTTCTTCCTTCCTCCTTGTCCTTCTTCCTCATGGCGTTGGCATTCCCAAAGCACATGGGCCATATCGGCCCGTTCGTGCTCGCAATATGAGCAGCCGAGCCTTATATCATTTCTCTTCCACCCGTGCAATGAGTAGGCGATCGTGCGGTGAGGACTGCGGAAGAACAGCGCGCCTACGAAGAATACCGTGGTGAGCAGAAGCTGGGATTTATGCGATGATGGCGAGCGGCACGTAATACTTACGAAGACCGTGCCGAAAACGCCAAGCTTTTGCACCTTTGGGTGCATCACCCCTGCCGACTCCGCTTCCATCGTAATTGTGGATGACTCCAACCGAAACGCGTTTCGGCCAGACGGAAAGTGGTTCGTGGCGTTTCTCTTGGAAGGGTTTGGAATTCATGATTACACAAACATCAGTGTGCTCACGACGCGTCATTGGTCGTGTACTGACCAAACATTGGGAAACAGCCTTTCCAGTGTTGCCGCAGAGGCACGCGCCATATATCATAGCGATCATAAAGGGATAGTCACCTTGCTGACTAAATAAAAATATAAAAAAAACATAAAATGAGGTTAAAATGAAAAAAAATTAGGAGCATTGAGTATGCAATTTATTAAAACAAATACTGTAAGAAAACGAAATAAGAGTGGTGCATGTCTTTTATTTTCAATAAACCTAATTATTATCAACGCATTTATCGCCATATATAAGCTGCGCTGGTCCTCCCCCTTCAATGAGTTGAGTGGATTTGATTTTTTTCTGCATTCATGATGGTCAAAAAAAAAAAAGAATGATGGTGGATCCTTCGGTAGAGAGTGTTGCAATTGTTTTAGAGCGCAGCTCTTAGGCACCCATTTCTGCGTTGAGCGTCGGCGTCCCTCGGTGCCCTCGGCGTAACTGAGCAAACAAGCAAGGGAACGATGAAAGAGCGAACACGGAGCACATCAAAAATTACAAGACAGCAATAACGAAGAGACCGCGAGGAGAAAAGGGGAGGAGGAAGGTATGGCGAAATTGGGAGAAGAAAATCGTATTGCCGCGCAAGCCGTGCTCTGAGGTCATGATTGCTACGGGATGGCGCCAGAGTAGCGCGCCATCGTCTGTTCACCGGTGACAACATCGATGAGGCACGTGGCGACCACGTCCGCCGATACAACATATGGAAACAAAGCACTGAATGAGCGGAGGTCTGTCTGCGGGGCCTGCTGTGGATCGCGCCCACGCGTCACACATGCACTCCCTCTCGCGATCTCTCCGTTAGCGTGGCAGTAGATGTATATAATCATTACGCCAAAAATGCTTTTTATTGCTTTTGCTCCTTGTTTTTTTTTTTTGCTTTGGGATTTATACGAGTGCACACACGCTGGTTTTGTACACCGACAACAAATTCAAACATTTGAAAGACAAACGGTCCCTCCTATGTACCTGAGAATGCTCCTTATGCGGCATCGATAACACTGCGATGAAATGGTCATGCCGTTCAGTGAAGACGACGCAAAATGGTGTGATTAAACAGATAAGGTAATATTTATCATGCCATTTGTATTTCCGAGGTGCTGCGAGAGCCATCTAAAAATAAGAAATGGCTTTTGTTCACGGTCTTAATAGGACATGAAGTTGTTATTCAAAGCAGAATATAAATGTCACCGACGCACCACTTCTATTTGATACTCATTTGATATTTGTCGCGAAAACGAAACCCGGTTTTTCATGCAAGAAAATGTGAATTCATATCATATGTCTCTATGTTTCAAGGTCGCGCTCTGAGGTATAGAAAATCAGTGCCCATATAAATGCTCGCACGTTAGTTGTCGTTTGTTCCACATTGCTGGCACGTCTGTGCACCTAATTATGCCATAAAGCTACAGTTAATTAATATCGAGTTAATTAAGGCACTCGAACTGATTTTCTTTGGTGTTAATTAGGGCGAATATGGATAATGCAGAGTTACTTTAGGTCACTTTAGCTAGGTCACTCTAACTAACGACATCTAGTGAGGGAAACAAGTAATAAAAAGGATCAACGCATTCGAATAAAAATATCAAGAAATTTAATGGATGTGTCGTGAGCGCGCAGGCTTTCGCCTTCCCCCTACTTGGCTTGGGCTAAAGTAACTGCCAATTTTTATTTTAAGGCGTGCACATAGCATATTATATGTTTCTGTGCTTTACTTGAAGAAGTTGTTGGTTCTTTTTTGTTTCCGACGCAGAGAAAAATTACTTATATGGCATCAAATATAACCCAAAGATTTTTTCCAGGCACCAATAACTCTCGCCGAGGTACTTCGGCAATACTTACCACACTTATTGAGAGACCTCTCTTGATAAAATGTTTACAGGCAGCTGTAAAACAATGTTTCTGTACTATGCTACGTATATATCGATTGTATAGAAATGTTTCTTGGTAAATGAGAGCTACACATTGTGTATAGTGTTCATGCATAAGTTATATGTGAATTGCTGTCTGATCTGCTTCTGCAAAATTCTGAGGGCTTCAAATACGAAATTATGCATACAATATAACATTTCTGACCAGTTAAAAATGCACAATATGCCTATTACGCGCTTTTCTTAGCTCCTGAAATTTGCAAAGTTGGACGTAGTACGTCGTCGTGGTTTGCTTGAAAAGATACTTCCAGCGACGTACACTCCATATATGCACTACTACTTTACACAAATGAATAAAATCGCGATTCGAATAACTTAGGACTGATATGTACCACACAGTGCGTCCTGGAGAACAAACCATGTTGGGAAATATTGTGTTATGTATATTTAGATGGATGTCGCTTAGAATTAATAAGTGACCCGCCGTGGTTGCTCAGTGGCTATGGTGTTGGGCTGCTGAGCGCGAGGTCGCGGGATCGAATCCCAGCCGCGGCAGCTGCATTTCGATGGGGGCCAAATGCGAAAACACCCGTGTACTTAGATTTAGGTGCACGTTAAAGAACCCCAGGTGGTCAAAATTTCCGGAGTCCTCCACTACGGCGTGCCTCATAATCAGAAAGTGGTTTTGGCGCGTAAAACCCCATAATTTATTTTTTTACAATTAACAAGTGTTTAGACCGAGTCAACTGTCAACAGTCTCACGTATGGTAAGCCGGCTCTTCTTAAGCTCCGTGGTGTCCTAGAGGCTACGGTGTCCTAGCGACATCGGCTAAGTGCGATGTCGAGGGAGCAAATCGCGGTGTTGGCGGCCGCATTTCCACTGTAGTCAAATGCCCATGTCTTGTACGTTAGGCGCACGGCAAAGTCCCACTGGTGGTCGAAATAAATTCGGGGTCGCACACTACGGCCTGCCTCATAACCAAATCCTGGTTATGGCGCCCAAAAGCCCAAAATTAGGTTAAATTAATTTGCTCACAGTCGCAGCTCGTGCGGTCATAAGGTAACGCAAGCACGATGCTGCGAGGTCAATGTAATTGTTTTTTTTTTCTGTTTCCATTGCCCCACTGTGCTATGTTTTTGCCTGGTCCCTTTCGACTGGCTCATTAAGTCTACACACGCTAGCCCTTGATCGCATGTCAGCAGAGCTCTCGAACTTTCAATGAGTTGTTTGTTAATTCTGCATGTTATAACAAAAAAGGTGAGCCCGGTGAATTACGCATTTGGTAGGTTGCGTAAGTGCTCTCCTACTTGCTCTTTGTAGAAAGAGCACAAATTAACAGGACACGTGCACTTTTTTGCCGCAGAGCGTCAGTGACGGCGCGCAGACATCTGTGCATCTGGCCGTGTCGGAGGACGTGGAAGGAGTCAGCGGCAAAATGTTCTCCGACTGCAAGCCGTCGTTTGCGCCTGGAAAACCGCAAGATGCCGAAGCCTTATGGGATATCTCGCAGAGAATGGTGGGCCTGAGCTGAAGGCCAACTAATTCGGGTGTGAACTGCTTGAACAAAGGAGTTATGCAGTCATTGCAGGCAAACACGCATGCATGGTATACTCCGAGGCCATAAACCAACTATGGTAGATAATGGTGACGCGACATGTGCCACAGGTGTTGCCTTTGATGTTGATTGTGTAGGCTCACAAAGCATCTCATCTCTACACATAGACGTCCCGCTGACATTCACAACTATCATGGTTAGCAGTACAGCTGTAATTTTAGTAAATAAGGTAAGAAAGTCCGTTTAGCTAGACTATACGATTACGGCCGAACCTTTGCAAGCGTTGCTTACGGTACCAAGCCCTCTACAGTTAACTGCACGAAGCCAAACACGGAAATTCGGGGACTTTCGCTTGAACTCAGCGGGAAACTTATAAATTGAGAGGCGTCTGTCGTCTGCTGCCCATTTCGGTGAGTGTGGGATCTTCGGTGAGCGCGGAATTTAGGGCGTAGCCATTGACCCAGTGGTGTCACGGTGCGGCCGCATGCATCTAGGTCGACAGTCTCTTTTTTTTTTCAAGAAATCATGATCCGAAATTTCATGCTTCGTAAGTTCCTCACAGTGCTTTCCTACGTTGCAGTAATATTTTTCTGAGCTCAAGAGCCAACTCAACACCACAATGGTGTTCAGTTGGAGTCATCGGTGCTCTGGTACTCGGTACATGGTAACATGAATTCCAACAGCATGTGTTCTGCCGAAGGGCGTACGCGTACAGACCACGGCAAAATTATGCTAACTTACACGCACAAGCACGAGACAGACAAATATATATATATATATATATATATATATATATATATATATATATATATATATATATATATATATAGATAGATAGATAGATATAGAACGAAAGAAGCGATGTTAATAAGTGAAGACGATAGTTAAGACTTGCTTAACCGCTGGGTTGGCTACCCTACGCTGGGGCAAGAGAGAAGAAATAATATATAAAGACGAGAGAAAGGAATGCGGTCAATGTGAGGCACGTGCACTGACAGGGCTAGCTAGTTGAAAGAACTCGCATAAACGAGTATTTCTCAGAAAGCACAAAAGTTGTTTCACTGGCTTCTAAGCCGGTGATGGGTGGGGACATTGTTCCAGCATTGCCTGTTCACTCAGTGGGCTTCCATCTAGTTTTCTGAATGCATGGACATATATTGCCTTATTGTTTCAAATTCAGGACAGTGGCACCATAGGTGGTCAATGCTCTCCTCGAAGCCGCAGCTTATAGTGTAATGAGCTTACGTGAACGTTACTCCCAGCTACAGGCGAAACAAAAGAAATAGTTCGCATCGGTTCACTCTGGCTGGAGCTCTCAGCTGTAGCGAAAGGCTTAGTCCCTGCTATCTGGTGTGGCTTGTGTGTGCAGTATTCTACTCAGCTAACGTGTTTGCTTGCTTGAATGCGATGCTGTCTCGCAGCTTCTGTCCTTGGGAGAGGAAGGGGGGACATAGTGATATTTTTGATCGGACGTCTGAGCTGCACATTAGGGTCCTCAGTATTGTCCTTTTGAATGTTAGTCAGGCCAATTCTTCACTACGCTTTGAGCTCTTTAACCGTGATAATGTTACAACAAATCGCCCATTGCCCAAACAAAATTTCTGGTTGGACCTTTATTAGACGGCGTTTTATCAAAACGACATTCACAATAACTGCATCAGATACCAATTCAAGGTTGCAGATATGGCCGAATCAATGCTAGCATTTGTCTAAATTATTTGCATCTAAGTGAGCGACGAGAAAACTGCTTGAGGTGGGATACCTCGGCAACCTCAGTATTGCGGCAAAGGTGGTCGTCCACACAATGCACCAGGGCAGTGCGGTAATTCAGAGAAGCTTGTTGTATTACGGTGTACGGATGTAGGATACAGTGGTGCAGAACCTTCTTGCAGAGGCCACTGGTTTCAATATGGGTCCATAGAATAAATGCGTCAACAGAGCGGACGTAAGTTCCACGGTCGTAAGTTTGTAGTCCCTGAAGTGCCCAGCATTTGCACCATCATAAAATGCTCGTCAGATGTTGACGTGGACGAAAGGGCAATAATGGGATCAATCAGGTAGCTTAATGGTGTTCTGTGTACTGGTATAAGGCACCGTTTTGAAGCCTAAGACCAGCACGTTGCATCGCAAGCGACTGTTGGCTTCACGATTTGTGCCATGGGGCATATGCCATGTGCCCGCGTGTCTCCGGGCTCGCACGACCGGTACGCGCGGCCACGGTTGCAAGCCAACAACCAAGCCACAACAACGGAGCCCAAAGCGGACTACCTGTTTATCGCTTTAGCTCTTGGCCAACGATGGGTTCGCTTTGAAAGTGATTGTCAGATGGGTTACATATTGAGAAGTTGCGGCGCCACACCACTGTCTCTGACGGCTTCTGAGGTAATCGAAATTTTCACCAATCAGTTGATATGAAGTGGACGGTTCGCCTTCCGAATGGTTATAACATTCCGCCCCAGGTGTCTTATGGGTGGTGTCCAAGACTCACCGCGTATTTCTGGCTCCGAAATTTATTCTGGAACATACAGCCAGCAAAACGCTGTCCTTAAAATCTGTGTAAAGAATTCTAATGAGAGCTACCACTCTGACGTGGATTTGGCCAACAGTTATTGTTACAATGAGCCGAAGGATTTCTTTTCCGATTTACTCATTGCGTTGTGGAAATTTACTGAGCCACGTACTGAGCTAACTTTGATTCACGCCAAGGTTTACCCGAAGCATTTTTCTATAAGAGTCGCACAAAATATTACAAGCTCCAACCTCGAAGATCAGCTTCAGCTGCTCACGATCTAGTGCCCAAGAGGCGGCCTGAGCACAAGGCATTTTGGAATAGGGATGCCTTTCCTAAGCTTGATTATTAAAACAAATATGTCATATTTCTCGCGCTCTCTCTCTTTCTCTCTCAATTTTGTATTTTTTACTCGTAAGCAGCTCGACGCTGTTAGTAAATGTTGTTGCTTGGAGGCACACTGAACTCTGGAAAAACTTGAATGCTTTTCGGAATTTCCCCCGGTGAAGAAGTAGCAGGTGGGACTGCAATTCGCTTTTGAGTACGAACAAACAGAACGACCTGCTGTCCCATAAGAGAATAGGTGAATTAAAGTTTATAGTTTTAGATACCACTTCGTTACAAAGCTGGCAGTAATCCAGGTGGTATCAGTATCCGAAAAAGTTTAACTGCGCAATATTCAAACAGTATTCGCTGATAAGAATCGTGTAATATTAAAACATGTACGTAAGTTTATGTGATTGCAGGCACGAATGCGTGTGTTGCCTAATTTCCGAGGGGGCATGCGTACCTTACATTCAGTGCAACTAAAAAAAATTTAATTCCATTGGAGAACTCACAAAACCAATTTTATGGGTCGCGCATGGCTGTTATGACGTGAAGTACAAAGAAAATACCTTAGTCTAACAAATTCAAGCAATATACATAATAATAGGATGTCAGTAGAACACATTACATACTTTTACAAACTGGCGAAAACTTTTTTCCCAGACACCAACGTGATGTATGCAAAAATAACAAAATATGCATGTAATAAGAGTACCGCATACACCTATTATATATATCAAACGCTGTTTTTTTTTCATTACAGGTGTGAAATTTGGCTCTTTATACGTACGATGTTTGCCTCAGACGTTTCTGCAGTACGCTCAAAGAAATCTAATTTCACAAACTTTCAGGTACATGAATATCAACTTGAAATACCGTTACACAAGTAACTAGTTCCACCTCTTGTTTAATTGCTGGAAGCGCAATCGGATGTCTTCTTTTGTTAATATCTAAAGCAGCGATGTATTTTCTATATTAGTTATCGTTACAACGCCCAACTGTGGCCCCCGAAGCACCATTTTGCATTTCGGAAAGAAAAGAGAAGTTCCGAGGTGAAAAATATGATGAGAACAGCAAGCGTGTTATAGCGCAGTGGTGAAATTGTGTATCAAAGCCTCCGGTGCTATCAATACAGTGAGCGCAGGAGCGCGATCGTTGTGCAGGGGCGCTATAACGTAAAGCTATTGCAAACTTTTTTACTCCAATTCTGCAATCAGCCCTCCGCTATTGGTCAAAACGTTTTTTGAACCACTCCCACTTCGCCTGTCTGCCACGCGATGTCACGAAAACCGCGATACCTCTCTATCTGATATGACGTGAACACACTGATTGTGCATGATTGGGCCGAACGAAAGAAAAATATTTATTTCTGATTCGACTCCTTTTCGCCATGAGCCTTCGGCTATTGGTCAGAAGTGTTCGGGCCGCAACCCTTTCACCTGCCTGTCACGTGTTATGTTTGTGCCTTGGGATTTGCCTGACGGGAGGCCAGTGCTGTGGTGTGTCGACCTTGGAGGCAGCATTCATCCCCACATGGTGCCCGCTTCGGGCACATGACGACTACGTGCACGGCTTGGGTGTCTTCGCGACTTCTCGGCGTCAACGACGGAAGCCGCCGCCGGCTCACGGACTGCTATTCGGCCCCTCCTCGTGCCGGCAGCAATGCAGCACCCCCCCCCCTCCCCCCCTTTTATGCGGTGGCGCTCAGGGGCAACCCTTTTACCGACCAACCAAGGACTATGTTTCGAACCCGTGCCTTGCAGATTGTTCCCTTTGTCCTATGCCGGGCCATTGAACTTGCCTGGCGCACCATTCCGACCGACCACCATATTGGCCTGACGACGCAGCGCGGTGCCCGGAGGCGCCGGCCACTGAAAGCGGCGTTGGGACCACGGAGGCTGCCCGGACCCTTTCTCTCTCGACCTTGTTCGTCCTTAGGTACTGTCTGGGGAATCTGGGGACGGGGAGGTGTTATTTAAGCAGCTTGCAGCTGCTCTGTTGCGCTCTCCTGATAACCACGCCAACTTGTACACATTGTATAAAGAATTCTTCGCCGAGAAAGCTCTCCTCGTCTCTGACTCTACGTGAAGTGGGGTCCAGACCTCCTGCCGGCCACGCATACTTCGGCACACGCAACACACGCGACGCCACAATACCGCGAAAACTCACCTCGTCAAATGGACGTGTATGCGTTCAAAAGACATTAATAAATAAAAAAAGAAATGAATAAAAGCCCGAACAAAACTGAGCTTTTTTCTGAATAGCCACAGGTTGCCCCATTCGGAAAGAAATGACAGATGGCTGCCGCCGATCAACTGGTCACTGGCCACTCGCGCCTGCCGGAGAGCATGGGTTTAGTTGTGTACACTAAAACATTTTTCGTGGCCGTATAAGTTTATCGAGCACTTTCGGCACGTTTATGACCTCGCTCTGCCAACTCTTCTTTGCTTAGGAACTGTTTTAGCGACAGTTTTAACCTTTCGTTGCATGTCACAACGATTTTCAATCAGCCAACTACAGCTAAATAAGGGAAATCGCAGACGCCGGCACCACCCTCTTCATGAGGCTATCAATTTTCAGTGCACTGGCTCGGCCCCATCAAATCGCTCTCCACTTGGACGTGCTCCTCGTCTCTTGTCAGCCAATTACATAAGACAAGCCGTTCACGGTAGGCAACGCTTTGTTTTTAAAGCAAACAAAAGTGACCTCCTACATATGAGGAGAGCGTTTGATTGGTCTGTTCAGAGAACCCTGCGGGTCAACGCCTGATGCTTGCGTCGGCGGTTATGCAAATTTGACGTCTGGAGATTGGAATAAAAATATATTGGAATAGTTTTACGTTATAGGACCCCAGAATGCAGCAATCTTCTGAGGAAACATTTGGCCTCACATAGAAGCAAACGATATCGGTGCCCCTTCAGAACCTCCGCGTAGAAAGCTGCATTGCATATTTGTGCTTCAAGTATAAATTCGTGGACCTCAATTCTGTATCAGAAAGAAACGTGATCAACATGACTGCATATTGGGGTGTTCCGCTTTTTTTCCTTTACGCATCTTTCATTTTTGTAATGTTGGGTCATGTATTTAGATGAATGTTGTTTCGTCCGTGGTGACGAGACCTTGAAGAGCTGATCACATTAGTGAGTTTTGCATCAACTGCAAGATTATACTCGTTGCATTGCTTTCTCAGGAGTCAGTAGATCTGGCACAATCTTAGGGCATGCCTTTGATATTTCAAACTTTTTAGTAAAAATTGTGTGATCGGACTTTTCAAACCATGTGTGTCTGATATCATCCTAATGTCATTCGGTAGTCACTGAGTAAAAGAGAACTCACACATTTGACGTTTTCACGACGTGCACAGGCATCCAGGACTTACATCGTTCGCGGGGCTGTTACGGCCTGTCTCAGAAAGCTAGACCTACTTGAATAGCTGCTTCCTTAAAGACATCATTTCCATTGCCTTCTTGCAACATTTGAGGAACTTATCCACCATTTTTACCAAACTTCAAGAGATCTTATTCTGTGTCTTCGGTCTATCAATTCGTCAATATCTATTTCAGACAGACTAGTCTTTCACAAAATGTCGCAGTGTCACACGAAAAGCGAAGCATCGATTGTGATAGGAAATTAATGGCCAGCTATAAGGAGTAAGGATATTAGTGTTGTCATCCGGGTACGCTTGTAAACATACGCATACTAAATAATTTAACAAGCATGGTGTCACTCGCGCAAAAGCAATCATGAACACATCTCACACGATGACCGGGGAAACTCGCTCACAAAACGATGGAGGGAAGAAGCGCGGCAAGGGCAGCGACCCATTTGACCTTCGTGCTGCCTCTCGCATCAACGCGAAGTAAGCCTCAAGAACACAGCGCACAGTGAACATTGCACCAATCGCAGCTGGCTTTCAAGATACAGTAGTCCGACCGGGCTGTGCACGGCCGCCTGGGCCGTGCGCGCTCGCTTCTGATATATTCACGTGCTACAAGCGACCCACCATGGAGGTTGAGCGTCTATGATATTACGCTGCTAAGCGCGTACATTCGCGATGTTTTTCTTCACAAACAGTTCTTCCTGTACGTGTTCCTTGTTATAAAAATGGCTTATGAAGCCACCTGGCGCTACGTAATTTTTCGAGATCGCTCGGAAATGAATATTCGTTGCAAAATGCTTAATGTATTAGAAAGGTATTTAGTAAATCGCCCTTTCCGTGTTAGAGTAGGCAATGCGTTGTCCAGACAATTTATCCAGGAAACTGGGGTACTTAAGGGAGGAGCACTTAGTGTTACCCATTGTGTTATAAAAATGAATACGCTACGTTCTTTTATTCCACGAGACATCTTTTATGGCATATATGTAGAAGAGGTGAAGATGGGATATAAATCCTATAACCTCGCCATCTGCGAGCGACAAGTTCAACTTTGCCTGAAGAAAGTGTCGAGATGGGCACCGTAGAAGTCATTCAAGCTAAACGCTTTAAAAAGCTCGGCTGTCTTTTTTTCGAGAAATAGAGGTATGATACCAGACCACCATATTTAGCTACATGGTGAAACCTTACCTTTAAGCTGACAACAAAAATTTTTGGGGATTAACCCAGAGACGAATGTAACCTTTATTCCACAGCTGAAGTAGCTTAAGAGCAAATGCCTAAAAACAACGGATATTCTTAGCATCCTTTCACACACAACGTGGGGTAGTGAAAAAAAGCGCCTCATGAACCTTTACAAAAGCCTCATACGAACATGTTTAGATTATAGAGCTATAGTGTATCAATCAGCTACTCCTAGCGCTCTGAAGATACTAGATCCTGTGTACCATCTTGGTACCCGTCTGGTGACCGGTCCCTTGAGGACAAGTCCTGTGGAGAGTCTCTATGTTAAAGCTAGCGAGTCGTCGCTTCATATTCAGAGGTCATATTTTATTTTCATGTACTTTCTGAAAGTCAACGCAAACTACGACTACTCCTCTTGTGTAACCGTAAACGACGTGACATTTGTAACGCTGTTTAATTATCGACCAGCAGCTAGAGAACCATTCGCTCGGTCCGTACGAAAGCTTTCTGAGGAAATGGGAGTTACATTTCTCGAGCATATCATGATGGTCTGAACGCTTATAAGCCATTGTCGCCATGGCTGTGCCCGCCACAGAATGCGATACATCATTCGTAGATGTGACAAAAAACGCCCAAGAGGTACATATTTGAATGCATTTCTTAGAACTACAGAGGTTTACAAAGACGCTTCTAAGTCACATGCCGGCGTGTTTTATGCAGAAATCAGACCATCCTTCACTGAGCCCGATGTCTTGCTCCCGGAAACAAGTACATTTACGACGGAGGCCTATACATTACTGTCGGCCGTAAAACATATAAAAAAAATAAATAACAGCGCCGTGTGTTGTCCCTGTGTCTCTTCTTTTGTCCTGTTTTTTATTCGCGCTACCGTAAGCACATTCAAGGAAATTAAAACTTGAAAAAACAATTACATTTACAGACTGACTAAGTGTCGTGAAAGTCTTAATTTCACTGCGTAAAGACAAACTCTATACATACCGAGCTTTATTTCGCTATTTCCACATCGTACAAGTCTCAGCAGGAAATCATTATATATTCGGTACCTTGACACAGCGGACAGAGAGTTACATGCTGGGGGACCAAATTGCACACCAGTTGCATTGCAAGCTACCAATCCAACCGGGGAGGTCACTACCTTAGATCTCAAGCCTTTTCTCCGAAAGGATCTAGGAAGCCACTGGAAGAGATTATTGACGCTCAAACAAATAATAAGATCCCTGTTATTAAGCCAGAGTTGGGTTTCTGGCCCTCCACAGCGAAAACGATACGAAGGGATGCCCAATTCTGTCGTCTCAGGATAGGACACACATATGGCACCCGCAATTTCTTGCTGACTGCTGATGGACCTCTAACTTGTGGTATATGTGGTGAGAGACTAACCGCCCTCCACGTTCTCCTAGAGTGTCGGGAAGCCGAAACTGACAGAAAGAAGGACTTTTCTCTAGCTCACCGGCAGCCCATCCTTCATTCTCTAATGTTTCTTGTCGAAGAACAGTTTTTTGGCACCGATGCCGTACTACGTTTCTCGACTGATGCTGTATTGCATGTTATAAGCCCAATAAATTCGTAGTGCATCCTCTCTCTAGAGGACGCCGCTATGATAGTTTTCCGCAGCACATGCCTGCAGGCCCTTGCGATTCAAGGGCTCTGTTTAGGCAATAGTGCTTCTTGGAAACGTTTGCCTCTGGCACATTTTTGTACATCAACATTATTTCAAAATGTATCATTTGTGTCCATAGCACACCTCATGAGCCATTCCTATTCTTTTATTACATATAGGTTTTATGCACTTTACATCGATCGTTTTTAAGGCATTTCACAGCCATGTAACATGTACCTGTCGTTATTCATCGCTACACGGCGAACACATAAACACTCTTTTGGCTTTCTTTTGCGATACTTGGCCCTTGCGCCAAGAAGCCACCCACATTCATACAATGTTCCATGCTTTCACACATATAAAACGAGTGTGATCTGCTATTACAAATACCTATTTAATGTGGTAGCCCAGCAGGAATAAAGGTAATAAAGGGTAAGATACTCGGCTTCTGAGCGTCGGGTCGCAGGTTCCAAACTAATCGGTGCAAAAATTTTTCCCTTCAAACTTATTTTGTTTTATGCATTATTTTCTGTATGGCAATTCGTCTTAGGTGACAAGCGGATGTTTTTTTATTTTTTTTGGGCAGGCGTACAAACGTTTACGCATTTAAAAAGTGCACACATAAAGTCTGCCTTGTCATTAGTCTGGTACGCTCACGAGGCCAATTGAGAGCATTCAGTGGAGAGCATAAGACAGCGGTGCCGCTGTGCCGTTTACCACTTCTTACTCACTGCATGAAACTTTGGGACAGGCTTTCCATATGCCAATTAAATTGTTGCACATTGGTTCAGAGAAGCACAAAATTTGTCAAGTACATGAAACGCCGATGTTACGTGCTGTGATGTGCGAGTATCATTCACAATCTCACTCTTCACCATATCACTTGGACAAGATATGGCAATGAAATTTG
Organism: Dermacentor andersoni; assembly: GCF_023375885.2. Classification (NCBI taxonomy): domain Eukaryota; kingdom Metazoa; phylum Arthropoda; class Arachnida; order Ixodida; family Ixodidae; genus Dermacentor; species Dermacentor andersoni. The sequence continues at coordinate 55,694,252 of NC_092821.1, forward strand.
GCGATATAAAACGCGATATGAGTGTCAGTCTGTCAAGGCGCCGTCTGTTAGAGGCCAGATATTCCTATGCAAGGTTTAGGTGATGAAGTGCTGAAGTGGATGCCACTACGAATTAAGAACGGTTTTTCCCGAGACTAGTCTCCCCAGACTAAGCAAAGTTACTTGCTATAATTTTGTCATAGGCGACAAAAGAAGGCCCATCTTCGGCAAGAATATGTTGTTAGGTTACTAGTGTTTCTTTCGTAAAGCCTCATTAAAAAAGATTGGCTTTCTGAAACGGCAGGGTTCTCATTTGTTTTTCTTTTTGTAGAGTGACACAATACGCTAATTGAGAGGAACATGCCGCAAAGAAGACCGAGTGAACATATGCATAGTCCACGAGTCTTCCATGAAGCCATGTAATAAGCCCCAGTAATATCGATAATTAAGCAGAGTGATAAACCATGCTACATTATTGTTGCTTGTTTCGATACTGCGTACTATTTCAAAAGGTATCAAACATTTTCTACATATAAGGCTAATCTCATATCCTAATGGCTACAATGTACTCCATGATACTTACCTCGAGTTTGTGAGGCACCGATCGACAGAAACAGCCCTTTTTGCTCAGAAGTTAGTTATCATAGAAGCACTCACTAATAAGGAACAAACCACCGACACTTATATTGACTTTAGAAAGGCTTGCCCCCTGCTCGACCACACACTATTGCTCTATAAGTTTGACAAATACGGTGTTCGGGGACTTCCACAGGCGATATTTAAATCATACTTATTGCCAGACATCCATTTGTAAATATTGATAGCCCACCGTCCGCAACTCTGCAAATAAGCAGAGGTGCCCTACGATCAGCATATAGGGTAATCATAACTTTTTTTTCTATACACAAACGGATACTACACACCAACAGAATTACCCAAGTAATTTCATCTGCAGACAATATGATTAATTTTTACAACTCGTTAGTCTGAAATAGAGAAAGGTAGCGAATCAACCGAAACCCTACTAATTTTTTAAAAATGAGCCGATACCGTTAGGGTAAATATAAACGCTTATTAAACTAAAACCGTCGTCCACGCTCCCAGATGCAAAGAATAAAATATGTAGATGTTAACTCATGCACCGAGTTACTAAATAGTTCTGACTCTGAAGACTTAAAAACATTTTCGCTTAATATATAACCTTGAAGGAGCATACCGAAATATAATAAATCTAATATGTCTACTTCATCAGGCGCTCTCACGAGTACTGGGCATATACATTCTTTTAATGTTAAACTGCTATTCTGAAACTGTTTTCTGAAGAATGAAATATTGTATGATTATGTGGTGCACAACAGGCATGCCTAATTTAAAGAAAGTGCACCTGTCCACAAAGGAGCCGTTCGTTGCGTCGCAAATCAGCCGTTTTTTTTTTTTTCTTTCATCCACTAGTGAACTGTTCGGGAAATATGTCCTGCCAGGGTGCGCGTTATGTAATCATTGGTTGCTCTCATGTTGTGGGTCCTATTTAGAGCAAAGCATCAGCGCAGCATTCTCATTATCCAAGCTTCATGAAACAGCTACATCCGAGAAAATAGACACATAAAAGGTTGTTTAAAACTGCACCTAAAAACACTATGACAATCAGTCCTTACTTTACACAGCACCATCTCACATAAATAAACATAATTCAGAAAATTTTGAAGTAACCTGCCACGCTAAATCTCAAAGCAGATTGTATTCCAACAGGAATAGATGTAAGTGTTAATATGAAGAAAAGGTAAGGAAATATATAACTGGTACTATGTATTTGCGCAGGAATGCGCTGAACTGAGCTGGTTTATTTGTAATGTAAGTTGTGGGCATTTATAGCTGCTATATATATATATATATATGTATATACAGGGTGTCCCAGTTAACTAGGACCAAGATTAAAAAGAAAAAAACCGAGAACTCTAGAGAAATCGTACCGACTGCAGAGTAGCGGCACTCCTATGTATTTACGGCCAGTATCTTCTCATCATGAAATATTAAAAAGGTAATTGCTTTTAATTAGCGAACTTTCTAATTACTGCTTGAATTGCAAACATATAATTACAATGTTGTAGGCCACCTTAAATAGCCTCCAAATCAAGAATTTATTTCGTGCAGAAGTGGTCCTGGTTGCTTTTTCCAAGAAAAAACAAAATTCCGCGAAATACGCGAAATACGAAATAGATGCGCACTCGCACGCCACTACTCAAGCGCGTACACGCAACCATTCAAAGATATACAGCTGCATTCTCTTATCGCCACATCGTACAAGGCTCCACTACGCTCACCAATGCGTCAGCGGCGTGTTCTCTTGATGCCGCGACCATCACATAGCGTGAGGTCCTGTATCGAGCTACCACCGCTGGTAAAGCCGTGTATCCGTGGATATTGGCTTGGGAGCGCTTGAGTAGTGGCTCGCAAGCGCGTATCTATTTTCGTATTTTGAATGCTTCGCGCTTTTTTTTCTCTCGGAAAAGCCAACGCGGCTAAGCTGAGCACTAAAAAAATGCTTGATTCGGCGGTTACTTGAGGTGCCCTACGACTTTGTAATTGATATGTTTGCGATTCAAGCGATAAATAAAAAGTTCACTAATCAAAAGTAATTAGTTAATTCTTCGTGATGGAAAAGTACTGGCCGTAAGTACATAAGACTACGGCTACAATGCAGTCGGAACAATTCTTCTAGAGCTCTCGGGTATTTTTAAAATCTTGGTCCAAGTTAGCTGGAACACCTTATATATGCACACATTGTGGGCATTTTTTAGGTGCTTCATCGTATGCATATGATCATCATCAAATCGGGTTCTTCGTCTTCGTCGCTTGCGGGGACTCATCCTGAGATTAATTTTTGCCTTGAGTGTGATCGGTCCGCCACGTCTTCGGGGTGTATTAGAGGTCGTGCTAACTGCTCCGTCACACGTGCTGGAGGTGCGTGGTATCGGTCGAACAGTGGCCGGGATAAAGGCGGCCGCATGCGGGTGTGCCGGGGGGGGCTTAAATATATGCATATGTAAATATATATCTTTGTTTATACTACAGTATATCCTTCTATATATGGTACGTATACATTTTTAGGCTTTCTTTCACTGTTATCTTTTGTGTGTGTGCTGCATTGCTGTTATAGCATAGCGGTCGAGTTCATTATCAAGCTCACGAATGCCTCTTGTCCCAGCTCCTCCTCTCAAGGAAATAAATTTAAATTGAATTTCAATATTACATCTGAAAAAATTTGCATTTTTCTGTGCGTTAGCTCTACGCGCCCTATGACATTGAGCAAATCTTCATTTTATACGGTCTGCTATATCTAAAAACGACTGCCACGATTAATATAATGGACAGGAGTGCTTTTGATTCACTATCCTAAGGAATACTTCACGTAATCAACTATTTAACATAAGTTATTCCAGAGCTAGTGGGTTCGTGACCTAATGACAAAGGCGACGGCGCACAGCATACGAGGTATATGTCGTTTGCATCTCACATCATCCTCTGTTGCTTAGCGCCGTGCCTTTTGTAAGTTAAGAACCAACTGGCTCAGCAACAAGTCTTGTCTCGTCGTATTTCTTCAAGAATCGCATATGTGATTTGTGCCTCACTTCGTCCTCACCTGCTTGTGCCTTATCGTTTATTTAGTAACCAACCAGTTGAAAAATAATGGATACGTATGTGCATACCTTGAACATTTCATTGACTCTAAACTTGCTTGAACGCTTCATTTGTAAATAACTCTCTGTAGGATATCGATCTAGTCTTTTAAATGCTCCGCAGATTGTATATTTTATGCCTTCAAGTCTCAACCACCATTTATAATTGTGGCACGCCGGCCTTTAGGCTTCTAATTTGATGGCAGCAACCCCCGCAATGCTTGATATAACCAAAATTGAAGAAGAGCGCGAGTTTTATAACAGAAATATTACTGATAGGGCGCTATATTGCTTTAATACAGTCATCATGACGCAATAATACAATGTCACAACGACAATGTAGGCACCAATGTGCCAAACTACGAGTGCTTTCAATATCCCAAAGCCGAACCGCTGATGCGAGGTTCAACACCACACCAGATGGGACCGACATCGGTGGACTGCTGGACTCCAACCGCGTCTCTCTCATCTCCCTTGGCAGACCATAGCGACGCCCTGGCCAATATGTTGGCATGCCCTGCGCCGTGTGTGCGAGGGTCTACGCATTTGTCCTTCACGCTGTGGCCCCGCTGCTTGAGCGCCTGTAGCACGTCCTTTGGAAACGTAGCTTCCACCGCAAGAGCACCACTGCGTTTTAGACAGTTATATTAGGTGTGAAGAACATCGTACCTTTATGAATGATTAGTCATCAACTATAAATGTAATATAATATTATATATTATTTATATACATATAACTATCCTGGAAGCGGTAAAAATGAAAGTTCAAGCTGAATAAAAATGTCCTGTATTTCGACCTATGGTAACAATAATAGCCGTAATTAGGTTGAAATTATAGATCTACCTGTTCCTTATTTTGAAGCATGCGAAATTTTGAATTTAATTACCAAAATTTCCAGCACAATTCTAATGGCATATGTACGCCCACATACTGGCGCGTCATTGTACTAGCTGTACACCACGATTTCGGTGTATTTTCCGACACTCGATGCTGTCTGTGGAAAAATGATGGTAACCTGTTTCCGTAAACAAGACCAACTTACATACCAATGGCACAATACTACTTTTTATTAGAATTGGGGTGCGTTACAAGACTACTTTTGTTGTTTTTGAGCTAGACACCTTTCCATTCATGTCACTGCGCGTGCACAAAATGAGATCGAACCATTACCAACAGACACGGTACTCATGGACAACGCATATCTTGCCAGTCATGGTAATGCAGTTGTACTTTAACGTGCTTCTGGAATGCTTCAGTTGGACTTCACAAACTCCGCTGGAACTGAACACCGCCTGAATCACCCAACTATCTTCTGCATATATGTGGCAAGCAGAAGAAAGACTGATACGATGTTTGCGTAGATTGAATGTACTATCGTGAGCAATATGAACTGGAGCACGAGATCGTGTGGCAAATAGCCTCCAACCCGACATGGGCGATTCGAAGCGGCTGCTGTCGGAAACAAAGAGGAAAGGGTGTCGCGGCTCAGCTAACTGTTTGCACTCCCGCCTCGCTAGCATTACTACGAAAGAGCAGCTGATTGCGTGTCACCGGCTGCAGGCGATGATATGAGTTCATATCAGCGCGCACAGCCACATCCAATCACAGATCAGGCAGCGTAACTACTGAGAGATCGGCCGTTACGTAGCCTGCCGCAATACACAGGATTTGCTGATATCTAGGTGGTGTTGGCCGAGCATTGGTACACCTGTTTTAGTTTTATTTTTCGTGTAATATGTTTATAAAGTAAACCACGGCTGTTCGTGCCTAGCAGTCAACTGTGTTTCAGAGCCCAACGATATCACGGGTGCTTTTGCCTACGCGGGAAGCAGTCATTGAATTGTCAAAGAAAAGTTGCACGCAGCGCAACATTGATGCCTTGACATGCTGCCAGTTAAAGACCGTCAACAGGACAGTCCAAACATACCGAGATGAAGGACGCATTAAGGATGCGCCCTGCAAGAGGGGACCCCGCACTACGTCGATTCACCAAGACCGACAAATTGTTGCTGCAGTCAATGAGAAGCCATTTAAAACTCCGAAGGACGTAGGCAGTACTCTCCACCTGGCAAGTTTAAGTTACAGCCCCATACGGCGATAATTAAACGAAGCCGCACTTCGTAGTCGCATCGCCACTCAGAAGCGCCTTCTCACAGCTGCCAACAAAACTGCTCACCCGAATTTTGCGGCGGATCATAGCAGCTGCAGGGTGGCAGATTGGAAATGTGTCATCTTCTCCGACAAACCTACTTTCTAGAGGCGCTGGGACCAGCAGAAATGAGTGTGGCGCATGGAGAACAGACGCTTCCCTCTGCAGAAAATAAAGCAGGTGGCCGCAAGCGGACGCACGTCACTAAATATGTGGGCAGCTAAGGCAATTGTGGGGGCGGCTGTTTTGCAGGACGGACTAAGTTCCCTTGTAAGAATCTCTGGGAGATTTACGAGTGCTGCTTATTGCACATTGATGGATCACGATATGGACCCATATGCATTGAATGATATGCATTGATGATCTCATTTGCATTGATTGCACTGAATGCATTGAATGGACATAATGGATCATGTTTGGGCACGTATGCAGGCTAATCTATCCACGCTCTCCTTGCATTTGGCGACCGCTGATAAACTGCGGGAAGCTGTACAAGAAGAGTGTAAACGTTTTTAAGGTTACACAGCCATCGTTGAGGGTCTCTACGGCTCTCTGCAAGAAAGAAGAGAGGCCGTCATTCAAGCCGGCAGAGTCGCGATCCATTATTGGCCCAGCAAACGCGCTAGAAAAACGCAGGCTGATGCGTATGTAAAGGGGTACTCTTTTTATGTAAATTAAATGTTTGTTACCATGTCGCAAGCGCCCAATAAAATATTTTGAAGCGACTGCCGCCCGCAACTTGTCTCCGCTCACGACAGCCAGCATACAGGAATGTAGCTAGAAAAAAAATCAATATTGCTTTTTCCTGCGCGTGAACGCTATTACAGTTAATATAGTGTCAAGCCGGTATCACTACCAGACGTTCCGTGCATGCATAGAGAGAAGGAGAGAGAGAGAGGATTTTGCGCAGAGCTATAAGCAACACATTACCACGCCCTGCGTGCTATAACTACCTTAACATCCCTAGCAGCCGGTGAAATGCAATCAGATGCCGTTTCGTAGCAACGATAGCGAGGCGGGAGTGTGAACAGTTAGCGGAAGAGCCACCTCCTTTTTTCCCTGTTTTCGAAAGCGCTATCCGCGTATCGCGTTAACTCGGTTTCGAGGCTATTCGCCACGCGCTTGCGTGTTCCCGCTTGTACTGCTCGCAATACTGCAGCGTAAATACAATTGTGTTACCTGTTCTAAATATCTTATAATACTGACAGGACAACGTGTTGCGACAAAATGAAGGGAAAGGTAAAGATATAATTCGCCTACAAGTGAAAGTTCCTCTGAAAAAGTCCCACATTTTCACTCACGTTAATTAAAGTTCAAATAAACAAACACCTATTGATCACAACAGTAAATAAGAAATAAGAAAGATGTCGCTCAGCGTTTGAGTTGGCTCATTTTGTGGATTATCCTTCACGCGTCTGGGCAAACTCGTCACCTTCAAACGTGGACGCAGCGTCGATTCCCCCGGCGTCTGTCCCGAGAAACCAAAAGCGCTGCCAAAGGCTGCGGGACCACATGCCATGGTAACACACGTGCAGATGCTCCGCCCCGAAGATTTACATTCTTTGCCACACAATGCTGTCCGCAATATCAAAATGGCCAACTACCCGTTTGGGTCTTGCAATATGTGCAAAAAGTTTACCTTCTGCTTCAGCTTGCTTTGTGTTATGAAATTTAAAATGCACAAATGTGCACGTATAGACGCTACGCGGCGCGAATCTCAGATTGCAAGGCACGACGCACGATACTATGCAAATGATGAGGATGATGATTTATTGGCATCCCCTTTGAAACGTGGCGGCGACGTTGTCACCTGACAAGCTCGCTTTAATCAGGTACACAGTGTATTTTTCTAACATTCCTGTATACATCTGCCTGAACCTCTTTTTATTCCTCAGACATTCTGTAACGGCCTTGTACCGCTTCATGTGTACCGGCTACAAGCCGTTCTACGTGGCGTAATAATATGCCAGTACAATGCAAAACGCACTCGTATCCACGCTACGCAGCGCGCATGCCACGTCGCGTGTCTCCATTCGCGCTAGAACGCGTTATAGGACAACTTTCCGCTGCAAGCGCTGGCGTGGCTCAGTAGTAGAGTAGCTGCCTCCAATGCAGCTGCCCGGGTTTGATACCCGCGGCCACTGGTTCATTTTTTTTTTGTCATTCGCGGCAGTAGCTGCTACGGCCACCGGTGGCGGCGGACAGCATCGCCACCTGGAATGGCTGTTGCAATCAGCCTGTAACAGTATACGCTGTAAAAAATTCAGGGTCCTTTATGATCTCGCTTAAGAGGTGAACGGTGCAAGCCCACTCTTCCTCCGCTTATCATTCGCCTCTACCTCCTTGCCTCTTCTCTTTTTCTTCTTTCTTTTAGTCTACACTGCTCACTACTAAGCATTTTTAATGAATTGTGGTCATTACAAGACGTTGTTAGACATGTTGGTCATATCATAGTCACTATTAGTCATTACAAGTCGTTTCAGTCATTATTAGTCATTACTGGGGATTACTAAGCATTTTTAATCATTTTTAATCATTTGTAGTGGTTACAAGTTGCCGTTAGACATATTGGTCATTTTATATGCATTACTAGCCATTACAAGTCATTTCAGTCATTATTAGACATTACTGCTCATTACGAAGCATTTTTAGTTATTTGTAATTGATTGTAGTAATTATAAGCCGTCTTTAGACATGTTGGCCATTTCGTAGTCATTAGTAGTAATTACAAGTCATTACAGTCATTATTAGTCATTACTAGTCATTACTAAGCATTTTTAGTCATTTCTAATCAATTGTAGTCATTACAAATTGTTAGACATAATGGTCATTTCATAGTCATTACTAGACATTACAAGTCATTTCAGGCATTATTAGTCATAACTGTTCACTACTAAGCATAGTAATTTCTAATCAATTGTCATTAAAAGACGTAGTTATACATATCGTTCATCTCGGAGTCATTAGTGGTCATTACTAGTCACCATTAACCTCTACCAATTTCTATTATCGCGTTATCATTCACTAACCAACACTATCAGTCATTTTTCATTATTTAATCTGTCTTTATAAGGCGGGATGACGCTTCGGCGGACACTCCGGCGGTCAGGTCTTATGGCACAAACTTCACCACGAGCCTAGAAAGGCTTTCGCCTTAATAGTGTCACTTACTCTACACAATAGTCAGCAACATGCATTTGGTCGCGTCGTCTTAGAGCGCATCGGCATATCTTTAACCTCGGGGTAAACTTTGCTGGGACACCCTGTATATTCCAATAGGGAACGTTGGATTAGCACCATTTCTTTTTTTTGTCTTCGATGCAGTGTAGGAGTGTTTTGAATCGTGTTTCGTATTCTCCGTAGAAGTCAAATGACGATGAAACCAAACAATGGAAATACCGTTTGCTTTGCAGAAAATCGCGAGACATCTGCTTGTGTTGTTACTCACTCAGGATTCGCGTGATTCGGGGAGCCCACCAGAAAGCGCGGCCGCGCCAGAGACTTTTGTGGGTCTAGACCAAGTTCCATCATATCCAGCAACAGCTGCAATAAGCAAAAGAGAGCACGAGTTACACGTGGAACTTGGCCGACGCTTCATTTTGGCTTTGTGCGCAACCGCGTTATCATTCGAAACGTACATGCTGGAAATCACAGATTGTGTTAATTGATTGCATTAGGTAAGTTATGCGATTTTTATCTGGTAGCCTTCAATGCAGAGATGGTCATGGGAATACTGGGCTACGCTCCAATCATTCTGACAAAACGTTAACTCCACTGCAGCGTGTATTACTCATTAACATTGCAATACGCGAAGCTGTTAACATGCTTTGAAAAATGTCTCCCTGTTGGCTACGGGACGTCATATAGGGCAATGACCCTCGAAGCGGTTTGGCTTGCTCGTGAATACTACAACGAGGGTGTCATCAATGAGGGGTAATCTTATGGAGCTTTCTTTTTCTGTGAGCTGAGTACATGGCTGTACAGCGGATATTGCATCTGGTGTTGGCATTCATCCCTTTTGCCATAATGCAGAAACGTCATTGAGCCTCCCCTATTTCTCTAGACATGAACCCACGCCGCGTTATGATAGCAAAGTTGCCACCTTGGGACTACTTTGCCTTTGGTATTTCTACCCTTCGTAGCGCTTGGAGAAGGATCGTCATATATTCCACGATACAAACTGAGGTGTTTAGTTTTATTAAACTCAATAACATGCCTGATTCAAGCGAACGCTATATCACAACTCGACGCCGCGTATAATTCGTGAGCGGGGCAAATGGTTGGGGTCACACACCTGCAATAGTCTTTGACCTGCGAGCCTAATATGGAGGCACTAAATTGTCGCCTCAGGCAGCTTTTAAACAGCATTTAAAGAGCAGACCTCTCTGCTTATTCTCCCCACTCCGCCAGTTCTCACTGAAGACTCTGGCCTTGCCTTGTTGATACAAGCACAACACCTACTGCAAGACAGCCGCACTGACAGCCAGGCCCATCATACTATTGACACTCCGTTTTATATAGGTAACACTTCGTAATCAACGCAGGTACAGCCGTGATAGAGGTTTTACTGCGCGGCTTTATGCGGGGAAGTTGCCTTATAACTGCGAAGTTTTTAGAGTACATACACTTCAAACGTTAAAAACCTTTCTTGTGAGCTCAAATTGCGTTAGGTCCTAAATACGTGGACAGATTTGTGCTTCCAGTAGAGGCGACGTCGGTTATGAGCGCAGATTGTGCGCTGCGTGATACATCGAGATGATATGTTCCCGTCACATCTCATTTCGATCAGGTTGAGGTCAACATATTCTAGCCTCTGACGCCTTTTACGTAGAAATACTGGTTATATGATCCGAAAGGGAACCGAGTTGCGCCCTCCTTTGGGCTTCGCCGTTCCCGCCGCTACATACTGAGCCCAGATACGTGGTCTAAAATGACATTAAATCTTCCCCCGCACTGCAGAGAAACCTACTTTAGGGACTGTGGAAAAACTGAACTCCTCTTTGGCTGCTTCTCGACGCTCCTGTTTACCAGGGCCTGACGGCATCACCTATTCCGCTCTTGCCCATCTTGGACAAGAGGCGAGGCAAGAGCTATTAAATTACTACAACCGCTCATAGAATGAAGGCATCGTTCCTCAGCAATGCAAGATTAGTAGGCTCGTATTGCTACTCAAACAAGGAAAGTCAGGTTTCGACCTGACTTCATATCGCTCTATTGCCCTGGCAAGCTGCCTAGGGAAAGTAATGGAAAAGATGATTGTCACACGTCTGGAATGGTATGTTGAACGCCACAATGTGTACCCTGACTCTACGACAGGTTTTCGTTGAGCCAGGTCATCAATAGACAATGTCATTTATATAATAACATTCATACAACAAAAATTCCTAAAGCGCATATCAGGGGCGCTCTTTCTTGATGTGAAAGGGGCGTACAACGATGTTACACATGAAGCAATCATTGGGTCATTGTAGGCTTTTGGAATCGGTGGCCAAATGTTTCTGTGGATCTGTGACTATTCGACCAGAACGTCCTTCTTTGTGCTTACCGCAGATGACCCAACTGCCAACTATTTTACACACGGTGGCGTCCCACAGGGCGGGATATTGAGCCGTTTCTCTTTAAACTAGCTATGGTTGGCCTGGCTGCCATATCACCCAAGACAATTCACCTGTAAATATACGCAGATAATATTTGTCTTTGGTCTTCTGCAGTGACTAGTCTTCAAGCGTGCGCAAGAATTCAGCGGGCAGTCACCATAACCTGTTCATATCTCCGCTAGCAACGCCTTAGAGTGTCCATCAAAAAATGCCCGTTAATCGCGTTTATGCGCAAATCTATGGCACCATACCTGGTGTCTATCAATGGACCGGCTATCAAATACCAGAAGGGTCACCGCTCTTTAGGTGTGATTATTGACAGGACCTTTGAAGCCTGCACTGCATCAACCTGAAGCGGACACTAATTACGATTGTACATATACTCATATTCCTGTGCGGAAAAACCTGGGGCACGTCGGTACGGTCCATGCTGCAGCTGTAAAAAGCACTGTTTCTGGGCTTTTTACGGTAAAGCTTGCAGTTTTGGCGAACTCACGTAAAACAAACACTCGCACCCTCGAAAATTTGCAAGGCCAGGCTCTACGGACATGTCTTGGACTACCACGATGTGCTTCGAATCACGCAACAATCATGATTGGTAGAGACTACTTGGTGCCAACATATACGATTGACAGCCTTAGAGCACACATTGAACATATGTGTGGCGAACCCAGTCATTATATGGCTGCTTTGCCAGCACAAGGACCTCAGGCCACATTTTCTAGACTTGTTGTGACACATCAAGGCTACTTTCCGTTGGGTTTTACACCAGCAGCAAGATCACTGTTGCTCCTTTGGTCCCTACGACAACCACAAGTACGCATCATGTTTCCGGGAATAACAAAGAACGCCCATCATTCAACAGTGGCTCTACGTCAGTTCAGACTGTTATTACTGAACGAGGCATATGAACAAAGAACGCAAATTTACACCGATGGCTCTGTCTCAGCCACAAGCTCCACCGGTGCTGTTATCATCCCGGCCTTAAAAATTACAAATACTTTCAAAGTGTCCCATATAACGACCTCTACGGCAACAGAACTTGCCCCTCTACATGCCGCTGTTAATTACATCGCCGAAGCCAAACCTCGAAACTGTGTCGTTTTTGCGACTCCTTCAGAGTCTACAGTCAGCCTTGCGACGCAAGACCCATGACCAACTGCTGTTGGAGACCAGAGAGAGCCTCTATCAAGCCCTCATATACGAACATGACATCATCTTGCAATGGCTTCCGGGGCACTGAGGCATCGTCGGAAGTGACCTTGCTGATGATGCCACCCAGCCAGCCCCCAAAGAACCCCTGACACTTCCTATACCTTTATCAAGGACAGACGCTGAGAGCGGTCTTCGTTTACTTGCTTAAACCAAGACTGAAGCTTTGTGGAACAGACCAATTTTCTCCAACTGCCGTCTCCCCCCGGTCAGATCCTACACTGAAGCTGCAGATTTCACCGAACTTCTTCCGCCGTGATACAACTTTACTGTGCCGTCTCTGGTTAGCGGTGGCTGTTACGAAAGCCTACTAATCTTATTAAAATGTCCGACACACCGATCGATGACTCGTGCAACTGTGAAGAGACGATTGAGCACGCGTTGTGTTTTTGTGATCTCTATTACAACGAACGTGACCTTATTCAGAGGGTGTTAAACCAATTAGATAAAAGACAATTTTCAGAGAATAAGATTCTCGGACCATGGCCACATGGGTCGCAGGCTTACAAAGCGACAAGGGCACTGCTACGTTTCATGAAAGCGACTGGCATCAGTGACCGATTATAGGCGCGAATTTATGGACATCCGCATGTACTCAGACCGATAGTACCTTCTTCCCTCCCTGTCCTATTCTTTTCTTCCCTTAAACCCCTTCCCCTGTGTAGGGTAGCAAACGGGTCGCGCATATGGTTTACCTCCCTATGCTTTCTTTACTTCTTTTCGTCCTCCTCCTCCTACTTTAGGAACGCGAAGCTGGCTTTTGCTTGCTTTCGATTAGATCAACATCGCAAACCACTGCTCCCGTTGCGCGTTTGACGTGGCGTGAACGCATGTAATGTTAGGAATAGCACGACAAGACATCAACGTCAGGTAAAGCCATAAATGACACAACATACGTGACTGACATCCTAAATTACATGCATGACATGAAATATCGTATGATGAATGACTTGTAATGAACGACATCAATGGAACTGACATCCCATACGTCGCGTGCATTCACGAAAATAACACTGCACGCTATATGAAATGTACACATGACATGTACGACATTTAGGCGTGGCATAACATACATGACTGACCTACAAGACTTATCAGGATTGATAGCATACAAACATGACGACCAATTATTTGACATGCATGCGTGACATGAATGATACGTCATTACATGACAAGAGTGACGCTCATGACATGGCGAATTACATGCACTCATGAAGTCACAGGAACGACATGAAAGACATGTCATGATATGCATCATGACGAAGGCAAACCTTGTGGGCAAAGCTAGCAATGAATGGCGTGATAGGAATGACGTGACATAAAAAAAAAATATTCGGATCGCGCGCACTGGGAATCGATGTAAGCGAAACTTTCCGTGTTGCTCGCTTTGACTGACGATAATTTGAGTTGATATTGACGGCTAAATCCTAATTTCTTCGAGGTTTACGCTAACCCCAGAGTGGTGCGATGATGTTAAACGTTACCCTGCGGGCACAGCTGCTGTTTGCCTGCGTCGTACACAGAACACACAGGGAGAGGTGTTTGCTTGAGGCATTGTTATGCGCCATATTTCAGCACCTCTGAGGGGGTTGAGCATAGTCATTGCCTCAAATGGCACATCGCATTGTGTCAGAAGTATTAAACTTGAATTGGATTATGGGGCTGTACTTGCCAAAACCACAATCGAATTATGGGGCATGTCGTAGTGCCAAAATCCAGATTAATGAAGAAGAAGAAGAAGAGGCGGTGGTGGCGCCGTCGGCAACAGCAGCAGCAGCAGCAGCAGCGGCGGCGGCGGCGGCGGCGGCGGCGGCAGCAGCAGCAACAGCAGCGGCAGCGGCAGCAGCGGCAGCGGCAGCGGCAGCAGCAGCAGCGGCAGCGGCAGCAGCAGCGGCAGCAGCAGCAGCGGCAGCGGCAGCAGCAGCAGCGGCGGCAGCGGCGGCGGCGGCGGCGGCGGCAGCGGCGGCAGCAGCGGCGGCGGCGGTAGCGTTAGCGGCAGCAGCAGCAGCAGCAGCGGCAGCGGCAGTGGCAACGGCAGTGGAAACGGCAGCATATAGAGTTAGTAGAACAACTCTAGAGGAAAAGCTGGGCAGGAAAAGTGGGAATCTCTAGGGCGCCGCCCTGTTGCTACTGGTCAATGTGGCCAGCGCAATTACTATAGAAAGAGCTGAAAACAAGTACAGGTCACCTTATGCTTTGTCATCTGAAAACGCATACCTGATGGCTTTATGAAGGTGGTGCGTTAAGATTAAGTTTACAGAAAGCGATCGCTAAGTCCGTGACGTATGTAAATCATGATGTACGCATTCATGCAATAAAGGATGACACGAATTTCGGTTTCGAATCTGTTTTTTTTGGATGCGTAGTAGTTTCGTACAGTTTAGGTTTGACATGCGATCGCGCGTCGACACCAGACGCTATGGCACACTCATTCCTTATGTGCCACCGAAGCCCCGAAGTGCTCTGGCATATACCTTCACATCTAACTAAACGAATGTATCTCCTTGTTGAGAATATCACGCGAGTAGGCAGCTACATGCAGAGCGGTGTTTTTATTTGAAGGTTTCCCTTCAGTAGGAAATTGCTGCACAGGTGGACCAGTGCACAGGAATTGTACTGGCGAAGCAACAAGCAACTCAAAGAATCTGCTTGATTGTCACACTTTGAACAATCATACTTCTACAAAGGCCACAGCAGAAAAACAGCCTGATGCAGAGTATTTCTGTGCCACGAAGTATTCAAGAGGCGAGTGCCTAATGCGGATGAAATCGAGTGCATCGAGACTTAGAACGACAGAAAGCTGAGCTAGTTGGTAAGGATTCATTATGCAAAACAGAGGTGAGGTGAAGCACGAGCGCCGCCCACTTCTCTACAAGAGTAGAGAAGTGGGCGGCGCTCGTGTTGTTTGCTTGTAAATACTCTACTCTTGTGTCCTGTCTGCACGCCTCACCTCCGTTTCGCATAACGAGTGCATCAACCCACATATTAATAGCGTAGCCGTTTTATTAACTGTGCAATATTTTCAACACTTCCTTGCATGCCATTTCATGTGGAATATCTTTTCTGGTCACAAATTTGTGCAGCGAATCTATTTGCATGATCGACTCCGGTCCTAAGGGACCGTTCACTTGCACTTCATGCTGAGTCTTTTACATGTATCCATAAGCTGCAGATATGCACATCAGATCCCTGCAAGCATTTTCAAAATTCAATTATTTTACACAACAGGCACATATGCAATACTGACATAATCTCAAATAGCACTAAGAAGCTGGGACACATTTTTGTTGACCATACTCGCAGGTAAAATAAGTAGATCATGTGGACAGCTCCAGCTCACTTTCCTTAAATCAGTGTGTACAAGGGGTATGCAAAAATAATTTTTTTCTCGCGCACCGATTATGTTGCTGTGTAAGCAAGAGAACCCACCAGGTTAGTGTAACGTGTCTTGTATATCACACTAATATGTGCTTTAATTTACCAAGTGAGATGAGTTATTATTATGGCTCATTCAGTCATATCACACTGCAAGCTGCATTCATCAATCTTCAATTGGATTTTGCAAATGTTTAATGAAACATGTTTCCCTTTTATGCAGATATGCAATGGCAAGCCCTTCCGTGTGTTCCAAAGGTAAAATTTAACCTCTAAATTAAAGAAGACATTTCTAGTCAGAAAGAAGCAAAAATTGTGAATGCAGAGTATCAGAAGCCCAAGGTACAGAAATTGAGAAGTGTCGAATGATTTTAAGGAAAGAGTCGTATTTGAAAATGCAGCACTCTTTAGTGGAGGTCAAGCAAGTCAATATATGTAGAATACTCTGAAAAATTATGCGAGTGAGGGGATTCAAACAATGGGTCAGGAAATGCGTTGTTTTTCTGCAAAAGTAAAGCTGATTGCCATTACATAAGTCACTTTAGCATCATGAGACTGCTGCTTGATAAATTCAGAAATAAACCAAAACAAGACACGCAAAAATAAAAAAAAAACAATTTCATGATGCTCTCTCCACACTGGGCTAAATGAAAACAAACACATCACATCTAATGTGAACATATCAGACGCCTTGTGAAACACTAAAGGAAAAATTCAGTTTCCAGCTATGGCACTTGCCGCATAGATGTGGGGGGCCTCGCAATAATAGTTATAGTTACCACTGCATTTAGAAATTGAAAGCATTAATACAGACAAGGATGATTCTTTATATTTTTGGCTACCACTTCAAATGCCTCCACCAAGTGTTACAATGCTGCACGCAGCCATACTAAGGATCTCGCAGCAACACCTGCAGGTAAAAAGCAGAAGCAGTGATAGTGCTGGTGTGTACTGGACACTATGGTTAAAACTTTTAGGCAAAAAGAGTGCAAGAAGCAGACATAACAACTGCATTTATTTCCATAATTCCCCATTTGAATGGCCTTTTCTTTTTGCTTAGACAATGCCTACGCCTAGCCACAGCAGCTCCTTCATACAGACTCCGCAAGCCAAGAGGCCGTGGAGGCAAATGCAGGTAAGAGGCAAGAAGCAATAGCACTGGTATCGACATTCATCTAATTTCTTTCTTTTTCTTTCGTTTAGGCAGCCAGCACACCTTGAACATCCACCTTGACTGCAAGTGTGTGCCCCTAGTCGCCAAGGAAGCATTTGAGGGAAAGCGACAGGAAATGTGAACAGCCACTTCTCCACGTAAACGATACTCTTTCTCTCGGATGAATCCTACGCCTCGCCCCGCCAGCACACTTGTGCACAAAGATGCCGCGGAGGCACGTGCAGGTCAGAGGCAAGAAGCAGCGGCACTGGTGTCGACATTTACCCAATTTCTTATTCTTACACTGAGGCAGCCAGCACACCTCGGACAGCCACCTTGACTGCGGGTGTGTCAGTAGCTTCCTGTTGTATATATTCTCATAACAAACTTCAGTAAACTTGAACTTGATAATAAACTTGAAGGCAAATGGGACATTGATGCATTGTTTTTTTGAACATTTATTGCACACATACAACATATGTTATACTTTGCAGTGCTACAGAGTGTATTTTGAAGCTTCCTCCTATATTTTGCACCTTGAATTACGTAGTGTTGTGAGGCCCTCAATGCAGTTCATGTTGTAGCAGCTGCTTTGTCTGTGTATCGCACATTGGCTTAAGCTCGTGATATCCACATACTTCTCTCACATATACAAAATAAACTTCTATGTAGTCCTCAGTGTTACAAAAAAAATGAAAGTAAACAATCCGATCCTGGAATTGCGTTTATTACAGTGATTCCTATGACAGTTACTGACAAGTTGACAACTTGAACCGATAAATCCGTCCATAGCCTCCTCTATTTTTCAAAAATAAAGGAGGCTATGATCCGTCACGTCAAGGAATTGTATGTATACATAAAAAAGGGGGTATGTGTGTGTGTTCGTAGAGGGGGGTATAGGATTAGGGCGGTACGAAAAAATGTACCAACACCGTCCTTTAGACCCATTCCGTTAAGGTACCGTAACAAAGCGTATTATGCATAAAGTTCGTACAACCAACTCTGATATTACTACACACGCCAGACGACGCGAGCTACATTTGCCATGACGCACCAGATGCCCTCCATATTATTCTCGTTAATCGTGCTCACTGCACCAAGGCAAAAGAAAGATCATGGGCGCAGGTGCCTTTAATGTATCTCGACCTTGCGAGGCACTGTTGCGCGTGCCAGGGGAGCTGTCCGTGCGAACACTCCCTGGCACACACCTGCCTCGGCGGCCACAACCTACGTACCGTCCTGCTTCGAGCTTTGATCCCCCACTGTCCCTTGGGTGCCCTGTAGTTCCTGCGCCGCCTGCTTTATTATAATCTCAAGTGCTCTCCTGAGACTGGGCCTAATCCTGGGCCAGTTCCCCTGGGCCTAATCGACCAGCTTGGAACTGCACATAGCCAGGCCTAAGCTCTGCGAGAAAAGGCCGTCGTCTTCGGGTGGCGGCTGTACAAACATGTCGACCGAGATGGAGACGTCCATTGTTCGGGACCCGGCGAATTCCGGCGTTAGCCAGATGTGTGTTGAAGTTCAAGGGGAAAAAATTTCTTCCGAGGAATTCAACGACGATGCACACTGGTCGCACGTAGGCTGGCGTATAATGACCTTGGCCGGCGAGAGGACTGTCGCTCACCAGTCAAGACCTACGACGAAGAACTTTCCCAGGAACGTGAAAGCTCCGGTGACGAGGACAGCAAGGATGCCGGACGCTCTACAGAGGGAGGAGACCAAGGTGATAGTGCGGCCTCGGGGAGGCCATAACATCGCAAGGACTCAGACCCCCACCGTGGCATCGGCCATCATGACGGCGGTGAACGTATCAAGGGAGGACGGAGCAGCGGACACCTTTTGCTCCAACTTGCAACAAAACATCATGGTGGTGAGTACCTCCGACGATATACGTGCTTCACGTTACGCCGAGATTAAATCGATCTGCATTGGTGGCAAGGAACACGTGGTTGACGCATATCAAACCGCGCCATATGGCACCATTAAAGGCGTTATTAGAGGTATCCCAATAGAGGACTCCTTGGCCGCAATCGACCGGAACATTGTTAACGCGAGAAATCCCTTGGTACTTGGTGCGAAGAGGATTGGTAGCTCGACCACAGTCATCGTGCCTTTCAAGGGCCTGAAGGTTCCGAATTACGTGTGCTATGGTCCCGTTCTCACCAAGTGCAGCCTATATCGAAAACCATTCGATGTATGTAAGCAGTGCGGAAAGGTAGGCCACCGCCGTGACGTTTGTCAAACCCTCACGTGAGGGCTTGCTTTGCTTGCGGGGCCGTTGACCCCAAGCGAGACCATAGATGTACTCCCACTTGCAGATTCTGCGGAGGGCCACATCTGACTGGTGACAAGGTTTGCAAAAATAGGTATAAGGTCCTATACGTATCGACAAAGAGGCAATGGGAGCGCATGATGGCCGAACAACAAGCGCAGCAGCAACAACGAGCGTCTCTCAGAGCTGAGGATTTTCCATCGCTGATGTCAGCAACCGCAACACCTACCGGCCCAGCTGGTCGCCGCGCGTCACGTTCCGTCTCGAAGCGCAGGGCCAGCGTGAGTAGACAGCGTAGCCTTAGCCATAAGCAATCACAGCAAGGTGACCGCGTGAGCTGGGCCGATGCAGCAAGGCGTGGTGCCAAGAAAGCACAGCGTGGGTACCACCACCTCCAATGCCACCGCAACGACCAAGACCATTAGTACCAGCAAGACCGTCGATGGCAACAACAACAGCAAGACGAGGGAAGACGAGGCGATGAGGACGTTGAAAGAAGCCAACGAGGCACTCCGCCGCACGAACAACGAGCTCGAGACGAAAGTCAGTACTCAAGAGGCCACTATTAGCAAGATGGCAAACGAGATCGCGGAAATCAAGAAGCTTCTGAGGACCCGTTCCACCAATAACGAAACGCCCCAAGCGGTATCATGTGAACCCACACCGAACATCAGAAGCGCTGTACCACCAACATCCGCTGAGAAGGAGCCTGCACCCAAGAGACGAGCGATCGTGAACCTGAAGGAGTGCAAGCTCAATGACCGGGTGGACAAGCTGAAAGACAAGGTCGACCAAATCGAGGAACACCTCGACGGGCTCGAAAATTATATTAAGACAACTTTCACCAATGTGATTAACGACAGGTTCGCCGCCATCAAGTGGACGTGCCAGCAGTTAACAGGAAATAACGCAGTAGTACAATCAGCAACAATCATGGCCGCTCCAGCAAGAGCAACAACTACAGCAGCGAAGGGTCTCGGGACCTAGCACTACAAGTGTAACGGTTTCGCTAGAAAGAGGGCAGCCTTGCAGCAACATATGATACAAGTAGCACGCAAGCCCGATATAATCATGATACAAGAGATTTGCACTGATGCAGTATCGCTACCCGGTTATCGGGTATACGCGAAGTCTCCGAACGTCAGCTGCGGTAGAGGGATATGCACATTGGTTCGCAAGAGACTCACCTTCATTGAGCACGAGTTGCACAGCAGTACAATTGAATACACTCTCATAGAATACACGTCTACAGTAGCCCTTCACACCGGAAGCCAAAATTCAAGACGCTCCTTCACAGAGCCAGCACCGTGGCGGGGACTCACAGGCTCGTCGCCGGCGGGGACTTGAGCGAGGCGCACCCGGCATGGGGATATAACAAGCAATTGGGCAAGGCGCGAGACCTGCTCCAACACACAATAGACCTGGGCTTCATATTCATCCCATACCCGACTGATCCTACAAGGATTGGGAACTGCACATAGCCAGGCAATGAGCAGTTCACAACCAGAGGGCGGGGTCACTGCCCCAGCAGTGGAAGACTGCCAAGGCCATCCTCATCCCCAAACGAGGCAAGCCGCAGAACACGGGCAACCTCCGGCCCATCTCGCTCACGTCCTGCGTGGGCAAGGTGTTGGAGCACGACCTCATGTGTAGGTGGCAGGATTACCTGGAGGAGTCGGGACTATACCCCACCACGATCATCGGGTTTCGGCGTTCGCTCGCCACCCAAGACGCCATGATTCTGTTGAAGAAAGATATCATTGACGATGACACCCTAACGAAAGGCAACAAGGCCATTCTGGGGCTGGACCTGCAGAGCGCGTTCGACAAGGTGAAGCACTCTGCGATCCTAGCTCAGCTGTCCAGACTTAACATGGGCGCAAGACCGTACAATTACATCAAGGACTTTCTGACGGGGCGGACTACCGAGCTCTGCGCTGGAAATCTACGGCTGCAAGAGATGAGGCTAGGCAGTTCGGGACCCCCCAGGGCTCGGTCATCTCGTCGTTGTTATTCAACCTCGTTATGATCGGGGTGGCCAAGCGACTCTCTCGCGTCGACGGCGTCCGGCACACCATCTACGCCGATAAGATCAGGCTGTGGGTTCCGGGAGGCAGCGATGGTCACATTGAGAGCACGCTGCAAGAAGCCGTCGACGCGATCGAAGACCAGCTGAACGGTTCCGGTGTGATCTGCTCACCGAGCAAGTCAGAACTGCTGGTGTTACCACCGAAGTAGGCCAGACCTAACAAGAGCGAACCGAGGGATTACGAGGCCATCAAGATCGTAACGAGCAACGGCCAAGTGATCCCGGAGGTCGACAAAATCCGGGTGCTCCGCATGATTATCGACAAGCGACGGAGCAATGGCGAGACCATTTCCCGCCTTACAGCCAAGATTACCAACGCAATACGTCTCATCAGACGGGTCATCAACCGCAAGGCCGGGATGAAGGAGGAAAGCTTGATTCGGCTTGTGCACTCCTTCGTAATCAGCCACGTCACCCACGTTGCAGCCTTCCAAAACTGGATGCAGTGTGAAAAGAATAAGATAAACGCCCTGATACGCCGAGCTTACAAGGCGGCGCTCGGACTATTCGAGTGTGCGAACACCAACAAGCTCCTGAGCCTGGGGGTACACAATAGCCTCGAGGAAATTGCGGAAGCGTAACGGACCGCCCAGTTGGAGCGGCTCTCTATGACGGAAGCCAGCAGGCGCATACTTCAATACTTGGGCTTTACGCCCAGGACGAAACAGGCGAGTAGCGACGTTTCTGTCCCGGACGGGACCCGGTGCCGGATTAGGGTAGACCTGATCCCGAGAAACATGAACCCGGAGTTTAACAAAGAGTGAAGAGCGGCGAGGGCCAAGGCCCTCATCGACTTTCACGCCAAGAACGAGCACGCAAGGATCGTGGATGCGGCAGAATATCAGGGAGACTGCGCTGCGTTCGTAGCTACTGTCATCGAGGCGTCGTCCCACGCGACAAGGGCAGCGGCGAGCTCACGGCTCCGCGAGGCGTGTCAGGCGGAGGAGGTGGCCATTGCCCTGGCCATTGCCGACCCCGGGTGCCAGATGGTGTTGTGCGATTTACGAAGTGCAGTGGGGAATTATGCAAAGGGCAAAGTGCGTGGTGAGGCTGTGCACGTTCTGTGCTCGGATGACCTGCAACCAGAGAATAGGTATGTTAGAATCAAGTGGTTCCCAGCGCACGCGGGCAACGATGCGTTAGAGAAGCACGTTAACCACAACGAGACGGCACACGCAGTGGTGCGGGCGCTAACCAACCGCGCCGCTGCAACCGACATTCCAACCTGGTGTAGTGTCAAAGACCGCATGATGACGTTCAACGAACTTACACAGTTCCACCGCCTTGCTCGAAGGACTTTCCCAACCCCGCACCCGGGGCTGAGCCGAGCGGAGGCGGTGCTGTTCAGACAATTGCAAACTGGTTCGTTACCCACCCCAGTATTAATGACTCATCTATACCCGAAATTATACGTGAGTGATGTGTGCCATGTGTGCCAGCGAAAGAGGGCCACCCTGTCGCAAATCCTATCGGATTGCACCAAGTTCCTCGACGAAGCTTCAATAAGTGCAACGATTCCGGCGCGACCCGCGGCTGCGGCGGAATGCTACGACCAAGAAAGCCAAACCTGGGCCGTCCAGCATGTCTCGGCGGCTCTCGAAGGACAAAGGCCGAGCGAAACCGACGAAACGTTGCCTCTCGGGGTGACCGACCGCGGGAGTAACACGCGCTGGACTTGAGTAGAGACCACCCGCTGGAAAGACCGACCGACTGACCGACCAACCGGGCGAGCGAGCGAGCGACCGACCGACCCACCGATCAGCCGACCGACTGACTGACTGACTGGCTTACTTACTTCACGTTGCTAAAGTAGGCAAGATATATATTGCACTAAACTAGCTTGGCGGCAGATGCCCATAGACAGTGCTTCACGTTCGGCTTCTGCGTCATCGATGAGTGGTTTCACCGCGTAGCGTTGAAACAAAACGGAGGAAACAGGTGCAACTATTACATGTGAGAGCACGTACAAGGATATTAGCCTTCGTAGCGTCGCCTGCAATGTTTGAAGCAGGGTGTCATTACGGAATCAAATAAGGTACTAGAATTCCATCACGGCTTCGTCATGGGCGCACTATGAAGTTGAAATCGGTAGACGATGAGAATCGGGGAGCGCGGTCAACATGGCGTCCACGAACGCGAATTGGACTGCCGTAGATACCCATTTCGGGTGGCCGTGAAGGAGCGTTCCCCGTACCGCAGTGTCTCGCCTATATACGGGAGTAAACCGATACTTGAAAGCCACTTCCTGAAGAACCGCTTCGAAAGCCCGTGCAGTGTGTGCGACCAGAAACATGGTGTGTCAAACGACAGCGTCTGCGTCCTTTGCAAGAGGCACAGCGTTTTAACGACTTTGTCTTAAAGCGCTAGCTTTCACGAGGAAAGAATGCGAGACGGCTCCTCTTACCACCATGCCACCCTTCGGTACTGCACGATTGCCGTGAGGTCTTCAGCTATGTATCACTACCTTTGGAATCAGCCCACAAAAGCGGTTAGATAGCTATAAAGAATTCCGGTTAGCTCTCATAGAATGCTAAACCCATTGACAACCGCAATCTTACCTGTGCGATGACGACGGCCTGCGTCATGCCTCCCATGGCACCTAGCGTGCAAAGCCAGGCACCGGAGTTTGCATCGGTAAGCATGACCGGCATGACCGAGTGGTAGGGTTTTTTACTAGGGCCAATGCAATTGAGGTGTCCTGGTACCAGGTTGAATCCAGTTGCCCTCGTCTGAAATACAAGAAAAGGTAAAGCCTCGGCTTTACTTCTGGCAGCAGACACGGTGCAAATATATCACCATTCACGACAGCTCGCTTTGTACTAAAGTTCGTGGACGCATCCGCCTGAAAACAACGAAATAAAAACAAAGACAATGCAGAATTTTGACTGTAGACCTATTCTATAAATCTAGAAGGCGGTAAAGTTCACCAATGATAATGTCAATTGATTGCTGTTTAGGTAGAGTTGTATTCCGCAAACATAAATAAACTTTGGCTTGTAAGTAAATACAAGGATTGTCATCAAATACAGGCATTTCTAGCTATTATTAGCATTTCTACCAATAAACAACGAAAAGAAAAGATTATTTCGCAAAGCCAAAAATTCCGATGCTGCTCCTGTCTCAAAAAAGTATTACGCCAGTGAAATGGCCTTTAAATCTTTGCCTACAGCAGCTAAATGAACCTTTTACTCAACAACCATCCCTAACATGCTGCAAAACAATACTTCACAATTCTGGAAATACATTATACCAAACAACCGTAAACCACCATATTATATGTTGACGACAATAACCATGTTTCTGACCATAAAGTATCTGAAGTACTAAACTCGGTCTTCTCTTCCGTGTTCACTTCTGAACCTAACACTGACCTCCCAGACTGCCCTTACTTCAACCATCCAACCATGCCAGACATAACATTTGGGGCGTACGCTATCACCAAGCTGCCAGAATCCCTGAAATTAGCGTCCTCAACCGGCATCAACGGAATCAATTCCAAAATGGATAAGAACACTGCGCCCATCTCTAGTGTATTTTTGTGTCATATCTTTCAGCAATTATCATCTGGAGTGGTACTGCAAGAGTGGAAAATAGGTAAGATAATTCTAGTACCAAAAACAGTGTTTGTTCCAAACTAATGGAGCATATAATTTATTCTCATATTCTAAAATATCTAACCTCCGCTACTTTCTTCACTGCTAAGCAACATGGTTTTCAGAAACACATGTGCGGCGAGACTCTTTTCGTTAATGATGTCAGTTCACATATTGATCAAAACGTACCCATAGATCCTCTCTTCCTAAATTTCCT
The DNA here is from genome assembly GCF_023375885.2 of Dermacentor andersoni. Lineage (NCBI taxonomy): Eukaryota > Metazoa > Arthropoda > Arachnida > Ixodida > Ixodidae > Dermacentor > Dermacentor andersoni. Next base: position 55,719,565 of record NC_092821.1, read on the forward strand.
AAAGGCTTTTGACAAGGTTCCTCATGAACGGTTCTTCCTAGAACTCTCGCGTCTTAATCTTAACCATTGTGTTCTCCAATGGATACGGAATTTTATGACTAACATTCAACAGTTCGTTTACGCTAACCAATGCTCGTTTAATTTATCACCCGTAATCTCCGGCGTGCCGCAGGGCACTGTTCTGGGGCCACTATTCTTCTTAATATATATGAACGACTTACCTATAATTTGTTCTTGCAAAATTCGTTTATTTGCTGTAGATTGTGTAATCTATCATCCTATTACTGACGAAACAGATTCTCGTGGTCTCCAGTCCAACCTTAATGTCATTTACACTTGGTGTAATAATTGGCTAATTTCTCTCAACGTCAAAAAAAAAACGTCGCTACTTACTTTCCACCATCGCCAATCATTTATTTGAGCTAATTACGTTATCGCCGGTTCTGCAATATGTGCTGTGACTTATCGATACTAATACATTAACTTGCCAAGTAACCTCTATTGGTCTTCAAACCTTTGCAGCAGTAGCAATGATGCGAATCGTAAACCATGCTACCTGTGCCGTAATCTGCGTCTTGTTTCCCCTTCAGTAAAACTACTCGCAAATTTAAAACTTGGTTAACCCAAATTGGAATACGTATGCACAGTGTGGGAGCCATAACAATCTAACTAGGTGCATACTGAAGGATTTTACCATAGCACGCCGTTGCCCACGTGTCACAAAGCTCAGTGCCCATATTTTTAATTTATTCCTTCTTTTGCGCCTCTATCCTTCTCTCTTTCTCTCCCCAATTCCCTTCCCCATGCAGACTTTCAATAAACGGTTCTCTCTCTCTCTCTCTCTCTGGCAACAGCACTTGAATCCATACAGGATCATGCAGCAAGGTTCATTCACTCTGACTACTCATACCATACTAGCGTCACTAAACTTACGTCATCTCTGAACCTTCCGACCCTACAGCACCGCCTCAAAGCAGCAAGATTGTGTCTCCTTTACGAGGTTTATTACTCACTGTTCCACCAGACCGACATTACGCCTGCGCATCGCACTTCATGCCATCATAGCCCTTCAAAGCCTATTTATCTCCGCCCCCCCCCCCCCTCTCATCTCGCAGCACCGCTAATCTAGACTCTTTCTTCGTTCAATAAGCGAAATACTACAATTATGTACCTGCTGAAGCAGTGCACTACTCCAGTCATTCATCGCTCAAGGCATTCATTGAAAATGTTACCTAGGCACGCACATCCCTCATGTAAAACCCCAAATGGGGTATATGCGTTATGAATAAATAAATAAATAAATATATTTCTCATAAATCGGTACTAATGGGTAGTAATAATGAGTACTACATTGGATCACCTAAAGAACTGCTAATCGCCTACTTTGTTACTCACTTCAATATGCATATTTCATATAATTTTATTCCAAGAGTGAATGCTCACTTTTGTGTGTATCTGCTTTTTTGTTTTAAATGCGAATCTTTTTTTGGCAAACATTTGCCACTTTGACAGTACCTATCTTGCCGCCTAAGCCTTGGTGCTCTCATGGTTGTTTCGTTAAGTGGTATGTACAAAAATTGGCAATATTATGAGAAGAATGTGTGAAGCACATCAATGATAGTTCATCACATTAATATCGTGTAATGTGTGTCATGTAGGTAATGAAACAACGGCCTACGTCTCGGTGCTCTCATGGTCATTTCGTTAACTTTGTATGTCACAAGATTGGGATAGCATGACAAGAGTGTATGACGAACACAAATGATACGTCATCACATTTGCGTCGTGTAGGTCTTGAAATAGCCGCCTATGTCTTGGTATGTACCAAAATTGGCATAGTATAACAGGGGTGTATGACGAACATAAATGATAAGTCATGACATTAATTTCATGTCATGTGTGTCATGTAGTTCATGAAACAGCCGGCTACGTTTTGGTGCTCTCATGGTCGTTTAGTCAACTTGGTATGTACGAAAATTGACATAGTGTGATGGGGTGTATGAAGAACATAAATAATAGGTCATGAAATGCACGTCCTGTAGATGATCAAGCAGCTGCCTACGTCTTGGTGCTCTCATGGTCGTTTCGTTAACTTGGCAGGCTCTCCGCAAACTGCTTCGCATAACATCAATTCCCCAAAGGCGTGGGCTCTGCCGCCTATTCAAAATATAGTTTTGTTGGAAATATTGTCTTTGATACATATGAACGATCGCTTCGGCGGAGTATAGAAAGGGGTTGTTAGTCAAGTGATCATCCTGTTAACGTTTTCTCGACACCCTTCTCAGCACTGAGCCTTATTTAGTCGCAGAAGAACCTGCCAACAACCATTTAGGCGCGCTGCAAGAGAACCGCCATCTTGAAGAAATTGTCACGCGTGTCTTTTAATCAAATCGGGGTTTCGACACGTAAAAGCCCAGAATTCAATTAAAAGAAATTGTCTGACTCACGAGAAATGCGACGCATTGAATGCGGTGGGAATGTTGCGTGTTGCGTACAAGCTTCTTGAACGGTGTTCTAAAACATAGGAGGGGCAGCACCTCGGGCGCTACGCAGTGTTTCTGCAGTGCTGTTGTTGCACTCCAGAAACAGCGCCCTACCAGGCCTCTCACAGTAGTGACGTGACGAAGAGCTCCGCCAGTTGTGTTGCTGGCGTCGCACCACGATAGTGAAAGATATGAGGCGGAAGCTAAAGAGTCGAATTTTGCAGTTTGAACTTCATTGTACGCTCCACTTACACCGGTGTAGGCCTCAAGATGTGGTTTCCATTGGGGAGTGGAACCGAAACGTTTTCAGGTTCGTTTCCAGTGTGAGGTTCAGTCTTTTGCACGTATTCCCGTTAGTTCCGCTTCAGCTCCGCAGCAAAAGTATACCGCTTCGAACCAGTTTGGAAAGGTTCACACCGGTTGAGAACGGCTCAAAATGAGGGATAATAAAAAGATCTGGCAAATGTTTCATTTTAGTTTCTGATATTGATGTGACAGAAAGGTAGTGAAGTTATGTCCTCACGCGATGCGAACCAGTGCAAGTATCTCTGATGATTTACTGTTAAGTAAATAATTGATTAGACTGAGACCTCAGGCGCCGACGCCAAGACGTATCGTGATTTGCTTTAGTGAGGCACTTATTTCAATTCATAGTATGCGTTCAAGAGATGACAACCAGTGCTATCTCTCACGAGCACACGAATATTGCACATGAGTATTGTGCTAAACCGATCTCACTGGCAGATTTAGTTGTCAGCTTGAATCGCTTTGGATGGTCCCTGTGTATAAATCTAGGATTGCAGTTTGAAATTAAATTCGTGTACGTCAAATGCGGAACGTGAAGCAAGAGTGCGTCCAAGTTTGTCAGAAATCTTGTGCCATAGATGTCTGAACTGGCTAATCTTAACGCATAGTCTTTATCAGCAATGATATCTGCAAAAGACGCAGGAAATTATATGCCGACGAGACGTGTGAAACCGTACAATGCACTATGCCGCTGCCAGCAGACACGTTGTCTCAGTGCCATAAAATCATAAATGAAGTGACCCTTCTTCGGAATATATATCAAGAATACTCTACACACAAGGAATCTGCAACAGCTCTCCAGCAATGTAGGCGCAGGTAACGGCGCATGCATCAACGGACCTGTACGACGTCCAAGCGGGATGAACCATCATTTCCACACCAACCTTTATCGCCTACTGCATGCACCTTTGAACATGATGCAGAATGATGCACTCCATTCGCTGCTTTTACATACGACAAGAGTACTAGGTGGCCATTGGACAGTTTTCGTATAGCGTATAGCAGGAAACGCAAGCAGTTGGCGTTAGCGTTGCGTCCTCTACACAGCGCGTGCACTATACGTAGACGGTGCTGGACCTCTTATGTACATACACTATTTTCGGGATTTAGCGTTGAATGTTAACACATACAAAGATAGCCTTACGTACGACAACATGACAACAACAAAGCTGCCCGCTTCGGATCAATCGAGACGTCGGCCTGCACTGCTCGGCTGGTTCGTTCCCCACCAATGCTAATGTTGACTTGAGACTTGTTTGATGATGCTTCGACAGCGTCGGACTGGTGAAAATTGATTGGACGTTGTCTTTAACGTACGTTATCAATCAGCCGTGCTGTAGGCTTAACGAGATAGTTTGCTCATGTTTGCTCACGTTGGCTGTAGCCTCGTAGAGACAGCACTAAAGCCTATCTGTCGCTCATTCGCTTGACTTTTACTGTGTTCCAATACTCGCCGTAGACGGCAAAGTAGATGTCTAAGGGCACAGTAGCCATCCTAAGTCCCGTTTGAAGTCTCACAAAGGCGCCAATGTAGGCGCTTAGCGACGACAGCATCGAAGTCAAGAATGTTGCAGGCTACTTTCTTGTCCAAAAAAGATGGCGACTGAGCAGGACGCTTCAAAACTGTACAATAATATAGGTTCCGCAAAAACGCAGCAAGGGTTTCCTATGGCCTTAATGAAAGTCACATCTTGTTTTTCACATGTTTGGAGGCGCAAAGTCTATTTTAAAATACACAACTAATCTGTGCTCTTTTCAACTTTCTCTTGTCGCCGCGAGGTGGCATCACGTAGCAGAAGCGTCTTCGATACGTCTTGCAGAGGGCTCAAAACGCGTTCCATTACATGGTCTCAAAGCTGTCTACAAAGGCTGTATTCGATGTTGGCCAGATTTGAAACACATCCTTAGTAATGCAGGTTCGGCCTTGGATTAGCTCGACATTTCGTATACATTTGGCTTGCCAGCACACTTCCTGTTTTGCTCCGATTCGCTATTGTAAAAGACTGGTTGGTGTTGCGCAGCGCAGCCTCTCTTAGCGTTCACTATAGTAAGACTCTCTATTGCTCTCTCTCTCTCTTTCTATATATATATATATATATATATATATATATATATATATATATATATATATATATATATACTCCGCTATATTTCTCACAAGCGGCTCGACGTTTAATGCACTTCGCTTCCACCAGACCTGCGCACACCATTCCTATGTGCTTGGTTCCTCTACCTAGGAAGAAACCTATCTAGGTAATGAACCCCTTGACGCTTTTAACCAGGCAATAACTGAGACTAAAGAAAAGGTGATTCGGAGCTTGTTGAATGATCTACTGAACTCTATGAGAACGCTTCTTTCTGACTTCTAAGTACACTACACAGGCCTTTGTGGTATTGGAGTCGCTTCTTGAAGCCCTTTATTGACAGCTTACAAAGCTTGAATTCCATAGAACTCAAATACGCCATTGAATTTTGTCAGTCCACAGCGTATATTTTGTGGAGCATCGTTACGCGGCATATATTAAGGACCTTACCTTAGGTTTGTGGTCATTTGACAAAATGCCAAGTAACATGCGTTGGGAGATGTTCTGAAACGTTCCGAGAACAATGAAGAGTACCCTGGCCATGAGCACAGCTACACCTTGCCCCCCCCCCCCTCGTTGTGCACGTAGCAGCTTGTACTCTTTCGTCTTTTTCACCCGCCGCGGTTGCTCAGTGGCTATGGTGTTGGGCTACTGAGCACGAGGTCGCGGCATCGAATCCCGGCCACGGCGGCCGCATATCGATGGAGGCGAAATGCGAAAACACCCGTGTGCTTAGATTTAGGTGCACGTTAAAGATCCCCAGGTGGTCCAAATTGCTGGACCCCTCCACTACGGCGTGCCTCATAATCAGAAAGTGGTTTCGGCACGTAAAACCCCATAATTTAATATTTTTCATTTGTCTTTTTCATTCACGCCTTCGTCCCCGGCTAAATCCCATTAGTTCAGGCCAACCTCTCTCCATTTTTTTTTTTTTGAATAAAACCTTTTTTTTTTTCACTCTCCAGACGTGAATCAGCGTGGCTACTGATGCAACTGCAATGTAAGCTTTATGATTTCGTCGCAATGAAATCGTTCACTTTGAATGTATGATTTCCTACTTACCTGGACGCAAATACCTTGCTCTTCCACTACCGTGCAGCCAAAAAACTCTGAATTACTGCCCATTAAAGCGCATACACTTCCAGCGTCGTCAATCGCGGCCATGAACGTCGTACCAGAGCGCCTGCAGGTTGGCTGTTGATCAGCGTACACGGTATCTTGTCTCCTGCGAGGCCGATAAACGACCGTCTATTCATCTCACAGTCGAAACACGACGTACACCACGAGTTCTTACATATGTTGTGCAGGTGTCCTGCCACACTATACAAACTACAAACACATTTAATATGGTACTTCTCACTGGCAAGTACCAACCTTTTTTTCACCAAATGTGACCCCTTGTAGCGGCTCGCCAAGGATTTGTTGTCTTGAGAATTTATAGAAAACAAAGACACGTGCGTGAGCGCGAAGCCGCGCGCCTGCGATAAGGCACGTGAGTTCGGCGAATTCCTTCTTGATTCCTGAGAGAAGTGCGCTTTCGTTCACGAACATACAGCTATACTTTCACGACATTTAAATCATGGACGAGGACTTCAATGTGTGCTTGCCTTGCATTATACCAGGCAGTATGTCGGAAGCCAAGAGAAAACCACATTTAAAGCACAAATGGTAACACGGACGCAAAGTAGCTAACAGCGGAAGGCAGGCGGTATAATTATTTATCTTACCAGCAAGCAACTTATACTCCAAGAAGCTCTTCTGCTTGCCGTCCCCCTGCCATGTATGAAAAAGTGCATAACGTGACCGATGCAGTGAGGGGTATACTGAGAGAGACGACGGCGTCACCACAGGAGCTGATCCCAGCGTGCTTCTTGGTAAGCGCTCATTAAATAAAAAGGACGAAGTGCCACACGCCTACGCATTATAATCTCCTCTAAACACCATAAACGTCAATGCATTGTTATTTGTAAGCACTGTTTCACAGTCCTGCAAGTTCCTCGCTAATATAATCGCTGTCCTGATTGCAGGGTCTTCCACCTACAGTTCCTGAAATGTAATCTGATGCTCTGCTTCCTTGATGTCACCTTGCGTACATGTTTCCCATTCCTTTATGTTTTTTTAAGGAACACGCAGTTCCAGTACTTTGCGATTGAACACACTAGATGTTAATTATTCGTTTCTGTGCTTGTTAGGAAAGCAGCGTCTTGACGCAAATTATCATAAGCTTGTCCTACGGCCATATTTGAGACGTCTTTCGTTTGAATTATATCATTTTGCATACTTTGAGCCAACAATGGTGGCTTCTGAGTGCATTCTATCGATTGCGCTCAATGCAGGCGCAGACATTAGGTCAGCAATGTCGGTACAGAGTGCGCCTCAGCAGTACCCGTTCTGGTGACGCGTGATCTAAAAACCTGTCGGAAGGCAAGTGGAAGAATTTCGACCCCTCATTTATAGAAATCGAAATGGTCCCCTTTCTAAGGCTGCCAACTGCTGCCGGTGTACAGCACGACACATTACAGTGGCCGCGTCCATTCGTATCACGTAGCGGCATAACGGTGTTTACAAAATACTCACCGCGTGCGTGTCCCTGCACCGCAACGTGCGCGAAACAGCTAACGCACGAGGGGCATCACCATGCAGGCGTAGTACACCCTTGTGAAAAATGAATATCTTAAGCATTCTTAGGGGGAGGAGGCGGCACGAAAATCCTTTGTGTTATTCAAAATTTGAATGCCTTTCTGTTCACTTCTTCAAAAACGGCTTTGTGCGGCTAGCTAGAGCTTTAACTTATTTCATTTTTATTCGCCCTGTTACTTTTGCACCAGTCACTTATATCCTGGGAAAGCACAGGGAATGCGAGAAATAGAAATTCAAAAATGTGAGCAACACGAGAACAATGTAAGAGCAGTAGGCACCGTTTCCCCAAGTGGACTCCTATTTTTAAGGCAACGTGTGATCTTCTCGGCCCCGCGGACGCACGCACGCACGCACGCACGCACGCACGCACGCACACACGCACACAAACACGCACACACACACACACACACACACGCACGCACACGCACACGCACGCACGCACACGCACACGCACGCACGCACACGCACACACACACACACACACACACACGCTATAGCTTGAATGAGGGGACTTATAGACGCTTTCCGACCTTAGAGGAAGGCCGCCTTACAAGGAAGCCTTTCTTACACGCGGCTCAGCACCATTGTAGCGGCCCGTCTCCCCACTCTAACAATTTGCCCTTTCAGCGAAAGTCTCTGCCTAGGCACCCTTCTCTCAGTTGGCACCCAAGTCTTTGGCGGTGATTCAGTATCAGTTCCACTTCGTTAGGAATAACGACTCCAATGTGTGGGACAGGCAGCCAAGACCGTGAGTTGTTTGGTGTGCCGCCTTGAACACGCTAGTAGTGAACGCCCGGTAAGCGTTGATAGTTTTTCTTTCTTCTCATTTTCTCTTTTTTTTCTACACTAAATTTAGGTATCGTTCAAGTTCGCCGAAAATATATCGTATAGCTAGCCGCGTCCATGGCCGCATGCGCACAGGTGACTCCGAAACCACGATGTTGGGACCAGTAAGCAATACTACGCCGTATCGCCTGCGCACGCGCGACTCCGCAACTACGAGGCCGGAACCGTTTGGAAATCCTTCTATATTGAGTTACGCATTGCGATCAGGTAAACATTTCTATCGCGCACAAATCAAAGAAAGTATTAGGTATGTAGGCCTGTCGGGGTTGTACTTGTCGGCGATAAGGTAGCCTCCCCGCCTGCGGGATTATCTGACTGAGCTGTGGCGAATGATCGGTTGCCACAGTCGGAAGTTCGAATCCCGCTATAAGCTATATATATATATATATATATATATATATATATATATATATATATATATATATATATATATATATATATTTACATATATATGATGGTGAGCGTGAAATTCAGCTCCACGGGCAAAAGATGACGGGAGCGAGTGGGGCTATATTAATCCAGGTACAATCAAATCATGAAGGCCCACAAAGCTTCAACAAGACACTCCCTCACCACACCAGGACATGGCCTCCCTGGTGCAGTATTCGGCCACCCCCTACCAAATGGCTAACTCAATTACCCTACGGCCCTCAGTCCCCAGCAGCTGCTCCGCAGCTGACCAAGGTGGCGGTCAGACCTGTAACGCAGCAGCGGGTGCTAAGAATCTCTAGATCCGGACAGATCGCCAGTGGAAAGTGACCCTTGCAACATTTAGCACCCGAACCCTCTCGAATGAGGCTAGATTAGCAGGATTCTTTGAGGAATTATCAGACATTGTTGGTGATATCCTCGGACTCAGTGAGATCAGACGAACTGGGGAGGCTTATACATTACTGAATAACGGACATGTCCTCTGCTATAGAGGTCTCCTAGATAAGAAGCAATACAGGGTAGGATTCCTAGTCCATAAGGACATAGCGGGCAACATTGACGAATTCTACAGCATTAATGAGAGGGTAGCTGTAGTCGTAATCAAACTTAATAAGAAGTATCGATTAAAGGTAGTGCAAGCCTTCGCTTCAGCATCCAGTCACGACGATCAGCAAGTATATCAATTTTATGAAGATCTTGAATTAGCGATGAGAAAAGTGCAAACTCCATATATTGTAGTAATGGGCGACTTCAATGCAAAAGTGGCGAAAAGCAGGCTGGTGAACAAGCAATTGGGAACTATGACGTCGATTCTAGGAACGCTAGAGGACAGATGCTGGTAAAATTTGCAGAAAGGAATAAGCTTCGAATAATGAACACCTTTTTCAGGAAGCGTAGCAACAGAAAGTGGACCTGGAAAAGCCCTAATTGAGAAAGAAGAAATGAAATTGACTTCATACTTTCTGATGTAGAAGTGATAGGTAGGGTAGAGTGACGTGATCATAGGTTGGTGAGGGCTAGGATTCACCTCAATTTGAAGAGATAAAGAGCTAAATTGGTCAAGAAGAAACAGGTCAACCTAGAGGCAGTAAGGGTAAAAGCAGACAAATTCAGGCTGGTACATGCAAGCAAATATGCTGCCCTAGAACAGAGAGATGGTGAGGGCATAGAGCTAATGAATGAAACCGTAACTAGGTTGGCATCAGAGCAAGTGGGAGGCAAGGCACCAAGGCAACCAGTAGACATGCTATACCGAGTAACGAAGGACCTGATAAAGAAACGACAAAAAATGAACGCGTGCAACTCAAGAGATAAGGAAGAATTCGCGGAACTTTCGAAACTGATCAACAAGGCAAAAATAAGGAATATCCTAAACTGTAACACGTAAAAGACGGAAGAAGCCGTAAAAATGGATGCAGCCTAAAATTGGTGAGAAAGAAACTTGGCATCGAACACACTAAGACGTATGCACTGAAAGGTAAGCAGGGTAATATCATCAGATGTCTTGAATATATAATGAAAGGAGCGGAAGAATTCTACACTGACCTGTACAGTACCCAGAGAAGTCAGTATACCTCAATTATATACAGTAATGAACAGGATACAGGAACTCCTCCTATAACTAGCAACAAGGTCAGAAGGGCCCTGCAAGACATGAAGCGAGGAAGAGCGGTAGGAGAAGATGGAATAACAGTCGATTTAATCAAAGATTGAGCAGTCCTAATGATTAAAAAACTGGCGTCTCTTTATACGAAATCTCTGTTGACGGCAACGGTCCCAGAAAACTCGAAGAATGCAAACATTATACTAATCCACAAAAAAGGGGAGGTTGAAGAATTGAAAAAGTATGATCCCGTTAGCTTACTCCAAGCATTATATAATATATTTACGAAAATAATCTCCAATAGAATAAGGGCAACACTGGACTTTAATCAACCAAGAAAACAGGCTGGCTTCAGGAAGGGATAGTCTACAAGGGGTCGCATCCGTGTCATCAATCAGGCTATCGAGAAATCCGCAGAGTGTAATAAGCCTATCTGTATGGGTTTCATAGATTACGAAAAGGCATTTGACTCAGTAGAGATACCAGCAATCCTAGAGGCATTACGTAAGCAAGGAGTACGGAACACTTAAGTAAATACCTTGGAAAATATCTACAGAGGTTCTACAGCTACCTTAATTCTACAAAAGCAGGAAGATACCTATGAAGTAAGGGGTCAGACAGGGAGATACAATCTCTCAAATGCTATTCACTGCGTGCTTAGAAGTAGTCAAGCTATTAAACTGGGAAGGCTTAGGAGAAAAGATCGACGGCGAATATTTCAGCAACATCCGGTTCGCCGATGACATTGTTCTATTCAGCAACAGTGCAGACGAGTTACAACAAATGATTGAGGACCTTAACAGAGAAAGTGTAAGAGTGGGGTTGCAGATTAATATGCAGAAGACAAAGATAATAATAAATAGCCGGGCTAAGGAACAAGAGTTCAGGATCGCCAGTCGGCCTCTTGAGTCTGTGAAGGTGTACGTTGTCCTAGGTCAATTAATCACAGGGAACCCTGATCATGAGAAGGAAATTCACAGAAGAATAAAAATGGGTTGAATCGCATACGGCAGACATTGCCAGCTCCTTACTGGAAGCTTACCATTATCATTGAAAAAGGTGTACAATCAGTGCATTTTACCGGTGCTGACATACGGGGCAGAGACTTGTAGACTGACAAAGAAGCTTGAGAACAAGTTAAGGACCGCGCAAAGAGCGATGGAACAAATAATGCTAGGCATAACTTTAAGAGACAGAAAGAGAGCGGTTTGTATCAGCGAGCCAACGGGTATAGACGATACTCTAATTGACATCAAGTGGAAAAAAATGGAGCTCGGCAGGTCACGTAATGCGACAGTTAGATAACCGTTGGCCCTTAGGGTTACAGAATGGGTGCTAAGAGAAGGAAAGCGCAAGCGAGGACGACAAAAAACTAGGAGGAGGGATCAAATTCGGGAATTCGCGGGCGCTAGTTGGAATCGGTTGGCGCAGGACAGGAGTGATTGGAGATTGCTGGGAGAGGCCTTCGTCCTGCAGTGGACATAAAACAGGCTGATATATATATATATATATATATATATGTATATTGTCACAAGATGCGTCATCATCGTTTTAGGAAAAGTGAACAAGCAGTAAAGCGGTGTTTCGCACGCCTCGAACTGCCACAATTCAACTTCAACGTGACAACGATTCTTCATCTCACAAAGTGGCAATGTACGCTACAATAACAGTAACGCGGAGCCAATGCGCTAGAAGCGAGTCAGTGAGGAGCTGCACAACTGTGGCATTGACAAGGAAGGCGGCCACAAGCGATGCCATGAAAAGCAAGACATCGGCAAGCGAGGCAACCGCAAACAAGACATCGAGAGGCAAGGCCGCGACTAAGAAGATATCAAGTAGCAAGGCACCGAGAAACAGCAAACCTACACCAAATGCGCCTACAGACTCAATGGAAAGAAGCATATCGACATGGAAGACGACAGACAAAAGCACGACTTGTAGTGATGCTGTGGACAATCCAGTGACTCGCAAGGCGACAGCCCACCCATCGGCACCTTCTCTGACGCTCTGTGCCACGTTGCGCCAACGAGGATACGGGCTCAGAAGCACGTGACTTGAATCAGCCAATGGAACCAATTGTCTAACAACATCTTGCCGGGGTAAGGCACCTTTTGGGGACGCCTCGGTACATTTCCTTTTTCAATATTAGAAAAGCTTTCAAATTAGAAAAGTCTTAGAGTGTTCCGTGTCTGTGCGACTAGAATGTTCTTCCATTATTGAGAGGGAAAAAGTTGGTTACGAGACAAAAATTGCGAATCACTTTAGCATACGCCAAGGTGCTCAAGAGACATTCAATAAGTCACTTTTGATTATTATTCGAATGCGCTGTTATTTCTTAGTACTTCTTTTCCCCTACCAAAGGTCGCTAGTTCGAGTGCGTTAAATTATGCTGACTTAATGAACTGCACCTTAATTACCTTCGCTCTCACTAACACCAGAAGTCGTTGGTCCGACTCGTGCCAAAAATACAGTGCACGACTACCACAAAAGGTCGTGGGTTCGAGTGCCTTAATTAACTCAATATTAGTCAAATTGCCTTGATTACCTTCGCTTTAGCACCGAACGCCGTGGGTTCGACTTCCACATAAGCTCGAGGGTTCGACTCCCGCCGATGGTCGTGGGTTCGAGTGCCTGAATTTACTCTGTCTTAATTTGCCGTTTTTGGTATGATGAGCGGCATCGGAGTCAGCTGTGGAATAAGACGGTGACCAACGCGTGAGCAGTGGCACGAGTGCGTGGTATCGGTGGTATCGCGGCCGCGAAATATTATGGAGGAAGCCGGACGTTGATACGTCGAAGCAATTCTGGGGGGTGGATATCGGCGGTGAAAACTACTTGCCCGCACAACATTCGCGTTAAGGTAGAAGGGTGGGCGAGTAGGAAAGAATACGTACTTATTAATCAGCATGATTAATAAGTATGCGCTGTTTTCGCTGTTATTGATAAGTAAACATTAGGGTGGCACACTCTTAATACTAGTTAGAGATTTTATATATATTGGCTGATTACTCAAACCAAGTTATTTATTATTGCAGGCATAGATATCCAAATTATTCTTCATATGATTACTCTGTTTCAAAAATGTATTGTTTTGAGGAGCCCAGAAAGACCACTGTCTGTGCCCTTCCTCATTTGTTGTCGCTCGTCAGCGCAGTACTTACATATGTCATTACCAGCTTGCCTGATGCACCAAGCTTCTACGACATACATTCAACTAATGTTGGCGTGTTGACAGAAAAAGGTCTTGCGCTGAAATTAGAACATAAAATAAAATTGCAGCCAATGATTACGTTAGACATACTATTAGCGAAAGTGGCCACCGAATGACAAATATCATTTACGAACGAGAATCTGTAAATTAGGCCCCTGACGCTTGTGGCAGTCCGCACCACGCCTCAATGTTTCAGGCATACTATACTCCATTAAGGTAGTGATGTGGAAGGAGAGATAGAATACTGGGCTTCTACTTTGAAGGTCGTAAGTTGGAATCACCATCCGGTCCACTGCATATTTAAGGATTTGGAGTGGCACCTCACAGCAACAACAAAATGCGGAGGCCACTAGGGCAATGCTAGTCCAGGGGCAACCAAATTGTGAAGGCCCACTAAGCTTCAACAAAGACACTTCCTCACCAAAACAGGAGTTGGATTCCCCCGATTAAGCATTCGGCCACTACCTCCCTCATGGCGCTTCAAGTTTACCGGTGCCGCTCAATCCCCAGAGCCTGTGGAACACCTCATCAAGGCCGCGGTCAAAAATATGGCAGGAGGTGCTAAGAATACCTAGATCTGGACAAGTCAGCAGTTGAAACTAAACCTGTCAACGTTTAACATACAATCGCTCTCAAGTGAAGTTAGCATAGCAGGGGTCGTTGAGAAGTTATCAGACATTGCATGCAATATTATTGGCCTGAGCGTAGTTAGAAGAACTTAGGAGGCTTATACAATGCTAATTATCGGCCACGTTCTCGATTTCCAGAGGTCTTCCAGACCGGAGACCATAAGGGGTAGGATTTCTTATTCATACGGACAGAACGAGCAACATTGATGAATTCTACAGCATTATTGAGAGGGTAGCAGTCATCCTAATAAATATAAAGAGTAAATATAAGTTTAAGGTATTAGAAGCCTACGCTCCAACTCCCAGTACAATGATGAAGAAGTAGAACCGTTTTATGAAGATCCTGAAATACCAATGAGACAGCTGCAAACTGTGTACATTGTAGTCATGTGCGACTTCAATGCAAAACTGGTGAAAATATGGTGGGGAACAAGCAATTGGCATATAATGCGTCGGGTGTACAAATAGTAAAAGAAAGATGTTTATGGAAATTGCGGAAAGGAATAGACTCCAAATAAATACCTTCATGAGGCAGCCCAGTAACAAAACGTAGACATGGAAAAGCCCTAATGAAGACACAACAAAAGGAACAGATTTCGTACTTTCTGCCAGTACCATCATAGTGCAGGATGTAGAAGCATTAGGTTGGGTAAAAGGCAATGACCATAGGCTACTGATGTGTAGGATTACTCTCAATATGAAGAGAGAAATAGCAAAAGTAGTCAAAAGAAACTGGCCAACCTTGGCCCAGTAAGGCCAAATACAGACAAATTCAGCTTGGTTCTAGCAAGCAGATATGCATATTCAGGACACGAAGATGAAGAAAGCATAGAGTTAATGAATGAAACAGTAAATAGGATGATTTCAGAAGCAGAAATTGATTTGAAAGGTAAGACACCAGCGCAACCAGTAGGTAGCCTCTCCCATATAACAAAGAACCTAGTTTACAAATGACAAAGCATGAAAGCGCATAACTGAATAAATCAGACAGAATTCGCCTGTCAAAGCCGGCAAACTACTCTCTTAAGCGAAATTACGCCCTATCGCCACACAGCGAATATCGTCATCTGTCTGGTCCGCATTTCCTTTCTTTACCGCGGCGAGCCCGGTACTACCCAGTAAAAAACTGCATGCGCGTTATCAGCATGACATAGCATTCCCGATTGGAAGAAAGGAAATGCAAACAAGGCAGATCACGATTATCGTTGTGGCAGATATATACCCTAAGGGTGTACTTTTGTCTAAGAATGTATGAGGAAATGAGAGTTATTCGAAAACGAAAAGCTAGGGAGATCGACGAAGCAGTAAAAAATGGCCACAGCATGAAATCATTCTGAAGAAACTTTGGCATACGACGAGTAGTCGGGTAACCTCATCAGCAGTGTCGATGATATGGTAAAACCAGCAGAAGGATTTTAGACTTCCGTGTACAGTAACCAGACAGCCAAGCTGTGTGAATTTGAAGTTGCATGAACAGGTCAAAGACGCTCCATCTCTAGCTCGCGATAAAATTAGAAGGCTGTTTCAAGGCATATGGCGGAGAAGACCAGCAAGATTAGATGGAATAACTGTCAATGTAATCGAAGATGGAGGAGATTGTATACTTAAGAAGCTTGCGGAAGTTTATACGCGAATCCTCACGACTATAAATGCACCAGAGAGCTGCAAAACATGGCAATGTTAACTTAGTCATGAAAAAGTAGACGTAAAAAAATGGTAGAACTATGGGTCCATTAGCTTGTTTTCAGTATTCTATAAAGTATCACCAAAGTCACTTGCAATGCAATAACGACAACACTAGGGTTCCACAAGGGTGGCTTCTCGAACAGATATTCTACAAGGCATCGCACCCATGTCATTAATGAGGTAACTGAGAAATCTCCGGAGTACACGCAACCTCTCCATAAGTCTTTCAGAGATAAGGAGAGCGTATTTGATTCCGTAGAGATATGAACAGTGATATTGGCACCGCATTATCACCTAGTACAGAAGGCTTACAGAAAAATCTTGGAAAATGTCTACAAAAACTCCACTGCTATTACCTACCCAGAATGGGGTAAGCAAGGGTGATGCAACCTTTCTAATCCCATTCACAGCATGCTTAGAAGTGTTCAAGCTAGTAGACTACGCAAGCTTAGCAGTGAGGATAAACGGGAAATGTCCTAGCAATATTTATTTTGCAGTTGACATTGCACTGCTCAGTAACAGGGCGAATGGCAGCAAATGATCGAGGACGTTATCTGAGAAAGTGTAAAAGTAGGGTTAGAGATTATTATACAGCGCACAAAGGCAATGTTCGAGAGCCCGGCAAGGAAACAAGAATTTATCAAGCCAGCGTCTAGAATCAATATTATGGTGAGTTTTTGACAGGATATCCTCATCATGAAAACAAAATTTACATTTGAATAAAAATGGGCTGGAATAAAAATGGGCTGGCATGTATTACCATACCTTGACTGGATGAAGGCGGGAGATGGAAATTCAAGGTGATGAGCAAAACGAGAACAAGGTGAAAGCGGGAAGCTTCCCCTTGTTCTCGCTCCTTGCTTTTACGTCGTTCTCGTTTTACTGAACGCTACACCTTGACTAGAAATTTACCCCTGTCATTGAAAAGGAAACTCTAAAATGAATGCATTCCACCGGTGCTAACATATGGGGCAGAAACTTAGAGTGCTACTAAAAAGCTCGAGAGGAAGTTAACGATCGCGCAATGAGCGATGGAATGGAAAATGTTAGGCGTAACCTTACGAGTCAGAAAGAGAATGGTTTGAATCAGAGAGCAAGCGGAGATCACCGATAGTTTATTTAAGGATGATATGTATTTAATTAATTGGTTCCCAATTTGACCTCTTTTCAAGTCCGCTTCCAGTAATTATGCGTTCAGAAGCGGGATTCTTTACTCACAATCGTCTTTTCTTTCTGTAAACTTAGCCAACATATCTCTGCCGCCATTCCAGCTGTTGTTACCGTAGTTGTACGTTTCCTGCTACCTAGCCTGGTTTACAGAAAAACCTGTTTAGCTGTACTTCCCAATGGGTCTGTCGTGTCCGTAGGCCCGGGAGGGACGCGCCACGTGTGCTGATGGCTTCCTTGTAGCAGCAGCAGATATTACTTGCGCAGAAACTGTAGCATACAAAATAGGGTGTGTCGTAACAACACTTTCGTATGTAAAATAAGAAACCGGCTTGCAATTGAGTGTGTGTTGACAGTGCTATGCGAAATCCACCTGCAACGAGGACTCCTGAAAAGCAGCGTGCATTCGAGGCAAGGCGAAAGTGTGGTTAAGTGCACTTCTATTTTCTCTGGTCTACTCTTTGTAGGTGTAAGAAGTAGCGGAGCAAGCCAATTTGCCGGCCGTTGAAATGTCTCAGCCAAGTAATTCGGTAAAGTGGATGTGAATATCGCCATGTGAATAATTTCAGCTACGTCGCAATGAGCAATCATTCTAACTAACGAAGACGACGAAGTGTCCCTGCTAAGGTGGCTGCTCACCGCTCCTGTGAAAAATCTCGCCTCCCACGCAAATACGTTCCATACATCAAGAGATTGGACCCCACGACATCTGAGGACGCTCCGGACGCTCATGCGCAATCTGGTTTTCTGACATTCAGCGAATGTCCCTCTATCGGCCCCGCAGCTGAATTGTACACCGGGACTAGGCCTAGTGCCTCCGGTGACGCGCTGGCGGCGGTAGATTCGCCGGGGCCGCTCGTCACGACGCCATTACCAGCCGCACAATTGACACCTGAGCCTGGATCGCAGCTACTGGTTCCTGCTCCAAGTCCTTCGGCTACAGCCCACCCGCCGCCTTGCCAAAATGCACATCAGACCGTGAGTGATCTGCCATCAGGGCGGAGCCCGGCGATGGCTTCCCAGACAAGGAATGGGGCTCCGGTTGTGCATGACGAACCGAGTACCCCTATGGACTTGTCTTCTGCACTACCATCTGTGCCGTGGCCCCCCGTGGTTCTCAGAAGCGTCCTTCGGAGCAACCTACACTAGATTCGTGTTCGGCCAACAGCGGCTCCCAAGGCAAGCGTTCCTGTCTAACGACTCACCACCCAGTTGTGTCGACACCAGGCTCGGTTTGCTATAAAGCAACTATTAAAGAGCTGGCCCCCACAAGCCTCACGGAGATTCCAAATAGGATTATTCAGGCGAAACCTAGACGCTTGTCTTGGCACCACAGGCTTCCGCGGCTTCACGGCAAGGAAGAAGTCAAATACCATCGCTGTGTGGCTCCCGACATTGGCTGCTATCGAGCGTTTGCAAACGCTTCAAGGTCTCTCGATCCCAAACGAAGTCACCGTGCCGGTCCAGGTGTACGTGGTAGAGGGCTCGGATTTACAGCGCTGTGTCGTTTACAACGTTGACGTTGGCGAGGGCCAGACTACTCTCCAGCGTGAGCTCTGCTGTCCTACTCACCGTGTGTCATTCAAGCGCGTTACATGGGAAAGGGGCGATCTTGCATCGTCACCTTGCAGGGCCCACCAACTCCCCCAGCCCACCTGTACTACTATGGCTGCATTCTACGACCTGGGCCATATAAACCCAGTGTCGTCTATTGTTACAACTGTTTCCGATCGGGCCACATGCACCGATCCTGTCCATTTACAGCGCCAGATGAAGCTGTACTAGCTGGCGCAGTGTCTTACCGGTGTGGACTCTGCAAGACCGACGACCCCGAGACCACTTCTCCAACTTGTCCCACAAAGCAAAAGGCCAATCAGAAGGTTCGTCGCGGGATTCATGAGCAATGGCCTCAGCATGCTGCGACAGAACCAGTGACGACATCTAACAGGTTTGCGGCGCTCCAGTGGGATGACGACGACTGGCCAGAGCTTTCCGAGCCCGACCCGCCTGTACCCCATTCCCAACAGACTTACAGTGACAAAGTTCGCAAAGACCGCCGTCGCCCGCTGGTTACACAGAAGCAGAGCGTGTCGGATCATCCGCGTGATGATATGTCAGCAGTTGACAATCAATTTGCCCGCCTTTCAGGGGAGGTATCCAAGCTCCGACAGCACCGTGAACTACTTGCGCGTCGGCGACGTGCAGTGGAATCTCGCACCACTACAACTATCGATTCCGCTGCATCATCGTCTCTGTCACGCCTTGCTGTATCGTTCGCAGTCTACCAGGTCTTCAGCTCTGTTGCCGGATAACTCTACAACATCCCTTTTGCGGTTCATGGTCAGCCAGCTATCCAGCCTGGCATCTGTGATTTTACAACGCCTGGACTCGTAATCGAAATGGCGGGCACAGGTGCTTGTGGCGTGCTGCAGTGGAACTGTAGAGGGCTCGCCACGAAAGTGGTAGAGCTTAATCCCCGTCTACGTATGAACAAGCTGCAGGTGTGGGCCCTGTTACTACAGGAGACCAACGCCTAGCCTGCCATTCCGGGCTTTAGTGGATACGTGTCCCCTTCGATGAGCGACCGTCGCGTGCACACAACAGCCCCTCCATGAAAGGCGGTAGTGTATGTTGATACGCGTTATCCTCAGGTCTGCCTTTCTCTTGAAAACTGGTGTAACTCATATCAGCAAGTAGTGGCAGTAGCTGCTAAGCTACCCAAGGCAACTGCTGTGGTAGTGTCATACTACATAAGACCAGCCGGTGGCTCTTCTGCAAGAGTTAATCTGGGCTGGTTATTGAATGTCCGTCGCCAATACCCAGCGTGTTCTATTTTAGTTGGTGGTGATTTCAACGCCCCTCACCCAGATTGGGGGTGCCCTACTTCTAGCCCTTGAGGTAGGCGTGTGCGAGACGCTTTCGCGGATGCGTTGTTTGTATTACTGAACCATCCCGATTCAGCAACGCGGGCTGTGCCTCAAGCTCGACGTACAACATACGCACCGGATCTTACGTGGTGGTCGGGTCCCGGCACTCCGACTTGGCACCTGGAGCCCGACTGCTGGGGTAGTGACCACCACCCTATCATCATTGGCCTTCATCCGTCGCAGGCCCGCCGATTGCACCGCAAGTGTTCTGTGGTGAACTGGGACACATTTCGCTCCGTTCTCCAAGATACCTCTGTGAACTATAAAAATTGTGGGTCTGACGGTACACGAGTCGGGAACCGGAACTGCTTGGCTCTCCAGCGCTAAACAACCGCTGCTTGTTGACCCCATACAAAGCGCGCTCAATGAAGGTGCAACCATCAGCTGGGTAGAAATTGATCGACCGGCAACGGATATCGGCCTGCTCAACTTGTGGGCTGCTCGCAGACAAGCTGAGCTGGCAGCATCCCGAGACCCCACCTCTGCACAAGCACGTACAAGACTGAATTTCCTTACTGCTAAGGCCCGCAGATATGAACGCGACCTCTCGCGGTGTCACTGGCATACGTGGTATGAGCGGTTTTCATCCAAGACAACGAATGCTTCCATGGAAGACGGTTGCCGTCGTCCAGACGCGGCAGCCACAGCCTGCTTCGCTGCTGGCTTGTCGCCGGATGATTTCACCAGAGAAGCAGCCCGGATGTTTTTCCCTGAGTACGACGTGTTGCCTCAAACAGCCAATGGTGCTTCCTTAGCAGGCATTCCGGCACCTATCGACAAGTTACCATCGACAGCAGACTCCGAGGGGATCGCAAGCTCTTTCACGATGCCTGAGTTGCTTGCAGTGATAGATGGTACCAGTCGCAAGAGAGCACCCGGCCCAGACTCTATTACTTATGAGGCTTAAATGAACCTGAGTTCCGCTGTGCTGCCTCAACTCCTCGACACCATTAACAAAGTATGGCTAGATGGCGTTGTCCCTCCAGACTGGAAATCAGCTATTGTGATCCCGATTCCGAAACATGGCAAGCCGTCGAGCGACCTTGGCAACTTCCGACCCATTTCCCTAACACCAACGTTGTGCAAGCTTGCTGAGAAAATGCTAGCCACACGACTGTCGTGGTGGCTAGAGTACCACGGTTTCTACCACCCTGCTCAAGTTGGCTTCCGTCCCTCCATAGGTACTGAAGATGGGTTGTCTGTCTTGGCATCCTCGGTTTTATCGTCAACTCGTAGCCACAGTGTCCGTACTGTGCTCGCATGGACGTCCAAAAGGCGTATGATAACATCAGTCATGCTGCCATCTTGACTTCAATTGACATGCTGCATTTTCCCCCTAGAGTACGGAATTTTGTCAAATCTTTCCTTGAAGACAGACATCTTGCAATTTGCCTCAGTGGTGACGCCGTCGGCTCATTTGTCCCTCTTTGCGCCGTACCCCAGGGATCTGTATTGTCACCCACATTATTCAATATTGCTTTCATCCCGCTTGCATGGCGCTTACACGATGTACCCGACATAAAGTTCCTGTTGTACGCTGATGACATCACGGTATGGAGCACTCATCAAGACCTACAGACTCAAGCCGCTGCCCTTCAATCAGCTTTAGATATCACGGCCACTTGGGCTTTTTCGGTCGGCCTTAGGCTTTCCGTCAGCAAATCTGCTTACATGTCAGTAGCCAATCACTGGGGCCGGCGTAAACTCTCTGCAACACCCATTCGTCTTCATCTCTACGGAAGCCCTCTTCAACAATGTTCAACTATAAAAATTCTGGGTCTGACGGTACACGAGTCGGGAACCGGACCTGCTTGGCTCTCCAGCGCTAAAAAGCAGGCAATTCAGATGTTGGGTCTGATTAGGCGCATTGGTCCTAAAACGGACGGCGCGCGCTCATATGTTGCGCGACAATTGGTGAAGGCGATAGTGCAACCACGCCTTGTTTATCAAGCCCAATTCCAGCATTTGACGAAGGCACAATGGGATCGCCTTGAGGCTGCTAATCGCGAGGCAATGAGGGTCATCACTTGCCTTCCCCGCATCACCCCGATCGGGGCTCTCCAAGAAACTGCACAGCTGAACACACTAGATGAGCTGGTGCAGCAGCGACGTGATGCTCACAGGTTTAAGGCCCGCCTTTCACATGCAACGTGTGTTCTCAGGGCTTACGCTTTCTCGTACTCCCTTCTACCACCACCATCGCCAGTTCTTCCTCCATGGAGATTTGTACAGCTGAGTGATAACAAGCCAACTGATATACGTCGCCCTACATAAACTCACGCGGCGGCGTCGCTTCGTGACCGAATTATAGCCCAAGATGCCCACCTGCCGCTTGGCTCCATCATCCTTTACGTTGATGCAAGCATCCAGGACTGTGAAAGAACCACTGCAATTTATGGCAGATGCGCACCTGCTCTTAATAAGACGACCCGCTTTCAAATCCAAGAGCCTCCTTCCTCCTTTTGTGCTGAGCTCCTTGCTGTCCGAGAAGCGTTGTGCTCTGTGGCCGCCTTTCCCATGGTCTCTACGGCGCGCATCGTCATCCACATTGATGCCCTCCAGGCGACGCGGCTTCTGCGACGTGTCAGTCGCAGCCCTGACATATGTCAACAGATTCATCTTCTGGCGGCACGCATCCCGCAGCCAATATCTGTAGAGTGGATCCCACGCGACCTTCTAAGCTTCCAAAGCCGTGCGGATTCTGCGACCCGTCTAGCCACCTCTCCATCGTCACTGTCTCAACTTTTTCATCTAGATGATGCCACCCTCTTTTTATAAAGAAAGGAGCACCTCCGGCGCCGCACACGTGCTCTCATACCTCCGTTTGCGGTAAACCTCCCCCGCGGTCTTACCCGTGCAGAGGAGGTTGCGCTTCGGAGGATCATGGTCGGGGTTGCCCTCACTCCTGCCGTGACTAGGAAGTGGCCGCACTTTCGCCCGTTATATCCGTCGCGAAATGCTGAAGCAGACATCCACCACCTGCTGTGGGTTTGGCCTGCACTGAAACCGACGAGGCTCCGGCACCTCGCAGCAGCGGGACTCTCGCCGCATAATCCGAGCGATTACACTGCTTGGACGCAGAGACTACATTATCGATCCCTCTTGGACTACATTAGATCAGCAAATCTTTTTTCATTCATTTATTCATCCTTATTCACCCCCATCCCATACCCCTGTATGCCCTGAGGCATTTAGCCTCGCATTAAAAAAAAAAAAAAAAACTATCGTTTGCGGTTTCGCTGTGCAACCAGTTTTAGAGCATGGACTGGAGATCATCTTTTTTGTCCAGTTTTGAATTGAAGTCGCCCTTGACCACAGTATACTGAGTATTCATATTGTCAGTGCTAACTTACGTCTTGAAATAATTGTTCTGCGTCAGTATCTTGACTGCATCTATGCGCGCAGGCATCACTTCCTTTTATTCATATATACTACTTAGCTTTAGTGCGATGACTCTTACCCTTTAGTTATTAACTAAAGCTACAGGTTATGCTCTTACGCACTAGAAATCATATCGCGTAGTCTCTCTTGCCTTGAAGGACTCAGTAGTAGAAGACGCGGTCATTCGTCAGTCAAGTATATGACTCAGTGGCTCTGCAAATACCACAACACAGAAGGATGAGCAAGCGAGAACAAGGTGAAAGCCGGAGCCAAAGTTTCGAAAAGTGGACTTGCAGAAACGTAAATAATAACGGAAAAATGAGACATCTATTGAATCGTAGCAATTGCTACAAAGAATACCCATACGGGTTCCTCCAAAGAAAAGCCGTGCAGTTGAATAAAAATCAGTCCTGGTCTGGGAATCGGAGCAGGGACCACGGCCTTTACGGGGCATACGCTCACCACCTGAGCTAACCAGGGGGCTAGCAGATGGCAGGGTGAAGTAGAACTTATCAGCAACTGGAATCAAGGAGAAAAGTTTAAGGTAATAGTTCTGTGGGAAGCCGCAAGTTCGATAGAAATAATTAAAGAAAGACAAATGAGACATCCACCCAATCGTGCTGATTGCTATAAAGGACACCCATACGGGTTCCTTGAAAGAAAAGCCTCACATTTGAAGAAAAATTGCTACAACTGAGTGGGTGTCTCATTTTCCCTTTACCAATACATAATCATACCTGAGGCAAGGTCTATTATTTCCTCAAACAGCACTCGTAAATTCACTTTACTCTGGAAGGTTCCTGTGTTGAACGATTTAAGGTTGATGGAGGTTTTCTGTAACCGCCTGTCCACACCATACATAGTTAGGACCCTCTGATACGTCCAAAGTCTGACCGCCACCTCAGTCACGTGCTCCGTAGCCACTGGGGATTGAGGGTCAAAAAATATTTGCAAGCTACCATCGGATCAACTTGGGCCACTGAGTATGTGGCAATGTGTAGATATGTGCCACTCTTCAATGGGCCTCTTTCACGCCATCATAGGTCCGCGTACTATATGGGAATAGGTAAGTACCGCTGTTTCGCGAAAGCGAGATGCGCTATGACTGCAGTGGGTGTATGCCCCTCTTCGATGACCCTCTCACCTACTAGGGTCACGGGGTATGCGTCGAAAGATGTGTGACAAGCGAGGGAACAATTATCAGCGTTCGCAGGCACCTACGTGCCACGCTTTTCGTTCAGAGGCCAAGTGCGCGCTTCTCGGCCGCGTCTCTAGATGGGGCACCATGTACAGAAAGAAGCGCGACAGAGGAGCCCTGTTGTCACATACACCTTTCTCAGCGTTTCCATTGAACCACGCGCCATACATTTCGGAAGCCACGTGCAGGCTGAGCCGTGGCGCCGCTGCATGGCGCTGACTGTTCTTACGGAAGCGCGAAATAGGAGCTTCGGGGCAGTTCAAGCCTCACACATATATTATTTCACTGGCTGAAACACGTTGCGTCGCTATATTGATTCAATGCTAAACGCATTACCGTCGACAGTCATTGTGAGATAGGCTCTGCTGATTTTTTTCGACAATAAAACGCCTAAAAATATGCAAGCTGTTGGTGTCGGAATGAATAGTTTGGTAACTTAAGGTTCGCTCACCTGTCTAGACTCACCATCTCTGCACACTTGCGCGCGTGTTCCTTGGAAACCATTTTCTCCAGTGAGCCTCCGGCTGCAACATCTGCCACGCATCGGAGCCCATCAGCAATGGCGTGGCGAAGGGCTTCAATCGTCAGGTGTTCGAATTGTCCTGGAGTTTCCTGTAGGCCTGTTTGTAGCGATAGAATGGGTAGACTTGTTTCTGTGCCTGTGCACTAGGATGCCTCTTACTGCACCCTTACATTTTCGTCCTGCCTTCGAAGATTAGAATACTTGTTCAGGCGGATTAGAAAACATAAAACAGCTAACAAAACTGGACGTCGCAATATTATGCCCTAGTTTGTTGGGCAAATATTCTGATCGCCTCATACGTCGGATTGAACTTGTAGTAACTCCAAGAGCATTATTACCGCAATGTTCAGAATAGCGACCTAGTAAAAGTGTGTTTAAAGTATTCATATAATTTTTGACTTTTACAGCAACAGAGTATAATATACGCAAATACGCATCTCATCGGTTAGATAAGATTCATACTTATTTGTAATATATCAAGCAGGGAGTAGGCATTCTGTGACTGTATCCCGACGGCGAGATGTTGTCTAGAGGACGGTTCATTTCGACCACCACTAACTGGTTGCAGCTGTGCAAGGGAGAATGTGGCGGCCTAGTGGCGCTTCCCTCGATCTCTAATGTATCCCAACAAAGCCAATCAGCACTTTAGCAACAGCCAGAAATGAAGTGTCCATTATGTGGACATTTGCAAAATAACCCCTCCTGATCGTTCATTCCTTTTTACTCAAATGATTGCGTGCACGGGCAAAGTTCGAGGCTCGCGCACGGATGAATGAGAAACTTTCAAACTATTTTGATAAATTAAGATATACCGTATGAATATTACACGGAATGTGTCAAGGTTGCAAGTTCCGAAATACGGATATTAGAAATTGGGCACCATTCGATAAATATATATTGTCACGTGGTGGTGACGTTGAAGAACACAGTAGCAATACTGTGAACGACAAAACTAGCTTTTATTGGGCGAACCTGTGCCCACAAGACAGGCTACACTTATAGCACAACGATAGCGGTGAACACGGTCGGCGATCGTCCAAAATCTGATCAGCGGGTCCAGTGCGTCGGCTTTTATACATCAATCGTCGAATGTTCCAGACTAATCGTTGGGACCCGCGTGCCTTCCACAAAGTTCTACACCATTCGCGTCAGGTGATGAAATCAGATAACATAAGGTTAGGCGACAACAGACAGGAGATAGAAGCATCGATAACTTTCCAGAAACTACGGATACATGCAGGCACGTCCCGCGCTGTGCGATAACATTTGTTACGCGGCGAAACGTGGTCACCCGATAAAGATAAGTACACGGGTCAATATTACACGGATATTATTTCTCGCCTCAGCCTGCGCTCTGCTTCCCGCCTTCCTACTGCACCTTCGCTCTTAAGTAGAAGAAAAATATACATAAATATTTGCCCGAAAGCACTGCTACCACTATTTCCTATCTTACGGCCTCTGTGAGGGCTCTAGAATAGTAGATTGACTACTCTAGGATCTATTACTTGTGCTGACAACATTATCGAATTACACAAAGGTGGCCTTGGGATCCAGGGTCAGGGCGCTTCTTTCGCACGGTGCGGTTTTTGTGGCGTAGAATCGAGTTGTTTCGCCGAAGCCGAATTAGTTCTTGAGGCCCGTCACTTTCACTATGTCGGTCTCACGGGTTTCGGCGACGAAAGGGCGGAAACATATGCGCTGTGCGTGCAAGCGTTTGGCCTGCCCAGGCAGTCGCATTTGAATTGTTTAAATGCAGGCGTTCAAGTAAGCCGCAGGTTAAAATAGAAATGCCTTCGAGGGTAGTGGGCATCTACAGGTAAGCTACCTGTCTGTTTTCGACCTTCATGGGCACATCCGCACTGCGAGTCGTGTAGCACTATATGACATAGCACCCCCAATACATGCAATGACATCTCTCGTGCTTCAGAAGATAAATGCGGATATTACGTACTGATACAACGAGGCTAAAAGAGTTCTGTGAAATTACCTGGTCAGTGTGTCTTGAGATAAAAAGAAATGAGAGTTCTGTTCGTGAGTCGGGGTGAGCCTTTGTCTTTGTATTTAGCTGATCCGCTATATAAGGTCGTCTGCGATCGGTGGCTGGCGCTTGTCCGGGTTTGCAATACGCACTGTTTCAGGTAGGGGAAGCACGGCTTGGGAACACAGCAGACACCTGCTGTGCGTAGGAATTATGAAACCCCATTGAAACGTGAGAAGGGAATAACATCCAATCGGACGAAGTTAGGTTTCTTACAAGATGTTTCCAATATTTAGCGAGGGTCTCTTATTCAGCAAAATTACTTGTATTAGTGTAAGTACATGACTTGTAATCAAATTGAACAAGTTTTAATAGAATTTAGCTGTGCGCGCAGTGTTAGAAAGCAAACTAGCGGTGCTGTGCGCAGGTTGACATGTCCAAAGCTAAGCGCTGTTTGCAGTTCCTTCTAAATTTTGTGCCCAAAAATAATCGGGGAACTCACCACGTTGAATGCGAAAACAACACTTTCTGCTTACACCCCTATACCAAAGCCCATTATCAAAATGAACATTGCAAGTGTCATGATCAACTTCAGACCTGCCTAAGTAGTTACCGTTCCTGGTACTTACTATGCCTGCGGACAAAACACATCGGAGAGAATGCCCCTGCTGTAAACATATTAGAAACCGTAATGCTGCGCCAGGAAAGTACAAACAATCAGAACCATATGAAGCTTAAGCATTGCTCAATGTAGAGGGTGTCCTAGCTAATTTTAGCAAGAGTTTAAACATGCGCCGATTCACTCTGAAACGACGCGACCAAATGCATGTTGCTCACTATTGCCGTTCTAGTTTGAAGTTTAGTTCTTTCTTCATTACAGAAAGAGGAAACAAGAGCTAAAGGCCCTTTGGCCTGACAGGGGCTCTTGCTCCTAAGCGAGTTGGGCTTGCATGATGATCCAATGTACGAAAAAAGCAAATATAACAAGAAACAAGCAAGTACGATGTAGAAAATACAAATAAACAAGATAATGTGTACATTATACAATGACTATGTGAAAAAAACATTTATGTTTCAATTTTGGTTTGTGCAGTCACATTACAGTGCAGATTAAGCAGTATATATATATATATATATATATATATATATATATATATATATATATATATATATATATATATATATATATATATATATATATATATATATATATGGTGCATAAGAATATTTAGTTCGATAGCATTTTATGTATAAATAATTTGATTGTGTATGAGAAGGTTTTTATACAGTGCTTAAAATTAGGCGCACAGAAATCAATTTTTGCTCAACGATGTTTAGTAGCCTTGGTATTTGATAGTTTACATCCTGACCTGCGTAGTTAGTACGCGTGAATGGTATTTTCTTGATTTGGTAACGTAATGGGTATCGAGGAGAAGTGGGTATGCTGACAACATGGAGCCTGTTTGTTTTTATATGTAACAGTAATATATATTAAAATACTTGATTTGCTCGGATCAGTAAATGTTCGCCGAAGAGATTGTGTGTGGGCAAGTCAAGCGGCCTACCATGGTAGTTTTCAAAAATTCGGGCTACTCGTTTTTGCAAGCTTAATAACTTATCATAGTTTTTTGCTGCAGTTGTCCCCCAAATCAAGACACAATAAGTTAGCTTCGAGTGAAAAAGGGCGTAGTACATTGCTTTCTTTAGCCATAATGGTATTCGATCACCTATATTATACATACAGCCTACTACTTTGCTAAGATCATTGCTAAGCTTATTGACATGATTGTCCCAGGAGAGGTTCTCTTGGAACCATACCCCCCAATACTTTTGCGTTGTTACTTGTTCTAGCCTCTTTGCTTGAAATAGAACAGTTATATTAACAGGCAATGGCTTGTTTATCGGTTGAAATATTATATATTTGGTTTTGTTGACATTCAATTGTAGTTTGTTGATGCACAGCCATTGAGATAATAAGTTTAATAATCATTTATTTCTTTTTGCAAGCATTGGAAGGAAGACTTGTATGGGGTAAGTCACACTAATTTTATATTCTGCTTAAATGCATAATTATTCAAGATAAATTAACCAACTTCTGAAGTAATGAAGCTAGGCCAAATATTTCAATTGGAAAGTTGTAGAGCACTTTACTAACCGTCCGATTATGCTGTTTATAAGCCACTATCTATGAGGCATTCGTGCTTTTCGCCTATGATATATGCCAGCGAAATACAAAAATATACCACGTGACATGCCGGCTTGCGCGTCGTCATTCCAGCATTCCGAAACGTTTCTCGTACAAACGAACAAAGCATCTAGCAGGGTGTGCTGCCGCTTAAAACGCGACAGGACAGTGACGCAGGTGTTGGCTATGCAATTTACGGCACTGATGTGCTTCCCTAGCGGCTGTTCATGATAGCGATAAGCAGGCGTAGCGCCAGCACACCAGGCTGAATGCTATGCTCGTCTGTACGCGGAGCGCTTGGAAGCGCTAAAATCACGGCGCTGAAGCGGACAGCTCAAGTGGTGTTTTTGTGTATTTCGCGGTCGTCAGCAATAAGCAGAAAAACACTAATGCGTAATTGATAAAAATTATGCTACTGTTGAATCGGAAGTTTTGCAAAGAGCTGTAGAACTGTCTAATCACAAGTTTTTCCCTAACTTCATTTCTTTCGAAGTTGGCTAATTTATCTTGACTAATTGTGCAATTAGCCAGAATAGAAAGAATAGTGTGACTTGCTCCATGTAATAGCCAGTCTGGGGAAAGGACACAATATTCCTTTTTATAATTTTTTTACACTTCTACGCCGCGACTTGTAGAATCAATAGAGTTGCAAGTTTGAAGAAATCTGAAACCGAAGTGAAGAAGCCGAACTGAGGGCAGGTGGCACGGCAGCTGGAAGGACAAAAGAACAAAACGAAAGAAAAGAAGTGCTAGGTGAAGAACGTGCGGAGGAGCTCGAGCAATGAAGCTACGATGGTAGCAGATCGAGTGCGACCCTCGGGATGAGCTCCTGCCGTTCTTCCTACTGCGGCTGAGGGACCAAGGGCCAGATGCGGAGGCCTGTTCCGCGACCAGGGACGAGGCCTGCTGAGCGGCTCCTGCCAGGCCGCATTTGCTGAAGGTCGTTCCCGGTCGAGGCCTACCGATGTGCTGCCAACGTGGGTTAAGCGTGGGCCGCGGTCCTTGTGATTTGCGGCCACACATCGTAGTGGTGTCCTGAACGTAGGCAGGCGCAGCCGTGCGCCGGCGACTGTTCCAGCTGGAGCAACCGTGCCACCTCTGCCTCGGTTCACCTCGGCGACCGTACCGCGCAACGACAAGCGAGCTGTCACGACCCAAATTGTGAGATGGTGTTTTGAACTCTTGCCGCACTGAACGTTGGTGTAGGAGTGGTTGTCTTAACTCCATGTCCTTCTCTGGACTGAGCGTCGCGTACATCTGTCTGCACGTAACTCTTGAGCTATGATGCTCTTTTATTTCCTTGTGCTTTCCTTTGCCCATCGTTTGTGTGGAAGATAAACATTGTTTTGGCCTACTAGCGTTTCTTCCACATCCTTTCTCTTCCTAAGACAGCCGAACTGGTGTCGAACGTCCATAATCATCACAATCATCACAATCCGAGGAGACGGAAGACAGCAGGCTGAAGTCTCGAACGCCGGCGATCAAGGCTCCAGGGAACGCAGCCATCCATGGAGCTGCCGCCCGACCGTCGCCCTTGGCCGAGACGTTCGCCAGCACGAGTACTACAGCTCGGAGCGTGACTTGGCTTGCTGCTGCGTAACTTCTTGCCACGAGCATTGCGGATCGCTGGCAAAACGTTTCCTCGATCGGCCGTTCTGCGGAGCACCGCCCATGGCCTCGCTAATGGCCGAGTATGCGCCGAGCACTGCGGCTCGCGCGCAAGCTGTACACTGGGCTGGCTGACCATTCCTGCAACGAGCACTGCGGCTCGCATGCACGCAGGCTGCTGAGCGGTCGTCCCTCGTTTATGGAGAGCGATCTTCGTCTCCCTGTCCAACATTTAAGCGCCTTCTACGTCGTCACGCCATCACCCCTCACTCGGGCAACCTCTCGTCTCTTGTCTAGCGAACCGTGACCTGTTTAGAACTGTTTGTTTCTCGGACACACGGCGGCCTTGGCAGTTCCAGCCTAGTCATGTCATCTCATCTGCTTTAAGCTCGTTTGTGATTGTAGTTTGGTCTTTGTAGTTTGCATAAATGTAGTTTGCGTTTTCATCATGTGTTAGACTACTTTTCTTGCGTCCTTTCATCATCGCGCGGCACGACAACCAAGTGTGACGAAAGTCCCGTAACCTTCTTTACAGCCAGCAACATACATATGGTCACGTCGTCTTAGAGTGCGTCTGCCTATTATTAAACGCTGGCTAAAATTAGCTGGGACAGCCTGTATATTGGTAATGTGCCTGTCTAAACAAAGTACACTGCGCGATTTGAAACGCCATAACATATTTAAAATACACACGATGAAAGCAGTGACCAATTCTCCGTGAAGAAGGAGGCCCCGAGTGAACTGTTTTGGATAAACGAACATGTTATCAGTCATCTTTTCTCGATGCGCAAGCGTCGTATCCAAGTCGCTCACCGACACGCGTCTTCTTTAGGTAAGCGATGAGATGCAACATTGCTGTCTTTGCACCGCGATGACAGCTGTGCTTCAAAATACAACAAAACTTTGTCGACATCCGTGTTTGTTTTATATTTAGAGCTTGTGCGTTGCGGCGTCACGGTGATTTCAGAGCTGCCAGGCACTCAGCGTATGCCGGGAGAGGAGACCGCCTTTTGCTTGAAGCCCGAACTAGGATCCGTTTGTTCTCGGTGCACCCATTGAGCAGCGAGGATTATTTGGTAGCCGTGTTGACGTTAACTTATTTGTTCTAACTCAGTGTACTGAAATATCCAGGGAAGAAACGAGTATCTCATTCATGTATGTTTCAATAAAACTTGGTGCTGGGCTAGTTGGTGATGTTTTCTTTAAAACTGATGGTAGCGCTAAAAAGGATGGTCACACGATGAAAAGACGACACGACGACGAGGGAACGCAGCGTTCCCTCGTCGTCGTGTCGTCTTTTCATCGTGTGTCCGTCCATTTTAGCGCTACCATCAGTTTTAAAAAATCATGTATGTTGTTTTTTCAGACATTACGGGAGTACATGACAACATCGATGGGACCATAATATGGGATGCATTTGAAGGGGAAGGCTTACGCAACAACTGCATATGGGATTTAAGGGAGATTTACCTGGACAATATAATGCGCATTGCATGGGAAGGGATGAGGAGCGATGGGAAAGTTGAGACCAGCAAGCGAACGAGATAAGGTTGCCCTTTGTTCCTGCTATTGTTAGCGATGTAGACAGTAAGGATGGAAAAGGTGCTAGAAGGAATGAATAACGGTTTATTCTGTCATACAAACAGGCTGACGTAGAAGTAGAGCAGCATCTTCGACGTCTATTTTATGCGGGCGATACTGCGATGCATGCTAAATGGCAAAGTGATATTACCCCGTGGTCGTGACGGTCTGCGTCACCGTACAGAAACTGTGATAACGAAACGAAGTTTTGCTGGACCAACTTGGGCCTGCTAAACAAGTGACACTGGAAGCACAGCGATATCGGTGAACGCAGTCGGTGACCGTTGAAATCTGACCAGCGGTGATCAACATCGCTCGTCGAAATTTCTAGTGTAATTGCTGGGGCCCGCGTGTTTTCTGGAAGCTAATACACAATTTCTGTCGCGCATGCAATCTCATTCTACAAGGTTCGGCGAGGACATATACAACAAACAGAATCAACGTTAATATTCGCGTAAGTTGTCAGTTGTGCAGGTGCGCCTTGAGGTGAGCGATGTGTTTAAGTTGTTAGCGGGTGAAATGTAGTCCCCGAGAAAAGGAGAAATAAGTAGGCGTGTGAACATACAACGTCTCACTAATATCTGCCGACACGAAGGTGAGAATTCATGATTAAAACTTAGCGTTTTTAAACGACGTGTTGTGGTATCCAACGAAACAGTGAACAGAGAGTGCCCATACATGGGCAGGAAATACCTCGGGTGAAAGAATACAAATAGCTTGGTGTATGAATAAATGTAAAGCAAATATACATAGAAACACAGGAAGACAAACTATTAGCAAATGAAGAGGAATGAGGCCATAGTGAAACAGAAAGCGCTATGGTAATACAAGGGCTACAACGTGCTCCGAGGTATGTGGAAAGGTGCAATGGTTCTAGGACTTACGTTTAGAAACAAGGTTGCTTACATGTTGTTATGTGTACAGTAAGGACGCAATGCCAACCAAATGTCTGTGGGATGCCTCGCATT
Organism: Dermacentor andersoni; assembly: GCF_023375885.2. Taxonomy (NCBI): domain Eukaryota; kingdom Metazoa; phylum Arthropoda; class Arachnida; order Ixodida; family Ixodidae; genus Dermacentor; species Dermacentor andersoni. The sequence goes on from NC_092821.1 coordinate 55,753,001, forward strand.
GGGCGCTCACGAGAAGGCTACAAATGATGGTGCACAGGGCGATATCGGCTGCAGAAAATTTGAAGTGAGAGATGCTTACAGTGGAATTAATTTTAATTAACGTCTGAGGATTATGAAAGCAACTGGGTTGCGTGAATGTTCAAGGATTTATAGAGGATAAACATTGACTCACATTGGAGAAAAATAACTAGGAAGCTTATCGCCAAGCATGCAACCGGTATAGTAAACAACAAGGAAACAATGGACGTGAAACGCATACTGAGAGCGCCCGAGACCATTTCCTTGGTGGCGGCAATGAAAAAAGAAAAACACGGTATAAGTAACTACCCAGCACGTAAGAAGGAAATCAGGAAAGAAACAATTTAAAATAATTTAAACGGAAGCTCTTTACTTTTCGAAGCTAGACAGGGATGCCTTAGAACGCTTAGTTATAAGCGAGGCATACCAAACAAGAAGACGTGCTTGCTGTGGCAAAGCTAGAGAAAGAAAGAACATGTTTTATGACAATGTGAATATATGTATCGAACCATCGGTTTACTTTCCGCTGGCTTCCTTAGAACACTTGCGTTTAGGGATAGCACGAGGGAAGTTCACATGTGCGCTATAGAATATAGCAAAAGGCGACTGGAGGTTTAGGTCGGTGGCTCAACTCATCGCCCCATTTCAAAGAGGGCGGTCATAGCATCAATCCATCCATCCAGTGCGGACAGGGTATAGCATTCGACGTAATATAATATAGGGCTGGCAGTAAACACTCCCAAGTGCTCGAATGTAAAAGAAAATGTTCTCCTACTGTTTAGTAGCGCATATCCATTTCGCTTCGTAACAATCGTAGGAATTTTCAAGGTTTGTTGGTTGGATTACCGCACTCTCGATTCCGGAGGGGATGGGGTGACAACAATCCCACCCCGCGGGCGTTACGGGTTGTTCGACTGGCTGACCGGTGATAATGCCCACTCCTGATCGACAGTGGACCCGAGGCCCGAGGCAAGAGGCAAGAACGAACTGTCTAACTAAACTCAAAATCGTACAAGCGAAGTATGATGAGAACCCACACAGAATACATCCACGCGTCCAGCCTAACCGGCCGTTACCAGTTAATAATACCAAGATAATACACGACAAGTGAATGATTAACCCGGCAATACACGCGACACAAACAAATAAAAGTAACGACAACCGAACTCTGGCGCAACGCGCCAAACAAAGCCCACCACGTCTGAATATCTAACACTCGCGAATTATAGAAAGGAATGCGCAGGAAAATGAAAAATACACGCGACAATAAACGCGGCAAACACTACACTAACAGAAAATAAAAAAATGAACACGCGATGAATAAGAAAATGAAAGATGAAACGCGATTTAAAAAATAAAAGAGACTGGTGGAAAGTTCTGAGAGCAGGTTGGAACATCAGGCTTATCTGTGGCATGCTCGCCGAGATCCCGATCTGAAGAATGTCGGGCTGTTGGTAACTCGCTGCCGAAGATCTTGGGAGACTTGCACCGTCTGTCGATCTACTGGCGAAGACTCCGGCCGGGGAGTTTCAGCCTGCTTACCACATCTTCAGCTGTCTCTTGGTGCACGACTCTTCCAAACTACTGGCGCACGACTTGGTACAAACTACTCTGCTCGCTCTATTACGCTTTGGCGAACCACGTGACCAACCGGTCCGGCGAGCTCAGGAACAATGGGGAGCCCTCCTCCCGATCGCCGTGCAAGCGGCCCTGCGGCTTCGGCGGAAATCGCGGCCATCTCGAGATAGCCGCGGGCACGCACTTTGTGACATGGATATTGATGCCCATTAATCGTAAACGTACCCAGCGATGACTAAAATGAGTTTTGGAAGCGTGGTTGCACAAGGTAAGCTTTTACAGTAGGAAGATCAGATACCAAAAGAAACATTTACGAATGTAGGAAGTGCAATTGCGATGGAAATAGGGAAATTGTGCCACACGGCTGAGCTCACCCCTCAATTGAAAGCACTCGAGTATGTTGAGCGCCTCTAGCAGTACGGCTCCCTGGGTGGGTAGCGGGGTCGTGTACACCTTCACATTACCGCGGTAGGTCGTGGAAGCGGGCTCCACATCGAGGGGTTCCGCCGATTCAAGGTGATCTGCAAGGTCCCGAGTAGAAAGGACACCACCCGCTCGGCGCACGGCGTCAGCAATGTTTTCGGCTACGATGCCTTTGTACACGGCCTGGGGTCCCTCGTGGGCGAACTTCTGCAAACAGGCAAGACCACGTCATTCGTATAATTTGTGACCTTGTTCTCCAATGGCGCAAAATACGTGCATTAAAACAGCCAAGGTGACACAGGCCTGTCAAAGCAACGACGTTGTTTTATTGTCCAACGGGTAGACATGAGCACCTGCGCACTTGTTATGATCAAAAAAAGTGTTGCTCGCAGAAGAAATGCGCGAGGATGTGTACAAGACCGGATTAGTGCTAGGAGCACATCTATTGTTTTCTTCTTGCAACGTAGGAAAGAATGCATGCGACAACCCTCATTGTCTTAATGTATAAAGGTATTCACGAGTGCCCATAAGTCCTAGTGACAACCGACAAAGAAGAAAAACCACCAACCGATCATGCCTTGATGTTAGGCATGGTAGGGAGCTTCATAGCTGCAGCTGGGCGGGTTTTCGACAAAGCCGATGAAGTCATTCCCGGTAACTTGGCAATGGTCACTGGCAACGCCCATGTGATGTAAAGTATAGCTGCTGAAAGTGTTTCTGTGCGCTGGACTAAATGTGCCATTCTTCGGTTTACTGTGGTACTGATCTTGGGAAAGATACGCCTATATTGTTGGTTAGTTCGTCTGTGGAGTCAGGTAGGCTGTAGGGTTCCCAAGTTTAGGCCAGGGATGGTAGCCATCAAGCGTAGGGTAGCGCGGGCGACCTGGTCAGCTATTATATGCGTGAAAGTTATTGTAGAGGTATTGAGATCTCATTTGGTATCTTGGAAATTATGATGTCGTAGTTCCTTGGGAACAAACCCTCTTTGGAGTAGTTTGCACGCGCTTTGGAGTGCGTTTTTGTAAATACGTGGGTGGGTTGTTTCGGCGAATGTTTGATGACTGTAATAATTGATCCTACTTGGGCCTAGTGCGTTTCTATTGGTAACATATACACTGTGTAAAAGAAGTTTAGTGCCGACTTCCATTCTTTTGCTCGCGTGTGTGCAATTGTGGAGTATATGTCTGGGATAAGTAGAGGCCTAGGTGTGCACCGTGAAATGGTAGGGGCCATGTCAGCGGTGAAATTGCGTGCGCAACAGCGAGCTGCTGGTGATGAACATTGATGAGGAGCACAATAATATCACCGTGCAGCAACTCCCTACGCCTGTGTTTGGATGCTCGGCCGCATGCTGATACGCGACAACCGCGACGCTTCTACCACTGGTGGCTGCCGGATATCCAACTGGAAATAATTAACAAACAAAACAATGCCTTCATGACGTCACTCATGAGGTCAGAAGGAAGAGCAAGAGAGCACGCAGCTGGGGAAGGAGGAGGGTTGCCGCGGAAGCCCTACTTTCTCACTTCGCACGCAAGCAGGATGTGGTAATTCTCTCGTCAGGTTCACTGGCAGCGCGGCGACATACGTTAAATTGCGGAGCAGGACCCGCTGAAGTGTGCCGTGTTTAAAAAGCGCTTTTCTTTCTGCCGCGTTTACATTGCAAGCTTCTGTGCATCCTTTAAAGCACTGTGTTATCGGCGGTATACACCATCACCAGCAATTATAATGAAAAGTATTTATATAAGAAACACCGCTAACGACCAATATTCGCTGTTGAAATGCTACATTTAGTCATTTCATAAAATTAGTCACTTTAACGTACTAACTTGGGGTTTAGTTCAGGACTACAGGCTAACTAGTCCACAGATAAAGATATATTCAATCCGCAATGTGCACTATAGTGGAGGCTAGCATAAAGAAAGCTTCGGGGCACCAACATTCGTTTATTTTGTTCGTGTGTTGTAAGTGGATCAAGTAAAACTGGTTGATTTCTCAGTTAGCCAAAATTCAACGCAAGTGAAAGCTTAACGGTTTTGTTTTTATTCATACATTTCGTACTGAAAAAAAGACTGATCTCCATGCAGTGCGAAAGTGTCAATTTGCAGAAAAATGAAGAGAAAATACATAGCTTAAGCCTTCTTGTGTACAATCAGGGGCGCATCAAAACGCCACAAGGAATTACGTGGGTCCATCGTTTCGCCGTCATTGCTCTTGAAATTTGATAAATCATCACGGCAATGTTTCTTTTTTTTACTTTAGCCTTCGCTGTTGATGTCGACAAAGTAAATAGTGAAAAAATTTATAGTAAAAAAAAACACGCACCCAAGCCCTTCATTGCAAGTATTTCACGAGCAGCAGTTGAGCTGCCGTCATGACGATTGAGTCGAGCAATGCTAATCTTATGCGAGTTCACTCAGGCTTGCACAGAACTGGTTTGTTCATGCAAAATGAAGACCTGCTAGTAAAATAGAGGGATATACATGTGCTTACCTGTTTTCATTAGGAAAACTGAAAAACATCGCAGAACTAGAAATCCCGAAGTTAGAACACCACAGAGCCGCAGAAGACATGTGATGCACCGTTTAAGCCATCTTCATCCTCCATTCCTTGCACGCCTGATCAAGCTTCTCTGTCTTATCTTTACCATTTTCATACTTGGCACCACAACTGAAGCTGATGACCGAGCACGATCCTATTTGGGATATCGCTGAGCGAGTGGCAAGTGTGAGCGGAGGGAAGCTGGACGGACAGGCAAGGTCAGCCAGTTCCCGCTTTTGACCCGATTTAGAATTCACAAAAAAAGAAATTAAATAATTGCTAAACATGAAGAAAAGTTGCTTGCCATTAGCTGAAATTTCTTTATTTCTAAGAACTTGTGCATGGCAAGAAGTGTGAACGCCCATACATACTTTAGCTCGTTCCACAAGATCTTGGGATGTCCGGCAAATGTTGAGAGCACGCATGTCCTTGAAACCGAAACCAGCCCTCGCCTTCCGGGGGTTACTAATGCTTTGTCACTCGTATTCCGTCTGCGGCTTTGTGGCATTAGGTATCACTTGAGTTAGTACTTAGTTACTCAGAACTTTCCAAATTAATCAACAAGCGTAAGACAGCTGACTTATTATACTTCCCTATGTCTGCTGTCTTACGCTGGTTGAATAATTTCGAAAGTTCTGAATAGAACTGACAGAACTTTCGAAATTATTCTACAAGCGTAAGACAGCTCGCATAAGGAAGTATAATATGGATAGAATTAAACATGCTCACAGGAACGGAAGAAGCCAAAAAGCAGTGACGAAGAAACTAGGAATAGGCAAGAATCAGATGTTTGCGTTAATAGACAAAGCCGACAATATCATTACTAATATGGATGAGGAATGCTATAGAGAATATTCTGAGGAATGCTATAGAGATTTATACAGTACCAGTGGCACCCATGACGATATTGGAAGAGAGAATAGTGGAGAGGAATTTGAAATCCCACAAGTAACGCCGGAAGAACTAAAGAAAGCCTTGGGAGCCATGCAAAGGGGGAAGGCAGCTGGGGAGGATCAGGAAACAGCAGATTTGTTGAAGGATGGTGGGCAGATTGTTCTAGAAAAACTGGCCACCCTGTACACGCAATTCCTTATGACTTCGAGTGTACCAGAATCTTGGAAGGACGTTAACATATTCCTAATCCATAAGAAAGGGGACGCCAAAGACTTGAAAAATTATAGACCGATCAGCTTACTGTCCGTTGCCAACAAAGTATTTACTAAGGTAATTGCAAATAGAATCAGGAACACCTTAGGCTTCCGTCAACCAAAGGACCAGGCCGGATTTCGTAAAGGCAACTCAACAATAGACCATATTCACACTATCAATCAGGTGATAGAGAAATGTGCGGAATATAACCAACCCTTATACATAGCTTTCATCGATTACGAAAAAGCGTTTGATTCAGTCGAAACCTCAGCAGTCATGGAGGCATTACCTAATCAGGGTGTAGATGAAACATGTGTAAAAATACTGAAAGATATCTATAGCGGCTCCACAGCCACCGTAGTCCTCAATATAGAAAGTAGAAAAATCCCAATAAAGAAAAGCGTGAGGCAGGGTGATACGATCTCTCCAATGCTAATCACAGCGTGTTTACAGGAGGTATTCAGAGAACTGGATCTGGAAGAATTGGGGATAAGAGTTAATGGAGAATACCTTAGTAAATTGCGATTCGCTGATGATATTGCCGTGCTTAGTAACCGAGGGGACCAACTGCAATGCATGGTCACTGACCTGGACAGGCAAAGCAGAAGGGTGGGTCTAAAAATTAACCTGCAGAAAACTAAAGTAATGTTTAACAGTCTCGGAAGAGAACAGCAGTTTACGATAGGTAGGGAGGCACTGGAAGTGGTAAGGGAATGCAGCTACTTAGGATAGGTAGTGGCTGCGGATCCGGATCATGAGACTGAAATAACCAGAAGAATAAGAATGGGTTGGGGTGCGTTAGGCAGGCAATCTCAGATCATGAACAGCAGGTTGTCATTATATCTCAAGAGAAAAGTGTATAACAGCTGTGCCTTACCAGTACTCACGTACGGGGCAGAAACCTGGAGGCTTACGAAAAGGGTCCTATTTAAATTGAGGATGACGCAACGACCTATGGAAAGAAGAATGATAGCTGTAACGTTAAGGGATAAGAAAAGAGCAGATTGAGTGAGGGAACAAACGCGATTTAATGACATCTTAGCTGAAATAAAGAAAAAGAAATGGGCATGTGCATGACATGTAATGAGGAGGGATGATAACCGATGGTTATGAAGGGTGACGGACTGGATTCCAAGTGAAGGGAAGCGTAGCAGGGGGCGGCAGAAAGTTAGGTGGGCGGATGACATTAAGAAGTTTGTAGGGACAACATGGCCACAAGTAGTATATAACCGGGGTAGTTGGAGAAGTATGGGAGAGGCCTTTGCCCTGCAGTGGGCGTAACCAGGCTGGTGACCATGATGAGTTAGTGCTTGTAGCTGCGTTACCACTTACAGAGGAAAATGAAATTTTGTGTATTGAAACAAAGTCCCACACGTGAACTGGAAATTGGCTTGTGACAAGGCTTGCGCATTGCCCTTCAAGCTACTATGGCCCCTTTTCTATTAAAACAACATTGTAAATCAGAATCAGAATCAGAATCAGTTTTATTCATGACAAAATGAGGATAATTACAACATATGTATATACAGAAGGAGGTCCCGTAGTTAGAAACTGAAATGGGACCTCCTGTGCATGATGACTAGAAATAAGAATACATACAACAATGGCAACATGAAAAATTTACTAATAAAGGTTTTAGGAGAGAAAGCATAAATGAACAGAAAAGCAGCATAAGTACGTATTAAACAAAAACAAGGCTTCGACTTAGTCACCGAAAGGTGAAACTACAAAAATAGCTAAGAAGAAAGAAAGCAATATATATATATATATATATATATATATATATATATATATATATATATATATATATATATATATATATATATATATATATATATATATATATATATACATACATATATATATATATATATATATATATGCGGGAAGGAAATCAAGAGACAAAGAGAAAGTTAATAATACAACTCATACTATACTCAAATGGGAAAGTCGGAGGAAGCTAAAAGAAAATGCTTAAGTTCTGTACGAAATCTGTGAGCTTTGAACAATTTTAAAGGGAATGGTAACGTATTCCACAGAGATAAATCTGAAAAGTGTAGTGACTGCTTACCATAGTTGGTGCGAAATAAGGGTAAAATGAAGTTAATATCTTCAGCAAATCTTGTATTATTTGTATTAGTAAGGGATGTCTTTGGTATGATGGTTGCTGGAAAGCATTGTTTAATGCCCTAAAAATTAATATGGCCAGGCTATATTTAACAAGGTCAGTCACATTAAAATATTATGTGCATGTAACAGCCGAGATGCGCTAATGCTACGAGGTGAAAATATTATTAGCCGAATAGCTCGATTCTCAATGACTTGCAATGAAGTTAGGTGACTGTTATAAGTGTTTCCCCATGATTCAATGTTATAGTTAATATGAGAATGAACAAAAGCATAATAAAGCGACATGAGAGTAAAAAAGGATAAATATGGTCGTGCTTTGATTAAAACGCGTATCCCGTATGCTATTTTCTTTTTAACATTAGAAATGTGAAGGTGAAATTTGAGATGGCGGTCAAATACCGCACCTAAATAGGTGCAATGATCAATTGCATTGATTGAAATAGACTGAAGGAACTCAGGCGATCGCTGATGTGAGGCAAAAACGACAAAATTGGTCTTAATATGGTTAATCTGTAGTTTGTTAAGTTCATACCATGTGGAAATTTTCACGAGATCTTCATTGAGCTCGCGTGTTAGTGTTGATGTACGTTTGTTAGAGCTAAATATAGTAGTATCATCTGCGTACAGAATACACTTCGATGAGGAGATTACTCTGTAATTACTCTGTTAACGTTGCAGGGCTTTAGAAAACGTTTATCCTCCTCAACATCTCAGCGAAAAGCGCATGTGATCACTTTTCTCTTGTTAATGCAGTGTAGGCACCAATTAATAGAAAAACTTGTTTCGCCCTGGCTGAAAAATGCTTTGGCCCCAGCGTTGTCGTTAGCGTACGCGTTGTGGTAGTCTTCGCACTAGGAGCCAGCTGGTGCTCCTAGTGCGAAGATTACCGTCTGTAGCTACGCCGCTTCAGCATAATGAGTTGACTGGCATCTGTGCTCCTGTCCGGCTCAGCTGAATTCCATGCAATACTGATTAAGTCTGTCGCATAAGTGAACGTTCGGATAGTCAGATTTACAATGACGTTTCCGCAATCACGTGTTAAAAGCACGCGCTTAAAAACTGATTGAATAAAGGCAGAAATGATTCAGAGAATGTTTGTTTTTGTGTATATTAAAATCACGCTTTATAGTACATATTTATAGACAGTCGTAAAGGAATTGTTTGCAATGCATTATTTTTTTTCTCTTTATACTGAATATGTGCTCTTTGTGCACTCTAAGCAGCTCCTAATGTTTGTAATAAACAAGCTCATTAGGCATTTGGGTGGCCACAATGGCTTTCATTTCGCTTTGGAGTTCAGAAAAGTAGTCAGCACGGAGAAAAGTAAACTGCATAGGAGTAGAAAATTATAAATATTGTGTGATAGTGACACGCATGTGCAGGTTGTAACTTTATATTTACCATCTGCTATGGAGCGTTTGTCAACAGCTGTCCTCTGTGTTTGCCGTTGGAATGCGCATGACCCTGCGGCATTACAACCCGCTTGCAACAACAAACAGTACTGCCTAAGAGGTGCACTGGCAGTTTGAGTGTTCAGGGAAAGAAGTGCCGACGTCGTATCAGCTTTCGCTGCTGCCTGATGCGTCTAAGTTCTAGCGCTATGCTTGATGAAAAAAGCGCAAAAAGCTGGCGGGACGCATATAAGCGTCCCGCCAGCTTTTTGCGAGGTTTTCAAGAACGTTTGTGCTGATACCTTGTAACACGCTTAGCCGAGTCAGATATGAAGCTGGACGCAAGTGCCTGAATATTAGTTGTACAATGGCTAACGCAAAACTCGGAAAGCGCTACTGAAAATATTGCCTGTGCTTGCGTGTCTGTATGTGGACGCCACTGTTGTCGTGCTAAATAGCGACGTTGGCTTTATATAACCTATTGTGGTGTAGTCTCAAACATTGGAAAGAAGACGACAATTATTTGTCATAAATATGACAGCATTTGCATCTTAAAATAAGCGTAGTAATGTTGGCAGCTGCGTGATAACAACAAGGTTGACGGCAACAATGCTCTGTAAAAACGCGCATGCTTCTCATCTTCACACGGGCGAGTAAAATAATTCAGGGTAACGGGCCACAGTGTATACGGTAATTCAAGATGAATATTTCCGTAGGGGCGATTGGAACAGAGTCACAGCACCCTGTTGCAATAGTTTTGGTTGACCCTGGTTGGATGATAACGCCATCGCAACCCGCATGCTCAACCTGCGCGCCGGTTCCGTCGAGTTGTCACAGTGAAGGCACAAGACTAAGGTATGTCTCCAACGTTATGGGCGCTGCGATAGCAGATGGTAGCTTCCTATCCGTTCATTTACTGAGGTCGCCAACATAGTGACCTACAAAAGCGACTCACCCACTCAGCAGTCGAAAGTGGAGTCACCTACCACTAATCCTTGATATCCCCTTCGGCCACGATTTAAGAGCGCGCCACTTTGGAGGCGTATTTGATTTCATACTGCATAACTGAAATATACGGCTGTCTTTATTCGAATTTGTACGCTTGCTTTTTTGTGTGTGTGGAAGCTGTTCGGAATTTCTCATAGTGCTGTGAATTTTCGCTTCCTCTGTTTTGCCCACACGGGCTCCCCAGTGGTACCTCGTTCCCTTGGCGCATACCAAATGGGCCAAAAAGGAGTCACCAAAACATAACACACTGAAGAAAATGGTGGTCACTGCAAATAATGCGGTTTTCCATTACCGGGTACTTATGCTCGAGATATACCTATGAGCATAGCCTATAGGGATGAGCTGTAGGTCGTACTTGAAGGTTTTATTGAGCAGCACAGAGCGCTGGTGCGTCATGCTAAATTTCGTGCTGCATAGGCGAAGCCGTCAATTGCCCACGTGGCCAGCTGTCCAAAAACGACGTAGGACAAGTAAAGATGATTTAGGAATACCCCCCTCCCCCCCTCCCCCCCCCCCCCCCCAAAAAAAAGTCAGTGGCAGTGGCGCAAGCAATGTCTTGCGCTCTTTTGTTGAGGCATCTCTCTACTTGAGGGATACCTATAAATCGAAGTCGCATGCGCAGTTTTATGGCGTTATTTATTGTATTCCTATGTAGAACAAACCGCCGTTTGCTAGCACAATCTTGAAGCCCTGTTTCAGACGCTACAATCGTGTATGCTGTGCGTTACTTGGCGGGACAGCATGGCTGAACGTGGAGCCCCGGTGCGTTAGCAAATCAGAATTTCGTCAGAAAACGAAGCACATAGTGGACGTGCCTAGACGGTCTCTAGAGTCACAAATAGCTCTTCATCAAATATTATGAGACATGGCTACCTCAAAAATTAGAAGTGCATTCCTACAAGTGCGAACGTGACCTAATGAATTCTGTTGTCCCGAATTAAAAGAATTGTGATAATTATCAGCCTCCCCTGGAAATCGGGACCGACTAGTTGCTTTACCGTGAAGCTAGTTTGAATTTATTCTTGGTTTTCGGTACTTCATATCCTTAATACTCTCCAAACACATTGCCAAATACAAAGTTGTCTGCCCGCCCTGCTACCTGAATTACTTTTACCGCCTGAATATTTGAGAAGCATGAGTGTGAAGCCAGATCAACTGCCCAGTAGTGAACATTCCGACTCGTTGGACAGTCAGGCTCGTGGACATACAGTGACATTAATCATTCCATCTCGCCGGCCAATTGACCCATGGAACATTTGTTCCCTCGGACATTCTGCTTCGAAATTCCAGCCGAAAACTTTAGTTCATGTTACTCGTACCTTAACGCCACTGATCATCCTTTCGCTGTGTACTTCCATTCTTTAGCTGTTTATGAATCATTTAATGAACATCGGACAGGGGTTCCCAAACTGGGCGACATAGTAGAGTTGCGCAAGCCGCGAAAAAAATGTTACTTCACGCACCTTTGGGCCAACTACTACATTGTTTAAATTATTTGATATTATGTACGCTTCTTTTCCTCTGATAAGCCATTCAATTGATTGATCGTAAGCATCATCGTGAGGCTATTGATAAAATCATCGTTGGGAAAAATAAGTAGGCCAGGTGGCGAGTGACAGGAGTTCTGCGACATTCTGAGAAGGCAGGTGGAGTTCCCCAAGAACACGATATACTATGGACTAGCACTTGGGTACGAGGCTATTTCCACAGCTCTGTCTCACTGGCAACAGTGAACTGTGGCTTCCGCATAGAAGAATTTACGCCACTTGCCTTCAGTAGCGCCGCCAATGGTCGGTTAGTGATAGCCTGGCCGAGGGCTGGCACACGAGAACGGTCATCCAGGAAGTAACGCCCACCTGGCATCTCAAGCAATGCGTTTTGCCGCAGTTGCCATATGCTTTGCTTCACGTGATCCATGGGGAATCCGTGCTGGGCGTAGTGGACCGCGGGTGCGAAGAGCTCACTCATCGTCACCTAGGTAACAACAACACAGCACAAGGACATCTTTGAGCTGCTGCTCCCCTTGCATGTTAAAACAATGCAGTCACTTTGGCACTTCGTTCAACTGGTATTTGATTTCCAATGCGATTGCGGTAACACAAACTGCGACCTCGCCCATTCTATAAAAGAGGCTTAGAATAGTATTTCCTTGACTAAATGAACAATCTGGCATGCCTATAAGAAAAGGTTGAGCCACATAGCATACACTAAGAAGGATGAATAAGAAAGGCTACCCACATACGAGACATTCATCATATAATGTAATATCTTCATTTTAATGTATGGTTACTTCCTCTTACATGTTTTCTTCCAACAAAGTTCATGGATACGAGTTTCCAAATTAACTCTGTTTTAATGCGTCCAAATTAAGGTAAAAGGTCGCGGGTGTGATTCCTACCAATGGTCGTTGGTCGAGTGCCTAAGTAACTCTATGTAAATCAACCACGCCTTAATTAACCTCGCTTTAATTCACACCAAGAGCAGTGGGTTTGACTCACGCCCTTCACTATGTCAACTGGTATCCAACTTTGAGATAAGGCCAGTTCGCCCATATCGCTATGTTGAGTTGTGTGTTCGAGCGCCTTAATCAACTTCACCTTAATTAACACCAAAAGTCGTGGGTTGGACTCTCACCAGAGGTTGGTGGCTCGACTCCCACCAAAGGTCGTATATTCGACTCGTGAACTTTGCGATGTGAATTGGAATCATACTTGCAGATATCGCCGGTTTTCTCAAATCTCCAAATTAGTTCGACTCCTAACAGAAGTGGCGGGTTTGACTCCCGCCGAAGGTCGCAGGTTCGAGTACCTTTATTATATATATCCTAATAACGGCGCCTTAACTAACTTTGCCTAAATTAACCTCCAAGGTAGAGGGCTCGACTCTCGACCATCACGATGTGAATTCGAATGCAATTTGAAGATATCTTCAAGTAGATTCTACTCCCACCAAAGATCGTGGGTAAAACCCCATTCATTACCTCTATTTTATTAGCTGTGTCCTAATCAACTTTGCCCTAATTTACTCGACAGGTGGTACGGTCCAACTCCAACCAAAGGTGCGGGTTCGACTTGTTCGATTGCGTTAATTAACTTCGCATTAACTATATAGCATAAAAGGTCATGGGTTCGACTTCCACGAGAAGTCGTGGGTTTGACGCTCGATCTTCACAATGTCAATTGGACTCCAACTAGGTGATATGGTCCTTTCCACCATATCTCCATATCTCCCACCAAAGGTTGAGGGTTCGGAATATTTAATTGGCTCTACCTTAATTAACTCTCCGTTAACTTTGCCTTACTTCCCACCATAGGCAGGTCGTGCTGACGCTTCTTCTGCACTTCGGCTTCACGCTTTCTTATAAAGAAATTATAAAGAAATACACACGAAACTCGTGGATTCGACTCCCACCAAAGGTCGCGAGTATTAATGAAATTTGCCCTCATTAACACCGCAGGTAGCAGATTAGATACCCTACGAATTTTGGTTACGTAATGTCGGATGGTGTAGCGTCGGACATCGAATATTTTGTCCCATGAGCCATCTAAGGCTTTCGCCTTAATATTAGGGCGAGCGTTATTCGATCTTTAAATAATCAATTTTGAATTCCAGTAGGTGTTTGTAGTGACTGATGTGACATTGTGGCCTTTTTTCCTGATACTCTACCGACGAAATGTCTTCCCTCTTGAAAATTGCGAATTCGCTGCCTTCTTGCCCTTCCAAACCATGAGGACGGCGTAAAACGCTTCGTGCAGAAACCATTGCTGACTATTGTCAATGCAAACGGATTGCAGGGCGCCTTTGGAGAGCTATCCGGCTTATTAAAGGAATGATGCGCATCGCGAACTACATTCGTTGCGGCGAAGATATTTAGGTAGCGTTTCATTTTTTTCATTCCCAATTGCATATAGAACAGAACCGGTAACAGAACAAAGTTGCACGGAACAAAGTTAACATAAGCAGATTAAAACAGAGCCTCCACCACAATACAATAGTTAGGCTCGACAAAAGAAAGTGCCTCATTTCTGATAGCACAGTAGTGAAACTTTCGGACAACTTGAAGGTCTCGAGCGAAAAGATAAGCTGGAACGCTCTGTCGTGCTTATGGGCACAACTCTATGTTTTGGTTCTACCTAAACTGGGGGATGTCAAGTTCTACTTTCGCATCACCAAAGCCAAGCAGGCCCAGGGCCTTATTTGAGCCCGATCCCTCCGCCTTTACCCTTCCCCCTTTCAATAAAGTTTACCAACAAAAACACCCAGTCCCACCTTCACACAGAAAACGTATGGGAACGAAGTTTTTTCCCTGCTTCTGGAGAAGCATGTCTTTGCAGGTATGTCATGTGCCTCATTTAACTTCAGGCACATGGGTCAACTGCGAGCACCAGCCCGTCCGAAAACAAGCTAACCTCAGGTTATATCTCGCACCAGCGCAAACATAGTGACTTGTGTCTGCTTCTTGAGTACAATAAAAATGCTTTCCCTTTAAAATTGTGCGGCACACATAAAAAGTAAAATGAGCTCTGCCACCTCACAGCACTGCGACCATAAAATTTCACAATTACGTACTGATACATTTTCAAAAACATAACACTCGTACAATCTACTATGATGTGGCAATCAGTTCTGCGGGAGCCTGCGTAGAGGGCGACGGTTCATGAATTGTAAAATTTTCATCTGCTTGACAGAAGCACGAAACTACAGAGGAAATGCGTACGCGTTTCTAAGAAAGAAAGCTAGCCACCCAAAAAATGATTCTTGCTGATAGGGGGATCAAATGTGCTACCAAGGCATTTCCTTGCCGATCGCTCCATCATCTGACCTAACCAGGAGGCTAGCAGTATTGTCAGGTAGTTATGACGGTGAAGAAAGCAGTAAAACTGTGAATGACGAATATAGCGTTTTATTGGGCGAATCGGTGCCCTCAAGAACAGGCTACGCTGAAAGAACAATGACAGCGGCGAACGCACTCGGCAATCGTGGAAAACGTGATCTGCCGGTCAAGCGCGTCGGCTTTTATACATGAGTCATGGAAGCTTCAAGAGTAATCGCTGGTGCCTGCGTGTCTTCCAGAAAGTTACACACAATTCACGTCGCACACGCAATCTTATTACAGAAGCTCCGATTAGGACAGCAGATAATCATCGATAACATTCGAGATACTTCCGATACATGCAGGCACGTCCTGCGCTGAGCGATAATACTTGTCAGGTGGCGAAAAGCGGTGACCCGGAAAATATACACATGTACACGTGTCAAGGTCGCAAATTAATGGACAACTATGAACACAAAGACATGGAACATGCCATATCAGTTATATGAGTTGCAATAAATTTTCGCATGAATTTCGTTTCACGGAAAAAAGTTTCACTACGTCACACTGTGTTTAGGCTCTAGTTTCGAAGATACGCTTTTTCCTTCCAGACGCCATTTCCTACCATTACATGTACTGTACATTCTCCATATG
The DNA here is from genome assembly GCF_023375885.2 of Dermacentor andersoni. Taxonomy (NCBI): domain Eukaryota; kingdom Metazoa; phylum Arthropoda; class Arachnida; order Ixodida; family Ixodidae; genus Dermacentor; species Dermacentor andersoni. Next base: position 55,768,706 of record NC_092821.1, read on the forward strand.
GTTTTGCGTCAGTTTGAACACTTTCGAACTGTTCTTTGCTAGGCTTGCACGTTCATATTCATACATATGTCAATGAGCACGAAAAGAAAATGAAGAAAACGTCAGGAACGCAAGGACAGCTTGCACAGCATCAAATCAAACAGGATTTCCCAGAACATCAAAATTAGTAGGGCACTCTGTCTAGCGGTAAAGTTCTATAACGTACCTTTCCCGAGCCAAAGCTGCGAGCAATGTGAAGCCACGCTTTTGCCGCCCCCGGCACTGTTGCCTGGAGGCCTGAGATTTGCGCCTCTGAGTCAGACTCGTGAGGCTGGTCCTTTGACATCACGAGTTGTAATGACAGGGCGGCTGGGCTTCTTCCGCTGCGGAGGTCATGTTGTAGAATACTTTTGAAGTTCCTTGTTCGAAACTGGTTGCAGTGCTTAGTAGAACATCGGTAAACTTCTAACTTTCGGTGGTTAAGTGAAACATTAAATTTTTAACAACATAGGGACGGTATAACGTCAATGAAACCGAAGCGTGTTCGCTTATTGGCAAGAATGACAGAACTATCCTTATGTTTAATACAGGGAAAATGAGGCATCCACCCAAACGTAGCTAAGTGCAGCAAAGGGAACCCATATGGGTTCCTCGAAAGAAATGCTTCGCAAGGGCAGCCGCTCTACCATCTGAGCTAACCAGGCGGCTAGCAGATGGCAGGCGAAGTCGAATTTATCAACAACTCAGAAGCAAAGGCAAGAGTTTCACGTTATAGTTCTGCGGAAACCCGCAAGCTGGAGCAAAGTAATTAATAAAGGGAAAATGAGACATCCATACAAAAGTTGCCATGTGCTACAAAGGAAACCCATATGCGTTCTTCGAAAGAAAAGCTTCGCAATTTAAGAAAAGATGGTACTGCGGCTGCCCCGGAATTTTTCTTCAACTTCAGAAATCACAGTTCTGTCAAGTGAATGCATTAGAGCATCCACGCGGATAAATTTGATGTAGGAATTTCAAGTAAAGGTGAATTTGATGCAATATTTGCGAGGATTTCGCGAAACGTCTATCCACAAGTGAGGCCCGACGCTGGGAAGGCGGGAGGTGGAATTCAATACGATGAGCAAAAACGAGAACAAGGGGAAAGCCGGAGTCAACGATTGGACAGGTGGACTTTTCAGATACGTGGATGACAAGTGGACGCATAAACCTTGGTCTCTCGAGCTCTTAAATGCAGAACCGCCAATGACATATGATAGCCACCTAACTGGAAAACGCTTCAACTGAGCTTGATCACAACGGCCTGGATTTGCATTTTTTATTCATGCGGCTGGGCAAGGTTGACAGCCATTTCCGGCAGCGACTAGAATAGGTCTAGTACGACACAACTTGTCGGATATGATACGTCGTTTGCGGTTTTACAAAGGGATACTCGATGCAACAAAGTTTATGCGTACGTAGATTGATGTGAATGAAATACGAGTGCGTACGTCACGACAATTACAACAACATAAAGCTGACGGTGACGTTGGTGTGACAGTGTGAGCATGACGACCGATTTTTTTGAGGCAGCCAAGGCACTTTAAAGCCTTTCATGGGCCGATCCCGGAGGTAGTGCAGTCTGACACAGCTTCTAGAAATCCTAGCAGCGAAGATGTATAAAAATTTGAAACTGCATAATTAGGAGGTTTCTCGCGTGAAAACAATAATAAGACTATGAGGCACGCTGTAGTGGGGACTTCGGACCACCTGAAGTACTTTAACGCGCACTTGAATCTAAGCATACGAATGTTTTCATCCACCCCCTCTAAATGTAGCCGCTGTGGGCGAGATTCAAACCCGGGACCTCGTGCTTAGCAACCTAATGCCATAGCCACTAAGAAACGACGGTGGGTGATGGAAGAAACTGACCCGCTCTCGCCTCTATAACGAACTTGCCTACATGTGTCGCGCACGCCAGAAAGTAAGCAGTAATACTTAGTTACTTACGCGGTTTTCTTCCCAAATCTCTTTCCCGAGTCGGTCGTCATATGCCATTGCTATTCGTGCCCTTCGGCGTACTGCGCGTGCCACATGACTTGAAGAGTCATCTTGCACTGGCACAATAGTTGTATGCGATTGATTGTAGATATTACCGCAAAGATGAATTTGGCTAGTTGATGCACGTTCACATTTACATTCAGTGTCTACCCATTAGTGTAGGTGGTACATAGAACAATTGCAATGATTGTAGACAGGGAAGGTACGCTTGAAACGTAGACATTAAACCATAATCGTTATTATTTTATATTATTTAGGGAAACTGGCGGTCCTCTACAAAACACCTTCATCTTTCTGAGACGACATAGTCATTGGAGAAGTCGGTTGTGTAAACGACAAGCAAAGGTTCTTTGAAGTACTAGGTCCTTTCTTCCAGATATTGCATCGCATGTTGCTAGTGTGTGTGTGCGTAGTGAGACCAGCCCCCGGAAGGGATATACACATGGGGTGCATGCTTTACCCTGCCAGATTATTAGGTGCCTGTTTGCGTAGTGATTTGTGGAATTTTACGTCAGTTTTACGTCATAAAGAAACAAGAGCACTGCCGATTGCTTAGAGCATCATTCGGTTCTGTTGAGGGCTGAGGCTGGATTCCACTGAATACTCGAGTTACTTTTATTGCAAAGCTTTCAAACACTGCGACATTTGAATTTACGCACCTCAAACTGCATATCAGTAGTCAAAGAAACCTTCGAAATAAAAACACAGACATACACAAAAACAAGGCAGGCACCCAAGGGCGGGGGGGGGGGGGGGGGCGTAGTTCTTCGAAGCTATGCGGCATAAACTTCTCCCCCTCCACCCGCGCCACCACTCCTCACACACATTCCTAAGGCGCCGGCAAATTAAACTTGAGACTTCACAGCTATTCGGCAGACAAATTCTTGCTTCCTTTTCCACTCTTATTGGATGGCGGTAGTTACCGGCACGTCCTGGGATGTGAAGGCCAGTTTTCTCATCGATTCGGTGCCCGCGCGATTAACTCGAGATCCGTTCAGATGTCACCATGTATCAGCCTGCAATACTTAGGTGCAGCAGGCAGGGCTTAGATTTTTTATTTTAATTATTTTTATTTTCATTAAATTTTATTGCCCAACACCATCTTTATGTCACCCGATATTGAAGCGGTCATGCGCATCGCTGTTGCTTTGTTAGGTAAAGTTCCTTTGGTTAGACTGACCCAGGGACCAGGAAAGGGATTTAGTTTGCAGTCAGCTTGTCTGTGTGCTCGTGGAACGAGTTGCGGTCGGAGACAACGCCAGTTGCTTTTAACTTTTACTTTTGCTTAATTATTTCCTCTAGTGACGGCTCGTCGAGACCCTGGCAGATCCTCGGAACCCTAAACCCGCGATATAGGCTAAATAAGGTGGAAAAGAAAATCATGTGATACAGCGTCCGTCTTTAAACACTGCAATAACCGTTAAGCTCATAAGCAATATGAATGTCACTCGTTACTTCGTCTGGTTTTTTTCTAATTGTAGAGCTCTTTTCATGCGAAATTGGCAACTGGAAGCAGGAGTAGGAAGGAGTTGAGAAATTAAGCGACCTGCTAAAGGAGAGAGCGGAGGAAGCAGCCAATGAAGAAGGAATGGATCAGCATCATTTATGGATCAGCATCATTTTACTTAAAAAGAAGCAGAGAAAACGCCGCCGGAAGCGGAGAAGGATTCCGTTTGTTTTGAATGACGTCAGTCTAACCGCCTGACCTAACCACTTCTCTGCTATGCTTATGTGGGTGTTTTTTAAACGTACCGCGGTGGGCGCAGCACATCTACAGCCGCAGCCTCCTGTGACCTACGCGGTTGTAAGGGAATGGCGACCACGCATATTTACGCAAATTCCCAAATAAAAATAAGAGTTGGTTGGGGAACTTAACTTCGTGGAGCAGTAAACGAGCGATCCAATAGAACTGTGATTGTTCCACAGATATATATTCCTCCATATTTCTTCTAGAGGTAACTCAAAAATTTGCTATTAGAAATTTTCATTTAACACTTTCGCTTGTTTACTTGTTCTTGGCAGTCTCCTTGCTGCGCTTCTTTTCTGCCCGAGTCCATTTGATGTGGTTCCTTGTTTGTCAAGCAAATGAGAGGTGTATCTCATACTCGTCAGATGCACCTTATTTCCCTTCTCTTTTTCGGGTTCGCACCTCTTTATAGCGAACGGCGGGCATAAATCACATTTGTATAAGAAAATCTAGACCCCTCCCCCCACCTCACTTGAACAGAAAGGTTACCTTGGGTCCCGCCCCCGAAAAAAAATCCTGGCTACGTGCCTGACAAAAATATACGTATTAAAAACAGGCCGCTGCCGGCGGTTTGTATGGAAGGTTGAAAGAAGTCGCCGTTCTATAAACGCAACTTCTAGTCCATTCTAGGCTATGTATCTTAAGCTAATGTAAATAAGTGAGCTTCTATTGTCGGACTTGGAGCTTAACTTGCAGTTGTTGGAATGCTTACATTTGGGTTTCACTATGCTTCCTTTAAGTTGTGCCGGAAGAAGTTTGTTTTTCTAAGCATCGAAGTGCCGCACGCGAACCATGAAAGCTCCGTACGGAGAGCATCCCATCTAACATCGGTCAAGCGTTCAAAGAAAGGTAATGAGTGCCATCATGTGGCAAGTGACGTTGTTGTTCGAGCCGTCTTGAGCGGACTAGGTTATTCTAATAACATAAAGTTTGATCACCTCCATAAATAAGTTAGCCAAATCAATATTACTGACCTACTGGCCTATGTTTGATTGTAAAAGATATCTTTTCTAGGTTTTGGGGCAAGTACCACGTCCACTTCCCCGATCTGACAGTAAAGTTCTAAAATATGGTTTCAAACAACTACCGCATCTAAATGGCTGACTTATTGGTGGCGTAAATGTGACTAGGCACGGACGTCTCTGTTGTCTGATGATAAAGAATGGAGCCTAATTACGCAGTGAGTTAGCTTAGGGTCCTTCAGGTTTGGTAGGCGATGAATAGTAGGATTCCTCTTACTGCAGCAACGAGCACTTTCAGAGATGCCTTGTCAGAAGAAACGCGTAGTGGGCTGGAATTTATCAAATACATAGTTTTTCAAAGCGAATACATTTTTGACATTCGAGCATCAGTCATTTGAGCGAATACTTCCGATAATATTGTCTAATAAATATCAGAGAAATATAACCCAGTTTGCGGAAGACGACTTCAAACACGACACCGTCGCTCACTGCCGTGTACCTCGTAGCGTGTTGATTTAATAGCTTAATCCTTGTTAGTTCGACGCTCCCTCTATGCCTTCTAGTGGATGAGCGCATTCATAGTTATAATCACCGTCGCACTTCGTAGAGTTGACCGCGAGGAAGGACCGCGCTTAACAGATGGAAGGTCAGTGCAAGAGTAGCAAAGTCTCAGTTATATTGTTGCACTATAGCAGTTTCGGAGAAAGTGCGTCGCTGAAGCAAAGCGTGATACCAAAATTACTACTGATCGTCCTTGAAACAGCGAAAAGACCAGTTATTTTGAATACTTACAACGCCGCACAGCAGCATCGAGTATTAGCGAGTTTATGACCAGAGGAATGACAACAGATATAAATTTCCTAAGGGGGGCGCAGTTTTTTTAGCGCACCAGCACTGTGTGGATGAGCGGCTCACCATCCGTCCACACACCGAACTTTCTGCGTCTTGGGCTCGTAGTGCAGGGCGAAGCAATCGCCGCCAAGTCCCATGGTGTAAGGCTGCAGAACTTGCATGCAGGCCGCCATTGCGAGCGTTGCGTCAGCCGCGTTGCCGCCGTGGCGTAGTACATCTGCGTGCGTGAAAAAGGTTGTTGCAGCATTGCTGGTGTCGAATAAAATCTATAAAGCAAAAAAGCCAATTTCGCAAGACCACTTGTTGTGACTTTCATTGCTCGATGTAAATTCTGCTGTTAACTGGATACGCTGCCTGCAACACTGCGATAAGCAAAATTTCCCCGAATATTTACACGCTTATCCAGGTCGGGAGGTAACAACATACGTTACGACATGTTGCGCTCAACAGTTTCAGAATAGCGTTTACTAATTGCTCGTCTCAGGATTCGTCTCATTCGAGCTCCCAGTAGGCTTCCCGACAAAGTCAGGAGACACAACCATCACACATGTCTTAGTGAGCGTAGGCTGCACAGCAGTTTGAAAGGCTGGGCTGCAGGTATAACCTTGGAAACATTTCTGTTACTGCGCCGATCGAGGGCTGCTGCCTGCTGCTTCACATGCGCTCCGTAGTTTTCGGGATTTTGATCCGTCTAACCCAATTGGACCGTCCAAATTTTGGTCGGAACCGACGCCGGAAGCGGAACGGACCACGAGGACACCATTTTCGAGCCGGTGGGTCCACTATTTTTGGGTTTACTCGAACTTGAAGAATCCCTACGTGGCCGGCAGAAGCTAGGCCCATTAGGCCTAACACGGTAGCGGGGCTCCGCGGCCCTCCCAGCCTCGGCCAGCGGCAGAGGAGCCTGGAGCGATGTCCCGAGTCATCAACCCCAACCTAGCACACCTACCACCCCAAGTTTCGACAAGTTTCATGGCGGAAACACATGAAATTATGGATGAAGATTTCAGCGACGCCGCCGGGGACACCCTCGCCCACGGAGCAGCGGTAACTACTCAAGCCCTGAAAGGCAGCACCCCAGCGACACCAATGTCACAAGCAAATCAAGGTAAGGACACAGACGCGGATTGGGAGATCGCCATATCCAAGCGGCAAAGAAAACGACAACGTAGTGGAGAAGCAGAACTTTTGGCGGGAAAGAAGCTAGGGAATGAAAATTACCTATACTCGACGAAGAGCACAGATGGCGCACCAGCTGTGGCCAAGCAAGGAGAGGGAGAGAGAGCGCCGAGGAGGAGACTGCCTCCGCTCCCCAGAGATGATTTAAAGATAGTCCTCCGGCCGAAGGGACTGGGAGTGAAAAACCTGCAGACACACCAAGTGGCGCGAGCGGTGGTTGCGGCCAGCGGACACGGATGCAGGGCTGAAGACCTCATCATCCGGCTCCGCACGGGCTCAAACATCATCATAATTAGTACAGACAACGAAAGTGCTGCTCAGCAAGTCAGGCGCATCACGCAACTGAAGATTGGTGAGCACAGCTACGAAGTCAACACGCGCACGTGGCGGCGCCGGAGGGAACTCTGCGCGGGGTCATTCCCGGGGTGGACCCGGGGACCCTCGCCGAAGAACTCAAGACAAGCTCACGAACACGCACGCAAGGGGTGAAGATTTTAGCGGCGAGAATGCTAGGCCGATCTAGCACAGCTGTTATCACCTTTGATGGCCCCATCCTCCCCAAGCAAGTTTTGTACTACGGGGGAGAGATGTGGTGTTATCCATACAGACCAACGCGGTAAGTTTGCTATATCTGCTGCCAGCAAGGTCACCGGTCGGACGTCTGCCCGACCCCCGGGATCAGATCTTGCAAGCAATGTGGCCAGAAAGATCCGGAAGAACATCATCAATGTACACCCAAGTGTCTGCTGTGTGGGGTCTCCCACGCGGTGGGCACAAAGGACTGCAAACAACGCCTAAAGTCGACCAACGAACTACGATGGGGACCCCAGGGCCAGCAGCGGCGGGGACGCAGCAGGAGCAGAAGCGGAGCAAGGCGACCGCGCTGGTTCCGGAATGAAGATCAAGAGAAACGGAGCGACTACCGGAGTGAATCCAGGAGCCGCAGCCGAGGGCGCAGCCACAGTCAAGGCCAGGGCCGAAGCCGGGAGAGGGACGAGTCCTACCCACCCCTGGGCGGCGCGGGCCAGCAGACCTGGGCGAAGCCAAAACAGCAGAAGAAAAGCGGCGGAGTTAAGGTGAGCTGGGGAGCCGGCCCTCTCAAAACGCTTTTTGCTCCGCACAACAACATAACCAATAACACAAGCATGCTGACAGAAAACGAGATGAGGCTTTGTGCCGAAAACAGTAATCTTAAAGACGAGCTTGAGCTCTGCCGCGATGAAACCCGGCAGCTCAAGAAAAGAATAGACGACCTAATCCAGAAAATGCAAGAGATGAGAAAGGCAGGTTTCTCATCAGTTAGGGCGCCATCACCGCCGCAGCAACATATAGAGAGCACGCAAACTAGCGAGGGGAACACGTCAATTGAAGACCTCAAAGCTTTCATGCAGCAGCTAAATCAAAAGATAGCCCTGCAAGACCAGAGCTTCCGCAACTACGTAAAGAATCAAACTACACAGAGAACAGTAAACGACGCCAGAGACCGCCTCTACAACGAGCGCAGGTTTGGATCAGAACCCCAGGGAACAAATAACAATAACAATACATCAACATGGCAGGACCAAACCAACTAGAGATCTGGCAGTGGAACTGCAGGAGCTACAAGCGCTAGCAAGGGCTCCTGCAACAGTTCATTAACACTAGAGGAAATCCACCAGATTTAATACTACTACAGGAAACAAATTGCATCCCAACCCTAAAAGGATATACGTGTCAGGAAAATGGACGAACAGCGACTTTAATAAGCAACAAAATAACAACCATAACGCATAAGGAACTAGAAGACACAAAGCTAGAACATATAGTGACCGAAGTGATTCCAAAACAGAAAAAGAAAGCTAAGAGCACTTTCGTAATCAATCTATATAGCACACCTAAAAACAGAGGAAACTTCATTAAGCTTTTTGCGGAAGCGAAGAAGCTTGCAGGGCAAAACACCCTAATAATAGCAGGAGACTTCAATGCGAAGAGTCCGCAGTGGGGCAGTAGAATCGAAGACAAGAAAGGGCGCAGTATCTGCACAGCTGCAGAAAACATAGGCTGTGAGCTACTCACAGATGAAAGCCAACCCACCAGACAGGGCAATAGCGTAAGAGTGGACACGTGTCCCGACCTAACCTTTGTCAGGGGCGCTAAGCAAGTCGAATGGGAGAACTTGCAAGAAAACCTCGGCAGCGACCACTACTTCATCAGGGCCCGCAGAGAGGCAGAAATCATCAGGAGGAAGATTGGCAAGGCGAGTCTAACAGACTGGGATGCATTTCGAGTCCACTGTAAACAGCTAAAAGGGGACATAACCTCGGCAGAGGATTGGAGCCATCAACTCAGACCAATGAGAGATCTCTACACAAAGGAAGTGGAACGAACAGAACAAGCACCAGAAGTGGACAAACGACTCCTCAGGCTATGGGAGGCACGACGAGGCCTAACCAAGCGGTGGAAGTGTCAGAAGCTAAACAGAAAGCTAAAGAAGAAAATTGCCGAAATAACTCAGCAAGCAGAGGAGTATGCAACGCAGCTGGCAAGGCAGGGGTGGCAGCAGTTTAGTACCTCACTGAATGGCACCCTAAGCACAGCCAGAACATGGCATATCCTCAGAACACTCATGGATCCGAGCAAGAGCAAGGCGGAAAGCAGCAAATCCATTCAGAGGTTAATCCACCAGTATGAAGGAACAGAAGAACAACTGCTCCAAGCAGTACGGGAAAAATGCTACGGAAAGATCTCGGTAGAAGGCTACCGAGGCGACTACCAGGGTGAAGAAAATTCAACTACAGACCGACCCATCACAAGAGAAGAGGTCGTCGAGGCTGTAAGGGCTACAACAAAGAACACAGCAGCAGGGGCGGACAAAATCCGAAACTCGCTAATTCGAAACCTCAGCGACGAAGCAATTGATCAGCTCACCCTCTACCTCAACAAACAATGGGAGGAAGGCAAAGTACCAGCGGAGTGGAAACACGCCGTAGTGGTGATGATTCCCAAACCCGGCAAAAAACTCCAAATTGAAAATCTCAGACCAATTTCGCTTACATCATGCCTAGGCAAGCTGTACGAAAGAATAGTGACCCGAAGAATCCAAACGCATCTTGAAGACGGAGGATGGTACCCCAACACCATGTTCGGCTTCAGGCCAAACTTGTCTACCCAAGATATCTTGCTACAGCTAAAGGAAGAGGTACTCGAGACAATGCCGAAACACGGGGAAAACATGGTCATGGCCATCGACATCAAGGGAGCCTTTGACAACGTGTCCCACGCCGCCATTATGGAGGGGATTAACACCACTAATTGCGGGAAGAAAGTCCATGACTATATCAGAAGTTTCCTAACCGACAGAACAGCGACAGTAGGCCTGGGAGACCTACGGAGTGACGCCTTTCAAACGCCATGCAAGGGCACTCCGCAGGGCTCAGTAATCTCGCCAGTACTCTTCAACATAGCAATGGTCAACCTTACCAAGAAACTTAGCAAGATCCAAGGAATCAGTCACGCAATGTACGCGGACGACATAACGATCTGGAGTACTCAAGGCTCACTAGGGGATAAACAACAAGCACTACAAGAAGCTGCCACCTGCATCGAAGAATACACAAAGCAAAGAGGCCTCAGATGCTCCACGGAGAAATCTGAACTCCTCAGGGTGGGCAGACACGCCACTGATGCCCCGCTCGAAGTAAGGCTAGAAGGACAGAACATCCCGGAACAAAAGATGATTAGAATCCTCGGCATGTGGCTGCAAGGAAGCCGGAAATGCAGCCACACAATCTGCCTGCTAAACAAAGCAGCAGGACAGGTGGGCCGAATGATTAGCCGAGTGGCACACAAGCGATATGGCATGAAAGAGGAGGACACACTAAGCCTGATAGTCAGCCGGGTCACATACTCACTGCCGTACCATGCAATCACCAAAACCGAAAAAGAGCAAGTGGAGACCATCCTCCGGAAAGCGCATAAAACAGCTCTCGACCTCCCAAGGAACACATCCAACGACAAACTAATGCAACTTGGAATCAGCAACACTTTTGAAGAACTGAGGGAATGCCAGCTTAACGCACAAGTACGAAGACTCAGCAATACAACAACGGGAAGGGCGCTCCTGACAAAGCTAGGTCGGGAAGTAGAAAAACCACAAAGTAGCAGGGCCACAATACCAGACCCACTAAGAAAGAAACTACACATACAACCTATCCCTCGCAACATGGACCCAAACCTCCATGCGTATAGGAGACAGGCTAGGGCAGAGTTTTACGAAAAGACGATGGGACATCGGGACAATACAGTCCATACCGATGCGTCCCTATACTCACAAGCACACAATTACAACGCGGCAGCGGTAATAGTAAATAATCAAGGAGAATTAATCACAGGACTCACGGCCGAGGTGGCTAACATAACCGAGGCAGAGGAAATTGCTGTCGCACTGGCAGCGGAAGAAGGTTATAGAACAGGAATATCCCTCAATATTCTAACAGATTCACAAGAGGCGTGCCGGAGCTATATAAGAGGCAGAATTAGTAACCCGGCGCTCAAGATCCTCAGCAGAGTTCCAATCGCTGAGGGACAACCCACACATAACATTATCTGGATACCAAGCCACGCAGGGATCAGGGGCAACGAAGGGGCAGACAGCCTAGCTCAAGGGATGACCAGCCAAGTAGGAACGTCAACCGCCCCAGAGGGGCCACAGATTAACTGCGGGAACAGCTATTCAGAGCTATTAAACCTCTATAAGGGGCTAAGATATCAATATCCCACACCACATAAAGCATTAACAAAGGAGGAGGCCGCAGGATGGCGGAGACTGCAAACGGGCTCCTTCCCAAACTTACACATACTAAGTAGGATGTTCCCCACGCAGTATAGCGCAACCTGTCCGTGGTGTGGAGCTAAACCAACATTATACCACATCACATGGGAGTGTACAAGAAACCAGGCATTCCACAAACACAAAACACCAAGTGCGGAGCAATGGGAGAGCTGGCTCACCAGCCGCGAGCTAGAGGCTCAAAGAGCTCTAATAGCGCACGCGTGCGAGGCGGCCCGGCTCAGTGGAGCCCTGGACTAGGGGCCCATCCGTGGCTGAACAGGACCCAAGCTTCAAGAATCAAGACTTCGGCCTCGACCCGCAAAAACCTTAAAAAAGTCAATAAAGCTTTCCATTCCATTCTTACTGCGCCCGCTTGACATGTAAGCGCGGTGATAATTACCCAGACCGGCTTGGCTCGCGAGCATCTCGTCACAAACCACAGCTGCCTTTGGTGCAACCACAGGAAAGCAAGAAGACAGCTTTCTCAGGCCCATGTAGCTCCGAAAATGCATGGCGCATACACTTTTCACTGCACCGTTCCGGTTGCAGGCACAATTTCCTGCACACAAGCAGAAGTGCTGCTTCGTTCCCACACGAACGCGGATATAAGGCAGCTGCTTTGGGCTTCCATACACAGCTGGTGCGTAATTATGCAGCAGGGAGCACTGAATCACGTGAACACTTCTAAAGTAAAAAGAACACTGTCACAGCTTTTTTTCTGCAATCAAGTTCGCGAGGTGCGTTTGGCAGAACAATGATTTACGAGGATGAGCTTTCGGTATCCTGTATCGAAAACTCACTGCAGGAACATCACATAGGAAAACGTCAACTATTTGATACGCAGCAGGCTTCATAGCTACCTATCCAGCCGCTTGAAAATTACGACTGGTACAACGGATTGTGAAACATAACGAAAGAAGTGAACCCGCTACATATCATGACATACGCAACATGAGCAAAAATACGCCATCGTTTGTCTTCTCGCTCACTTTACTATACATTTTGCACGTGTCATTCAAACTTGCAGCACAGTTCCGACCTGAAGTGCTTCGAGTTATATGCGACCTATCTTAAACCTAACTTTCAGCAATGATTTCACAGTTAATGCACTATCTTGGTGTACACAATAATGTACATAGCGCCTGAAAGTTTAGTGGACACATCAGCTAGTCTCGAAGCTTCATTGTCCTTTACGATAACAAGCGAGTTTTTGTTGAATACAATGGAGGTATATAGTGGTGAGGAACATGAAGGAACATGTAGCACTATACAGGGTGTCCTTTTACCTGCACCAAAATGTTTAAATTCGAGTAATATAAATGGTGGTAACGTTCTGTTTAGCATTCGAACATACGGATAGGCGGCCTCTAGATACACGAGCAATTTCAGCATTTACGTGCTCATTTAGCGAAGTTTTGCTAATTAAATTTCTAATGATCTACAATAGGTGGCTACAGCAAATGAGTACTTTGTGGCCCGTCCTCGATACTGCCTATCCCAACGATCAAATTTTGAATGGCGGAGTTCATCTGGGAGCTACGCCAGCAATTATTTCCTCGTGGCTGGCTTCTTGAAACCGAAACTGGCTGCACAAAGAGCATCTGTGTTGTTGGTGTCACCGCCCCCTGCCTTTCGTCACGTCTCCGAGATCACCGGTGGTCCAGCCCCCCGAGCAGCCTGCGTTATCTTCTTGCTGTCTGCGGCATAGGCCTAGCGCTTCAATTCCAGCCGGGCAGCCAAATTTACTCCATAATTCCGTTTGGCGCCACGTTGGCGCGGTAGCGCCAAGCCCGCTCTTTGGGCTTATGGATACCGGAGGCATGGCGTCATATCAGTCTGTAGCGTCAACTGCAAACGACACAGCTCAAAATGGCTTCACTGGTCGGCACTAGGCTGTCAGTTGAAGAAAAAATTTACATGGTGATGGCTTATTTGGCTATGAACTGAAACGCTCGTCTAGTGGCGCAACACTATTACGCCTGCTATCCAGGCCAGCGAGTTCCTGCGCACACATCGTTTATACACGTGTTCAACGTTTTTGCTGATACTGCATAGTTAATGACACGGCGGAAACCGAAAGAATATGTGATAAGCAGAGTTCCAAGAAACCATCCACGTGTAATGAAGAAGAACAGCACAAAGACAAGGCCAGCCAGATCGCTTGTATCATGCTTGCAGTGCAACCAGCCGCATCGCCAGTGCTTAGCACGAGTGTGAGCCGTTCGGGCAACCAGCTGTTCTTCCTCTGCGTCACCTGCCTTCTTCGTTAAGAAATGACGCTACCTGCTGAACTGTTCAATACACCCCAATAAAATTGGTAGAAGGCGCGGGGTATTCAAGAACATCTACACCCTGGAACTCCGGCCTCGGACTCTGCCTCCCGTCAGGCCTGACTCTCCCCAGCCGACGTCGCCGCCATCCTCCGTTGCCTGCTCTGGCGCTGTCCCGCAACGCGATCCAGCGGTTTTCAGCGGTACGGATGGGCAGGACGTCAATGAATGGTTGTCTACCTATGAACGGGTGAGCTTGGACAATCGATGCGACGATACGGCCAAGTTAAATGCCATTATCTTCTACCTTGCGGGAGTGGCTCACCTGTGGTTTAAAAATCACGAAGCCGAATTTCAGTCCTGATCCGCGTTCAAGACCAGTTTCGCTGAAGTTTTCGGTCGCCCCGCCGTCCACAAGTAGCGCGCCGAGCAGCACTTACAAGAGCGAGCGCAACAACCCGGTGAAACATTCACCTCTTATATCGAAGAGTTTCTCGACCTATGCAAATGTAAGGGTGCTTCTACGGCCGAAAATGACAAATTGAAGCACATTTTGAGGGGAATCGCTGAATAAATCTTCGAAATGTTGATCGCCAAGAGTCCGCTCGCCGTAGCAGAGCTCATAAAGTTGTGCCAAAGCTACGGCGAGTTCACGAGGCAGCGCGATTTGACCAGGCGCCCCTCAGTGGCTGACGAGGCCTTCTTCCATGACAGTCTTCTCTTATCACTCCCCCGTGCTCACACAAATCCAAGCTTTCGTGCGGGAGGAAGTTGCACGTCAGCTTTCTCTACTACCCTTCGCTGAGCTACGCCAATAGCAGCGGCTGGCGTAACAGCCTCCTACACAGCTCGCTCCTACGCTCCGGCGGGTTATTGAAGACCAAGTTGCTGAGGCTCTATATACAAATGCAGCATCAGCAGTACCCTATAGCCGCGCAGCCTCCTCGTCGACCACTCGTCGCGCTACATCCACGGCCACTACCACCCGTTAATCATCCCGTTCATCGACCTGCTGCTACCTTTGCTAATCCTCGGCGCAAGCAAGACAAAGGCCCATATGTTATGCCTGCGATATTCCCGGCCATGTTGCACTACTCTGCCGCCGCCGCATTCTGCACTGTGATGGGTTTGTGCAGTCGCTTCCCTATACAGACGTGCAACCTTTCTACGGCACTTATTTTAGTCGGCTGTCGAAGAGGCCACCAGCCGAGCGCCCGGTCCTTACACGTCGTTCACCTTCCCCGCGTCGCCGCTCGTTGTCCCCCATGTGTCGGCGCCCTTCACCCACGCAACAGGAAAACTAACCGCCGCAGTTCCGGAGACAGGAGCGGCATCGCCATCTATCTGTAAAAGTCCTTCATTGTCGTCTTCGAACGTTGTCGACCTTACTGTTGACGGCGTCCCTACCGTTGCATTAATTGATACTGGAGTAGTCGCGTCTGTCCTAAACGAACGGCTTTATCGCGCTTTACGAAATTTACGACACCACTTTCTGGGTTTTATCTTCTAACAGCAAGGGCCCGTCAGTTCAGCCTTCAGCAGCATGCACAGCTAGAGTTGTTATTCAGGGCGTTCTCTATATTGTGGAGTTTGTGGTTCTGCAGCCCTGCTCTCACGACTTGATATTTGGGTGGGACGTTCTTTCGCGAAAAAACGCCGCCACCAATGGTGCACGTGTTGAAGTTGTATTATCGCCTCTGTATGACGTGCCCCCCATCGGCGCCACTTCTCTTCCTGCTAAGCTAGGCCTTCGGGAAGACATCGTCATACCGCCGTACTCGTCTGCCGCTGTTCCTGTCTTCTGTAGCGCTGTCTCCGAAGGCGCTGTCCTCTTCACTGCTTCGGAGGTCTTCATAACCCGCAAAGATGTTCCCCTCCCTTTCGCCAAGCCTGACATTTCAGCCGGTTTCAGCTCCATCGTTTTCTGCAATCCGCTTCCTACAGCCCTGAAGGCTCTTTGCGGCGAAGGACTTGGCCGTGTTCAGCCTCTTGATGACATGTTCATAACATACGTGCCGAATGATTCGTATGCAGAGCTCAATGACTTTTGTGCACTTTCCACTTCTGCTCCGCCATCACCTGACTTATTCACACCTTTCATTGCCGATGACCTTACTTCCGTCCAGTGCTCCCAGCTTCTTCACCTGCATGCCCAGCTCCGTTCTTCTTTTGATGTCGCTCAGCCTACTCTGGGTCGCACGTCAACCGTCAGAAACTACATCGACACTGGCTCCAACGCGCCATTGCGGCAGCGCCCGTACCGTGTCTCCGCCAAGGAGCGTCAGGTGATCAGTGAGCACGTGGACGACATGCTTCAGCGCGGCGTCATTCGACCTTCCAGTAGCCCGTGGGCATCACCGGTGGTTCTCGTCACAAAAAAGATGGTTCCATTCGGTTCTGCGTCGATGATCGGCGTCTTAATAAGATAACGCGAAAAGACGTCTACCCTCTACCGGGCATTGACGACCCTCTGGACCGCTTGCAAGGCGTTAAATTCTTCTCTTCGTTGAATTTACGCTCGGGCTACTCCCGATGTTAGCAGTTGATCGCCTTAAATCTGCATTCATTACTTCAGATGGTTCATACGAATTTATTGTGATGCAATTTGGCCTATGCAATGCGTCTGCTACGTTTGAACGGCTGATGGGCAATATCTTGCGCGGCCTAAAATGGAGCACGTGTTTATGGTACCTCGACGACAGCGTTGTGTTCACCCCTGATTTCAGCTCGCATCTTCTTCGCCTTAGGCAAATGCTGACGTCTTTGACCAACGCAGGCATGCAACTGAAGCTGAAAAAGTGCCAGTTCGCCGCGCGCAAGGTTATGATTCTAGGTCACGTGGTATCACAAGACGGCATTTGCCCCGAACCATCAAAACTTCGCACTGTGGTAGAGTTTCCTAAACCTAAGACACTCAAACAACTAAATATTTTGTATGAAAGCCCGGAAGAAGCACGCGAAAAGTTGCCGAGTCTTGTGGAGCGAACATCAGAACAGTGTGGAAAGTCCTCATGAAACATCGATTGTACCCATTTCATCTGAGCTTTCACCAAGAACTAAAAGACAGGGACTTCTCGAGATACCTGGACCTTTCAATTGGGCGCTGATTGCTCCAGACTGAGATGCAGATTTCCTCAGGAAAATCACTTGGACACATAGAGCCTAGTTTTATCGAAATTCAGTTGTGAACATTCACAATGCACATTTTTGGGGCAAATTTAAATCTTCACTAGCACCGAGAGCAACCACCAAGTACGGTGGTTGTGTCTCGGTTAACGTGTGGTGCAGGATTTACAATGACAAAGTTATCGATTGGGTCGTATTTTTTTTTGCTGGCACACTCACTGGCATGCAGTACACCAAGCCGATACTGAAAGGAGTCGTACGAGAATTCATCGGTGAACTGCCTCTAATCCTTTCGAAAGACACTTGATACCAACATGACGGCGCTTCTCCGCATTCTTCTTCTAGTGCTGTGTCGTGCCTGCACAGCACTTTTCCTCTTCCACCGACCACCAAGTACGGTGGTCGGTTAACGTATGGTGCAGTGTATGGTTAACGTATGGTGTAGAGCTGGGGGTAAAAAAAATTCCTTAGGAGGGCATCCTGAGAATCAACATCATTATCTAAGCTATTGAAGCATTATAGTAAGTCGCTTAGCACCTGAATGACAAAATCAGTGCTAACAATAGTTAAAAAGAAGACTTCCGAAAAATAAATTAAGCGCCTGCGTAAACAATGAATATTACGCCAAGCCGTAATGCCAAACAGCAAGTAACCACGGCATTTTTGCAATTCGTGCTGATAAAGCTAGTATTGCTCCAGTATATTAGCATTATTAGCCTAAAATTCGCGCAACCATAAACAGCCAGTGCATATAATTATTAACATATTAATCTATGCATCCACAGACACTCTTCTTAAAGGAATAAGAGCTTGAAAGGTTGTCTTCGGGGACAATGCTCTTTTGGTGTATTCAAGTATTCAGTTGTATGCGAAGCTATTCCTCATTTGCAAATAAAAGAATCTATCTTGCGTGCACTCTTAAAAATTTCTTATCTTGTCCCATAAACGTCATTTGTCTTGCCCGCACTTCCTTTCTTTAACGCTGCGAGTGCGGTACTTCATAGTGACGAACGGCATGCGCGTTGTCTGCGGGACATAGCTTTCTTGACAGGAAAGTAGCGAGTACAGCGTCTCCAAGAAAGGAAACGCAAGCGAGGCAGATGATGATTATTGTTTTGGATCAAATATACACTCAAAAGAGTGCAACTGCTTTGGGAGTGTACATTCTTCTACAACCATGGAACACCTATGTAGTACCTAGCGATTGGCATGTCCGAAACTTGCGTTGAACGACTGGGGCATAAATCATTACACTGCCGTCATAAGAACGTCACCACTATTTTCGTGTACTCACACAGGTGATCGCTTCACATATATCTGCTTGCCTTAACAAAAAAAAAAAGGAATGCTTGAATTCACCTCATAACGCTTTGTGTATCCCCAAGCAATTGTAGGTAACCAGCTACCCACAATATGTGTCGCAGACCATCGATTCCGCTACTGAGTAGGATCTACATTTTTTTTAGGATCTACAAAAGGAGGGAAGGCAGGAGCTTACCTACCGCAAGAATCCTGTAAGAGTCAAAATATTCAGTGCATTAAATAGCCTTTTTATTCAATAAGCGATGTCGAGGAAAATAGAATGTTGTTACGGGCTATGTACAAGGCGTCTATTTCAGGGAGCCACAGGGCAAGTGCGCGCCGGTACTGCAGGACGTCCTTATCTTCCTCGCTGCCCTCTTAATGTAGTTGTGGCTGCCGATGCTGCTCCTCCACTACCTTTGACGCACTGTAACATGGCTTCTCTCGTAGACGAAGCCCTCCGGGCGAGAAGTCAGTGGGTCTTTCGTTGAGTCAACGGCTTCAGGAGGCTACATGCGTGATGTCGGTCTTCGATGACCGTCTTCCACTGCAAGTGAGACGCGCAATTCTATAATTCACCTCGCTGAGACGCTCAAGCACAATGAACGGTCCAACATAGTCGGCGAGCAGCTTTTGACATAGACCGCGTTTACGCACGGGAGTCTATAGCCACACTAGGTCACCCGGATCATAAGTGACTTGCCGGTGTCGACTATCATATCGCGAATTGTACTGCTTTTTTGAAGCTAGAGTACGTAATCGAGCGAGGCGCCGAGCCTCCTCCGCTCGGCAGAGGGTTTCGCGGTACAGGCTTCCTCGTGATTACCAAAAGGAAAGATAGTGTCCAACGTGTACCTCGGCGGACAAGCGTAAAGAAGGAAAAATGGACTGTATCCAGTGGTCTCATGTTGCGCGGTGCTGTATGAGTAAGTGAGGAACGGCAATACTTCGTCCCAGTTCTTGTCCTAGCTTACGTACATGGAAATCATGTTCACAAGTGTTCTGTTCGTGTGTTCTACCAGACCATTAGTCTGCGTGTGTGATACGGCGTTGAGTGTCGCAGGTTGGAGGCGCACGAACGTAGAGGTTTTTCAACAAAATCGGCTGTGAACTGACGGCCACAGTCGCTAATGATCACTCGAGGGGGCCCATGACGAAGTATAATGCAATGCAGCATAAACTTTGAATCTTCGCCTGCAGTTGCGGAGGTTAGTGCTGCCGTCTCGCAGAACCGAGTCAGGTAGTCGGCACGCACAATAATCCAGCGGTTGCCTTTGGAAGGACGTGAGAACGGTCCTATGAGGTCGGTGTCTACTAGCTCAATGGGGGAACTGCCTGACATCACAGGCTGTAAAAAACCGGCTGCAGCTGCAGTAGGTCTCTTGTGGCTTCGACACTCGGTGCAAGTGGCTACGTATGCCTCCATTGCATTGAGCATTTGAGGCCAGTAAAATCTCTTCATTGGCACGATGGAGTGTCTGCCTAGACCCTAAATGACCTGAAGTTTAATCATCGTGCAGGGCGCGCAAAACAAGAGAGGAGAGCTTCTGGAACCACCAGAACAAACCGTGCACCTGTCGCGGAGAAATCCTTCTTATACAGCAGTCCTTCTCGAACAGAGAAACTACTTGATGTCGACTCTTTCGCGGCAGATAAAACTGGCTCTAAACACGGATCCCCACGCTCTTTTCTTGCGAAGGTTGTGGCATCTGGGAAATCACGGTGTACTGATGCGATGAGGTGGTCAAAACTGGCGTCACCACATTCCGTTGTACTAAGAGGCATCCGGAGAAGGCAATCGGCATCAGCATGTCGTCGGCCGCTCTTGTAGGACACAGTGAAGCTGTACTCTTCCAGACGAAGGGCCCATCGTGCAAGACGTCCATATGGATCGCGAAGATTTACGAGCCAGCACAAAGAATGATGATCGGTGACGATCGTAACGTGACGCCCCTACAGGTACGACCGAAATCGTTGCAGCGCGAAAATAACAGCAATACATTCCTGCTCAGTCACCGTTTCGTTACGCTCGGGTTTGCTTAATTACCGACTTGCGTAGGCCATGACGTGTTCTTTGTCATCCAAGCGTTGAACCAGAACAGCACCAACACCTACGCCACTCGCATCTGTGTGGACTTCTGTTGGCGTGGAAGGATTGAAGTGTCGGAGGATCGGTGGTGACGTCAACAGAAACTTCCACTCGAAAGCATCTTTATTGTGAAGGAGGCTTGTCAAGGGAAAATTCACCCGCCGTGGTTGCTCAGTGGCTATGGTGTTGGGCTGCTGAGCACGAGGTCGCGGGATCGAATCCCGGCCACGGCGGCGGCATTTCGATGGGGGCGAAATGCGAAAACACCCGTGTACTTAGATTTAGGTGCACGTTAAAGAACCCCAGGTGGTCGAAATTTCCGGAGTCCTCCACTACGGCGTGCCTCATAATCAGAAAGTGGTTTTGGCACGTAAAACCCCATAATTTAATTTTTTTTTAAGGGAAAATTCACGTCAGTAAATCGATGAATGAACCGCCTAAAATAGAAGCAGAGCCCTCTAAAACTGCGAAGTGGTTTTACAGTTGAGATTGTTAAAATGCCTCAACAGCCTCTGTCTTCGCAGGGTCCTTCCTGACGCCGTCTTTGTACATGAAAATTGTTAGTCAGTGCCAGGGTGTGTCGTGTCTTTCTTTTTGTGGATTGTCTTAGGTGTTTGCGCTGTGAAGTTAAGTTCAGAATTTTGTCCACAAGATGTCCCAGCACAAAGGCTTGGCGCTCACCCAAATAGCACTTTTTAGAGTTGAGCACAAGACAATCCTTCTGTATGCAGCTGCGCACAATGCCGAGACGCGTGTTGTGCTCGTGAAATGTGGCCGAAAGAAAATAACATCGTCCAGGTAGCACATGCATATCTCCCACTTTGAACCACGCAGAATAGCATCTATGAATCCTTCGAAGGTGGTGCGGGCGCTGCACAAGCCCAATGGCATGACATTGAATTCATAAAGTCCGTCGGGTGACACGAACGCTGTTTTTTTCGTTATCCTCGGCATGCATCGGGATTTGCCAGTAGGCAGATCTGAAGTCTACAGAAGAGAAGCAAGAAGCAGAATGAAGGCAGTCTAAGACATCACATATACGCGGAAGTGGGTATACATCTTGCTTGGTAAGGTTGTTTAGCCGCCAGCAATCAACACAGCATCACCAACTGCCACGTTTCTTTTTCGCGAGAATGACAGGTGCTGCCCACGGACTCGCGGACCCCTGAATTGTCCCCTTGTGCAGTATTTCCTGAACTTGATCACTAATTATCTTGCGCTCTGTCGGGGATACTCTGTACGGCTTCTGTCGTATAGGGTGCGCTGCTCCTGTATTTATACGATGGCGTATTCGAGAGGGGGGTATTGACACGCCTAACAAATGTTATCGCACGGCGCCGGACGCGCCTGGATGTATCGTAAGTTTCTGGAATGCTATCGATGGTTCCATCCGCTGTCTGTGACCGAACATTGTGTAATCTGATTGCTTGTATTTGTAGAACTGTTTGATTGCTTGTATTTGTAGAACTTGAATTATGTAAAACTTTGTGGAAGATATGCGGGTCTTACGATTACTCTGGAACATTCGACGACTGATGTATAAAATTCGACGCGCTTGACCTGCTGATCATATTTTCGACGATCGCCGAATGTGTTCGCCACCATCGTTGTGCTTTAAGTGTAGCCTGTTTATGTGGGCAATGGTTCGCCCAATAAATGTTTCGTCTTCCACAGTATTGCTACTGCGTTCTTTTACGTCACTACCACGTGACAATATTTATAAGTATTTATATTCTTGGAACTGGGTAACACAATGAAGCCCTCACATTGTCAGGATTTATGCTACAGGTATGCGCTGCGCACGCCAAATGCTATCAATATCTGTCATGCACGACAGAGATTGGGCTGTGGAAGCGATAATACTGAAATATGCCGAGCATTCTGCAGGGGTCTACTTAAAAAATATATCTACCTGTAAAGAAAATTAGAACGAGAAAAGAAAGAAAATGTTTAACGTAGAAACAGGCCTAGGGCGCTATAACGTAAAACTATTCCAAACTTTTCTATTCCAATTCTGCTATCAGCCCTCCACGATTGGTCAAAAACTTTTTTCGACCACCCCCACTTCACCTGTCTGTCACCCGACGTCACGAAAACCGCGATACCTCCCCATCTGATATGATGTGTACCCACTGATTATGCATGATTTGACAGAAAAAAGAAAAACAGTTATTTCTGATTCGACCCCTTTTCGCCATTAGCCCTCGGCTATTGGTAAAAAGTTTTCCGGCTGCACCCACTTCACCTGCCTGTCACGCGACGTTACAAAACCGCAAGAACTCACCTCGTCAAAGTGACGTGTACACGATAAAGATGCATTAATATGCCGAACAAAACTGAATTTTCTTCGGAATAGCCGCAGGCTGCCCCGTTCCGAAAGGAATAGAAGATGGCTGCCGCCGATCGCTCAGACGCTGGCTACTCGCAGCTGGCGGAGAGCATGGGTGTATTTGCGTATAATATGACTTCTTGCGTGGCCGTGTAACGTTTTCAAGCACTTTCCGCACGTTTACCCCCTCATTCTGCCAACTCTTCTTTGCTGAGGGTCCGTTTTAGCGTCATTCTTGAGCTTCCGTTGCATGCCACCGCGATTTTCGACCAGCCACCGCAAGCTAAGTAAGGGAAAGCCGACCAATCGTAGACGCCGGCACCACCCTCTTCATCCGGTAATCGACTTTCAGTGCAGTGGCTCGGCCCCATCGAATCCCTCTCCACTTGAGCGTTCTCCTCGCCTCTTGTCAGCCAATTAGATACGACAAGGCGCTCAGTGTAAGCAATGTTATTCGTTTTTCAAGCAAACAAAAGGGACCTCCTATGAACGAGGAGAGCGTTTGATTGGTCGGTTCATACAACCCTGCGGGTGACCGCCCGGTACTTGCGTTGGTGGTTACGCAAATTTGACGTCAGGAGATTGGAATAGAAACATATTGGAATAGTTTTACGTTATAGGGCCCCTAGAGACCATTTTGTATCACATTCTTGCATGGACCACCCCAGCGGGCAAATTTGTTCTGAAAGATAAAGCGAAAGAGATATTGACGTATCTTTCGCATGCGGTAAAATATACATTGATGAGAAAGAAACAAAAAACTCATTGCATATTAAAGGCTTGCTCACTGTTATTTAAGATACTCGCTGTGTGATCTTTTGGAGAAAAGTGGAATCTTTATCAAAGGTCAGCAGTTATCTAACCATGGTATAGTATGGCCATTGGCCGTACCATGCTGAATACGGCAGCTTTCGTCGGCTCACCAAAGCTAAGCAGCATTGGGTTCGGTCACCGCATGGGAGGGTGACTACGCAGAAACACCGAGTGCTGATAGCAGAAAGAAAATGTCCTTTCTCTTTCGCTGCCTCTTGCCGCCAAAAATAAATAAATTTTGCACATTTTCTACGGAATATGGTGCACCACCAGCGGCCCTGAAACACTTTCTTGAACATACTGAGAAAATTTTACCCATATGTGGAAAGAGCTTCTGTGAACTTGTGAACCAAACAATATTCCACTGCATTCAGCCAGTGAATATTGATGTTGGCATATGTAGTGTCTCGGGTAGCCTGGGACAACAAATCATTTAGAGCCACAGTTACGCGACAAAGGCCCAGGAATCATTTAAAAAATTACAGGAACTAGAGCTCATTGTGATGGTATAAAACGATGTATTCTGTGCCCAATGTGTTTGACTGTAATATTCAAAGATAGAAGCAGCATCTGGGTTGATATTTTGCTTTTACACAACCGTCCAAAAAGGATTCATTTTCGGGCCCCCACATTACCAGCAAACAAAATTTGTACAAATGACGACAACAATCTGTCGATAAAAATCGTCTTGGTACTCTGCTGACTTTGTCTATGCGCCGCTGTATTTACTGCAACACCCGCCACTGGCGCTGGACTACGCGCGTTTCGCACTTCGTCCGCTTGGCACGGGTTGTGTTTGTTTCGTTATGCGACACAAATGCAGATGCTGGGCTGTGATAGTGTAAACAATACAGTCGTCCATAGCCAGAAGACAGCGCTTGGATCTGCCGTCTCAACAGCCTGCTTGGAATGTACGGAGAAAGCGGACGTAAACACTAGCCGGCAAAACGCCTGCAAAGCGGGCACTCAGCGTCGAGAACACCCAGAAGACGCAAGAACCAGTGGTGCATGCAAGGTAACGTGAACATCAACTTACCGATCTC
Source organism: Dermacentor andersoni (assembly GCF_023375885.2). Lineage (NCBI taxonomy): Eukaryota > Metazoa > Arthropoda > Arachnida > Ixodida > Ixodidae > Dermacentor > Dermacentor andersoni. The sequence goes on from NC_092821.1 coordinate 55,793,244, forward strand.
GTATCGTATTAACGCTTCATAAATTACCTAATTCCGGCCAATATCACCGGTAATTATATTTGATCAAAGCAAACAACCTACAAGGCTTCTCTTACATCGATTCCGACAGTGCGTGGGATCCGCATAATTTTTGTGCTACTAATAGAGGACACAATTCGCATAAGCTAACTGCATCTGATATAAACATTACATATGCACAGGACTTTCAGGTTTATAATGTTTGCAGATTTTGTGGAGAAGCTGCTGTACTGTGATAGGTGCCGGGCAATGAAATCGACATTTTAAAGATATACGGTTCAGGAATTTTGTCCTGATGCTATGCCTTTTTCAGTTCAACTCGTACAAACCGTTGTTCGCAAGGAACTTGAAAACATCGGTCTACATTCTGTCTGTGCTGTCGCCAACCCCAGAGCTTGGATAACGAAAACTTGGATAACGAAGCATCTGTGAAGAGACTGATCCCCTCGTCCTCTTCTACTATTTGACCCAAAGTCTCTGTCAAGGCCGCTATACGAGCCGCTCTGCGGCCGTCATTATGACCCGACCTCATGTTTCTAGGCAGTGGCTTACTGTCGATTTTATGCGCCCACAACCTGGGTAACGGCTCCATTTTCTTCCGCTCCAGCTGCCTCTTCCCAGCCCAACTTGGCAATGACGCGACGTCCCGCCGACGTTTGACTGAGTCGAACTCTTTGATTAGACAGGTGAGCTTCTATTAACTCTTCGGCGACGTTGTGATTGGCCATGCCGAGTAGCTTGTCGGTCGAAGAATGATTCGAAATGCCCAGCGCCATCTTGGTTGCCTTGCGCATAATGACGTTCAACTGGTCCCTGTCTTTCTTCAGTAACTTGAGGTACGGCGCCACGTAAACGGTGCGTGACATCACGAAGGCCTGGAGGAGCGTCGGTGCATCGTCCTCCTTCAATCCCCTCTGTCTGTTTGTGACTCTTCTGATCATGTTAGAAATTTGTTCCCTTGAAACATTGATTTGCCGATCGACGCCCCCGCCTTGCCATTGTTCTGGAAGGTGACACCCAGGATACGTGCTTGCGTGGGTGGTGTTATGGTCGTCCCGTCGATGGTGAAGCGGACGTTCTCTTGGTCTGCTTTCTTTCTTCTTGGCTTGATGACGAGTAACTCTGACTTCTGTGGCGAGCAACTGAGGCCGCACGATTTAGCGAACTCGTGCACGGTCTTTGCCACTCACTGAAGGGTCTCCTCCATCCAACTCTCCGACCCTGCTCTCGACGTCCACACAATGATATCGTCTGCATAGAGAGCGTGAGCTATGCCCTCTATGTCTTCAAGCAAAGCCGAGAGAGGGAGGGGTGCCAGGTTAAAGATAAGCGGCGTAATAACCGATACTTGCGGAGTGCTTCTGTCTCCCAAGGCTATCGGTTTCAACTTCTCCTCTCCAATTTTGATCGTTGCCGTTCTAGTGCTTAAGAAATACTGCACATATTTGAATGTTCGCTTTCCGCATCCCGTTTGGCGCAGGTTATGCAGAATACTTGTGTGCGTGACGTTATCGAAGGCCCCCTTTAGATCGTGCGCCAGGATAGCTCTTGGCGTAGGGGTCTTCGCTTGCTTGATAACCAGCTCGTGTAGTTGCACCAAGACGTCTTGCGTGCTCAGATGCCTTTGGAATTTATACATGGTCGGTGGCCAGTGACGTCCAAATGTCTCTGTAGTTTTTTGAACACCATACGCTCGACTACCTTCCCTACACACGACGTGAGGCAGATGGGGTGCAGATTGTCGACGTGGGGTGGTTTACCTGGATTGGGAATGAAATGCACCTCCGCTTCTTTCCATTCTTTGGAAACGAACCCTTCTCCCAGGACGCGGTCGCGAGGTTAGCAATTCAGCTCGGCTTTTGCCGCTCATATTTTTTAACATTTTGTATGTAACGCCATCAATTCCTGGTGCGCTGCATTGATTACTTTCATCAATGGCCGCATCCAGCTCCAGTTTGGGGAAGGCTTCGTCCATCTCGACGTTGCTATCCCCTTCATACTCGTGAGTCGGGTTACCGCTCTTCTCAGTCTTGAGGTATTTACCGTATTTTCGCGATTCTAAGCGCGCCCCGATTCTAAGCACCCCCCGTCCCCTCGATTTTCGCGAAAAAGTTAGGAAAAGAGTTTGCATGCGAATCTAAGCACCCCCCTATTTGTTAGGAAGAGCGCGTAGCCAAGGCCGCCAAACGCGCTTGCTCACTCTGGAATCATTGCTCGACGGACCTGCAGGCACGCGGTCGATGCTTCTGTTGGACGCGTTTCGCGGCCATCTAACTCCGAAGGTAAAGACAAAGCTTCGGAACATCAATAACGACGTGGTTGTGATTCCGGGTGGCATGACGCCAGTGCTGCAACCCCTCGACGTTTCAGTCAACAAGCCCTTCAAGGCCAATCTTCGACAGGAGTACGAAGAGTGGGAGCGAAAGCCTGACCGGGAGAGGACGCCGACGGGAAAGCTGCAGAAAGCGTCCCCATCAACCATCGCAAAGTGAATTTCGGACGCGTCGAAAAGGGTCAAGTGGACGTTGTGGTGAAATCATTTAAGAGTTCGATCACAAACAACAACGATGGAACGGAAGACGACCTGCTGTGGGATACTGAGAGCAGCGGTTCAAGTGGTGCGACGAACTAGAGTGGCAGTGATAGTGACTGACCATCCTACACAAGCGGTGGGTTCATTGACTGCACCAATTTTTCTTTTGAATGTTTGCAAAATAAAATGTTCTTTCTGGCACCCATCTCGTCGTGATGTCGCAGCGAAAAAAAGGAGGGGGATGTCATTCTAGATTTTTCGCATCTAAGCACCCCCCCTCACTTTGGGCACCGCGATCGGGAAAAAAAGGGGGTGCTTAGAATCAAGTAAATACGGTACTTGTGAGTTCACGAATGAGCTTTTCCCCGTCCCTGCCGTAACTGTTGATCGTTCTTGTGAGGTCTCGAGCGCATGCGCTCTTGCTTGAGGTGTCGCGACAGCTTCCAAGTCTTCTTCGTAGACAGTGTGCCTTGCAGGTCGTCACACATATTCATCAAATTTTCCCGGCATAGTTGTTCCGCATACTCGGTCACCTGCTTGTTAAGCGCGCGTATACGTCTGCGAAGCTTGTTATGTCTTTGCCTCTTCCACCTTCGAGTGAGACCGTGCCTGGCCGCCAACATGTGACTAAGCCTGCTGTCTACGAAGGGATTTTGCGTGGTCGTACTAATGTTCTGCGTAAATTTGTTTACAAATTCGCGTTGCTTTTGTCCCACGCCTTATACGCCTTCGTGTCTTGGTCCTCGTCCTCGCCTTCACTGTCTGCGCTTCTACATACCCGGCCCCAGGCTGTAATGTTGGCTTGACACAGTTTCGCCTTGATATCGGTCCTCCTGAGGGTTACACAAGCTATATCGTGATCCGAGCCAAGATTTTCGCCCGTGTTACGCCAAGTTACGTCGACGTTTCCCCAAACTAGCGTCAGATCAGGAGGGGTGTCTCTGACAGTGCTAGTGCCTGCCCTGATCATTACGTCCGGTTTGTTAACCACCTCCATGTCGTGATCCTCTATAGCTTTAAGCAATCGGTTTCCACTTTTGGACGAATATTTGTAACCCCACATCGTGCGGGTGGCGTTGAAATCTCCTAGCACTAAAATCGGTCTGTTCTTGCTTCTTTAATGCAATTCAATATGGTGTCTTCAAAGTCAATGACCCTGCTGGACGGTGGGGAATAAGCATTTAGTACGAAAATGTTCTTGTCCCCCTCCACTCTTCTGGTGTGAATTTCGATGAACGTATGTTCGCAGCCTCGCTGAGCGGTGACATGCTGTGTCACCGCCACGTTGCTGCGGACCAAGATCGCAGTACCCTTTCCGCTAGGGTCCGTATACGTAATGTATCCCACGAGCTTGGCCCGGCCGTTGGTCTCTTGTAACGCTATGATATCCGGTTTCTGGTCCAATTTATCAACGCATAGTTCTAACTCCCCTATCTTGTTTTTAATACTCCTACAGTTCCATTGAGCCATTGCAGTTGCAGTTGCAGTTCCATTGCAGCCACGTGGCCTTTCGTCACCTGTATCTTTTGGCCGCACCTTTTCGTAAAACTAAGAAATGTAGCCCTCGGAGGTGGTGCTTTATTACATACTACTGCAGCAAATCGTCTCTCTGTTGCCAGAAAGTGAAGGGAACATAACTTTGAAATAGACGGCTTACCTGTCCAAATACTCGTCGTCACGGGAGCCCACGTATCTCTGATGAGTGCAAGCCTACGTAGACGTTTAAAGAGGGTGCTCACCCCAGCAGCTGCCCGAGTGCTTCGTGTGGCCGATAGCGGCGTACTGGTTGTTCTTGGAATGTGTACTGCGCCTTTAAGTATAGCCGGCCGCCCTACTTCTGTTTTCTTTGCTGTGATCGACAACTGCCCTTACGACGTTATTCTTGGATTGCAGTTTTTAGCCCATCATATTCCGCTTCCATCGAATTCCCACCCTACGTTCTTCATTCCTTCAGTAGGAACTGCCTCAAGTCGCTGATCCTCGGAGCACAACTCCACCACACTTCTGTTCCCTTGAAAATGTGCGTCTGTCCCCTGAGACAGTGTCTTACGTCGTATTGACCGCACAGCCACAGATTCCTCACGGTGAATATGTCCTTCGCCCCATCATCGACGTGATTTTGAACCGGAACGTTGCTCTTCCGCGTACGCTGCTGACGATTACTAATAACGGCGTTATTCTTACGCTTCTGAATTTCAGCCTGTGCCCTGAAGTGCTTCCCGCCGGCATGTTCTCGGCCAGCATTTTTATAAATTCCGAATTTGACAATGAAAGTCAATGTCGTGAGTGGCTTCTTAGCGCCAATTTCAACCCACAGCTCTGGTTCTCTAACGGATGACTTCGCGAAGATGATTGAACCTGACCTTACCTCTGCACAGGCCATGGACATACGTCTCTTCCGCGAATACTACCTTGAAATATTTGATTTCGGTGACAGGCCTTTGGGACAAACATCTGTTGTTCACCACCCTATCGACACTGGAGATACGAATCCTATTCGTCGGCGTCCCTATCGTGTATCGCATGTTGAACGTAGAGTCATCCAAGGAGAAGTGGACAAAATGCTCCGCAAAGGGGCCATCGAACCATCAGCCAGCCCTTGGGCTTCGCCTATCGTCCTTGTGAAAAAAAAAGCGTGGTACCTAGCATTATTGCATCGATTATCACAAATTAAAGAGGATCACACGAAGAGACGTCTACGCACTACCACGCATCGATGACGCGTTAGACTGCTTGCACGGAGCTAAATACATCTCGTTCACTGATCTTCGATCCGACTACTGGGAAATATCCGTTGATGAAATGGACCACGAGAAGACGGCCTTCATTACACCTGATGGTTTATATCAGTTCAAAGTCATGCCCTTTGGCCTATGCAATGCTCCTGTGACGTTGGAACGTACGATGGACTCTTCTGCGATGCTACAAATGGACCACCTGTCTTTGTCACCTTGACGACGTTATGGTTTTGTCTCCTAAGTTCAGCAGCCACCTTAGCCGACTAGCTGCCATTGTTGCGGTCTTCCGAAAAGCCGGCCTCTAACTGAACTCCACGAAGTGCCAATTCGGGTGCCTTCAGATTGCCGTGTTAACACACCTCGTTGACGCATCCGGCGTCCAGCCAGATTCGGAAAAAGTTCGCGCCGTACGCAATTTCCCTGTGCTACGTTCTGCTTCTGAGGTGCGCTGCTTCGTCGGCCTGTGTTCTCCTTTTCGAGGTCTCGCCAAAGACTTCGCCGACATTGCTCCGCCTTCGACAGATATTCTAAAGACGAACACACCGATATCATGGGGCCCTAAGCAAGCTCACGCGTTAGCCGCTCTCATCGGGTTTCTGACCACCCCTCCCAAAGTTGCCCGCTTTGACCCATCTGCACCGACCCAAGTCCACACTGACGCAAGCGGACACGGCATCGGGGCGGTTCTCGCCCAACAACAGAATGGTGCCGAGTTCGTGATAGCTTACGCCAGCCGCCTGCTGTCACCTCCCGAGAAGAATTACTCCATCACCGAGTAGGAGTGCTTTGCTTTAGATGGGCTGTCGCAAAGTTCCGGCCATTGTCGTGTGAAACTCAAATGGCAAAATTCACACATGATATACTACATTACATAGACGAAAACCTTAAATTCACGCCATATTTTTCGATTTTTCTTAAGCATTCGCCCGTGTTCCTCAACCAATTGCTCTCTAAACTGTGCAACCTTGGAATCCCTCCTAACCTAATTTCCGGAAATCCGGAAGCAGTTTACAACCGCTAATATCTGTGACTCACCTCTCCCTGGCGTAACGTCAGGCGTACCCCAGGGTGCCAGTCTCTCCCCGTTTCTTTTCCTAATATACATAAATGACTTGCCCACTAACGTAATAGCAAAGTTTAGACTTTTTCCCGATGATTGCGTTTTATACTCTCCCATCCGTAATCCAGGCGGCCGCACTACACTTCAACAGGACCTAGAAATAATTGCAACTTAGTGTGATAAATTACTCACGCCATTAAACATCACTAAATGTAAAATGATGTCTTTCACCCACAAAATCAGCACAGCGCATTACACCTATAGCATTGTCATTTCCGGTTAGCTGTACATCGTCATACAAATGTCTCGGAGTGCATATGTCACCGTCGCAATTATGATCAACCTACATTCAATCGATCTGTGAATAAGCCTCGCCCACACTCTGATAGATTCACCGCAACTTCAAATTAGCCTCACCGGACATAAGAAAAGCTTGCTTATCAAACCTTCGAGTGAGCGAAACTCCAGTATGCTTGTTCATTTTGGCACCCCTCATAAAATTATCTTACTAACAATTAAGACAGGATTCAAAACTGCGCCGCCTGTTTTATATGCTCCCAGTACTCAAACGGCACCAGCATTACCGCACTGAATGTACCACTGAATCTGCGGTCCCATGAATCTTGTCGTATCGTTCGCCGACTATGCCTTATCCATGGTTTTTTCTATCACCCTCCATCACAATACCGTCCTCCTGCAACCATCACATCGAACTTCATCCCGCATAAACCACAGCCACTCTATAGCACCAATCAACGGCCGAAGTTCTGCCATGAATAATTACTATTTCTCAATGGTATAACACTATCGAACAACCTACCCGATAATATAGCCACGTGCAGTAACCGATAAACTTTCCGCAATATAATAAACAATCACATGTGGCAATCTAACTGTATATACTCGTCCTATGCCGTTTGAGAATGTTCTTTTATGTCCCGCTTTGTAATATTGTCATTGCTCTTGGTTTGTTTACCTTTTGTACTGCGTTTCTTTTTCTTCTCTTTGAGTTTTGTTGAATGTATATTAAACCTTGTACGCCCACCCCTCCCCCCTTATGTAATGCCCTCGGACCTTTTATTTTATTTACAGATATTGCAGGAGTGGATACTAAGAATACGAACAAGAGAAGTAAATTTAAACGAACTACTTGACATAATTGCAAAGATATAATAGACACAAAAGTGAAAAAGAAAACCATGAAAAAAGAACCTTTAAGGTGAAATAAATGAAATGAAATGAAATATGTGTACGGCCGCACGTTTTCGGTCGTTACAGACCACGCAGCCCTCTGCTGGGTGTTTTCCCTGCAGGACCCCATAGGACGGCGTGGTCAATGGGTTTTGCGGCTCCAGGAATATACATTTGTTGTCAACTATAAGTCTGGATGTCTGCACAAGTATGCTGACTGCCTCTCTCGTCCCCCCGTGGATCCTCTTGATCCTGTTGCGCATGATCCGGTAGCTTGCGTGATGGCTTTCACTGACATGACCGACATGCGCGCTGAACAACAACGCGACGCATCCTTACAGTCAATCATCGCCAGAATGCAATATGTCAGCACTGACGGCACGTGCCGCATGTTCGTGCTGCATGACGGCATACTCTACCACCGCAATATCAACCCTGACGGCCCTGAGTTACTCTTTGTCCTTCCCCGTCATCTGCAATCCGTCGTTCTCGAACAACTTCACTATGCACCCACGACTGGACACATTGGAGTTATTCAAGATCCCTTACAGGCCCGAAGAATAGGCATTGGGTAAGGGGAAAGAAACATTTTACACAGTATGAAGAGCAAGCAATTATGCAAAATTATACAATTATACAATGCTTTGTTAATAATATTACAACGAAGAGTCAAGTTTACAGAAACTCAAAAATTCTAACATACAAAGAAAAAAGCATGCAGGAAGCAACGCAGACAGTAAGTTTTTTTTTTTTTTTTTAGTAAGAAATGAATGTTTATGTCATGACGGAATTTTTCTTTGTTAACTTCAGCTACCAGGATATCGGGAAGGTCGTTCCACAAGCGGATGACACGTGGAAGCGCAGATGAGTTAAAAGCGTCTGTTTTGTCGTAGATGCGCGTGATAGAAAGATGATTATGCAATCGTCGTGAGGTGAATGGGGAAACTTGTAGAGCTATTTGTGATGGCCTCGGTCTGTGAACGTACTTGTGAAACAGCAATATAAGTGCTACATCACGACGATTGTTCAAAGAAGGAATTGATAGACTGTTTTTAATTTGCGTTATGCTTTCGTTCCAGTTGTAATTTTGTGAAATGAATCGAGCGGCTCTATTCTGAACTGATTCTAGCATAGTGGTTAAATAAATGTAATGAGGGGACCATATTGAAGAAGCAAATTCAAGTTTAGGGCGAACAAAAGTAAGATAGGCTAATTTGCGGACATTTGTCGGCGTCTTGCTGAGGTTCCGGCGTAACTATCGCAAGGATCGGGAGACATTTCCGCAGATGTGGTTGATATGTGTAGTCCACGAAAGGTTTGTTGCCAGGGTTACGCCTAGGTATAAAAGAAGTAACTACAGACACAGGATTTTTATTAATATGATATGAGAAGTCGGAAAGGAAATGTTTGCGAATGAAAGACATTACATTTATCTGGATTAAGCAACATTAGCCAGGTGCTACACCAACTGTTAATAAGGTCAAGATCATTTTGAATTTTTACGTGGTCATCAGTACTAGCAATTTCTCAGCAAACTATACAATCGTCAGCAAAGATCCACACATGAGATGAAATGTTATTCGGTAAGCCGTTAAGATATATAAGGAAAAGTAGTGGACCGAGGACACTGCCCTGTGGCACACCAGAGGAAACGGAAGAGAGCGGAGAGGAAAAATTATTAACCACGGTGAACTGCTGCCGATTGGTAAGAAAGTTCCGAATCCAAGATAGCGTGAGTGAATCTAAGGACAACCAAGACAGTTTAGAAATTAGTCGTCAGTGAGCTACGCGATGAAAGGCTTTTGAAAAATCTAAAAACATGCAGTCAGTTTGCAGGTTTTTGTCCAGATTAAAATGTAATTCAGTCGTGAACTCATATAGTGGCGTGTCACACGATAAACCCTTTCTAAATCCATGTTGGTTTGTGAAGAAAAAGTTATTATTCTCTAAATGATTGTAAATATGGGAGGTGATTATATGCTTCGCATTTTGCAGCAGATGGAAGTAAGTGAAATGGGTCTGTAGTTTAGTGGTGAATTTCAATTGCCACATTTAAAAATGGGAATGACCTTCGCGATTTTCCATTCTTGGGGAAGCATACCTGTCGATAGCGATTGTCGGAATATATGAGATAATATTTTACTCGAGACTGATATCGTGTTTTTTAGTATCTTTGAGTTTATTTTGTCAACGCCTGCTGATATGGACACTTTCAGATTATTTATAATGGATGTGATGCCATCGACAGTAATGTCGATGGGCTGTAAAAAAGGGTAGTCAAGATCAGCTACCTCAGGCACGTTTGAGTCGTCTTCTATAGTGTATACTGATGAAAAGAATGAATTGAACGCGTTTGGGCAGTCATGGTCTGGAATGGGAATGTGGTCGTTACCATGCAAAATGATGTTGCTGTCCTGTCGCTCCGGACACACTGATTCCCAAAAATTTTTAGTGTTAGTTGTGAGCAGGGATGGCAAATCGTGCGAAAAGTGCTTATGTCGGGCAGCGCGTACTCTAGAGCGGTAGATTTTCAAGAAGTCGGTGTATTTTTTCCAAGATATTGGAGTGGACGCGCGTTTTGCGGTCGCGTACAATCGTTTCTTCTTATTTTTCAGTTTGTTAAGTGACTTAGTGAATCACGGGTTGCGTTTATCATTTGTTATTTTAATTAACAGAACATGTTGTCTAACCAGTGTTATTAGCTTGTTTTTGAACAAATTCCAGTTATCTTGAACTGTTCGGTTACTGAAACAAGGAAGTAATACGCTAACAAGAAATGTTTCAAGTTCAGCGTTAATAACACTGTAATTTCTTCTGTTATAGTCACGAGTTATCTTAGTTGTCGCACCAGAATAACGGGATGGTACTTTGAGGTTCAATTGCATTAATTTATGGTCACTGAAACCATCTAAATATGTTATTTTTCAACAGTATTAGGGACCGTTGTCAATACTAGATCCAGTATATTGGAATCACGAGTGGGTTGACCTACGATCTGTGACAGGTTGAAATGCAATGTTAAGGCAATGAAGTCTGAGGAAAGGCGGCACGTCGAAGACAACTGCTTCCAGTTTATGTAGGAAAGATTAAAGTCGCCGAAGAGAAAAATGCTTTCAGCCGGAAAAGCCCTAACGGCGTGAGTTATGCTGTTTCGCAGGTCGCTAACAAACAAACCACTTGAGTCAGGAGGACGATAACAGCAACCTAACAATAACTTTTCAAAATGAGTCATGCACGCAACGCAGACAATTTCTAGGTTAGTGTCGGCATCAATTAAATAAGATGTTACCGTCTTGCTAACGCCTATAAGTACGCCTCCACCTCGTTTATTAGTGCGATCACATCGGTAAATATTATACGTGGTATGTATGGGACTTATTTCATTGTCTGAAATGTCAGGATGGAGCCAAGTTTCCGTGAAGATGATAATGTGAGAACCTGTATCGTCTAATAAAGAAGAGACTTGACCGAGCTTGCGTACCGAGCTTCGAATATTAGTAAATCATATTGATAGTGACGGTATGATCCGAGGTTCTTGTGCCTGATGGCAGTCATGGGTTCGTGTGCCGCTGGTTTGTGTGCCGCTGGTGTGCCGCTTCAGCTATCTGCTCAGCTTTACTACTGTGCTAGTGACGCCGTCGTACACGTAGGTTGTGTCATCTATGCGCATTCTGTCGACGCTGAGCTTCAAATACTTTTTTTTTGCCTTCGTGAATTCGATCAATTTTCTTCTTGCTTCTCGTGTAGCTGGGGAGAAGTCTTCTCGTATCAAAAATCCGGAGCCCTTGCGCTTTCGTGCAGCTGACAAGATGCGTTCTTTATCGTTCTAAAAGGTCAATTTCGCTATGATCGGTCTTTTATGTTATCGGCGTGCTTGCCTAATCTATGCACCCTTTCAAATTGCGTGCTTGATAGGCTTACGTAAAGTTTTTCGGCACTGCAATCGAAAAATTTTCTGCTCCGACGCAGCCCAGTCCTCTTTTTCGTCGTCCGCTGTGTTAAAGAAGAGCAGGTTTGAGCGTCGCATTCTATTCTCAGTTTCATCGCACCGTGAAGAAATTGTGGCCAATCGATCAGATACACCGCGAAGGATATCAGCGCCTGCTGTTGTAACAGACGAATTTCCGGATGCGGGAGTATCGACCAGCGCGGCGATCTTGGGGTTCAGCGGCTTGATTTCACCTTCAGCGGCCTCCTGTTCTTGTTTTGAAATTTTTAGTTCAGCGAGTAGTGTTACCTGCTCGTTTTCTAACGTTTGAAACTTGTTTATAACTGCCGTACTACTGGCTTTGACACTAGCTAGTTGAAAAAGAAAGTGTGAGTGTGCTTCTTCTAATTTCCTAATAGCCTCTAGTGCAGCAGCAAAAGCTTCTTTTTGAGCCTTATTCATTGGTCCAGGATTACTTCCAACGTCTCCCGACAGCATCAGTGTTATTGCAGACAAGGCATGGCACATTTCACACGCAAGAGCCAATAACTGTTTCAACACATCATTCAGGTCTCGTGGGAACGACACCACCAACAAGCAATAATTACTGGATTTAACCCAAGCAGCACCTTTGAGGTAACTAACCTGAAAAGGCAAGGGACGTAAGCCTGCCATTCTGGAAGTGGTGTCGTGCCCAAGTGAAGCGGCTGCCAGCTGACGATTATGAAGGCAGCCGGCTGCGTCTACCGTATACGTGCTGGATCCATGTTGCCAGATGAGCTGGCTGGTTGTATCCAAGCTTGGCGTCCTGCGCAACCATGGCGGCCGTGCTGTAAGCGGATCCTCTGCCGCAACATGGCACGAACCGAGCAGTCCGGAACACACGACCCAGGTGAGCGTGATCTGAAAAGGCAACGGACGTAAGCCTGCCATTCTGGAAGTGGTGTCGTGCATACGCGGTCGTATGCGTGCATACGACCGCGTACTACGCAGGTTCTTCTGGCCGGGTCTTTACCGCTCTGTACGTCGGTATGTCGCAACACGCGAGTTGTGTCAGTGCCGGAAGAAGCCTCCCCTGCCACCTGTCGGATGACTCCATCCAACTGAAGTTCCCTCTGAACCTTTGTTACGCGTAAGGCTTGACCTGCTAGACCCTTTTAGACAACGGCTAGAGGGAATGAGTGGATCGCTGTCGCTACTGATTACGCGACACGCTACACGATAACAAGTGTATTGCCGACTAGTTTCGCAACTGAGGCCACTGATTTTCTCTTTCTCGACGTCATTCTCCAGCATGGGGCACCACGACAGTTACTTACAGACCGCGGTCGCTCGTTCTTGTCTCTAGCTGTAGACTACCTCCTCCACTATTGTGCTACTCAGCGCAAGCTGTCCACCACCTACCACCCACAAATGAACGGTCTTATAGAAAGTCTCAACCGAACACTCCCAACGATGCTGTGATGGACGTTTCCGATGATAACCGCGACTGGGATGCCGCGCCGGCCTACGGGACATTTGCGTATAACTCGTCACGACATGACACTGCAGAATATTCACCCTTTTATCTATTCTACGGTCGCGACCCCATATTGCCCTTTGACACCATCCTACTTTCTGTGCCACCCGTTGCCACTGAGTACGCTCGTGAAGTCATCGAACGCACTCTCATGTCGCGTCAAGGCGCCCGATCTCGAGGCTCGAAGCATATGCAAAAAGAGCGTTACGACCGGTGCTATGGCGATGTTCAGTCCGCCCCAGGTGCTTGGGTCACCTTTGGTCACCATGTCATCAGCTCTGCCTCTCCCAGAAGCTTCTCTCTAGCTACACAGGGCCTTATGAACTCCCACGTCAAGTTAACGATGTCACTTACGAGATTGCGCCGTTACAGTTTAATCCATCCACCAGTCCGCCAACAGTTCACGTCGTACACGTTTCGCGGCTGAGGCCACACTTTGCTGGCAGTTCTTCGCCTGCCATGCACCTAGACGGCGCTTCGACACCTGGGGGTGCTGTTACGGAAGGATAAAAGAAAATTGAAAGAAAAAAGATCGCGAGACGCTGGCTGCTGCGTGTTGTTGCTAGTCAGCCAACTTAAACCCATTGACTCTGCTTGTATATACATTGTTAATACTAGCTTTCTATGCCCTCAACATCCCCGTAACGTATTATCTATTCTGCCCTCACAGTCACCTTGAATGAACTTTATTTATTTATTTATTTTTTATGAAATTTATTTATTTTTTGGCAGATAATCAGCATGGTTTTCGAAGAAATTAATTATCTGAAAGACAGTTATTCGCTTTTACTAATGTCCTTTTTCAGCTTTGGATTGTTCTTCCGTCGTTTATTTTATATTCATTGATTTCCCTAAAGCATTCGATACCATGTCTCAACCTCTGCTGCTATTTAAACTTAGTGAACTAAAAATAAATGATGCGGTATTAACATAGTTTGAATGCTTTTTGCGTGATCGCACTCAGTACGTGACAGCTAATGACCCTAACTCCAATCTTTCATAAGTACGATCAGGTGTTCCTCAATGATCTGTACTAGGACCTCTCCTCTTCCTAATCTATATTAATGATCTGCCTGATCTCGCAACATAATCTATCAGGCTGTTGGCTGGCGACTGTGTTATATACAGAGAAATTTCTAACCCATCTGAATTTAATGTTTTTCAGAATGACATAATAACATTTATGCATGACGCGGCACTTGGCTCATTAAGCATAATATAGCCAAATGCAAGGGAATGAAAGTAACACGAGTTCCTTCCAAAGCTAACCCACATCCATATGTTCTTAATGACTCTGCTTTATCCTTTGCCTGTGTGTACAAATATCTCGGCGTGCACATTAGTAGTGACCTTTCATAGAAAACGCATATCGAACACATATCTAACAATGCTAACTACATGCTTGGTTTTCTTCGCCGTAATTTTTCACTTGCTCTGGCTCCTTTAAAATTAATTTTGCGTAAAACGATTGTTCGAACAAAGATGGAATATGCTTCTTCCGTATGTGACCCTAATATAAAATCATTGATTATTACTCTAGAATTTGTTCAGAATCGTTCACCTTGTGTTATCTTGACTGACTACTCGAATGCATCTAGTGTCACACTTACGAAACAAAACCTAGACCTTCCAGACCTTTCCGTGTGGTGCCATTTTTATCGGCTCTCCAATTTACACAAAATACATTACGCCAAATGAATAACTCAAACAAAGTCTCTTGACTGCCCCAAATTACGTAAAATCCTCGCATTGATCATCGATTCAAAGTAGGCTTTCCAAGTTTCAGAAATAATCAGTATTTTATTCTTTCTTTCCCGAGACCGGCTCAGACTGGAACCACCAGCCCGCCTGCATCGTCTCCATTCCTTAATCTAAAGCTTTCAAATCTTCGCTTCATCATCACCTTTGAAACTCCCACTTTTTGATTTGACCTGTAACGCCTCAACGGCTCCGAGAGTAACCAAATAAATAAATACAGTGGGCGAGAGTGAGTGGTGATAGGGACCGGGTGACAGAAAGGAAAAGCGCTATCACAAGCAGCATCTACAGGTGTTACATCCCTCGCACCTACATGAAAACACCGATGCAAGGAGTCACAAGCGATTATGGCACCTAATGATCAGGTGAATGGGGCTATCTCTGAGGACAGAGAGGTTCTTCAGCAGAGTTTGAAATGTCCACAGGTTCCTGCGGAGCGATCACAGCGCTATTATCGTTGGTTGTAGATGCAGTGACTGGCACATGCACTAGGGATTCTTATTTGATTGCAACGAGTGGTAAGTCGATGCCCATGGTATCCGTAGAGTTCTCCGCGCGATTATGGGTGCGGTGACATGACCACTGAAAAACAACGTATAAGTGTAATGTCTCTGCACGGTATGACACTGCTACTGCGCGGGTAAGAACTGTTCTAGTAAACTGCTTCCGTCAAGTTCGGAAGTTCAGCAGATGAATGGCATCACCTACACCAAACTTGTTGCCGCAACACGTACGATGGCTTCCCTGGTGAAACTGGCGCTGTGACACCCCGTTCTCGACAGACAGTGCGACGAGGTCTGGTTTGGTCCGTGGACGCCTCTTCAAGAGCAAAGTTGGGGGGGGGGGGAGGGTGTACCGTGTCGGAGGTTCGGTGTTTTCCAATGCATCAGAAAAAAATCTCCTAGCTCCGTCGTCACGGTAGGCGGATTCTTCTTGCGAAGCATTGCCTTTAAGCTTTGATTCAACCGTTCAGCCAACCCATTGCTGCTTGTGCGATAAGGGGTTGTCCGTAAACGCCTTCTGTCCTTTTACATCGGGTAGGTTTGAAATTGTTTAGAGAAAAGCTATGTGCTGTTTCCGGACACAAGGATTTCCTGGACTCCAAGCCTGTAAAAGAGCTCTTTAATGTCTACAATTGGTGTCCCAGTAGTAGTAGTCGTCATCGGTAATACTTTAGGGCACTTCGAATGGGCGTGGACTACTATACCAAGCACGCGACATAATTACTAGTGCGAAGAAGACTAAGCACGAAATTAGTTCCATAGGAACTGTAACAACCACGTGCGAGCGTTGTCATGCAAGCATGAGCCAGGACCAAGGGTGCACAAGATCCTTGACTGGCAGACTGCGTGTTTCAGCGTGTTTTGCAAGACGCAACGCAGTGCTCTATTTCATGGTATGCGCTTCGCTACCACGTGTAGATTCTTGCGACTGCTTTACGCATTCCACTCCTAGGTGGACATCATGCGATTCAACAAGGAACTAACGGAACGTCCGAGCAAGCATTCTTGGCACAATGCAAAGTTCTTATAAGTAAACTTCCAGTCTCGCGTACAAAAGTGGTTTTATTATAGCAGACACAATAGCGGGCCAACTGGACAAAATGTACTATGATATTTTGCCATAAACTGGAACACATGAAGTTTATTTAGCAATTTCATTACTGTAGACAGGCATGACGTCTAAACGTAAAACAAACAAAAAATATGCAGATTCCACACACTGTGGGAATTGATTTAAACGGAGCTTTCTGTGTTGTTTGCGAATTAGCAGGGATGTCCACGGCGAGTGTTTATTTCTCCAATGCTTTGTCCAACACGTGAAGGGTGAGTTGATTTTAAACGTTATCTTGTGTACACCACTGTTGTTTGTCTGCGCAGTACACAGAACACATAGGGAAAGGTGTTTGCTTGAAGCATTGTTGTGCGCCATATTTCATAACCTCTGATAGGGTTGAGCATTGCAACTGCCGCACAGGGCATGTCGCATCCTGGCAGAAGTATTCAACTTCAATTGGATTATGGAGCTGTACGTGCCAAAACCGCCATCGGATTATTAAGCACGCTGTTGTGGTGGACTCCGGATTAATTTTGACACCGTGGTGTTCTTTAACATACCCCAACTTCTAAATGCATGTGCGTTTTCTATTTAGCCACCGTAGAAATGTGGCTGCCACGGTCGGGATAAAATCCACTACCTCCACAATGCCACAGCCGCAAAGATACCGCGGCGGGCACCGAAGTGTCGCTTTGGCGGTCGAGCGCTTTTGTACTGTCGCCTGAACCCCGCTGTGCGCTTTAATTAATGCGGATCTGCTTATGCATGCCCTGCGTAATTTGTCCGCTTAACATATTTGCTTGACGTTTATTGTCCAGAAATAGCAAAAACGCACTATACGGTAACTTGAACTTAAGCTTATTTAGTGCCCCCCCCCCCCCCCCAACCGCTGTCTTAGGACAGTAGGGTTTGCTTGCGTTCTCACGTCCCCCCACCCCGCCCTAATGTATGGGAACTACTTCTTCTCCTCTCTCCTCTCTACAGTTCTGTCTAATCCCCTCTTGGATTTGCACGTTTGTAAAAATAGAAGCGCTGCGATTTCTGCAATGCTATTGAGGTGCATGAGGGATCATTACAGCGGTCAAGAGGCTAATGTGGCGACGCTCAAGGAGCTCCAGAGGCCATTGTGCACATTCGTCGTGGTGGGGTCCGAACGAACTTATAGCGTAGCCTTTCCTCTCTGACTCACTCCTGTCATGAATGCGCACACTCTGAAGCAACCCCCGACGCGATATGCTAGGGAGCATCAGCCACAGCAAAAGCAGCAACAGCAGTGGGAAAGTCGAAGGAGGAGTCAAAGAAAGCTTAGCTTTAAAAAATATATGCCGATACTAGGCAACGCGGGAATTGATGTAACCGAAGCTTTCTATGCACTTTGCTTTGATGGACAAGCCGTGATGTTGGCGGTGAATGTGTACTTTATCATCGTTTATTTCAAAGCGAGAGTTGTGAGTTGATGTTACATGCTAACTTACCTGCACCACTGCTCTTTGTCTGCGCAGTCTGAGTGTCCTCGTGGCTGAGTGAAGGCTTCGGAGCCTATTCGCTGCGGCGTGTTTACGTGCTCCTGCATACGTCGCCAAAAGGCTGTTAAGACGCCAGCTCCAAGCGCTATCTTCAGGCTATCGACGATAGTAATATTTAGACTATTACAGTCCTGCAAGCGACCTGCAAAGCCGAGTACCTGCGTTTTTATCGCATAGGAAAGCGAGCACAGCGCTTGCCGCACGCGCAAACTGTGGAACACTGCCGAGGTGACGCCGGCGAGAATGTGCGGAGGCGAGCGCCATCTGGTGGTGTTGCAAGAAACCCTGTGACGCGTACGAGCAAGACAATGAGGCGAGCGTCGTCTGTGGTGTTTCAATAAACTTATCCGCGAGGGTGAGCAAGACCACACGATTTACAGCAGCCCTCGAAAACTGAGAGATGGTGAAAAAATACGTGCGTTTTAGAAAATTATTTGTCCTGTATGCACCGGATTCCTGAAGTGGAAGGCATGATATTCTGCGCTGAAAGACGAACTTGCAAAGAAAAAAAAACACACACAGGCAGTGTGACTGCCTAACCTTGATGTCTGGCAGCAGTTGTCGTGGGAATGCCTCCTTTTGGCCCAAACATCATTTCACGTGCCTTATGATCAGTGAGCAACGTAAAATGTTGTAATTAAAAGTAGTCATAGAACTTGACACCAGAAATACATGCCAACGCCTGCTTTTCTGTTTTAGTGCAACCTTTGCCAGAATGAGTGAAGCCCATCCGAAACGTGAGACAAAACCGCACCTACTTCATAAGCTGAAGCATCACTTGATCGATTGACACAGTGAATCAAAGTAGGCTTCGGCAGTTCTGTCACTTGCACAAACGCATTTTGCCAAACGGTGTTGCAAACCCAAGTTTCGTCCTTACGCAAAGACTTGTTCAGAGGAAGGAGTATCCATTAGAGATTCGGAACAAACTTTCCATACCAATTAATGAGCCCTGGAAAAGGCTGCAGTTTTTGCTTATCGGTTTCAGTCTGTGATTTGAGTCTGAGAAATCACACTCGAAAGGCTTTACGCAGATTTGTCGTTCCGATAGGCTTTTAAGTATTTTATTAATATTAAGGAAGTGTTCTGCTTCCGTGCAGCCCGATATTAGTATTGATAACATGTCACGCTGTTGAATCGTTTCAGCGCGTCATCCATAATGTGTTAAAATATTGCAGGAACCGATGAAATGCCAATAGGTAGGCGGTTAACATGTAAGGACCTTTGTGGTAATTTAGCGTGAGACATCGTTTGGATTCGTCATGCGTTTCGAACTTATGAAATACTGCTCGCGCCTACCTTCGAAAAGTATCGGGTTTAGCGTTGGCTCATAATCTCCCCACAGTCGAACATAAGCGTGGCGTTTGGGCCGGTTGTAACGGGGAGTAATTATGCCGAGCGCTTGTAGCTTTGAGAATTCCTGTTTAACAGTGGTTTTTAGTGTACAGGCATGCTTCTGGGCTAAAAAAATATAGGCTTCTGTTCATTCTTGAACAAGTTGCTTGCCTTCGTACCTCTATTGTGCCATGTTCGCCATTGAACAAGTCTGGATTGCGATTAAGCAAGGTCTCCAGCTGTGGAGTTTGCTCCGCGCTACTTGAATTTTGCGGCGGTATGCGATGAACACCTTGAATATGTATCTAATGCAGCTCAAGCTGCTGCTGCCAAATGCACCCCAGCAGCGGCCGACCATTCTGACGCAGCACGTGCCGAGGCAGACACTGGCACTGGGTGTTGCACTGGCCGGCAACAAATGCCCATCCGCGGGTCTTTACAGCTTCATTCGCGTATGTACTTAACGTACTGGCAGCCCTGTGAGAACGAGCGCTAGGAAGAAGAAAACGGAACTGTGAAATAAACTTTGATATAGAAGCCCCCGTATTGAGTTCCACGTTCACTGGCACGCCATAGCGACCTCAAGCATGACTACATTTTATCTTGTTACTACAGCGGGTATTACGCATTTTCGTCTACTCCTTCGAAGCGACAAGGAACGAACTCACAGAGGTAGATTCTTGAGATATACTGGCAGGTACCTATTTTGGAGGATTCTACAGGAATCGGGTTAGGTCGAAGTAAAATGTAAGATAAGAGTAACATTTATACTGGTTAGGTTGGAATCGAGAAATAGAGATTGGTCAGGCTGCTTGAATTTCTTAATATGAAAATTCTGTCATCACTATAAAAATAAAACATTTCAAGTTCAATTTGGGTGAAAGGAAAGCACGCTTAAAATTTTTCGTTTTCGGAGTTGAAATGTCATTGATGATAAAAAAAAAAATGCGGCTTTTTTACCTCACGTTCGTTTGAGTGTCTGCTACAGCAAGCACGCTGGATGCGCCCTTTGCTATTAAAGTGAAAACAAGTGTGTTCGACTGCCTACAAGAACTTGTGCCATGTTTCCATAATCCCCAAGGATAATATGGGAGAGAAGCTTGTTCACTCACGGTTCAATTATTCACCTCATATTCTTCCGGGCGCGTTGAACGCATTGCGGACGCATTTTGCAGAGATTATTCGAATGCTAATGAGCGGTCGACTGCTCTTTGAAACGTGGGCTGATTGGTTTCCGCGAATAGGCTGCGCTGAATGTCAGCCAGAATGAAATCGCAAATGAATCTGTCACTTAAAGCTGCATCGAAAAGGCGTCAAACTTACAAGTTTGTGCGAGGCTCCACCATTCTGTGACACACAACAAAATATTTCCTTACGGAAATTGTGAGCCGTGATGAATTCTTGCTCTTTCTCCAATAGTGGGCAATTTCGGCGCAATGTGGTTTTGTAGCAACCCTAGAAGCGCTTGAAACTACTTAGCGGGAGCATCCAGCCGCTTTAGTTGACTCTGCTGACCCCTTTGGCAATGAATAAGTCTTCAGTCCTGCCAAGTTTATCAATGTATAGGCTTTCTGCTCATCCAAGACTTTGTTAACACATAAAATGCTTGGAGGTGGTCCTTGTAAATAGCCCGGTCCGCTGAAGATTCTATTAAGGGTTCTACTGGCCCTAGGTGCAACGATATAGCGGCGGTGTATGGATCACCTAGTTTGCCTTGCCATTTTTTCGTGCTTGTCTACCAGAATTTCACCTTCGTCGCCAAGAACGATTTCGTATCTGGGGCTTCCGTAGGCAAAGAGGTAGAGGATAATCGGACACGGTTTATTGAATGCCAGCAGCTTAGCGACAGGCGCTACCTAATGACGGAAAGAGCGGGTACAGAAGCAATGCTCGTCCCATTGTCGCGACAAGCGCTCATATCACCTACGGCATGCGAGAGTGAGTGGTGATATGTACCGCGTGAAATAAGGGAAATGCGCTATCACGAGCACAGATGTAGAGATATGCCACAGGGGATTTCGGTTTCAACGAACGCATACAGCATACAGGGAGAAAAATCTTCAGGTTTGCTGCACCGTATAGGCAAGCATCGGAGCAGCAGAAACAAATCTCTCTGGCCACTTGACTAATACCTTTATGTATTCTCCATTCGATCGTGTAACATAATTTACAATTTCTCAACATTTTTTACTTTTTGTTCCAATCGCAAAATTGTTTTATTTTCTGTGTGTTATATGGGAGACAATTGTTGCGTTAGCCAGCTCTTTCTGTGGAGGAAATTTAACGTGACGGTATTAGTAATATTTATTTTTTATTTCCTTGGTTCAGAACATATTGGCCTGGGATAAAAGTTTCGATCATTGCATATTTAAATTTCCACGCATAAGTTGACCTGCCCTATGCATGCTGTAGTCACACGATGTTGACGCGTGTACTTCTTCTTCGGGTGAGCGCATTTCACCGACTAACAAATGTTAAAACTCAGCGCAGGACGCACCTGCACATAGGAAAATTTGTGCAATGCTGTCAATGGTTCCATCCGCTGTATGTTGTCACCGAACTTTGTGTAATCTGATTGCATCTATGCGCGACACCAATTGTGTAGTACTTTCTGCTGGACACGCGGGCTCCTGGGATTACTCTGGAACCTTTGATGAATCATGTATAAAAGCCGACGTGCTTGACGTGCTAATCAGATTTTGGACCATCTCCGATTGTGTTCTCCACTATCGTCGTTCTTTTAATGTAGCCTGTTTTTGAGGGCATAGGAGCGAATCTCCGCATGGCTGCCACTGGCTGTTTTTAAGCAGACGCTTTTTCGACGCTAGAGCCAAGTTCCCTTCACTTACGGCCCTAGCAGAACAGCGATACTTAGGTAAAATCACGGCGCACAGGATCGTTCACATCGTCACCGCAACAGGAACAGCAGCCGCGCGTTGCGTCCTCAGCATAGTGCTGTTTGTTTTTCCTTTTGGTGTTTTATTATGACGACCTGCTCCGCTCGCTCTCTACCCTACCCCATGCTCCCGCGACGCACCTTCACATTTTCTATCGTTTTGGCTGTCCAAGCGCGCATTTTTTTATCGAGGCATTGTTTGTGAAGTGGCGCATGGTGCGCCGTTGGTTCTTTATGCGTTAGCACGCATGTGGACTTGTACATATTTTGAGTATGCCAGCATATGCCAGAACAAGTATAAATTTCACTTCCAACTCAACAAATCTTTGGCGTAGTTTTATTGGCTTCCGTTTCCGAAAAGTAATATTTTCGCATAACTTGATGTGATGAAAAGGAACAAAATTAAAAAAATGCATGACATGTACATGACTACTAAACAACACTAAAGTTCATAGACAGTGAAATAAAATAAAATTTCAAGCGAACGGGAAGGCCGTTTCATGTACACACATTTAAGACATTTTATATAATGCCCTAAAGACCAAAGTGTAGAAGAGATTGTGATATTCCCACTGAAAGGTTTTGATATACTCACTGAGATATTGCACAAAACTTGACCACATGTATGTCAAAGCAATGACAACTAAAGAAATGAAAAATTCACTGGTAATGGCAAAAACCATAACACGCAAATTACCTAAAACCTAAATAAAATACTAAGATTGTTTTATTGATAGGCATATCAAGAAAAAAAAAACCAATAACGTACTTATAAACCTGCACAGGACTATATAAAATGCGTGACATGTTTATTAATACTGAACAAATTGAACAAAACATACCAGAGCAAAAATAACATTGTACTACAACCTGAAATACACGTTATGACACCATAGAAAACATTAGCAGAAAGGCCTATTCTTCATTCAAAGACCTTTTGATATAAGCCAACAACACGACATTTCTTTCACCACGAATGCAATGCTTAGCAATAAAATTTTGTCATTAAGCCACTAAGTCATGCTTACTGGGTACTGCTTTATGTAGTAAACACGGACTGCAAACATCTGCATATAGGACATGCAATGCTCATGCATTCCAGAAAAGAAGCGTATCATGCGTACACTTGGAGGTGGTTCGCGTGGTGTAATCACTGAGATAATACAAAAGCAAGAACAGTAACTTTTCAGCTCTTAGTATGTTTGTAGAACGGTGACACACATGAAAAGCACCGAAGGCGAAACGGAAAGCTGGGCGAGTTATGGAAGTTTCAGAATGAAACTGGGCACAAGAAAGTCATAGATCAGGTGACAATATCTATTTCTCAGCTTTCTCTACCGGTAGCAGGGAAGTGTAGCACAATCAATGCGCAAACGACGTCCGGAGACTCATGGAGCACACACATGTAAAGGGCCATGTTCGTGTACACGCGTCTTCTTGTGTCCTTGGGTCTGCGCGCTCACCTGTGGTTTTTAGGAACCCGGAAGAACCTTGTAGGCCTTTGTATTAACTTATTCGTGCACCTCTGCATGATGCTTGAGCGGTGCGAGATTGTGAAACGGGTGAAAGATGACCGCGAAACAGGACCACGAAACAGGTCCACAAAACTCACGGACCACGAAACAGTACCACGAAACTCACGAGACTGCCCACACCGGTCAACGCACAGCAGCGCACGCTTCCTGATAACAGAAGATAACGAAACATGAAATTTCATGCAGCCAGCTAAGCTGGCACCAAGTCAGCGGACCCGCGCGGAGACACTCGAAAGTGAGGGAGTTGCGAGGGAGGGCAAGAGTAGAGGAGTTGAGAGGGGTGAAAGGGCACGGCTTCCTGGATCGGTGCGCGCAGGCGCGCGCATGCCTATGAGGCCGTGCAACGGAAGCGAATTTGATTTCCCGCCTTCCTAATGCATGGCGCCAGTTAAACTTGCCACCGAAGCGCCGGAGTTTCCGAGGCCGGGCCACGGTTCGCGCAATAAAGGGTTCGCCGCCGAGGCTCCATAACCGCATTAAGCTGAACGCACTCGCGATATCACCGACTACACAGCCGCCACTCAGTAGAGCCTCCGTCGCCATGTTGTTCGCCGTCACCAGACTGCTGGTGGACTACTTGTCCCCGTAATGCCGACCGCACCATGGCCGCGGCCGGGGCAGGACCGTCAGCCCATATACCGAAAACTAGAAGAATCAGCGGGTCAAGGTGCGGTTGCTAATCGTTGAGCTAACGAACATCATCCGCCGCCGACGAAGATGCTGACAAGGCTACCTCGACCGCCTATCAACAAAACACCGTCATCCTGACGAAGCATAGAAGCAAAGAATCCGCCTACAAAACAACACCTGATTCGCGATGCTCCAGTCACAGGCAAACACCACGCTGTCATGATCCGACGCCAAGACCTAACTGCAATTCAAGTCAAGTAACCACCACCCTCGACGTACTTCTCGACGGCCACACCGCCATTGCCTTAGTGGACGCTGAAGCCGACTACTCCACTATGAGTGGACCCATCGCCACCCAGTTGAAGAAAGTTAAGACTTCATGGGAAGGCCCTCAAATTCGCACCCCTGAGTGAACTTATTAACGCCGACTAGAATCTGCCCGGCAAAAATTACTGTTCATGACCGGAACTATCCAGCCAGCTTCGCTAGCCACCAACAATGGTCGCCTGACTTAATTATCGGCATGGACTTCCTGTAACAGCATGGTGCAGTCATCGACCTGAAGTCAAAGTCAATAACGCTGAGCACAAATCAAGCGATACAGACAGAGAAGGCTTCCGTCAGCATTCCTTGGGTGTACTTCAGGACTAAGCGAGCATCCCTCCTGCTTCTAGCATTGTCATTTTCGTCGGCAGCGAAACACCCGCAGGCGTAGATTGTGACATCGAGGGCGACCAGCGTCTTCTGCTCGACTGTGAAATTGGCGTCGCAAGAGCGATCGCTCGACGGCATGGAGGGAAAGCGAGAGTGATGATAACAAACATCAGCCGGGTACAGCCGGAGTTCAAACATATCAACAAGGGCAAGACGATTGCATACATCGAGGAACTTGTGCAAATCAGCAATGCGTGTGGCCTTTCGCATTTGACTAACTAGTTGTCGAACCAGCCTTCGACATAAATCGAAGTCTTCTGATGAACAGGCAATACAAAGACTGCTACAAGACTCCCACAATAGAAAGACGGCTTTTTGACGTCATCGAGGATTCGACAAACAGCAGTTACAAAACATCGCATTATATAGCCGAAGAGTCTATTCGACCACTCCGCCAGAGCCCTTACCGAGTTTGGGAGCGTGAACGTGAAGCTATAAGGCAACAAGTCGACAAAATTCTGCTCGACGGCATAATGAGTGCAACGGAAACTCTGTGGGCATCTAGTGTTTTTGGCGAAGGAAAAGGACGGAACCCTAGGTTGCTGTATGGATTATCGTAGACTGAACAAGTTGACGAAGATGGGCGTATACCGCTTCCCACGGACAGATGCGCACTGGATCGGCTCTGCAACGCTAAATACTTCTGGTCGATGGACCTGAAGACTGGCTACTGGGAAATCGACGTCGGCGAGAGGGATCGCGAAAAGACCGGCTTCATCGCGCCAGATGGACTCTAGGAATTCGAGACCATACCATTTGGACCGCGCTTCGCGCCTGCAACGTTCTAGCGCGTACTGGACTAGGTGTTAGCAGGATTGAAGTGGCACACCTGTCTTGATCACTTGGATGACGTTCTCATCTGTGGGAAAATTTGGCGATCATCTTAGCCGGCCTGCGAGAGTACTAGAGCCTATCAAGCCATCAGGGCCCAGTCTGAAGCCGGAAAAGTCCCGCATCGCTTATGATGAGCGTCTGTTCCTGGGCAACGTCATCAGCAAATATGTAGTTCGTCTTTACTCGCAGAAGACAGCTGCGATCGCACAGTTCCAGGAGCCCATCGCAAGCAGGCAGTGCGTAGATTCCGTGGTGAGTGTCTTTACTACAGGTGCTTGGTCAAGGACTTTTCATGCATTGCTGAGCTGCTGACACATCTAACCACTTGTTATGTCCAGCTGAAGGGGGAAACGCCGTGCGCCGACGCATTTCAAGAACTCAAACGACGTATGCAGTCAACCACCGGCACACGCCGATACAGAAATCCAGATTGACGTCAGTGGCCTAGGCCTCGGTGCTGTCCAAGTCCAGAGGAAAGACGAACTTGAACGGGTGATGACAAGGTAACCAAGCACGTTAACCAAGCACCGTGTTTCCCATCGTCGAAAACAGCAGAGGAATGGGATGAAAACCAGCGACGTGATAGATGACTAGAACTGCCCACTGACTCGCCAACTTTGGTTTGCGAGTCAGTAAGGCTGAGATTAGCAAGGTAGCAAGTAATCTATATATATATATATATATATATATATATATATATATATATATATATATATATATATATATATATATATATATATATATATATATATATATTTGTGTGTGTGTGTGTGGTCGAGAAGAAAGGGGGTAAACCAAGGGGTCCGTTATTTGTTATTCATAGGTCGCCAACAAAGACACCAGAGACAATACAGGGGAAATTACTTGTACTTTAGGCCTGATATAAAGACATCATTTTTCCAAAATTTGAAGTCAATTAGTAAGTGTAAGTAATTTCGACTCACACACACACACACACACACACGCATATATATATATATATATATATATATATATATATATATATATATATATATATATATATGCACAGGCTCATAATGATGCCTTAAACCGCTATAAACTATCTGGCCCCACACATGCAGTCTTTTAATAGTCCGTATCGTCATCAGCCGCCTGCCAGTGGCTTCAGGGCATGCTAATAAATACATAGTGCCGTTAAGGCACTAGAGTGCATTATTCATGCAAAGTAAGAGGTTCAGTCAACTCCCAATTATACGGCCCTAATGTATCTGCAAGATTTGGTCGAATTATCAAAGAAACTTCGAGGAAAGACGGCGGCGGAGCATATGAATTCATGTATTTTTCATCGGCGAAGCCGGTCTCTAATACTCTTTAGCTTTTCGCTCTTGCAACGCAGCTGAACCGCTACGCGTCAACGAGTGCCAACATGTGTGAGCACTGCCTGATGAGCAAGCTAAAAGAAAAAGAAATATCTTCTATGTTTATCAAATATTATAACAGTAAAATAACATCAAAACTAGAGAAGGAGGTGTGCTGCGTGCTGAATTTCCTGTTTTTCAAGCCTCGTTAACTGCTACGCTTATGCGGGGAAACTGTTGGGCTCGAAATAACAGAAGCGGCGTACGTCCGTGTTTGAATAAACATGTTTTTCTGCCATAGCCACATATGGCTTCTTGCGTTCGGATGAAGTAGAATCTCACATTAGCGAGAGTCGAATGTATACGGATTTCTTGCAATACGCTATGCGGGTGCACACGAAAGAGGCTCACATCACCTGTGTTTATGCGACACTTTTAAGTGGCCTGACCTACGGGTCCATTGTCGAAGAAAAAGACGTGGCAGATTGAAGTAAGGGGAAACAGTATAAAATCAAGTGTCAAATTTTTTTAATGCGTGGCAATATAAATAAAGGAGCTTTGTCTCTTATGTATCTTTTGCTGCCATTAGTTAAAAGCATTTTGCGGAGCGCCACGAGATTACAAAGAATAGCAATTTTTTCGTCATGGTAAGCTTAAAGACAATAAGGGGGGGGGGTTGCTTGCTGGATTAGCCCTTGCGTACATATTTCAACCACAAAACGCAAAACCTTTTTTCAGGTGCTCTCTTTACGTGACTCATTAACACAAAATTGTTAACTCTGATAGTAAGGCCACAGCCGTGCGCAGGTAACCGGAAAGTTGCTAACATACGGGGGCCAGATTTATTGGGAACTGCAGGCTTCACAGGAAGCATACCTTGGAAGCGTGGGTGGACTGGGTACCACGACATGCAGGTGTCGTCGGCAGTGCTGTTGCACATGTTCTGGTGAGCGAGAACACCGCGCCATCCCGGCTCTCCTTATTCTATCCACGCTGAACCACCCAGTTCCTGGTCCAAATGTGTCAGTTCGATTAAAGAAAAACGAAGAAATGCTTTGGCCGCGCAAGCTCCAAGGATAGGACACGTATTGCTGCGAAACCTAGTATGTAGCACTAAAGTGCTACTTTACAGGGCGTGTGTCAGCTATGCCCTATAAGGATCGGCTGAACAAACAACGTCTTTACAAGAGGAGTTGCGCCGTAACACCTTGGGCCAGAACAGCGACGAACCGTTGAAAGGCATCATGGAAGTCGGAGAAGCCGAGGACTCTATGGAAGATGCGGCTGTCCCTAGAACACTGGTCACCTGCTTCTTATGCCACAAAGGAACTCGACGGATGGCGTTGTGGGAGTGCCTCGGGAAGAACGACATTGTGCTGAAATGCGTCCAGCCGCACACCAGGGCCTTTCAACATCAGATAAGGCCCAACAACAACGGCCGAGCCCATTCGACACTGCAGTATGTCTGGGACACTATACGAGGCAGGAACTGACCGTTGTTTGCATCTCTCCTTTTCTCCTCTATTTACCCCGCTCTCCTATCTAGACCTTCGTGCCAGTCGTTGGTATGCGAATTTATCACTCGCCTATGCAACTTTCCAGAAATAAGATGGGTTTTCATTGTAGAGGTAGAGCAGCGACTTCAAAGCTGTAAGTTCACGAGTCACGAAGCGTGATGTGTACGTGATCTTTTGGGGTGAAGGCAACTGGCCAATAAACCCACATATGCTAAATGAAGGCATATGTTATCTGAAAGCAGATATGCTACCTTTGCTTTCAGGTAGCAAAATATTGGTTTATTGACCCGTTGTGCTGACACCAAAAGATTACGTACTCGGGACGCCTGCAGCATAAAGGATGTTCCACATCCGCCGCCAAGGTTTGTGAGTGGTGGCGCTGGCTAACACTCGCAACGTTAGTTCATGTAGTAAAAACAAATGCCCAAGAAAGTGAATGGGGAAACGGCACCGTGTTAGCTCAATTAGTTAGAGCATCGCACGCATAATGCGAAAGCGTGAAATCATTCCCCCCTGCGGCAAGTTTTTTTTACATCAACTTTCATTGCCAATAATGTATCGTTTAATTGAATGAATAAGTATATGTAATTTCACCTATGTTGTCCTTGGCGTAATTGTTTGTTGGCTTCTTATGATATGCTTATTAAACATCAGCCCCTTGGTTACGGCTCTTTCTTCTCAATCATGTATATATATATATATATATATATATATATATATATATATATATATATATATATATAAATGATGTCAAGTGGTATTGTCGGTAAAGAACACAGTAGCAATACTGTGAAAGACGAACTAACCTATTATTGGGCGAACCTGTGCCCACAACAACAGGCTACACTTAAAGCGCAACCATAGCGGTGAACACAGTTGGCGATCGTCGAAACCTGATCTGCGGGTCAAGCGCATCGGCTCGCATACTCCAGTCATCGAAGGTCCCAGAGCGATCGCAGGCGCCCGTGCGCCCTCCAGAAAGCTCCACGCCATTCGCGTCGCACGGTGAAATCAGAGTACACAAGGCTCGGCAACAGACTGCGGATAGAAGCATCGATCCCTTTCGAGAAATTTCTGATACATGCGTCCTACGCTGTGCGATAACATTTGTTAGGCGGTGAAATGTGGTCAGCTGATAAAGATAATCAACTGCACGCGTCAGGGTGTGTATATATATATATATATATATATATATATATATATATATATATATATATATATATATATATATATATATATATATAGCAACGTGCCATTAGCCTAGCAAGTTGGCCTTCATGCGCATCATTCGTTTGAAACCCTGTTTGGCGAATGCAACGGTGAAAATGTGTGGCATCGGCGCCTGTGCAGTGGCCTGCGCCTCTGCTTAGAACGTCACGCGCGTCGACGGTGCTAGCGCGGCTGCAGTTACGGTTGTGGCAGATGCATGGGAGATGCGGTAACCTGCCCAGCGCATGGTCGGCGTAGTGTGGTGCCGTATAAAAAACATTTATGATTTCGTAATTTATGCAGCCATTGTATGCATAACCGAGCTGGATTACCAGCCCACATAGGAATGACCACATTCATGTGCGAACGGTTTTCCAGCTTCGCTGGTAATCCGTCCCCATATGATCGTTGCGGCCCCAAACTTTTTATGTCAATAGATGAATTGTGTCGAATCTCCACAAATCGACCGCACTCAGTGAGACGACAACGTTTACAATGGATCACATGTTGCTCCTAAAATCTGCCATGGACATTATCTTTATACTCTCATAAAATGTGTATGGTGGAGTACACACCTTGCTACGCATTGCAACACAATGTGGCTGTTACTGTCACTTTGGCCGTTCTGTAGAGATTTAGGGAATCCGTTGGACTCAGTTTATATAGCAATTTTACCCAAGTATAAAATATCTGCTCTTTGTAAGAATCGTGAGTATTGTGTGAGATAGACTACCAGAAAAACAATATCTATTTTTATAGAAATTCATTAAAAATCATAATTATGTATAGGCCAGCAAGGCCGATCACCCTCTAAGCTTTAAGTCTTATTTGGTTAGTTGTTTGTGCTGTAGTATTTTGTTTTACTGTGCTTGTTATATGATGACACGTACATTCAGTATACTTTCTGCTCAGACGCTTGGTCAATTTCCCGCTACAGATGTAAATGCGCATGAGTTCACAAGATAATCAAAAGATAATCAGACGGGCTGTGCACCTCAGATAATAGGCAACTTTGCTACCACTGCAGCGAAGTGAACCATCTATATCGCCAATGCCCTTATCGGAGGATGGGTCTTCAGAGATTTCACCTTAACGGGGGTTGACCAACCATCCTCTGCACTAATGTGACATCTCGATGACTCGTCTCTGCCACCATTTCCACAATTCCAGAGGAAAACCGGGAACTTCGCCACAGCCAGCGCTTGCAAGAAATATCTCCTGAATACGGCCCATTAACACCGGTAAGAATGTCGACCACGACGCAAAAAAGCGACACAGTCCAATTCACTCCTACCCCGCGTTTAGTCTACGCAGCGCGTGTTTCGATGTCATTTCATGGTGACGTGTACGAGTACGTGGAGGATTGGCTTGAACGGTTCGATCGAGTCGCCACAGTTATTGAATGGGATGAATCTAGCAAAGTGCGCTACGTATGTTTTGCACTCGAAGACTATGCTCACATGAGGTTCGACAATCATAAGTGATCAATCACTAGATTGCATGATTTCCCACAACTCCGCAAGACAAATAGCAGCCCTGAACGGAAAAAAATATGTGGAGCAGGCTCTGCAGAGTCAGTTTTAGAAACCGAATGAAAGCGTGGCCATGCTTGTCCAGGACATGTCGCAATTGCTCGAACGTGCTTATACAAACATGTCCGAGACAAAGAAGGTGGATGTCCTAATGCTAGGGGTGAAAGAACAACTCTGCTTTGGACTAATGCGCCTCCCTCCAACTACCGTAGCTGAGTTCATAACTGTAGCGACAGCAATAGAGCGAGCTCGGTGTCAACGCTTGCAACAGTAAGACTGCCAAAGCAACGTCGCCACCCTGTCAAGCTTCCCCTGCGGACATGATTTAGCAGTGCTCCGAGAGTTTGTGCGAAGGGTTGTGCGCGAAGAGCTGCAGGAAGTTCGCAGAGCTGCTAGTGAGCCGACTGTTACGGCACTTGGCGACATCATTCGTGACAAAATCAGAACGCTGGCCGAACCATTGGTACCAAAGCGAATGGAAGCCCCTGTCTGGACGAAGCCTAACGGAGTTCTTAACCATCTACGGGACGACGCTTGGTCAATTTCCCGCTAGAGATGTAAACACGTATGAGTATGTAGACCCACGGCAGACCGCAAGATAATCAGATGGGTGCTGCACCTCTGATAATAGGCCATTTTGCTGCCACTGCAGCGAAGTGGGCCATCTGTACCGTCAGTGCCCTTATCGGAGGATGGGTTTTCGGAAATTTCACCTTAACGCGTGTCGACCAAGAAATGGTGAGTGCCCACGCGAGATTGAGCAGTACGTGGCCTCTTAACCGCCGTGTTCTCTCACACAACGTCGCCAATCTTGTTCACCATCACTTCGGCGCATCATGACACCTAGCCGTTACCCCACGTTCGCTGATGTTTGCAAGAGATGCCGAAGTCCACGCCCACGTCAATGAAACTGAGGAAAGCGACATCCGGGGGTGTCTGTCGGGGGCCACTGCTGATCGTCCTGGCAAACATCATCCGATACGACACGTTAACGATGACGATTTATCTACCATGCCATCTTCTCATAAGGACAAAGGACTTTCGACCAATATTACAGTAGCCGTCGACAATTACCGGGTCCCCGCCCTTGTTGATACCTGTGCCAACCCATCCGTTGTGCGTGGTGAATTGGTGGCTGCTCTTCGAAACGGTGATTACCGTCAGGAGCGGTCCCCAGCTCCGAACATCGGATTATTTCGTGACGCCGGTTAGCAGGTGCACCACCCGGGTGCATATCTGGGGCTCTTGTTTCATCGGATCTTTGGTCGTGCTGCGGGAATGCTGCAGGCAGCTTATATTAGGAATGGGCTTTCTTAGAGAATAAGGGATCATCAGGGTGTAGACGAGCCGTATGTAAAAATACTGAAAGATATCTATAGCGGCTCCACAGCCACCGTTGTCCTCCATAAAGAAAGCAACAAAATCTCAATAAAGAAAGGCGTCAGGCAGGGAGATACAATCTCTCCAATGCTATTCACAGCATGTTTACAGGAGGTATTGAGAGACCTGGATTGGGGGGAATTGTGGATAAAAGTTAATGGAGAATACCTTAGTAACTTGCGATTCGCTGATTATATTGCCTTGCTTAGTAACTCAGGGGACCAACTGCAATGCATGCTCACTGACCTGGAGAGGTAAAGCCGAAGGGTGGGTCTAAAAATTAATCTGCAGAAAACTAAAGTAATGTTTAACAGTCTCGGAAGAGAACAGCAGTTTACGGTAGGTAGCGAGGAACTGGAAGTGGTGAGGGAATACATCTACTTAGGACAGGTAGTGACTGCGGATCCGGATCACGAGACTGAAATAATCAGAAGAATAAGAATGGGCTGGGGTGCGTTTGGCAGGCATTCTCAGATCATGAACAGCAGGTTGCCATTATCACTCAAGAGAAAAGTTTATAACAGCTGTGACTTACCAGTACTCACGTACGGGGCAGAAACCTGGAGGGTTACGAAAAGGGTTCTACTTAAATTGAGGACGACGCAACGAGCCAAGGAAAGAAGAATGATAGGGGTAACGTTAAGGGATAAGAAAAGAGCAGATTGGGTGAGAGAACAAACGCGAGTTAATGCCATCTTAGTTGAAATCAAGAAAAAGAAATGGGCATGGGCAGGACACGTAATGAGGAGGGAAGATAACCGATGGTCATTAAGAGTTACAGAATGGATTCCAAGGGAAGGGAAGCGTAGCAGAGGGCGGCAGAAAGTTCGGTGGGCTGATGAGATTAAGAAGTTTGCAGGGACAACATGGCCACAATTAGTACATGAGCGCGGTAGTTGGAGAAGTATGGGAGAGGCCTTTGCCCTGCAGTGGGCATAACCAGGCTTATGCTGCTGATGATGATGATATGTCTTCGAGAACTACTGGTCAGACTTTCCCGTAACGTAAGCTCGCGTGGCTTCAAATCGCACAAACTATTGTTAGGTATTTCTGACGATTTGTCACTTTACTGCCCCGTCCCAGTGTACTGGTTACCCTAGTGCGACACGAGAACCAAACTGCTCTTCGAGTTGTAGAAACCAATGTGTCCGGCCTCTTTACTCGTCAAGTATGTGTCGCTCGCGGCTCCTTCGAACTGACCAAACAGCCTGTAGAAATACTAATCACGACCTTTAGCCGCGAATACCAACACTTAACGAGGCACGCTGTCGTCGTTTACTTCGACGAAATCGGCGATGCCAGTACCAGTCTATCACTCGCAGAACTTTCCGCCATCCCGCACAAAGACAAGCAGTCTAAAATTCACATCGATATGAAGTCCGAACTATCGCCTCAGCAGTAAGACAGTCTTCGCTCTCTTTTGCTTTGCATTAGCTACTGTTTTGCCACGACGTCAAAAATCAAACAGACACTCGTTGCGGAAGTGGATAATTACTACCAAATCGCCGAAACGCCCATTCGACATCATCCCTACCATGTGTCTCGCAAGGAAGAGGATGCCACTCGCGAACAACTAAAAGAAATGCTCCCTGACGACATCATTCAGCATTCTACACACACACGGGTGTCACTAGGGGTGCTAGTTATATACAAAGACGGCACACTGCGTTTCTGCGTCGATTATCTCAAACTAAGTAACGTCGCAAGGACGTCTATCCACTTCATCGCATCTACGACTGAATAGGCCACCTTCGACTATCCAGATATTTTCCACCCACGGATCTGCGTAGTGGTTATGGGGAAATCGAGGTTAAAGGCTGTGACAGAGGAAAGGCCACATTTATTACTCTTGGTGGACCCTTCGAATTCGAGTTTCTATGTTTTGGTCTGTGCTAAGCTCCTGCGACTTTTCAAAGAATGATGGACACTCTTTTGTCCAGTCTTAAGTGGCAAAGGTGTCTTGTTTATTTGGACGACGTCGTCATTTTTGCGGATACTTTCGAGCAGAATCTTCAACGCCTTCGTACAATACTTGATGCGCTCAGACTGCTGGCCTGTCTCTGCAACCTGAAAAATACCCCTTCAGTTAAGAGGAAAGACAGCCAGACAGACAGAGAGACAACCAACTTTATTTAATCCTGAGGAGCTACTGTCAGGACCCCCTAACAGGAGACCATTGTAGCCGCTGGCCACGCCCACGTAGAGGACAGAACGCCATGACGCTCCGCCCTTTCCTGGGCCCTCTGGATAGCTTGGACTTGCTTTCTGAGTACCGTGCTTTTGATGGTCTCCTCCCATTCGGCTTCGCTAGAGAGAAGGTCATTGCGGAACATGGCCAGGCGCATGTGAGCTATACAGCAAAAGGTTTCACTGCTCTCGGGACGACTAGAGTCCACATCCGAGTAAACCTTACTGAGGAATCCCCGCGACGAGAAAGATCCCGTCTGCAATATTCTGAAAGTAGCTGACTGACTTCTACCGAGATCGGTTAAAAGATTAATCAATGTAGATGGTAGTTCCTGGCTAACCGCTATGAGCACTCCTCCTCCCTTTCTGCCATTGCGGCCCTTGCGAAATGCTTGAAAATTCGGCAAGTCAGCCAGGATCTCGTGATCTGTGACGTCACTATTAAGCCATGTTTCCTTTAGTACGAGTAAGTTGTTGCTGAAGGATGAAACAAGATTAGAGACGAGTTCACGTTTTGAAATAAAGCTGCGAATATTCGTAAAAATTGCGGAAAGATATAGGGTAGCTTGCGGTGCTGATTGGGGTGTGCTTGAGGATAATTGACATCGTGGTGATTGCTACGTTAGTTCCTTTACTGTCTGGGAGGATTGATCAAATACGTAACGTTTTGAACCAATGAACAATGTTTTGAAGCTCAACTTGAATGCTGTAGATTTTGTTTTGGTGAAGGTTACTAGATGCTTTCGGGCATGCCGGACTGTGGGTGGGAAATCTTCACCAAAGCTGTAATTTGTGTCTTTGAATTTCTTGCCTTCCGATAAAATCGACTGTTTGACATTAAATGAGTTAAATTTTACGATCAAAGGCCGGACGCGATCAGGCGAATGGCGTCCAAGGCGGTGTGCGCGTTCTATATGTGAAAGATCGGTTGTTTGTTGAAGGTTTTCGCTGATGTG
Organism: Dermacentor andersoni; assembly: GCF_023375885.2. Classification (NCBI taxonomy): domain Eukaryota; kingdom Metazoa; phylum Arthropoda; class Arachnida; order Ixodida; family Ixodidae; genus Dermacentor; species Dermacentor andersoni. The sequence goes on from NC_092821.1 coordinate 55,829,116, forward strand.
ACGAATGACTATTGCTTCAGAATCAGCGAAGGATTCTTTAGGATTGGGATCATGAATGCCATAAAATATCAGGTTGTTTCGGCGCGAGTGGTTTTCGCTGTCGTCTATACGGGATTCAAGGTCATGATACTGGCGGGTTATTGTAGCGCTTAAAGTTTTGAGGTCATCTAATTCAGTGCGCATGCTTGAGAGGCGATTGTAACGTGATTCAAGGTCAGTCAAACGCTTGCATATGTCAGTCAATGTTACATCCGTAGATAGCAGGTGATCTTTAGCAGTCTGAAGTTCGGAGATTAGTTTGGTTTGGCCTGTGGACACAATTCTTAGTTCAGCGAGCACAGAATCTAGCGTGGGTCCCGGGTTAGTTTCAATATCCCCTGCCAAAAGTATTAAAGAACGGATCACTTGCGAACTTTCGACAATAATAACAACGCAGCACTGCGGGCTCGGCAGCTGTACTAAGAAGTAATTGCTTGATTTTTTACAAAACAGAACCTGCGAGTTACCAACCTGCATGGTAAAGATGAACGGATTAGTAGACTGTGCTTTCACACAGCTACCGAGCCCACAGAGCGGCGCAGACGGGTGGCACTCTCTTATAGTGGCTGAGGTTGACGTTTGTTTCGTTGTGATTGGCCAGGCTGGATTGAAGATGGCGCCAGTTGTGACAGCCATCTTCTAAGTAGTTGGAGGCCGGATTCGGTGCAGGTACGGCGTAGGCAGGCAGGAGAGCCACCAGGAGCGTGCTGGCGACGACGGTGAGTGTCTGCATGGTAAAGATGAACGGATTAGTAGACTGTGCTTTCACACAGCTACCGAGCCTGTTTCACACACCGAGCCTATTTACACAGCTACTGAGCCTATTTCACACAGCTACCGAGCCTACCGAGATATTTGTGAAATCTGTGTCCTTGTGACAATATAGCCTTTACGAGCATCCGTTCCCTCTTATACTCTTCGAGGCCTCAACCCACGTCCCTCCATATCGCAACAGCACAGAGCCTTCACCTGCAGGTGCCGAAATATTCTATACTTTTGTATCTGATTATATCTGCTGCCTGTGTTGTAGCACAACCATTTGTAATCACATGGCGCGCTTGAAACGAATAGTGTTGTGTAGTTTAGAGCTGCCGCATGTTCCAGTGATTACGCTGGAGCGTTTCATGAGTCGAGCATAATTAAGCGGCGTGGGTCACCGAAAAAAGAGATTTCTACGATCGCCGACTGTGCACAATACTATCATTTGTCTGAGTTTCGCTTGCTTTTTCTGGGCATAGGTTCGTCTTCTCTTCACCCTCAGATCAATTGGACAAATGTTGAAAGTGCTTCGTCTTATATGTACCGCGCACCCCCTCAAAGTTGTGACGAAACCACCAACTACGAAGACGGCGCCAAAGTCACCCTCGACAATCAAGCCAGCCGCAGAGTAGAAAACTGCCAGGTCATGCAGTTCTACCCATATCTAGCTTTTATGGACACGTACCGACTAGCGCCCGAAGCGGCCCCGGCAAGAAGCTAGCTCGTTTTCAATGGAACGGTCCGGTTTTTCGCGAATAACCAAAGCTGCAGGTCGATTATTCAAAAAGGCAGGTGACAGACGTATTCTGGAAGAAAATCCACATGAGCCAAAGGCAGTGATCACTCTCTTGCGAGCAAGAATTTCGTTCCCGGAGAGGTTAAAGATTCAGAAACGGAAGCCTATGGAAACGACGAAAATTTGTACTTGATTTTCGAGACGAAAACGGTAGCTGTGATCAAATACGGCCTCTATCGTAAAAGTCGCTGCAGCGTATGATGTAGCCAGGAGACTCAGCTTTCAATTGATGCCTGTCTCGACTTTCTACACCTGGCGTAACACTGTTCGCAAAAGCGATTTCCGACGCACAGTCGTTCAAGTACACGTGGTATCTATAAAAACCACTTTCTGATTATGAGGCACGCCATAGTGGAGGACCTGGGGATCTTTAACGTGCACCTAGATCTAAACGCACGGGTGTTTTCACCCCCATCGAAATGCGGCCGCCTTGGCTGGGATTCGGTCCCGCGACCTCGTGCTAAGCAGCCCAACACCAAAACTGTCAAGCTTACAACTGTGTCTTTCGGCAATGAAAAATGATATCACAATTCTGTGCATTGCATCTAACAGCACATCTAAAGCGAACAAACGTGATACATTACACATGAATCTCAAAATATTTGGAATATGGAAATACAGCCTTTGGGAAACCCTGCACAGAACGTAACGAATTCACGTAAGATATAAATCGACATAACGGATGTGTCCAATTTGAATGATCTAATGGATGCTGTTTACAGAACAGCCATACAAATTCTTGATGCGGAGTTATTAATTTGTAAACTTCATGCTTCTATTTTCTTGCGCTTTCGAATTTTTGAAAAGAATTTTACCAAAATTCTGGTCCTAAATAAAAATCCTGCTTTCAATAGTCACTAGAATTTACCTCTCTCTCGAATCAAACAAATTTCATTAATATTGGTCAAGGGGTTAAACCAGAATATCGTTTCTGCGTTTTACAACTGTTTGAAAAGGCAGCGTCGGAGTTGGGCCCGAGCAAGAAGTGCCTCTTAACGGCTTCTCTGTATTAAAAAAAATAAAAAAGTGCCTCAGCCGTCAATATCGCCGCCCCAGATTTGTCATGATAGCATTGTCACCAACGGCAGGGCTCCGTGCGCAGCTACCAAGCTGTTCCCTTTCGTTATCTTCCTTCCCTCGGCGGTAGCGCTTTGCGTTAAAGCCAGCGACGCGCTGAATCGGCACCATTATTTCGTCATGCATCGCCTCTGCGACCAAGTAAGCTTTCGGCGGCATACGTTCACTGTTATATTGACACTAAAACTGCTAACACTTTAAACTTCTTGCCTTCGTAATAACAGCGTGGGTTACAATCGAAAGCGGACTGGCCACAAGGGACATGGACACGGGACCATACTACTGATGACAGCATCACAAAAGGCTAGGTGTGGTCAGATTAACTTTACAGGTTTACAAGGATTGACTGACAGGCTAATTGCGTCAATATCACAGAAAGTACAGCGTTTCAAGTTGTTAAGGCAGTGTGTGTGTGGTTCCTCCTTTGTGTCTTGTTTTGAAACGCTGTTCCTTCTGTGACATTACAGATGTTCTTTTTCTGCGTCAGTTACGCCTTCCAAGAGTGCTTACTTGGAAAATTTTAGTTCCCATGATTCTTACACAAGCATGTTTAATCGAAACTTATTCTCTCGGCTGGATAATCTCAAGGACGGGCTCCGAACTCCTCATTTTCTTTAGCCACGTAAGATCAATCTGAAAATCTAATTAACGTAGCTTTGCTCGTGACGCATACAACTTCCCAACTTACTCCGCATTCAGAGCGTACCACTCTGATCTCTCGAATGATAAAATGAGGTCACCAATACTCGATGGTTTAATACTCATGCACACAACTTCTCAACTTACTCCGAATCCAGAGGTTACCACTCTGATCTCTCGAATGATAAAATGAGGTCACAAATACTCGATGGTTTTATAGTCATGTTTGGTGCAGTTAAAAGCAGCCGGTATATTGGTGGTGCTGTAGGCTTCTTATAAAGCAAGTGTGAAAGCTTGTACTAGTTATCCGGCGCAAATCAACTTGATGAGCTTAAGTACATGCCCCAACCATTTACTTTATAACTGATTCTCCTACATTTTACAAAAATCACCTGAGCGCTACCCGTGCATGACACAAGGTGTGCGAAAACATTTTGTGCGCTCCCAGTTAGATTTCTGAGCGTCGGTGGCATCAGGCTCGGTTTCTCGCCATCATCAGGAATAAAAACAGCTGCTTGGGGGAAAGCATTGAATATATTTCAGTACTTCATAACATATGTATCAGCGCGGACATGTAAGATGGAAAGAAAACTGCTGAAGTAATTGCATGAGGGTCTCGCTGCATGTATTTTGGCTGTCTAATGTTAAGATCTAAAGAAGAAATGCTGTGATCTTGTGACAATTATGGCTAAGAAGAAATATGAGCTACGACACAGTACCCGTGGTTGAACTGGCCCCTTGGCTACAGGGCTACATTGAACCACGAAATGCTGGTTTGAGAGACACAAATAATTGAAAAGTGTTTAGCTCTTGAATTGTTGGTATGTCGGCACCGCTCTGCAGACTTGGGGGCCCTTTCTACACGAGCACTATGTTTCAGCTAATATTCAAAGCAACTGTACACTATTTTGGGGGGGAGGGGAATGGGGAGCTCTTTTTAGCGTCGAACTGCTCTTCCAAAGTTATCGCTTAGCTCAAGACGTGGTTGCATGTGTTTTCAATATACAGTATGTTGTCACGGATTCAATAGCGAAAGAGCGTTAACACATCAGATTGCGCGCGTGAAGCGAATACTGGCGTACATTCTGCATCACATTTGAGGACCCGTGCACTGCAATGTATATACATTCCAATCTGATGAACTGATGCCTTAATCCGTAGATCAGATTCAGAGGAAGCACTACTTTGCGCACAGCCATCGTTGTGCTTTGGGTATTTTCCAACGCAAGCTCACCTGATATTGAGTTATATTCGTGACCCACTATTTTGGAAGTGTTCTGTTCTTCACACCACTTCAAGGTTACAGTGTGTAGGTGGTAGCTTAATGGTTAGCATGCCCATCACATCGAAGCCGTCCGATGGGTGGTTCTGCGATATAAAAGCACATCAATCGCCCCTCCCCCCCCCAAAAAAAAAGAAGAAACACAAAACTAAGCTTACGAACAGGGGCCTCACAATATCGTGCACTACGGCGCTTGTCGATCTTGTTCAGGATAACTTCAGCGTTTCATCGAGCAATTATTTCGGAGACAATGAGTTGAAGCTACGTTGATTTGCATCGCAATGCGGGCGTTATCAGACAAAAAATTAATGCAGTTCATTAGAGGGTGCCTGAGTATCCTGTGTAGATTACGTACGACAATGATAGCAAGAATACCTTATTACAGAATATAATTTGAAAGCAAGTTCACTTATTAATGCAGTGTAATAAAAAGCAAGTACCTCCACCGTATAACTCTGGAGGACGCAAATAATGAACAGGCTAAATGAACAGTTTGGAGGTCTGTGGTAAACCGGATAGACCGTTCGCGCCATGGCAACGTGATAAGGTTGCTCCTGTAGGCAGAAAGTCTACTGGGCAATTAAGTCGGCCAGTTAGTTCTAGCCACTTAGAAATAGCGCAAAGAAAGTCCTGACGCCACGACGACACGCCACTTTACGCCAACAAATAAAGACAACTGTTTTAAAGTGAAGCTTTCTTTGTTTCTTGCTCCGACGTTTCCACTGGTGCTGTTGCTTTCTTGCACGCCGTGTCGGGGGAAGGTTCAGAGCGTACATATACATCGAAGGAGTGTGGAAAAGAAGAACACCGGCGCAAGAAACTAGTGTGGACCGTTGCATTGCGGCACATGTGCATAGTGGCCTATGGAGCTCCCTGGGTGACCTCACATTAGCATCTTGACAGCTGTAATTATGCGTGACCTCCCGCAAAAAGCGTTGCAGAAACTGAAGCGCTTACCCTTATCCTAACATGGAAGTCCTGAAGAGGGGTATATAGAATGGTAGGGAGGGGGCAGGGAGAAGAGGTGGAGAGTGGGTAGAACCGGCAGTATTGGCGAAACGAGTAAATAACACCCTTGCCATTCTTCACTCGCAGCTCTCATACAGGGGGGAAGGACGGGACAGGGGAAAGACGACGAGAGAAAATAACGAAACTTTACTACAATAGACCCAACAGCTGTTGCGGGCAAAAAAAAGGCACGGTACTGTACGTTTCTGCTATTTCTAAAAATTAAACACCATGCAAATTTGTCAAGTGGGCAACTGACGTAGGGCGTGCACACGCAAAGCCGCAATTAGTTACAGTAGCGTATAGGTGACACTACTGAAGTGGTCGCATGTCAAATCAACACTTACGGGCCCAACGCGGTAGCTTGACGGCTATAGCATTGCACGAGATTGCGGGTTCGATCCCCGCCGTGGTAGCCATATTTCAACGGGAGCGAAATGCAAAAACGGTCGTGCGCCTTGATTTCGGAGCCCGTAAAAGAACACCAGGGCATCAAAGTTAATCCGGAGTACGCCACTACCACGTGCCTCATAATCCAATATTGTTTTGGCACGTATAACACCATTATTTTGCCAACACATCTGCCTCGATGCGTTGTGGCATGTGAAGCAATGACAATGCTCCACCGTCTTACAGGTTACAAACAATTGCGCGCAATAATGACTCAAGCAAACAGGCCTCGCTGTGTGTTGTGTACTACGCAGACAAAGAACAGTAGTGCACGCAAGGTAATATTCGCCATCAATTCGCTGCTCTCGTATTGCACTATACGCTGAAGAAATCATACATTCGCAATCATCATTACCGCTAATTACCGTCAATGAAAACAAACATCACAGAAAGCTTGGCTTACATCGATTCGCACAGTGCGTGGGATCCGCATAATTGTTAGACTATTAATTTATGTGCTTATTAATGGCGCGAATTAATGCAATATTTGCATTCCTAATGAGCAAAAGCGGCTGTCGTGTCCAGGGTAGAATTGATTTAAACGGTTCCAATCCCATGGCCATTGTAAAATTGCCAACTTCTGTGGGATTGTAGTCATCAAAATTAGATACAAGTGACAGGGAAATGAGGAGGTTGATGAACGGCAAGAAGGGTGAAGCTTGCGCAAGACCTGAGGGAAATGAAATGACTTTTTGAGCAGCGTGACCAGGTGGCCGTGGTATCGTTTCAACGTCTAATAAATATCCTCCAAAATATGAACAGAGACCAACAAAAATGCCGGCATTTTGGGAAAGGTGAAACCGGTTGAAATGTCGAGACAGGATCGGCCTAAATATTTAAGATGGCCTAAACTTGAGAAACCATAACATTGACAGGGAGACCAAATCTTGGCACAAATAAATCGGCTGTTGAAGCAGTTTAGCTGAAACGCGATGTTGCGAAATAAGGTGAGAATGTCAGCAAGTTTTCAGAGGTCAAGTATGTAGGTCCTGTGGCCCGCAGTTGTCAGGCGACTGCACGTATAAGGAAGATGCCTGGTCGTCAGTCGTTATAGTGTGATTCGGGTTTGAACTAAGGGGCGTGGACTCCATCGCATTAAATACAGTGCACTCTACGGTGTCATTCGATGGCTGGAACCCATTCTCGCGCTATGAGGAAGCGAACTAATTGTCTCACGTGCCAACCTTCACCTCCCTCGAACTGCCGACATCCTTTCCCCTCCGTAGTTGCTTAGTTTTTATTGGGTTCGTCTGCTAATCACGAGATCGAGGGACCGAAGCCAAGCCACGGCAGCCATATTTCGATTGGTGTGAAGTGCGAAAGAAAAACCGTGAACTTAGCGTTAGGCGCACGTTAAAGTATCCCAAGTGGTCCAAACTATTCCGGAATCCCTCATTACGACATGCCACATAATGAGATCATGGTTTTGGCACGTAATACCGCATAGTGTATTATGTAACGTCCGTTAACGATGTCGTTGGCAGTCACAGAACGCTTGAATACAAGTGTGTAAAGTAGGTCTGAGTATGTTGGTAGCTTTTCTGGCATTCGATACTTGCTAGTCTACATTGCGGCCGCATGATAAAGGCGGAACGGCAGCATGGTAGACAATATGGAGAACAGACAAATCCCGCATATATTACTGCCCAGTAATTTTAACTAGCGGTCTTCCTTCACGTACGTGGATAACCATGACAGGAGACTACTATAGGAACTAACTGTAAGTGCTGCATAAGTCATACCCAAGAATTTTTCTGACCTGGTGGCCTGTAAATGTGACGTAATATTGCGAACAGCTACGGCCATAGCATGCTAATGAATGACGACACAAAGACAGCTTGCTCAATCCTTGTGTCGTGACTATTGCGTCAAGGTGCAAAACCAACATATCCATGTATATGTCTCAATACTTACGCACATCTCTATTTGCAGCTGCTGCGGTAGCCCATGCGCGCGGGTAGCAAAGTCGCTAGGGAAAGTAATTGGGGGCACCTAATCGAAATCAATAGGTCACAAGCAAAACCCGTCCACGACGGCGTCTCTAGTAGACACTGTGCGATGTTCGGGCTTCAAGAATGTTTCTAAAAGAATCTAAAATGGGCAGCTAAACGGATTTGTAAGCCAAGTGGTGAACAGAATGGGAGGAAAGCTGAAGTTCTCGCCTGAGGAAAAAGATTTTAGGTTCTGATTAGCGGTTACAGGATTAATCAGTATTACAATTCAGATCGTTCGAAATCCAAAGCCCTAGATATTTACAGTTGCTAACTTCAGAGAGGAAAGTGTCATAGTACTGTCGTCAAAGTGTAAATGTTTTTTTATGTATTATTCTCATGAAAACGGTTCTTTCAACGTTTATCACCAACTTCGATTCTCGACACCAAGAAGCAATCTTCTGAAGGGCATTGTTCAGCAATACCTGATTCTATTGGCATTAATTTCGGAGTTCGAAACACAATCGCTGGCAAAATGTTTAATATGAACTGCAATATCTCATACAATATCACTGATTTATAGGAAGATCAAAAGTGGTCCTATCACCGGGCATTGGGGTACTCCAGAACCCACCGTTACTGATGCGGATACGCTGTTACGAATGGAAGCAAACTATTTGCTGTGACTTAGGCATGCAGCGGTCTATTCAGTTAGCGGATTATTTTTGAAAAGATTATGTAACTTATACAGTAGATTTTGTGAGGAACTTTGTCAGGTGCTTCCGGAAAATCCATGAACATAGTATCGATTTGCGTAGCATTGTTAATTGTTGTTGCAAGATGGTTTATTGTTTCGATCGGCTCAGTACACGTCGAGAATCTTTTATAAAACCATGCTGATGTGTGGTTTTAAAATTACGGTTATCAAGAACATTTACCATTTGATTATGTATAATGCGTTGGAGTAATTTGCAAGTGGTGGATGTTAATGAAATCAGGCGATTTCGTTAATGTTGTTTCTCCTTCCACTTTTATGTTGTGGTTTGATTCCGGCTGTCACCCAATCTTTCAATACTTCAACATCCCATAATGATTTATTAAATAAAACGTGCAAATACGTAAACACCCATTCGGCATATCTTTGAAGAAACGAACTTGGGTTGTTGTCCGGCCCCTGTGGCTTCTTTACCTTCAGTTTTAACAGCATGTTGAAGATACCTTCTTCTGAGATCATGAGGTCTGGCATACGTAGGAAGGATACATAAGGAAAGGATGGGCCCATCATCTTTAGTAAAAATGAATTTAAAGTGGTCGTTAAATGAGTTGGGTATTAATTCAAAATCAGTTGTCTGTGCCGCGGTAATTTCGAAGGTCCCAGTATAAGGATCTAGGCGAAATAGTTCTCTAAACTTCTCCGATGATACTGTAATGAAACTAGGTACTGATTCCCAGTAGTAACGTATTTTACCTATGCCCACTTGATTCTTAATTTCCGAAGACAAACCTGAAATTAAATTTTGACAATACGAAGCGTCAGAGCAAGATTTTTCTCTCCTTAAGTCTGTTTACCCGCCTGAGTAATCTCAGTTTCGCGCTGGAAATGCACGCATTCTTACTTTTCGTTTCTTAACAATGTTTGGCACGGGACGCATGCAGCTGTTCAACGCTTAAATGAGTTCCAACGGTTCAAACGAGAAGCTGCACCCACACGCATGCACTTTCGCTCTCCTCTTTCAAAATCTCAGAAACGGACGACAGCTGGGCGCGGATTCTGGGCAGCATACACGAGCGCTAATTTCGAAGTGCGTTGAGATCCTAGACTTTGTGACGCGACGGTGGAGCAGAAGCGTTTCTGCTTAGAACAAAGGGACCAAAACGCAAAATCAGCGTAAACTCTGCGGATGGAGAATTTGCTCTCTGATTCAAGGCCCAAATTAACAGCGCGGTACATACATAGTCGCACGCACACGTCGACCCGAAGTGAAATCCAAGAGCGTCATGGAAGTGTGGCAGATGCTTAGTTCCACGTGCCCAGTAATCTATGTTCATATTGCTACGTAGGAAGACGCAGACGACAGGCTATATACAAGTATATTTACAAGGGAATACGCCGCACTAGGCCAAGAGGCAACAGCCCGCGCTAGCCTCTAAACGTCGTCGTCGTCTTCTCACTGCTCCCCTCTTTTTCATTGTAAACACTGTTCCGTAGCAATATGAACGAGGTTTATTGTACGGCGGCACGTAAGCTTTAGCACACGCTCAGTTACCTAAGTTGGCGGAAATACGGCACATATGCAATGTCAGCTTTCCATGATACAATTTGGCCTGACGATCGCCTTCAAATCCGGTTCCCTGATATCACACAGAAGCGGGGTGCTGTGAATCAGTAGACCCTAGACTATCCAGTGATCCAAGTTGGCAGGAAAACGGTAGAGAGGCAGACAGAAAAAGAGGCAGCCATAGAAAGAGAGAAAAAATGCAGTGAAAGGCAGGGAGGTTAACCAGAGGTAGATCCGGTTGGCTACCCTGCGCAGGGGGAGTGGTTAAGGGGAATAAAAAGAGATACGGAGTGGAAGGGAGAGATAGAAAGAACAAGAGACAAGCACGAACAAAGCGCGTACACTACATAGCGGTAGATGGCGGCATCCTTAGTCTGTCGTGAAGCACTGTAGACCGCAGGAACCTTAATAACGCGAGTAAGGCCTTCACTGCGGATGTTTTGCGGAGCATTGGCCTAAAGCTTTTTGTTCTGTTATTGGACGATTGTCTAGCTGGTCCAGTATTCTGCACATCACTTGTCTCTGAGCACTATATCGCGGGCAGTCACCGATAATATGTGCAAGCGTCTCGTCAATGTTGCATGTGTCACACGTGTGGCTCTTGGCCATTCCAATCAGGAAAGCATATGAGTTTGCAAATGCAACGCCTAGCCACAGACAGTAAAGCATGGTCTGTTCACGTCGTGGTAACCGAGGCGCGAGGTGCATCCGTATATCCGGCGACAACAAACGCAACCGGCACATGGTCAAAACATTTGAGTCACATAGGGGTAAAGTACGATCACGGCACATCAATCGCAGCACAGCCCCAGCATCTGTTCGCGAAAGCGGAGTGAAGACTCGCTGATCACTTTCATGTGCAGATCGGGCGGCTTCGTCGCCGTGGTCATTCCCGCTGATGTTACAATGTCCTGGAAGCCACTGAAAGATTATTTTGTGTCCCTTGTTATCCCTTATGTCCATTTGATGGTATATGTGCTAAATTTCTGAGGTCAGTTGTTCATTGGGTCCGTGGCGCATTGCGCTTCGTATGCACGGAAGGGCTGCCTTGGAGTCACTAAAGACTGTCCATTGTTGCGGTGGCGTCTGCTTAATGAAATCAAGTGCAGCACGTTGCGCCGTGAGTTCTGCACCCGTCGATGTGGTCACAAATGAAGTTCTTAATTTGATTTCCTCAGATCTTGCCGGGATGATGAATGCAGCGGCAGTGCTGTGGAGTTTTACTGAACCATCTCTGTGTACATGTTGTCGGAATGCACGTTGTGCACGTTGTGAATGTGCTCCAAACTTGCTTGTTTCAAAGCTTGCAATGGCGCTCCAGCTTTCTTTCTGATTCCTGGAATTGTCAGTCGCACTTGCGGTCGGTGCAGACACCACACTGAATATGCTAATCGTATAGCGGGCGTAAATTCTGATGGCAAGTAGGACTGATGTCTTACAATAGTTTTGGCAAAAGTTGAAAGTGGCCTTTTTGCTGGCAAGCAGGCAAGATGGTGGGAGGGAATCCGAGTCAAGTGTCGAATGTGCGCTATGTTGCAGCCATATATACATACAGCACGTGCAAGATGCTTGACGTGCCCTAAATATGCTAATCAAATAAAATTATATTCGCATTGAAACAGGAACATGTTTAGTGCGGCCATCCCATGTCTCCAGTCACTGTACAGACGCAACTGTGCACGTTCTCCTGCAAATCTCACAGATCATTTCTACTACGGCGTACGCGTTGTCGCAATCTACGACGCAATGACGCCACCGACAGGCACATATACCTCCACGGACAACGATGTGATGACCAGCTTCGTGACAAGATACGATGAACGCTTCTTCCTCCGAATATGGGAGGTGGCGGGTTCAAACACCTTGCGGTGATTATTGTGAACCCAGTACCGGTGAAACCGTGATTACGTGCAGTCGTTCGTGGTGTCTCTGCGTGGAGGGCTTAATTAGCCGCACGGTGAACAGGCTGTGGACATGTTGTATGTTCGAATCACGGCAGAACAACGTGCGTGGCATTGATATGGGCTGGAGAGTCTTGGGGTGGGAAAAGGCGTTGAGGGTTTGGTGCCGCGCACACGACAAACGTCTCTGTTGAGAAAAAAAGACACACAACAACACAATAATTCGGCTCGCTGGTTCTCCCAAGCCCCGCCAGCGACACACCGGCCAAGTTTGTACGCTAACGATACTAACGCCGCCTGTTGTGGTGGTTCAGCAAATGATGAACTGCACCCTTTTGTTTTAGGAGAACAGGACATGGACACACACACATGTCACTGTGCGTTCGTTGCTCTTCTAGCGACGTTCATTTCTTTGCGCTGTACAAGTACATTTACGTGAAGGCCGGCATATCAGCCCTGCTGTGGAGGCGTAAGCAAACAGTGCGGGTAGTCCTGGGCACGGTCAAATGTACGCTAGAACATTCGGCTCATTCAATGTCTTATGTCCGTTTACAGCTTATTTTAGCTTGGTGGCCTTGCCTGGTCGAACGCACTATCAGCTTCTTTTCCTGGTGACATGGAGCACTTGTGCAAATATAGCAAGTTGAAAGCTGTCGGACACTTCTAATGCATACGGCGCCGGCTGCCGGTGTGACTCTCGCCAAATAAAACCAAATGCCGTTTTTCATAAGACTTCCCTTAGAGTACCGAGACTCAGCCAAAGTAAGCAAGAAGCTCGGCACAAACATTTGCTCAGAAATGTTGCTAAGATCGAGTGATTATATTCCCTACAACCGTGTTGCAGGCGCGTCGCTTTCTGTTCTTCCGAAATTGTCCCTGTTTTTCTGGACCCACGTCACACGCTAATAAAACTCTCCTGGACGCCTGTTGCCACATCCACTGAACCCTGATGGTATATTGTTCAACGTCGGGAATGAATGGAGATTGTGTAGTCATGCGCGAACATATAAGTACGGTCGCTCAATAGCAACATTGAAGTTTTACGTACGTCAAATGTAGGGGTTTCCGCAAGTAGCCGATCTGAGCTCGCCATCTTTTCTTCGCACTGTAATGATGGTAGCATTTTCTCGCTGTGCGTAAAAGCGAGTATTACTGAAGTGGTGAACATGAATTGTGGTGATATCTTTTATGACTGGCAGTGAAAAACCCTTACACGGAGACAACTGGGCCGGGCCACCATAACTCTAGAGACTGCAGCTCTTGCTGGCTCTCGCCACTGGATTGTGTCCATGAATACTCTCGACAACACTGCCGCAGCTGTTGGGAGCTCCAGTCTAGCTAGGCAACCAGGACGCATCAAAAAGGAAGTCGGGGAAGCACAGATAATAAAGTAAATGCAATGGATGGATACTACTAAAACCATGGAGCTTAACAGGAACAGTAAGAAATCCATTAGAAGAAAAAGTCAGCGCGTTCACGAAAATGGCAGTGCGTTACTTAGAAGATTTTCGGTGTGAGCTATCTGGTGCGCTTGCGTCATATTGAACAGCGCCAAAAAACACGCGGACAAGGAAGAGAAACGGGCCAGAGCTGATCACGAACGTCTTTATTGAAGCCTGCAAAAATATTCAGGGCATTCAAAATTAAGTTTTATGGTTCTTTTTTTAAATTAGGCACTGGGGCGCACGCGAAGACCACCTGTGCAAATAAACTATGTGGCCAGACGGCCACATAAGAAGTGCAGCTGCGGTCTTAAAGAAGATACAAAATTCACAAAATGCAGAAGAGGTGTTGTGTACCGGCTTCCGTTAACCAGTGGCAACATATAGATAGGACAAACGGGTCAGTGCATAAACAGCCGTCAAAAAGAACATGAACGTTCTCTCGGTAAAGAAAACTATTCGCACTTGTCGAACCGCTGTAATCTATGTCACTGTCATCCGGTATTTTATGACTGACACTTTGTTTTCAGATAAAAACTAACTATCAGGTGAAATCACCGAAGCATTTCATGTTAAAAGGTGTCCTGAAAAATGCACAGGCCAACCATAAGTTGCAATCATTGACAAAGGATTTGCCTTTTTAAATACTGGTGAAACCTTTTTTAATCTGTTTCTATTCTGTTTCTGTTTATACTGACGACTCTTGTTGCACATGCTCAGTGCTGATACCTGGGGTATATATGTTGTGTATCTTTCCGAAAGTAAGCAGTTGTGAGTAAGCGCTCGTGTGTCCCCCTTCACTGTGTCTTTGTCGATTGTGCGCGCAAAATATTTCACTATGAATTCGCACCAACTCGCCCAACTATCAGTTCTGCGGCCAGAGGGACATAAAGTGAGATGATAATTGTCGCTGTCAGCAGTCCAATTAACTAAAATTGAATACTTAAATTTTTGTTGACTGCAGTAAGTGTGTATGCCCGTACAAAAATGACTGTTGATTAACCATTGATATATTGTTGGGGAATTGTTGAAACAACGGACTTCAACAAATTTTCAAAAGCAATTGAGTTCGCTCAACACTTGCACAACAATATTACCGTTGAGTGTTCTCAATAAACAATTTATTGGGTAATTTGTGTTCATTTTTGTAGTTGTTTTTCTTGTTGTGTCGCAGTTGAGTCCAGTATCAATAATTAGGACTCGCATATGAAGACATACCAAAAATTAAATGCGAAGTGTTCCAACCTTTTTGCGGCAGGTAGGTTCTTCTTTCGCCTCATTTTCATAAAAAGAAAATAATCTGTGACCGATGGGGTGGCATGGAACGTCGGCCGTCGAGCCCGGTGCTCTAACCATTAGGCCACGAACGCGCGCATGCTCCTCTCGTTCGAAAGCCAGTAAGTTCTGAAATGCTTGGCGCGTGCGCAGCGTGCCACCTCCTCGTGCTGTCGCTAAAGCTGGCGCTTTCAAGCGCCTATCTCCGGGACTGCCCCACTTTCGTAGCCGTTTTCTCTCTGTAAAAACTGCAGCGGTAGACTAGCTTCATGACCGCCCAAGTTCGTAACAATTTATTTCTTCGCCGGTGTACAAATGCCATCGTCGTTTTAACATACACTAGATGATCTAGCAATTGGTACGATCCTAATTAAGCATGTTTCGGGGAGCAGAATAATGCGAAGTTCACTCGCAAACACGGCGACTACGCGCATGTGGAGTTCCCCAAAAGTAGACACGGCGGCAGCGCGGCCGGCGATAAAACAGGCGCCGACACGCGACGACGCTACCTTCGAGCATCCGACGCGCTGTGGGAACCGTAGGATCCAAGCGGCGCACATGCTGCAAACATACACGTGAGAGATCTTCGAATTTCCTGAGACGCACCCTCCGTCCGGAAAGTAAATATAGCTTTTTTTATCCAACGGCCGTGGTACTAGAGATCAAACAACGAACACGCTTTGAGATCGCAGCGCGCAGCCGCTATAACCATTGACTTCAAAGAGCTTCTGATTCAGAAACAGCCGCAACAGTATCGCAGCTAATCGCTGTATCTGAGGCTGCTCCCGACTCTCGCCTGGCAAGAAGCATGCGATTTATTTGAGCCTCGCCGAACTGTCGTCCTCTCGCCTTCCAAGCCTGCAGGACAGGTCCCGTATGTTCACTTAAATAGAAGAACACCAAAGGGAAATGAAAGAAGTACAGGTAGCGGACTCTTATCATACCTTACTTGTCACCTCGTCATCTGCAAAGGTGCGATAAACTATTCTAGTAGCGTTACTTTTGTAAAGATAATAAAATTAGTAGTAATTTTTACTTCTAGGTGGCGCTACCAAAGTCTAGGTAACGTTCGGGTGTGTGTGTGCGCGCACGCGGTTGCAACGATTGTAGCTTCGTTTTGAGCACACTCTTTAACAGTACACATCGTTACCCTAGTTTCGTAGTCGCATATTTTAGTCGTAGTATTTGTTGTTTACGCTACAAAATAGGTTATTCTTAAAACTTTATGAAGATTAGTGGATGAAAAATTACTACTATTTAATTAGTGGTTTTCCCGTACGGTTATTTTGAGTTTGAAAGGCTTTTATAACTCCATACGATAGTGAAGCTGTGAACGGCTTTCGGACTCAGTTAGTTGGTTGCCGTTGCGTGGTGGTTCACGCCTCGTGCTTTTTGATGAAAGTGTTTTTTTCTTTTCGGTCATCATGACGCACATTTTAGTGAAATGCTTTAACGACGATAAGTGGGACGTTTATCCGTTTAAGTCGTTGGCTGACTCAGCTACTAGTCTTCGACTGATGTGCGAGCCTGGCTGTTTTGATGAGCTGAGCGGCAGAGTTCATGATGTCCGTTGGAGAGAAGGCACCCCGAAACAGTCGCAGCCGAACTTCTGCAGATAGGTGAGTAATCTCGTTTTCTTGGGCACGTAGCCTTTTTTCTATTTTGACATTGACAAGCGTGAGATGTTAAGCACACCGTTCACTTTCTTCAAGCAAACCGTATGCCCCGGAGCGAAAGCGCGCGATACGCATTTCGTTACTATGGCGGCCGCCGTGGCAATTTGGGGCTCGAGGTCGTAGATACGATACCTGCGGCGGCCGCATGCCAAAGGAACGGGATCCAAAAACGCTCGTGCATTGTGCATTGTATGCACGTAAAAATTTCCAGGAAGTCAAAATTAATACGGAGTCCCCAACTACAACCTGTCTCATAATCAGATCGTTGGTTTCGCACGTAGGACATCATAATTATTTTTTTTAATCCGTAGTGGCTCATCGTATACCATACGGTTAGTGTGATCACCTTTTGTGCCGTAGCGGTTAAGCGCGCCTCGATTTAGGTTGCGCCTAATGATGCGGCGCACCGCAAAATATATTTCGCCTCTTTGGGATTTGAGGAGAACGGCCAACCGATTGAATTATGGGGTTTTACGTGCCAAAACCACTTTCTGATTATGAGGCACGCCGTAGTGGAGGACTCCGGAAATTTAGACCACCTGGGGTTCTTTAACGTGCACCTAAATCTAAGTACACGGGTGTTTTCGCATTTAGCCCCCATCGAAATGCGGCCGCCGTGACCGGGATTCGATCCCGCGACCTCGTGCTCAGCAGCCCAACACCATAGCCACTGAGCAACCACGGCGGGTTGGCCAACCGATTAGTCACAGCTTCCGCGTGGTGACTGTACACGGATACATAGCGCAAATGAACAGAGGTGTGGTGACGACTTCGGCAAAGAACACAGCCGCCGACGGGCTCGCCTTATCGCCTATCACCGCCAAAACTACCGCAGTAAGCATCTTTATCTAGCGCGGCGCGTTTCTGTTGAAGGCGTACTGTACAATTTTAATTGGCGATAACCGAAACATGCCACCGTTCTCTGCTGCCTCTTTGAGCTGGGCCGATCCGAATGTGCGTTGCTTGCGGAAGCGAAAGGAGCGCCACTCGGCGCGTTGTCGCCTCGAGCACCGTTTGCGCGGTGAAGAATGACGCGTGCATGAAGCTAGCTCACTGCGCAGACGCTACCGCGCAAAACGCGCAAGGGCGTGTACGCGACGTTCTGCACACAAATCGCGTGGGATGATCGGAGACACGCCGGAGCGGCTAGCTTCAAAGAAACGGTGCATGTTCTCACTCGTACAGGCACGTTCACGCTCGCATCGCTCTCGGCGTATCTTTAGGTCATTCGTGCTGCTGGACTTCTACCCAAAGATTCGATATCTGCTTGGTATCGGCTATGCACTGTCGCGTGGTCTTTGGTTCTGCGAGAGAGCGGGGAATATTTCTCCCCGCTGTGAAACATCGCTGTGCGTGTCTCAGCTAACATTTACCGTAGCAACATATTTCTTCCTTTTCTAGACAGCAAGAGTCGCAAATTTTTACTTGCCAGTATAGTGTGTACTTCTATTTTGTGCGTAGTTATGTGCAGTGTGTGGCAGATTCTGAATCCGCGCAATCTCATTTTTTGTCCGCATTCCCTTCTCGCAGGTTACGCATGGAGCAAATGCCCAGATGCTAAAGTGTTCTACGTCAAGAGCAGCTTGGCGTCATGCAAGAGACACCCGTTCATATGTGGCTGATTCACTAGCAAGCTCGCATCTCTGTTGCCACTCTCCATCAAGTGGGATTTTTAACAATTTTTTTCTGCTGCTCTGTGGTGTACTAGCTGCCGCGCATGGACACTGTGAAGGCTTACTTTCGATTTGATCTGGCTTTTAGTAGCAAAGGACGGGCTAGCTTTTAAGGGGAGGTATTTCCTTTTGCTTGCGAGAATGTTTACCAGCCTAACCAAGTGATACGTGCGTACTGGAAACAGCAGCGCGAACAGAGACGGACGACGAAATAGGTAGGAGGACACACGAGCGTAAGTTCATCTAAGTTTATTTTTGAAGACAGAGGTAATAAAGACGCTGGTCAATTTGACAAAGGTAAAGAGCCGTGCATGCGTGGCAGAAACAGCCACGAGCGACAAGAAAAAAATATGAAAAAGCCATGTCATTTAGAATAAACGTGCGTGAAAAACGAGAACTATCGGACAAATCTTTCGAAAAAGCGAAATATTTCTCCGATGAGTAATACTACCCAACGAGAAATACTCTTGAGAACTGCAAGTCTTTCCCACTAAAGGCAACAGATAACTTGCTTATGTATTTGTTTCGTTTGTAATCAATAAATATTACTGCTGGAACTCCTCTGGTGTTGAGGTATAGAGCAGAAAGAACGGTTGTTCCATCACAAAGACCAGAACATAAGAGGACTTATGGAAGAATTATTTATTGATCACGAAGAAAAATTCAAAGCAAGATTTCTGTGACCCTTAGTGGGAAAGAGTTGCTGCATTAATTCTCGTTAATATCACACACAGGACAAACCTTTCAGTTTTCATGTGTTTTGTTGTTTTTGACTCACATGTACCACAGGACATCTCTTTCGGTCCTTTTTTGTTGTGCCGGGCTGTTTCTGCTGCACATCCATGGCTTTTTCTTTGTGAAGTTGGCCAATGTGTTTAAGATCTTTGTCTTCATGAATAAACTTCTAGTTGAGTCAGCGTTCATGTGTGTTCCTACCTTAATTCATCCTTCTTGTTTCTGTTTGTGTGGTTGTCTAATATAGATGTACACCGAATTGGCGAAGTGTCCATAGAATTGATACATGAAATATTTGCGCTGTTTATTTCAGGAAGAATGCTATAGGGTCTTACCTTCTCTGTTTTTAACACTGATGTACATTTTTCTAGTTCAACTTCAAGGAGTCCCCTGAGGAAGCCAATAAGAGTGATGGCAACTTTATTTGTGTAAGATTTATGAATTTCATCCATTCAAGGCATGACATGTCACATGCCTGTAGGTATGCAAGTATTCGTACTTTTTAAACATACTAAGCTCTAGTTTTCTGTTCTCATGACGCTGCTTTGTACTGTGCTGCATTCTCCAGGCGCAGGAACCTTCTTTTATGCCGTCAGTGCATGGGTTCTTTTTGTATATATATTGGAGAAACAATTGTCTTGAGCTTAAATATGCATGTATATCACTTGTAATTTTTTTTCAACACGGGTGCTGTATCTCCCTCCGTCTTTCTTACTGCTTTGTCCCGATGTTTATGCAACTTTTATGTATTTTATGTATTAAAATTTTGGTAGCACTTTAATAACATTTTACCTGCGCAATTGAGGCCATTGGTATTTCGTATACGCATTCATTTGCGTTTTTCACTGTCTCACCAATCTGGCTGTCCAGTCATTGAAACCTTTTCCCATCCTTTATGACTATTTCTGGGGTACTTGATACTGCAAGTGCAGGTGACCATCTATTTGGCTCTCTGGAATTGTGTTAGCTGTGTGTTACTACCAATTTTCTGTGCTAATTATTTTTTCTCTTATCGTTCAAGGTATTAGCCTTGCCTTATCTCTTTATTGACTGAGGTACCACTTAGTTGCTGGGTATAGTGAAAAAGGCCCCAAAAAGTGCTCTAATTAGCTAAGCTGTTAAGAGTGCTGTAGGTACTAGCCTGTCTCCAGGTTCGCTGTAGTAGTGCCTTATGTACTGTAATAATGTTTCATGTGCACGAATCTTTAGTGTAAATAAACGTACTTCAAGTTGATCAGTCTCTCCTTGGCTTTTGTTTGTATTTGTGAAAGTTATGAGCAGGCACCGGGGCATGCAAGTGTGAATAGCAAAGCAATTTCAATATATGAATAAAGATACACTAGCCCAACGAAATGTCAATCATATTTCAATGGCCACTTCTGAAATTTCAATGCCATCTCAACTGGGCCACAACGTACTTTTCAGTGCTGTGACAACAATAAATCAACAACACGTCAACGGAACTACCACAACGCCAGTTCAATGCAGCATCAATGGTAATCCAACAACCATTCAACAAAATGAACACAACGAGCCGTCTAAGCGCAATGAAATTTCAATGGTAACTTAACAATTATTCAACATTGAGACACCCAATGGTGTTTCAATTAAATTTCAGTGGCCAATATTCCAGACCGCTCAACAGTTAGCCCAACAATTCTCCAACAAAATTTCCACAATTCCTCAATGAAAAAGTCAACATTGACCAATAATAATTCAATGCCTTCTCAATAATTTTTTTTTGTACGGGTGTTTGTATTGAGAGTTACAGGCAGTCGTGTTTCTTCATAGTATCAGCATAGAGAAAGAAATTCAACAAGAGTGAACACTCGGTGAAAACTGGCAACAGGAAACACGCCACACCTATGTCAACCCTAACCGATAGTTGACGCGAGCATCGGAAAAAAAGAATGTGAAATGAACTTACAGACAACGTTGTATTTCTTTTTATTCTTTCCCGCTAAAACTAAAACGTTTTGCGTATAAATGAACTTATACTTCTCACTTATTGTTCTTGTATCACCTAGCAACAAGTTAGTGGCACGACAGACGCGCCGCATGCATGTGTCATTCGCCAGACATGCCACCGAAGCGAGCGAGGCAGGCTGCGCATGCGAAGCTCGCCTGCTTGGCGACCGTCTCTTATGGGCGTAGCCTCTTTTTTGGGCTCCTGGCGTTTCTTTTTTTCCTTCCGTCTGCATTTTGCACGGCATCGCTGCACTACTGAATTACAGCAAGGTGAGGAATTTTGTTTGACAGTCTGCTACACAATTCAAGCACATTTAGGCTTACTGCACAATACTGAACCTATTGTCACGTGGTAGTCACGGTTGGGGACACAGCAAGAAAACTGTGAATGGCGAAACTAACTTTATTGGTCGAACCTGTGCCCAGAAGAACAGGCTACACTCAATGCTCAACGATAACGGCGAACACAGTCGGCGATCGTTGAAAACCTGATCAGTGGGTCAAGCGCGTCGACTTTTATACATCAGTCGTCGAATGTTCCAGAGTAATCGCTGGGACCCGCGTGCCTTCCACGAAGTTCTAAATTTTTCGCGTCGCGCACACATGTAATCAGATTGCACAAGGTTCGGTCACAGACAGCGGATTGAACGATCTATAACATTCTAGAAACTTCCCATACATGTAGAGGCGTCCTGCGCTGAGCGAAAACATTTCTTAGATGGTAAAAGCGCTCACCCGGGAAAGATAACCGAGTTCACGTGCCACTATATAATGACGGAATTATCGAAAAACAGCTCCGCCGTTCAGGCTTAGTTAATTTGAGTTATTTACTCGTACTCGGAGAGTTTGTGATGCTTTCTTTGAGCCTAAGCATTATTATAACTTATTTCGGTAGTTTCTGGGCACGCTCGCCGCATCTCGCTTTGTGATGAAAAGCACCTCGGCCGTGTCACAGTCTCGCGCGTACTGAATCTTACCGGAACAAGTTCTGGCGCTTTCTCTGACCCCAGACATTATCGTAACTAATTTGGCTACCTTTTGGGGTACTTTTCAAGCACGGTTGCCGCGCTCTGCCTAGTGGCGCAGTTAGCGAGCAGCAGCTCGGCTGTATGCCGCAGTTACGTCTGTACTGAATCTTATCGGAATAAGTTCGTGACACATTCTCTGACCCCCAAAATTATTGCAATTAATTTCGTCACATTTTCGGACACTTTTGACGCATGTTCGCCGTGCCTGGGCTTGTGAAGCTGTTAGAAAAAAAGCAAGCTGGCCGTGGTGAGTTAGTGGGACAAGTTTGTGACGCTTTCCATGGCCTAGCAACAACATATACCTTATTTCGGTACTCACGCTTGTCAAAAACGCGACGAGCGATTGCCAAGAGTAATGCCACGCCGGGGAGTGTGTCGCTGGTACCAGCAGAACCCATAAAAGATAACGCCGAGGAGCTCAAGAACTTGACATTTCTGTCTTCTCAGCGACTGAAAACAGGCTTTGCACCCACAAATTTCTTTTGAGTGCGACTGGAAGGCATTCTGCGAGCTTGTAACATGGTCTGGCTGAGATCCTGTGTTCTAGCCACCTCTGTATACTTGGCATACCATAGCGTCGATTGTGGCCAAGTTGTTTTGGAAACGCGGCTACCTGTGTATTTGTGCTCTTAAAGTGCAGGAAATATAATACCCGGGAACAGATGGATGATTAAAAATCGGATATTTTCTTCAGATTTCATGACATTGTTTGGGTGGAGTCTATTTGCTACGAAATGTATGTAAAAATGAATTTATCTCTAATCCCGCTCATTTCCCACTTACGCACGTTTCGCCTCTACACGCAATATTCCTGTTAGGTCAATATACCAAAGTGATCCATGCTTGAAATTAAGTTTTTTTCATCTGATGGCATCTGGTGGAGCTTCGGACGGCAACGATTGCTGCTTACCTGGTGCCACAATTTTTGACGAATGCGAAAGAATCACGGAACGAGCATTTATATTGTCACGAGAGGAAGGCGTCGATATTGCCGCTGAAGGTCGTCGAAGGCGTCGGATCATGCCGGGCCCCAAACAAATTTGACGTCGTTCTTGATGAGTCGTTGCAAAGGTTCGGCAATTTAACAAAAATTGGGTACAAGACGGCGCTAATACGCACAAAGCCCTAAAAATCGGCGGACATCGTGTTTTGTCTTCGGTATCGTGAACAGAGCAACTGCCATGGCTTTGTCGGGGTCAGGGCACACACCGGTGCTGCTGACAATATGACCTAATACACATATACATATATACACACACGCATATATACACACATATGCACACACACATTTACACACGAACACATACATTAAACATATATATATATATTGTAGTGGGTATGAAACTATTTACATGGCGTAGTTACAAGGCGTATATAAACAGCAGCCTTCGTCGTCTCCACCATCGATGACCTTGCCCTCTTTTTCCGCCGAAACACGACCCCCGGCAGAAAAAGCACCATCCCGGTGCTTCCGACGGAGCAGTCGGTAAGGGCATCGTAATGCTTAAGCCGAGAGACGTGTACGACGTCAGGTGATGTGGAACCGGGTGGCATGACGGAGGTCATGGGGATTATTTCGTGACATTTGTCACTTGACGTAGAATACGGCAAGGGCCTTTGTAGCACGGAAGGAGTTTCTCGGAGAGTCCTACTCGGCGGCATGTGTACCGAAGTAGCACGAGAGAGCCTGGTAAAAACACGTGTGACGATTGCGGCGATTGTAAGCATGCCGTTGAGATTCCTGCGACGCTAACAGACGAGTACGGGCAAGCTGGCGCGCGTGGTCAGCGTGGAGGATGGCGGCGCGGGCATACTCGGTCATCGAATCCTGTATCGTGGCGCAATGAATTATAGGCAAACGTGACATAAGGGAGGGCCACATCCCAGTCCTTCTGGTTGGGTGAAATGTATTTCGATAGCATGTCAGTAATGGTCAGATTAATTCACTCAGTGAGGCCATTGATGTGGGGATGATAGGAGGTAGCTAGTTTATGCGTGGTAGAACATGAGTGTAAGGTATCGGCGGTGACTTGGGAGACGAAAGTGTGGCCGCGGTCAGTAAGCTGTCGCGGGAAGCCATGTACTAAAATGATATCCTGGAGTAGCAAACCCGCGACGTCGGTTGCGCAGATCGTGGGAAGTGCCCGGGTGATGGCATAGCGCGTCGCGTAATCAGTGGCGACATCAATCCACCTGGTGCCGGAGCTGGACTCGGGGAAAGGGCCACGGAGATCCAAACCCACCTGAAAAATTGGCTCAGGTGGACTGTCGATCGGCTGTAAGTACCATGCAGGAAGCGTTGCTGGCTTTTTGAGATGTTGACAGGGCTTGCAAGCAGCTACATAGCGCCGTACGGAGCCTGCGAGGCCGGGCCAGTAGAAGCGGTGGCGCACGCGGGCTCAAGTGCCAGCAAGCCCATGGTGTCCGGCAGTTGTGGCGTCATGAAGCTCCTGAAGCACGGTTGAGCGGAGAAGCTGAGGAACGACAAGGAGAAGGGGAGGACCGTCAGGATGAAAACTGTGGCGGTACAATATCCAGTTGTGGAGGACGAACCACCGTAACGATAGATCAGTAGGAGTATATTCCATTCGGTCAATGAGAGTCCGCAAAGTGGCATCATGGCGTTGCTCGTTGGCCATGTCCAACAGCTGGCAAACGGAAGGAACACTTGCTGAACCATCCATGTTGGCGTTGGGCGGCGTGTGTACTGGGTAACGGGACAAGCAGTCGGCGTCCTTGTGTAGGCGACCAGATCTATACACCACCGAATCGGGATGCTCTTGTAGCCGCAAAGCCCATCGTCCAAGCCTCCATGTGGGATCTTTTAAGGACGAAAGCCAACAGAGGGCGTGGTGGTCCGTTACATTAGAAAAGTGCCTGCCGTATAAATAGGGGCGGAATTTCACCACTGCCCACACAATGGCCAAACATTCGCTCTCGGCAATAGAGTAGTTCCGCTCCGCAGGTGACAAAAGACGGCTAGCGTACGCGATGACAAGTTTATGGCCGTGTTGAACTTGTGCCTTGACGGCACCGATTCCGTGGCCGCTGGCATCGGCGCGCACCTCTGTAGGGGCATAAGTAGCGAAGTGTCCTAGAATCGGTGGGGTGGTGAGCATGGTGGTAAGGCGAGAAAAGGAGGTGGCCTGATAGAATCCCCATGAAAACGGCACACTTTTCTTCGAAAGCTTCGTGAGAGGGCGTGCTATGGTGGTAAAATCTTTAACAAAGCTGCGGAAGTAAGTGCAAAGGCCCACGAAACTTCGGACATCTTTTGGGGACCGTGGAACAGGGGACTATTTCACGGCGAGAATTTTCTCTGGGTCCGGTCGGATGCCAGTCGCATTGACGACATGTCCAAGAACAGCAATCTCACGGTGGTCGAAGTTACATTTCTTGGAGTTGAGCTGTAGACAGGCCTTGCGAAAAACGGCAAGTACAGCTGAAAGGCGCTCAATGTTTTTGCTGAATGAGGGCGAGAACAAAATAACATCATCTAGGTAGCAGAGACAAGTGGAACACTTGAATACTTGGACTAATCAGTCGATCATACGCTCAAAGGTAGCCGGAGGGTTGCATAGCCCAAAGGGCATAACTTCGAAGTGGTAATGACTCTCAGCGTTATAAAGGCGGTCTTTTCACGATCTACATCATTGTCTGCGATTTGCCAATATCCGGACCCTAGGTGGATGTTCGAAAAATATTCTGTCCCATATAAACAATCGAAGGCGTCATCGATGCGAGGTTGTGGGTAGACGTTCTTCGTGATGCGGTTGAGGTGGCGGCAATCGACGCAGAATCTCGATGAGCCGTGCTTTTTGACCAACAGGACAGGGGACGCCCAGGGACTTGACGACGTCTCAATGATGTTTTTCGCTAGCATCTTGCCTACTTCCGTTTTGATGACGTGACGCTCCGAAGCTGAAACTCGGTAGCGTCGCCGTAGGATGGGTGGATTATCGCATCTATGTATGCGATGTTTGAAAAGTGACGTCTGGCTAAGGGTCGGTTGTTCAGGCCGAATATATCCTTGTAGGAAAGTTATAGACTGCACAGCACTTCAGTCTCCGAAGGAGTGAGATTCGGGGCGATCATTTTCCTAATCTCGTTGTCAGTACATTCGGCAGACCGGAAAGGCTCACAGGAAGGGTCAACGGCAATAGTCTCAACGCAACTAACTTCAAAAGCAGTGATCATAGCCAGGTTGATATTTTGGAAAGAGATTTCTTAGCGAGGCCTAAATTCACCACAGTGAGATACGTGCGATTACCTGGTACCCTCAGTATTGTATGCGGGGCAGCAACTTTGTGGGTGGGAACAATGGCAGTTATGCGAGCGGAGATGTAATCACCATCGTGAACTGGCGTAGAAGGCGACATTTCGTTGTATGTCAAGACCTGTGGTGGAACAAAATCAGTCGGTCTTAGGCGAATTTCGTGTGGTGTCGGAGGAACGTCCAGTGAAGGCAGGTCAAGACGCACTGTAGTTGAGAAACAATCGATGAGCGCTGAATGGGTGGAGAGGAAGTCTAGGCCTAGTATGAGGTCATGGGATCATTGGTCAAGCGCAGTGAAAAGCGCGACAGTAAGGCGGCCGGAAAGGCTCACATGTGCAGTGCACATTCCAACCACGGTGACGAACGTGCGAACTTAACTTACGGTTCGTACGTAAAATTCGTACGAACCGTGTAACGGCAGGCTTAACAATTTTCTTTAAATGGCAGCGTGGGCGGCTGGTCATAATCGATATGAGTACTCCGGTATCTATGAGTGCGGTGACGGGTGTGCCATCAACTTGGACGTCAAGAAGGTTATGTCTCGTAACAGCGACACAGGAGGATTTCGCAGCATATCTGACATTGCAGCACCACTTCGAGGTTCCGCATTGCCTAGTTTTCCTTCTTCAACGGTCCTGGGTAGGTCAGCGACGCGAAGGGTGAAGCTGGGATGGACGTGGCTGGTGACGCTGAGGCGAGTGCGAGCGAGCATAGCGGCTAGTCGAGGTAGTGGCATCGTAAGCGTTGTAGAAGCGGCGGGGTGAAGAACCACAGGGCGAACTTGAATTCCGGCAGGTGTTTCGCGTTGGGAATGCCCAATGGCTACGGCAGTGATCGGAAACGTGACCGATTCGGCCGCAGCAGAAACAGATGGGCCTGTCGTCAGGTGTACGCCAGTCCGATGAATTCCTGATAGTGTAGAGATAACGAACACTATGAGGTGGACAGCGATAGGAGCGAGGCATAGGAGCAGTACGGATGTCAGGGCGACTGAAGGAGCAGGCGTTGGGAAGACCCACATTAGCGATTTGCTCTCGAACCACGGACTGGATCAGCGATAACTTTTGAGCAGTGTTGTTCCAAGAAGTCTGGCGAGGCGAAGCAGGCAACGTCGCTTCGAGTTCGCGGCGTATAATTCGGGTCATGTTTTGCTTGGTGGTAACGAGCTAGATTGGTCGGTGGAGTGGGTGCAGGAAGAGGTTGCTGCAGTATTTGGAAGACGTGTAAACTGATTCTATATACTGCGACTCTTTGCCTGCTCGAAGCGATGGCATTCCTTCATTGTGGCGTTGACAATTGATAAGTTTCTAAAGACCAGAAGGTTGAATTCGTCGTCCGCGATGCTTTTGATAAAGTGGCCAACCTTGTCTGCCTCTGGCAAGGACGTGTCGATTTTATGACAGAGGGCTAGGACATCCTGAATATTAAGAGACATGCGTTTCGGTAGCACTTTGGGCACGCGTGGCAAGTTGTTGCTTGGCGGCTAGTTGTCGACTAGTCGGAATGTCAAAGACGTCGGACAGCTTTTCTTCGAACAAGTCCCAGGTGGTTAGCTCTTCCTCCTGTGTGGAAAACCACGTTTGTTGTGTTCCATCGAGGCAGAACACTACATTGACCAGCATTATGGTCGGATCCCAGCTGCTTACCTCGCTGACGCGCCCATAGGTCTTCAACCATTCTTCTACGTCAAAGAACCGAGGCCGCTCAACTTGCCGGGATCTTGCAGCTCAGGTAGAGCAACGTACTGGGTATGCGTAATCGGCATTGCAGCTGCAGGCGCGGTGCTTTCCGCTGAAAGCATGGTCCCAGGCTGGGTGAGACATCCGATGTGGAGCTCCGTGGCGAAGACGCGAACACCGCACCTCCTCGAAAATGTGACGGGTATAAAACAATTTGCACGATGTATTTACAGGGCTTATATAAAAAGCAACCGAGAATCCTGAGAGGCTGGTGCCACTTCGTCGTCTTCACCGTCGACGACCTTGTCCGCCTTTTCCACCGTAGCAATATATATATATATATATATATATATATTGTTGTCTGTGGGTGTTGCTGTGCATCGGCTGTTATATTAATGGAAGCATTCGTTTTGCATGTGTAAGGGTGTAAACTATTCCAGGATGGTTTGTTCATTATTCTCATTATTCATCCCATGGAAGACGCGAGGTAGGGATGGTCGAAAGTCTACTGCAGTCCAATCACCATTGAACTAAAATTTCTTGCTTAATTAGCGTTACTGTATTTGACACGCACACATACTAACGGAAGCAAGAGAGCGCCACGGGAGTCTAAAGTGGCATACGCAATATTGAAAAAAATTACCCGTGCTTAAGATATTCGTAGAAAAAAATATGCTATTTAACGCTCCGATCCGAAAACAAGGCATATATATGGAAAAGGCTTGCGGACTTGCTACACAGACCTCTAGATATTGACGTCAAGGAACTGCGAATGGTTTAATCAGCTTTATCATTTGGAATCATTTCTTTCCGTGTTTTCAATCATTCATAACAACTGTTTCGTCGAAGATTTGAAATGAAGATTGTAATTACAATAGCACGTATATTACTTTTTTACGTGACATACATCTATGACTTAACTACACAGATAAACAAGTAAATTTCGCTCCTGTGACGTTTTCATTATGAACATGTCGGAGTTTATTTACAGGAATATATTATATTGCATTTCAATGGGCCCTCTCATTATGTCCCTTCATTTGGATGACGCATTTGGAGTCGCGCTTGCACAGCTTGGATTAAATGTAGGGAAAAAAAGCGACGGAACCCATCTCACCATGACAGTCTACATTAAAGCAATTAGCATTGAAACAGTATAGCAACACAACGTATTTTCACCATCGAAACTAGTTATATATGACGCGTGTAATGCAGCGGGATTCCTCTTTAGCTCTTCCTTAAGGAAACTGAGCAGCAGAGCCTGACCATGACCTCTGAAATGCATGACGTGCCGGTACGAGCAATCGCAGAGTAGTGCGTCATGCAGCCAATAGATTGCCCTCTCGAGCTTCTTTCTGGACACGCTGCCTCATCTGTTGGTACGCGCGTGGCCTGCGAGACGAGGAGCGTGGCGCGCGGTTGCCTGCGAATACTGACAATAGTTCCTTCTCTTGCAGCATACTCAGTGGCAAGTACTCAGTGACGCAGGTTGGCGAGATACTTAAAGGGACACAAAACGTTACTATTACGGCCACGTGGACTGTTTAAATACCATCCCAGAAACCTCGAAACGCTTCTTTCGTGTGAAGGAGAGACTTATATTACGAGAAAATGCGTTCTGAAGCGTCCGAGTACCTAGTGGCGTTGCTCCGTCGGGGAGTAAAACGGCGCCCGCTGGCGGAGCTACGGTTTTTTTGCGCAAAACGTAAAGGCGCGGCTAGAAACAGAGCCAATACAGGGCTGATAGCAGCGCGAAAGCGGAACTATGGTGGCTAGCGGAAGGGAAAGCGCGCGACGATAAGCTGGTTCTTTATTTTATCACGTCAACTTCGACGCTCGTTGCAATGGACGACCCTAACAACGACACATTGGCTCGCGATGCTGGGCTCGACTTCAACGATTTAAGCACTGATGAATGTCACCTGCTGCTGAGGGCTCGCGCTGCCGACCTCGTTGCGTACTGCTACGACGGCGGCCTGCTTTGAAAGGCACTCCACATGACTTCAGTAAGTCGGCGTTGAACTCGTAATCCTCTGGACGAAAGTGCATCGTGCACATTATGCGATTTTTCGGCTCTTTGCCAACGCGCTGTGGAAGAGGTACGGCACTTAACCACTCCGAACGGAGACGTTCACTCGTTGGCACACAGTGATAAGTAACGTTGGATTCACCGCTGCAATTGCTCTTGGCCAAGTTCCGCGGACCGTTCGCGCATCCCACGACATCACACGGACGTGGCATTCTCGCTGCTTGTTCCAAATGCAAGTTTCGCGAGCCAGCAGGACCAGCGCAGCACGACGCGATAACGAAACAACTGAAACGCAAAGCGCGCGCGGCTCAATGTTCAGCGCGCAGAGTCGAGCGAAAGCGAAACCTTTCGATCACCCATACTACTCAAGGGTAACGTCAAAATGTTATTGTTTCTTTGAAGCGATTAGAAGTAGACAAGCAGCATTTTCTTCTGTCTTATATTCTAATGAAATGATCTTTTTAACACGAGCAGTTGAGTACAAGTGATATAAATTATGATGAGGAGTGCCTTCGTCATGGGACGAGTACCGAAATGTCGCTGGGGAGTCTCAAATTGTGTCATGCATTTACCTAAATTTCTCGGTTAGTAAAGCTCTATTCGCGATTATATTGACGCCTTAGACGTTCTAGAGCATTGCTTTATCACTTTAACTTGACTTCATAGTAACATTTAGTGTCCGTTTATGGGCACACATTGCATTTATGGCACAGCTTGCTAAAGCGCTGGCGTGAAAGGTGTTCCTTGAAAACCGGCGCAACCCACTGCATATGTGGCGTAGCCTGATAAGTCGTCGACCTAGTGTCATTGATGATCCCTTGCAACGTAGATTTGATATCAGCATCGGAGAAATTTAAGAGATATTTCTTTGTTTGTAGAGTGCCTGTGCCGAACAACTAGTTACCCAAGTTGCATAAAATAAACTCATTGAAGAAGGACACACGCCTACTGGCACAGACACAGTGAACCAAGTTGGCCTCAATGGAGTTCATTAGAGTCCAGCCTAGACCAAATGGGATATGCCAAGTACTCCAAGTAAGCATCAACGAGATCCTTCGGATAGGGGTAGTGACCCAGTCCTGCATCTACAGTGACCCATGACGGCATTGAATGGGTTCGTTGCATAAAGGTGCAGCGGTGGCGTTGAGGTAGAACACCCGCCTCGCGTGCAAGAGGTCGCTGGTTCGAATCCCGGTGCCGCGCAATTTTCCACTGGACTAAAAAAAAAATCCGCATGTTGATAAAATTGCATAAACAGGCCTGGAGTGTGGCTTGATCCCGGTGGCCAGAACCGCACATGCACTCCCTCAACAGAGCAGGATTGGCCACCCTGGTGCAGTACTTGGCCACAACCTCCTATATGAAGACAACAATCAAACCCCGGCCCTCAGTCCCTAGCAGCTGCGAAGCAACTGACCACGGCGGCGGTCAGACCTGCGACGCAGCAGAGGGGGCTAAGAATCCCTGGCTCCGGAGATGCCGCAGTTGGAATATGAACCTGGCAACGTTTAACGCTAGAACGTCATCTAGTGAGGCGAGTCTAGCAGTGCTATTGGAGGAATTAGAGGGCAGTAAGTGGGATATAATAGGGTTCAGTGAAGTTAGGAGGCCAAAAAGAAGCATGTACAGTGCTAAAAAGCGGTCACGTCCTGTGCTACCGGGGCTTAGCGGAGAGACGAGAACTAGGTCACGGATTCCTCATTAATAAGAATGTAGCTGGTAACATACAGGACCTCTATAGCATTAACGAGAGGGTGGCAGGTCTTGTTGTGAAACTTACTAGGAGGTACAAAATGAAGGTTGTACATGTCTACGCCCATACATCCAGTCATGATGACCAGGAAGTCGAAAGCTTCTATGAAGACGTGGAATCGGCGATGGGTAGAGTGAAAACAAAATACACTATACTGATGGCACGTAAGTAAACATTGTCACGTACTGAGTGACCCAAGTCATTTCTATTGCTGGTTCGAGCCTTGTTACTTCGGCACATAAGCTTGATCGCTTCCTTTGACCCTCTGTCTATCTGTCTATGCAGTGACTAAAGTTGCCTACTAGCTTGGGGTCACTAGGTATACGCTCATGGACATGATGCTGCCGTGCTCGTTCCCTCATAATCACTCCTCCGTCTCTCGTTATACCGTCTTCGTCACGCCTTTTGCGCTGATCCAGTGGATGAAGTCGTCTAATAGCTGGGGTCACTTGTTATGGGCTCATAGTGAATCGTCCTGCCATCGCGGTCGTTGCATGGTCGTCATGTGCAGCTTGCACAACAGATTGAAACGTCCACAGTCATCTTTAGAAGGGTTCCGCCTGACTTTCCCCTAATATTTATTGCATGCTATTTACTCTCATAGCAGGTTACATTTGCGTTGGCTAACTTTATTAAGCGTTAATATGTTACCACTGCCACCCTCTGCACCGTTGTATTATTGGTCTTTGTCAGTAACCAAGGGCAACACTGTTAATACGAGGCTCCGCTCCGCACCAGATAGAACCATTGGGGTTTGGCTGCTGGTTTGCTTGTTCCTTGGACCACCAGTGTGTTGCCCGAGCCAGGATGTTGGCGTGGCCCCCGTGGTGAAAGCGCAGGTTCTCATGGTTGACGCTAAGTGTGTGACCTCGGCGTCTTAGTGTCACCTGTGCCTCCTGCGCAAAGCTCGGCTCCAAAACCAGTGGAGAGCTGCGGTGAAGGAGAAACATTGATTGTATTGAACAAAGAGTATGCTCATAATACTGCAGGTGCATGTTAGCGAAGAATTATTAGGCTAATAGTTACAAAAAACAGTTAGTAAAACAGACTGGAACTTCGTGACCGTTATAGCTACGGACAAGCTATTGTCGCCGCGATTGCTATTAGTATGACGGCGCATTCAGTAGATGCGCCATACGGTTAAAAACACACGTGGCAATCTGCGTCAAATCTACGCACACGCACTGCGCTAACTCACCCACAAATAAACAGCAGCCATCACGTTTCCTTAAATTGTGAGTGTGGACCCGTACACGCCCCGAAACATCAAGACGCTCAGACTAATATACTCTTAGCGGAAGTTAGTTTTAACTTGATCATGTTCCTCCCTGCCAGGTGGATTTCCGTTAAAGCGTTTGTTATCTGAGTCTCCGTAAGAAGCACGGCTCTCTATTCATCACAATAACTAAAAAAAATTCGTTAATTAAAAGAGAAGGCGCGCCTCCTTGCAGGCTAACTGCAAAGCATATGATGTCATACGATAATCACTGCGGCTGTCAATATTGGTAGACACTTCGTTTGAAAGGAAAATTATTGTGACTGGAAAAGAGGACATTGTTCTCGAGCTGTGTGTTTCGGGACACGTAGCCAACTAAATATTTCGTCATTTTACTGTCTGCGAACAGCTTCGCAGCCAAAATACAAGAAAAAAACATGAAATTCAAGAAAACTTCACTTTAGATGTAACAAAGCATGCCGGTGTAGCTTAAGAAACATGTGTGACCAAATGTGCCTACAACGCTTCCACGCATTGCTGCATAATACTCCACATCCTGCAGAACAATCTTTACAGAACAGACGCCGCTACTTCAACACGAACACGGCACAAAATGCAGCAAAGATCAACAGTGATGCATTGTAAGATTGATGATTAGCCTACTGCCGGACCAGCTGTCCCTGACTGTAGCCCTTCCACTGGACAGTCAAGTCAGTATAAGCTCCGCATTAAATGGACTACGTCATCCCCCACCCACCAGTCGATCCACCGGACGTACGTACCGTTTCATATCGAGCATGAATACTGTCTGTCGCCTGGTAACTTTTCATCCATGACGTCACCAGCCACCGCACCTGTGTGGGCCCTACATACCCGGACAAGATGCCCAGCTCAGATGGGGCACAACACAGCACGCCTCATAATGCTTATCCCGCTTCTAACCTTCCAGGTTACTTACATCGACATCTCAAACGAATTTCCTACCCATGACCCGTTCTTAGTTACGGTGCCACGCCCCTATGACATCAACTGGTGTCGCGCCTTTGGTTTCTGTTGCGATGCTGTAGCCTTGAAACTTCTGTGCCAGCTTTTTGTACTACTTTCTGATGATATGGAACTCAACACTGGCCCAGCTGGGAGACGCGAAGTAGAGTGCATACTAAGTACTATTGAGCAAATGGAAGAACAAGAAAAGACAATTCTTTTTGACATTATTGGTGCTGAAACTACCCAACACAAATTGCTGTGATCATTAAACAACCAATTAACCTTGTTGGAATTGTCATAAAAGGATACAGTAACTGACGACACCCCAAACAATACTGAGCAAATTAAATGCGACATAGAAATCCTCAAAGCTGCTAATCTTGACAAGAACACGAATGCGCAGAAACAACTTTCTCTTTCCTGTTCTTGAAAACCTGGTAAACGAAACACAGGACGCTTCAGAGGAAAAAACAAGGACATCTAAAAATACAACTATACGCGGAAAATATTGAACGTGATCACCATATTGCCAATTTCTGTTGAGGCAAAAAGCGGCCAATTGTTGCGAAACTGAATCATCTGATGACGAAAGAGACAATCTTGGCCTGCGGCTGCTAACCAAAAGGTAATACCTATGCTGTAAGGTTTTATTTAGCACCCGCCACACGGTACGCATGCAGAAATGTGCTTAAATTTATCCGCCCCCCCCCCCCCCCCCCAGAAATGTCCTTTCAAACTTGCACTTGATCGCCTTCCCGTGGGCAAAAAACGAAACATTGTTCAACGACGCAGACACTGATGGCGTGAAGCAATGCTCCCACATTTCAGAATACAATGAATAACCAGATTCTTCTCCCGGCCTCGCCATTGAAGGAAATACCTGACGCGCTCCAAACAGAATCACCCCGGTCTCTCGTCCAAGCCGTCAAACATGTTTTTTTTTCTTCTTGGCATTGCCTTCACTAACATACGAAGAGTTATACCCAAACATTATCACCCCTGCACTTATATCGCCGATATAGAAGCTGATATCATTGTGCTCACTGAAACCTGGCTGAATGACATCAGAAATAGTAAATTTCTATCTTCAGACTTCATGCTATACCGCCATGATATATATGGCAGGAGAAAAGGTGGCATACTAATAGCTATCAAAACAACTTACAACCTTCCCTCACTTGTCATGACAACAACCTAGAGCTAAGCTGGATATGTGTGCCGAATTCACCCCTGAAATCTATCTTTGGAGCCTGCTACAGAGCACTAGACAGCCAACAACCTTTTTGCTATAAGTTGCGGGGCTCGTTAGAAAACACGAAAGATATTTCCCGAGTCCCCCATCTTTCTCTCCGGGAATTTCACTTATTCACCCATTAATTGGACGATTGTAACAGCATCCCGAAAACACCCACCTAGAGAATCTCTACACTCATTTGACTAAGCATTACACTGCAACACTCACCAAGTCATAACATATCCCGCTAGAGGAGAAAGCACACTTAATCTATTACTAAAACTTGCCCTGATGAGATTTCTAGACTTACTGCTGTAAATCGGCTAAGTTATAACAGTTTATTTCATATAATTCTCACGCTAACAAAAAAGTAAGGGTCCCGAACATGGAAACTAATGCCCGACTATAACAATTCTGATTACCGTCTATAAATAAAGGACTGAGACACTTCACTAAACAAATTCAGCGTACATATTGACACGTGTACTTGTCTTTATCAGGCGACGCGTTTCGCCGCCGGTGTTGTCGCACAGCGCGGGACGCACTTGCATGTGTCGGAGCTTTCTGGAATGTTATGGATGGTTCCATCCGCTGTCTGTTGTCGCCAAACCTTGTGTAATCTGATTGCATGTATGCGCGACGCGAATGGCGTAGAACTTTGTGGAAGGCATGCGGGTCCTAGCGATTACTCTGGAACATTCGACGACTGATCTATAAAAGCCGACACGACTGACCCGCCGATCAGATTTTGGCGACCGCCGATCGTTCTCGCCGCTACCATAGTTATTTAAGTGTAGCCTGTTTTTGAGGGCACAAGTTCGCCCAATAAAACGCTTGTTTCGTTAATCACAGCTTTGCTGCCTTCTTAACCGTCACTACCACGTGACAATATCTAAGAAACAGTAGCCGCCCTGATCACTGAGTTGCAACAGTGCTCTGATGCTAAGCACGAGGTCTCGGGAGCGAATCCCGTGCACGGCGGCCGCATTTTGATGCGGGCGAAATGCGACAACAGCTGTGTACTTAGATGTAGGTGCACATTAAAGAACCCCAGATTGTGCCCGCCATTATGGCATACCTAATAATCAGACCATTGTTGTGGGACGCAGAAGCACATAATTTAATTGCAATTAAAGACGTAGGCTGTACACCAACCGAGATCTTTATAAAACATTATGATAATTAAAAACAAACTTATACCTGCAATCCTTCTGACAACAATCCAAGGAATCCCTGGTTTAACAAATGCTTAAAAATTTCTTGAACAGGAGAAACCGCCTCTCTAGATCAGCTAAAACAAACCACTATCCAAATGATGGAGGGTTTAGTGCCGGTGGACGAAACAGTGCCTCATAGATTTGGACGAAGCAAAAGCAAGATTGTTTCTTTTGATTTACGCGCCATACTGCGTACTTACTGTTCTGTATCGGCCAGGCGGTATGATAAGATTGTACCGTGAATGACATTTGCCTGACCGGCATGCAGCGTTATCTATAAAAGTACGCTGCTGCCTTGAATAAAGGGCTTTTTGCGTTGCTGCCACCGAAGCGTCTGTCTGCTGCTTAGAATAGAACACTAATCCTAAAATATTCTACAGTATTTGAAGTGATCGAACGTAGCCGGCGGGTAGTGCCAGATCAAAGAACGCTTTATTGCTTGGTGTTGCTAGTTTTATATTGAAACAGAAAAGGGTCACATCACTGGACATGAAAGCAAGAGTGCGACACGTGTAATCTGTCTTGCTTATGCTATACATCAGCACGCGGGCTTGATAGCGTTACATCACGCGTGTTGATAACACTACATCCCTTCCCCCTAAGCTGGAGTAAGTGAGACGATCTGGGGGCTTCCGTAGGCGAGTCGAACGACGTGGTGGCTGTTGGTCTTCGGCTTGAGAGCCGACATCCCGTGCGTCCGAACCTCCATGAGCTGCGGCCTGCTCGGCGCTACACTTAGCTTCGTTGCCGGTCTGGACTTCGCTCGGCTTGCTAGGTGACGACCCTGTGTCGAGCCGTGGCCGGAGTTGGTCTGCGTGGCGCCGCTGCGGCCCCTCCGGTGTTTCCAGGGTAACCATGCGTGCTCCCGTCATGGACACTACTGTCGCCGGCCTCCACTTGCGAGCAGACTGAAACTGACGTGACCATACTTGCCTGCCAGGTTGACACCGCGCTGGTGCTTTTGCTGCTCCTAGAACAGGTTCGCCGGAACCATCATTATCTGTCACCTTTTTGTCTGTCAGTGAGTGTCGTTCTATAACGAAATAAAAAGTTGATTAGTCGCTCCTGCAATGGTACCTGCCGGATTCTTTCGAAGCCCTTCCTTTACTGTCCGTACAGCCCGTTCCGCCAACCCATTTGACTGAGGATGGTATGGGGCTGTTCTGATGTGGTTCACTTGACTTTCTTTCAAGAAACTGGACATAGTGGCACTTGAAAACTGTGGTCCCTTATCAGATACTATGCAGTAGGGCAGGCCAAAACGTGCGAAAATACCTTGAAGTACTTGAATGGTCGGCTCCGCTGTGGCGGTCTTCAGAGGTATGGTCTCAATTCACTTCGTCTCGTCATCCACCAACACAAAAACGTGGCAGCCACTGATGTTGCCCGCGAAGTCCACATGCAACCTGTACCATGGTTTGTTTCTCGCCGGCCATGGAGACAGAACTTCAGCAGCCGGCATGGGCCAACATTGTATACACTGAGGGCAGCTTTTAACCAACACTTCCGTGTCCCTATCTAGTCCAGGATACCAAAATAACGCTCGCGCTGTGCGCTTCATGACACTGATACCGGGGTGACTTTCGTGCAGTTCCTTTAGCATGCATTGTCGCGCCCCCTCTGGCAGCACTACTCGATGGCCCCAGTAAAGCAGATCCTGACAGGCCGTGAGCTCGTTACGGCGAGAAAAGTACGGCATCAGGTGTTGCTGTGCTACCGATAACTGCCGCGGCCAGCCATGTATGATCCACCCCCTGATCTGATGAAGCGTATCGTCCTATCGGCTCAGGTCCGCTAATTGCTGAGCGGAAAGGGTCATGGAATTTAGGCTCCGCGTATAAAGTACGTATTCCATGGGTTCTTGCCCTCCTCGCTCACCTAAGCACGGCAGTGGTAGGCGACTGAGAGCATCTGCGTTAGCATTTAGCTGTCCTTGGTGGTACTCGAGCTCATAATGGTAAGCCGACAGTAGCAATGCCCACCGTTGAATTCTCGCTGCTGCCATGTGCAAAATCGGCCTCGCCGGGTGAAACAGTCCTCTCAGTGGTTTGTGATCCGTCACGAAAGTAAAATGCTTCGCCAACAAGTAATATCTAAATTTAGTAACGCCGAACACCAAGGTCAACGTTTCTTTCTCCAATTGCGAGTAATTCTGCTCAGCAGGTGTCAGTGCCCTCGAACGGAACGATATAGGATAGTCTGTGTTCC
Organism: Dermacentor andersoni; assembly: GCF_023375885.2. Lineage (NCBI taxonomy): Eukaryota > Metazoa > Arthropoda > Arachnida > Ixodida > Ixodidae > Dermacentor > Dermacentor andersoni. The sequence continues at coordinate 55,867,673 of NC_092821.1, forward strand.
CTATTCGGTGTGACAGCACCGCACCAACTCCAACTGGCGAGGCCTCGCATTCAAGCCGCAACGGCTTTTCGGGGTCGTAGTGCACCAGTTGTTCCGCTGCCACCATGGCGCGCTTGGCTGTCTGGAAGGCTTTCTCGTGTTCGGCTTTCCATTGCCATAGAACTCCTTTAGCCAGCAGCCTATAGAGTGGGGCTGACGTGGTTGCAAGGTTAGGCAAAAACGTGGCGTAATGAGTGAGAAATCCCAAAAAGAATTTTAGCTGGCTCACCATCTCCGGTCTTGTTACGTCGGTGATGGCTTCCATATTCTCAGGAGGGTGTAGGCCAGTTGCGTCGATCTTGTGGCCTAAGAACGAAACTTGCTTCTCGCGGAACCTGCATTTGTCACGGTTGAACTTGAGTCCATTGTCGCGCAGCCGCTCGAGGACTTGCCGGAGAGTTGAGTTGTCGTTCTGCTTTTCGGCTATAATGATGTCATTCAAGTACACCTTGACGCGAGGGAGGCCTTGCAGAACGCTTGCAGAACGGATTCAAGGCGGCGCTGGAACAGAGCCGGAGCCGATGCAATTCCGAACGCGAGGCGGTGGTATGCAAACAACCCTTTGTGTGTGTTCAACACGGCCATTTCTCGTGCCTCGTCGTCGTCTGGAAGTTGATTAAACGCATACCGCAAATCCAAAGTGGCGAACAACTCCCCCCCCCCCCCCCCCCCCGTACAATGATGCGAAGATGTCCTCAATTTTCGGAAACAGGTACTGTTCCAGATGTGCCGCCGGATTAACGGTTAGCTTGAAGTCGCCGCACAGTCTAATATAACCGTTTCGCTTCACTACGGGCACGACGGGCGTAGCCCACTCGGAAACTCTCACTGGTGAAAGCACTCCTTCCTGTACTTGGCGGTCAATTTCTGCAGACACCTTTTCCCGAAGCGCGTACGGCACTGGTCGAGCCTTGAGAAAGCGTGGTACAGCGGCCTCCTTTTTGTGTAGTTTCACGGGCGGCCCCTTGCAACACCCCAACTTCTCCTCGAAAATTTCTGGAAATTTATCCAAAAGTTTTGCTGTGGCTACGTCGGAGTGAACCACATTTACGCTTTGCGGCACGCATTCTTCCAGTAGCACCATGCCAGCATTCTGGAAGGCTTGGATGGTGTTCCGGCTGCACAACAGAGGCCCGTCGCAATGCACTACCACCAGCAAGCTGTCTACTTGCGTATTATCGCATTCGACTTTCATGGCCACTCGGCCAAGGACCGGCAGACGCCCCAGGAAGCATGTCAGCCGTAGTGAAGTCTTCTCCAGTGTCGGCCACTATTCGCGATGGTTTTCAAATACCGTCCTTGGAATTACGCTGATAGTGGATCCTGTATCCACCAGCATGCGCAGTTTCCGGCCTTCCCAGATGAAATCCCTTTCGAATGGCCGTGCGGACTCGTTACTACTGTAGCTGTGAGCCACCAAAGCGTAGAGCATTTAGTCTCCACTTTCGTCACTGCCGTCTAGCTCTTTCAAAGGCGTACGTTCCTCAGGGGTTAGCGCGACCACTAGAGCACATCCTTGCCAGGTGTCTTTTCCTGCCGCTCTTGTAGCACGTCGCTTTCTTGTGTCTGCACACTTCCGAAACATGGTTTGAGCCATATCTTCGGCATTGAGTAGCCTCGGTCATGGATCCATGCCCACGTCCGGACTTCTGCGGATTTACCCTGTGCTTCTGTATGAAGTTCGCAGCACCGTTGTCGCTGAAGCTCCTCTCTTGCATTGCCCGGAAATTTGATTCTGCGGTTTTCGCTGCTAGAGCAAAAGCTTCTGCCTCCGCCAAAGTCAACTTCTTCTGAGGCAACATGTGTCGTCGAGCTTGGTCATCACGGATTCCGCAGGCAATCCGATCCCGCAACATGCGATCCAAAAACATATCGGAACTGCAATCTTTTGCAAGACGTCTCAGGTTGGTTATGTAGTCCCGTACCTTTTCGCCTTCCGCCTGGTTCCGCATGAAAAAAGCATAGCTCACTGCTATCTCATTGATTTGGGGATCGAAGTGGTTGTCCAGGTGCTGTAGGACGGCCTCATAGCTCAGGTGGCTCATCGATTCTGACTGGCACTGGCCTTGAAGTACGCGAACCACGTTGTCACTTAATGCTGACAGAAGAAGCGCACGCTGCTTCCCTGGATCTGTAATGCTGTGGCCCTCAAGAAAGGCCTCCAAACGGACCCGGTACGTGTTCCAGCAACTGGTCGTGTCGTCGAACTCAGGTGGCCTGGCTGTCATCGGGCAGCCGGTCCTGTCCCACTCTCGTCGCCACTGAAGTGATGGAACGTAGCCGGCGGGTAGTGGCAGATCAAAGAACGCTTGATTGCTTGGTGTTGCTAGTTTTATAACGAAACAGAAAAGGGTCTCATGAATGGACATTATAGCAAGAGTGCAACACGTGTAATCTGTCTTGCTTAATCTATACATTAGCACGCGGGCTTGATAACGTTACATCACGCGTGCTTGCTAACACTACAGTATTATTTCCACCAAACCCCCTTTATACGAAGTTAAACGCAAAACCTCACCATTCAAAAACAGCCCATAATAATCACTTATCATCTGTCTTCGCTGCCAATCCTGAGCTTGACCTTTAACATCTACCAGAATCCTACTCCATAGCTATGCCTGATGCTCAGATAGACGGGCAGGGTATATCAAAACTAATAGTCAGCCTTAAAATACCGCCATCAGCAGGCTGCGACAACATTAACAATAGGCTACTAAAAAAAACCTTCGAAATAACTGATAAAATACTCTGCCTTATATTTACCCAACCATGCAAATCTCGGCCGTTCTGAAAAATTGGAAAATAAGTAAAATGGTCCTTGATTTTAAAACCGGAATCACAGAAAGTGGCACCAATTACAGACCAATCTCTCTTAGTAGCATGACATCCAAGCTGCTTCAACACATAATCGCTTCCAACCTAATGGCCTATCTCGAATCGATTTGCTTCTTCTACCCGCTACAGCACCGCTTCCGAAAACAATGATCCTGCAAAACTCAACAGGCAGAATTAGCACTTCATTTGCTGCTTTATAGGAATGAACGACGTGCGAGACATGCCATATTTCTGGACCTTTTTGAAAATATTCGACCGAGCACCTCATAATAATTTGCTGATTAAATTTTGTTCCCTTGGTATCACTCGGAAACTAATCCACTGGCTGAAACACTTTCTGAAACATCTAATTCAGTTTACCACTGCCAATAACAGCAACTCTCACTTCTTTAGCGCAACATTAGGCGCTTCTCAAGGTGCAGGTTTATCACCACGGTTATTTTTTATCTGTATCAGCGACCTTCCCGCTAAAATAAAGTGAAAAGCTTGGCCTTTCGCCGATGGTTGCGTTATTTAGAAGCCTATACATAACTTAGACAACATTACTACCCTGCAACGTGATTTAGATAATATCACTGCATGATGTAATCAATTGCTCATGCTGTTAAACTTGTCGAAATGGAAATTGATAACATTCTCGCGCAAACACCTTTCCTAAACTACCCTTGCCACATTAATTCGTCCCCTATCAGCTCAGCTAAAGCTTAAGTACCAAGGAGTGCATTTAGCGCCATACCAATCATGGTTATCGCATATAGATACCATGAGGCATCTCCCACAATTTTAAGTGCACATTCACTGACTTCAAGAAAGTGGCATACTTTATGTACGTGCGACCACAGTTCGAGCACGTGTCATCGATATGGCATCCATCTCAATCGTACCTCACCAATGAAATAAAAGCAGTACCATACCGTGCAGCATGTTTTATAACATCTTTCTGTTCTCCGTACATGAGTACAACCACTGTTAAACAGACTCCCTCCCTTACAGCAATTGAATAGGCTCTTTCACAGGGCGCGATTAGGGCAAAAAAATCGTTCCGCCGCGCACGTCGCAGAGCGATTTTCGCTGACAGCTTTCACATGCGTATGCTGCAGCGCGATTTCCGTCTCAGCGATGCGCAAGGTTGTCTCCTGCTCACGAAGTATCCATGCCTGCATCGTTAAATAAAAACAACATGGAAACTAGTCAAATATTCAAATTTTCCTATTATTATTGGATAACAGAATAAGTACAGCATTTTTTAACATTTAAAAGCGTTCACACTTTACGACAGCTTGCAGATACGGGGAGTGAGGCGCTGCACAACACCGCAAGTGTGAGCGTGCTGCTTGTGCGGCATCGGTGGGGTGGTTCCGTTTAGTACACTCTAGTTTCGTTGTTACCATGGTAGCCGCAACTTTTTTTCCTGGATGAGTATTTGCTTTTACAGAAGAAAAAGCTACTATTCAGTATGCATGTATAAGCAGCTGGCGCAATTTGTAGCGATGAAGACGCTGACGACTGCGGCGATCGAGTGGGTACGTGCCCGATGTTGAAGCGGCGTGCTTCTCTCGACCTGAATAGCGTGCAACTACTTCTTTTAAAGGAATTGTATAAGCGGAAGACAAAAAAAAAAAATATTTTTGAAGCTCCTAAGCCACAAACACTGGTCGGTACGCCCTATAAGAACATAGCTAAAACTGGCGCCTGACATTGCTCCACAGAGCTACCCCCGCGCCGTGAAACAGGAAAGCGCCTATTTTGACGGCGCTTTGTTTCGTAACATATTGCCCCTCCCACATCGCGCTGATCTCTGCGACTCAGCGACGGCGCGGCCAGCTTGGTGGAATCCAGTCGCGGAGAGCCCACGACGTCGCGATGGTCGCTGAGCGACGGAATTCACTCTGTCGCTGACTGATAATCGCGCCATGTGAAACAGCCTGATCACGTCGCATAATCGCTAGACTTCGCCTGCTTCAGTCCTTGTTTGGTAAGTCGTGTACAAAGGACGCAATACTAAACCCACGACTCAGCTTATCCTCGAGATTAGCACGCGCAGGTCCCGACGCACCCATAAGCGGCCGAACATCGGCAATAAATAATTCGGTCTTCTCGCGCACAATAACCTCGTGTACAACGCTTCCTAGCTTCATGCTCAGAAAGACCAAAATTTCACGAACTAACCCATCACCGGCTCTACGACAAAACACACCCAGCGTACCGTGCTGTTACCTTGTTTTCGTACTACCGTATGCTACTTTGATTTGCTTCACTTTTCTGAATTTTGTCACCAGTTGCTTTTAATTGTATTCTATTTGGAAACTCGATGTACGCCCCCCCCCCCCCCCCCCCCCTTATGTAATAGCTTCGGGTCCTTAAGGTGCAATAAATGACATGAAATGAAATTATGTGTCTAAAGATGTGACCACAGATGCATTATCTGAGCACCATAAGACAGGCCATTCCATAGACTTAGACTTGGCGTACATTGTCCCCACGGACAAACTTTTACCTTCGTGATTACTATTAGTATCACTACGTGTACAGACGACGTGCAAGGCTTTGAAGAGGACACGCGGTGATCTGCATGAAATCTGTGCACACGCACTACGCTATCTCAACCATACTTAAACAACAGCCATTGCCTTTGCTGTCATTGGGAACCCAGCACCTGTGCGGGCCCCGAAGCATAATCTTCTTGTTTTTTTATTGTAGTCTTTGCATGTGTTGGTTTTCATTTTCTCGAAAGACGAAGTATATACGAAGACCGAGTATCCGTGAAAGCTTCATCCCGTAAGTTGTATGGGGTATGTAAGGTGTTGAGCATATAAGTTGTTATGTTCTCGCAAAAAAGACGTTGTAGCTTTTCGACAAACAAGATGTCTAAACTAAATGCTTACTCTGGATGTACTCTCATGGCACTCCCAACTAGAAAGCGTGGTCTGGATAGCGACTGTTGCGGGTCTTGACCAAGCTCTACCATGTTAAGCAGCACCTGCAAGAGATCAATGATAACATTTTCTGAAAGATGGTAGTAGGTGATTGCATATGTTTTCAAACAAAATATCTCGACATTGAACAGTGGATCAGTTCTACAAGGATAGTCAATATTTTCGTAAATAATTCTTCAGTGACTTAGGAACGTTTCTTGCCATGACGGTGGCACCTCACTTATATCGAACAATGGTAAAGCAAAACCTAAATGCAGCCTTGCAGTAAAAGTAGAGATACTGCAGGAGATTAAGTGAGGACGCGAACAAAACAGATCTTTGGTTCACACTCCTGCTATCATTTGCTGGTCTTGTTAAGTATGTTAAGCTTGCCATAGGCAATCTCTATGACGATCTCCAAGATTGAGACCCGTGGCATTCAAAGGTTTTCAGCAGGAAGCACTAGTTGCTTCCTTCTGTCTTCATAGGTGTGAGTACACACATATTATTTAAACTGATTTCAATTCAAATATTGGCACGCAAAAATAGTAAAATGATACACCGGCTTTTCATATGCATGGGCATTTTACTTTCAGGCACAACTGCATATGAAATGAGTAAATTACAAACCTTAGGAATTATTCATACGTCTAACCACCTAGCGCTATCAATCGTTTCATATAATAAGCAGAAGAATATAGCACATTTTAATTCAGCATATAAATAGAAATCGTGATTAACACAAGGTGTCAAATGGGAGCGCACACTGTTCTCTGTTCATTTTATTTCTATTTGCAAAATTGGCTTGTGGCTGTTGTATATGCTATTCAGGCATAATACATAGGTACAGGTAATGCATAGTTTGTAAATTCTTCTTTGCATAGTCTCGTTCAAGAAGAGCAAGCTAGCATGGACTTGCTATGGGAGTAGGGTGGATGGATATGATCTGCGTACAGCAGGAGCTTCCATTATTACGTATAATAAAAAATATATAAACCGCAAAGCTTCCCTACCAGGTCCCAGATGAACTAGAATTGAGCACTGTAATTTTATTTCTTCAAGGCGGTCACAGCCCAGTCTAACCACAGTAGACAGTTGCTCTGCGGCGTCTCCAAACTCCTATGTACACGGCATTATTATGCATAGAATTCACCCGACCCAACTCTCCTATCTTTGCCTATCCTGCCGGGCGCCGGACACCATTTGTCGCATGGGGATGGGGTGTCCTAGTCTTGCAGAACCCAATGGCCATGCAGCTCAAACAAGAAGTGAAAACAAAAGCACAGAAGAAGACCGCCAAGAATGCTGGAAGGCCATGCCCGCGGCCCCCGACTTCGAGGGCCAGAGAAAGCTGGTGAACCAGGCCAGGGAAGCAGCAAGGGCCAATGGCTGCCTGGACTGAGGAGGCCACCCATTTTCAGTGAAGAAAGAACTCTTTCTCACTCATGCTCGTTAATGAATGTCTTTATTTCTCTGTCTAGGCTGTAATGTTCATTTATTTATTTGTAGTTGTCTACAGTTACTCTTTCTTTACTTTCATAATTTTAGAGCAAACGTGTATTATACTCAATGAGTTTCGCATTTATATATTTACCACTGAATGTAGTACATTCTTGTTGAAATGACTAAATTATTAATATTCCTGAAAGATTTCTTATCGTTTTCTTTCTTAGTTCTTCTTTTGAACTTTTCACATTTAATATGTGCTTATATTGTGTTTTCTAGAAAACCTTGGCCCGCCATGTGAGCAATGCCTGATTTATTTACTTTTCTTCCTTTCCCAGGAGCCCAACAATTATGAAATCACCTAGCGCACCCCCTCCCTTCATGTCACTATCTCTTTTCTCCTTCTGAAGTTTCTCATCAAACCGTTGAATTACACTTTTGTATCTTGCTGATGTTCTTCGCACCTGATAAAAACTTGCACTACAAAGCACTCCCAAATAAATCAAGCCTCGCACTAAAGAAAGCGAGGCTGCTTTTCAATACATTGAGTAGAGGCTGAGGCGAACATTGTTCTCTCAAAGGTTATTATACGTTCATCACCAGCAACTAAGGGTATTATAAGAGAACTTCACTGCAACTAACAAGAGCTACCCAAAGATATTTGTTTGTTTATCAAATTTACTTCTAGAAAATAGGATTTACAAGCCCAACATTAATTGCATTGTGTTGCCAAGTTGTGGTTTATGGTTTCAATTATGATCCTACCTGGGCAAGGATGCTTGTCTGTATGAGTCCACCCATACTGCCCATCGTGCATAGCCAATCTCGCGAGCATGCGTCGGTCACCATAACAGGCATGAGCGAGTGGTAGGGCTTTTTTCGGGGCCCGAAACAATTCGGGTGCCCGGAAACACGGTTGAATGCGGCTCCCCGTCTCTGCAAGAAAGCCTGCATGAACAACTCTTCAATAGGAAAATTTACCGAGATAGGGAAGCTTCAATGATTCGACTATTTCCACCATGAATTTCCGCCGGCAAGCAAAACGCGCTTTCGAAGTACACATGCGAATAAGTAATCCAGCTGCAATTCAAATGCAACCGCATGCAACATATATTTTCTTCTGCTAAACGCAACAAACATTTCTTGAAAGCGTTCTCAGTACAACTTCAAAACCAAACATTTCCAGTGCTTAAAGCGATCCGTGGCCTGCGGGCACAAAACGGACACAGCGAAAGCGCACCTCCGCTTGATGTTCTTCAATGGTGGTATTTGCCTCCTACCTGAACGGCAAATCCGTGCTCTTCGACGACAGCACATCCAAAATAATGTGAGAGGCTTCCGATCAGTCCACATACGTTTCCGGCCTCGTCAGCAGCCGCCACGAACGTGGTACCTAAATTCTCGAGAGGAAGTGCAGCTTCCGGGTAAACGGTTTCCGTTCTTCTGCAAGTAGAAATAAATAATTCCGTGTTGCTCTTGGCGCAAATACTCAGCGCAAATCGATGATGTACACACAAGTTAGGCAGCGCTTAGTGGAAGTCTGTGCAAACAGCATCATCGTTTAGCTCAGTAACATTGCATAACACGTAACTATTTGCATAACATATACAACAAACGGTTACCTCTAACTAATCGCGCAGTAGCTGTTGGTTCCTCTAAGCTCCACAATAAAATATCAACCTCTTGCACCGCGAATATCTTACCGTTAACGAGATGGTATTAACAACGTCTCTGATTTACTAGTTACACTACGATACCTTTTTCTGAAAGCTAATGAAAAGAATTTGGCGAACAAGCTTATGTCCTTTAAAACAGCAATCTAGCATTTGCATGTCATATTCTGAGAAAATATATGTTGCTACCTAGCACTTGAGGAGGCTGCCCTGTCGAGTACCGATTATAAAACATTTCATACGTGAGACTGAGGATGCATTAGTCTACGAAGATAGTTCATTCGCAACTGTTGCTTGCGTAGCTCAGTCGCAATTTCTGTCAAAGACTTGTCCGAGTGGACGTGTCCCGGGACTTAGGAATGTGGTAAGAAAAATCAAACGTGTCGCTGTAATGCAAAGTAGCATATTGATTAAGTGTCGGGGCCATGGGATGCATGAGTGTCAGTCCGCTGTTCACAGCTTCGGTGCGCTCCTTTACTCAGAGAGAGAGAGAGTGAGTTACATAATTTCTGATAAATAATACATCTCCCTCTAAATATTGAAATGAAAAATACAAGTAAGCTTCTCAAAACGGTTTCTATTGGAATTGTCCTAGCCTTGCTGACCAGATTTATATAAGTGTAATAAGGACGCTTCTCTGAAAACATGTTACATCCCTAGCACATAGAGTTTCTGATCTTTCGTAGGAGCTTTCTATGTCTTGAAATGTATGTACCTGTCCAATTTCACCATTGTAGCAATGTTACGTGCACGCTGATTTGAGAGCATCTCATCCAGTGAGCCACCAGTGCGAGGGTCCCCCACGTATCGTAAGCCATCAGCGATGGCGTGGCGAAGTGCCTCAATCACAACGTGCTCGAACTGACCAGGGATTTGCTTCAAGTCTGCAAGAAGAACAGGACAGAATAAGCAGCATTTATAGGCGACGTCAAGAAGGAGGGAAAAGTGCTAAACCATTTAAAGGCATGCTTCCGAACTACATGTTCTTCGTTTTCACCGTAGGTTAGTGTTGAAGCTTCACGGTTCGACTCAGGTACGGCTACTGAGTGCTGAATTGATAACTTATAATGATTTTCTAACGTTCTGAATTTATTGGTAGTAACTTGAACAAGTAGAAAGAAAAAAAATCTGGTAGGCTCAATCAGGGCCGCAGCTGCACTGGGGTACGTGTGAAGTCATGTGCATGCTGCAAAGGAGGCATGGCCAATAGGGTACAGAAATGACGTAACCAAAAATACAAGTTGCATTCTTCTTACCTGCTTAAACTTACCTGTAGTTACCTGAAACGTACCTTACCTGCTTAACATACATCAAAACTTACCTGCTTAATTTGTGTTACAGGTAGTGTTACCGCACTATCAAATTCTGCATTTGTGCACACTCCCTCTAGGTATTGGGCGTTGTTGCTTTGCAGAAGATACCCTGGGTACTAGCATACACAAATTACTCTCCTGGTGGCGTCCAAAATTACCCAGCGGCACTCGAGTCCGCCGTGATCGTACATGGCTTGAACTTATCCGATTTCCCTCATCTCCGGTGCTTGGTCTTCCCATAAGACAGACAATTCCCCATGGTTGATGGAGTTGGCTATCCCTCTGTCAGGCTACCCGAATTTCTGCCAGAAATTTATTGTACGTAGGTGTATAACGCTCAAGCAACAAATTCGAGCAAGTTTAAATTTCTACATCAAAGTGCGCACTTGTAGACCCATAACACCTGGTGAGCACTAGTTTGAGTTCGATAATTTATTCCTTCTATGATCATAATCAGCTCTCTCCAACAAATCCACTTCCACCGGGATCGACAAGCTTGCTGCAAAGCTACTGCCCTCTGAGCAGCCCGCGCGATGCTAAATTTACCTCCTATTGCTTCATGCTACTACTTGGATTAACTGCCTTTTGTATAATGGTACAGGTTTTTCCTTCTAATTTCGTTCTTCACATTCATGTAAAATTTCATGACCTTTTATTTTCTATTCCGTTGTCGTCCTTGTTATGGTCTTTCTTTCTCTCACTTTGTTTTTGATGACTCCTGGTTGCCTATGTATACTTTCAATAGACATACACTTGGTTGCAATCTGTGACTTCAAAAGAGGCCGAAACAATGTCACCCTGCACTGTTTTATTCGGGCTTTTAACGCGGTCTTCTAAAGCCTACCGGCCTACCGATCTTTCGTTAACTTTAGCACCGACAAGATGTCCCATGTTAAGCGCAGAATGAGATTTGCAAGCGTTAGGGTTTGCACTTTTACTCCTTTCAAGATTACACAAACCACCTGATATGTACTGTGGCCGCAAAGTGCAATCTTGCCCATTGTTTCTGCGTTCCGCTTCCCGTTTGTTTAAAGATTATCTTGGTGAGGCTTGAGCAAGGCTTTCCTTCGTTTATGCATACGCCGAGGTAATTATATTGCTAAACTTTGGGTATGCCTTGATCTTGGACTGACACCACGCAATTACGGTTTCCTTCCTTTAAGCCTTGATTTGTCGCTGCGTTGCCACACATGTTCGCAAGTATCTATAACTCTCTTGCATTTTCCTTGTGCGCATTACGCATATAGAGTAAATCAAATGTAATTCACTGTTTTCCAGTCGTCTGGTCACTGTTTTCCAGTCACTGTTCCAGTCGTCTGTTTTCCAGTGCATCGGGCTGCTATACGGAGGTAACGAGGTGCGAAACCAACCATGGGATGATTTTAGACCACTGAATATGTGGCAATGTGTACATACGTCCTGCTTTTCAACGAAGTACGGTAGCTAGCAGACGAGTCCCTAAAGCTACATCTTTATTTTCTCAGTTTTCCCATTTATGCGGTATCTGCAAGAAATAAATTCTTAGTCTTGAGTTAGCGCTCGCCTTACTTCTTTCTTCTTGGTTCATCTTGCCTCGTTGGCGCTGCAAGTAAATATGCTTTTGAATGAACCTATTTTCTGCCGACATGGGTCGCTGTAGACGCGTGACGGGGTAGGTGCCGCTGCTCGAAGAAACTATTCTGGACCGACTTGCAGTAGTGCCTATGGAAGCTCGGTCTGCACTAGTCCACAATGAACATCTTTGATGCCAACATAGGTTACTAGGCATGTGCCAGTAAGTGTGTGGCTTTCTTGATTGAGCGTCTTTGACTTCAGTTTAGGTAACTACGTATGGCACACTTTGAATGTATCATTGTGCAATCACGAAAAAGATTGCTTAAATTTGTCCAATATAGAGTGAAATCACACCCACCACACAAGAGATCCTCAAGAAGAGCAACCCGTGGCATTAGCAGGCTCCGACACGCATGCACTAGGTATGCGCCGCTTCTAAATGAACTCGCCAACTTCTGTTACTGAGTATGTGCCCCTGCGTCTGCGGCAAGCGAAGAAAACCTTCTCAGTATTAGCACGCAGTGGCACGCCAAGCTTCTCGTTTCAGAAGCTGCACACAGACTTCTCGGCAGTGCCACTAGAAAGCACGGCATGCCCAGATAGAAACACGAGAGAGAAGCCCGGTTGCTGCATGGCGCGTTTCCCGGTGTTCCCACGCACGAGCGCGCCACAAATTCTGGACGCCAGCCGCCGGCTTCGCAGCGGCGGCGCTAGATGGCACCGAGTGTTCTAATGAAAGCGCTACAGAAGAGTCCCGCTGAAGTATACGCCTCATACATGCCTCATTCCGACTGTGGCAATACGTTGTGTCGCTCTATTGATTCTAAGCTAACGTATTACCTTCGCCATTCATCTGAAGGTGTTTTGTCGTGCTGTCGCATTATAGAAGTATATGAGTCTCCCGTACGTGTAGAGCCGAAAAGTAATTTTGCTCTCCTTCATACATTAGGTGCAACGCTGTGGAATCTACACATAAAGTAAGGTCACCTAAATTTAACTCTGCGCTTTCCGTCTATGCTTGGCTGCTCGCCACAGGTTGCAAATAAAAATAATAACAAGCAAGTTGATCTATTACAACGTGTTAGCAGCATATGAGTAAATGGCTAGTTTGTTTCTAAGGCTAAATTACTTTGTTAATTAAGATCTGAGGTTATAGGAACATTTAGGAATAGGAATAACCGCGTTGTTTTCCTCATGTAATGCTGTAACACTGCTTACAGTTGCGAATTGTGTGCTTAAGAAATTATATACTTGGTCTGTCGAAGGTGGGTTGAAAATCAACACAGAAAAAACTAAAGCAATTTTGTTTCAAGCCAAGAATAAGAATGCTCTCCTGAAGGATGGCATTAAACTTGGCTCTTCAAAAATCACGCTCGGAGATTCCATTAAAACCTTAGGCGTTTTCTTTGATCATGACATGTCTTGGAACTGTCATACTAATTTTTTAACAAACAAGCTTTCTCAAGTTTCGGGTATTCTTTTCACTATTAAACAGATTCCACAGAAGGTAAAACTTCTGCTCTATAACTCTATTTTTTTGCCACCTAAATTACGGCTGCCTGGTTTGGGGCATAACATCTGCCACTAGTATTAATCGTATCTTTCGTCTGAAAAAGAAAGCCATTCGTGTTGTGTGCAAAGTGCCATTTGACTTTCCAACTAATTCATTATTTAAAGACTTAAAGATACTTAAAGCTCCTGATCTCTTGAATTTTCGCTTAGCCTTAACATATGGTAAGGAATGCCAGAAAAACATTAACCACGTCAGGTCTGTAGCCAACTTGACACGAAATAGAAGCTATTATGCTACAAGATTTCCGGAATATTGGTTTGTGCCATACCTACGTACCAACTATGCGAAACAAAACATTTCATACCCTTTACCTCATTTATTAAATAAGTTATTGAACGATGGTATTGATGTCTTTTCTTGCAGTAAAAACAAGTTACTAAATTACTTTGGTGCCTATTAGCCTTTAACCTTTGTATAAGTAGGCTTCTTTTTATTGAGTTATGTATTTTTTCTAGTGCTATCTGCTGTATGTACACTTGTATGAGAACGTTTATTGTTTTTGTTCTTTCTCTCTTACCCTCCCCCTTTTTTGCCATGTGTTTGTTTTCTGCTGCTGCTGTCACGAGAAGGATTAAGGACTACTCAAGTTGCTCTTTTGTAACTTTTTTCCTTATATTCTCCATAAACTTGTATATTTATGGAAATAAATTCATTCATTCATTTATTTTCACAAAGTTGATTAGAAAACACCGAACTGCTTTAAAGTGCGAACGCACCACTGCAAAAATTATGGCAGAGACTCTACTGGAGTTGTCTCAGTATGCGTAAGCATTCTGGGACTTGCTTATCCTCATGCAATCCTGAGACATTGTAAACCTTATCGAACTTGATCTGACCGCTATAAATCTTTATAAATCCATATCAGTCATTAGCAATCTTATAAGAATTCGACTCCGGTACCAACCCTTACCGGAGTTGATCCGATCCTTATCACCCCTTATCGGGCGTTACCAGCCTTATCGCAATCAATCCAATCTTCATCAACCGTCTTCTGTCCTTATCAACTTTATCGGACGTGATCTGACTTTCATCAACTGTTAAAGTCCTTATCAGACTTGTTGCCAAGCTTAACAACTTCATCCGTACTTAGCAAAGTTCTCATAATTGCTCCAATAAGTGAGGTCCCTATCGCTCATTCGCACCCTATCCATCCGCGTTGAACAAATATAAACCATGCCGAGACCAACATAACCCCCATAACTGCTCATCTTCCTGTGTTGCGCGACCCGAAGTGCATGAGCCCTCAGAGGTTGGTCGCTTTTTGTCGGCGAAGGAAGAACCTAACGGAAGGAGCGTCTCGCACCCACCGAAACACATCGGGTATCTCGCATGTATTACTTGAATTTTTGCCAAATCGGAATTTTTCGAATGTCTACATTGTTCCAAGTCGGCTGTAGAGAGAGGTTCTAGGAAGGCTATTTTTTTAATTCCACAATCACGACATTATTCCAGCCACCATAGAAACTGTTCTCCTTTGACATTTGTTTTGTAACGCCGGTACAACCGATTCATACTGTTACGGAAGGATGAAAGAAGAGAGAGGACGAAGAAGATCGGAGACGCTGGCTGGTACGTGTTGTTGGGGGTCAGCCATCTTAACTACTGTGACTCAGCCTGTATATATGTTGCAAATATAGTTTTTCTACACTCGCAACATCGCCATAACATATTGGTGGGAGGTGTGGGGTACCACGGCTGGAACCATAGCTCCACAGTGGATGTCGCATCACGCACCGTCCGCACTATGATAGACGGTGAGCACGGGGGATCAACGTCGTTGTCCAAGGTTACCATCGCCAGTCACATCGCTGTCACCTTCAGTTGTGCTTGTGCAACCCGAGGATCCTGGACCTTTCTGTGGGACCGATGGCACCGATGTCGAAGAAAGGGTGGTTATGTACAAAGCACTGAGTTGAACCAACAGATGGGACTCACCGCTAATGCTAGCTAACCTGTTGTTATACGTAAGAGGCATGGCAAAGGTGTGGTACGAAAACCACGAAGAGGAGCTAACCAGCTGGGACCAATGAAAACAAAAGTTCACAAAGATGTTAGGCAAACGAGCCGGCCGTAAAATTGTCGCAATGCAGGAACTGGCCTCCCGTGCCCAATCCCCACGGAGTCCTAGGTCTCGTACTTAGTGAACGTGCTGGCACTTTGTCGTAAAGCCGATCACGACATGACACAAGCTGAGAATGTCGGGCACGTGCCTAAGGGCATTGCTGACGACGCCTTTAATATGCTCATGTGCAAAAGCTGGTTTACAGTTGATGATATTATTAAAGAGTGCCGACAATCCGAACAGGCCAAAAGCCGACGCGTCTTGCACCCATTCGCCGGACTTCCCAATACTGCCGCAACGTCGACGTGTGAAGATCGACCCGCACAGCAGCAGGCATCGCCATCAGATGAACTGGTGCGAATAGTTCGACGTGAACTGGGTGCGATGGCGCCCGCAGCTTTCTGTTCGCATAGCCCTGATGCTACCAATTTGTCCGTTCCTCTCGTACAAGCCCTCGTTCGCCAGGAACATGAAAAGATTGGTTTACGTTCTGCGTGTGCTGTTGCCAATCCCAGAGCTAACGTACGCTCTTCTACTATTTTCATTCCAACCCGACGCTTCTCCCCCACGTTAT
This sequence comes from Dermacentor andersoni, assembly GCF_023375885.2. NCBI lineage: Eukaryota > Metazoa > Arthropoda > Arachnida > Ixodida > Ixodidae > Dermacentor > Dermacentor andersoni. Next base: position 55,883,657 of record NC_092821.1, read on the forward strand.
CGCAACCCGAATGAGTGGAGAACTGTGGATGACCAGCCGGTCTGTTTCACATGTCGCCGCATTGGTCATGCCACCCGATACTGTGGCAACTCGTGGCCCTGAACACCTCGCACACCGACCAACTTGAGCCGTTTTGATGGAAATACCCGCAAAGTTTTGCCCACCACCGAGCCTAACAGCAGTGGCAACTCTGCTCGGAACACGTGGTACAGCCGCTCACCATCGTCGCGCGGACACCAGTCTCGTTCACCACAAACACGTCGCTTAACCTCCCGTTCAATGCAGCGACGTCGCCTTTCGTCCCCTGTCGCGTTTGGCCGCAACCTTTCGGAAAACTAAGAAATGCAGCCCCCGAGGTGTTGCTGCACTGCCTACTACCGCAGGCCATCCTTTGTCTGCGCCTACACGGAGAAGTGTAATAGCCGTTAAAATAGACGACGTACCTGTCCAAGCACTCGTCTTCACTGCAGCCCACGTATCTGTGATGAGTGCTAGACTACATAGACGTTTAAAGAAGGTCCTTTAAACGCTGCCTGAGTGCTTCGTGGGGCCGACGGCGGCGTGCTCGTTGTTCTTAGAATGTGTACTGCGCGTTTAATTATAGCCCGCCGCCCTACTTCTGGTATCTTTGCTGTCATCAAAAACTGCTCTCAAGACGCTACCCTTGGATTGGACTTTTATCCACTCATTCTGCTCTCATAGACTGCGCGACCGGCGTTCTTCAGTTGGAACTGACTCAACTCGCCGATTCTCCGAGCACCGCCCCACCACACTTGTGCGCGCTTCACGATGTGCGTCTATCACCCGATACAGTTACTTACGTCATTTCGACCGCCCAGCTACAAGTTCCTGACGGTGACTATGTACTTATCCCCATCATGGACGGGCTTTTGAACCAGAACGTTGCTGTTCTGCATACATTCGTCACGGTTACTAATAACAACGTCATTCTACCGCTTCTGAATTTCAGCCTGTGCCCTCAAGTGATTCTGGCCGGAATGTTCTTGGCGAGCGTTTCTAGGGGTTCCCGATTTAACATTGAGTCTCAATGCCGAGAGTGGTTCATTAGCGCCAGTTGCGGCTCATAGCTCTGGCTCCTCAACGGATGACTTCGCGAAAATGATTGCACCCAACCCCACCTCTGCACAGTCCACGGACATACGTCACCTGCATGGATCGTGCAGTGACATCTTTGATTTAGGCGCCAGGCCTTTAGGCCAAAGATCTGTTGTTGACCACCCTATAACACTTGAGACATGAATCCTATTCGTCGGCGTCCCTATCGCGTATCGCATGCTGAACGTCGAGTCATCCAGTCACAAGGTTTCAAAATGGCCCGCAAAGGGGTCATCGAGCCATCAGCCAGCCCTTTGGCTTTGCCTGTCACCCTTGTGAAAAGTAAAGATGGTACATGGCGTTTTTGCGTCGATAATCGCCACTTAATATTACGCGAAAAGACGTGTACCCAGTACCACGCATCGATGACGCATTGGACTACTTTCATGGAGCTAAATGCTTCTCGTCTATCGATCTTCGATCCGGCTACTGGCAGATTTCAGTTGATAAAATGTACCGCCAGAAGACGGCCTTCATCATTACGGATGGCTTATATCAGTTCAAAGTCATGCTCTTTAGTCTACGCAATGCTCCTGCGATATTTGGACGTATGATGGACTCTATTCTGCGAAGCTACAAATGAACCACCTGTGTCTGTTGCCTTGACTAAGTTTTTGCTTTTTTTCTGCCACGTTCGCTGCCACCTTACCCGACTCGCTGCAATTATTGGGGTCTTCCGAAAAGCCGGCCTTCAACTGAACTCCACGAAGTGTCAATTCGGGAGCCGTCAGGTTACCGCCTTGGGACACCTCGTTGAAGCATCCGGTGTCCAACCAGATCCGGAAAAAGTTCGCGCCGTCCGCAGTTTCCCTTTGCCACGTTATGCTTCTGAAGTGCGCTGCTTCGTCGGCCTGTGTTCTTATTTTCGTCATTTCCTCAACTACTTCGGCGACGTTGCTCGGATTTTGAGAGATTTTCTAAAGAAGAACACGCCATTCTGATGTGGCCCGGAGCATGCTCTCATCGGGTGTCTGGCCACGCCTCCCATACTTGCCCACTTTGGTCCATCTGCACGGACCAAAGTCAACATTGACGCCAGCGACAATGACATTGGCGCTGTTCTCGCCCGAAAACAGAATGGTACCGAGTGCGTGATAGCTTACGCCAGCCGCTTGCTGTTACCTGCCGAGAGAAATTACGCCATCACCGAGTCGGAGTGCTTGGCTTTAGTTTGGGCTGTGGCCAGGCGCCGGCCATATTTGTGGGGCCACACGTTTTCGGTCGTCACAACCATCACGCACTCTGCTGGTTGTATTCCCTTCGAGACACGCTACGCGATTACGCGACAAGCTACGCGATAACAAAGGCGTTGCCGACTAGTTGCAACAGTCGTCGCCGATTTTATCCACTATGACGTCATTCTCCACAACGGTGCACCTCGACAGTTACAGACCGCGGTCACTCGTTCTTATCTCGAGTTTTCGGCGACGTCCTTCGGTCTTGTGCCACTGAACCTAAGCTGTCCACCGCCTACCACCCACAAACGAATGGTCTTACGGAACGTCTCAACCGAACAATCAAGAGATGCTGTCGATATATGTCTCCAATGATCACCGCGACTGGGACGCCACGCTAGCTTACGTGACGTTCGCGTATAACTCGTCTCGAAATGACACTGCAGGATATTCGCCCTTTTACCTCTTGTATGGTCGCGATCCCACATTGCTGTTTCACACCATCATCCCTTCTGTGCCGAGCTTTGCAACTGATTACGCTCGTGAAGTCATCGATAGCGCTCACATGTCTCGAAAAGTCGCCCGATCTTGTTTATTAGCCTCGCAGCATATACAAAAAGAGCGTTACGACCGCTGCCATCACGATGACAAGTTCGTGCCAGGTGCTTGAGTGTTCCTCTGGTCACCATGTCATCGGGTTGGCCTCTTCCCAGAAGCTTCTATCTCGCTAAACAGGGCCTGATGAAGTCCTACGCCAAGCTGAAGTAAATTACGAGGTTTCGCCCCTACACTTTGATGCATCCTCAAGTCAGACGCCTGTTGACGTCGTGCACGTTTCGCGGCTGAAGCCATATTTTGCTCGCAATTATTCGCCCGGGCGTCCTTTTGTTGTTGTTGTTGTTGTAGCCTGCGATGCGTGTGGCTCCTACCCACGATGGTCCTTTTACGGAAGGATGAAAGAAGAGAGAGGACGAAGAAGATCGGAGACGCTGGCTGCTGCGGGTTGTTGGTGGTCAGCCATGTTAACCACCCTGAGTCAGCCTGTATATATATTGTAAATACAGTCTTTCTATACTCGAAACATTGCCGTAGCAATATGGTTTGGATGCATTCACCTTCTGTAAGCGTGGGTGTTTCGTCCAGAGGGTAAGATACTCGATTTCTGAACGTGGTGTCGTAGGTTGAAAACTTACCGCCGCCAACGTTTCAAAGCGTAAGCACTGTTTCGCGAATACCCTACCAAAATCTGTCCGTTACGCGAGAAGTGTAATGGCTTGTATTTGCATAAAAATGCGTTTTTTGAGAAGAAACACAGTTACTCGCTATATAGTGAAAATTTAGATTATTGCGATCCTTATAGGTTATAAGGCACATAGAAGTAAAAAAAAAAAGTGTTCATTTCACAATATATTCGCTGACGCGAGCAATCCATCTTGTGTGGGACGTTGCAAACGGAGCGAACTGTAGCGCCACAGCCTCGCTTATCAGGAGATCGTAAGGGCCAGTGCGTGGGTAATGCACAGGCGCTATTCACAGCAGCCGCCGCGCGACCCCGTCCCAGACTACGCGCGCTACTCTGGCACCATCTCGTAGCCCACGTTGCCGCTCTGCATTTTTCTTTTCACCCTTCCGTCATGCCCTCCGCTTACCGCCTCATGGCTCAGTTGCACGGCGGCTTTCATTCCCCGCTGCGCTCCACGATCGCTTTTATCTTTCGCTGTGCTCGTTCACTCGGTTACAACGGATTACGCCGAAGCTCGCCGCAGGAACGGGCGCCTAGCAGCTGCGCTCTAAAACAAATATCGATGACAGGAGATACACATACGATCGCATTTATGGATATACATACGGATACATAGAGCGCTGTATAAACTGCGTGGGGAAGCCTATAGCAACGTTGGGCCAACTGGAATTTCGGTGGGCTAAGTTGATATTTGGGGGCCGGTCAACCGGTCAAAACAAATTTGGGTAGGGGCTAACTGAAAACTTGGGCTTAGGTGAATTTGAATTTGGGGGTTAGCAAGCTGGCATTTGGAGATGGGCCAGTGCTTCCGCACCTAAAAGAGTCTGTGGCCTCCGAAGCACTCTAACTCAAGTATGAAACGGAGTATACAGAGTTGCTGTGCTCTGGTTCCAAAAGCGACGAAACCAGTTTACCCACAAGCACAGTGCCGGAGTGGCGCCTGCACGGCTCCCCAGCTGATGGGTTTTTTCCCGGCAGTAGTGGGGGCGCCGCAGTCGCTGACTATTGTAGGTGCAGCGAGGAGAAGCCCTCCGTTCTCCAGAGCACGAACCATCTAGAGTGTGCGTTGCTCTGTAACCTGGCTATCACTTTGATTGCTTCGCTTTTTGGTACAAACTCTAAATAATTTTTCAGAGCGAAGCGGTTAGTGCAAAGAAAAGCATTCAAAACGTTATATGCCGGTATTTTGGTTTCTCACAAAACACTAGATCAATCACCAATGTATTTTTCGGATACATGGGTGATGTCAGAGACACAATATGGAAATCCTGTATGTATTATATGTATATATATATATATATATATATATATGTATATATATGTATATGTATGTGTGTTCGAGGTAACGTCATTCAAACTGTTCAATAAACGAATGAAGATTATTTAGGAACATGGCAAGATACAGTTACGACACCTGTGGAGGTCGGCCGAACTTTCGATGTTTTCGACACAGTAGGTTTTAAACACCGTGTTTTTAAAATATCATTTTCTTTGTATTCAATCCTGTTTCTGTGCCTGGTTAGATTTTTTATTTCCGCAATCGGCGTATAGCTTTGCATGACATTTGCATTTACCGTTTGTACAAATATCAATGAAAGGTCTCACACACGCGTTGGTTACGCGCACTTGGTAAAGAACACTAATATTGTAAATCTGAGGGCGACAGCCAGGGAATGTAAATAAAGATGTGCTTAGCTGTAAGGTGTACCGCTGGATTGTTCAAACAATGATCTATGTAACGTCCACCGTAATGGTAAGAAGCTTTCTGCCGTGAAATTGCATACACAGTTTTTTTTTAGAAGGTTGTGCTAGAGAGCGGGTCTTTTTCACATTAGTGCTTAAGATTTTTTGTTGATATTTCCTAATGGATGACCGACATTAGAAAGAATTCCGTGACTTAATCGTTAGAGAGTGAGACTGCTGTGCTTTGGAACCAAAATTTGAACCCACCATTATACAGTTGAACACTTAAAATATTTTTAAAAATTTCAAACTTTCCTTCCCACCAATTTCTGCCGCACTTAACTGCGTTGAAACGCAGTGAAGGCTCTTTCTGTGGTGTACTGACTAAAATGGACGCTGGCGGAAGTTTAAGGGCAATCATGTGCAATTATTTATTCCTATTCACATTGTAACTATGGTAACTGCTGTCACTTTCTAAGGTCCGAGCTTTATTCATCGACTTAGTAATCAAAGCGCGTCGTCTCCGTTCTTTTATTTCTGAAAACATGTAGTATAAATGTTCACAAGAGGATCACATTCGAGCAATTTCTTTTTATTTGCTTAATTATTCTATGGATACCAAATATATAGACTCTTCGCTATTCCCGTTGTTTCCGTCATTATGTCGCGGTATCATTGATGCTTGCACAGACAGCTCGCGGTGATTTGGGTTTGTGTAGACGTGAGAGAAGTTTAGTTGGTGCGTTTGGGCGGTATAACTAGGAAACAAAGGGAACGCAATGACGCACTGTAAGGCTTCGCGCTGCCGACTCGGCAGCAGAGCCAGGGCAATGTTCTGTCTTGCTTAACTGGCTTGAGTGCTTTGCGTAGAGGCTTTAGTATTCCTACTGAGACCCCGTGGGCAAACAGTAGCCCTAAAGGAACAGGCAGTAAATCTAAAGCTGCAAACGGTGAGACCTTTCTGTCTGTCTTATCTCAAGCACAACTGCGAGTCGGCCTAGTTGGAACAGATTCATTTTAAAACTTTGTGTGCGCAAACAAACAGGGACGAAGAATAGGAGAAACACAAGGACGAGCGCTTGTGTCGAACACAAGGAAAGCACTCGTCCTTGTGTTGCTCCTATTCTTCGTCCCTGTTCGTTTGCGCACAAAAACATTTAAAATGTCTTATCTCGTGCACGTTCAATATTCGACGCCTACAAGGCACTCCTCATCACGCGAGCGTTATGAAACGCATAGCAGCTGCCTTGGTGCCATTTCTGCTGTGCAGCTTCAGTTGCCTTGCGTGCTGCATTGCGCCAGCATTTTGAATGAGCGACATGCTAGAGCACCTTTCTAGATGCTTAAGTAAAAGCTAAATTTTGCTATCTCTTAAAGAGCGTTGTGCTTCAGGGGAAGCTGACTGAATTTAATACAAAAGCATTTGTTTGCCTAGACCTTCTATTTCGCTGTTTCACTTTGTCGTTTCTGTTACGAGTTGCACGTGACGGGTTTCTGTGCGTTGCGAGTGTGTGCGACGCTACGAATCTCACACCGAGTGCCGCAGGAGTTGAGATGGGTCCTACAAAAAGATCCCCCGCCATTCCCTTAAGCAGAAGAGATTCAAGAACGGAAGCCTTGACATGCTGCAGTCGAATGGACCCGGACGCCACAAAAGCTGAGGCAGTCAGGAAACTTCAATAGCAATGATCGTTAGAGGGAGAATACAAACGAGATGCGCTAGAAAGAGCTCAAGAAAAGCTATACTATACATATAGTGAGTGTTGCTTTCCAAAATGCTTCTGCGCTAAGATAATGATCGTAATGTGTTCTGCTTCATTTTTTTTCACAGCGTTGGCCTACTGGAGGAAGGGGTTGCGCGGTCGCTGCTCCACATTTACGAAAGCGTACCTTTCAGATCGAACATGTTGAGTATGTTAAGGGTCTCTAAGAGCACGGCACCCTGTGTCGGAAGCGTCGTCGTATGCACTGCAATTTCTCCTCGGTACATGGTGGATGCGGGCTCTGTCTCAAGGGGCTCAGTAGACTCCATGTGATCAGAAAGGTCCTCAATGGACAGCACGCCACCCGCCCGGCGCACAGCGTCCACGATTCCTTCAGCCACACATCCCTTGTACACCACCTGCGGTCCCTCCTGGCCTAGCCTCTGCGAAGAACCGGCGCAATATTGATTTCTGAAACAATATTTCATGATGCGAATTCACAGGGCATGGTGTTCCCGTCCGAGCATTGCTAAAGACAACAACACGACTGCCACTGGTAATTTCGAAACTGCCAAATTATGTACAGCCTCTGAATGGGATAGTCTTCAGCACAAGTTTGATGCTGTTTCTATTGATTAGTTTCACTGTCCTGCGGCGGATTTTTCAGCAGGTTCGTAAGGTAGGGCTAGAGAGCCACCGGATCATATACAATACAAGAAGGCGACATCATACGGTATAGTTCCGAGGCATGTCAAGTTAGCACTACCATGCAGATAGGGATATAAAATGCATGGTACTTCAGAAACCCATTGTGAAAAACTCCCAGATATCTCGCAAAGCAGGAAGAGCTCTGACACATTGCGTCTTTCACTCGTTTTCTAAAGCCGTTTATCAATGCTTGGCCTGTTTTATCAATGCTCCACCTGCGTGAATCGAAGTCATTGGGTTGATATTATTTTAACGCATAACTAACACCTCCACAACTCTCTTTAGATTTCACATAAGTATGCTTCGTTTTTCGAACCGAATATCTCATATTTGTGTGCTGAAGGCAACCTGTAAATTGCATCGACAGGTATTTTGGCCACATCAGCAGGCATTCACAGGCAGTGCCAATTAGGCGTCGGCAAATGAGGTTGGTGGCCTATGCTAAGCATAATTCAACTGATGGGGCTTTTGCGTCAGCATTCTCTCTCGCCTAGTTTGTACAATCTTTCACTTGTGGGCACGCAATCGCGAGCGGCATCTTTGTTTTCCTTCATTCTTGAGACCACTTTCATTGTGTACTTTAGGCGGTGTGTGCATTTTGATCCATGCGCAAAGTTAGATAAGCAGCTGATTTATTTTTCTTACGGTGATTATTATTTACGTTTGGAGTATTTTACCCTGGCAGATCAAGACTATGTTCCAAGTATGATTTATATGCTTGCCATAGTTCAGTGAATGTGCACTCTTTGATACAGTCTGTCCGCGAGGGTTCACCTATAGCATTATGAAACTGCAGAGTATATACGTCAACACTATTGCGTCTTGAAGCACTGCTTGTTTCATATGCCACAGGATACGGATTTGCTTGTTCATGTGTAGTGAAATCAAACACCATATGAGCTTGGTGCATTTACGGATAATATGCTCGTTTCTATGATTCGACTCAGTTACGCCACCTGTTGTAGAGACATTTAATGCTGTCTCTACGGAGACAGTGCAATCCCACAGTCCCCTCACGAATGCAGACATTGTCGCCTGATTGAACCACAAGTCCTGCTCACCAAGCACTGTGCACACGTGGTAACAGCGGGAAATAAAAGCGTTACACAACTAGTTATGAATTTTTTAAATTTATGGCTAAAATACGTTCATGAAATACGAACCTCAAGTACATTCGCATACTTGAACTTTGAACTTTGTACTTTATTTGTATCTATACAACGTACAGATAGCAGGGGCACAGACAAAAAGCCATAAAATCGGCTTGACTAGATCTGTGTCCCTTATTGGTTTCCTTGACATCACGTAGCAATGCGTGCACAAGTACAAGATGAACAATAAAAAATATAAACAATATGTGGATAAACGGTACTATTTATACAAAGTTACTTCGCACTGCGGCGAAAAAATTGACATGAATGCAGATATAGTATTGTCATACAAATTACGAAAAACACGAACAGGAACAGGAACTTCCCTTTTTTCGTATGAATGGGGGAAGCGCAGGATGTCAAGCTTTAGAAGCACGGGAATATAAAGCTGCAGCAGCTTCAAGAAGGCTTGTCAAAACATGCTCAAGAATATCACTCAAGATCTCCAAAAAGATTGAACGTAGGCCTACTAACAGATACAATGAAGCAATATTTAGGAAACGATAACACCGTAAGGAGTTATAGGAGCGACACAAGTAGCATTCACAGATCAAAAAGGAAATATTACGCAGAACACATGCTAAATGATCAAAAGTCAAACACCACAACCACTATTTATTGTGTGGCTGATCGAGGAGATAAAAAAGTAAAAAAAGTGATGCGCTGATTTCCGTGTACTTGCCTTCAAAAGCGTTGCCAGTGGCCTGTTGACCAATATTTGACCAAGCGGGGGCACATTGTTGTCCTCGTTTAGGAAATAACGGCCACCGGGTAATCGTTTCAGACCGTTGTGCATGGTCTGCCAGCTGCCCTGCTTCACGTGATCCATAGGGAATCCGCTCTCGGCGTATCTGATTGCCGGGGCTAAGAGGTCCTTCATGCTAAGCTGCGTGATACAGGCGCCAGCAAAAAGTAGGATTCCTGTGAATCACAGCGCGATGCTTTCTACAAGTCTAATTTTCTAGGTCCACGGTTAAATGTAGATAGCATTACGAACAGAGGTTGTTTGAAAAGAGCTCGCCATCAGCGACATACTGCCAGTAGTTGACAACTGTTCAATATCATAACTGCAATAAATGTCTCCCTATTATGAACACCTTGTTATTTTGCCTTTATGTGCACTATTTATTGTTGTTATACAAACTACATCGGTAAACGTTTAACCGTTACAGCTCACAATCAATATGGAGACATACAATACAGCATGTTGTACATAAACGTTCTCGTCAGATAATGGGGTATGCGATTACTGGTATCACGATGGAGGCACATGGATCCCTCTTGATCTCTTTCTGGTTTCTTTCTGCGTCCTGTGCATCAAAAAGACCAGTTGCATCAATAAGGCCGGCTTGGTTCGGCCGCAATGTGCAATATGCACAAAGAATGTTCAATGTACTTTTCATTTTAAATTCTGTGCAAGGTGAATAAATGGCTCATGTTTGTGGTTGGTTTCATAAATGAATCCTAGCTTCACGTTGGAGTTGTCGTGGCACCACAGATTCTTTTGAGGATGACAGGCATTTAAAAAGGGCTGTAAGAGTACTCCATCAAAGACAGGTAAGGTATGTCTCTTAATAGAACAATTTATTCAAGAACGTTCCCAAATGCAGACATTTTTAATAGAATAATACGCATACGAACAAGCACATCTCTGCAAATTTGCATGAATTTTATAGTTTTGAAATACATGGTATAGTAAACAGGGCTTTTTTGTGTGTTCTAATTCATCCTACCTAGAAACACCCCAATATTTCAGTTCTTGTAAGCATTACTTCGCTGATCTAGAAAGGGTCAGAACACATTCTTCATGTCACAGCTACGCCCGGAAGGCCGCTTTCCTACAGACACTTCTGCCATAAGTTATGCGTTGTAGCCATACAAAGAATGCTTTATTTCATTGGTTTGGATACGACTTGATGCGAAAAACAGGCCTAGGGCCGGAATAAATGATCTAGCAAGAAACAATAGAAGTGGCATCCATCCAGGCTCGAGCAATACCCCACATCATCAAGCCACCGATCTTCTCGGCTCACGCTCTCAAGCTTTCGCATGCACCTACATCATATGACACGCGGCAGCATTCTTATCGCGCTTATTTTATATACGATATCTTAAGAAGCCAACAAACAAAGACACAAGGGACAACATAGGGGTGATTACTTCTATTTAATAATTGAATTAGAGAAATGGTAAATAAATGGCAATAAAACTGGACGAAAAAACAACTTCCCCTGGTGGGACACGATCGCCCCTGCGGAAAGTAGTTGTGTCAACCACTTTCATTGCCATTAATACTTCATGTCTTTAATTCAACTAGTAAGTACAAGTAATTTCCCCTATGTGGTCTTTGGTGTCTTTGTTGGTTGGCTTCTTATGATATGAATAATGATAATAGAGCCCCTCGCTTAACCCCCTTTCTTCTCATTAGATTATATAAGGAACGTCCCGGCGACGGGGACGACATGGCGGAAATGCGCCTGGAGCGTCCATATAATTGTAACTGAAATAAAATAACAAAGTGCATCGATCGTTTGGAGTTGATTGGCCACGCTAGCGTGATTAGTAATCTAACTTCTGATGGGTGTGTAACTGGTGGTGATAATATCGCGCGGTATCACCAGCCAGAGCTAAAGAAGGCGTTAAGACTGGGATGTCCGCTCTGACACATTATGCCGCAGACAAAGAAATAGTTTGGACTGAAGACACAGATTTTGAAGATACGGGCCATCTTGTCGAGTTCTCTGGCTTGCCTATGCTGTGCGTGTCTTCCAGCGTAAGTTAATCACAATTTAATTTATATTTTACAATGAGTAATATGAAGAATTGCATATACCGAATGGTATACACAGTGACACAAGTTACCATGAAACATTTTTTGAAGAGTGGTACATACCTGCCGGCTCTTGCCGAGTCACCCAAGCTGTAGTGTAATACTTCATACAAGAGAGGCACATCTCTTAGGTCTAATAACATATGATTGTAGTTCGTGTACAAGAAGTGCTTTAAAGAGTACCCAATGACCAGTATTTCACACCCACTGACCCATCTTGTTCCGATTGTTGGTTTTGAACACGGTTGTCATACTCAATACATTCGGCCATAGACTAGAGACTGTTTCAAGCTAAGTGTCATACATAAATGACAGACCGAAATGTATGCACAAAGGCCAGTAAACTGACAGACAGACATACCGCAAAGTGCATGAAGTTTCCAAAGAATGGTAAGCTTATTGCATGTGTGTTAGCTACAGCACATAATTCGCACTGCTTTTTATGTACTGCTCGTTACTTGTTACTACCGCGTTTTCTAATTAAATCCCAGAAAACTGGCGCACACGCCATATTTGGCAGGATAACTATATTTGTTCGAAGCTTAGTCGGTTGGTGACCATCATATGCGCAGTACATGCCAAAAATATTTTAGCGAATTTTTTAATATTTTGTCGATGGGTGCCCACAATTATTGTTCATTAAAACGGTGCGTGTGGTGCGGCTTAAATATGATAACAGTCAGTGAGACACCGAACGTAAAGAAAACATGATGCATATCAAACTTGTATGCTGTAGTCCATGTGAAGTGAAGCTGTTAATCAACTCTTGTAAATTTGCCCATTTACCTCCCGCGTCTTTTTTGTACCGGAAAGTGGCCCGCATGTACTTTCGTGCACCCGTGCTACGCAAATGCTCGAAATCCTTGATTAGCTTGTATTTGTTATTCATTTATTTTTATTTTTTCAAAGGTACAGGCCGCTCTTTAGCCGCTTCCCGTTGTGAGTGTGTGCCGCAGTACGTAAATTATAGTCATGTTCAGCAAGCAGCCATGATCTCGAAGAGCTAGTTGGTAGCAGGATATGTACCACCCGCTTCTTGGCCGATCTCTCTTTGTTATTATGTGCCAAATTATTGAGATCGCCATCATAAAGAAACACTTGGTCATGCTGCTTGACCAATCCCTCGGTGTCGGTATGTGTCACAGTACAGAAATCCTTATTGTCAGAACACCTGGCCACCAAATCAAAGAGTTTCTTCACGTTGGAATGATATGTACCACGCGCTTCTAGGCCAGTCTTCAGTTTTGGGCATGTGCCACAGTATGGCTATATTCCTCATAATCCTCATTCAGCGAACTGCTGCAAGAGAGAGTTGGAGTTGGTACTAGAGAAGTGTGCGGGCGAGTGTCACTTAACAGTTTGAACATTGTGCTGCTATGCTGGCGGGTCGAGGTCACAATTCTGCCGCAGGACGAGCTTACTTTTACAAATGGGAAGGAATCAAATCACTGAGAGCCCAAACGAGCGAATGACCGACCGAGGTGAAGCCACGGGATAGCAGGTAAAAAAAAAAATGCTTTTCTTTAAAGCAACGGAGGTTCCGGATCCCCTTCAGCTTCTTCATTAGACCGGGCTCATATCCGAACTCTCCGTTGGATGGCTCCTACAGAAATGTTTTTAGTAGAAGCAGTATGTTTCGGATTTATGTTAGTCGGGTACCCGACGGTGCTTTCCGACTATAAATGACATGAATAAATAACAGTTCATGTGCCACCAGCGATACTGCCGATTCACAAGTTATATAGATTGTCAAATAATGGTCCCAAGAAAAAGCTAACGATAAAGCGGCCACAATTGAAATGTACCAGCATGGGATAAGTCAAAAATATTTTTTGTCAGGACGAGCTTGTTTATCTTCCAGCGATCGCTGTATACAAACAAGCTCTGTTTCTGCAGTGCTGGCACTGCTCAAAACTGATTTTATTCAGCCAGCAAACCACTGCCTTTGCAGTACTTATAGAATAATAGCATAAATTACAGATTCATGGCGCAATGAACAAGGGCTCCCAAATGAAGTAAACCAAATAATTTCAGGTAATTACGGCTTAAGAATAGCTAAGTTGCAGCCTAACTAAAAAGGACAACACGCTTAATATGAATACAAGGGAGTTGAGATTGCGAAATCAGGTTACGGTTAGCCAGGGCTAAAGTTAAAAAATGAAGGTGTACGTGCATTCCTTTCTTATTCTTTCATCGTAGCATCGGTATAGATCCCTAAAATTATGTTTTTTCTCTTATATAAAAGTAGTGGTTGGTCATTAAGTACAAATATTGATCTTTCACTGCTCATCTACATTGCGAAGAATTTACCCTATTGGTACGATTTTCGCGTAGTTTCGAAGCCGAATTTTCAAGAAAAGCTACCATGAGAATTCAAATCAAATCCAATACACTCCTCTGTTTAAACAGCATGAAAGTCGAGAGTTCCGTGGCATCCGCTTGTCAATAATTGAAATACCGTTATTTTGGGCATTGTTTGGTATCCCCAATGCCGTTTAGAACAGGACGCCCGGTAAACTCTGGAGCTTGTAAATTAGAAAGCACTGATATTTTATCTCAACGGGAGCACCATGATAATGGCTGTCATCAACTACTGGAACAGTACGTCTCAAGTTGCACGCAAAACGCAAATACACCAAGGAAAGTGAAGGGCAAATTATTTGTACTTACTAATTGACCTAAAGAAATGATAATTTAATGATAATGACTTTCATTGCCGTTACATTATCATTTCTCTTTTCATATAGTAAGTAAATGTAATTTCGCCGATGTTTCTCTTGGTGTCTTTGTTTGTAAGCTTTTCCTGGTATTATTGATGAAATTGGGCCCTTCGGTTTGCCCCCTATGTTCATGTAAAACGCAGTGTTCGTTAAAACACGAAGATGTAATAAGCAGCACCGCATTATCTTTTCAGCAAAATGCAAACATGGCCACATTGTATAAACAGTAAATGGAAAAAAAAAACTATTTGCAATAGTGGAAACATTGCCAAGTAGTAAGCCACATTGCTTGAAAGGAGAGTACACATTTCTCCGCTACATTAACATAAGGGTACTGTTTAAAGGAACAGAATTAAGTGAACCAATTTTTTGGTCTGCTCCATACGTTTGATCAAAGCAGATCCTTCGGCTCCAGTCAGTAGTATCATTCGGAAGAGTCAGGAGTTTTGTCTATGATTTGATTTTTAGACGTGTATTCTCTTATTTATACCAATAGTGACGAATATTCGACAACTTCGATTAGTGAATTGTTCGTTCGGATAATTTCTTAAAAATGGTCTTTCACTAGTATTTGAAAATTCTACTAATGACATCCCGAAGTTTTGAGCATAATTCTAGAATTGGTCAGTTGTTGTTCAGTCTCGTCCAATTTGGTATATATTTCTTGTCTATACTTGCCAGATTGTTATGTTTCTAGCATGCATCTATCAAAGTGTTACGGTGCCTTGTGTGCTTGACAGTTGCTACTTTTATTCTGCAACTCCTCTACGGTGAGGAAGAACTGAAAACTGGGTAATTTGTGCGTGATATTGGTGCAGCGCGGACAAAAAAAAAGAAGGACATCTACCAATCACTATTACTTAGGGCGCAGGAGATTCTGCTTGCCACATTCTAAATAAATAGGCCACAGGCTGTTACATTTAGGCTTCTGCAGACACGAACGTACCTTAACCCGGTCATCATGAATAAAATTATTCCGGACTGCGGGGTTTCAGTCTATTGTACTAAGGGTGGGGGTTTGCTTGATTTAGAACACGGGCTTTGGCGCTGCTTGGCGTTGGCCGGTGATAGTTCTCGAGGTGAACAGTGGTGGCAGCGAATTCTGCACAGTGAAGTGCTGGCGGACCAACTCAGGGCTGACCAGAGGGTCCGTGTGACGGTAGAGGCGCTCGTCGTCTCTTTCCCAACGTGGGAGCGGCCCGCATCAGTCCCAGACTGAACCCTCAGGACCTAAATAAAGTTCTTTCTACCATACGGTGGTTTCTCCTTATGTTCCTTGGTATAGTTGGCATGCTTTTTAGAGCGCAGCTCTTTGGCGTCCGTTCCTGGGTTTCGCGTCGTCGTCGGCGTTGTCGTCGGCCTCGTAACCAGCTCCGCCCCCCTTTCATCCCCCCAGCGCTAGCAGCGACCGACTGATACCGCTGGATGCCGCTGACGCCGCTAGAGAGTCAAGATAACGTGACTGCATAGAACACCGTCGCCACCATGCAGAAAGAGGAGGAAAGGGTCCCCCCCCCCTCTTCTTGTGTGGCGGATAGGGTGCTCTTCAGTTGCCGACGCGCCGGTTATTTCCCGTAGGCCCCGGCACGTCGACGAATACGTGACCACCTTCCCACGGCTAGACCTGCTTCTTAGCGCTGCGGAAGCGAGGGTATCATATTGTTTGTGTCGGCATCGGCGGCGTTGTCCCTGAAACCAACTCCGCAGCTGGGGTTGACTCACTATCGGCGTCAGCGGCATCAGTCAGTCGCTGCTATCTCTTCCCTCCTCCCTTTATCGTGTTGTCCGCTTGCTGCGCGCGCTTCTGCCCCCATCGTTTGCCGCTGGGTGTACACGCCGCCCCCCTCCCCCCTCTTCCTGCGAGTCTCCGGTTGTCAAAGCGCCGGCTCGAACTTAATTCCTTTCTTCGCTCCTCCTCCAATGCAACCCCTGTGCGGTGGCAATCAGAGAGCCAGATCGGTGGCGGCGGATCTGTATATGTGCACCGCCCGAGCCGAAATTGCCGCTGCCGTTCGCCCTGTGCGGTGGCAATCAGAGAGCCAGATCGGTGGCGGCTTGACATAAAGACAAACAGCAATTTCCTAACACTTATGCGGGAGAACATCCCGTTCCTCTCGCTCGTAACGCGTCCCACGGCTGTGACAACCTCGCGAGGCACTTGTATAGATCTCGTCTTTGAGAATCAAGCATTGGTGTACCAAGTCGAACATATATCAGTCTATTTCTCCGACCACAAAGCTTCCTTCATGACTGTCAAGAACTGTTAGTGGAGTCTTTGTTAAAGGAATACGTGTGAAAAATAAAAAAAAAAATTCTGTGATAGCGCATACATGTGTTGCTCGATTTCTTTGCCTCAATCTATCGAAAAGGTGAAACAGCTTATTTGCTGCGCTCAAATTTCGCATTAGGAAGTAACGTAATCGTCGGTAATTTTTTTTACATTGTGAATGACCAACTCTCGCAAAACTGATTGCAGTAGATGACAGACCTGTGTTAGGCAGTGCCGCTGCTGTATCCGTTTTTGTTTTTGTATGCCAGGATTCACCATGTGCGCGTCCAGGTAAATAGAACAAAAGTCAACACAATGATTTGCTTTGTTCTTGCTTTGGTGGGTAAGCTGCAGAGCACAGCGCCGGAAATGAGATGTAAAAACACTTGCTGCATTGAACAAAACGCTCTATGGCTGCAGTTGGAACAACGCAGTTTTAGATAACTTCGTTGTGGCGAGCATGAGCCCATCGAAGCGTGGAGAGGAAATAGCAGCTGTTCTGGCAGCTGCAGCGCGAGAGCAGGAAACGCTTGTGAAGAATGGTGGCATCATAATTTGAATGAAAGCTTCGAACAACAGCTAGGACCGTGAAAGGGGAACACCATTTATGCTTTGAGCAAGATTAACTAGAACAGATGCACATCAATCCTTCATTTAGAAAGAGCAAGCGTTAAAGAAGAACCGATGTAGAATCCGTGCAATGTGACAGTGAAAAAAATATAGCTCTTATTTTTTATCTTATTTTGAAATAGCTCACAGGCCTCCAGAGAGGCATTGAGTGAGGTAAGCACGCGGTACAGTTGAATTACGCCTGCCGACATTTCTGCTACAAAACATCGTCAAGAAACAAACGATCACGCAATCTTAAACAAATCATCACCATCATCAGCCTGGTTACGCCCACTGCAGAGCAAAGGCCTCTCCCATACTTCTCCAACTACCCCGGTCATGCCAACTACCCCGGTCATGTTTTCGCAGTCGCTGGGGACTGAGGGCCGGGGTTTGATTGTTTAAACAAATATAGGATGGCAAATCATGGAAAATTATAAAGTAAAACAGCAAAGCGCAAACAAGCAGAAGTGTAAAAAAGGAAGTTTATCGTTGCTTGTATTACTAAGGTATATTCGAGAACTCTGGCTAACTAACGTAACGGAAAGAACAATAAACACAAAGACTGCAATGACGCATCACCGGCAATAGAAGAAAGAACGAAAGATGTTAGCAGAGTCTTCTTAAAAATATTAATAACAGAGCAGCAGCAACATTGGAAACACTCGAAAAGGTGAAAAGGACGCGTAATCAGAATTACAAGCAAGTATATATGCACAAAGTTTGTCCAAGGAAGACAAAAAGGAAGACCAAAAGAAACGAAACAACTAATATTTGTGAGCAAAAAAATGTTCGGATAGGTTATTGCGGAAAGCGTCATGATTAGTATGCGAAGCAATGCCATCTGAACGATTGTCCCTAGGCGGATAGCACGTGACAGTGGTGGAAAGTTAGGTGTCTGTGTGACACTGTATATGCGGGCAAAGCCAAAGTACTTTTGCAATCCGGGTGTTGTGAAGATGTGGTATCCTTACCTTGCTGAATGGAGCATGATTTACTGTAATAATGGCAACAATGCGAGATCATAACAAGTGTTTCTGGTCTGTAGCGATTGTTTAATTTTTACTTTAGTTATGCTTGACTGAGCACTGTAATTACAAAAACTAGACGACTTGCCCTATTCTGAGAGAGAGAGAGAAACACCTGCTTTAAAGACATGCTGGATATGTTAGCTTTGTTGTTCGCCTTACGTGCTACTCCAGGCCCTGGAGGAAAGCTAACCGCTTTCCAGTAGAGCCATATTTCCCATTATGGCTTTTGTATGTGAAGGATTGAATTTATTACTGAAGATTGTTTTGATGTAATTCAAGCACTTCAATACGGTAAATAATGTGCTGACAAGACTCAAGAGCAGTACTCAACGGGGTCCACCCAACGTTAAGTAAGCAAGTGAAATAACCCAGGCAAAAAAAGTGCATTGTGCAAGTTGCGCTTCCCCCCCCCTCCCCCGCCAACGATTTGGGAGCATTGGCTGAGACACGCGTAATTTGCTAAGACAGTGTTCATTTCGATCTGTGGTTAACGTCTTAATGCTTATCTTTTACAGATGTGGATACAAGGCTGTTGTCAATGTGACAGCAAAACAGCGATAGGATAGGTTGACTAGTGAACGACATTTTTTTTTAATTTGGTGTGTATAGAGCCATGAGCCAAGTTTTACACCATTCAGTCGCAAGCTCGAGATCTCGCTGGAGTGCTAGAACATCATCACTGTTATTTATCTCGTGATATATCATGCAATTCTCCAAAAGCATTCGTATGCGAGAGAATATGTTGTTCAAAAGGTCTTAAATCCAGAATGGAAATTGAAAAGGCCCGAGGACGCTGCCATTTGGCACATCAGAAGTAACATCAGATGGGGAAGGCTTGAAGCCATTAACCGAAATAAAATGCTCACGAATAAAAAGAAAGCTGCGCAGCCATAACAAGATTCTGGAGTGAAATTTCAGCGCAGAAGTTTTAGATACCATGTGACAACGAGCGACACGGTCGGATGCCTTATAAATTTCAGTTCAGTTCAGTGCGCCTGTTTCTAACGTACATGCCTGTTGTACGCCTGTTGTAAAAACAGCACATTGTCTCACACCAAAATCCTTCTCCGATGTCGTGGTGAATGTGGCAAAAGAAAGTAATTTTCAATATGGTTATAAATGTATGAAGAGATAACGTGTTCAAGAATCTTGCAGAAAGTACAAGTAAGCGAAATGGGCCTTTAACCTTCACATAAATTTTTACTTCCACTTTTGTAGGCCCGAACCACTTTTTCTATTTTTCAGTCGTAGGCAAGCATACCAGACAACATTTATTGCCTCAGTATATGAGACAGAATATTTGTTCAAACAAAAGTTGTATTTTTTAATGTCTTAGAGTTGATTTCAGCAATGCCCCAAGACAATACTGTAACATTATTACAGCAGCTATGCCCCCGACTGGAACCAGCCGTGGTTGCTCAGTGGCTATTGTGTTGGGCTACTGAGCACGAGGTGGCGGGATTGAATCCCGGCCACGGCGACCGAATTTCGATTGAGGCGAAATGCGAAAACGCTCGTGTACTTAGATTTACGTGCACGCTAAATCTGCCCAGGTGGTCGAAATTTCCAGAGTCATGCACTACGGAGCGCCTTGCAATCAGGAAGTGGTTTTTGCACTTAAAACATCATAATTTCAATTTTCCCGACCGCGATGTTATTCGTTGACAAAATCTGGAACAGATTAAATGTTTTAGCTGTCCTTTCATGTGAATACGAACGTGAAAAACTAGTTATATACTGTTGAGGATCGCCTATCAGAAAGAGGGATTCCGTTGTCCTCATGCGACAAAACGCGGTTACTCTCGCGGGTAGGTCTGATTGTTTGACCGAACTTTGTAGGATTCTTCCTCCTATCTGTGGCAGGCCATTCAAAAAATATTTATCCTTTGCGACACTTGGGGAATGGAAGACGATTTCAGATAGGCTTTCCATTAGTTCCACGATGAAGTTGTGCCTAACGCACCTAACGTTCCTGCATAACCATTTTTTTGTTCGTGCGCTGAAGAGGTTTTGTAAACGAATGATAAGATTTATGATTATGATTTTTAATGCAGGCAATGCACTTATCAGTTAACGCGGCTACTTGTTCCTAATTAAAATACATTTTTCTTCAGCTCATTGGTTACAAAAGATGGTAGTAGTTGATTCTCACACAAAGCTTCTACTTGGCCAGTGTGGCAATGTTTATAACCGATGTGATGGCTTAAAAAAGCGGCGAATTTATTTCGTTGCACACATTCGCAATAATAGACAAAATATACAAGGTGAGTTGATGTAAACTGTTAAATCCACCCAAGTTTTTGAAGTAACCTGCAGTTTCATCAGATGCTGTGAGTATAGGGTCTATTATATTGAAGCTACTGGTTGTGTGAGATATAGTTTGGAAGAAGTCGCAGTCAAAGGTCAAGTTGATGAACTCTGTTGACATTATATGGAGACGATAGCATGGCCCATTCGAATACAGAAAATTCAAATCACCAACAGGCAAGCAACTTCAGCTGGAAAAAGCTGGCAGACCTTGCTTATGCTAATGCGTGCTTCATTAATAAAAAAAACCACTCAGATCAGAAGAACGTTAACAACATCCGAACAAGATCGTCATGGAAAATAGTTTCCTGGCAACACAAACAATTTCATTATCGGCACCGTCATTTAAGAGGAATGACCTAAGATTTTTCTTAATGCCCAACAAAACACTGCCTCCTCTCTTGCAATTTCGAACTCACCTGCATGCTGGTTGTTTCAGCAACCACTTTCAAATTTTTTTGAGATCTTGCCTGTGGAAGATAGCACAATTCTAGTGCTTGTGCCAGACCACTCAATGAAGCAGACATCACATACACAAAATTGATATGCCTAATCAAGTCATTGCAAACTTCATTAATATTGATCTTTTAGCTAATAAGCTGATGGCACATGCGGCTAGTTACAAATTTTAGCGGGAGAGGTTGCTACGCGGATCCTCTTGGACCAAAATCTGAGCATGACACCTGTGCCGAGATAACATTTCCCGAATTTTGGTGAAAATTCATTGGCGTTTCAGTTACCTTTCTGCTTCAGTGCATAAAATGACGATTTTTTAAGAAAGTAAATGGAACGACAGTGCATTTTTAAGAATGTTTGATGGCGCATATCTCGCAAGTGGTATCACCCACACAATTCTGTTCAAAGAAATATTCCTTCCCGTTTCACCCACCAGACTTTCTAAATTGCAATATGTGTCAGAGGGTATTTAGTTAAAAATTGGATTAGTGAATTTTTATTATTGAAATGACAGGAATAATTAAAGACCCTTTGAACAGGCTTTTCTTTTAGGTCATTGCTCGCACATGTGTCACGGCATAACTACCTTTTTATCAAAAAGATGGCGTTAGTGAAGCTATCATAAACGTACGTTTACGAGTCAATACAGAGCTTGTCCGCTGAAGTCTTAAATGAGTTATGAGTTTTCGCGAGTTCAGTCAACTTTTTTGTAGCCTGCAGAATTGTGAGAGAAATATATTGTATAGAAAATGCTGCTCCTTTAAGTTTCACCAGTAGCGACAAAACGTGTTCTTTGTATTTAAAGAAAGTCAGCTTGGTAACTATTGGCGTCCGCTTTTCTGCAACAAATTTTTAAATAGCAAGAGGTGAAATTTTTTTAAGACCCCTCTCTTGTTTACAAGACGCCATCATCTTCAAAAAAGGGAGCACATTACTCAAGCGTACAAAAAGTTCAGGGCGAGTATTCACAAAACGTTCTTACGCTAAAAGCGTCTGAGCCAGCCAATAGGAATGTGGTACTTATTGTTAGCAAAGGCGACTAGCCAATGATAAACAGCACTTACGAACGAAAAGCTTTGGGAATTCAGCCCCTGGATTCTTAAGCAGGAGTGCCCGAGCTTGGCGAATGTGGGTACCATCACGAGCTCCGGCAACGCCCTCAGATGAATAAAGTAAGGGTATCAAGACACAAAATTTAACCCTGGTTGATCCTCCATTGTCATTGGCTTATCTAGCCAACATCTGCAGGCTTGGAGTGACGCCTGTCACGGGGAAAAGATGCCGAGAGCGAGTGGGGCTATACTAATTCAGTTACAACCAAATCTGGAAGACCCACAAAGCTTCAACAAGACAATCCCTCACCAGAACAGGAATCGGACTGCCTGGTGCAGTATTCAGCCACCCCCGCCCAAATGCCTCACTCAGTTACCCAATGGTCATCAGTCCCCAGCAGCTGCGGAGCAGCTGAGCAAGGCGGTGGTCAGACATGCACCGCAACACAATGTGCTAAAAATTTCTGTATCCGGACAGGCCGCCAATGGAAGCTGACCCTTGCAACGTTTAACATCCGAACTAACTTGAGTGAGGCAAGCTTAGCAGGACTCTGAGGAATTATCACACATTGTTTGGGATATCATCCCCTTTATTAAGATTAGAAGAACTGGTGAGGCTTATACATTGCTGGATAACAGACATGTCTTCTGCTATAGAGGTCTCCTAGATAAGAAGCAGTAAGGGGTAGCATTCCTAATTCATCAGGACATAGCTGGCAAACTTGTCGAATTATAGAGCATTAACGAGAGGGCAACTGTAGTTGTAATCAAACTTAATAACAGGCATAGATTAAAGGTAGTACAAGCCTATGCTTCAACATGCAGTCACGATTATGAGGAAGTAGATCAGTTTTATGAAGATATTGAATTAGTGATGAGAAAAGTTTAACTCAGTATACTGTAGTAATGGGCTACATCAATACAAAAGGGAGAAAAAGCAGGCTGGTGAACAAATAATTCGCAACTACGGTTTCTATTCTAAGAACGCTAGAAAAGAGATGCTGGTAGAATTCGCAGAAAGGGATAAGTTTCGAATAATGAACACCTTTTTCAGGATGCGTAGCAACAGAAAGTGGACCTGGAAAAGCCCTAACGGTGAAACAAGAAATGAAATTGACATCTTAATTTCTGCTCTACCCAGCATATTGCAGGTGGCAGAACTGACAGGTAGGGTAAAGTGCAGTGATCATAGGTTAGTGAGGGCTAGGGTTCACCTCAATTTGAAGAGAGAAAGAACAAAATCGGGCAAGAAGAAACAGGTCAACCTACATGTAGTAAGGATGAGAACAGACAAATCCAGGCTGGTACTTGCAAACAAATATTCAGCCTTAGAATAGCGAGATGATGATGACGTAGAGCTAATGAATGAAACCCTAACTAGGCTGGCTTCAGAGGCAACAATTTAAGTGGGAGGCAAGGCACCAAGGCAACCTGTAGATAAGCTCTCTCAAGTAACAAATGACCTAATAAAGAAACGACAAAGGATGAAAGTATCCAGCTCAAGAGATAAGGTAGAATTCGCGGAACTGTCAGAACTGAAGAACACAGCGAAAATAAGTGATATTCGAAATTATAACGCGCGAAAGACTGAAGAAGCCGCAAAAAATGGACTGAGTATAAAATCAGTGAGAAGGAAACTTAGCATAGGACAAACCTAGATGTATGCACTGACAAATAAGTAGGGTAACATCATCGCGAATATCGAAGGAATAATAAAAGCAGCGGAAGAATTCTCATCTGACCTATACACTATGCAGAGGGGTCAGGATACCTCCATTAGAAACAGTAATGAACAGGAACAAAAACTCGCCGTATAACTAACAATGCGGTCAGAAAGGCCTTGCAAGAGATGAAACGAGGAAGAGCGGCAGAAGAAGATGTACTAACAGTCGATTTAATCAAAGATGGACTAGACATAATGCGTGGAAAAATGGCGGCTCTTTATACGAACTGTCTATCGACTGCAAGGGTCCCAGAAACTGGAAGAATGCAAGTTTTACACTAATCCACAAAAAGGCTGGCGTTAAATAATAGAAAAATTATAGGCCCATTAGCTTACTCCTGGTATTATATAAAATATACACCAAAATAATCTCCAATAGAAAAAGGGCAACACTGGGCTTTAGTCAACCAAGGGCACAGGCTGACTTCAGGAAGAGATGCTTTACAATGAATCACATCCATGTAATTAATCAGATTATCGAGAAATCCTGAGAGTGCAATAAGCCTCTCTATATGGCATTCATAGATTATGAAAAGGCATTTGATTCAGAAGAGGTACCAGCCGTCATAAAGACATTACGTAATCAATGAGTACCAGAACGCTTACGTAAATACCTTGGAAAATATCTACAGAGGTTCTACAGCTACCTTAATTCTACACAAGAAAAGCAGGAAGCTACCAACAAAGAAAGGGGTCAGACACGCAGACACAATCTTTCCAATGTTATTCACTGTGTGTTTGAAAGAAGTATTCAAGACTAATAAACTGGGAAGGCTAAGGAGTAATGATCGACTGCGAGTATCTCAGCAACCTTCGATTTGCCGATGAGATTGTTCTATTCAGCAACAGTGCAGACGAGTTACAACAAATGATTGAGGACCTTAACAGAGAGAGTGTAAGAGTGGCGTTGAAGATTAATATGCAGAAGACAAAAATAGTGATGAATAGCCGGGCGAAGGAACAAGAGTTCAGGATCGACAGTCAGCCTCTAGAGGGTGTGAAGGAGTACGTTTTCCTAAGCCAATTATTCACAGGGAACCCTGATTCTGAGAAGGAAATTCATTAAAAAATAAAAATGGGTTGGATCGCATGCGGCAGAAATTGTGAGCTCCTGACTGGAACCTTACCATTATCATCGAAAAAGAACTGTGTACAGCCAGTGTATTTTACCAGTGCTGACATACGGGGCAGAGAATTGGAGAGTGTGATGTATGTGGTGCGCTACATGGTGCGGTGGTCGGGATGTACAGAAGCAGACAAGGAGTGCGCGCGCCGAGGCGAATTCTATGCTGGAAAGAGAAAACGACAACGCCGAAGAGCGTGCGGCACGTGAACGCGCGGCGCAAGAAAAGGAACTAAAAGAAGAAAAGCCAACCAATTAGGAAAGACCACGGGGTGTCAGACAGCCAATCGGAAAATGGCTAATCAGCCAGAGCAGAAGAAAAAGCGTGGTGCGCTGGCGGAAGGAGGAGACACCGAGAGACTTCCAGGAAGCGACGCCTGGAGGAGGTCAGCCACCGCACCGGGAGTTCAAGACGGGGCGTCGGGTTCCGGACTCGAGCCACCAGGACTTCACCCGACCGGGGCATCCTGTCAACCCGTTCCTGCGCGTCGCCAGTCTACCCGAGCGTGCCGCCAGCTGCTCAAGGCCGGCGAGCTTCTGTGCCCGTGGACAGGACAAGAGCAGTCGGGCTACGGGCCCGAGCTCTACGCCCAGCTGCCCGACCAGAACGCCGCCACCGTGTGCCCGTGCCGCCACGCCACTTGCCTTCTAACTGCAAGCCAGAGGAAGGGCGCTCCGGTTGTCCGGTCAACCATCCTATACCCCGACCTTTGGTGAGACCGGCGCAACTCCTTTCGTCAGGTTGTCGCCGCGTCTCCGCGCCGAGACTGTTATGTGTCCCTGCCGTTGTGGCAAGCCCGGACACGCGCACTAGTTAACGTCATACTAGCCCCAAGTGTGTTTCTTACTACCATGATGTCTGTTTGAGTGTTCATTTTATGATTTCTATTTCCTTCTATTTATTTTAAAGCCTCTTTCTAGTTTTATTAAAAGTTTGTGTGTTTTTCCGAAACCAACGGCTTTGTCCTCAATTGGATTCTCGGAGGCTCCTCCTAAGAGAACCCTCAGAACGTTTGAGTACAAGAACCTTGCATCACAAGTTGGCGTCCGCGCCAGGACAAAGCCGTTCGTTTGGATTTTCTTTTTTTTTCTAACGGCTAGGAACTATGGCTAACACACGACACCACGAGACCTATTAGCCTTAGGCGAACGCATGGGGCTGGAAGTTGCGGAGTCGAGGGAATGGTTAGATGAGCAGGAAGCGCGGGCGCGAGAAGAGCGCGCAGCCGAACGCGAGGCTAGGAAGGAGGAGCTTGCGTTTGGGGAGAGAAATTTACAATTGCGGCTAAAAGTCGCAGAGGCTGAGGGCGCATATTTGGACAAGAAACAGCCAGAGGTGTGTTTGATGGACTTGGTCACCGTGGCCCAGCGGCTGGGTTTGCATGGGGCAGACTTCAACAGCTGGCTGCAAGACAGATGGTTGATAATATGCGGGAAAGCTCGGAGGGAGCGCGACAGGCGAGCGGCAGAACAGGCAGCTGAGAGGGAATGCCTGGAGGAAGAGCTTCGCAGGGTGCGCGTTCGCATCACGGCATTCACGGATGCTTGCTCCGAAGGGACGAGTTCCACTGTTGAGGATGCAGCACAGCAGTGCAAGGGCGAACCGAGGGCTCTCTCCGACATCGCGTCAGGCCTTGGCGAGCAAAAAGTGTCTCAAGGAAAGACAAGTTGTAATCATGCCATTCTAGCCAAAGATACTATTTCTTTCAAAGGGTATGTTTGGTCACAAGGCAAGGAGCATATTGCTTCCGTACCTCAACCAGTGCTGCGCGAGCCCAGCGCAGGCGTTGACTGGTTCGGGCAGGGTTCAGAGCTGCCATGCATGGGCGTGGTTGAAAAAGTTAGAACTGAGCACCTCCTACAGGCTAAAGATAGCACGTCGGAGGGTTCGCACCATGGTCAAGATGAACTTAAAGATATCAGGGCTTCTGAGAAACAGTGTTTGGTTTCCACAAAAAGTATTGAGGTGTCATTACTGCGTTCCTCCGATCCGACAAAAGCAACTGCTATGCGCACTTGGGACTGATCATGCCTGTGTACGAAATCAACACATGGCTTTGAGGATTCAGAACATCCTTTGTGTGCTCAACACTCGTGTGTGGTTCGACCATTGGCACTGATGATGCAATGAAACAATACAACGTCGACTACCTTAGAACACAGGCAGTGACTTGGTCGACACCATGCAGAGACATTGATGCTTGGAGCGATATTATCGCGGACTGGCCATTGTACTCTGACTGAGCAGATAAATGTCTAGTTTGGTTGATGTGGGAAAGGGTCACCTAAAGGAACCGTACTGTTTCACTTATGGCTTCGCTCGGACTTCTGACCTCGGATATGGTGACCTTCCTCTAGATTACCTTCTTACTAGTATGTTGCGATAGCCCTTGACGCTACCATTTTTTTCACTTGTTGTGCTTTCTTTAAATTAGCATCATCCGTGATTGTTCTTATCGTTTTGCTCAGTGAACTGTGCCATGGAACCATACAGTGCGTTCTCGTGAACGGACCATCACTGTAGTGTTCCGAGCATGCGTGAACTATGTCGCGCACTGAGCGGCAGTCTTTCTTCAGAAAAATTTGTTAGAAAAAAAGGATTATGTGATGTGTGTGGTGCGCGACCTGGTGCGGTGGTCAGGACGGACAGAAGCAGAGAAGGAGTGCGCGCACCGAGGTGAATTCCGTGCTGGAAGGAGAAAACGACAACGCCGAAGAGCGTCTAGCACGTGAACGCGCGGGGCAAGAAAAGGAACTAAAAGAAGAAAAGCCAACCAATTAGGAAAGACCACGGGGCATCAGGCAGTCAATCGGAAAATGACTAATCGGCCAGCGCAGAAGAAAAAGCGTGGTGCGCTCGCAGAAGAGGCGAGACACCGAGAGACTTCCAGGAAGCGACGCCAGGAGAAGGTCAGCCACCGGACCGGGAGTTCAAGACGGGCCGTCGGGTTCCGGACTCGAGCCAGCAGGACTTCACCCGACCGGGGCCTCCTGCCGACCCGTTCCTGCGCGTCGCCAGTCTCCCCGAGCGTGCCGCCAGCTGCTCAAAGCCGGCGAGCTTCTGTGCCCATGGGCAGGACGAGAGCAGTCGGGCTACGGGCCCGACTTCTACGCCCAGCTGCCCGGCCAGAACGCCGCCCCCGTTTGTCGTGCCGCCTGTTGCCTGAGGTTGGCGTTCGAGCTTCTGTGCCCGTGGGCAGGACGAGAGCAGTCGAGCTACGGGCCCGAGCTCTACGCCCAGCTGCCAGGCCAGAACGCCACCGCCATGTGCTCGTGCCGCCAAGCCGCCTGCCGTCTAACTGCAAGCCAGAGGAAGGACGCTCTGGTTGTCCGGTCAACCATCCTATAGCCCGACCTTTCGTGAGACCGGCGCAACTCCTTTTGTCAGGTTGTCGCCACGTCTACGCGTCGAGACTGTTATGTGTCCCTGCCGTCGTGGCAAGCCCGGACACGCGCACTATTTAACGGCATACTAGCCCCATGTGTGTTTCTTACTGCCGTGATGTCTGTTTGAGTGTTTATGTTATTCTTTTCGTTTCCTTCTATTTATTTTAAGCCTCTTTCTAGTTCTATTAAAAGTTTGTATGTGTTTTCGAAACCAACGGCTTTGTCCTCAATTACGTTCTCGGAGGCTCCGCCTAAGAGAACCGTTAAAACCTTTGAGTACAAGAATCTTGCAACAATGAGAGTGACAAAGAAGCTTGACAACAAGTCGCGGACTGCATAAATAGCGATGAAACGAAAATTGCTAGGCATCACTTTAAGATCTTAGACAGAAAGAGAGTGGTTTGATCAGAGAGCAAACGGGTATAGACAATATTTTAATTGACATAAATAGAAAAAAATGGAGGTGGGAAGATCATGTAATGCGCCGGTTAGATAACCGTTGGACTATTAGGGTTACAGAATGGGTACCAAGAGAAAGGAAATGCAGTGGAGGACTGCAGAAGACTAGGTGCATCGATGAAACCAGGAAATTCGCGGGTGCTAGTTGGAATCGGTTGGCGCAGGACAGGGGTAATTGGAGATCCCAGGGCTTTGTCCTGTGCCTTCATCTTACAGTGGGCATAAAACAGGGTGATGCTGATGATGATGCTGATGATGGTCTCTATTTACCCTTGGGTTATCATCATTTGGGCGTCACTTCACGGGCGGCTGAAACACAAAACGTCATGTGGCCAGACAGTCGGTCCTTTCTTTCATTTGTTTATCGTTCCATCCAATGCATTAGCTTGTACGTAACTTAAGAAAAAAAAATGTTTTGTAATGCATTGTATTACGCGCTCTAGGATAGGCTATAGGCATATAATATGTGCAAGATGTGCACAGGCTGTACTTTAAAACAATCTGGAATTTATTACGTATAGCGCTGTAGCGGGAGGCAACGGTGGATACATCATTTCCGAAAGAAGAGACACGTCCGTGAGGCACTCCAGTAGGGCGCGGGAAGTGACTTGCGCCGAAGATGTAGATATACAACGGTACAGTCACGATATTGCGACAATACGAGGCTGCGCTGATAATAACAGGTGGCGCTGCCGCCGAACATTGCGTAGCCCTCTGCGTTTGAAACAAGGAAGCGGCACGCGGAAGGTGCGGTCGTGTTGAAATACGTTTCTTTGTGTAGATATTTTATTGCCTGCTCCTTTTGCGCTGTGTTCTCTGACTCCCATCGAGCAAACTTAGGCAAGCGAGGAATAAGAGCATCCTATACAGCACTCCTGCGCAGCTTCGCGGCAGCAGTATTCTCCATCGATGTCGAAGTTAAGGACGTCCAAAATGCCATAAGCCTTAGAGCATGCCGCTCAGTAACCCTTGAACGCCCCTGTACAACCGCATGGCGTGGTTAACCCAATATCTTCTACTAATTAACTAAGTGAAAAATTGTCTTGAAAGCACGAATGAATGTTCTCGCGATTTCCCTAAAAGCGTTACCACCATCTACAATATGTCATTGATTTACCGGCAGCCTAAATACATAATTTAGAGATTTAGCCTTTGCATTTTGCGTCAACTTCTTAACCATGCATTTCATAAACATAGAAATTGAGAACAAGGTTGTGGCCATTGTGGTAATTAAACATAAACTTTACATACTATTCCACTTTACATAAAAGAATGTATGCAACCTCATGGACAACATTTATTTGTATAACACTAAATAACCACTCAACTAAATCTACGATTCACGTTGATTTTAATGTGTGCGTCATATCTTAACATTTCTATAAATTTTGTACTTGTGATCCTCAATAAATTTTGTTGACTAAATGCTTTGGAGTGACTGGGGACGCGTCTTCTGAAAGCGGACACGAAAATTTTTCGGCATTTTGCTCACCTACTGTGTCGGATATCAAACGGACCTTTTTTTCTGTGGTACCTGCCTGCCTTTCTTTTGCTCGCTTTCTCTTCCTCTCTGTAATAGCTTGATGTGACAGCCTGTGCACGTATACGTATACTCTGTTATTCTGAAAACTGACAAAGAACCGCTTATAAAGAAAAGGCTGTCCTGCTGCAACTGAACGTGTATCTTTTATACTTAAGGGCGCTGTATTTCCTGTGACAATTTAAGCATTCAGCCAGACCTTCTATTCTTGAAGTGAAAAATAAATAGATATCTTCAATATGCAAGAGAAACACAGTCAACAAGATGAGGAAGAAAAGTGGTGAAGAAACATAGCGCGAGCACAATTTTCCAAAATAAATGCATTTACCTTAGCATATTGCCTCTGCGGTGGAGCCACCCGTAGCTGTCTGCACTTGAATTTGGGGTCGATAAACTCCTTTGGTTATTATAAAACAACCGAGAAAATAAGTCACCCTGTATGTTAGGGTGAGTTTAAACTGAGTTTGAAAATTAATGAACATATTTGAGAACATGAGCTTCACAAAATTGGGAATTGATTATGAAAAAAAAGGTATGTTTTTTCCTCGCCTTTTCAAATGCGATGAACTTCACGTATAAATTTGCGTTACTCGTCTTTGAACGTTTCCAGAACACATTGTAGTTTCCTGTGTCCTGGCTGTCATGTTGTACTTAACTATTTTTCCATCAAGTGCTACGAACATGTAAAAACCCTAATCTATATTTCCACTAGCACAACTTTCGGCTTTATGCAGAAATGTACGTCGTTCTTACAGACTATTAAAGCGTTGCTTGCTCACCGAAGTACACAGCACAAACGATCGTCATGCACTAGTTGACAGAAGGGAATATATAGTGAATATGGGGATATATAAATGAAGTCGGCTTTCTGGCCAGTTATCAGTGCATAGGACGTAGATTTGAAGGGCAGAAAGTAATGGATCACACGACTGGGACAAGCACTGTCGTCTTGAGCTTTGCCTCTTGTTATTCTGCGCCGCTTGTTATTCTGCTGCCGTGCTGCTGCCGCCGCCGCTGCTGGCGCAATGCCTCCTTTAGGAGATGCCTGCCGCGTCGCTAGTCTTCCCATTGGAGCGGAGGTTCCCGTAATTCATAGTAGTTGCGGAGAGACGGCGCTCGCAGGCGGCCCACTTCCTGTTGCGGAGGAAGTGACGATTACGGCTTGCACGTGCTCGACCAATGGGTTGACCAGAGACCACGGGTCCAGCCTCCGGGATCCCAAGAGACGCCGTTAAAATCTCGGAGGCAGGGCTGCGTGATTTAGGTTGGCAACGGCCACCACAACTAGCGCACGCAGCCGACCCGGGTGGGGAAGATTAAAGAGGAGAGGGGCAGGAACTAGCTTCTCGGCTCACGCGGCAGGCATCTAGTAAATGAGGCATTGGCTGGCGCTGCCGCTGTGGCCGCCGCCGCCACCGCCGCCAGCGAGACACAGGCACGCATCTATGTCCCCGTTCCCACGTTTAACCCAACGGCGTTCAGAACCACCAATGGGATCACGAATTTGGCGGCGGAAGCATCTATATGAAGCAGCGGACGCGGAGCAAGCCACGGGACGGGCATCACGCAACGCACAGACGTCCCATGGAACGGCGACCATTCCAGAAGTGCCCGTCGTCCTCAAAGGCCTGCGTAGAGCAGCGCGTGCGCATGACCGTTATACGGTCCGGCGGACAGATGGTGCCCGTAGGGGCCCACCATGCGCGGAGTCCTCCGCCGTTTCCTGCACCTCTGGCATCGCCATCGTCATCAGCGGCCTAGACAAAAGGAGACCCGATGACCTCCCCCCTCCCACGCAATGCTGCCCCATCTCCGCACTGTGTGAGTGCGCGGCGCCGCCGCCACCACCGCCGACGACGACGACGCTTATGATGATGAGCTACAGCAAGGATTGGTGGAGTTTCTGAATGCATGCTTATGCTCGCCTGCTTTGTATACCACAACCGCATGTGCAATTCTGGCGTGCTCATCGCTACCATTTTTCGACGATGGCTGCGTGTTTCTAGTTATGATTCGCATACTATGAGACATACCCAAAGCGAGAATTTGGCCAAGTTATGCGTCCGTTCGTTAGCATGAGGATGACTCTCATACTATGACACTTATCTACACACAACGGGGGTTCGCCAAGAAACAGATGGCGCATCATGCCAATGCCGTCTTGCACATTGCGATCATTGCCCCGTGTTGGTGATCATTCTGATTTCAACAGTATGACAGGTCCCCGCAACAGGGGATCAACCAAGAAGCCGCTCGCAGATTTAAAATAAATTAGAAGGACTGAAGAAACACAAGCCTATATAACATGCGTTACATCGTCTAGCACGGATACGCAAGAGCACATGTGTGCGCCATTTTCCTTTACCCCAAAGATGTAAAAATGAAAGTGGCAACATGGTAGCCTTTCAGGAACCGCTTCACGCAAGCGTCGTTTCACATCCATCCCAACCTGCGCGTCTGACTTGCAGATTTTTTTTCGTAATAAATGTCCTTTTCACGTATGTTTTGTGCACCGTGACAACATAAGTCGTCATTCTGTTAATTTTTCGGCATGTTTTATAGTTAAATGATAGTCTACGTTATCTGTATAAGCATATTTGTTGCGAAGCTTATCGAAGTTCGCAAACTTGCACTTTATGTGGGCCCATTCGCTCGTACTTACATTAGGCGCAAATTTACCTTTGTAGAGGAAAACACACGAACACTTCGTTCGACATACTGAGCAAGCCATCCAGTATCGAGGCCAAAGCCTGCAAAGTGGGCGAAGAAAGCTTGGCTTTAAAATACTGTTCGTGAAAACACGTTGTGTATAAGATATGTTTAAGAAAAACAAGAAAGTCAAGAAACCGTTCCCTGAAGACTTGAACTGCATCCGCTGATGCTTCCCTGCGCCCCTCTTTGTCCGCTCCACCCGAAGATGCTTTGCTTCTTATAGATACTTCCAACGCCGCAAAACACAATCCACACTTCCTACAGGTTGACATTAACCACTTTTCGTATCAGGTATCATATCCATGAGAAAGGGCATGCCAGAGACTTGAAAAATTATATACCGATCGGCTTACAGTCTGTTGCCTATAAAGTATTTAATAAGGTAATCGCAAATAGAATCAGGAACACCATGACTTCTGTCAACCAAAGGACCAGGCAGGATTTCATAAAGGCTACTCAACAATAGACCATACTCGCACTATCAATCGGGTGATAG
The DNA here is from genome assembly GCF_023375885.2 of Dermacentor andersoni. Lineage (NCBI taxonomy): Eukaryota > Metazoa > Arthropoda > Arachnida > Ixodida > Ixodidae > Dermacentor > Dermacentor andersoni. Next base: position 55,917,150 of record NC_092821.1, read on the forward strand.
AGAAATGTGCGGAATATAACTAACCTTTATGTATAGCTTTCAATGATTACGAGAAAGCTTTTGATTCAGTCGATTCCACAGCAGTCATGCAGGTATTACGGAATCAGGGTGTACACGAGCCGTATGTAAAAATACTGAAAGATATCTAAGCGGCTCCACCGCCATCGTAGCCCTCCATAAAGAAAGCAAGAAAATTCCAATACATAAAGGCGTCAGGCAGGGAGATATGATCTCACCAATGATATTCACAACGTGTTTAGAGGAAGTATTCAGAGACCTGGATTGGGAAGAATAGGGGATAAGAGTTAATGGAGAATACATTAGTAACTTGCGATTGGCTGATGATATTGCCTTGCTTAGTAACTCAGGGGACCAACTGCAATGCATGCTCACTGACCTGGACAAGCGAAGCAGTAGGGTGGGTCTAAAAATTTATCTGCAGAAAACTAAAGAATGTTTAATAGTCTCGGAGGAGAACAGTTCACGATAGGTAGCGAGGCACTGGAAGTGGTAAGAAAATACATCTACTTAGGGAAGGTAGTGACCGCGGATCCGGATCATGAGCCTGAAATTATCAGAAGAATAAGAATGGGCTGGGGCACGTTTGGCAGGCATTCTCAGATCATGAACAGCAGGTTGCCATTATCCCTCAAGAGAAAAATGTATAAAAGCTGTGTCTTACCAGTACTCACCTACAGGGCAGAAACCTGGAGGCTTACGAAAAGGGTTCTACTTAAATTGAGGACGACGCAACGAGCTATGGAAAGAAGAATGATGCGTGTAACGTTAAGAGGGGGGGGGGATGAGAGCAGATTCGGTGAGAAAACAAACGCGAGTTATTGACATCTTAGTTGAAATCAAGAAAAAGAAACGGGCATTGGCCGGGCATGGAATGAGGAGGGAAGATAACCAATGGTTCTTAAGTGTTACGGACTGGATTTCAAGAGAAGAGAAGCGTAGCAGGGGCCGGCAGAATGCTATCTGGGCGGATGAGATTAAAGGGAAGCTGTAGCGGTTTTTAAATTCCATGAATTGCTGGGGTTGGGAAGAACAGACCAATTAATTTACGGTTCTGAAGTCTTTTTCTTAATTTTGGTAATTTAAGGGGGAGAAATTCCTTTCTAAATCCCTTCCGTGGACACGCCCCTGTCTCTTCCCTGAGTGCCGGGTGAGGAGGCAGCCTGAGGAGAGGACCGGCGAGAATGACGTCATTCCCGGGGAGCGTGCCGGCGGACAGGCATGCTGACATGTGCTGGCGTGTTTCTTTCCGTCCTGCGCTTTACTAAACGACGCTACGAGATATCTGCCGCCGCTGACGTGTGCTCTCTTTTGCGATTTTCGTAAGCTGTGCTTCCTTTCTGTGCTGCGTGAGTGCCTACCGCCAAGGGCGCCCAACATGCCCTCGTTCTGTGCAGCATTCGGCTGCGCGAACACAGGCGGGCGAGACGATGTGGTGTTTCACATGTACCCGAAGGTCAAGAAGCTAGCAGCGCAGTGGGTCCGTGCGGTGAGGAGATAGAATTTAGGGCCGACGAAATCAACTGTGCTGTGCTCGGACCATTTCCACGACAGTGACTATCGTCGGAGCTTGACAACGATACGGGCAATCGGTATTCCAATTCCGGTGTTCCGGTGCCCACATTGATGCACTCGAGAATTGCGAACATATGCAGCCATGGACGTCTGGTAACACAGTTTTAGCGTAGCCGGATAGCCTTACGACCAAACGCTGAAACGCGTTGTTGCTAGAGTTGCTAGGCTTGCCTAGCGACATTCGACGTACGGTTGCAGCTACCGTAAAGTTACCGCGTTTACCACACGGCGGTGCTAAAACTGCCTAATATCTGTATGTCAACACTAGCATGCAGCACACATATTGATTTTTGATCGAGCCACAATCGCAAAGTCCTCAAACCATATTCTGAATATTGCACATATAATCGCCCTGCAGGGCCACCTCGATCTGGATGTGTATAATAAGCAACTTCCATGACTTTACCTCGCAGCACTTTATGTGCGCGCTTTGAAACGCGGTACTTATGTTCGCGATCGTGTATCAACACGCAAAAAAAAAGCGCCGAACTTTAGCCAAGCAGCAACAAGGTGCTTGACATCGTGGAATTGCACGCGTGTTTACAATTTAATGAGAAGTTAGTGCTTCGGCATTCCAGCAGCAAGCTCCCAGTGACACTTTAGCGCATTTCTTCTCCTGTCATTGCAACGTGCAGCTACATGAAAAAAAAACATACGTACCAGCTAATATTTCTAATGCGCGAGAAGGGGCCCTATAACGTAAAACTATTCCAATATATTTCTATTCCAATCTCCTGACGTCAAATTTGCGTAACCACCAACGCAAGCACCGGGCGGTCACCCGCAGGGTTGTCTGAACAGACCAATCAAACGCTCTCCTCGTTCATAGGAGGTCACTTTTGTTTGCTTGAAAAACGAATAACATTGCCTACACTGAGCGGCTTGTCGTATCTAATTGGCTGACAAGAGGCAAGGAGAACGCTCAAGTGGAGAGGGATTCGATGGGGCCGAGCCACTGCACTGAAAGTCGATAACCGGACGAAGAGGGTGGTGCCGGCGTCTACGATTGGTCGGCTTTTTCTTACTTAGCTTGCGGTGGCTGGTCGAAAATCGCGGCGGCATGCAACGGAAGCTCAAGAATGACGCTAAAACGGACCCTCAGCAAAGAAGAGTTGGCAGAATGAGGGGGTAAACGTGCCGAAAGTGCTCGAAAACGTTACACGGCCACGCAAAAAGTTATATTATACGCAAATACACCCATGCTCTTCGGCATGTCCGAGTAGCCAGCGTCTGAGCGATCGGCGGCAGCCATCTTCTATTCCTTTCGGAACGGGGCAGCCTGCGGCTATTCCGAAGAAAATTCAGTTTTGTTCGGCATATTAATGCATCTTTATCGCCTACACGTCACTTTGACGCGTGAGTTCTTGCGGTTTTGTGACGTCGCGTGACAGGCAGGTGAAGTGGGTGCAGCCCGAAAACGTTTTACCAGTAGCCGAGGGCTAATGGCGAAAAGGAGTCGAATCAGAAATAACTGTTTTTCTTTTTTCTGTCAAATCATGCATAATCAGTGTGTACAGATCATATCAGACGGGGAGGTATCGCGGTTTTTGTGACGTCGCGTGACAGACAAGTGAAGTGGGGGTGGTCTAAAAAAGTTTTTGACCAATTGTGGAGGACTGATAGCAGAATTGGAATAGAAAAGTTTGGAATAGCTTTACGTTATAGCGCCCAAGGTGCACACATTTTTTTCGCTATTGGCACACTCAACATCGTCGTTGCCGCCCTCGTTTTCTGTATCGACTGTCGGTTCGAACATGTAAGGCGAAAATACAAGCTGTCCGAGACAGCGAGAGCGTTCCATAATGCTTACGAATCATCTGTGAAACCAGGCCAGCAGAACAGCGTGCTACGCTCTGAAACGGCCGCGCCAACCGGTGATCCCCGTAAATGATGTCACCGCAGTCCCGACCAATCACGGGCAACAGCGGCGTTCGCGCGATGCCCTGAGGCGCTGGTGCGCGTTTTCTTGCAAAAAACAGCCGCTTGCGTTTTTTCCGCCCTTTTTAAACTACATATACGTGTTCAATGGACCAAAAACTGTAGAATGCCGCAGAGAACTCATTTTTTTAAAGTGTTTCAGCTTCCCTTTAAGAAGTTTGCAGGCACAACATGGCCACAAATAGCCTATGATGGGGGTAGTTGGAGGAGTATGCGAGAGGCCTTTGCCCTGCAGTGGGTGTAGCCAGGCTGATGATGACGATGAAGATGATGCCACGTGAGCTTCATTCGCCTGTAGGATTGAACTTACTTGTCCCCGTTCCATTAGCAACTACTTTGAACATGTGGGTCGATGTGCCCACAGGTTACCCCACGTGCAAGATCACTCCCCTGAGCGCTTTTGTTTTTGTGTTCTCTTCCGCTGTCCCCGTCTCTATTAGCGGTCAATATGATATGCGCTTCCAATAATCAGTATCACATTTGTCCCCGTTTCTTCGCTGCAAGATGTGGTTCTGCAACATGAACCTCCAGACTAACTCCTGAGAGACTGTGGCCGCACATGCCTTCTAGAGGCCATCGTCGACCTCGTGCTGTCGTTTTCAACACAGAACAAGCTCCCAATGGCTCACAACGAACAATCATATAGTTCTTAGGGAGCATCTGAATGAAATTCTTAGAAACATGGTTTAAATGTATGTCTGCTCCGACCACAGTAACTTACTCCTTCAGAAGTCACATTTGCACACAATTCATTGTACCACGACACTGCCAGTTAGTCGCCGTTATTATTTATTATCTTGGGGAGAATCTATAATGTAACTGTACATGTCTCTTACACCTGGCCCACTACCAGTCAGCTAATATGCACTTGACGTCATCATCTGTGCTTCCGAAGCAAGGAAAATTACCCAAGCTCGCCATCTAACCTACCGAGAACCACTTCAGAATCAGAATAAGTTAATTTGTGACAAAAATGGGGATAATTACATAATTAGCGTATACAGAAGGATGTCCTGTAGTTAGAAACTGAGCCGGGAGTTCCTATACATGGATAGTAGAATTATTAATACAAACAACAATGGCAACATGTAAAATGTACGTTAATTACGGTTTTTAGTAGACAAGGGATCAATGAACAAAAAAGCAGCAGATGATTGCATTAAACAATAACAAGCCTTCGGAATAGTCAACAAAAGGTGAAACTACAAAGGGAGCTTAAGAAAAAAAGTAAGAAATAATGCGCGAGACCAATACAGAAACAAAGTTAAAGTAAAAAATACAACACATAGTACACTCAAAAAGGAAAGTTGGAGGAAGCTAAAATAAAGTGCTTCATTTCTGTATGAAATCTGTGAGCTTTGAGGAACTTTAAACGAAATGGCAATGTGTTGCAGAGAGATAAAGATGAAAAGTGTAATGACTGCTTACCATCGTTGGTGCGAGCGAAGGGTAAAATGAAGTTCATATTGCCTGCAAATCTAGTATTGTTTATATTAGTAAGGGATGGTTTTGGTATGATGATTGCTGGACTTTCATTGTTTAATGCCGTAAAAACGAATATGCCCAGGTGGTATTTGATAAGATATGTCACAATCAAAATATGTGCATGTAACAGCTGATTTGACCTTATGTTACGATGTGGATATGTTATCAGGCGAATAGCTCAATTGTGAACGACTTGCAACGAAGTTAGGTAACTGTTGTAAGTGTTGCCCCATGACTCAATGTTGTAGGTAATATGAGAATGAACAAAGGCATAATAATGTGACGTGAAAGTAGAAAATCAGAAATATTTATTCGTGCTTTGATCAAAACGCGTATTCCTTATGCCACATTTTTTTTTTGACATTAGCTATCTGAAAGTGAAATTCAAGGTGGCGATCAAATTCCATGCTTAAATAGGTGCAATGATCAACTGCAGTGGTTAGGTTATTTTTGATGGAGATAGACTGAAGGAGCTTAGGCGACCGCTGAAGCGAGGCAAAGACAAAACTGGTCTTAATATGGTTAATCTGGAGCTTATTAAGTTTGCACCATGTGGAAATTTCCGCGAGATCTTCGTGGTTACACAATTGTTAGCACTAAATACAGTAGTGTGGTAAGCGTACAGAACGCACTTTGATGAACGGAGACAATTATGCAGATCGTTAATACAAATAAGGAAAAGTAGGGGACGTAATATGGACCTCTGTGGTACACAAATATTAGTAGTAGCTTCTTCAATATAGGGCCCATAAATGTTACCGACTTGTTTTCTATGTTGTAACGGCGGATTAGAAGTAGAGGCGCACCGGTTATTCCAATTGCTTCAACGTTTGCACAGATAATTGTCTGATTAATTGTGTCGAAGGCCTTGGATATGCCAATGAATATCCAGGCTTCAAATTTATCTTCATCAATCAATTCTTGAGGTAATCAGTAATATTTATGAGTGCTAGACAAGTTTAAAAGCCAAAAAATAACTGGGAATGGATAGGAATAGTAAATTTGGCTAATTATTTTGTTAGAGGCTTTTCTATACGTTTTCTAATAACTTTATTAAAAAATGGAAGAACGCAAATGGGTCTATAATTCTGTAGAAGCGTGCGATCACCTTTTTTGAAAACAGGAATCACTTGACCGCGTTTGAGATGAACGTTCACAAGATCAACCACAGCTAGACGCGCTCTTTTTTCCAGGAACTCTGGTAGTACTGTTGTCTCGTCCCGTCATGTTGTGGTAACAGTAAATCTCCTGTCTTGGTACTAAGCCTCACACCGAGTGCTTCAGGCCATGACTACGTTGATATACTATGCCACCTCCGTCGCTCCCACTACCTCATCTGCCCCGCAGTCTAGAGATGTTTCCAAGTAGAATGGTTCCAGCCGTATTACTCTCCTGTTACCACCGATATTTACACGCGGTAGGATAGTGGTATTGCCGCCGTATATTGCTATGCGTGTTTAGCTTACTTTTCTTGAACGGGGCGCAAGGTCGCCCCAGAGAACGGCACAGTGAACTTACCCCTTTGCCCAAGCTTTCAGCTATGCTGATAAGAACTGAAATTATTGCACAAGTGTACGTTGTGAATTTTCTTCCTTCGATTAATACAATTTTCTAACAGGAAAGAGTTACCTTAACGCACGTGGAAAAATCTTGTTTCACGGCAGACGACCTCGCGAAAACAATCTTCAGAATGCCATGACGAGTGTCCACCGGCCGAGGCCATTGCTACCAAGGAGGGATGCCAATGTGTGTATTCTAAATCCTTGCTGCTATACACAATGCCGGTGATAAACGCATTTAATAGAAATAATCCGTGTCCTGAGCACATTTCATTGTCTCGGACACTGAGCACTGCTCCGTGCAGTAGACTTGAGTAAGGGAGCATCATGCTCGCCCACGGCATAGCGGCTCAGACGTGTCTACATTAGCAACTGCAGGAATACATTTACTGAGTGATAGCATTTGCCCGAGCCATTTCCGCAATTTCAACATGCATACATGTGTATTACTTGTATTTACCATAGCAAAAGGCAAGATCTGTGTGTATTTATGACATTTTCGCTATGTTTGCGCTGGTAATGCAAATCTTAAACGGAGCTCGCCGCTCCTGTCCGGCGAGAAACTGGAGAGAATTTACGATGTTTCTCTATTGTCTATTGTTGAGTAGCCATTACGGAATCCTGCATGGTTCTTCTGTCAACCAAAAGACCAGGCAGGATTCCGTAAAGGCTACTCAACAATAGACCATATTCACACTATCAAACAGGTGATAGAGAAATGTGCGGAAAATAACCAACCCTTATATATAGCTTTCATTGATTACCAGAAAGCGTTTTATTCAGTCGAAACCTCAGCAGTCATGGAGGCATTACGGAATCAGGGTGTACACGAGCCGTATGTAAAAATATTGAAAGGTATCTATAGCTCCTCCACCACCACCATAGAGATCCATAAAGAAAGCAACACAATCCCAATAAAGAAAAGCGTAAGGCAGGGAGATACGATCTCTCCAATGCTATTCACATAGTGTTTACAGGAGGTATTCACAGACCTGGATTGGGAAGTATTGGGGATAAGAGTTAATGGAGAATACCTTAGTAACTTGCGATTCGTTGATGATACTGCCTTGCTTAGTAACTCAGGGGACCAATTGCAATGCATCCTCACTGACCTGAAGAGGCAAAGCAGAAGGGTGGGTCTAAAGATTGATCTGGAGAAATCTAAAATAATGTTTAACAGTCTCGGAAGAGAATAGCAGTTTACAATAGGTAGCGAGGCAATGGAAGGGGTAAGGGAATACATCTACTTAGGGCAGGTAGTGATCGCGTATCCGGATCACGAGACTGAAATAATCAGAAAAATAAGAATGGGCTGGGGCGCATTTGGCAGGCATTCTCAGATCATGAACAGCAGGTTGCCATTATCCCTCAAGAGAAAAGTTTATAACACCTGTGTCTTGCAAGTACTCACATACGGGGCAGAAACCTGGAGCCTTACGAAAAGGGTTCTACTTAAATTGAGGACGACGCAACGAGCTATGGAAAGAAGAATGATGGGTGTAACGTTAAGGGGGGGGGGGGGAGGATAAGAAGACAGTCGATTGGGTGAGAAAACAAACGCGAGTTAATGACATCTTAGTTGAAATCAAGAAAAAGAAATGGGCATGGCAAGGACGTGTACTGAGGAGGGAAGATAACCGATGGCCATTAAGGGTTGCGGACTGGATTCCAAGGGAAGGGAACCGTAGCAGGGGGCGGCAGAAAGTTAGGTGGGCGGATTAGATTAAGAAGTTTGCAGGGACAACATGGCCACAATTAGTACATGACCGGGGTAGTTGGACAAGTATGGGAGAGGCCTTTGCCTTGCAGTGGGCCTAACCAGGCTGATAAATGATGATAATGATGATGACCATGTTTTTCATTGGCATCAGTGTGCAAGTAATTTCAATTTTTGTGGAAACTGATCGCAATAGAGCTCCTTTTATGTACGTTATCCGATTTATACTGGAGCTCAGGGGCGTGTTCCTCGCAATGTCAAATATGCAATCACCTAATAACCATCGGTGGTATTACTGGCTTCAGCAATATCACTTGCAGTTTGGTACGTCTTTGAAGGGGTGTACGAATTAATATCCATTTATGAAAAGTTTTCTTTTGTAGATGGCGCGCCTTTGCCAAAATCAACATTATTAGATGTGCAGTCGAATATTGCCTATACGAGCAGTCGAATTTTGATCCCACATATTATCACACTGAAAGTATAACTTTTGTACTTCCCTCTAAGCCAGGTGTCTCACTTGTGAACTAGAAATGTGAGCAGCAATGAAGCCATATCCAATCAGCAGGTATATTTTTAGCAGGCAAGATTTCGGTGAACTGTGTTACCTGTTTTCATTTTCCCAACTTGTGACTCAGCCTACCAGATCATCAATCAGAACCGCTAACACGCTTAATTTAATCCTAACTAATCAACCAGAACTTGCTTCCTCTATAACATACCTACCTGGTATTAGCGACCATACTTTACTTACATTCGGTCTAAAAGTCTCCTATCCCAAAAGGACAAAAGTTAAGAAAGTAATACGCGATTACAAGAAAGCCAACTTTCAAGCCATTAACAATCAACTATCGTCATTTATTCAAACATTTTTTGTTGATTTTGAGAACCGTACGGTCCAGTCAAATTAGGATATATTTGTAGACCAAGTGCGCCTATTAACTGAAAAGTTCATTCCTAATCGCATCATCACTTCTAATCCTCAATCCCCTTGGTACAAATCCTATATAAAACGCCTATCTAACAGAAAAAAACGTCTCTATCGCTTAGCTAAATCATCTGCAAGTAAAACAACTTGGAAAACCTATAACGTTGCCAATCATCTGTACTTAACTGCACGAAAACCTGCTAAAGACAATTACTTATCCCATACATTACCTGACATGCTTACGACAGATATCCGAAAATTTTGGCGCGTCATTAACCCGTCTTCTGATAGCTCGATCACCTTGAAAGATGAGTCAGTTGAAGTTATTCCAGGTGACACTTGCGCAAACATTCTCAGTGAATCATTAGCAAATAATTTTTCCACTTCATCGAACATTGATCTACCACACACAGAACACTACAACTATCTCATTATGCAACCCATAGCTCTTGACTTTGCAGGTATTGCTAAGCTGATTGATGATTTGCCTTTAAACTCAGCTCCCGGTTGTGATGCCATTAATAGTAAATTTTTGAAAAACACTAACACATACAGTTCTGTAATACTTGCTAATATTTTCCTGCAATCAATAAACACTTGTACTCTGCCTGCTCAATGGAAAATAGGGAAGGTGGTGCCGTTGCATAAGTCTGGTAACAAAAGCTCACCCCTGAATTACCGCCCGATTTCGCTTACCAGCACCTGTTGCAAACTTCTTGAACATGTTATATTTACCAATCTCGTTAACTTTCTTGAATCGAACTCATTTTTAACCTCTGCTCAACATGTTTTTCGCAAAGCATTCTCATGTGATACCCAACTAATATCTTTCACTCATAGATTACACTGTATTTTAGATTGCGCCTCCTGTGCCGACTGTGTATTTTTAGATTTTAGCAAAGCATTCGACAAGGTTTCCCACAAACTGCTGCTATTCAAGCTGAGTCTTTTAAACCTTGACAGTAACCTGCTGAAATGGATTGAGTATTTTCTTACTAACCGTCATCAATTTGTTACTGCAAATAATTATGATTCATCATTGACTGAGGTTCGTTCTGGTGTGCCTCAGGGATCAGTACTAGGGCCCCTACTTTTCATGATTTATATTAATGACCTACCTTCTTCATTGACATCTCAAATTCACTTGTTTGCTGACGATTGCGCGATATATCGTTAAATATTTACTAACGACGACACTAATGCTCTTCAGTCTGACTTGGACTATGTGATTGATTGGTGTAACACTTGGCTTATGGAACTTAATATTAATAAATGTAAAGTTATGCGCGTGCAGAGGAACACCAGTACTCTTCCTACTTACTATCTAAATAAAATTCCTCTAGAACCCGTTAACTCATACAAATAATTAGGAGTTCATAAAACAGCAAAACTAGCCTGGAACATTCACACTGAGTACATAATAAGTAAAGCTAATAGCATGCTCGGTTACTTACGCCACAAGTTTTCCAAAGCACCACGATCTTTAAAATTACTACTTTACCAGTCGTTAGTGCGTCCTAAATTAGAATACGCTGCAGCTGTGTGGGACCCATACCATGAAATTCTTATTTCTTCACTCGAGCTTGTCCAAAATAACTCAGTCCGATTCATATTTTCAAATTATAACCGTACCGCTAGCGTAACATCAATGAAGGACAATCTATCTCTTCCATCACTTTCATCTCGTAGAAGAATAGCACGTTTGACACTGTTTCACAAATTTTATTATCATTCCTCCTTTCACAGTAACTTCATTTCTCAGCCTCATTACCTATCGAGCCACATCGATCATCGCCATAAGGTCGGGCTTCAAACAGGCAACACTAACGCTTTCAGTCAATCTTTTTTTCCAGATCATCACGGCAGTGGAACCACCTTCCCTGTGAAATTGTATCCATTGTCGGCAACAAACTGTTTCGTGAAGCATTAGCTAACATTGTATAATTAGGAATTATTGACATGTTATTTCATTTACTTGCCGTACTTACAAGCGACTAAGGACGACACTGGTTAACATTGTACTAACAGGAATTATCAAGATGCTACTTTGTTTACATTGTCTGTCGTACTTACAAATACTGGGCAAGATATTACATAGTACTGTATAATTAGTAATTATTAACACGCTGCATTGTTTATTTTCCGTACTTTATTGTTATACTTCCCGTTTTCCCACTCCCCTCTGTAATGCCTTCGGGCCTTGAGGGTACAATAAATTAATAAATAAATAAATAAATAAATTAATATAGGGTTTTGCAGCTTTGACGTATGCATCCTCTACTGCTGTGACGAAAAACAGTGATCTTCAAATTACAACTTATCACAATTATTGGAAATTGAAGCTGAAAATAAAACAGTGGTCAAAAATTAGCCCCTTCTTTCACCAGCCACCCATGTACTTTTGGATGGCCAACGTAGGCACTTAGCAATGCAAGTCTACAGGTTAGTAATGAGTTTGTAGTGTAATTCACACAACAAACAATAACTACTTGTTTTATTACAGAATCGCACACAGGGAATCAAAACTATGCCCTTTTGTTCAATGATTTAGCAAAAACAAATAGCGGCTATATTGTTATCACTTGTTCGATGCAAATTTTTCGGGCACTGCCTCAATAATCGAATACAATTGGCATAGAGTTATGCCTTATTCTTTTTGTAGTTTTCTCAAACTTCTAGAGTACTTTCACTGAGGACCGGGAAATGATTTGATTCACTCACCACTCAAGCATTGTAATACCAGTTTCATTATAGGTGTGACTACGCTGACAGCCCTCACGCACCAAGACTCACCTTTCCAGATCCGAAACGAGTATTGATGTGGAACCAGGCCTTTGCTGCACCGGGAACAGTCGCCTGCAAGCCGTACATGTACCTCTCGCTTGTCCAGTCGTAGTTGCTCTTGGACTCCACCATCTCCAGCGTAAGCGCGGCTGGGCTCCTGCCGCTGCGTGTTTTGTACGTGTGTTATGTACATAGCATGACAACCATTCTCAAGCGCAGAAAGTACCGCTCAAACGCTATCGACTGGAAGGTGGAATTGATATAGCGTTAATGAAATTCTGGTTGCACACAGCTTTAGCGACTGAGTAAGCCAGGTTGCAGCTCTAACTCGCTTATAGGGCATTCAAATATATGTCTCCGCGAGCCCTTCTTTCGTGGCAAAAATCAGCGATAGCGGGAACACCTGTAACTAACCTGATTGACCTAAACAGCCGCCTATGCACGGCCAAGCATCCAGATTCCACAGCAACCTTTGTGTTTCCACGCCAAGACGCGTACACGTTTCGTGCTCGCACTACCACTGTCTTGGCGTAGGCTGGCCTACAAAGGTTCGCTATGGCCTGGCAAGGAGTTACGCTTGTCACCTGCAGTATTTGGCGAGGTATTTGACGCTGTTCAATCTATGAATGTTTTTAGCACATTTGTCAGTATCGTAGCTATTTTTATGCCTTCCTATGCCTTTGCAGAGTATCAAACGAGACGAAAGGGGGTTAACCAATGGGCCCGATATTTTATTAGTCATATCGTAACAAGATAACAAATCTTGACGCCAAGTACCACATAGAGCAAATTACTTGCGCTTAATAAGTGAAATAATGAAACGATAAATTATTGTTAATGAAAGAGGATGTAAAAAACAAGGTGCCGCTAAGGCATCGCGCTGCTGAGCCCGAGGTCATCTCTTTATATTGCGACCGCGGCAGCCCTTTCTCGTTGATGGCGGAACACGAAAAGACTTCAGTACCGTGTTCTGCGTGTCTGTAAAAATTGAGTCTCTGCCATTCACTACGGCGTCCCTCACTGCCCACTGTTTAGTTTCGGGATGGTAAACCACACAATTATTTTTAATGTTCTCAGTTATCCCGAATAATTCCACAATACATATATGAACGAGTGAAAATCTGAGCCTGTATTCACAAAATGCACTTACGCTAGAATTGTTCTGAAACAAAGGATTCCGCCAATCCTGATGCTGCACATATTACAGAAGGCGGCCCGCCAATGGAAAAAGAGTACTTTAGAACAATAAGCTTTGCGAATTCGGCCCCTGGGGCTTAGTTCACGGACGTTTCAGTTCGTAACTGTTCTTTGCTATTGGCTATCCTGCTTCGCTTATACATACTTGCACCATCCAGACTGGCTGAGATTTGCTTATTAAACATTATAGCGTAAGACATTTCATGAATACGGGTCCTGGGCCCGCATTCACAAAATGTTCCTACGCTAAAAGCGTTCCTGCCAGCTAATAATGATGTAGGACATATCATTAGCGTATGCGATCAGCCAATGAAGAACAACACTTACGAACGAAAGGTTTGTGAATTCGACACTTTATGTTTAGGTGTTCTTATGTGTGTGGTTTTTGCTGGAATGTCGTGAACTGCGAGTGATGACATGTTTGAGTGCACCTCAGAATACACTTTCTATGTAGTTGGGGTAGTACCAGAAGACCGTGAGGTGGCTCCTCGAAAATGCTCTCTACAGCCATTTATATTCAATGACGCTGTAAGGCGATTTTCTTTTGCTGGTGTTCTACAAACTCTTAAGTCTCGGTCACTTTTGAAGAAGGCTTACTAAAGTTCAAATAGATTTATTTTGCTTCCTACTGAGGTGAGCCTACAGTCCGCCGACTGTAACCTTTATATTAAGGTGCTCATTCCCGCAATTGGCGTGCTCTAATCGCCTTTGTATTTGCTAGTAGAACTTTAATGAGCGATTCTGCATAAAGACTGGGAGCTGGGCTAGTTGGTGTGGCTCTATCATATCAAGAACAGCGCGAGAAAACGAGCACCAAAAAAATTCTACAGAAACATTTGAATGGCAGTGCTTTAGCACTGAATAAATATAGCCACACAACGTATTGCCACCATTGAAACAAATTATGTATGAGGCAAACACGGCATCGAGACTCCACTGTCGCGCTTCGATGTTAATGTTGGTTTTAACCTTCTAGAACGGGCGGGCGCTAGTGCTGCCTTCTAGCCATGATAACAAGTATTAAACAACGAAATAGCAATGTCGCAAAAGAAGAGAAAAATACAAAGCAGTAAAACGGAACAATATCCTAATTGTCATATTGACTGTATGATCTAACTTCAGTTGAAGGACGTGCACTCGCTACACTCCACCACTTTTGCAGCTTTTTCTTTGTGGTGTACACTGCTATTGCGAGTGCTTCAGGAGTACCATCGGTTTCATCACGAGCCTATGGCTGCACGACAACGGGAAGTGCCAGCGATTCGAGTAACGTGGTCCTCTCTCTGCGGCTAGGCTCGCGTGAGGCTTCTGGAGCCCAGAACCAGATCATACGCGTCCTCTTCCTCTTCTCGGCACGCCCGGCACTTCGTTGCCATTACTTCCCGTTTTAGGTCAGCGCCGTTGATACACAAGAGCGTGTAGAGTTCTTGCGCGAGCCTGTAAACAAAGACCGCCCCGATCGCCGTTATCATATACCTTTTCCATTGCAATGGTTGTTTTGTGGGTCCTGTAGGATTGCAGCTTTCCTTTATAAAGCATTCCGGATTGCCCTAACGCGGCTCCTCTAGCCTAGCCTGAGCCCTCAGTGCCTTCGCCCACTGGGGTTCGCTGTGTTCCTGCACAAGATGAGCGAACAACCCAGATATGCGTTGAATAATGTACAGGCGTCTACTACACTGAGATTGCACATCCTTGAAATGTAGATATCCTTACACTTCTCGAGCCCGCCTTTTGTCGTTCATTACCCTTAGACGGCCGTCGAATGAAATCTTGCTGGTCGCGTCTCTTGCCTCTAAAGAAGGCCAGCAGATGTCGCCCTGAGACGCCTCGACAGCGACGCGCCCATGACAACCCATAAATGTTCTCCCATCTTTGCGTTGACAGCGTTCTATTCATCCTCGCATGTTCGCCGAGAGGCATACAACGCCATTAACAAAGTTGAGACCAAGCACGCGTACCACCTTCAAGGGCCACTCCAAGCCCACATACATTGTCTGCGCAGCGAATTGCATGCTCTCTGAGAAGCCCGCTTCAAGTGGTCATCGTGTTCCTCCAAAGTCTTTTATGACGAAATAAGCATTACACCAAGGAAACGGCATTCCGTTAACCATGGTATAGTGGTATTATTGGGAAGAATCATGAGTGTGTCACCTTAAGAGGAAGCTTTAGCTCGCGTGCTCCTATCCAAATTTGTGTGAAATTAGAATTCGTTTTTCTCGGCAACCACTGCACCTAATTTGACGATATTCGCTGCATTTATAAGAAAAACTTAAAATCTTGTGAGTCTGTGTTTCGGAAGGTTCGATTTAGGTCGTCAATGTTTTATTAAAAATTTTCAAAAATTTAGCATTTTCAGGAAACGAAACTACCAAGTTTACAACTTTTTACTACACCAAGGAATAATAATATCACAATTATGTGAATCGCATTTGATAGTACATTTAAGCGTATAAAATTCTTATGTTACTCATGAATCTATAAAAATTTTGTAATATGGGAATACAGTTTTAGCAGAACCCTTGTAAGAAACGTAATAATTCACATAAGACATAAATTGACAGAAGGAATTTGTCTGCTTTGAATGATCGAATGGATGCCGTTTAGAGAACGGCGATATCAGTTCGTAATGCAGAGCTATTATTTTTGATAAACTGCCTGCGTCTATATTTTTCGTACTTTCGAATTTTTGAAAATCTTTTAACAATATTCAGGACATAAATCGAAGTTCCGTTTCCAACAGTCACTAGAATTACACATTTTCTCTCAAATGCAACGCATTTAATTAATATCGGCGACGGGTTATCTCAGAAAAACGTTTTTGCGTTTTACTTGTATTTGAATAGGCCGCGTCGGAGTTTGGTCCGATCTAAGGCTTCCTCTTAAGAACCGGAGGACTGCAGCACCATAGACATCCTTGCATTCAACTTCAGTTCCAGCCGAGAGAGGTGGGCAGTAGCCAAAGGGACCGACCGTTATGCGTGCTCTACGTTCTCGGCAAGCAGCAGTTTGTCTTCCGCAAACAGCCCCAGCAATCTCCAAATCGACTGACCATCCACCATGTGCTTCAACTGGAATCGGAGGCCACTCCGGAGCAGCCTTCATCACCGACATGTGTACCACATAAAGTAAGGGGGAGAGAAAGCACCCTGGCTTCAGTCCTCTGCGTGCTGCCACCGGTCTCGTGGTGAGCCCGTTAAAGCAGGCATAAACGGCGATTGTTGCATACATCTTACGAAGGTGATTAGTCGATCTGTTCTACATGCTTATTTCGACCAAGCGGCACAGCATCTGGTCTTGCGGATCCCTGTCATACGCTTTCGCAACGTCCACAAAGCATCCCACTAAGTTCTACAGCTGTTTTTGCACCCCCTCCACCATCTGGCTAAGCACAAACAGACTGTCCTCCAGTGAGCGGTTCTGCTTTTTGAATAAGAACGCCATTAATTTCGGCCCATGCGCAGATCCACTTTTTGACTACCTGCGCGAACAGGTGGTTAACACACTGGTGACCCTGAGTGGCCTGTAGTACTTTAGCACCCCTGTGTTTCCAGCCTCCTTGAACAAGAACCTCATGCGTCCGCATTGCCCGTCTGGTTGAATGGGTTCACCATGCAGGATGCCGGTAGATATAACGGCGAGGAACTCTCGGGCTGTATTGCCCAAACATTTCACCAGTCCCACTGGTATATTGTCCATTCCCTCTGTTGCATAGGCCCCAATGCGCACAAGGGCTCGGTCAAGTGCGAGTGGTGTTATCACCCACTTGCACTTGTATACACCATCTTCAGTGCCCTTGCATGGGAGGCCGGAGGTTGTGCAGGCGGGAATGCGAACAGTTGCTTCACGTTGCCTGCAAGGTGTCCCTCGAGATAGGACACGTGGTGGCCGGTGTCCTCATCTCTATGTTCTTCGTGATGATATTCGCAGATACGGCCAGAGAGAAAGAGAGAGGTAGAGAGAAAGAGAGAAGACATAAGGGAAAGGCAAGGAGGTTAACAAGGCTGCGCTCGGTAGGCTATCCTACAGTGGAGAACAGGAAAAGGGAAATGAAAGGGGAGAAGGAACAAATAAATTCTCAGTTTTCACAGTACAAACACAAGCGTTCATCGAGCAGATTTATTTTAGGAGACACGGTGACTGAAAGAGCCGACAGTGATCACATTCGGCAACATTTCTTTGCACAATTTCCTGCGGGGCCTCTTTACGTCGGACGTATAAAATCTAAGTGTCCTGGCATTGGTCGGCGGGCAGTTCTATGACAGCTCTGCAATGGTGCCTGTTTGCTGCCTTGCGCGCTTGCAAATGCACGTGTACTTCCGGGTTCCAGCATCCCTTACAACGCAATCCAAGGGGTGTATTCGTGTGAGTTTCATGAATTTTCATACTCCGTCTCTGTCGCCTGATATATTCTTCACAGTTCGTACGTTTTTTCAACCGCAGGTGCTCGTCAAGTTCCTCCGCGATAGCCCCGTAGGCAGTTATTGGCAGGCGGCATACTCCTGGGGGTCTTTCTTTGCGTGCCATATGCCACGTGGATGTAGATATAGTTATACGCATGCGGTTTAGATCACTTCCTACGCTGACCAGCCGTGATACATTGATGTGCATCCCCCTGACTTAACGTACCAGACCTTGCGATGAGAGTCCATAGTCAATGCATGTACGACTGGTCTTGTAGCACCAAGTAGACCCGCCCTCATAGTCGACATGAAGGT
Source organism: Dermacentor andersoni (assembly GCF_023375885.2). Taxonomy (NCBI): domain Eukaryota; kingdom Metazoa; phylum Arthropoda; class Arachnida; order Ixodida; family Ixodidae; genus Dermacentor; species Dermacentor andersoni. The sequence goes on from NC_092821.1 coordinate 55,935,066, forward strand.
TCAGCACATCAAGGCAAAATCCCTTGGGTAGCTGCTAAGAACACTAGGAACACTCGACGGCGCACAGCGCCGCCATACCGAAGGCTGGTGTGGCGTCCAAAATGCATAGCGCACCGGTGCGTGTGAGTGATCGGAAGTGCGTCATACGGCAATCGGGCTGCTCTGTCACCCTTTTTGGACACGCTGTTATATTCAGTGTGCTGCCGAGAAGTCCACTCGTGGCCCTCGAGACGAAACGAGCGGCATACCAGTGGCGGCGAACACTGAGAATTGCTCGTTTGCCTGCTCACACTGACTGATTCGTATTCAATGACCCAATTCGGCGAAGCATTCATTTAAAAGGGTCACATACACCAGTGAATTTTTTCCACAGCCTGCTAATCAGACGGGGCGTTTTACTTGAGGAACCTTTGTGCCATGGGTTTGATTTCGCATCGCATCCATTAAAGTTACAGGTACCTATTAGTCATTTTGTAGCGGCAAATTTTCAGCGCATATATCTAGTTACCCAACTTGGCGTTAAAGAGCATTATCGAAGGTCAGAACAGACCAAGCTGCACATACCTAGGGCTTCAAGTCCACGCCAAAGGGTTTCTTGGACACCGATGCCTACACAGTCCCGCATCTATAGGGGCACGTGCCAGCGTGAAAGAGCTTCGTTGAAGAGAGTCATGTATGTACATACATAATGACATAGTCAGTGAGCCAAGTTGAACCGATCTTGGTCTGGGACCTTGTTGCCTTAGCACAGGAACCCGATGCACTAACCATTCTACCACGTGCTACCCATTGAGCCAGATAGCCGGGAAAATGGTTAGATGCGAACATACATATACATACAAACATGGTGTAACGAAGAAGAAGCGCCGGTTAGCCCGCGGCATCTTCAGCGTATGAAATGTAACGAAGAAGTGCCGGTCAGTCAGGCGCATCACCAGCACTTTACGCACGGAGCCGGTTCGGACTGCTCGCAGGTTTTTTTACTACCACACCGAGTTTGGTCTCTCTCTCCTTGCGCACCCTGTCAATAAACAACTTGACAGACAGACAGACAGACAGACAGACAGACAGACAGACAGACAGACAGACAGACAGACAGACAGACAGACAGACAGACGGACAGACAGACAGACAGACAGACAGACAGACAGACAGACAGACAGACAGACAGACAGACAGACACAGACAGACAGACAGACAGACAGACAGACAGACAGACAGACAGACAGACAGATAGATAGATAGATAGATAGATAGATAGATAGATAGATAGATAGATAGATAGATAGATAGATAGATAGATAGATAGATAGATAGATAGATAGATAGATAGATAGATAGATATAGGTGCTGGAAATGGATGCAAAATTGCTTGTGTACTTTTCAGGCGCACGTTAAAGAATCACAAGTGCTCAAAAGGAGTCAATGGTCCCCATCTAAAAAAATTTATTATGGGGCTTTACGCGCCAGAGCTAGGGTCTGATTATGAGGCACGCGGTAGTGAAGGACTCTGAAAATTTTGACCATCTGGGGATCTGTAACGTGCACTGAAATCTAAATGCACGCGAGTTCCTTGGATTTCGCCCCCGTCAAAATGCTGCCGCCGTAGGCGGTATTCGATCCTGTGACCTCGTGCTTAGCAGCAGAGCGCTAAAGCCAATAAGCATCCGCGGTAGGTAGGTCCCCAACTAAGGCGTGCCTTGTATTCATTAAGTGGTTGTTGGTGTGATCACACAGAAATCAATTATTTGTTTCGTGGATTTGTGAAGCATCTCTATGCACGCGTGGCTCTAATAATCTTAAGATGTTTCACGACAGTCCACGCCTGTAATAAACTTGTGGGAAAGGGTCCCGGCATAAAGACTTAAACATATACCTTAGAAGAGAAGAACCGGATATTTTACGACCATGCGGGCTCCTAGGAATGAACATAGATGGCGAATGACACCCAGAGCAAAACGCACGTTACAAATTGCTCGACTAATTTTAGTGTGCAAAAACTAAGCTGAGGTTTCCAGCGCCAAATCTATAATACTTATTTTGTTGTATGCTACGTCTCTTTGCAGGTTCTTAATCATAAACGCTATCCAATCAGGAAACATACGTATTCTAGGTAAACTTAAGACATCAGTACGACGTATCTTCTCAAACTTTGCCTTTTCTTTGAGTTGAATACGAGCAAAGCTACACCCTATGGTTCGCATGTTCCCAATAAAAATGCCCGGCCGCGGCGGCCGCATTTCCATGAGGCGAAATACAAAAACACCCGTGTACTTTGTTTTAGGTGCCCGTTGAAGAACCCCAGTTCTTCTAAATAATTGTAGTGCCCCATTACGACGTGCCTCATAATCAGAGCGCGGTTTTGGCACATAAAGCCTCATAGTTAAAGGTTTTTAGATAAAAAGGTAGTTATGTGACAATTGAGTACTGTAACAGGATGTCAGTATTTTCGTGTGAGCGAAAACTGTTGTCATAAACGTGTGTGACAGTTACTAGCCTTTTCGGCATAGTATGGGATCCTATATATGGAACCACAAAGCGGACGTTTAACAACTGGGTCAGTTCTGTGCTTGACGTTTTGAAGAACTTTTTGTGGCGCATAGTTTAAAAGCTTCCCGCGCGAAGGAATATAACTAAGTTGATGAAGAAGGATAATGATATTCAGAAGACACAGATCCGCAGCCGCAAACTACAACTACAAAAAGATGAACTCTTAGCAGTCGGTGTGATGAACTCTAAAATTGGCATAAATTTTCAGAGGAAGGTTGGACAGATTAGGCATTTAAGATATACGAACAAAGACAGGTATGTAGACACATTCGAAGAAGGGCGGCGTACATTCAGAGTTTCGCACATGCAATAAGGCCCTGAGGAACTTTACCAGGCGCGTATGGCTGTAAAAAACATCCAGCCTGCCTAGAAGAATCCCGATATATTTTGAGCGACCATGACATGCTTTGCTATCGGTAGGAGAGCGTTTCTCACAGCTTAAATTATAGTTCAGCGACATCAACCCTCCTGCGAATACTGGGACTAGTTTGTTTGATTAAATGCGTTCGTTAATGAGATTACAGCTACCGAGAAGTCAATATTCGCGTGTCGGATAAGATATGATTGAGTCACCCGCTCAACCAGATGCGGATTACTGTGGAACGTTTCTTGAATATTACTTCTCAGTATCTGCGGTACACTGCCGTTAATAAATATTAGGTAGCCGCTGAAATATGTGAGCCCGCCAGAATGACTGTGGCTTATCGAGGTGAAGTGTACCCAGTGGCGTTGGTACTACTCTTTCTAGAAATATACATGTTCACAAAACCAGCGAAGTGGTAGGACAGCACTAAGCAGCATTAACAGCCTCCCGCCGCAGTTCTGCCGCGTGATATTTCGAAGGATCTGCAATAATGTACTTTGTCTTGTGTTATTCGTTATTCCGTTGCATAAGCCACATGTACCCGGCACATAATAAATGCCAAGGAAAAGGAAGAGGACACTGTTGACTTTTTATGTATAATGTAGAAGTGATGCGCTAAAGGAAAATGAGCAAAACAAATAACTTGCCGCTATCGGTAGCCTGACCCACTCTGTACTATGCTTTCCTAGGCTTCAATATCTGTTAGTTTCGTGTGCTCGTGCCTCACAAAAGCCGGACCCCTCAGTTTCTGTTTTCCATGTCAATAGCGTGATCAAAACTTTGGCGTGTTCGGAACGAGAACATTCTTTTGGGTTATATAGAAACTAACCCACTGACAAATGTCAAGCTATGAGGGCATGAGAGCTGCGCACGCGCTCCCCTGCTACTCACCATCCATCGACGCAGCGAACGTTCTTTGTGCGGGCGTCGTAGTGCACGGCGAAGCAGTCACCTCCAATACCGGTGGCATACGGCTGAAGAACCTGCATGCAGGCTGCCATGGCAAGCGCCGCGTCAGCAGCGTTGCCTCCACTGCGGAGCACATCTGCGCGTATGATGATAATTTAGGAATGAAAATTAGGGATAGTTTCGTAGGCCTACAAGCTATAGCTCCTGAAAAGAGCATTGTGTTGTAGAACATGCAACAGAGGTAATAGCAGATCGTAGGTAGAGGACCTTCTCCGGCAGTGGGCATAAAATACGCTTAGGATGGTGGTGATGATGATTACGGTGATGATGATGATACATTTACATTCTTGCTGTATTTATCTTTCCAAAAGGCATTCTAAATTTTTCTAAATTCTCTGCCCTGAAAATTGGACGTGACTGCAATAGGTTGAATCCCACCTACAGAAGCTAGAAATTTGAGTTTACTTGATGTAGCAATCCTACGTTTACAAATTAACCGTAGCATTTCAAAATCAGGAAGGACTACTGTGGTGTCGGGACCATTTTCGAATTTCAATGAGCATCAAACTGCTTAACAGCTTGCAGTTCCTGTCGTTGTCAAATGCTTTCACTATATTAGTTGCAAGTACATTATTGGGAAATTTGAGGTTCGACAACGCTACTACAGAAATAATAGAGTGGTCTCGTCCAAGCACGCTCAGCATGTTTCGCATATCAAGAAAAATAAATGAAGTAGATCCCATAGTAGAGACATTAACCCTCATAATAAAAAGGTGAGTAAACAGCATTTACATCTAATACATTGTGTTCTTGGGGAAATTTATATATCATGTTGTTTGCTTTTTAGATTGCATTACCTTGGGTACGGGCACACATTTTTGAGCTGCACTATCTCCAAGATTGCCCCAGAGATATTAATGAGTGAAGCCACGCCTCTGGTAGCACTTTGTGTTTTTTTTAATATTCGTAATTTTGTTTACTTTCTGTCTCCTTTCGCTAATTGTGCATTATTACTGCTCTGCACATATTCTTATGCCAGCTTGCTTCGTCGTTCTTGTTCAAAGCTTTATTTTGACGTTTTTTTTTGTTCACTAATGTGAACTACATTACCTCTAACTGCCTAATTTCATTCTAGAAAAGTGGGCAGACACCTAGAATCAACGATCCCTAAATCAATGCGAAATTTCCCCCAAAAAAAGAAACACCTTGTCTTCAGGCCAGTTGACACCGGCGCTTCTTGCACACACTCTAGACATGAGCTCTGTCTCACGTGTGAATTAGGCACAACAATGAAATTTCGCTCAGGCCACATCCTTCCCCACAACTTATCTAAGTTCTGGTGCCGCTGGAAGCTGCTCATTCAGAAGAGAAAAAACGCCAATAAAGTGGTTGTATGCGTAACGTTCTGGTCATGTAACGACTGTTCAATAAAGCTGCTGAGCAGTGATAGCGTATTAGCCAATACTAGCGCTCCATAAACTCCATAACCTCCATAAACTATACAAACTGGGGTATGTAGTAGATATTTGCGCGAGCCACTACCTGGGTGCGCAAACATGAATTTCGATATCGATGGCAGGTTGGCCCATGAAGCGGTGCATATCTTTGCCAACGTGAGGAGGAAGCGGAACTACGTGAGTCAGAAATGTTAGGGAGAACTTTATCGTGAAATTGGCACTGCAGTCATCCTATCTAATACATTGGTTGTTGAACGTGAATTACGGCGCACTAGACTACTACGTATGCGCTGGTACCCTCTAAGGTTAGTGCCATGGTTTCTTTCGAAATGCGCGAAACTTTTGGCTTCCTCAGTTAAATTGAACTTAATTCAATGAGCGCACCTATGAAAGTTGTTAGCGCTGCAAAAGGCTCACGGAGGTTTAAAAATCTGGAAAACCGAATATTTCATAAGAACATTGTGTAAGAAATGAATGACGCCGCCGTTATCAAGACCGAATTGGTCCTGCGTTAGCATAATGCATTATTGTCATGTTATTTTCTTGTTGTCACAATCAACGCACAAGATTATGTTGGTCTTTGATAGTACCGGAGGCTGAACTTCATGCTGTCTGATTAGGTAGTGGAATTACTGTAATTTATAGCAGGCCTGGTCAACATCATAAACTCATTTTTCCTGCATCCTACGCAAGGAAAAAATAACATTCACTGCATATATAGCAAATAAGCAAACACTTCTAAGAAGTAATTAAGAAAACAGGCAACCAAAGGAAATTTTTGAGCTGGGACAAATTTTAACAAGTACCGCGAGAAATATTGCCCTTGCAAAAATACGCATATGAAGCTGCAGTTATTTCTGAATATGTGTACATTTACCACCTAATATACTTTTCGCGACGCATCATTTGTATCCCGGCTATTATTACCTGCTGATTTCCCCAGAGTTGCACTCTCAGAAGGTAACTCGTTAATTGTTTGGTTACATCAAAGATGTCAGACACAGTGGAGTGATGACGTTACTTATTAAGGGACTGCATCTTGTATTTTTTTTACTTCCCATACAGCAGATATTTTACATACATGAAAGGAGTGTTCATTGTTTTGTTCGATGTACCGCTGTGAATCTCTCTGCAGGTTACTGTCACCTTCTACTCGGTTCCCGTTAACTCTAACATCTTTGTCAAGGTAAGGCTGAAGTTTATATTATTTCAATACCTTCAAATAGGAAGGGGTCAGCAACAAAATAGACGAAAAGCCCTATTTAGACGCAGGCTTTCTATGAACAGCTACGCATGGGTTAAATTGTAAATTAGTCGTTAAACAAAACGATGATAAGAAGGTAACGTTGTTATACAAAGACATTTCCACTCCAGAAACTGACATAACCTTTACGAATATTGAAGTAGTATTTGTCTACTCTAAGCACATAAATTTAGACATCTTATACTCTTTTATTCAAGTCTGGTAATCAACAATTATTATTGCACGACAAACTTCATAAGCACCTATGTAACATTTATTGTTTCCCCGAGGAATGTTGAACAGCCGGTAGCATCCATTGACACGAAATATGGTTAGTTCAGCTGTACTTTCAATTGGCGACAAGATTTCACAGATATCAGCTCAGCGAAGTTGCCGGCCACGCAATAGCATTCATGGTTTGTTCAGAAAGCTGATGAGTGTTCGAAAATGTGGAGCTTACCCAGGCCAGCCACGCTGGCCAGCATCTCCTCGCTGACCACAGCCGCTTTTGGCGCAATTGCGGAAAAGTGAGCTGACATTCTCCTAATGCTTCTGTAGCTCAGGCAGGTCATTTCACAGTGCGCGATTGATGCTTAAAGCCCTAAATGTCGCGAAATTGGAAATGCTACGAGATAGTGTCGAGTCTGTTGTTCGCTCGGCATATGGTAGCTCTGTACAAGTCACAGCTGCTGCGACAACGCATGTGGGGACGCGATTCCTGAAAAGCCATACAACTGTGACAACTCCACCTGGAGTCCCAGTTAACTTGGACCAAGCTTCTAAAAAAGCCTAACAGTTGTAGAGAAATTGTACCGGCATAATAGTAGCGGTAGTTGTGTGTAAATACAACCAGTATGTTTCAATCACGAAGAATTAATTATTTGATTTTAATTAGCGAACATTTATATTATTGTTTGACTCGGAAACATATCAATTACAAAGTTGTAGGGCACCTCAAATAGCCTCCGAATCTAGCATTTATTTCGTGCTCAGCCTTTCCTCGTTGGTTTTTCCAATAAGAAAAACGGAAGCGCGCGAAACATCCAAAATATGAAGTAGATACGCGCTGACGTGCCACTGCTCAACCGCTCCCAATCGAATAGCCCCGCACACACGGCTGTACTAGCGGCGGCAGCTCGATACAGGGCTTGACGCTATGTGATGGTCGCGGAATCATCAGAATACACCGTTTACGCATTGATAAGCGTAACGGAGCCTTGGGGCGGGAGGGGTGATATTGAAGTCGCGAAACCATGACGGCCAACTTGGGAGTGTAATTTCACGCACGGATCTTGTTCTGTGGATAGGCGCGGCCGAAATGTATCTTCATTGTGTTCCGTTTAGCACTTGAAACAAAGCTTGCATGTATTTTAGCGGATCTGTACGACCAGCATATGCTGTTGTCGACTACGTAAATCATTTTTGCTTGACGTGTCAGTGAGATCTTAACGATACCACGCCAGTGACCTCTCCAAGAAGACAGTCATGCCCTTCATGAATGGTCGAAAGGGTAAAATGATCCTGGCTCTCGGGGCGGCGCAGGGCGACAAGAGAAAGGCAGCGAAGCTATTCCAGATGTGGCATCGTGAAGGACGCCCTTGTCTGTCAACAATACTTAGAACGAAGTCCTTTGCGAGACTGTTGGCTTCACAAGAACGCGACACGGATGGATGTTGTGGCTTTCTTTGCTGCTAAACCTGAAGGTAGTGCGCGCCACGCCAGTGCAGAGACCGGAACCTCGAAGTCATCACTGTGGAGGATAGTTAAAAAAAGTCCATACGCACCCGTAGCATTTACATGATCAAAAATTTGATGACCGAGATTTTGAAAACACACTAAATTACCAATTGTATTTCCACGAAATGTGAAGAACTGGACTTACTCATTGGCGTGCTTTGGAAAGAAGAGGCTAACTTCTCGAAAAATGCGCAAGTTAGTCTTCGAAACACGCACTACCGGAGTCATAGGATTCCCCACTGGCTGGCATGAACACCCCATCAATACCAGTAGTCGTTTAAAGTGTTATGCGGTATTTTTGATGGCAACATCATGGCACCCATGTTTTTTGACAACACACAAAAGACGCAACGATACGTCAACGGCAGCCTCAAGGACCGTGTAAATCAAGTCTCTTGAAACGCTACACTTGCCACCATCGGAACGTGTGGTTGCCGAAGTAACCACGTACTCCCAAGAAGATCAACCGAGCAAAGAACGTTTATTACATGTATCGCGTGCAATATATAGCACACAGCAAGAAAGAGGGGAAGGGACAAATAGAGTATAAGGGAAGAAAGTGATTACAGCAGGTGCGCCCAGCTTCATAGGCACCTGCAGTGCCATGACGATACAACAGTTTCAACCCGATGGTGCTCCTGCGCAAATTAGTAATCAGCCTCGAGCGTGGCTCGACAAGGTTTTTACTGGACAGTGGATTGGCCGGCACGGACCTGTACTCTGGCCTTCAAGGACGCCGGATATGACACCGCTGGACTTCTTCTTGTGGGCTAACGTGAAAGATCGCGTGTATAGCAGCGAAACTACCACACCAAACGTCTGAAAGGGAAAAATACGCCGAGTCTGCCGCGAGATTCCCACGTCGTTGGTCAAAGCTGCAAGAGCACAAGTGTTGGAAAGAAGCAAGTACTGTATTGCTTCAGACGGTAACCTGTTTGAGCCGGTGCTATAAATGGCAGTATATTATCACCGCACAATACTGGTGTAAAATGTAACAGTTTTACGCACTGTTGGGTACAGACTCTTTTCCTGGCATCACTAAGGTTCTACGACCACATCCACTCGCCGTCGCATTCCAGTTATGGTGCGCCGGGGCGCGTCTACAACGTTACCGCGCCCATCAGACAGGTTGCCGACACCCACCTGAGGGGCCGCCCGTCGAGCTATTGTCTTCCTCCCCCCCCCCCCCTGCTTGACTTTTCCCGAAAGTGCAATGGGAGGCTGGCAGATGTTCCAGGTAGTTGATCTTTGTCGCGATCAAAGATATTATGTGGCTCTGGAAGGTTGTTCGAGAACAACCCATCTCCTCCAGCTGAGCGCTTCCAGGCGAGGAGGCGACGCCGGAGGCGAGTGAACACATGGACAATGGAGCCCTTGGAGCGTCCCCATTGGCCGAATGTGACGGCACTTGCACGGGTACCTACCATTGGAGGAAAATGATCACACCTGAGCTGGCTCGAAGTTTGGCCGGGAATGACGTGACCACGAGAGACCGAAGGGCTTAAAAGCGAGACACAGGGACAAGAGTTTGTTCGTTCTTCTTGCCACGCGCCGCAGCGGCCGATCTGCTGCCGGCTGTCGATGACTTTATGACTATTCATTACTTTGTGTTATTACTGTAAATAATGTAAATAAACCTTCAGTTCGTAAAAGCCTCCTCAACGTCGTCCAACTCCCGCACTCAACGGCAAGATCTAATAAACTGGTGGCAACGGCAAGATGAACCTACCTTCGTCCAAAGAAGTCCTGAGGAACTGGGAACAGCGAAGAAGAAACAGCCTTCGACCCAGGAACTCACGAGGAACCAGGAACAGCGGACCGATGAATCGGGTGGTGTGGTGCTGCATCCGTGATTGAGCGCGTGTTTTTTTTTTTCCTTTTTATTCACGAGACTTCAAATTTTGCGTGTTTATTTTGATAGTTCTAGGAATCGGGAATTTGTTGCATATTTTTTGTTTCCACAAATTATTTAAGGAAAACAGTTCTAACCACCAGTTGGGGCAGCTGACATGGATCTTAGAAGGCTGACGAGGTCAGACTTGTTATCGTGCGACGAGTTGGGAGTTGAGGCGGACGAAAAGATGAAAAACAAAAGGCGATTCAAAATAGTGCCAATGATGATGAAAGCATTAAGATTACATGGTAGGTGATACAAGAAACACGGTAGCGTGAGCGTCAAGAACGTGAGAGTGAGCGTGAGCGTAAGCGAGAACGGGAAAAGCACGAGAAAAAAATGGCAAAGCTACAGGTTGAACTTCAGAAATCGCATCCAGCGGCTGGCATTGAAGGGGACAACCGTAGCAGATCATGCGAGGTCAAGCCATGTCGGATGAACCAGTGGAGGAAACCGTACAAGGTTGGAGAGGACATTGCCTTATTCTTCGTTCATTTCGAGAGAACTTGTTAAAGGTGTAATTTCGCTCAGGGCACCTGGTCTCAGTGGTTGGTGAATCTGTTGCCTTGTGAGGCAGCAAACGTAGTGGCAAGGTTAACGGCGAATGACGCAGAAGACTACGGCAAAGTAAAGGCAGCGCTGCTGAGGGGGTACCGAATCTCCTTGGAAGCTTTTAGGCAACTTTTCAGAGAAGAGAGCAAAAACAGCGACGAGTGCTATTCAGAGTTGCGTACGGGTTGAAAAGAAACCTTGTTGAGTGGCCTACGAAAGTAGAGACACAATTTTCGTAGAAGTCTACGAAAGTAGAGACACAATTATAGTGTGTATTTGCCTCGAACAATTCTACCGCAGCATTCCACAGTCAGTGAGGTTTTGGGTGCAGGATAGAGATGCCGTAGACACGGTAGATAAGGCGGCTCTGCTACCCGATGCATATGTGATGGGACGAAAACTCACTACCGACGACGAGCGTTCAAATCAAAGGGATAATCCGAGAAAGTATATCCACCACAAAAAACAGACACAGGTAAACGCTACCGACTGGGCCGAGTCGATGAAAAAAACTCAGGAAGGGAACAACGGTGAAGGAGTTAGGAGCTCTCCGGAGGAGGAGACAAAGAGGGCTGATATGGGAGAGTTCGAGAAGAGGCGACCGGTCAGATGTTATCTGTGCCAGGGCCTAGGTCACTATGCCTCGGATTGCAAAATAAGCCGGTAGTGCTTTCCTACGTGGTCGGACGCGACGAAAGCTTGGAGCTTCTCCGTCCACACCACCAGGAGCTACAGATTAGCGGAGAATCTTGTAATGTATTAAGGGACAGTGGAGCAATTATGGACCTAGTTCATAAACGCCAGGGACTATACAGGGAAGGTAACTTGGATCAAGTGAGTGCTAGAGGAACACAGCGTGTGTCTGCCAATAGCACGAGTGACAATTTCCGGCCCTTTCGTAGAAGTAGACAGCGAGGCAGGTGTTTTGAAGGCGCTACCAATGGACTACCTTTATCTCTTTTAAAACCCTTCGGAGCGTTTCTTACTGGAGTGCGGTCAGGACTTCGGAGAAGGAAGGGTGCAGGCATTAACCCGCTCGCGAGCACACCAAATCGCCGCTCAGCTGACCGAGGATTCCAGCGCAGCGGTGGCGGAACGCAAGGAAGCGCCTTTCCTAGTAAAACCTCGGACAACGGAGGAAAAAGAAAACAGTGAGACAGCAGAGGTGCAATTAAAATGATCCCCGTGCAAAACTCGCGTAGCGAAGAAAGATCGTCAGTGGAAGTAACAGAAAGGGAGAGCAGCTATGTGCTTTCACCTGCCTCTGGGGGCTTTGACAGGCTTCTCCAGGTGGAGAGGGAGTCGCTCAGCGCGGAGCACCAGAGCGACCAGACCCTGACACGTTTACACTACAACGCGAAAGAGAGCACAGCTAGGCGCATCGTTACCGTCCACGAAAAGGGAGGACTGCAGTATAGACACTACCGAGATCGTAGAGGCCGTATCCTCGATCAGTTAATCATTCCGTACAGTTATCGGGCGGATCTCCTGACTTTGTGTCACGCAACTGGCTGGTCGGGCCATCTAGGAATCAACAAAACGAAGGAGAGGCTCTTGTTAGATTATTACTGGCGAGAATGCTTTGAAGATGTGGAACGTTATGTAAGGTCCTGTGACACGTGTCAGCAAGTGGGGAAGGCGGGAGATAAACGAAAGGCACTTTTAAAGTTGGTTCCCTTAATAACAGAGCCATTCAGTCGGCTGGCGATCGACACAGTCGGGCCTTTGCAGCCGAGCAGATCAGGGTGCAACTACCTTTTGACAAGGCTCTGTCCCGCCACGAAGTGTCCTAAAGCGTTTCCTTTGAAAAAAATGAGCTACGCCGAGATAGTCGACACCTTGTTGTCCGCGTTTTCGCGAATTAACTTTCCTGCAGAGATTCAGGCAGACCAGGGGACGGTATACACAAGTAATTTAACCACGACGTTCCTAGTAAGGTGTAGAGTGCGGCTGATACAAAACTATGTGTACCATCCACTGTAAAACAGCGGTGAGAAGATGCACTCAGTGCTTAAGAGAGTGTTACGTACATTGTGCTATACGTGCATTGTGCCGTCTGGGAGGACTGTTCGCCCGCAACCCTGTTCGCGTTGAGAACGGTCCCACATAACGCCACGGGGTTCACTCTTTCCGAGCTGGTGTATGGTCGTACGATCGTACGATCCGTGCCCCCCCTCAGAATGTAAGAGAAATGTGGGAAGGAATAGGTGAAAGCCAGACGGTGGTGAGTTACGTTTTAAGATTGCTGGATCGCCTAAGTGTTTCACGCGAACTGGTTGAAACAAACCTAAAAGAGGCCCAGGAAACCGCCATGGCGTACTATGAGAGAAATGCGCATAAGCGAACATTTAATGTAGGCGACAGAGTCATTATCCTAAGGCCATCATGAAAAAACAAACTTCAGGTACAGTGGGACGGACCCGTAAAAGTTATCCAGAAGATATCGGAGACTAACTACACCCTAGAAGTTCCCGGAAAGAGGAATAAAGGAGTCATTTATCACTGCAATTTAATGAAATCTTATTGTGCAAGGGAAGAGGTTGCGAAGATCGTGGTAAACCCGTCTGAAGAAGTAGCGTTCTAACTTCCAGTTTTAGCGACAATGACAGATGCGGAACGCTCCATAGAGGAAAACCTGAATCTGTCTGTAAATCGACTGGCTCTCGATGCCGATCGAGTAAGTGACCTACGGATACTCTTTGAGGAATTTCGCCAATGTTTCAGTAACTCGTCGGGGAGAACGACATTCATTACTCATGAGATTAGGGCGACATCAGACTAGCCCATCCAATCCAAGCCGTACCGGGTCTCACCTCGTCAGCGAGAAATAATGGAAGTAGAAATCCACAGAATTCTTGAGTTGGGAATCATTGAACCAGTAAACAGTGATTACACTTCCCCGATTATTCTCGTATAGGCGAGCGGGAAAGAGCCGCGTCAATGTGTGGACTATAGGAAATTTAATTCGATTACAAGGGATCAACTTTATCCTATAGCTAACATAGGAGAACGAGTTAAACGGGTGGGTGGAGCCCGGTACATTTTAATAATCGACTTAGTTACGGCGTACTGGCAGGTGCCCATGTCAGAACGCTCAAGTCGCTATGCGGCATTCACTTCCCCGCTTGGCATATTTCGAGCACTAATGTTATGTTTCGGGCTTAAGAACGCACAATTTAGCTTTTCCAAGCTGATGGGTATTGTTTTGAAAGACCTACAAGATTACGCGATCGCCTACTTAGGTGATGTGGCCATTTTTTATACCAGCTGCAACGATCACATGGAGCACTTAAGGAAAGTGCTGGCAAGTCTACGAGACGCGGGTCTCACGGTAAAGACTGAACAGTGCAACTTCGGGTTTTCGCAAGATACCTACCTAGGGAATGATGTAGGACAAGGAACGCGGCAGCCCTCCGAACAAAAGATAGGGCCTATCACTATAACGTTCCTTAACCGCGAACTGAGACAAATGTCAGAGCCTTTCTGGCGCTCGTGGGATATGACCAGCAATACATCCCAAATTTCTCGCGGGTAGCAAGTCCCCCTGACCGACACCCTCCGAAAGGCAGAGCCCGAAAAAGTTCGACGAAATGAGGCCGAAGAAAGCGCATTTCAGGACCTGAAACAGGTTCTGAGCTCAGGAGCAGTGCTTCGGACCCCCGCTTATTCAAAGGAAGGTGCCTCAATGTAGCGCGCCGCCGTACGGCGACGCGCTACATCGGGGCACCATATAGTATCGTGCAGTGTGACGCTGGTGACAGATGGTTCGGAGCCGTCCTCATCCAGGTAGGCAAAGACGCGGAGGAGCATCCGGTACTGTATGCAAGCCGAAAATTTACGTGCAGAGAGGAGGAGTGCAGCACTTCCGAAAAAGAATTACGCTGCTTAGTTTGGGTGGTCCAGAAATTATCGTGTTATCTGTTTGGAGCGAAATTCACTTTCGAGACCGACCACTGTGCTCTGACCTGGCTCAGACGCATGTCCTCTAAGAACGGGCGTTTGCTCAGATGGAGTCGTATTTTCCAGGAAAATAACTTCACCGTCAATTACAAAAGGCGCAAGTTAAATGGGAACGCGGATGTTTGAGCCGGTTGTTTCGGTAAACCGACATATTACCTTCCTTTCTTTCTCTAACGAGGTAGGAAGTGTTATTATTGGTTGGAAGCCATACTGGTTTAAAACGTTGCTTCTGTATAGCTATAAAACTTATTTTCATAATTGTTTACCTTTTCCCGTTTCTTTTGCAACGACAATACTACTCTGTCCTTGTCGGCGTTTGGGGAGATATGGAAAGCTGTTTAGAAAGGTGGTTGGAACTGCTTTATCAAACTTGGGAAAAAGAAAACCCAGGGTTGATTTCGACATAGTAATAGCCTGGCGAGTCAAGGGTAAAAAGCCTCCGCTTGCAGGTGGTGCAGCCCTATGTTGTTTCATTTGTTTTTCGTACGTTCTCCAAGGCCCAGGATCCAGAAATTCGTCACACTAGGCTCGTCACCAGTACACTACATGTTCCATCAGCATTCCTCATGGGCAGCGAATTGAGTTCACTGGCCATTCCGAAATTCCGGGGCGAGGAGGAGCTGTTGGATGCGGACCTTTTTCCTGGCATCACTAAAGTTCCGCGACCACATCCACTCGCCCTCGCATTCCAGTTATGGTGCGCCGTGTTGCTTTTACCACGTTACCGGACCCATAAGACAGGTTGGCGACCCCCACCTCAGGCACCGCACGTCGAGCTATTGTCTTCCCCCCCCCCCCCCCTGCTTGACTCTTCTCGAAAGTGCAACGGGAGGCTGGCACGGTTCCAGGTAGTTGATCTTGGTCCCGAGAAAAGCTGTTTTGCGACTCTAGAAAGTCGTTTGGGAACAACTCGTCTCCTCCAGCTGAGCGCTTCCAGGCGAGGAGGCGACGCCGGAGGCAAGTAAACCTTCGGACAATGGAGCCCTTGGTGCGTCCCCATTGGCCGAATGTGACGGCAGTTGCACGGGCACCTACCATTGGAGGAAAATGATGACACGTGAGCTGGCTCGACGATTGACCGTAAATGACGTGACCCCGAGACACCGAAGGAGGTAAAAGAGAGAGACAGGGAGAAGAGTTCGTTCTTCTTGCCACGGGCCGCAGCGTCCGATTTGCTGCCGGCCGTCAACTATTTCACGACTGTTTTTTACTTCGTGTTATCACTTTAACTAATGTATATAAACATTCAGTTCGCAAAATACTCCTCAACCTACTCAACGTATGCAACGGCAAGATCTAATAGCACCTTCATAATGTCTCCCTGTCCTTACATAAAAAAGAAACCTTTCCATAAAGATAAATATAGGCAAAAAACTGCTTTGTTTTTCCTATTCGCCGGAATTCAAGATAGAAAGGGTAAATGACTAAACCAGTTGTACCTTTGGATGTTTGCTTGTGGGCCGCTGAGGCAGCTTTTGTGCTATTGGTACACTTTCTTATTTAAATAAGTGCCTGAGTAGCTCTTTTTTGTTTTGTACCGATAGCTGCCTCTTTTTTTCTTTTTTTGTGCTTTTTTCCGCACCGCCTATTTTAACATTGGTCGACTTTCTTTTGTAGCTTTGTTTCATGATACGCGAAGGTTAACTAAATCCCAAGTGCCTCATTATTTATTTATTTATTTATTTATTTGTAATATACCTTAAAAGGCCCCTACATGGGGATTGAGTAAGGGGGTGTTGGAATCTCAGCGATGACTCCCGTTATTGCAATCGCACCGCTGGCACGAGTTGTTGCAAATGGGTCGCAAGCCCGAAGGGCAGCGTTGGCCTGGCGGCCTGGGGCACAACTGGAAACATCCGAAGGTCCCGGCAAAGCATGAGTCGACTGGTAACAGAACAACTTGTTTATTCTAGCATCGCAAAAGAGCGGGCGGTCGTGGTCGACCGAAGTGGAGAGACGGGAGAGCACGTTACTCGACAGAAGAAATCGGAGCCTCTCCCTTGACGTCCGGGGGCAGCTGCTCTTATACTCTCCGAGTTGAGGGCAAGAGGGAACGCCTCGATAGAGGCGCACGTGACTGGGCACGGACACGCGGAGAGACATGTTGAGACGAGTGTAGTGACGCATCCGCCGAGCCGGCGCCGGTCAGGCCTCCTCGCTTCACATTTGGGGAGCTCCTCTCCCCGGCTGCCGCGCTTTGACAAGCGTGGGCACGAACATGCACACACACACACACGCACACTTGAAGACACGTAGCACTGAAACATGCCTGGACGCGCTTGGCGGGGAGGCGTATCGGCGGCGCTGAACGGGCCAAAATGTCCGCCGCTTTGAACGAAGCCCCGGCATCCGTTGCATCCGCGCCGGCTATACCGCGCGTCGTAGGCGAAACGTAACAGACCGCCCCGCCGGGGGAAGGAGATCCCGATGGTCAGGGGACTGAATCCGCTGTCCGGAGGGATGTCGCTCGATGATGCTCATAACCGAAGTCGGTCGTCCCTCGGCGTTTCTTGAGCGCAGCGCACAGAGAAGGCCTCGTTCTCACGTTCAGGTTCACACAGGACACTGCAAAGTGACTTCGGGAGAGTTGCCATTTTTCTCTCGTTCCCGGCAAGCGTTAGAACTACGCCGAAACTCAACCGCTCCGTCAGCAAGCACGGCACAACCCTCACCAAGTCCTGCCAGGCTCTTTCCCCTTTTATACTACTGCCTAGTTCCTTACAGTAGTCTAGCAGCACTCAGAACGCGTCCACAAATTGGAAAATTGCACTAGAAAGCACGTCATCACTTTGAAACACTACACAAAAGCAATATGTTAAAAATCCTGCCTCAGGAAGAAAAACATCAGTAACAAATAACTTTGAGGCTGATTCTTACGTTAGGGGCTTCGACTTAAGCCATCGGCGTTACCGTTGAGACTCCCCTTTTTGTAACGCACCTCAAAGGAATATTGTTGCAAAGCGAGGCTCCAGCGCAGGAGGCGGCCATTTTTGGGAGAGATGGTCTGCAGCCATTGGAGAGGGCAGTGATCCGTCTCGAAGCATGCGAAGCGGAGAACGCAGCGAGCGACCGTACACTAGCTCAGCTGGCGAAAACTCCGTAGCCGCATGCGGCGCGGTCTTTAATGCCAACATCACCCCAGGCAGGCACAGCTCCCAGTCAGTTTGTTGTTCAAACCACAATGCTCTCAACACGCGCTTCATGATGGAGTGGAGCTTCTCAACGGAATTCGACTGTGGGTGGTACACTGAGCTGTCTAACAGCTTCACCCCACACCTTTCGAGAAAGGCTGTCGTCAAAGGGCTAGCAAACACTGTGTCCTGATCTGATTGGATTTCCGCAGGAAAACCAACTCGCGCAAATATCGACAGCAGTGCATTGACTATCTCAACTGAGCCGAGTTCTTTAAGCGGCACTGCTTCAGGGAACTTTGTCGCTGGGCAGATCACAGTCAAAATGTGTCTGTGCCCCGTGGTTGTTACCGGCAGAGGTCCTACTGTATCAATAACGAGCCGTCTAAAAGGCTCCGTAATGATAGGTACCAACTTCAACGGCGCCCTCGATTTGTCCCCTGGTTTGCCCACCCGCTGACAGGTGTCACATGTCCTCACAAAGTGGTCTGCGTCCCGAAAACACCCTGGCCAATAGTACTCTTGCAAGAGACGGTCCTTAGTTTTCTTAACTCCTAGGTGTCCGGACCGCGAACTCCCATGCGACAAGCGCAACAGATATTGACGGTAGCACTGAGGCACGATCAGCTGATCGAACTCCACTCCCCTGCGGTCTAGATACTTCCGGTACAGGATCCCACCTCTTTCCACAAAACGAGCATTTTTCTTGGCGATACGTACCTTCCTTGACATTGCAGCGTATGTTTTCTAGGCTGCCATCCTTTTTCTGCTCGGCTATCAAAGCCGACCGGCTGACTTTTAGCAACCTATTGAGTCCATCTGACGTAAGCGCGATGAGCAAATCTGCAGATAGCTCTTCTAACTTTCCCGTGTCGGGCATTTCCTCTCCAGTATCTGGTGCCTTTAACGCTACAGGCTCAATTTTATTCAGTTCGGGCGTGCTCTGAATATCAGCTTGCTGCGCCTCTGACCCTTTCTCATTGTTCGACACCGTCGGCCCCGCAACTACCGCCTTTGCAGCGAGCTCCCGAACATTCGATCTGGTTAAGGCCTGAAGGCTAGCCTCACCAAACAAAAGCCCCTTCTCGCGCAGGAGGTGATCGGACCTGTTCGAAAATAGGTACGGGTACTGGGGGGGGGGGGGGGGCAGCATAGATGACACTGCCGCCTCCGTCTCAAGTGCTCCGAAAGGTCCTTCAATAAGCACTTTTGCTACGGGCAGACACACGCTATGAGCTTCCACGGCTTGCTTGATCCATGCGCACTCGCCCGTGAACATATCGGGTTCTACGTAAGAGGGGTGAACTACATCCATTGTAGCTGCGGAATCGCGAAGCACTCGGCACTCTTTCCCGTTCACGAGGAGGTCTCACATGTAAGGCTCGAGAAGCTTCATGTTCTCGTCAGTGCTGCATAATGACAAAAACAAGACTTTTGTTTTTGTTTCTGGACACTGCGCCGAAAAGTGACCCGGCTTCTGGCACGTATTACACACGCGCGCTTGCCTCGCCTCGAACCGCTTTCTGCGTTCGGCTTCGGTTGCCGCCGTCTCCTTACGTTCAGTCGGACTGTTTTCACTCGCATCCGAACTACGTGTGTCCCCCCTTGCTCTCATGGGCGTGAACTTTGGCCTCTCAAACTTGGAGCCAAATTCACCCTTGTGACCGTCCTTAGCTCCGCGAGCCCGACGCGTCACAAACTCCTCGGCTAGCTCAGCGGCTCTAGCCACCCTACTAACGTCTGGCCTATCCAAGACCCAGTAACGCACGTTCTCAGGTAACCGACTATAAAACTGTTCCAGCCCGAAACACTGCAGAACTTTCTCGTGGTCACCAAACGCTTTCTCTTCTTTGAGCCACTCCTGCATGTTTGACATAAGCCTGTAGGCAAACTCTGTATATGACTCACTTTTGCCTTTCTCATTTTCCCGAAACTTTCGACGGAACGCCTCCGCTGACAGCCTGTACTTTTTTAGCAGACTCGATTTCACTTAGTCGAAATCCTCTGCCTCCTCTCTCTTCAAGCGAGCGACTACGTCGGCCGCCTCGCCGGGTAACAAAGTGAGCAAGCGCTGTGGCCACGTTTCCCGAGAGAACCCCTGCTTCTCGCACGTTCGCTCAAAGTTAACCAGGAACAAACCAATGTCCTCTCCAAGCTTAAACGGCCGCATCAGGTCAGTCATATTGAACAATACTCGTTCTCCTGCACCGTGTGCCTGACTTCCATTACGAGCGCGTTCCATCTCTACCTCGAGACGCTTCATTTCCAAAGCGTGTTGACGGTCGCGCTCCTCTTTTTCTTTCTCTTTTTGCTCTTTTCGTTCGCGCTCCTGTCTTTTTGCCGTCTCCCTCTCCTGAATGGTTTCAAGGCATTCCGACAGCTCGTCATCCTCAGCTTCTAACTCAAGAATAGCCCTTAGCAGTTCTGGTTTTCTGAGTTTGTCTGAGACATCCAGACCCAACTCTCTTGCAAGCTCCAGCAATTTCGGTTTGCGCAACGACTTCAAATCCATGGCTGCTCTGAATGCTGCTTTCTCTACTGCCTCCCTTTGTCTTGCCGCAAACTAACCCGGCAGCAACGACAACCACAATTACCAGCTCTGTTTCTGACACTAAGAAAAGCCTGGCAAAACTCAGAAGAAGAAAGTCCCGCACTCACCAAACCTCGCAGCCAGGAATTGAACGCAGTCGTTCCGCTGCAGGCAACCAGTCATCGCACAGGGCTCGTTGCACTGCTCCCGGATGGTCGTTGTGCTGCTCAGCATACAGTCAACTGCATATGTTCGCTGCTGGCCTCCGTTGTCGCGATCTCACCGCTGGCAGACAGTTGTTGCAACCTCAGCGCTGACTCCCGTTATTGCTATCGCACCGCTGGCACGTGTTGTTGCAAATGGGTCGCAAGCCCCAAGGGTAGCGTTGGCCTGGCGGCCTGGGGCACAACTGGAAGCATCCGAAGGTCCCGGCAAAGCATGAGTCGACTGGTAACAGAACAACTTGTTTATTCTAGCATCGCAAAAGAGCGGGCGGTCAGGTCGACCGAAGTGGAGAGACGGGAGAGCACGTTACTCTACAGAAGAAATCGGAGCCTCTCCCTTGACGTCCGGGGGCAGCTGCTCTTATACTCTCCGAGTTGAGGGCAAGAGGGAACGCCTCGATAGAGGCGCACGTGACTAGGCACGGACAGGCGGAGAGGCATGTTGGACGAGTGTAGTGACGCATCCGCCGAGCCGGCGCCGGTCAGACCTCCTCGCTTCACACTTGGGGAGCTCCTCTCCCCGGCTGCCGCGCTTTGACATGCGTGGGCACGAACATGCACACACACACACACACGCACACTTGAAGACACGTAGCACTGAAACATGCCTGGACGCGCTTGGCGGGGAGGCGTATCGGCGGCGCTGAACGGGCCAAAATGTCCGCCGCTTTGAACGAAGCCCCGGCATCCGTTGCATCCGCGCCGGCTATACCGCGCGTCGTAGGCGAAACGTAACAGGGGGCATACAATCAAGTACATACAATCCAGTAACAACAATAATAAAAAAAAAAAACAGCAGCCAAGTGCAGAGCCTAAAAGTTAGAGAAACATATTAGCTACATAAAGCTGCATATGAGTACAATGAAAAGGAGCTCTGTAAGTTTGTAACAAACGTATAACAGTGCAAGAAAAATGCAGAAAAAATAACACAGAACAGTGAGTGTGATATTTATGATTAACAAGGGTTAAGCGAGTTCAGTGAGTGCTTGAATTTTTCACGATCAGTTTCCGCAACTATGTTGTCGGGGAGGTTCTTCCATAGCCGAATGGCACGGGGGATTGCAGACGAGTTAAATGCTTCTGTTTTACCGTAGATGCGCGTGAAGCTATGATGATTGTATAATCTGTGCGACGTGTGCGTTGACGTTTCTAGGTGTAGGGAACGTTTGTTAGTGTGGTGGGCGTATTTATTAGATAATGACAAAAGGGCTATGTCGCGACGATTACTCATCAGCAGCTGAAGTGAAAGGTGAATCGTTATTTGAGTTACGCTAGAAGGGTAGTCATTATTCCGGGAAATGAAACGTGCGGCTCTATTTTGGATTGATTCCAGCATGGTAATTAAGTAATTTTAGTGGGGAGACTAGACTGGAGCGGCGAACTCAAGTCGAGGGCGAACAAATGTTTGAAATGCGAGCTTGCGGATAAGTGGAGGTGAGTTCCGAAAGTTACGCCGCAGGTGACCCAGTAATCGAGAAGCACTGGAACAGATGGTGGTAATGTGAGAAGTCCAGGAGAGGTTTGTTGAAAGATTTACGCCTAGATATTTAAATGATGAGGTCCGAGATATTGGGACATTTTTAAAACAGTAAGAATAGTCCAAGTAAATGCGTTTGCGGGTGAAGGACATCACTTTACATTTTGAATAATTTAGAGTCATTAGCCAGGTGTCACCAATAAATAATTTGGTTAAGATCATTTTTGGAGGATCAGGTGGTCATCGGAGGTGTTAATAGAACGATAGATAATGCAATCGTCAGCGAAAATGCGCATGCATGATGATAAGTTATTGGGTATGTCATTAATGTATATCAGAAAAAGTAAGGGACCAAGAACGCTTCCTTGTGGTACGCCGGATGAAACATCTGAAAGGGGCGAGAAGCTATTAGCGAAAGTAAACTGCTGCCTCTTAGACAGAAAATTTCGAAGCTTGGATAGAGTTAGTGAATCAAGTTTTAATGGTGATAACTTCAAAAACAGGTGACAATGAGCTACGCGGTCAAAAGCTTTAGAAAAATCCAGAAGGATGCTGTCAGTTTGAAGGTTTGAGTCAATGTTAAAATGTAAATCTGGCATAAATTCAAGCAGTTGCGTTTCACACGACAAACCTCTCCTGAAATTATGTTGATTATGAAAAAAAAAGTTGTCCGATTCTAGATGTTGGTAAACATGAGATGCAATAATATGTTCCATCATTTTACAGCATATGCATGTTAGTGATATCGGTCAGCAGTTCTCGGCTAAGTTTTTGTCAGCGTCTTTGAAAGTGGGTATGACTTTGGCTGTTTTCCAATCTTGGGCTACCTGACCTGTCATTAAAGATTGATGAAAAATGTGAAAGAAAAACTTGCTAGATACTGATACTGCATTTTTTAGTAATTTATAATTACTATTGTCAATACCTGCTGAACACAAAACTTTCTAGTTATTAATAAGCTGAACAATAGCATCAATAGTAATGTCAATAGGTTCCATGTACCGGTAATCTAGGTCTGCAACAATGGGCAAATTAGTGACACTTTCTTCCGTGAATACGGATTAGAAAAATTTATTAAAAACTTCAGCACACTCACTGTTAGGAATAAGAGTGTTGTTTTCTTTATTGTGTAACGAGATGTCATTTGTAACGAGATGTCATATTGTGTAACGAGATGTCATGTCAAAAGAGCACAACGTTCTTGCGCCCGCAGATGCTCACGCTTATCGCACCACGCTGGTCAGGTCGCGAAACCTCTCGAGCTATCCTACATGACGAAGCCTTTACGATGTGACAATAAGCGAACACAGCCGAATTTCTTTCCAAGGTTGCTTGGAGGCGCTTGAGTAGCGGCGCGCGAGCGCGCATCTATTTCATATTTCGTGTGTATCGCGGGTTTTTCTTGGAAAAGACAACAAGGCGCACATCAGCACGAATGAATGCTTGATTCAGAGGTTACTTATGGTGCCCTAAACTTTGTAATTGACATGTTTGCCATTCAAGCAATAAGTAAAAATTTGACAAGTAACAGGAAAAATAATACTGCGTAATGAAAAAAATCCCGGTTGTAAGTACACACGACTGCCGCTCCTATGCTGTCGATATGATTTCTCTAGAGCTATTGTGGTTCTTTTAAATGTTGGTACAAGTTCAGTGGGAGACCCGGCATTTTTAGGAAAGCTTCCTTGTGCTGTTGAGAGTTTTGCTAGATGCTGTCACAAACAACGTTTGCTCGCATTCAACTCGAGACTACATCAGCGCAACGTGTCGACTACCACTCATCCCCCACCTAGAACGCGAAAAAGTATCTTAGCACGCATAAGCAACGCTACAGAAAAATTCTCGAAACCCAAGTCGAGCGTTTGAACTTTGACACAAAAGACGATCATGCCTCGGTGTCAAACTGTGCACTCTGTTTATCTTTACTCTTCTTCAACAAAAGCGACCCCAGTAGCCTCCCCATTGTCCCCGTTGTGGGAATACTGATATAATTTACACTCTTAGTTAAATCTTCTGGCTTTTTGTAACATGCAATAATACCCCCATTGGTGTAAGCACTATATCTGTGTAAAAATGAATCCATATTTCGTATTTGAATGTATATAGCGTAAACAATATTCTTTTTTCCTCTTTAGACGACGTTTCAGCAACTGCTGAAAAGCAAACCATATCATTTTTAGAACGTCCTTCGTGCGAGGTTGTGTAGCTGATTGTAGTTTTATTTGGTTCGTCGCAAGCATTACGTTTTTCCTAAAGGGCACATGCTATAAAACGCATTTACTTTTTTCGCCCTGTTGTCGGAGAATATTTATTGGCAACATAGTAAGAAATTAGATATTGAATTAAGCTAATGATAGTATTATAACAATATTATTAGGTTTAGGCACATATAGAAAATACACAAAAGGCGATGGCAGCTGCCTCTGAGTTGGGCAGAACGCTTGCTTGCTTTTTTTTAGAAAGTAGAATACATAACAATAAAAATTATGGACGCTACCCAGTTAGTGCGGCGCAAGAGTCAGTAACCTTAAGAATATATATGGTGGTGGTCCATCTGGTATAGTCGGCACCCGACAAACGATGTCCACTTCCACGCTTTTTTTTATTGTGGCTTACGCTTCCAGACCTTAAAGTTGTGTATTGTGCTTAGTGACGAAACGGTAGTTTTTCGAATCACACAACGACCACCTGATGGCCGCACCAGCAAAACGTAAAAGCGTGGCCACGGGCCTCTAAAGTTTGCTCGTGGGCCGCACATTGCATAGAACTGCTCCACGAAAGGATTAAATAGAAGGACACCAACTATTCTTTGTCTGCCACACTTGGAAAGCGCCTATCAATGTACGAAATATATGTGACGTAAAACATTGTGAAAAACAATAAAAGGGGTTACCTGGCTACCTGCCGATTATAATTGGGATTTCACACACATCCCCGGTATTCAAGAATGTCTCCATGTTAGTATCGCCTCCGTGCATGAATCTGCCGAACTGAGGCACATTGCTTGGAATTATTTGTCCCGATGAGTCTCGGATTCACTGGGTGTGCCGGAAACATCTATGACGTTTCTCTACAAATTTATATATTGCACACGGTGATTTAATTGGTGTGCTTGTGCTCCCTTTCCCATTGAAATGCAGGTAGTGTGGTATCCTCGGCAGGGAACACTAATTATTGCGTCTACCTACTTGATTAGGACGTCCGAATCACTTGTGCTGAAAACTGTTCTTTATTATTTTAAAAGTGCGAGAGCATTGAGAGTAGCATATTTATTTTATGCGCATCATGCGTCAAGCTGCTCCTGCAGCAATCGTTCATGACGGGTGTGCGTCCGCGTTCACAAAAGCTCCTAAACAAAACGCTCGACCTCCTGGTAACTACACCGTTTCAAATTTATTCCATGCACTTGCCTACTGGACGCCAAAAATGTGCCGTAGGTTCATGAGACTCATTTGTTTTGACACGTGTCTTAGGTCATAGATCTGTGTATGATGCACGCAATTCTACTATGTAAGGGTTAGACATTTTTCTAGAACAATCGATGGTGCTGGTTATCAATTTCTGCCACGTTGTATACACTGAGCCCTTGCAAAAAACAAACAAGCCTGACAGGTCTGGTCACATTTGTGTGGCATCAAAATATTGATAAATGTATGTTTAAACAAAGTTCAGCCGCGAGGATGGAAAGTGTACGGGGTTGTACAAAAAGATATGGACGGATCCCACATACTGTGAAAATTGACGTAACCGAAGCTCAGTGTGCTCTTTGCTTTGATTGACATTAATTAGCGGTGATGTTGTCAGCAAACGTGTAATTTTAAGTCGAATACGAGAGTGGTGAGTTGATGTTACACGCTACCTTACACGCACCACTGCTGCTTTTCTGCCTAGTCCGCAGAACACAAAGGGGCACCTGTTTAAATGGGGCGTTGTTGTGCGCCATTGCTCATAATGCCTGAGAGGGTTGAGCATTATGGTGGCCGCACATGGCACATCGCATCGTGGCGATAGTGTAAGTTTTGTGAATTGCGAGGCTGTACGTAATATAACTAATATATTTGTTTGTACACAATCTGTACATACATTCACCGTCTGCACCTCATTTCGATCCTGGGTGTCCTCGACGGTGAGCGCACGTTTTGGAGTCAATTTTCTGACGCAATTATATGTGCTTTATTCGCATACGTGGCAGCACGCTGTAGAGACGCCATCTCCAAGCGTTGCCTTCACGGTATGCACGATTGCAAACTTTAAACTATCATTGGCAAACAGGTGACCTCGACAGCCCAGCAGCTGCACTTTTGTCGCATAGTGCAGCAAACACAGCACGTGCCATACGCAAAAACTATACATCCGAGCCCGCGGAGGCGCTGACCAGGATGCGCGGAGGCAAGCGCCACGTTTTAGTGTTGCCAGAATCCCAGCCGCGCACGCGAGCATCCTATAGCATCCTAAAGTTCCTATACCTTCCGATAAGTACCGCCATTTCTCTCTCCACTGCCACCGGCTCTCCTAAACAGTTCTTTTTTGTTTTTTTACCTTTTTCTTGCGAAAACAAGTCGACGGTCACGCCCCCTTGATAGTGGCCGTTGGAGCTTTCAGGCCGGGAGCGTGCCGCCTCTGCTGCTCATTCCGTCCATGGCTGTTTTTCCACATGTGGCTGCGTGGAACGCTTCGCTATAAATTGATGCAGTTTCCCCTCAGCTGTGGCGCAGAATCAGCCGGTGCAAATCGGCTCATTTCCGTACCGCTACATGACGTTGCAAGACTTGCGGCAAGCCACGCACGATTCGGAGCGTCCCTGAAATGCCATTTCGTTTCTTATCGCGTCCTTTCTTGTCGCTTCAAGCGCAGCGATTCATTGTATATGGCGCGGATGTCGCATAGTTCATCAAAAGTAGTTTAAAATTAAAATGTGCGGAGACTCCATGCTGGCTACTGCGCCACCCACAAACATTTGCGTGGCTGCGGTGGTGTTAAGCCGCGTCGCTTCAGTGTTCGCGGCTACTCGGGTTACTGACTGCGACGGACTGGAAAAAATAGTGGAATGGTTCCACTAATTTGCACTTTCGACCTTCGATGCATTTTCTTTTTTAAGGAACTAAAAGGAGAATTCACACTTATGTAACCTCTTTTCGCCCTTCCACGGAACAATGTGTGCACCCCGTTCACCATTTTCGGCTGTACGGCGAAGCTTGCACTCATATCGTGCGGCTCCGAGAACCTTGATGGGCCTTTCCGCGATTGTTGATGATCGTGATAGTTGATATTCATGAAAAGCATTCGCTGCAAAACGACCTAGCTATTGTGTTGTGAAAGTAGAGACCCGTACGACTGCTTATTCACTTTCCCGTCACTGCTAGTGCCGGAAATATCGCTCGTTCGCGCTCAGTGCTCTCAAAACAACTCCAATTTAAACTGCGGTGTTTTCCACTGACGCTCCGACCCGCGACTTGCTTGTTACGCTCACAGCAAAAGCTTCACACATTGAAAAATAGCTGTGCATCGTCGTAACTATTCCCACATGGAAGTTCAATTTAGGCGACTATGGTTGAAGAATACAAACGGAGCACATACATAAGTTGTTGGGCAAGGGGTTGAACAATAAGGCTATGCCTACGGACAGCAAAGTTAACGCTTGAACTTCAAAACGAAAACCAGCTTTTTAAAGATAAATCATTTCAATAAAAAAATAAAGGTACGCACCACGAAAGCTATATGCATACCTATGCTTACCTTCAGGGCAGAGTTCGCTACCACGTTTTAACAAGGCATATATAAGAGATGGTTATAATAGCCCTAGAAAGCTGCATGCATGGCGCTTAAACTTTAAGTGTCTTTAAACAAATGAGCTATTAAAACCTTTTTATTACTAAAACAATGTAGCACAAGATCTGCAAACATTGTCTCCCAAAGCCTCAACCATGCACACGGTCATTCTATTTCAGTGCTGTGTTCCGAACACATACTGCGAGCATGCAGTGGCTGCAGTGCGATGAAGAATAAAGATCCCACTCAACGAGCATGCGTTTCCATAAGATGTTTTATTTCCATACTTTTATGCAACACGAGATATACAATAAGTACAGCAAAAATGAAATTGAGCCTCTAAAAGTCTTTTTGAACAAAGAATGGGCGCATCGTAGGCAGCGGGTACTTTTATATTCTTCGAAACGCTACTGAAGAACAGAAACGATGATTCAGAACAAATAAATAGGTTGTAAACAATGTCACTGCGAAGATAACGAAAACTCATGCAATAAGGACACAAATAGCCATGAGACCATACAATAGCAAAACTACCTTTGCAAAAGCAAACCAGGACTAACTGAATGATCTGTAGAAGTCTTTTAGTGCAAATACAAATACAATGACTAAAAATGAACACACAGAGTTATAACACACGAAAGGCACATGTCCTTTTGTTGTAAGAATCATTTGTTAAATGACAACCATGGCGGATACCATGTGCAGTGAACTGTCATTGTTTAAAAAAACACTAGTAATTAAAGTACAAGGCGACCACTGCAAGGACGGCGAACACACATATTTTCCTACACTGGCTTCATACATTGCAAGATAAATACAGTGTAAACATGCGCATGACATCTTCTGGAGATTGTGAATTAACCAGCCCTAACTTTTGCAATGTAGTGAAAGCAGATGCAGCAGTACGCTGATAAACTCTTTGTTGGACAAGCTTGCGCCCACAATAAAGCACCAACTCATTTTACCAATCAAATGAATGTGCCCTCCCCCTAAGCACCTTTTTACTGGAATTATTTAGCGTTAGTAGTAGCAGCTTGCTTGCCAATGCTGTGACTACCGTACTTTGTAGTGTTGTTTTCAGTTCTAAACTGGTTCTTTTTTTTTTCTACCAAACAATACGACTCCTTGTTAGGAAAAACATCTTGAATAACCTTTCTTCAATTTTGTAGCATACAGGAAAACACTTCTTGGATGCGACACTTGCTCGAACTGAAACCTAAAGCTGGGGAATGCTTACTACATTGAGCAAAACTTTGTCGGTGTTTCCTCGAAAGAAGCTTTCTGCCACTTGCGGTAGCTCAGTAACAGCATGCGTAGGGTGACGAAAGATGGGTAGTTTCAGTGTACGACTTGAGTAAATATGCTGATCTTATCACATGTTATGGCTTGTCTGCGCTGATCGCAGAAAGTAGTGTTTTATCACATTGTACACAACATACCCTGCGAGGTAATCAAAAGACTGCTGTTAGAAACAACTCAGGTCGACAACCTCATCAGGGAAGGTGCCAAGCGCGTTTTAACATTTCTTCCTGTATTGGTCAGCGCAGCCCCTAGCTAAAGAATGAAATGTGCGTTGCCTTCAGTGCAGCAGCCACGCTTGCTTGGCTTACAGAAATGTGACAGTGCAGCAGAATTGATTGCATGGCGAAACTGAATTGGCTTTGGCAGTGGGCTTTTCGACCGTACGGCAAAAAGCAAATTTTCAAGTGCATCTTGACGAAACCGGCTAAAGAGGACAAAAAAAACCTTTAACATTAAGCTTGTAATCCTACGATTCAAGGGAAACATTGCAAACCAAAATTGCACCTGCTTGCACTGGTTTCCATGCAGCTTTCTCAGCCCACCCTATTGATTTCTCCAAAAAATTAAATTGCTTCTGTCAGAAAAGTCACTGTATCCTAAGACTTCTGGCCATCTAGCTTACTAATTACAAGCTTGGTGGTTCAAGACGACATTATCTTCAGGATTTTGAAAATTAGTTCACAATACCATACTGTTGTCAGTGCAATTTGAGGCAAGTCTCTTTATTTGCACAAGAAAACATAAAGCACCTGTGGTGCCATGGTTCAAACGTGTGAACGCTAGATCCGCTGTGATTTCTTTTAAATATGCCAAGGTGTAAGAAAGTTGCCTTCAAGTGGGGCGGAATGTTTAACTGATGCTTGGGATCAACCTCAACCAGAGGCTAGAAGTGGTCAAGGCTGACCTCGTTACAATGCAGTTTGTATTTCAGCACTGTGTAAGGGGATATAAAAATGGACAGCCCTCGGGTCAAATGATTCCTCAGGTTTTTCAAGAGGTGGGAAACATCTGCTATAAAATAGATTTTACGGCTTGCATCACATGAATAAGCATAAGATATTGTAGGAGGCGAGTGTTTGCCAACAACTTCGAACTGCCTCCACAGTGGCATGCTTTCCCCGCTCATGTTGCTTACTACTGCGTCCACTCTCACACCTTCTGTCTCACAATCTTGTATTATTTCAATAATAATTGTCTTGACAGTACCAGTACTCAACGAATTTCCCTTCAAATGATACCAATAGTCTGTTTCCAAAATTGTGCCACACCCACAACTTGAAAACAAGCCGTGCGTGGCAATTGCAACAGGTGAAAGAGTCCCATCTGTCAAGAGTATTGTGGCTTTACCGGTGACAATAATAGTAGTTTGGTCACATGAGAGGCCCGCAGGGAGCTTAATTTCATCGACCATCAGGACAGCGTGATGTTCATGGTTCTGCATGAGGTTCACTTCAAGAAATTTATAAGTACATGTGGGTAGCTCTACGAGCCTACTTTTTGGCTACGTCAGCTGGCAAGAGGCCCCCATCTTGAATGTATTAGCAATCATATACACCTAAATAAATTATGCTAGCTATGAAATTTGAAAACCCCACAATCTCCCAGCTCTTGCGCCATCAGGTAATCAAAATCAACAATATTCAGCGACTCCAACACGGCTATTAGGAACTTCACAAAGGGCTGGGTCACCACCGAGGCCGCCAAAATCCTGAACCGCAGAACAGAAAATTTCAAGAATGGCAATATTGCACTCGAATACCTCAAATGGATCCCGGAACATATGGCAGATGTAACCATGAATTCCCCTCCCAACCTCAACGAGAAGGTCCACCACCGAGGCACGCGAAAGCTAAGCCACCGCGGCACGGACAGTCATGGCCCAACACCCCGCAACCGGGGAAGGGGGAAGGACTGCGGCGGAGCCGATGGAGAAGACGGAGGAGGTGACGACGACTAAGAAGCGATAAAAGACGACAGGGACAGACTGGTCGCGTACCACGACATACTGACAAACTACACGAAATAAAGACAAGCATACCCACAACACCACAAACAACTCGACAGGTCTCAAGAAAGAGATTGGAGAAGGTTGCAAACCAGAACGTTGCGAAACCCAGTACACTTAAACAGAGTAAATTCAACACAATACCCAGACGCGAGCGGCAAGCTCTGCACTCACAAAAACGCAGACATGGCACACATCTTATGGAAATGCACAGAGATCACATCAATATATGTAGGGGACAACGTAGAAGCGGACCTTCTCGAGGAGCGATGGCTAAGCGCTCTGAGTAGCTCGGAAGTAGACGATCAACTATGTGCTCTCCAGCGGGCCCGCGAAGCGGTGGAAAGGCTATGCCTCACCGGACATAATGCCCGGGTGGCCTGAGCCCGGACTTGCAACCTCGCAGGTCCTTTTCCCATTAAAGTTTTTTTCCATCCGTCCATCCGCTGTCTTCCGCCCACAACCAGATCGAAAATGGGCGCCCGATCTGATGACGATGATTATGAAGTGAACATGCAATACAACCGAAGTAATGGGTGTGCTACTGATGATGATGTTTATGGAATGAACATGCAAAACACGCGTGGCAATGTTCTCTCCCCTGAAAATGCATCATCGCGATGCTAAAACAGGGCTGAGCCAGGTCAGAAAAAAGTGGAGAAGAAAAAAAACTACGGAAAGAAGCACATACGAAGTGTCAACACGAGAGAGTGCAGAACAAGTAAGTCATCGCAAGCAATAGGACTTCATCCGGACTACGTGCACAATTTCGGCCACAGGCTTACGGTGGGAGCGCCGTGAAGAGTCTGCTGGGATCAATCTGTTTTCGACATCGTTGAGGCTTTGTAAAAATACGGATGGATCAAAGCAATGGAATGAGGCTTTTTTCCCGAGTGACCTCGTTGACGTATAGGGCTACACGCCCATACGTGATCACCGGGGATGTACAGGACCCCCTGGGGCCTGGGGCCTAGGTTGTAACGGTGGGCATCACAACTTTGCTTACGGTGAAAACACGGTGGCGCAAGCTGATGAGCTTCTTCTGCGAGTTCGGAGAACGTGTCTGCATCTGGAAGAGGACGTATGTTTGTATCAGGCAAACTAATTGCGTCCAAGGTAGCGGTGCCTTCGCGTCCGTACAGTAGACGAAAAGGGACAAATCTTGTGGTTTCCTGAAGCGACGTATTGTAAGCGAATGTGATGAATGGAAGTTCATCGTCCCAATTCTTGTGGTCATCGGCGACGTACATGGGCAGCATGTCAGCAACTGTCGTGTTTAAGCGCTTGGTTAGGCATGTGTTTGCGGAAGGTATGCATTAGCTTTTCGATGCAGAGGGTCACTTTATTGCATGACTTCGTGTACAAGCTGTACTGTGCAGGCTATGCCGCGATCCGTAATGACTACACAATAATAACGCAATCTCGGAGGTGGTAGCGCACTGAACTACATTGGTTTCGCAGTACCAGGTAACGTAGTTGGTGGCGACCACAATCCATCGGTTGGCAGCGGAAGACGCCGGAAATTGACCCCGTAAGTGGATACCAACCTGATCAAAGGGAACTTTTGGAGTAATAAGAGACTGCAGAATACTGGATGATCACATAAGGGGAACATTGCGGCGTTGATAATCACGGCACGTCTTCACATCGTGCTTCACAGTATTCCGTAATTTAGTCCAGCACTACTTCTGGTGAATTCATGTAAATCTGCGTGTAAAGCCCAAGTGGCCAGACGAAGGAAGGGTCGTCGTGACAGGCGCGCAGGATCTCCACGCAGAGCCCTAGACAACACGAACGTAGCTGCTGTCATTTGACTGGACATTGTACTTGAGTACGCCGTTGCAGAGGCAGCATGATGACATGTGACGTGCGAATTCTCGACGAGGTCCTCAGGTGCGTTCCTCAAGCTGGGCGACGAGAGGTCGCAGCTGTATGTCTTCTCGCTGCTTTTGGGCTAGTTCAGATACGGCCACCCACCAGTGGCAGGTTTTGTTGGGAAGCTTAATAAGCGGTACCAATTGAATGTCGTACAGGTGTACGCCCCTACATCAAATCATGATGACGAGGAAGTCGAAAGCTTCTATGAAGACGTGGAATCGGCGATGGGTAAGGTCAAAACACAATAAACTGTACTGATGGGCGACTTCAATGCCAAGGTAGGAGAGAAGCAGGCTGGAGACAAGGCAGTAGGGGAATATGGCATAGGCACTAGGAATAGCAGGGGAGAGCTATTAGCGGACTTCGCGGAACAGAATAATATGCCGATAATGAATACCTTCTTCCGCAAGAGGGATAGCCGGAAGTGGACGTGGAGGAGTCCTAACGGCGAGACTAGAAATGAAATAGACTTTATATTCTGCGCTAACCCTGGCATCATACAAGATGTGGACGTGCTCGGAAAGGTGCGCTGCAGTGACCATAGGAAAGTAAGAAATCGAATTAGCCTAGACTTGAGGAGGGAGCAGAATAAACTGGTACATAAGAAGCCTATCCATGAGTTAGCGGTAAGAGGGAAAATAGAGGAATTCTGGATCAAGCTACAGAACAGGTATTCGGCTTTAACACAAGAAGAGGACCTCAGTGTTGAAGCAATGAACGGCAATCTTATGGCCATCATTAAGGAGTCTGCAAAAGAAGTCGGTGGCAACTCCGTTAGACAGGATACCAGTAACCTATCGCAGGAGACCAAAGATCTGATCAAGAAACGCCAATCTATGAAAGCCTCTAACCCTACAGCTAAAATAGAACTGGCAGAATTTCCAAGTTAATCAACAAGCGTAAAACAGCTGACATAAGGAAGTACAATATGGATAGAATTGAACATGCTCTCAGGAACAGAGGAAGCCTAAAAGCAGTGAAGAAGAAACTAGGAATAGGCATGAATAAAGCCGGCAGTATCATTACTGATATGGGTGAGATCGTTCAAGTTGCTGAGGAGTTCTATAGAGATTTATACAGTACGAGCGGCACCCCCGACGATAATGGAAGAGAGAATAGTCCAGAGGAATTTAAAATACCACAAGTAACGCCGGAAGAAGTAAAGAAAGGCATGGGAGCTATGCAAAGGGGGAAGGCAGCTGGGGCGGATCAGGTAACAGCAGATTTGTTGAAGGATGGTGGACCGATTGTTCTAGAAAAACTGGCCACCCTGTATACGCAATGCCTCATGACTTCGAGCGTACGGGAATCTTGGAAAATCGATAACATAATCCGAATACATACGAAAGGGGACGCCAAAGACTTGAAAAATTATAGACCGATCAGCTTACTGTCCGTAGCGTACAAGGTATTTACTAAGGTAATCGGAAATAGAATCGGGAACACCTTAGACTTGTGTCAACCAAAGGACCAGGCAGGATTCCGTAAAGGCTACTCAACAATAGACCATATTCACACTATCAATAAGGTGATAGATAAATGCGCGGAATATAAGCGACCCTTATATATAGCTTTCATTGATTACGAGAAAGCGTTTGATTCAGTCGAATCCTCAGCAGTCATGGAGGCATTGCGGAATCAGGGTGTAGACGAGCCGTATGTAAAAATACTGAAATATATCTAAAGCTGCTCCACAGCCACCGTAGTCCTCCATAAAGAAAGCAACAAAATCCCAATAAAGGAAGGCGTCAGGCAGGGAGATACGATCTCTCCAATGTTATTCACAGCATGATTACAGAGGTATTTAGAGACCTGGATGGGGAAGAATCGGGGATAAGAGCTAATGGCGAATACCTTAGTAACTTGAGATACGCTGATGATGTTGCCTTGCTTAGTAACTCAGGGGACCAACTGCAATGCATGTTCACTGACCTGGAGAGGCAAAGCCGAAGGGTGGGTCTAAAAATTAATCTGCAGAAAACTAATGTTTAACACTCTCGAAAGAGAACATCAGTTTACGATAGGTAGCGAGGCATTGGAAGTGGTAAGGAAATACATCTACTTAGGACAGGTAGTGACTGCAGATCCAGATCATGAGACTGATATAATCAGAAGAATAAGAATGGGCTGGGGTGCGCTTGGCAGGCATTCTCAGATCATGAACAGCAAGTTGCCATTATCTCTCAAGAGAAAAGTGTATAACAGCTGTATCTTACCAGTACTCACGCACGGGCAGAAACCTGGAGGCTTACGAAAAGGGTTCTACTTAAATTGAGGAAGACGCAACGAGCTATGGAAAAAACAATGATAAGTGTAACGTTAAGGGATAAGAAAAGAGCAGGTTGGTTGTGGGAACAAACGCGAGTTAATGATATCTGAGTTGAAATCAAGGAAGAGAAATGGGCATGGGCAGGACATGTAATGAGGAGGGAAGATAACCGATGGTCATTAAGGGTTACGGACTGGATTCCAAGGGAAGGGAAGCGTAGCAGGGGGCGGCAGAAAGTTAGGTGGGCGGATGAGATTAACAAGTTTGCAGGGACAAGATGGCTACAATTAGTACAGGACCGGGGTAGTTGCAGAAGTATGGGAGAGGCCTTTGCCCTGCAGTGGGCGTAACCAGGCTGATGATGATGATGATGATGATGATGATGATGATGATGATGATGATGATGA
Organism: Dermacentor andersoni; assembly: GCF_023375885.2. NCBI lineage: Eukaryota > Metazoa > Arthropoda > Arachnida > Ixodida > Ixodidae > Dermacentor > Dermacentor andersoni. Next base: position 55,970,724 of record NC_092821.1, read on the forward strand.
TGATGATGATGATGAGATACGGCCAGAGCAGCATGAAAACCGCAGTCCTGTTCGAGATCGGTGCTGCCAGAGCTGATGGGGGTGCTAGACCGACAGTCAGCTTTGCTATGTTTCTGCCCTGACTTAGGCACAATTACAAAATCGAAGTCTTACAATCGAACACTCTATCAAGCCAACACAGAGAATTCTGGTCGCTTACCATACGGAAGGCCGGCTGTACAAGTAAGGTCGAAACTTCCTGATGGCGCACACGATGGCCAAACTTCTCACTAGTACAATAATTTCGCTCCGCAGATGATAAAGTGCGCCTGGTGTGTGCAATAGCTCGTTCAACACCTTGCTCTAGCTGCACAAGAATATCACTTATGGCAACGTTGCTTGCTTCCGTGCGTAGTTCTGTTTTGGCATCCGCGTCAAGTGGTCCACAAATAGAGAAGACTGCAGGCGAGTCTAGAGCTCGCGGATGCCGTCTTGTACATCTCGTGCCAAAACAAAAGGGACGTCGGCCTTTGTAAGCCGAGGTTTTTGTTAAGCGAAGTGTGAAAAATTCTGAAAGAAGCGGCGGTTGTGGGGGCAAATCCCTAGAGAGTGTCGGACTTCGGGCTTGTTTATAGGTGTCGGGAAATAGGCAACAACCGTAATTTTCTATTGGCCAGGTCAAGTGCCAGCATTACTAGCAATGTGGCGAAGTAATTTCAGTTCGTCATAGACGAAGTCACATTTTTCAGGTTTTAAAGAGAGACCAGCCGTGCCGATGGCCTGAGAGACCGTTTTAAGACGCTCCATCTGTTGTTCAAACGTCGTAGAGATGACTACGACGTCATCTAACTACACGAGACAAGATTGCCACTTTAGGGAATTTTGAATAATAAATTAGACCAAAATCATCTCGATCAGTAGCTGAAAAGCCTGCGTAGAAAACAAGCCGAGAGCCTTAAACTCATACAGGCTGTTCGGTGTAATAAAGGCAGTATTTTCGTGATCGCGCTCATCCACTTCAATCTGCCTGTAGCCTCTGCGCACGTCCATGGACGAAAAATAAGAAGCGTGCTGAATGCGATATAAGCAATGATATATGCGGCATTACGTTTTTCTTGTGGCGTGGTTGAGTTTCCCGCAATCAACGCAAAACCTCAGGCTGCCGTCTTTCTTTTTTAGCAGCGCAGCCGGTGATGAGCACAGACTAATGTAAGATTCCTTAATCCCACCCTCGAGCATCTGCTTGACTTGGTAAGTCGTGCTTTTTCTGGAAAACTCGACAGGCGTGTTGGTGCATGGACCTACACACTAAGAAAAAAAAAAGAGTGTCTCTTACTCTTTTCGGAGAGTCTGGACTCGCCAAGTATACGACGCACTTTGTGACAGACGCCCGAACTCTCTTTTGGCAGAGAGTCCCCAGGCTATCTGTGCTCGATACAAGGTGGTCACGTGACTCCACACACAATAGTCATGCACACTCTATTGTAGTAGTCTCCTAACCCTCTCAAAAGGGTTACACGACTAGTGCTGAGGGAGCCCGGTAACTATTCTACATGAGTCAGACGACTCAACATAAAGGGTCACATGACCACTGCTGAAGGATTCGGGTAACTATTCTTGATGAATCCGATGACCCCAGCAGTGTGTGTCAAGCTAACCTTAGTGCGTGGTGCAGGACTCTTGCAAATAGAGTAAAATAACTAATCCATGCAAGTCGTTTGACTCACGGTTGGCAGTGTCGAGCCGCTTTTCAAAATGTGTCACCAACTCTTGCTGTAAGTACACACGACTATGGCTAGTTCTCAAGATGAGTACTGTGAAAAGACAACATATACGAAAGAATCCATAGCAAACTTGCCAAAAAGGACATGGCAGGTTAGCAACAAAAAGGTAATATTTCATCACCCTTTGTTATTGTCTTCTGAAAAATTCAAATGTATCTGTCAGCACAGAATCACTATGAAAGCAAGACAGTTCTCATTACTATTAAACTGGAATCAATAGCCAACCAAGCAGAACAGTCTTAAATAAACGTCCAATATCCTCCTGAGACCCGGGATGTATTTGGGTGCACAGATTTTTCCCAAACTTTCAGAATAGGTCAGTAGGGTTATGAAGGTGAAAAGTGTTAAATGTTTTTTCAATAGCCCTGATAGTTTCAGCACAGCGCGATGTCCAATATATTGGACACTGGGATGCTACCCGGTCTTTTTTCACCCAGCGCGCACGTAATGACGTACCGCAGATATTGCGCTCAAACTCGCGTGCAAAAATATTTTAATAACTCGAAAGAGAAAGTAGTGAATGAAGTACATAAAAAAGAGCATTCCTCGTCTCAACAAAAATTTTTCTCTTGTGTTCACTTCATGTGGGTATTTTCAAAACGCCTTTTTTTCCTTTGTGATGCAGAAGAAGAGCCGACATTTGGTGCAAAAGATTTTTGTTTTCATGTCGCAACCCTGTAGTCTGCAACGGGCAGCGTTTGCAGTGTCTGCCTGCATTGAGCAGTGGGTAGTGCTCTTTTCTTGGGGTTCTCGAGGAGACAGTCGAGCCTGCTTTGATGGGAGATGCCACTCGGCTTCGTTCTCACTCTCCGTTTCATCCTGCTTCCCTTGAGCCACGAGAGTCTCAGCAACAGATTGGCGGAACTGCATATATTTGAGTATTTCTTTCCGCGATTTCTTTAGTGAGCGTATGTCCCGCGTGTACTGCACCCAGGAGTTGCTGAGGGCAATGTCGAAGAGGTGAAAGAAGGCTCTGATTGTCCACTTGTTAACGCGTGCTTTTATCCTGTAGTAATTTATCATTCGGTCTGCCTTGTCGACACCACCCATCTTGACGTTGTACATGCACACAACATCTGATTGAGGGATATCGATATGTTTTTTTTTTCTCTTACGAGACGGCCTGCCACAGCTGCCTTGCGGGTCCTAGCCATAGACTGAAAAAAGAAAAGTTGTCGGCTTAATTCATCAGACACGCGAGGCCGGTCTCCTCCCCCCAAAAAAGAGACGCGATTTCGTCGACAAGCGGCTAAATGCTAACAGTACTCGCCTGCTTTTCATAACAAGGCCATCGCAAAAGCGCGGTCAAAATAACCGGGTTGAGTCCTAGCGTCCAACGTAATGGACACGCGAAATCAAAGGAAGCGTAAAAAAAAGTAAGCGCGTTAACAGTTTAAATTTCGTATTCCGCGCGTACGCTGTTGTATTAACTTTAATATAAAATCAAAGATATGCCTTGAAAGCTGGTAGAAATACGAGAAATAGTGCTTACTTCTCCGGCAGCTGCCGTAATACGCCGCGCTGCTGAATGCCGCCATTGTGGAACTGTTTCGGTGGGAATTTGTACGATGTATTTTCATAAATGCTGCATAGATGGCGCAAGCAGGCGTCCAATAAGTTGGACAGCGCGGTTTTAGGAGGATGAAAGCCTCGTCACAGGAGTACTGTCTCACTTCTGAATGTCCAATATATTGGACAAATCCCCATAGCGGGGTCTCAGGAGGATATGTAGCCTGCAGGTGCATATGCATGACACTGCAATGCCACTCAGAAGCAGAATGAGAGCCCAAACTAGTATGTAACTCATGTAGAAGTTCAATTCACCACTGCACAAGTCTCTTATAATATGTCAAAAGATTTATAAGTTAAACCTATTTCACTGTCCTTCGAGACGTGTTTTTATTTGGAACTCACGATTTAACATCCTAAGCAAGTAAGCTACACATAACAAATAAAAACGGCTGCACTTATGTATAAAGGAGACCCCGATAATGAAGTGCAATAAAAACAATATTCCAGCTTAGATTACATAATCTATCCATCATACTATGCTTGCTGAAAGCAACTGGTTGGTAATAGATAATCCAATCTAACAGTAAAAACAGCTGTCTTACCTCATGGTACTCTTGTTGGCACTTTTCCCACGCAACTTGTGCGTGTTAGCGTCAGTTGAAAATTGATCTGAAAAATACCACAATAAAAAGTTGCGCATCAATCTTATTCTGTCATACAACATCCAACAGTGTATAAAAACTTCATAACTGACAATATTACAAAAATAAATACAGCAACATTTATACTAATCGTTTATGTTGACAACCATACTTTTCCAAAACGAAATATAATAGCTGACACAGACAATTTTACAGATTGCAATAACCACTAATACAAAACTTGCCATAATGCAAACACGCTGACAAAATATGTAGCACAGGTAGCTGTATTTTGTTTACGGCAAAGAGAGCACATGAATGATGAGGACACGGGAGCAAGCAGAACACATCAACAAACTATACCCAGCTGCATGCACGCAGCTGTAACAATACACAAGGTGCACCAAGATCCAAAAGAAACAAAGAGGTAGATGTGAGGAAGGCTTCCTTTACTCATCACATGTCATCCTGTAAGAGCAGATTATGCACTGGCTGTAATCTACACTCAGCACATACATAAATAAGTTACATTAGGTGCCACATTTACAAATCACTCATACAATGTTCTTGTCATTGTCCTTATTTCGATTTTTAACTTGGAAAGCATGACTGAGTTACGTAAAGCCTCCCTACGGCTTGGCACATATAGAGAAAGAAGTGTTTCTACAAACACTGGAGGTCATGGAAGGATGACTGACAAATACCTCTTTTATATTCTTTTGTCTTTGTCTTTATGATTATCTACCACAGTAGTCTTTTGTAGAGTGAAACACATCCAGATAATACACTGTGGGCAACAAAGTGTGAATACCAGTTCCTGATTTCTACCTTTCTCTGGTGTCACGCTAAGGTGAGATTGGTGCAAAAAAATGTCTTCCCACAAAACAAAACAGGAGCAGATGATAAGCCACATTAATGGTGCGTGAAATAAAACATCTGTGCTTAACTTACCACTGCGATGTGGCGTCACATTCTGCCTTGTTGCGCACTCTAGGACAGGTGCTGCGTAGTTCACTTGTTGCCCAAAACAACTCTCACACCATAGCAGGATGTGAATTTTTTTTTCAAATTCTAAGCGAAACTCTTGTTAGGGGGACAAAGATAAGAGAATTAGGCTCGAAGCCTACCATATCAGTACCTGGGAATTTTATGTGTAAATGAACTTTTGTAATTCCCAGTGGTGAAGAAACAGTTTTGACAATATGTGTCAAGGCAACCAAGTCACTCATGCTCACAAAGGAAACAAAATAAAAACAAGCAAGATTACAAGAAGTTCGAACTTGCAACCTAAAGTCAGACACCTCACATGACTCATTTATGCATTTACTGAGCATAAATTACATCTGGCGCATAATCGCCTTGTAGAAAATGACGAACAATGAGTTCTGTAAGCCTTGTGGGACAATTCTGTGTGGAAGAGAAATCTATTTGATCATTACTTTTTGGGTATGTGTATCTCAGAACTGGTGCTATTCTGAGTTCTTACAAAATAGACGCTATTGAGTACTGTAATTCTAACGACTGCAACTGCTATAAATTTCTGTTAGTGAAAATCGTCGCAGTGTCATGAAGCAGTTATGATGAATAATTAGTGACAGTCACCGCTGCAACAATCAGTACAAAACACAAAGTAAATATATGAAGTCAAAATGTAAATGTCAAACAAAGTTATAATCAATCCTACATTTCACAGAACTGTCTTTTTTCTGTTGGAATGCCAATGCCAATTGCACATTCACAAGCATTTTAGTATTGCACTTCTCACAAATGCAGGAAAATTCACCGTCTTTAACACAAGCCCTTGGGAAGACAGCCCAGATTCGCTTCGACAAGAGGACTTGCCTTAAACTTTGCGTCGCTGTATTGTAGGTCACTGTAGCAAGGGGAACGTTTTGCTGATTGAATATTACTCAAAATATTTTTATTTGTACTAGAGGTTTGAAAAGAGAGCCAATTGTAGATTTCTTCATGTTGATTTCATATATTCCATTAGTTTTTGTTTAGCTGCTTCTTGAGTTATGTCCTACACAATGGCAAAATACATAGTGATATTTGCGGGCACTTTCGTGTGTATAAAATTTTCACGAAAAGCAGTGTGCTGCAGCTAACTCAGCTCCGTGTAGACGGCAAAGTACCGATATCTATTCAAACAGCATGCACAGTCACTAGAAGTATGCAAGATTAGTAGGCAGGCTGGCAGGCCGGCCTGCCTACTAATCTTGCATGCATCTCATGTACTGTGAAAAAAATTATTGAGAATACTTCAACAATTTTTTCTCACAGTACCATGAGAATGATCTTGTGCACTTATAATTGTTCTACACAAATTAAATTTGGAATACATACTCTTCAAGATATGGAGAATACTGATATCTAATTGAAATTGCAATCTGTAAAAGTTATTTAGAGCGGCGTAATATGTTTTGCCTACTTCCAGTAATTGTACAAGCTGTCTGGATAGGTATCGCCACTTTGCGGTATATAACTAGCTAAATAAGATACAGCATGAAACTGTTTGCGAAACTTTTATACACAAGAAAGTGCCCATAAAAATATTTTGCCACTTTGTAGGACATAACTAAAAACACCAGCTACACAAAACCAATTACAATTCAAATCTACATAAAACTCCCTATGAATGGCAGTATATTGAAATCTCTAGTACAAGTAATCAAAAAAAGTTGTTTCGAGGAGCATTTCCCCAATAAGTGGGTGTCAGTGTTTCTACAAAAGGGTTAGAAGATGCCTTCAGGCATACCATAGGGAGCTTTATAAATAGCACACGCACGCATCTGCCTAAAAAGCCCCACGCCCTGCTCGTATTCCTTAGTCATTTTTCTGTATTCTGTTTTATGTCACCGTTTCGATCCCTTAACACTGATTGCGCAAAACCAAAAAACAGCCTATTATTACACCGAATTTTTAGCCTCTAAAGGGGTTGTATGCCAGTGGGAGCAGCCAACTGTAGTGTGAGAATAAACAAATATTCTCGCATTAGTGAAACCAGTCAAAATATAATCTCACAAATTTGGAAATGAATGCACAAAGAACCTTGCTGATTTTCACATTATTGTCCCAAACAAGATCTTTTGATGTTTATAATTCCTAGTTTAATTCACTTTCCTCTAGTAAATGGGCTCTGACCTAGAATACTCAGTGTAGGAGACTAACCCAGACCTGGAAGCCAATATTCAAGTATGAAATAAAGACATTCATCCCCCGACCACATGCCACTGCTAGGTCATCAGAAGAAGCATGCATTTATGGACGTATAGTCAGTAAAATTATTTTTACATGATCTGTAGCGTTAATCTTTGATTTACAAATTCTCAAAATTAGGAAATACATGTGCTATTTAAAGCACTGCTGTAAACTTGTGTGGTTGAGAAATGCAATACTCAAAAGGTGTAATACAACCAATGTGTGCATGAAACCTATGCTGCTTTTGACATTCCTCAGTGTGACAAATAAGCACGGAGAAATGCCAAGGGTATCACAGCTTTCATGTCTCAAACTTCGTATGTGAGTACCACTGGTATTTTTGCAGTGAAAGGAAGTCACATTGTTACCAGACTTATGAGGGGAACCCATGTTTCTCTAGTTTAATATTTTCTTTCTTGTGCTCCTATAACCTTGAGTTTTTCAAGAATACTGGGTGCTTGAAATAAGTACTGTATATTGCTCTTAAATTTATCCTATACCAGAGCCCGAGTTATGTTACATTTCTTGAACACATTGCAGTGCTGTAAGTTACCAAAGGAAGAAAAAATGCCGTAAGTTTGCATTTTAGCCTTCTGTACAACAAGAACTAAGAACCTATCAATTATATCCACAGGTACAAAAGAACTATGATAAAGGGGGCATAAAGACAGGTGTACATTATAACAGCAGGAGTTGCTGGTGAGAACTCTAAGAGAAAGGAACTATTAAAACTAGGTACTAAAGAAACATATGAATTATAATAACAGAAGTATTTGCAAAAAATTTGAAGAGACAAATAGAATGTCTGTTCAAATCATTCCACCCCAACATTGATCCATGGTTCGATAAGTGACCACAGCTGCTGATGCTGTTTGAATAGATAGAAGCTGAGGTGCAGCTGTGAAATTGATGGAACACGTAGAGGGGTCACCAAGTGTGGCGCGCTTGTTGCACAGCAGGTGCAACTGGACTCACTCGACACTGATGCGTTGAGCCTGGTTATACGTCGTTCGCAAGAGGCCTGGCCCGAGTGTGTGGGATGGCTTGGGTAAAATTTTGAGGCAACCTGAAAAACATGGATCCAAATATATAAGCACAAAAATATTCTGCACCATAGGGCAAATCTGAAGTTTACCATCTGCACATAGCAGATAATGAAAACAGACACAAGTCACCAGACTCAAGGTATATAAATGGGCAAAAGTGTAAATGAATGTGAAGATCTGCCTATAGAATGGAATCCTTCATTTTGTCTTTTGTGGATCAATAATAGTATATTAACATAAAGTCAAGTGTACATGACCCTCCCTATTTGTGTAAGTAGGCTATTCCATGCCACCTGTTTCAACCTGGCACTTGACCACTTGTAATTTCTTTTTGAATACTGGGGGCCCTTCAATATAGAACAAATCTCAATTTCACGCAATACTTAAAGCAAAAAACAAATTTACTGGCGTAAACACTATGTCAAATTTTGTGTAACGCACCAAACTAAGCGTCATAAAATGGCATAGCCAAAAAGTTGGTTCCTTCATTAAGAGGGCCAAATTTTAATGACAATGAAGAAAGGCCTTACACCAAAAACTGCTGATTAGCCACTGCTGTTTAATATATCTGATTAAAAATGGACAAAATGGCTTATTAAGTAATTTTCACAGAAGTGACCTACAGCAAAAGCTGCAAATTTATGTAATCCGCGTGTTTAGGACTTGTGCTGTGTGCAAGAACTGGTTTCAGAAAGATACATTATGCAGCAGTGCAGAGAGGAGGATGAACTTGGAAAAGAAGTCAGTTTTGGTGTACGTTTATCGGCCGACTTACCATTGAGGCAGCCCTAGTAAATTTATGCCAAATACCATGTATGAGAGTACATTGTATTGTTCTGAAATTGGTAAAGCTTTATCAAAGTAGTTTTTGTGTTAAGCAAGAAAGAAATTGTACAAGTGGTCTCTTGTAGTTTCAAAATTCACATCGCGTTTCGTCTAATACACATAGCCTCTTGGTAGCTAAAACAACATGCATGGACTTGAGCATCCCTGCACAGATAGTAGGGAGTCTAAGCTGCTTCGAAGTTACTTCTTTCATTGCTGAGCGGCTACAAGCCACTTCACTCAAAAAGACGCCGCTTAATTACAGGTATCTACCTGAATCTTTCTGTCGGCTGTCAGTCTACTTGGCATGATCACTAAGGCGGCCAACTCCCTTGTGGACGTGGTCGGGACATGGTGGTGGCAGGATGCAGTGGCAGAAGCCACCATAGGCTCCCAACTCCCTAGTGGACATAGTCAGGACAGGGTGGTGGTAGGACGCAGGGGTAGGAGCCGCCAGAGTGTACCTGCAACAAATTTGCACAAATGTTCTTAGTCCTACCATGTCACAATGTACAATAAAAATTTAGCTGCCAGTGTTACATGGCTACCAATACAAATAAAGGCAGACAGTTAGGTCCTACGACAAAGCTAGAACCCCGACGAAACAGAAACGGCACTTAAAGGGACACTAAACCGAAACAATAAATCAGTCTAGACTAATCAAGCATTGTTTGAGAACCCTGCAGGCAGTCATTTAAAAAAAATTGTTTGATTATTAGATGAGAAAATGAAGGTCCAAGCATCAGTATTTGAATTTCGCGCCGAAACCCCAGCACCGATACGTCAGCGTGGAAACAGCAAAATAATAAACAGCCTTCTACTTTTAAAAATATGCTGCAGCGACTGAGCCAACTACAGCTGTATATGTCAAAAATTGTATGCACATTACAATAGCCAAGACAGGATAAACTTGGGTTCATATGCAGCATACAGGAAGGCACAACTTTGCAATCAACTCATTTCTGCTTGGCAAATATACGCACTAACATAAAACTACATATAAAAGGTCCTTTTTCTCATAAAACACCGGGCTCAATATAAAATCCAGTAGCAATATTACAATTTCACCACATAACATACCCAGGTTTTGTAAGCCTAGTAGGATTTACTATATATATGTTGCAGCAAATTCATGCTTTTCAATATTTACAACCGTGAAAATAATGATTACGTAAAAAATAATACATTATATATAGGGTAAGATTGTGAGCTAATGTGTTTTCTACTTACAGCCAAATGCACATAAAATTTTTTCTGTTTCAGCGCTTTTATAGCGCTGTGTCTGTTCGCTTGTGCATGCAACCGCTTTACCGCTCTTAAAATATATGTGCTGCCACATCGGTTGACACTGCCGTACAGCGTTGTAGCGCTTTTATTATTCGCGGTAATATACCTAAAGCGCTAGTAAATCTTCAGAATACACAAGCTGTTTTTTCGACTACCTGTCTTCACCAGCGAAAGTCACACTAGTGCTAGTATTGTATCTACACTTCAAGTTACGCAGTACTTGATATTCTAGGAATTTTTCGATGCGACAGGCCACTCGTCACTAGAGTCGTTAAGAACGGTGTTTCTCCTGGCAGTACAGCTTTGGAACAATTTCAGATGCTTTCCTGAGGCTACCGTCTGCCAGTAGTATTTTAGCATACATACGCGCACGCATGCCTGAGAAACGTCTGTGAACTGCAAAGAGAAACGTAGCGCAAAATGTAGCCATACCGGAAGGGCCGAGTACGCACCGTTGGTAAACGCGGAACAAAAGCTGATATGCTTACCTGAGACGTTAAGAAAAATATGGCACAGGTCACTCCCCGCTGGTAGTCGTTCGTATGCATCTGGTCGTCTCTGTCCGTTGCGATCTCCAATATCACAATGAAAGAAGCAGAACACTTCGGGCGCTTGTGACGGTCCGGCGAGCTGCACTTGCTCGATGTGGCAAAGACGAAATCGGCGACACGCTGCTGCTGGCGGCGGCCCCCCTCGTCGCAGTCACAAAGCACGGCCAGAAGTTCCCACCGTAACTTGTCGCAACGCCTGGTTGCAATCGCCCCTAACGCAGCGATTTCAGAACCACTCAACAACAACATATTCGCGCGTGATGCAGCGCAACTGCAAAATGGCGTCATGCTATTGATGTCCTCGGCTATTGATTTCAAGTTTCGGAGACGCTTTGAAGGACGAGGCAGCAGAAGCGTTCTGTCCGCTCTGTTCGCGCCGTTCATCACGCCGACGCTGTGACAGCGAGTGTTCGCGGTCATTGAATGAGATCTGTTCATGTTTCCACGTGCGCGCGTGACCCCGTCCTTGCTAATTTGCGGAGTAAGTGTATGTTTACTGTAGTTTATTCAGGCGATAAAACTACGAACCTTGGTTCGTGCAGTTGTTCGTGCAGTGGTCCATGCAGCATTGGGGGGAAACTGCTACATTTTTGTTTTTACATTTCTAGGGGGTTCAAAAGCAGTGCTGCGTACACTGACGTTTGTTTCTGGTCGTGGAACCCAATGCACTGCGGTAGCCCAGTGGCTTTGGTGTTGCGCTGCTGAGCTCGTGGTCACGGGTCCAATCACAACCGCAGCAGTTGCATTCCAATGGGGGCAGAATGCGAAAACGCGCGTATACTGTGCATTCCGTGGACGTGAAATAACCCGAGCTGCTGAAAATAAATCTGCAGTTTTCCATTACCGTGCGCCTCATAACAAGATCTTCATTTTGGAACCTAAATCATCAAGACTTAATTTCATGTAGCGCAATTACATTTACAATCGACACTTGAGTGCGCCTACTGAACTTGTTATCTCGTTGCTGTGCTCTCTTTAGTAGCCAATGCTTTTTTTTTTTTAGATTTACTTATGGTCAGAATCCAGTGTGACAATTCCGGGTCTTGCTTATCATAGGAAGCTAGCTATCGCTTTAGCGTTTGAGATATTAACAAACATGTTGAAGGAAAATCAATATTTAGAGTTCGATGTAATTGTAGAAGATGGCAAGGACGAAAGAATGATACACTGCATTACAACCAGGACAGGAACCCGAGTGCCTGCCTAAAACAGGAGACATTATCTGGTATTTCTTCACCTGCATTTTAATCTTTCACTCGCCAGACTCACCTCGAATATCAGAGGAGTCCCGATCTTACACGACGACTCTTCGCGTGCTATTGAGAGTCAAACGACCCATACACAAATGTTGACTGTTGTTTTGTGACTCTACCCGCGCGAAAATGGGTCTTCGTAAGAAAAAGGAGAGCCAAGTTGTCATGACTCACTTTTTACTCTCTTTTTTCTTAGAGTGTAACAGTCAGCTTAGTAATGGTGTGATATTTCGTGAGCGCAGTCTCTTTAACTTGTGAAATCGAAGCAGAGCAATGTTTCAGCGAGTGCAGAAGGCTGAGGAGACCCGTTATGTCCCGGCGCTATCATCAAAGGCACTGATGGCCTTTGCATCATGGGTATTGCTCATTCGCGGTTCTGTCAAAAACGCACAGTTTTCTGAGGCATCGAGGTGTTTGTAGTGCGCTATAGCGCTGCGCTGAACCGAATGATTTACCTCTCCACAGAAATTCGTCCCCATGATTGCCGTTTGCTTATGATGGAGGTCGAAAACACCTCTTGCAACTCAGAGTTGTCGATCCACTGGGGCGGAAACGTTCCCATCGGTGATTCGGGGGACATTTTTATTGGACTCGCACTCGACGACAACGAATACTGTACTCTGTAGTGGTGCTGTAACTGCGTGATTACAGACACGCAATGCTGATCACTTTGTGGGGTATTCATCCGGCGCCACGATGCGTTCGTCGAAAAATGTAACGAGCAGATCGCGTATATTAATGATGGCTCGATACTCCCGAATGAACTCCAACCCCAAGGTTATTTACCTCGAACAATGAGGCAGTACAACGAAAGTTTCAATAAATATAGAATTGCGGATTTGAATTCTGGCCGTGCATCACCCTGTTGATGTAACAAGATGACCAGTCGCTGTGCGCACCATGGGACCTTCCCGAGGCGTCGTAACCTTCAGCAGTGCACCTCAGATTATTTAATGTCCCATTGAAGACGAGAAACTGACTGTAGTTGGCACTGGCGCATGCAACGATTCGGCTTCAGTTATCATGGGGTGCACGAAAGGTTGCATTGCCTGCTGGATCTCGTCACGAACAACATCTGTAATTGCCGTCACAATCGGCCGGGGTCCCGCTGCTTGCAATTTTTGGAATTCTTCCCTTACTCCGCACCACTAAAGGTATCCGAGACTTTCATTTTCGGTTCCTGTCGCGAGGGAGAAGGTGGTGGCTGTACGACGCTCATATTGCGACGACCGGTGCCGAAGCATGCTCTCTATGGCCGATGTCTCACGAACGAACTCGGCTACAGTGGTAGCAGGATTACGGGCAAGGCCGGCACACAGTTGCTCTTTGACTCCACGTACCAAAAGCCGCACCTCTTTCTGCTCGGACATGAAGGGATCTACTCGTCGAAACAGCCGAGACATTTCTACGACGAGCATCGCAACGTCCTGGTTTAACCTCTGAATTCGTGAAGCGAGGGCTTGCTCGTCTTGTTCATTCCTTTCAGCGCTGCTATAGGTATACCGAAGTTGTCGCCGAATTTCCAGCCAACTCGTCAGAGCCGATTCGCGGTTCACTGAGTATCTGTGTGCTCAAATCGCGAGTTCTAACGAGCCTACCGGATCTTTTTGGTGTCGTCCAAATCGCTGAGGCTGGCGATTCGTTCGAAGTTATCCAACCAATCATCAAAGTCCTCGAATGCGTCGGCGTGGAGAGGTCAACGCGTGCGTGGCGCATATGCAATCAGTGGCACATGAACAGTTTGGGTCTTTTGCGTCTGGCCTGCAGTAGTGGCGAACTTTCTTCTCGATAGATTTGCCAGTAGATCGAACTTAGGCAGCCGCCCTTGCAGGCGACGGCTTCTTCTGGCGGGTTGGGGGTGAGAAACCTAGTGGCGTGTGCAGCTTCGGGTTCAGATCGCCTAGGGTGTAGTCTAGGTCTAGCCTGCACCTCCACCAGTTTGTCGCGTGAGGAAAGGCGACAAAAGTCCACGGGCAACGAATGGCGCCTTTAGTAAAGTTGTCGTAACAATCAACATCGTTGACGTCGCCTTCTACCCACAACCAGTTCGAAAATGGGCGCCCGGTCTGGCGTTGATGATTATGAAAAAAAAAAAAAACATGTAGAACACGCGTAGTAAAGGACGCCCTATCTGACGAATATGATTATGAAATGAACATGTAAAACACGTCACCATATTTACAGAAGTTTATACAGCTGATAAAACAACTATCGTTAACTCATTGAAGCATCTAGTTGTGTGCTGTCGCCATCACTGCTTCGCATGTGGGCCGAAATTGTGACTTGTTCAATGGACAGAGTTATATTTTTAATTTAAGTCGAGAAATGGGCAAAAATATGGTATGTGGGGTCACTGCCTGAAGAAACAGCATGAACGAAGATTCATACTTGCAACACAAGGAAGAATTGCGCAAGCGAGCAGGGACAAGATAGGAAACACGGACCAGCGCAGACTAACAACAATGATTTGTCTTGAAAAACACGCCAAATACATACCCTGCCATAAACACTTGCGGCACCTTCAAGATTAGTTCTTGAAAAGTCAATTTCTAGTTCGTGCAGACTCGCTGATGTGGTCGCCACGCACATGTCGCAGGACTTATGAATAAAATATTGCTCTAGCAATTTCCCTCACTATCCTATCATTGTGTCTTGGCAGCAGCTTGGTTTCTTTTAGCAACTGTTTGCACTTACATTCTTTGCAATGTTGGCACAGATACCGGGGTATACCTTTGTCGTGTTTTTCAAAATAAACCATTATTGCTAGTCTGCGCTTGTCCATGTTTTCTATCTTATCCCCCCTGTTCGTTTGGGCCATTCTTCTTTGAGTATGGATTACCAACACGCCCAACAGTTAGTACATGCAAATCCTACTATAACCGCACCTAAAACGAGCATGAGGAGAGGCACATTGATTTGATGCATCGATTCATTATCTAAAGTGGAAATTTATGCGTATCTTTGAAGATTGATTGCGCCATATAGTGATGTCTTCTTATTTACAGTTATGATATCTTTTACGTCGAAGCTGCCTTAGTGAAGACAATCTGAGTGGCGCATCAACAAGTGATGAATTCTGCCAACTTCGCATGAAGACATTCGTGACTGGGAATCTTGTGATAGTCATTGTGTAGTGCGATGCCGAAAACTGATTGCACTTTAAGGCGTTTAAGCGTCATGAAAACAGCAGCGAAGGCATTACTTACAACATTGTGTCTCCATTACGTTCAACCGAAATGCGTGGAAGTTTGATAGCAGTGCATAAGGAGCGACACAGACTACTCAGATTTTGCTGGTAGGGAAGAGGTTAGGTTAGAGGCGACTGATAGGTAAAAGGAACGCAGAAGCTCCACTCGACTTGGCTGGTGAGTGAGTTAGTAAAGACTTTATTGAAAAACAAGGTATTGACGGATGACGTTGTTAGGCAGCCACGAGCCCCTGGGCCCGGGCGGCATCTTCATCTCTCTCGATGACCTTGGCCTGCAGGTCAGGGTCGGAGCTGAGCAACACGGCCTCCCACTGCTCAGTATTACTTATTTCATGATTTGTGTGATTTTCGGCTGGGCACGACCACATAATATGGAATAGATCCGCTTTTTGCTTACAATGCTTACATGTATTAGGGTATTGGTCCGGGTAGTAGTAGTGATAAGCTACGGGGTTGGGGTAGGTGTGCGTCTGAAGTCGTCTCCAAGCTACTTCTTGTCGCTTGTTAAGCGATTTGTGTGCTGGTGGGTACACTGCCCTGGCTAACCTGTAGTGCTGGGTTATTTCCTGGTAACTGACCATGCGATCCCTCTCTGATCCTAGCGTGAGCCGTCCAGGTTCTCGGTTGGCGAGTCCTCCAGCGGCGGTGTGGGCGGCATCGTTGCCGCGTAGGGAGGAGTGTGCTGGTGCCCAAATGATCTGGATTGGTCGTGGGTGTTGGTTGGTGTCTACTATGTGTTTTACGGGAGCCGAGACCCGACCTTTCGCAAAATTGCGTACTGCTGCTCTGGAATCGCTAATAATGTAATGACAATGTGTGGAGGCTATTGCCAGAGCGATAGCCGCCTCTTCCGCTGTTTCGGAGCTTCTGGTGCGAATTGAACCACCAGCGCGTATTTGACCTGAGGAGTCCACCACTGCAAGGGACATACAGTTGCGTTCTATGTATTCTGCTGCGTCGACATAGACTACGTCATTGAAAGCGTGGAATTTCTGATGTAGGGTTTTGGACCGCTCGGCCCTCCTTTCCTTGTGGAATTCGGGGTGCATGTTTTTAGGGAGTGGATTAATTTTGAGATGGCGCCTCTGATTGTGAGGAATGTCTACTTTAATGCTTTGCGTCGACTTGGCTAAAATGCGCAAGCATAATACAAAATTTATGTAGCCCCAACCCGAAACTTAATGTTGGTCCATCCTTTTTCTAACCCAGAAACATGGAGACAAATAATTCAAAAATTATAGGCCTGCTAGCTTACTTCCAGTATTATATAACATTTTCTCCAAGAGAATCTCTAATAGAATAAAAGCAACACTAGACTTTATCCAACCAAGAAAAAAGGTGGGTTTCCGGAAGGGATGCTGTACAATGGATCACATTCACGACATCAATCAGGTAATGAAGAAATCCGCACAGTAAGATCAGCCTCCCTATATGGCTTTCACAGATCCCGAAAAGGCGTTTGAGTCAGTGGAGATACCAGCAGTCATAGTGGCATTACGTAAGCAGGGAGTACAGGAGGCTCACCTAAATGTTTTCGAAAATATCTACAGAGCTTTCACAGCTGCCTTATTTCTGCAGAAGAAAAGTAGGAAGATAGCTACAAAGAAAGAGGTCAGACAAGGAGACACAATCTCTCCAATGCTATTCACTGCCTGCTTTGGAGAAGTATTGAAGCTAATAAACTGGTAAGGCTAAGGAGAAAAGATAAACGGCGAATATGTCAGCAAATTTTGATTTGCAGATGACACTGTCCTGTTCAGAAACACTGGGGACGAGTTCCAACAAATGATTGAGGTCCTTAAGAGAGAGAGTGTAAGAGTGGGGTTGAAGATTAATATGCAGAAGACAAAGATAGTGATCAACAGCCGGGCAAGGGAACAAGAGCTCAGTATCGCCAGTCAGCCTCTACATTCTGTGAAGGAGTACGTTTACCTAGGTCAAGTACTCACAGAGGAGCCCGATAATGAGAAGTAAATTTTCAGAAAAATAAAGATGGGTTGGAGCGTATTCTATTGCTATTATTACTAGAAAAGTGTAGAATTATTGCATTCTGCCGGTTATGACATATGGGGCAGAAACATAGAGACTGACAAAGAAGCTCTAAAACAAGTTAAGGACCGCGCAAAGAGCAATGCAACGAAGAATATTAGGCATAACGTTAGGAGACAGGAAGAGAACGGTCTGGATCAGCGAGCAAACAGAGATATCTGGCATTCTAATTGACATTGAAAGAAAGTAATGTAGCTGAGCTGGTCATATAATGCATGGGTTAGATAATCATTGGACCATTATTGTTACAGAATGGGTACCAAGAGAATGTAGGCGCAGTCAAGGACGGCAGAAGACTAGGTGGGGTGATGAAATTAGGAAATTTGCAGACGCTAGGTGGAATCGGTTGACCCAGCACATAGGTAATTGCAGATCGCAAACAGAGGCCTTCGTCCTGCAGTGGACATATAAAGTTTGATGATGATGATGAGGATGATGTTTCTTCATTTTGCACTGTTTCCTTATCTTCTCTCAAGCTACAAACTATTTACACAGACATTATCATAACGATTTAATCTCTTAACTTCACAAAGTAATTATTTTTTTGTAAACAAGGGGTGTGACACTTTTCGCGTTATGGACAGATTTCGCTGGCGCACTGTGCAAAGAATTTTCACGCTATAAGAACATTAAAAAAATCTTCTATAAAAGGCCACCTCACTTGTAAGGTAGAGCAAGAGCGACCCAGGTGTGCTCATGTAACTGGATGCGAAGCTAACTATTGAAGAAATAAACCAGGACACTTCAGGATTTACGTCACTTCCCTTTGTAAAAGGCGTTCGATGCTTGACTTATGTCAGCTCATTGAATTCAGAGAAAAAATATTTACACTATCTCTCTTGGGAGTTGGGCCTTATCTCGATACAACATCTAACTCTTATAAAACAGGGCAGTACAGCATAACATGCTACAAAGAACCACCTAATGCAATCCTGTTCCATCACTGACATCGAGTGCATCAGTGTTATACACTAGCAACGTGAAAGAGCTAACCATACCAACCGCCTTCATCAAACGTCCTGCAAGCTACGTCAGCGCTCTTGTCTAGCCTACTCCGTGTTGTAACGTAGTACTTACGGCCTGATTTAGATAGAAAAGGTTATCGTGACAAACTGCGTCAAGGAGTCCAATGGCACTAGTCGTGTGCATGCACACTCAGTCTTACTGCGGAATTCGCCAGTTCACCATTCACACACCAAGCACACTCAACCAGGTACGACGTCATGACGCGCATTGACTTGTCTGACGTTTATGACCTTAAGAGGAAGCTTTAGCTCGAATGCTCCTATCTAAATACATGTAAAAGGAGAATTCGTTTTTCTCGGCAACCACTGCACCAAATTTGACGAGGTTTGTTGCATTTAAAAGAAAAACTTAGCATCTAGTGACTGTTGGTTTCGAATTTTTGAGTTAGGTTGTGCATTTTTTATTAAAAATTGCCAAAAATCGAAAATTTTCAAAAAACGAAAGTATCAAGTTTACAGCTCTGTAACTCAACCACTAAAAATGATAATACAATTCTGTGAATTGCATCTAATAGTACATCTAAGGCGGACAAAATTGATATGTTACACATGAATATAAAGAAAATTTAATTATAGGGAAATACAACTTTTGCAAAACCGTTGTAACCAACGTAACAAATTCACGTAAGATGTAAAATGACATATTGAATTTGTCCGCTTTGAATGATCTAATGGATGCCGTTTACAGAACCGCGATATCAGTTCTTGATGCAGAGCTATGAATTTGTAAACTTCGTGCTTCCATTTCTTTCAAACGGTCAAATATTTGAAAATCGATTTAAGAAAATTCAAGCCCTAAATCGAAATTCCGCTTCCGACAGGCACTAGAATTTAACTTTCTCTTTCAAATGCAACAAATTTCATTAAAATCGGTCCAGGGGTTATCTCAGACAAACGCTTTTGCATTTTTACGTGTATTTGAATAGGCCGCGTCGGAGTTGGGCCCGAGCTAAAGCTTCCTCTTAAAGATATTTGTGGCTGAATCTACATAATATGATTTTTCTACCATATACTGCAAATTCGAATAGTTTAAAACTTCATTCTTCAGCCAACAGCCCCTATGGAGCCATTGAATTCCCAAACTCTGTTTGTTCCTTTCCTAAAACTTGCGCAATGTGAAAAGGCTCGTGTACTTTGTTGACGTGCAGGTTGAAGAGTCAAAAGTGCTGAAAATTAGTGAATGGTGCCCAACTAATGCCTGTCTTTTATTCACAAAGTGTTTATTGATGTCATTCTACAGACAATATTTATTTGTTTACGTGGGTTTGTGAAGCACTTTCATGCGTCCGTGGCCCCAGTAAACTTACAATGGTTAAGTGCAGTCCACACCTGCAATAAACAAGTGGGAGAGAGTCTCTGAATCAAGACTTAAACATCTACCTTACATGAGAGGAACCGAGTATTTTACAACATGCAGACTTCCGGGAATGAACATGGACAGCGATGACGCCCAGAAAGAAACGCGCGCTTGAAACTGCTAAACTAATTATATTGCGTAAAAACCAAGTTGAGGTTTACTGCGCAAAATTTGTAGTACTCACTTTGTTCCATGCTACATCTTTTTTAGAGATTGTTAAGGATAAATGTTATCGAATCAAGAAACATACGTAAACTAAACTAGGTAGACTAAAGGCATGAGTACAATGTATCTTCTCATATTATGCCTTGGTTTACTGCTGAATACGCACAATGCTATACTGTAAAATTGGAATGTTTACAAAAAAGGTAGTAAGGTGACAGTTATGTGGTGTCACAGGATGTCAAGCTTTTTGTGTGAGCAAAAATTGTTATCATAAAAGTTATGCGATAATTACTTATCTTATTTTAGGCATTATATAGGGCCCTAATAAATGCAACCATAAAAGAAACGTTTAACAGCTGAGTCGCGTTCTTCGATAAGCCAAGCAGAGAACTGTTTTTGCGACACTTCTCAAAAAATTTATTCCGCAAATGAATAAAACTATATTTATGAAGAAGGATCCCTAAATTCACAAGCCCAACTCTTCAGCAGTAAAGAACAACAGCAACAAGAACTTTTAGCACTCGATTTTAAGAAAAATATAAGCGCTATAAATTATAAGACGAAAGTAGGACATATTAGGCAATAAACGTAAACGTGTAAAAATAGGTATGTACACGCATTCGAAGCTGGACTACCCGCAATCCTAATTTGGTACATGCAGTAAGGCCATATTAAACTTTACCAGGCGCGTATTGCTGTAACAAACAAAAAAACATCCTTCCTACGAAAATCGCAATGTGATTTGAGTGACCAAGACGATGTTCGCTCACAGT
This sequence comes from Dermacentor andersoni, assembly GCF_023375885.2. Classification (NCBI taxonomy): domain Eukaryota; kingdom Metazoa; phylum Arthropoda; class Arachnida; order Ixodida; family Ixodidae; genus Dermacentor; species Dermacentor andersoni. The sequence goes on from NC_092821.1 coordinate 55,991,380, forward strand.
GATCGGTGGGAGAGCGTTTCTCACAGTTCAAATTTTTGTTCAGCGACATCAAGCTTCCTGTGAATACTGTGACTACTTTATTCGAATAAATGTGTCCATCAATGCGATTACAGCTACGGACAAGACTATATTCGCGTGTGGGCTAATACGTCGTTGAGTCAGGCGCTAAGCCAAAAGGAGATTTCTGCGAAACGTTTCTTCAATATTACTGCTGTGTAATTCTGGTACGCTGCTTGTAATAAATTACAGGTAAGCGCTGCAATACGTGAGCCCGCCAGAATGACAATGGTGTAGCTAGATGAAGTGCACGAAGTTGCGTTGGTACTATTCTTTAATGAAGTTTACATGCTCACAAAACCTGCGAAATAGTAGTAAATTAACGAGCGGAATGAACAGACTGCCACCGCAGTAGAGCCGCGCGGTACTGTAAAGTCTGCAATAATATTATGTCTTGTCTGATTTGCTATTGCATGACAGAAACAGCATGAAGCCTGTAGATAATAAATATGGAGGAAAGAGAGAAAAAGAACTATCTATGGATTGTTTATGTACAATGCAGTAGTGACAAGGTAAAAGAAAATTAACAAAACAAATATCTTCCTGCCGGTGGTAACCTAACCTCCATTATACTATCCTTTCCATGGCTTCAAAGTATGTTCGTTTAGCACGCGCGTGAATCACGAAAGTCGCACCCCTCAGTTTCCGTTTTTATCGTTAATTTCGGGGTCACAACGTTTCTCCCGTTCAGAATCAAGACGTTCCGTTGGGTTATACAAGAACTAACTAACAAAAGAATGTCAAGCTTGAAGAGCTGTGCACTCTCTGCCCTTCCACTTACCACCCATCGACGCAGCGAACGTTCTGTGTGCGGGCGTCGTAGTGCAGGGCGAAGCAGTCACCTCCGATGCCGGTGGCATATGGCTGAAGAATTTGCATGCAGGCTGCCATGGCAAGCACAGCGTCAGCAGCGTTGCCTCCACGGCGAAGCACGTCTGTGGGTTGATGAGAACAACGCTACGAAAATGATAGAATTATCTCGTCCGACCACGGTCAGCACGTTTTGCATATCAGCAAAAATCTAAAAAACAACTTTTTCGTATAGTAGGGACGTTACCATTCATAATAAAAAGCAAAGTAGACAGCGTTCATACCTAATACAGTGGGCCAATTTGCCTATGATATGGTTTGCTGTTAACACTGCACGAGCTTCGGTAAGAGCACACATTTTTGAAAGGCATAATCTTTCAGATCGGCCCATATATATTTTTGAGTGAAGCAACTCTTCTGGTCGCGCTTTCGTTTCGGTTTTGTTTGGATATGCGTAATTATGTTTAGTTTCTGTTTTCTTTCACTAATTGTACATTATTACTGCTCTACATAGCCTCACGGTAACTTGCCTCGCCGTTCTTGTTCCAAGATTTATTTTGGCGTCTTTTTTGTTCGTCGACGTCAAGTACAGTACCTCCAACTGCCTAATTTGACGGTACAAAAGTAGACAGATGCTTAGCATCGGCGAAACCGAAATAAATTTGAAATTTCCAAGAACACCTAGTATCAAGGCTAGTTAACACCGGCGCGTCATCTTGCACTGGGTCTAGATGTGAGGTCTGTCTCATTTGTGGATTAGGCACAACATTCAAATTTTTCTCAGGTCACGTCATCCTCAGCAATTTTTGGAAATTTCGGTGCCACTGGCAACTGCTCAAACAGAAGACAGAGTACTCTAATAAAGTGCAAGTATGCGTAGCGTTCTGGTCAAGTAAGGTCTGTTCTATCATCATCATCATAATCATCATAATCATCAAGATCAGCCTGGTTACGACCACTGCAAGGCAAAGGCCTCTCCCATACTTCTTCAACTACCCCGGTCATGTACTAATAGTGGCCATGTCGTCCCAGCAAACTTCTTAATCTCTTCCGCTAACCTAACTTTCTGCGGTCCCCTGCTACGCTTCCCTTCCCTTGGAATCCAGTCTGAAACCCTTAATTACCAGCGGTTATCTTCCCTCCTCATTACCATGTCCTGCCCATGCCCATTTGTCTTTCTTTATTTCAACTAAGCCGTCATTAACTCGCGTTTGTTCCCTCATCCAATCTGCTCTTTTCTGATCCCTTAACGTTACACCTGTCATTCTTCTTTCCACAGCTCGTTCCGTCGTCCTCAATTTAAATAGAATCCTTTTCGTAAGCCTCCAAGTTTCTGCCCCGTACGTGAGTACTGGCAAGACACAGCTGTTATACAATTTTCTCTTGAGGGATAATGGCAACCTGCTGTTCATGATCTGAGAATACCTGCCAAACGTACCCCAGCCCATTCTTACTCTTTTGATTATTTCAGTCTCACGATCCAAATCCGCGGTCACTACCTGCCCTAAGTATATGTATTTCCTTACCACTTCCAGTGCCTTGCTACCTATCGTAAACTCCTGTTCTCTACCGAGACCGTTAAACATTAGTTTAGTTTTCTGCGGATTAATTTTTAGACCCACCTTTCTCCTTCCCCTCTCCAGTTCAGTTAGCATGCATTGCAATTGGTCCCCTGAGTTACGAAGCAAGTTACTAAGGTATTCTCCATTAATTATATCCCCAGTTCTCCCCAATCCAAATCTCTGAAAACCTCCTTTAAACACGCTGTGAATAGCATTGGAGAGACCGTATCTCCCTGCCTGACCCCTTTGTTTGTTGGGATTTTGTTGCTTCCTTTATGGAGGACTACGGTGGCTGCGGAGCCGCTATAGATATCTTTAAGGAGATTTACATATGGCTCGTCTACACCCTGATTCCGTAATGCCTCCATGACTGCTGAGGTTTCGACTGAATCAAACGCTTTCTCGTAATAAATGAAAGCTATATATAAGGGTTAGTTATATTGCGCACATTTGTCTATCATCTGATTGATAGTGTGAATAAGGTCTATTGTTGAGTAGCCTTTACGGAATCCTGCCTGGTTCTTTGGTTGACAAGTCTAAGGTGTCCCTGATTCTATTTGCGATATTTTAGTAAATACTTTGTAGACAACGGACAGTAAGCTGATACGTCTATAATTTTTCAAGTCTTCGGCGCCCCTTTCTTATAGATTAGGATTATGTTAGCGTTCCTCCACGATTCCGGTACGCTCGAAGTCATGAGGCATTGCACATAGAGGGTGGCAAGTTTTCCAGAACAATCTGCCCACCATCCTTTAACAAATCTGCTGTTACCTGATCCTCCCCAGCTGCCTTGCCCCTGTGCATAGCTCCCAAGGCGTTCTTTACTTTTTCCGGCGTTACTTGTGGGATTTCAAATTCCTCTAGGCTATTCTCTCTTCCATTGTCGTCATGGGTGCCACTGGTACTGTACAAATATCTATAGAACTACTCAGCGACTTGAATGATCTCATCCATATCAGTAATGATATTGCCGGCTTTGTCTCTTAACGCATACATCTGATTCTTGCCCATTCCTAGTTTTTTCTTCACTGCTTTTAGTCTTCCTTCGTTCTTGAGACCATGTTCAATTCTACCCATGTTATACTTCCCTATGTCAGCTGTCTTACGCTTGTTGATTACCTTGGAAAATTCTGCCACTTCTATGTTAGCTGTAAGTTTAGAGGCTTTCACACATTGGCGCTTCTTGATCAAATCTTTTGTCTCCTGCGATAGCTTACTGGTATGCTGTCTAACGAAGTTACCACCTACTTCTATTGCACAATCCTTAATGATGCCCATATGATTGTCGTTTATTGCTTCAAATATATCCGATGCTACAATAGAGCGGATTTTGACAGCATAAACTCCGCGCTATCTGACTTCTCTTTACATTTCCTGAATAGATGCCAATTTCAAACCATCGAACATAATTGGGCTGAACTTAAAACCAGTCTTACTGAACTAATTAATCGATTCGTCCCTCTAACAAAAATAGCCTGCACCCCGACAGCCCCGTGGTTTACCGTAAAGCTTCGGCGCCTTAATAATAAGAAAAAGCGTTTATATCGTAAAACCGATAAAGCCCGCGACTCAGATTCCTGGCACCGTTATAAGACCTACGACAAGCAATATCAATCACTGCTAAAATCATCTAAACGACATTTCTTTGCCCATGACCTATATTCTATGCTCACTAACAATCCTCAACGTTTTTGGCGCGTAATAAACCCGAAGAGCTATCCCAATTTAACACTAGTTGATGAGCACGGTGATATGGTCCCCCACTCGGAATGTGCTGATTTATTGAATAGCGCATTTTCATCTGTATTTACACAGGAAGACACCCTATCTTCACCAACCCTTGAAAATCTCATTAACGTATCAATGCCTGAAATAATTGTTAGCGAAGCAGGCATTTCTTTACTAAATAAACTTAAAGTTTCTTCCGCCTCTGATCACACTGGCATTAATAATAAAGTTTTAAAACATTTGTCACCTAGTTTATCACCAATATTGTGTGCGCTCTTCTCGCAGTCTTTATCAACTAACACTATTCCGCACGATTGGAAGGTGGCAAAAGTAATACCCATTTTAAGTCCGGAGACCGAACTCACCCATTAAATTACCGCCCCATCTCCTTAACCAGTACTATTTGTAAATTACTTGAACACATCTTGTATACTGAAATCATTAACTACTTAGAAGAGCACAAAATTATTGTTGATTACCAACATGGCTTTCGTCGTGGTTATTCTTGCGAAACACAGTTAGCCGGCTTTTTACATGACATGCATTCATACCTAGACCTAGGGTTTCAAGTTGATGCTATCTTCCTGGATTTTTCGAAAGCTTTCGATCGCGTTGCTCACCATAGACTAGTACTGAAGCTAATGAACCTTAACATACATCAAACCGGTATTGGATGGATTAAGGATTTCCTCTCATACAGAGTACAATATACGTCTGTTAACAACAGTAATTCCTCTTCTACCAAAGTAACCTCCGGTGTTCCGCAGGGCAGCGTTCTTGGCCCTTTACTTTTCTTAATCTATATTATTGACCTGCCTAACTGTGTGTCTTCCCACATCAGACTTTTTGCCGATGACTGCGTAATATATCGATTAATTTCATGCGACAATGACAAAGTTATTCTTCAAACCGATCTTAACGCTATTAACACATGGTGTTCAACATGGTTGATGACTCTTATTACAGCTAAAACGAAGTTATTATCATTTACTAGGCGCAACCACCGTATTCCAACTTCGTACGTAATATCTAACAACATAATTGAACTTACAACTTCATATAAGCACCTTGGTGTTCACTTACAGTCTGATCTAACGTGGCATAATCACATCCGCCTGACGTTGGAATCAGCTAACCGCTCTTTAGGACTCCTCAAACGCAACCTTAAGCATGCTCCAGCTAAACTACGCAGACTAGCATACATCACATTAATACGCCCCAAAATCGAGTATGCATCAGCTATCTGGGATCCTTTTCAAACATATATCACCCAAGAAATCTAATCATTGCAAAACCGCGCGGCTCGTTTCATTTTTTCTGATTATTCACCCCATACTAGCATTTCAGCACTAAAAGCTCGTGCTCAGCTTGACGACTTATCCCATCGCGGCAGAATTGCCCGCCTGTCGCTGCTGCACAAACTTTATCATCATCCGCACCTTCACCGTATCTTCGAACCAGCGACAGCCTTCTTTCCACGCACGTACCATAACTTCAAGATAAAACGCATCAGTTGTCGCTCAGCTAACTATGCTAACTCCTTCCTTCCCCGAACAATTGTTGCATGGAATAATCTACCATCACTCATTGCTACTCAAACCGATTTCGCCACCTTTCAGGAACTTTTACGCAATAGTTACTTGTAAATATTCATCATGTACTGTTTCTCCATACGTTGTTCAGTGTATATATTGTTTTGATCATTTGTCTTACTGTTCTGCGTGCACATTGTACAAGTGTATTTCATGTCTCATTAATTTGTTAAGGTGACAACTGACGCAGTTTCGAGCAACACCTCGTCTTACTTCTTTTACATTGTGCCTATTTATTTCCCTTAATTTGTTTTCTCAGCCAGTTTTGTATTTTCTATCTAAGTTTCGCTTGACTAATGTATTTCGTATATTGTTTTACTTGTGTATTTTCCTAGGTATCGTACTTTTGTATAACTTTTGTGTTTTCTTTTGTAAAAATTTTGTATAACTTTTGTGTACAAGTTTTTTTCCGTAACGTGCAAAGCTCGTATTTCTTCATGTATCGGCTCCCCCTACGCAATACCCCTTCGGGGGCCTTTAGCCGCAGTCCTTGAAGCCGCAGTCCTTTTCAATATTCTCACGTGGTGGTGACGTTGAAGAACACAGTAGCAATACTGTGAAAGACAAAACTAACTTTTATTGGGCGAACCTGTGCCACACAAAAACAGGCTACACTTATAGCACAACAGTAGCGGCGAACACGGTTGGCGATCGTCGAAAATTTGATGAGCGGGTCAAGCACGTAGGCTTTTATATATCAGTTGTCGAATGCTCCAGAGTAATCGCTGGGACCCGCGTGCCTTCCACAAAGTTCTACATCAGTCGCGTCGCGCATACAATTCGATCAGGTTACACAAGGTTCGGTCACAGCTAGCGGATGGAAGCATCGATAACATTCCAGAAAATTCCGATACATGCATGCGCGTCCTTCGCCGTACGATAACATTTGTTAGGCGGTGAAACGTGTCGCCCGGTAAAGACAAACAAGTACACGCGTCAATACCCCCCTCTTAAAAAGAATCGACCCGATGCTGCAAACAAACTAAAGTAATAAAGAAAAGCACTTGTAGCAAAGAAAACAACAAAATAAGGAAAGTTCGTCAGCGTCCGTACAAGGGTTTAAGACGCACCACGTGGACCACTTCAGATCGTGCGCGGCGCCGCTGTGAATGCGAAATGCCGTCTGGTACGACCTCATAGTCCAGTACGCCAATACGTCAGATGACCTTGTAGGGTCCGAAATAGCGTCGCAATAGTTTCTCGCTCAGTCCTCGTTGGCGTATCGGGGCCCATACCCAAACACGGTCGCCGGGCTGGTACTCGACGAAGTGTCGTCGGAGGTTGTAGTGTTGGCTCTCGGTATGCTGCTGGTTCTTGATCCGTAGGCGGGCGAGCTGTCGGGCTCCTTCGGCGAGCTGGAGATAGGTAGCGAGGTCAATGTTCTCTTCGTCAGCGACGTGCGGCAGCGTAGCGTCGAGCGTCGTCGTCGGGTTCCTGCCGTAAACCAGCTTGAACGGCGTGATCTGCGTTGTTTCTTGCACCGGCGTGTTGTAAGCGAATGTTACGTACGGCAGGACGGCATCCCAGGTCTTGTGTTCTACGTCGACGCACATTGCTAGCATGTCGACGAGGGTCTTGTTCAGGCGCTCCGTGAGACCATTCGTCTACGGGTGGTAGGCAGTTGTCCTCCGGTGGCTTGTCTGGCTGTATTGCAGAATGGCTTGGGTGAGCTCTGCTGTAAAGCCGTTCCTCTGTCGTTGATGAGGACTTCTGGAGTACCATGTCGCAGCAGGATGTTCTCGACGAAAAATTTCGCCACTTTGGCTGCGCTGCCTTCCGGTAGAGCTTTAGTTTCAGCGAAGCGGGTGAGATAGTCCGTCGCCACGACAATCCGCTTATTTCCGGAAGGTGATGTCGGAAACGGTCCAGCAAGTCTATGACGATCTGCTGAAAAGGTCGGTAAAGAGGCTTTATCGGCTGTGGTAATCCCGCTGGCCTTGTCAGTGGTGTCTTGCATCGTTGACAGTCTCGCCATGTCTTGACGTAACGGGCGACATCGGCGATTAGGCGCGGCCAGAAATACCTTTCTTGTATCCTCGATAGCGTCCGGGAGAAACCGAGGTGCCCAGCGGTCGGATCGTCATGTAGGGCGTGCAGTACTTCCGGACGCAGCGCTCATAGAACAACCAGAAGGTAATTGGCGTGGACTGGTGAGAAGTTCTCTTTCACGAGTAGGTTGTCTTGAAGCGTGACCGAAGACAATCCGCGCTTAAATGCCCTAGGGACAGCGTCGGTGTGCGCTTTCAAACAATCGACGAGGCCTTTTAGCTTCGGGTCCACTCGTTGCTGCTCAGCGAAGTCTTCCGCGCTTATTATTCTAAGGAAGGCGTCGTCATCCTCGTCATCTTCCAGCGGCGGGTCAATGGGGGCGCGTGATAGGCAATCGGCATCTGATTTTTTTCGTCCGGACTTGTACGTTACAGTGATGTCGTATTCTTGCAGTCTGAGGCTCCACCGCGCCAGCCGTCCTGAAGGGTCCTTTAAGTTAGCTAGCCAACACAACGCGTGATGGTCGCTGACCACTTTGAATGGCCTCCCATATAGGTAAGGGCGGAATTTTGCTGTAGCCCAAATGATGGCGAGGCATTCTTTTTCAGTCGTAGAATAATTGCCTTCCGCTTTTGAGAGCGACCAGCTAGTATAAGATATCACCCGTTCAAGTCCGTCTTTCCTCTGGACTAGGACGGCATCGAGGCCTAGGCTACTGGCGTCAGTGTGAATTTCAGTATCGGCGTCCTCGTCGAAGTGCGCAAGTACCGGCGGTGACTGCATGCGTCATTTGAGTTCTTGAAATGCATCGGCCTGCGGCGTTTCCCGCTTCAACTCGACATCATATTTGGTTAGATGTGTTAGCGGCTCCGCGATGCGCGAGAAGTCCTTGACAAAGCGCCTGTAGTATCCACACATGCCAAGGAATCTACGCACTGCCTTCTTGTCGATGGGCTGCGGGATTTTTGCGATGGCGGCTGTCTTCTGCGGGTCGGGGCGGACTCCAGATTTGCTGATGACGTGGCCTAGAAACAGAAGCTCCTCGTAAGCAAAGCGGCACTTTTCCGGCTTCAGAGTAAGCCTTGATGACCTGATGGCCTCTAGTACAGTTGCAAGCCGCCTAAGGTGATCGTCCAAATTTCCGGCGATGACGACGACGTCCTCCAAGTATACGAGACTGGTCTGCCACTTCAATCCTGTTAAAACCGTGTCCATCACGCGCTGGAACGCTGCAGGCGCCGAGGACAGTCCGAATGGCATAACCTTGAACTCGTAGAGGCCGTCTGGGGTAATGAAGGCGGTCTTTCCGCGATCTCTTTCGCCGACTTCTATTTGCCAATAGCCAGACTTGAGGTCCATAGACGAGAAGTATTTAGTGTTGCAGAGCCGATCCAATGCGTCGTCTATTCGTGGAAGGGGGTATACGTTCTTCTTCGTGGTCTTGTTCAGACGCCGATAATCGCCGTAGAAACGTAGGGTTACGTCCTTTTTCTACACCAAGACTACAGGAAATGCTCAAGGGCTTTTTGACGGCTGGATGATGTCGTCGCGCAGCATTTCGTCGACTTGGTGCCTTATAGCCACATGTTTTCGCGTAGAAACTCGATAATGGCTCTAGCGGAGTGGCCGAGCACACTCTTCGGTTATTATGCGATGCTTTGTGACTGGTGTGACTTTGTATCGTCGAAGTAAACTTCTGAGCTGTTGTTGTTTAATCATGGGGAGACTTGGATTTATGTCGAAGTCTGGTACGGGAACTATGGTCGTGGGGCCAGAATCCGAGAGGACAAATGCATTGCTGGTTTCCAGAATTTCCTCGATGTGTGCGGTCGTCGTGCCCTTGTTGATGTGCTTGAACTCCTGGCTGAAGTTTATCAGCAACACTTTCGTGTTTCCTCCGTGCAGTCGAGGGATTCCTCTTGCGACGCAAATTCCGCGATCGAGCAGTGGACGTCGGTCACCTTCGATGACGCCTTCTACGTCAGTAGGTGTTTCGGTACCGACCGAAATAACAATGCTGGAGCAAGGCGGGATGCTCACTTGATCTTCGAGCACACTCAAGGCGCGGTGACTAGGAAGGCTCTCCGGTGGTATCGCTTGATCTTCCGACAGCGTTATTGACTTCGACTTCAGGTTGTTGATTGTGCCGTGTTGGTTCAGGAAGTCCATGCCGAGAATGACGTCTTGTGAACACTGCTTGAGGATAAGGAAGGTGGCAGGGTAAGTCTGGTTGTGAATGGTAATTCTTGCCGTGCAGATTCCAGTTGGCGTGATGAGGTGCCCTCCAGGTGTCCAAATTTGAGGGCCTTCCCATGTAGTCTTAACTGTCTTCAACTGGCCGGCGATGTGTCCACTCATTACGGAGTAATCGGCCCCTCTGTCCACTAAGGCGGTAACTGCGCGGCCGTCGAGAAGCACGTGGAGGTCGGTGGTTCGTTGTCTGGCGTTGCAGTTAGGTCTTGGCGTGGGATCACGGCTGCGTCGTGTTGAACTGAAGCTCGAACGTCGCGTCGTCAAGTCGTCTTTCATCGATGTAGTCTTGGCTTTCTGACTTCATCGGGACTGCGGCGTGTCGTTATTATGTCGTCGAGATGGTCTCTTCGTCGTCTTCGTCGGCGGTGGAGGATCTTCGTTAGTTCGACGGACAGCAACCGCACCTCTATCGGTTGCTGCTTTTAGTTTTCCGGATATGGGGTCGCAGAGCGGCCCAGGGCTGGGCTGTGTATGGTCGGCGCTGCGGCGACAGGTAGCGGCCTGGTGACGGCGAACGGGACGGTCGTCGAGGGCTCCACTGAATGGCGGCGAGGTAGTCGGCGATATCGCGAAGTTGTTCGCGAAGGTGGGCCCGGTGACTGTACCTTGGTGCAGTTCGCTAACCGCTTTGCTTTTGCCATGCAGATGGTCGTCTATCGCATCTACAACCTGCTGCTCCCTGTTCTGGCATGCGCATCCTCGAATGCGTCGTCAGTGCAGGCTTCCCCTTGTCACGAAGACGGAGCGGCCACGTGCAATCCTGTGCCTGGTTTCCACATATCGCCATCTCCATCTGCCTCACCGTTTGCATGCCACCTACCGGTCCTGGAGCCAACTTGGAAAGATTCATCGCCATCGACAGCCCTACCAGCTATAAAGCAACAACCACCGTCGACGCAGCTCTGTGGGCCCGGTGACTGTACCTTGGTGCAGTTCGCTAACCGCTTTGCTTTTGCCATGGTGATGGTCGTCTATCGCATCTACAACCTGCTGCTCCCTGTTCTGGCATGCGCATCCTCGAATGCGTCGTCAGTGCAGGCTTCCCCTTGTCACGAAGACGGAGCGGCCACGTGCAATCCTGTGCCTGGTTTCCACATATCGCCACCTCCATCTGCCTCACCGTTTGCATGCCACCTACCGGTCCTGGAGCCAACTTGGAAAGATTCATCGCCATCGACAGCCCTACCAGCTATAAAGCAACAACCACCGTCGACGCAGCTCTGTGGGCCCGGTGACTGTACCTTGGTGCAGTTCGCTAACCGCTTTGCTTTTGCCATGCAGGTTAGTCAAACATATGCACTTTTTGCTAAAAAATCAAGCAATTATCTTCTGGTACAGCTCCCGAGCCCACGGTGCTGCGTCGCGATTGCCACTGAGTGCATTTCTGTCATCCGTCTGCTATTAATCATATCTGGTGACGTCGAGACTAACCCTGGTCCTGCCAGCCTTGACATTGTACTGGCCGAATTGCAGAAACTAACCGCCGGCCAAACAACACTTGTGCAGGAGCTAAAGGGCCTGAAACTGCAGCTGACCACCACAGACAAAACAATCAGGGACCTGAATAAGCGCATGACCGACTTAGAGGCCCATTATCAGGCTCTCATGCCTCTACGCCAAGACATAGAAATACTGCAGACATCAACTGAAACAACTCGCCTAGTCACAGCATTAGAGGCCCGTTTCGACGACGCCGAAAACCGATCTCGCCGCAATAACCTGATCTTCCACGGAATTACTGACCCCACTACAAATGAAACATTTACTAAGTCTGAAGAATTAATAATCCAGATCTGCCGTAATCATTTACAAACCGACATCAACCCCACTGATATAGAACGGGCACATCGCTTAGGAAAACACACCAAAGATCGAGATCGTCCAATAATAGTAAAATTCGCACATTGGAAAACGAAAGACGCCCTTCTGTCAAAAGGCCGAATGCTGAAAGGAACTAATTATAGTGTAGGTGAAGATTTCTCTCGCCTGACTCAGAAAGCACGGAAGGCCCTTTTGCATTTCGCCATATCTAAATCACTTGCATATTCCCTACGCTATAAAACTTTGTACATTGGTCCTAAACGATATGTTTTTGATGAATCATCTAACTCTGTAAAAGAAATTGTGTAGCAATCATCCCGTCCTCTACAAAAAAAAAGAATCAACCAGAACTTGCACCTAGAAAAGATCTTTCGTTTTCCGCAGTCTTTACTAACGCACGTAGTTATCTTCCAAAGCGCGAGGTTATATCTAACATCATATCATCAACAGGCAGCTACTTGCTCATTCTAACAGAAACCTGGCTACACAATGACATCACTGATACCGAAGTTTTGGCCGAGCTACCCGACTTCCATGTTTATCGAACTGACCGCGTAGGCACAAGGGGCGGTGGCGTTCTTGTAGCAGTTCACCGGCAACTTTTGTGTTCAGTTATTAACATCGCATCAAACTCGAAATACTATGGCTACTATATCGCACATCACCACTTACAGTGCTGCTGGGGGTTTGCAACAGGCCTCCACATGCCACTCCTGAATTCTGTGGGGAGCTCAATAACAATTTAATACAACTAACGACCATCTACCCTAATGCCTCCATCTTACTTTTCGGGGACTTTAATTTCCCAAACATAGACTGGAGCAACTTAACATATTCTTCAATAGTAGGTCCCCCAGAGACAAGGAATTTCATTGACATTTGTTTGAACTTTAATCTAATACAAGTAGTTTCGGAGCCAACGCGTGTCACACCAGAATCCGCAACCATTCTGGACCTCATCCTGACTAATGATCCCAGTACCCTCTCATCAATTACACACCTTCGAGGAATTAGTGACCATAAAGTCGTTCATGCTACTTTCTCTTTTCCTGTAACACCAAATAAGACACATAAGAAAACTATAAGGCTTTACGAAAAGGGTGACAACGACGCAATTAACCGCGAACTTGAGACCTTCTTCCCCACGTTTGAAGCCGCGTATCGCAATCGGTCAATATTCCATAACTGGTCGATGTTTAAGGATAAGTTAACAGATTTGGCTAACAAATATATTCCTAAAGTTCACATTCGCCCCAATAATCAAAAACCTTGGTTTACTAACGCCTTAAAAAAACTAGAAAATAAAAAGAAACGTCTTTACCGAGTGGCTACAAATAACGGGAACTCGCAACAATGGGAAATCTACTACAAAGCTGAAAACGAATATCTGATTGCAATCCGCAGCGCAAAGCGTTCCTTTTATGGCACTACACTCCCAAATTTGCTGCGCACTAACCCAAGACAATTTTGGCAAGTAATAAATCCTCATCCTGTTCACACTATTACGCTCACCAATGACTCACACGAGACAATTACCGATACTGAATGCGCTGACACTTTTAATTCCGCATTTGCAACAGTATTTACTAAAGAAATCGAAACAAACATTTGTTTACCTTTGTACAACATTGAAGGTCACATACCATGCATCACATTTTCTGCTGACGGAATTTCATCCATAATCCAGAAGACTAAGCTATCATCGTCATTTGGCATTGATGAAATTAACTCTAAACTTCTAAGAAACACAAGACACATGGCTGCATCATACTTGTCCTTACTGTTCTCACAGTCACTCTCTTCAGGAAACATGCCGGGTGATTGGGCCTTGCCGTGGGCGCGGAGGGGGAACGTGACGGTGGGCTACAGCGGCGCATGTCATCGATTGCGGCTGAGGCTGCGGCGATTCGGGGGCTACTCCGAGCTGTTGTTGGAGCTCCTTACGTACGGCGTCGGCAATCGAAGTCACCTGAGGCTGTGATGAAGGGAACAGCTTGTGTAGTTCCTCCCACACGACCGCTCGGATAGTCTCGCACAGGTTGTCGGTGGCCAGTGACGCAACTCCGGCGTAGTTTGCCGAGTTCGTGCGGTGGTTGAATTGTCGGTTCCGCATTTGCAGTGTCTTGTCGATGCTAGTGGCCTCGTGAAGAAACTCGTCGACGGTCGTCGTTGAGCTTCGTACCATTCCGGTGAAAAGTTCTTGCTTTACACCACGCATCAGTAGGCGGACTTTCTTCTCCTCGCACATTTCCGGGTCGGCGTGGCGCAACAGGCGGCTCATTTCTTCTGTAAAGATCGCGGTGGTTTCATCAGGCAGCTGCAATCGGGTTTCTAGTAGTGCTTGGGCTCGTTCTCGGCGTACGACGCTTGTGAAGGTCTGGACGAAGCCGCTTCGGAACAGGTCCCACGTCGTTAAGGTGGCTTCTGGGTTCTCGAACCCCGTCCTGGCAGCGTCTTCCAATGCGAAGAAGACATGTCGTAGTTTGTCGTCGCTGTTTCAGCTGTTAAATGCAGCGACCCTTTCATGCGTCTCAAGCCAGGTTTCCAGGTCCTCGAATGTTGAACCGCGGAACGTCAGACGCTCCCAGGGCTGCTTCAGCACGATGGGGGATGCTGCGGCTGCCATTGGGGTTGCCTTGGCCACAAGCCTCTTGGCCTTCTCAGGTAGAAGTCCGTGCTCCTCGCGCAGCTGTTGAAGAAGGCGGTTTGCTCGATGGTCCGGGATTACGCTGATGTTCTCTTTGCGATCCGGGCTTGGATCACGGCTTGTCGGGGGCGTCCGGTACATGAACGAAAAGCACCTCCACCAGATGTCACGTGGTGGTGATGTTGAAGAACACAGTAGCAACACTGTGAAAGACAAAACTAACTTTTATTGGGCGAACCTGTGCCCACAAAAACAGGCTACACTTAAAACACAACGATAGCGGCGAACACGGCTGGCGATCGTCGAAAATCTGATGAGCAGGTCAAGCGCGTCGGCTTTTATACATCAGTCGTCGAATGTTCCAGAGCAATCGCTGGGACCCGCCTGCCTTCCACAAAGTTCTACATCATTCGCGTCGCGCACACATGCGATCAGATTACACAAGGTTCGGACACAGACAGCGGATGAAAGCGTCGATAACATTCCAGAAAATTCCAATACATGCATGCATGCGCTTCCTGCGCTGTACGATAACCTTTGTTAGGCGGGGAAACGCGTCGCCCGATAAAGACAAACAAGTACATGCTTCAATATGTGTACATTTACCACCTGAAACTTTTTTCATGACGCATCGACCTTACGCCGGCTATTATTATCCGCTGATTTCAACAGAGTGCCACTCTGAAAAGGTGACTTGTTGATTGTTTGCGTACTTTAAAAGTGTCAGATACAGTGGAGTGATGAGGTCACCTGTATAAGGACTGCATTTTGTATATTTTTTTTACTTCCCGTACACTAGATATTTTACGCACATCAAAAGACTGTACAAAGTTTTGTTCGATCTGTAAATCTCTCTGCACGTCAGTATAGCCTTCATCTCGGATGAAACGCTGGTAGAATCCATTGACAAGAAATGTGCTCAGGTCAATTGTACTTCCAAGTAGCAACATTATTTCACAGGCAGCAATTCAGGAAAGGCGCCAGCTACGCGATAGCATTCATAAGTTGTTCGTAAAGCTTCTGACGGTAAGAAAATGTGGAGCTTACCCAGGCCAGCCACGCTGGCTAGCATCTCATCGCTGACCACAGCCGCTTTTGGCGCAATTGTAGGAAACCAAGTTGACACTTCCTAATTCTTCTGTAGCTCAGGCAGGCCATTGCACAGTGCACGATTGATGCGCAAAGCCCTCAAAAACGCATTCCACAATGTAAAACCTACGAGAGATTGTGGAGTCTGCTGGTCGCTTCGCATCCGCTACCTCTGCACATGTTGCAGCTGGTGCGATATTGCCTGTGGCGACGCAATTCATGAATGGCGAAATAGCAGTGACAGCTATACACTTAGGAAAGCCTCCCTGTGCTGTTGGGCGTTTCGCTAGATGCTGTCACATACAAGGTTCGCTCGCATTCAGGTCGACGCTACTTCAGCGCAATGTGTCTGCTACCATCCCTCGCCCATCTAGTTATAAAAAAAACTTTGCAAGCGCAGGCAGTGTTACAGAACCACTGCTGAAACACAAGTCGAGCTGCTGAGCTTTCATGCGAAAGACGATCATTCTTCTCTATCAAACTGCGCACTCTGCTTACCTTTACTATTCGTCAACAAACTCTACTCCCGTAACCTTACCTTCGTCACTGTTTTAAGAATACTGATCTACTTAACACGATTACTGAACTCTTTGAGCTTTCTTGTAACACCCAATAATACCAACATCGGTGCGTACCGTGGTCGCACTATATCCCTTTAAAAATAAGGCCATATATTGTATTCGACGGAATGAAGCACGTACAATTTATTTTTCCTATTGAGACGACGTTTCATCAGCTGCTAAATAACACATTTAGTTCGTCGCAAGCATTCCACTTTTCCTAAATGGAATATGCTAAACAAGAGCATTTATTCCTTGGTCCTGTCGTCGGAAATTCAAGGGAACATTAAATGTAAGCTTATTGGGAAAAAGCATTTTCAACTCAGTTATTACTATTGTTGTAAATAATATTGTCGTATTTAGAGACGTATTGAAAATAGAAAAAAGGCAGTATGAAGGATGGCGGCTGCCTCCGAGAGGGGCAGAATGCCTGCTTGCTTCTTTAGGCAGTATACTACATAAAAATAAAAATTATGGATGCTGTTCAGATAGTGCGGCATAGGAGTCGGTAAATTGAAAGGTATATGAGTGGTCGTACATTTGGTCCTCTCTGCACCCAACAATAAATCTACACTCCCACTTTTTTGTGTGTGCTTGACGCTTTCATTCCTTCAAGTTGTGTATTGTTCTTGACGGGAAAATGGTAGTTTTTATAATCACGTGACATGAAAGCGTAGTCACGGGTCTCCAAAATTTGCTCGTGGGCCGTACTTTGCGCAGACCTGCCCCACGAAAAGAATAAATAGAACACCAACTATTTTTTGTCTGTTATACTTGGAAAGCACCTATTAATGTACTAAAGATATGTCATGTCGAACACTGTGAAAAACAAAAAGGGGTTACCTAGTAAGAGATGATTATAATTGGAATTTCAGGGGCATGACCCACTTTTCAAAGCTATCTCGAAGTTATTATCACCTACACACATACATCTGCCACATTGCGGGCAAGTCGTTTGCAATTATTTATTGATACACGTCTCGAATTCACTCTGGGTGTAACCGTATCATCTATAATATATATATAAGGTTTTGTATATAAAATGCTCTCGGTGATTCAACAGACGTGTTTGTGCTCACTTTTCCATGGAACTGCAGGTTTTGTTGTAGCCTGGGCAGCGCACAACAACGATTGCGTCTTTCTACTTACTTCGGGCGTCCGCATCACTTGCGGTATAAACTGCTCTTCATTCCTTCAAAAGTGCAACAGCCTTAAGATTACCATAGTTATTTTATCCGCATCAGGTGTCAAGCGGCTGCTGCCGCAATGGTTCATGACGGCTATGCGTCCGCGTTAAGGAGAGCTTTTAAACAAAGCGCTTGACATCATTGAAACTACATAGTTCTGAATTTATTTTATGGGCTTACGAACTGAACGCCCCAAATGTACCATAGACTCGAGAGACTAATGTGTTTTGACACATGCTTTAGGTCATACAATTGTGTATGATGCACGGAGCTCTTCTATAGCAGGGTTCGCTGTGTTTCTAGAGAAATCTTTGATGCTGCTTATTAATTTCTGCCATGTTGTATACGCAGAGCCCATGCAAGAAACAAATGAGCTTAACATGTCTGGACAAATTTGTGAGGCATGATGAAAAACTACTGATAGATGTTGGTGTATACTAAGTTTATCCTTGAGGATGGAAGCAGCAGGGTGTGGTACAAAAATAACGGCGAATCACACACACTCTGGAAATCTATGTAACCGAAGCTATGTGTCCTCGTTGCTTCGATTGATGATAATTATCGCTGACGTGGGTGACGAATTTGTAATTTCTTCTGCCTTTATTCCAACAGGAGAGTGGTAAGTTGATGCTACACTCTACTTTACGTGCAGCGCTGCTATCTGTTAGCCTAGTCCACAGAACACAAGCAGACATGTTTACTTGAGGCGTTGTTGTGCGCGATTCTTCATAACATCTCAGAGGTTTGAGCACATTCATTGCCTCAGGTGGCAGCTCGCATCGTAGAGGAAGCGTAAATTTTAAGAAATTACGTGCCTTTACGTACTTCAACTTATACAATTGTATGCATACATTCTTTACATACATTCGCGGTCTGCACTACGTTTAGCTGCGTAGCGAAGACGCTCCTGTTCCGCGCGATGGTTCTTTCTTGCCTAGGTGTTCTCAACGCTGATTCCACGCTTTCCACCAATTATTGTCGCCCGTATTTACGTGCTCCTTCTGCATGCGTGGCCAGCACGCTGTAGAGACGCCATCTGGAAGGGCTGTCTTCACGCTATGGATGACTGTAATGTTTACACTCTCACAGCCCAGAACGCGACCTCCACAACAGAGAACCCGCATTTTCGTCACTTAGGACAGCAAGTACAGCCCGAGCCATGCAAACAAATTACGCATCCCGATCCACAATGGCGCAGGCCAGGATGCGCGGAGGCAAGCACTATCTAGTAGCACTATCTAGAGGCAAGCACCCAGCAGTGCAAGCGAACATGGATGGATGGCTGCTATCAGCATCCCCTTGGGAAAATGGGGGTGGGTTGTGCCACCAAGCTCTCCCTATTATATGGCCTAATGCCCTACCTATGTTAAACAAAGGAACTGACGGGAATTCCCATAACCAAACTTTTTGACTCCTATTGTGAACCTAGTTTTTGCACGCCTACGTTGTTTGTCTTTTCCGTACCTTTCATTCACCACTCTTTCAATAGCCGATTACTAATTACTACTTCAGACATGTTTACTTTCCCCAAGCTCTCGCTGAACCCAAGGGCATCTAGGAGGCTAGAGATGCCTGAATTCAACCGCGGGGCAGATCTCTTCACATTCTAATAAAACATGCTCCATCGATTCCCTAGCTTTACCGCTGCAAGCATAAGCTTATTCTTGCTTCTTATATCTGGCTTTATAAGTGCGTGTTCTAAGGCATCTTCATTGCACTACGAAAACTAATGAGCTTCCATTTGAATTATCATAAATTGTTTCCTTCCTGATTTCGTCGTTTGCTCTTCAGAAGTTGCTCATAGCAGGTTTCTTTTCCATTGCCACCATCCATGAGATTATCTCAGCCTCTCTGAATTTCTGCTTCATGTTCTTTGTTGCTATACTGCTGACCATACAGGTTAGCATACTTGCTAGTAAGCTTCCTAGTTCTTTTGCTCCGAGCAAAAGAAAGCTGAACTAGTTTGTAAGGATTCATTATGCAAAAATGAGGTGAGGCGTACAGACAGGACACAAGAGTAGAGAAGTGGACAACACGAACGTCGACTATCAACTGAAGGAAGCACTAAGGCGAAAAAAAGAAAGAAGACAGAGAACTCATCTGCGCAAACTCTGGAATGGTAACACCACGTCTTAGTCGGGTACATGTGCCAGTCTACGCGAGAGACAACTGTTAAGACACTTAATCTCTTCCTTATGTAAAGTAATCGAAGGCTGACTCAACCACGCACTTCCACCATTATAGATATGCCATGCCTCTACCATAAGACGCGTATCGTCATCCTTATCCCTGTACAATATCGCGCATTTATATAACTCTGGCGTGCAGTTACAATCTTGGCAATGTAAAGAAACATTAGAAGGCGATCCACCGGTTAAAGACCTTTTATGTTCCATTAGCCTCTGACTGATACACCTCCCCGTTTGCCCTACGTAGAACTGGCCATAGCTAAGGGGAATTTTATAAACCACACCCATACGACAGTCTGTGAAACTGTGGTTCGTATTGTGCTTCACTGGACAAACATCTGTTCTTTTTTTCCCTTTTACCTGCTCCTGTTGCCTCTGCACGGCAGCGCATATCTTACCTAGCTTAGTGGGAGCAGTGAAAGGAACATTAACATCATATCTACTTACAACTTTTTTAAGCCTGTGTGACACTGAATGAATGTACGAAATAGCCACTACTCTTTCTTTTGCTATTACTGCTTTCTGGAATCACGTCCGTCCCTCTCAAAACCGACCTATTTAGGCGTTCAGCCACAGTGGCCACTGCTGCACTAGGGTAACCTGCTTCTAATAGGCGCAGGACCTGCGCATTAAAACTGGCGCTCATTTTCTGCACGCACGATTGGGTGTGAGAAGAATTAATGCACGACATGGCAATTCCGTTTTTTACTACTTTTGAATGCTTCGAATGAAAGTTTAACAACGGCTTAGAAGATCTTGGGGAGTACTGCCAACAAACCTGATATTGTTCAAACACCAAGGAAGTATATATAAACTGAATTACATATCACTGAGGAAATTCCTTGGTAAATTTTAATCCTCCACCATAAAATGTATATTGCTCACTTGCTGAGGTAGCAGTGGAATCGAATTCTTCCCTATTGCAGAAAATCAGGTAATCACCAACGTAACGAAATATCTTGTTGACGCGATCACCTAAGGCTTTCTCTAAGCAGCTGTCAACCTTACTCAGGTAAATATTGCTAAGAATAGGACTGCTGGAGCCGTAGTGGACCCCACGGAGACTACTTCAGGAAACCTGGAATAATAATCAACAATCAGGACGTGATCGCGCCCTCCAAGTTGAAACACATCGATGCCAAGGCGCGGCCATGGTCTGTCGGGCGTCACCATGGACAACATAGGTCCAGAACAATGAACTCGAGTTTCAGCGCATATGGCACATTGGACCACCATATGCTCAACATGCATGTTACAATTAGGCGACCAAACTGACTCCCTGGCCCGTTCTTGGCAGCGGCGCAGTCCTTGATGCCTTTCGTGGAATAGGTCGAGAATGTCTTGACGCAAGGCTGAAGGAATGACAAGTCGTCGGTCTAGCAGAAGGATGCCGTCGTATATGCTCAATCTGTCTCTGTGCTTCCAAAATGGAACGATTTGCAGCGGCACCTTGTTTTTGTCTAGCCATCCTTTCGTGCAATACTTCATGACCGCAGAGCAGACTCCATCTTGGGCTTGGTGTATGCGGACATCTTCTAGCGGTCTTTCTACAAGAGGCGGTAATTCCTTGAACACTTCACTGACAAACAACTCCAGGGTGTCTACCATGCGAGTAGCTAGCAAATCAGCGGGAGCTCGTGACAAAGCGTCTGCCGTAGCTAAGTGCTTTCCAGGCAGATATTTCACCACGTACTGATATCGCATCAGTTTTATCCGCATTCGTTGTATGCGAGGCGGCACGAGTTCTAGGTCCTTGTTACCCAGAAAGGTAACAAGAGGAAGGTGATCTTTCTCTACCTCGAGGCTTAGGCCGCCAAGGAACTGGTCGTACCGCTAAATCGCCCAAGTCACCGCGAGACCTTCCTTTTCTGTTTGACTATAACGTGCTTCTGTCGGAGTAAGCGCGCTTGAAGCATACGCTATAGCCCGTCGAGTACCTTCAGGCTGGTTCTGTAGCAGTACAGCTCCCAGACTGTAGGAGCTGGCATCCGCGGATACTACAGTGTGGTAGGAAGAATCGTATTTTGCCATGCATTTGTCGGAGCTCAGCAGAAACTTGAGGCGTAAGAAGGCCTTTTTAACGCGACAGCGTTGAGGAGCTCATGTCGCAGAAAAGCCGGTGTCGTCGGCGTCGGCGGCGTTGGCCGTGAGTGATAAATCCCAGCAGGCACTTCATGAATAAAAAACAACTTGCAACATGGGCTGGGTGGGAATCGAACCAGGGTCTCCAGAGTGTGAGACGGAGACGTTACCACTGAGCCACGAGTTCGATGCTTCAAAGCGGTACAAAAGCGCCTCTAGTCAACGCGGTGTTGCCTTAGAAACGAGCTGTTTCTAAGGCTCAGGCGTGCGTCGCTTGCTCAGGCGCACATTTCGTTGTCGCGCCGAACGCTGCGTTGCTCGACGCTCACCGCGTCCGATGCGGGGCACGTAGTCGCTGCACCGTAGCCCATTGTCTTACACCCCTTGGCGGGTCGACGGGAACGCTGTCGCGTTCCACTCTTAAAGGCGAAGCTTAAGCGTCCTCCAATTTTCTTCACTGGGACCCCAAGTCCAGGTGCTGTTCTTGTCTAGGAGGGAACGAATGGGCTCCGTAACCTCGGATAAGTGAGGTATGAACCGTGCGATGATTGGTCATTCCCATCAATCGTCGTACTCCGCTGATGTCGGTCGGTGGCGGCAGATCTCTGATAGCTTTCCCCTTGTCCGGGTCTGGCAAGATCCCGTCCGCACCAATCACTACTCCAAGGAACTTGACCGAACTTAAATGATATGGCGCCACAAAAAAATGATACGAACGTGAGAGAAGACGACACACCTAGCGCACTTCTCTCACGTCCTTGTCGTTTTATTTTGTCGCGCAATATCATTTAAGTAATGGATTACCAACTTGCCTGGAATGCTGCTCTCATTGACCAAACTGACCCGAAACGCACACTTCTTTTCGTTAAGGGTGACACCCTCCTCCTCAAGGCAAGCAGGGACTGCAGCCAGACGCTCGTCGTGCTGGTTGGCGATCTTTCCCGACGATTAGAATGTCATCAATCTGGTTCACGACTCCACGCAAGCGCTCAAGAATCCTCGACATTAACTGCTGGAAATACTCCAGTGCCGTGGCTATACCAAAAGGGAGCCTCTTGTAACAGTACCGGCCGAACGGCGTTATAGATGTCGTGAGCTCCTGGCTGTCAGCGCTAAGCTTACACCTGACGGAAACTAGATCGCGCATCCAACTTGGAGTATACTGGCGCCCCACCCAACTGGCCAAGGATCTGTTCCGCGATCGGCAAGATGAAGCGCTCCCTTTCGATGACTTCGTTCAGCTTCGTCAGATCGACGCAGAATCTGTAGCCACCCGGTGATTTGGGCACCACTACAAGCCCGAAGCACGACTCAGTTGGGGTCACTACCTTCATGATGGCGTCCTGCGACTCCAGGTCGTCTAGCTCTTTCTTGACAACGTCATTTAAAGGAATTGGAATCCGCCTTGGAGCGCTCAGGGAAAATGGACGAGCGCCGGGTTTAACGCGAATCCGATATTTGGCTTGCCGAAATTTTTCCAACCCTTGGAAAATCTTGGCTGGGGGTGAATGAACGCACTCGGCAGAATCCAGGAAGTGAACAACACCAATGGCTTCAATAGCAGGGAGCCCAAGCAGGTGAGTGCGCTGACGTTCAACCACGTACAAGCCCTGCACCGTGGACTTATCACCCCACTGTAAGGTTGCTTTAAAGGTGCCAATAACGTGCAGACTCCGTTCGCCAGGGTCCAAGACTTCTCCTTCAACATCATCCAGCAACCGCAGTCGGCCTGGGAAAGACGGCGAGACAACATAGACTTCCGCACCAGAGTCTATCTTAAACTCGGCCGGGTGCCCATTCACTAGTATTTCCATGTACCTTGCTCGTCGTGAATCCACGTTGTGAAGTTCGATGGAACCCAGTCGCTTATTTGCGTTCTTCTTCACGCACACTTCGGCACCTGTGACGCGCACCAGAGATGATATGCCCCTGTGATGTCTAAAAAGGACACATATAGCGGTCTGCTTTCTACTCTTGACGTTTGTATACACTGAGCAAGAACAAATAAGTTATCATCCATACGCCTACCTATTCTGAAACCATTCCTAAGTTCTCCCAAAATGCCATTATTCTCTGCCCATGCTTGCAGCATTAATTTAATTTCCTGCATTGCTAACCTCTATATTAATGGTCAACGGTCTATATGAATGAATTCTATGTTTCTCCTCTTACCTTTAAAAATTAAATTCATTCTAATTTCTCGCCGACGGCCTGGTATTCGCCCATTTTTTAAAGTTTATTGTACTGCTTTTAACAGAGCTTCCCTACTTTTTGGACCTAATTCAATTATCAGCCTAACGGGAACCTCTTCTAAACGCAGTGGCTCTCCGCTTCGGAATTCTCTGTACGGCTTTCTTCCAGTTGAAATTTGTCAGCATGAGCTTCTCTAACATTTAGTTCTCTTTCATGCTCTTTTTTTAAAGTGCGACCTCGTCACTGCCTTAGAAATATTCGGCTCTTATTTCTTGGATGTAATTTAATGACGGGTCCCCTTCCAGTTTATTTCAATCTTCGTCTAGGATATGTGGTTGTGTTGTTTCGGACTTCATGCCGAATAAGTTTATGTGGTTCCGAAATAATCTAGGTGACCACCAACTCACCACCACTGACCCCCAACGTTCACTTTCACCTTTTATCTTTGCTTGAGCCGGCATTTGAACCACATATTTTTCTCTCTGTTTATTTACCATTTTCTGGCTACTTCATCTTGCGGCAACTGGGTTTTTTGACTGCCTGCGCCCTCGGAAGGCCTTCTGTCGTTCGGAGATCGCTTGTCGTATTTGATGATGATGATGATGATGATGTCCTTGATGAGATTGGCGCTTACCCACTCGCGGGGATTGGCCAAGAGTCGGGCAGACTTTGCTTATGTGTTCAGAAAATGGGGGTAAGGATCTAAAATTTTGTTACATGAATTTAGGCGAGGGAAAGTCGAAACGGTTCAGTAGATTGTCATGCTACGTAGAGGAAAAAAAAATAATTATCTATAATATATCAATGAGGCAATAGAGGAGGAATGAATAGAATAATACGGTCATCAATGAAATCGGTTTGATGCAATAATAAATTTTTCTAAGGCCGTATTTCCCTGTTCCACCAGCTTTTCGGTTTCTTTTTTTCTTTCCATCGAGTATGTTGCTTCTCTTTTCCGATTTCTGTCATTATTAAAATGAGGAGCTCACCATGTTCCCTCTGTTTTCTCGGCCGTTTGCCAAGGTTTCCGTCGACTCTTGTGACTATAGTTATCATTTGCTCAGCGTTCAAGTGTGGACTGGCGATTTCGCTCTCCTTGCTGTCTTTCCTGACTACATATCCCATTTTCAAAATGATGCGTTTACGGTCACTCCCTATGCTGCTAAACCCTGCATCTTCAATGACCCTTTCTCTCAACTTATCAAGAATTCCTTCTGTCATCAGGCAGTAATCAATGCTCGATTGCCAACCAGGGGTGCTATGCAGGATGCGCCGAGTTTCTCGTTCACCCGAGTTTTACCCGAGTTTGCTAGACGGCAGTCAGTGAACGGAGATAGCGCGGAACGCGCCGAAGGTGCACGCAAAAAAATATGTAGACAAAAAGCCGCGTTTGACAACATGAGCGCACCCTGCGCGGCACGCTGCTTCCACGTTTCAGGCGCAGAAGGCTGCACAACGAAACGCGCCAGCGCCGCGTATTGTTATCAACGGATTATCGCAACTTAGCTATACGGTGACTGTCCCGCTGTCTGTCTGCACACTTGCCGTGAGCCGCTTGCCACGCCTTTCCCGGGCGCGTCAAGGGCGTGCCTCCTCTTTCGGGCACTATCTTTCTTTCCTCCATCGAATGCGAACAGGGTACATGCGGCGCATTCTTGCACTTACACTTTCACTCAAACGAATACGTTAAAATACAACAAATAAAATAACGAACATTTTTATTTCTTTAAGTATCTGTCCTTCGTTTTCAACGCTAGAAATTTGTGATGACAAACGGAGATCGAGCAAATGATTAAATTTTGCACTTCTTGCCGCGAGTGGCGACAGTGAGGCGAAAGCTTAGAAGCGGTACATTGAAGCGGGTCGCACGCACGAGGGCGTTCATACGGTGATAAGTCGCCTAGGGGCGCTGCAGTGCTATTCTCAATAAAGTCGGTCATGATCCATGGAGGGTCATGGCCACTCTTTCTCTATTAGGAGAATAGAAACGCAGCGCCGCGGTACGGCTGTTCATCGCAGGCGCTTCACTAGGCTATTAAGGCCCCCGCTTTACCAACTAAAAACGACACAACGGCTGTCGCTGCGAAATGGTGGTATGTTATTTTAGAGTGCGTAGTGACGCAGTTCAGTGAAAATGTACCAGTTTATCTTTGTGCGCGAAGCCTCTGCGATACATTGCAAAAAGTGCGTGCTTCCCCAGCGACACAATTCATCGCGCTTGTCATCGCTTGCCCAGTGAAGGTGCCTCTGAGCGCATGTACGCAGTATGTGAGTGTGTTGTGCAGTCGAAGGTGCTTGCGGATTACCTCTGCTGGAGCCAGCAGCGATCGCAGATGGATATCGTAACGACACCGCAGCACTCGCATTTTGGCAGGTGAGGGCTCTTGTGTGCAGTTATGAAATCAGATTTCGAACAGAGAGAGGTGTTGGAACTGTTGAGTGTGCAGTGCTTGTGATGAAGAAATGCCATTGCACTGGGTCTAGAAGAGCGAGCGATTCTCGGACGCTGAGCGTGTTTACGATGCTGTGGCTCCGTTTCACCACCGATGACAGAGCAGCCATCTCAAACGACTGCTGCAGT
The DNA here is from genome assembly GCF_023375885.2 of Dermacentor andersoni. Lineage (NCBI taxonomy): Eukaryota > Metazoa > Arthropoda > Arachnida > Ixodida > Ixodidae > Dermacentor > Dermacentor andersoni. Next base: position 56,017,720 of record NC_092821.1, read on the forward strand.
ATGCACTCCTCAGCATCGTCGTCCCCTTCGGCGCATCGACGCCTTGCAAGCAGCTACAGTGACGTGCCGATAATTATTTACTGTGCGCTACGCGCCACAATGCAGGCGATGAAACCGTGTTGTGCGGCCATCTCAGCCCGAGAAGATGTATGCATAAGCCAGCGACAGTCAACGCTTTGTTTTTGATAGTGGTGCTCAGTACATCACCGATGACAGTGCGTTGTGCGTGTTTTATGTCGGCGGTTCAGTGTAATCTGATTGTTGATGCCTCTCAGCTCGACACCGCGTCGCTGTTGCCGGAAGATAAGTTGGGCGTGGCCCAACTGTAGTGGGTGCGCGCACAAGAGTTACATGCCTCGCGCGGGGCGTGACCTCTGGTTTGATTGACAGGCGAACTCGTGCTAAACTCGTACATCGCGAAACCCCCTCCGAGTTCAACTCGGGAACATGGCGCCGGCAGCAGCAGCCTGTTTCATTGCATCCAGCGGCAGCAAGCGTCAGTATGACCGTCCAGACCCGTTCACCTACATGACCGACGGGGAGTTTCAGCGTCATTTTCGCCTGTCGAAGACATCAGTGCGCTGGCTGTGTGACGAGCTAGGCGAAGACTCTCGTCTGCGGAGACAGCGTGGCGGGCTTCATTCGCTCACCGTCGTAGAGCAAGTCATCTGTGCCCTCCATTTCTACGGGACTGGGAATTTTCAGGGAAGCGTCTGCGCCGAGCGTTACATTGGACGCCATCAAACTACTGTTAGCAACTGTGTCAGAGATGTGTCTGACGCGCTTATCGATGCGGCAGTGCGTAAGCGGTGGCTAGCTTTCCGGAATACTGCGGCTGAGCGGGCATATATAAAAGAATGCTTCTTACTTCGTGGGAACATTACGAACGTAGTCGGGTGTGTCGACGGAACGTACGTAGGAATTAAGGCGCCTTCAATGTCAGCGTTACTGTGATTAACATTGCAGCAATGTTTAGACACGCCATATTGCGAAATTTGTCACTTCTGTGTAGCCGACTTAAATTTTGTGTTTGCGACATCTCACATGCGGCTGCTTATGGTACTGACTTTTTCGCTGGTTGATGACTTTTTGCCGATTGTTCTACTTGTCCGTCAGGGTGCCTTCCAAATGGCTCACTTTCTTGGGAAAGAGGTTAAGTATAAATAGATAAATGGATATCACAAATTGTGTGAAGTAACCTATAAATCCTAATCTCAAAAAGAACTTGGGGTTCTTCATTGGTGAAGTTACCTAGTATGCACAATGCTGAATTTTGGTCATGCGTAATCTATCGGCCGCACTATGAAACAACGAGGCATTGCGCAATTTGTTGCAGCGCGAGATGTGGATGTTGCGCCAAGCCGGTTGTGCCTATGCATTTGTGGCGAAATGAAAATGCATTGAAAATCTTAGTGTGTTGGCTTGCATGAAGAAAATACTTCAGATTGTTTGCTCTGTTCACTGTCGATGCATGTGCCAGAGGTTCGGTGTATCTTCTTTTTTTGGGGGGGCGGCATTATTCTGGATGGATAAATTGTATATTTTCGTCTCATAATGGGGCTCTAATTCTTAAGCAGTAGAACAATGCACATCCAATGCTCTGCAGAACTCTCTGTACGTGAAGATGTCATGAACCACCAAGGCAAAATTACATATCGGGAGAAATGTGGTGCAGATGCCAATGAAAAGTGGGTCTTTAACCCACCATGATAAAAATAAAAATTGCAGAGCAAATAGACCATTTGTACAGCTTTAGAGCAGTGATTACACAAAACGTGATATGCTCAAACGAGTAAACGCTTGCCGCAATGCCAAAGTAGGCTGAGCGACATGCAGCATATATTGGCATTGAACATGTCTTGTAACCATTATTTTTATTGTAAACCCTCGCTGTCACACCTTTCCCTCCAGCACTCCCTTTACTGAAACGTGGCACTGTCTTTCCATTGGTGTCATGATGATAATGGTAATGGCAGCAGCAAGGCTGGTTAATGCTTGCCTCTTTGATTCCTGTGAGTTTAGTGGTAAAGAATATGGCACGTGCATACATACACCTGTGCTGCAAAATTTAACATTTGTGATTTTTTGGAGAGCTAATTTGTGTTGGGAAATTTCAAAGATGTGCACCATTGTGGCCTAATAACTAGAGCATTGGTGAGGTTGAAGACGGTGTATTGGTATAGAAGCTTGAAGTTTAATTGCACAACAATTCGACGGGACACAAAGAAGAGAAATACACACAGCAGAATGCTTTGCTGTGTGTGTTACTCTTCTTTGTGTGCCGTTGAATTGTTGTGCGATCCAACTTCAAATAGAGCATTGGGCTTCTTTGGTGTAAGGACCGAGGAAGTGTGAGCTATTCAACAACATGCCAGTGCTTTGCCACACAATTATAAAAGTCGGAAGGTTTGCAAACAAAGCTTTGCTTTCAAATCCACCTGCTCATGTAATACAAGCACTGATTGAAAGAACCATCCTACAAAAATAATGGTGAAATCAATGGCCTGTGAAAAGTGTAATTTGTATATAGACACTGTTGACATAATAGGTCCCATACTGGCCTCAAAATTGTACTGGACAGAGCAGTTTGTTTCCTATGTGAAGCACAACCTCCCATTACATGCTTTGCAGATAACCAAGCTCTGTTTGTTTTGACGTGCTACACGACATTCAGTGTAATCTGTTTTTGATTCTAAAGAAGTGCCAAACACCACCTTTTTTTCAAGGACGTCATGGGAATATTTGGCGAGACCTTTTTACAGCCCCTCATAATGGAAGTGCGGCCAGCCAGCTTTGCTTGGATGCTTTTATAGCTTTCTGCTGCTGATCATTGTGTGCTATCAAGTTGCAGAAGTCTATGCAACTGGTGCAAGGCATTACATGGTTCTATAGTCAGATACAATTTTAGGAGGCTGCGGAATCTGCACTTTAAGGCAGGTGAACACAAGCCCGCAGCAATGGGCACGCACTCTAGACTGACATCGTGCGGCCGGACAGATTCGTTGGAGAGGGACTATTTCTTTAGATGTGGAGGCAATTGGCTGCTGCGCTTTGGTCATCTGGCCGGGGCCTCTCCTGTCTTCTGAAGTTTTATCCGACTGTAAGGGATGCTGTTTTTCATACAACACAAAAGGACAAAGTGTACAATTATCTGGCCTATGAAATGGATACATCCGAAGTGTGCTATGCAAGGGCTTAAGATGTGTGAAATATAGTACATGTAATTATAAGACAATGTTAAAGAATATGTTGTATCGAACATGCATATAATGGCACATTTGAATCGGGGAGTGTTGCAGTCATATGCACAGTCTATAGGTGATAGCATTATTAAGCTCCTGCTGTTTCCTGTCTTCATTGTGAATTACACACACCGTTCATCTTGTGGCTAATCAACACGCACTGTATTCTTGCACATAGAAAGAACAAACAGCACAATGATGTGTATGCTGCATTAGTGTATTCTTTATCTACATGGTCCAAGAGTGGCACAGGTTGTCTTACGTTTCTGCCTATTTTGAAGGGACACCAAGTGCATGTTACAAGTCTCCTAATATGCACAGCACAATGTTTACTGCAATAATTTTATTCATGTTCTTGAATAATAAACAAAATATTAAACTGAAAGCTCCTTTATAAGGTGCCTTCTGTGGGCTCGACAGGAGAGCAGTGAGGGCACCGATACTACTGTTGCAGAGCAGCCCTCTGGACCTCTGCCACACTCTCAAGAGCACGTACCTGGCGCTCGCCTACTGCCACCAGGTGGTTGAGTGCCTCCAGCAGCAGAATGTTTTGCTGCAAAAAAGTGTATTGGAATGAATCAGCCGCATACAAACCAATATTTACAAAGAAAAATGCTCGTTGCACTATTAATACTAAGTGCCCTTAACTGTGGAAGCCTCTAGTGTAGTATGCATAATAAAACAATGCATTGGGACAACATCGCTTTGTTTTTCATAACTGAGGTTTTCTTTTTCAGAGCCAATTGTCATGTTGATTAGTGTGCCAGCAGCTGAGCTGGCCCCGCACCTTCACGAGTCTCTACTGTCAGCACCACAAACCTATTTTTGTTCGCTGCAAAACAAATGCCTCGCCCTACAATCTCGTCTTATACGAGCTGATTGCATCCTATGCCTACAAACATCATATTTTTGTCCCATTACGCAATTTTCTACCATCCTCGGCTGTAGTTCTCTCTCCTTGACATCCATTCTGTCATGCTTATGTAATCACCTGTTATGAATTTGGCAACAAGTGATCGAATACGTGCATGGCCTGCTTGCCGATTCCTATTTTTTTTCTTAATCTCAACTAGCATATCAGTTGCCACGGTTTACTACTCCACTGTCTTCCTGCCTTAATGCTATCTCCAACAATTTTTGTTACTTCGCTTTCTGCACAGTCCTTGACATCTCAAGTTTCTTTGTTAACCTCCAGGTTTATGTCCCATATTGCATAACCGGTGGAATGCAATGATTCTAGACTTTTTTCAAGGATATCGGTAACGTGGCGATCACGATTCGGTAATGCCTTCCATGTGCTGTCCAATCTATGAAATTTTTGTATAAGTTTCCAGCTTTATATCAGCACCTGCTATTGATATTTTACCTGGATAAAGATACTCTTCCATAAATTTTGCGGGCTTAATGTCACTCATGAATTTCTGTTATCTCACCAAGTTAGTGAAGGTTACTTTCATCTTTTCCATATTTTCGCGGGCCCACTTGCATGTAAAATCACGAACACTCATTGGTTCTCACTGCCTTCTTTAAACTACTGGACATTCAGCTCGTTACTACGAAAGTGACTTAATCCGTGCACTCTTAGTATGCTAAATATGAAACAGTAGAAATATACTTATCTGCAGTTTGCCGATGTCTCCTTCACTGTGTTGGTAGCGAGATCCATCGTCGGTACCACCTCCTTGTCGCATAGTAGCTGTATAGGATGTCTGCCTTTTGCCCACACTATGCAATGTTCGTGACGCTCGCAGTCACGCAGAGTGGAGGAACTCAGCGCACTCGCAGAAGCAGCACCGGACAAGTTCTTTCTTCAGCACTTTGCCGTGAACAGTAAGTGCGCGTTGCGATCTGTAAAATCGCCGAAGCTATTGGCAGTATTTCGGGGTGCACGGAAAGATTGCTCACGGAGGAACAGAACTATCCAAGAAATAGTGGTCATCGTCGAGCCTGATCACTACGTCACGCTCTGCAAGCTCGTTGTACGAGTTTGTTTACACTGGGCGCCTCCGATGCTTAGCCGCCATGCTCGCCCGGTGAATGGAAGTGATGACGCCACCACAGCGTTCCCTCGTGGTATAATGCGAAGCGTACTAAATTACAAATTAATCTAATGCACATTCAGTGTGCATGTTGTAAGCTTTAAAATGCTTCTAAACCACGTTAAACTAACTAATAATATTGTACTAAATGCGTTTCTTTTATAACTCGCTTGTGCATGTAATGCACTCGGTGGAACGACAAACAAGTGAAAGAAGGCACGACCATGCACCGACGGTATGATCACGTGAGCCCCAGTTTGTCGACCGCCCAGAAGGCAACGCCCAAGGAATGATAGCCAGCCAGAGTGAATATAGATAAACCAATGAAACTGGAGGCTTGTCGAAAGATAAACTGTGTCTCGGTACCATTCGTGCTTTCATCTTGGGGTGTCGCCAGAGCTCGTGAAGATCCCGAGTTTCGCCAAACTCGGCACGTCCTGCATAGCACCCCAGGAGCAGGAGCGTCATCTAGCGGTGCTGGAAGAAACCAAGCGCCACGCGCGGCGAGACCGTAACAGCAGCAACGGTGCTGGCAAAGTCCGGAGAAGAGGCAAAGAAAGCTTTGCTTCAAAATGTGTCCGACGACTACGATACTACCTAAAGCTAAATTTGGGCCCAACTCGATACGTGTATTCATTTCACAATGTATTGAGCACAAAAATTCAGCAGCCCTTCCACTCTGTGAAGAAGGACCAGCAGCAAAGCTGTGGTGTATTTTACTTGAACAGACGCATTTGTGCATACATAGGTATTATTATTATTATTATTATTATTATTATTATTATTATTATTATTATTAAAACTAGGGGCTGTCCTTTTCGCTATCGCAGAAGCCCATGAATTCACAGCAGACGGGAATTACACAATACTTACAACTTGGCTGTGAGCCTTGTAATTACAAAAAGTTGAAAAAAATTGACGTGATGCTAGAGTCGTTTTACCGGCTAATTTTTATGCAGTTTGCTTTGGGATAGTTTTGATAAAACAAGATTTAAAGGCTTTTTCTTTAACCATATCTCTTCTATAGACGGCCATGTGCTGACAGTTGACGAGAATTATAAGGTTTACAACTTCACTGTCAACTAACTAATAAGCAAAGGTATTGAAACTCAACGTAATGATAGAGCCTGATTAGCGGCCAATTTGAGTATAATTTTTTCCAAGATACCTACAATATATCGAGAGCTAGAGACCATTCTAGAAAAACTGGAGACGAAATTTCTTTTTATGTGCATATGACGCGCAGCGTAGAACGACGGACATCGACAACCGACGAAGTGTAGCTATATGCAGCTTGGCTGTAAAAAGTTGAATCACCGCACCGAGTGGCAAAGCGCCAGTGACGTCAGCGCCTTGCTGAGGGAGGGGCAGTATGGGAACGCTGGCATGATGAGCGGCTTCGGAGCCCGGTGCGGAACAACACGACGACGTACGGGCGAGTAGTTGCACGAGCGCGTTCGCGCGGTTACACCGAGGGACATCAACGCTCAACCCAGGAACGCGCGTCTTAAGGCCAAAGCACACGTACGAGTACCGGCGCGCGAAAGCTCGCGCGCGCGCGCATGCACTTCACGCATGCGCAGATGGTGCAAGATCGGTCGACCGTTCGTACTTGAAGTACCAGAGACTAGGTCCCAGTTCACAGAACGGCCAAGGACGCCAAACCTGTGCAAAATGCCGTGCTCATGAACACTTTTCGAATCTTGTGGAAAGACTTTTCACTTTGTAAACTGCGATGCCGAGCACATCGCATTCTCGCGGTCGTGTCCAACCGAGAAAGAGGAGAAATAAATAATAACAATCAAAGGAAAGGAAAATATATTGTTCAATAAGGCATGCAAGGGCATATCGTACCTGCCAAAGAACAACTTTGCCGAAGTGGCGCGTCAGAGCGCATCGCCACAAAAGCCTCCGGCGACTCGCCGGCCCACCGACAGTGAGCCGGTGGTGATGCCATGCACCCCTCGCTGACAGCTGCTAGCGCTGCTCCACCATCTCCGAAGAAGGGGCCTTCGACCACTGGGTTGTTGGCATCGAGGGTCTCGTCCCACGAGACGACGCCTTCAAGGAGAACAAACCACTCAAAAGCGCGAGTGTCCCGCGCCCCGCAAGAGGAGATGAATACGAGTCCCAGCCAAGCGACGTAGCAAGCAGCCACAGAACTGCGGGAATCTCTCGACCACTGAATGAAAAAAAGAAAGGCACGCATCGCACCGCCCGGAAATGGTTCTGTGAGCAAACTCATCTGTCTTAAGTACAAAGCGCAAAAACTATCTGCAACCCCGATAAAAACATAAAATATCTACACATATCTACAAACATGAATAGCCCAAATGAAATATCTCAAAGGTAATTGTTTAAAAGCAATATACATTCTAAAAATTGTGTCGCACACAACGTGGGGCCGTGACTCGAGCTGCTTGCTAAACATATACAAAAGTCTCATTGGTTCATGAATTGCCTACGGTGCACTACTCTATCAGTCGGGTGCACCCAGTGCCTTTAAGATCCTGGATTTTGTTCACCATTTAGGCATCCGCATCGTAACCGGAGCTTTCAAGTCAAACCCTGTGCAACGTATTTATGTAGAGCCAAAACAAGTGGTCCCTCAACTTCGAAAGTTCTTACCCTACTTTGATGCATTTGCTTAATCGTTTAGTGACGAGTGTTTCCTACAGACAACATACCACAAATATAATTTTTCTTGACGAGTTTCATTATTTAGTAAGAAGTTTCTGGCTAAATGTCTTCGGCCAACACTAAATGACAGGTAGCAAGTGCCATTTGTTTGTTTGGAACAGGAACAATGGACGAGGAAGAGGTTTGGCACGTGACTCACTGTCTTTAGAAACCAAGTTTAGAGGAGACAGGGGGCAATCCAAGATATCCAGCTACAGTGGTGTCACAGATGTGATAAAAAAAAAACTGAATGTATAGATATCGCTAACATATAATGAGAGCTGTCTATAGAAATTAGAAACGAAGCCTTTAATGGCTTGGCCTGAAGCCCACTTACAGTTTTATGCCTGAAGTTTCTTCAATATTACTAAACAATTTTGAAAAACCTCTTTCTTTTTGTTGATTATGTTTGTTCTTAATATCTTTGACCGATTTAGATAGAAAATCAATGTTTTTTCTGAGTGTTTACACGTCTACTACATAAAGGGATAAAGCAAATTCAAGCTGCCAACATCCTTGTTAGACCACCCTAACTGACACTACGTTTGCCACACTTTTCCATAAGCGACTTAAAGCAAGTGAGCGATTCTCACTGTGGGTGAGGATACTCGGTGAAGAAATAGGTTTTGCACTCCTGGAGTGCCGTGTAATGCCTCCGACAAAGCGTTCACCATCATTGCAATGAGAAATTGCTAGCGATAAACCATTTGTTGAGCTCTCGAAGAATGCTCCGAAAGCACACATCGGTATGCAATTTCTTGAACTTCAGTCAAAATATTCATGCGCTCAATTTTTCACTGACGCATTAAAGTCACATGCTGGCATGTCTATGTCGCAGTTGGTCCATCCTTTTCTGGATCCGATGTCCTTTGCCAGAAACAAATATTTTTACCTCTGAGGCCTTTGCCATATTGCCTGCAGTGAAGCATATTGAGAAAATAATATTGGACAACCTATTATATTTAATACGTTTATTGCGCTGTAAAATCAATTATATCGCATCGTAAACACAGAAATCGTGTATTCGATGAGCTCCGCTCTGTGGTATTCACAGCATATATGTCTAGCCAGGATGTGACAATATCATAAGCACGTGGCCGCAGATGTACTAATGGCAACGCGCTTGCCGATGAAACTGCCGCTTCCCTATCAGGAAAGAGGAACACGCACTTTATTGGTGTCCCCGCGATAGCGTTGAAGCCTTTCCTGCGAAAAGGCTTAGGAACTATTGGCAGTGCTTATGGGTGAAGGAAAAACCTAAAAACTCCACATAATTTACCACATTTATGGACTTGGCCACCCATTGTGAAAATGCGACGAATTGACGCGATCTCTTGTCATCTTAGGATTGCCTGCTCGTATGGCACACCCTCTCAATTGTTCATTGGTGTGGAATCCTCTATGAGCAGTAAATGTGGTGAGACACTGAGTGTAATCCATATTTTATTAGAGTGCCAGGAATCGTAGCACACCCTCTCGCCAGACGCCGCTTCTGTGGTAGGATTTCCACATAGCACGTGACTCAAAGTGCTCGCGCTAAAAAGCCCTCTTAAGGCACCAGTGGTATATTGAGCTGCGCATTTTATTGCAATATCCCTTCGTTATAAAACATTTATGCTCATAGCTCACATTTGTAGTCATTTTCATTATTTCAATACGTATATATTTTATCCAAGTTGCAGCGACGGAGTTTAGGCCTCTTCACAGACAAGCTAGATCTACCATTCGCTGTTCATGCACTGGAAACTAATAAGCTCGGGCATGGCGTTCTTTTACCATGCTTGGCCCTTACGCCATCAAACGATGCAAATCGCCATCAGATGGTGGCGCAGATCATTTTACCGGGCGTTCCTTTGGTGTACCATAATAGAATAGACAGGATGGCCCATTTGAGTTTTTCTGGAAGTAAACATGTTCTTGTATGGATTGCGAAAAGAACCTTCCAGGGTCCTTGATGTATATTATGGGGATGTATAATGGTCCTTCAAGGACCATTCTTTGAAAATGGGAGGAGAGCCTTCAAAGTGCTTTTGAGCTACAAAGACAACTTCAACTTTCTAGCTTGCCCCAGCGTGTTTGCATTCTTAAGGCATGCGACCCTTTCCTGTTAACTGTGTACATGTGTATGTGTGTTCAAAACAAATAATAATAATAATAATAATAATAATAAATAGCAAATTATTGCAAAATCGTACTGTATATTGCCCTCTCTACTACACTGCACCTCTTTCTCAACATATTGCAATTTTTTACGCAGTTAGCACCAATGAACGCAACAAGTACTATAAGTAGGCAGATTGTTAATATTCTCAGAAACTTCTGTATTCTCGAAGATTCCGCTCTACGACTACAAAGAAATCGAAGCTCTGGTGATGATATGTACAGATACGATGATGACATGAGTCGGTGATTATAAGTACAGATGAGGAAGATAACATGCGAATATTTCGCTCGCTATAATTTACCCCTCTAGCGTAAGCAGCCAGCCTGGCCGCTGAAGTGTGCTAAGCTTTCAAATCAGACACGTGCACAATGTCGTTCCCGTGACAACGACGCTCAGAGGCAGCACAAAGAGGTGAAATGCGTGAGTTCGCTAGGGTCCAAGGAAACGACTGTAAGATGTGTCACATAAACCGGCGACACGTACAGGTGTTCAGAGTAATACTTCGTCACCAGGGCAGAAAACCACACTGGGGCGAGTGGAGTTGCAGCGATGCTTGTGAGCCAAGAAGAAACAGGAGCCAAGAACAAACAAGCGTCTTGGGCGAAAGTTTGTGAGCGGCCGTAGACAAAGAAAAGTGGGTAAAAGCTGCTGGTACGTTGAGATCTAGTGTTATAGGCAAAAGTCATAAGCGTCAGGATTGCTTCCCAGTTTGTCTGGCTTGGGTTGATGATGATAGGAGATCATGTCGGAGAGTGTACGACGGAAACGCTCGGTCAAGCGCTTGGTTTGTGGATGACAGCTTGAAGTTGGACGATGAACAGTGCTTGTACCTCAAGAACTTCGGAACAAATGAAAGAGAGGAAGACTTTGCCGCGGTTGCTGAGAAGAACGCATATGCCTCATGGCGTAAAAAGATGCTACGCAGCAAAAACTCCGCACCATCAAAAGCTGTACCAGAATGTACAGAAGCTGTCTCGGCATAGCGAGTGAGATCAACAGTCGCCAAGATCCAGCGATTACAATTGGCGTTCAGAGGAAGAGGCCCGTACAGACTGCCTTCTTGATATCGGGCTGATAAATGTAGCGGCATAGGGCGCCGTTGTGCAACTGCAATCGGTCAAGTTGTCGACGGAGATGGGAGTTTAGGGGCGACAAACAACTGCTGAAATGGTCAAGTATAGTCCGACAGTATGGGTCTGCATGCTGGTGCGCAATAAACACGGGATGACCATCAGCACCTGGCCAGACCAGTGTTGCTATTTCTAATGGGAATTAAGATGTCTCGCGAGAAGGGCTAATTTGGGTAGCTGAGGGTGGATGATGCGAGATCGGAAGGAGGCCGCGGGAGAGAGCGTCGGCGTCTTGATGCTTCTTTCCATACCTGTACAATATGTCGAAGTTGTACTCCTGTAATGGAATCACAAACTGCCCCAGACCACCCGATAAGATCTTCAGCGAGGATAGCCAGCACAACACGTGATGGTCTGTAACTCCCGGAAGCGGCGGCCGTTTAAACGCGGGCGAAATTGCCGCCCTGCCTAGACAACAGCGAGGCATTCCTGCTTAGTGATTGTATAATTTTTATCTGCTGTGGGCAGAGAGCGACTGCCAAAGATAATAACTCGCTTACAATAATGATGGTAACGTTGCGTTGTAATAGAGCAGCGCATATGCCATGACCGCTACCGTCGGTGCAGCAATGGTAGGTTCAGCCGTGTCACAATGGCATAATGCCGGCTCGGACGTGAAGGCTTGCCTTAGAGCCTGAAATACTGCTTCACAGGCCTCCGTCTTAACGAAGGGTACATTAGCTCCAAGAAAGTGGTGTAGCGGAGATACAATCATAGCGAAGTTATGCATAAAACGGCGGGAGTAGGAGGCGAGGCCGAGAAAACTGTGCTAGTATTTTTGACATTTTCGTCGGGGAATGCTGAGGATCGCGGCAATCTTCTCCGGGTATGGTCGAACCGCTTCTTTGCTAACTGTCCAGGAAACTCGATGGTGTTCTTTTTGTGTTCAGCTATAGTCCAGCCTTGGAAAGACATGTTAAAACTTCATCAAGGCGCTCAAGATGTAGTGAGAATGCTGAAGAAATACAACTATTTCGTCCAGATTCCATAGGCAGGTATTCCATTTGAGACAATGTAGGACACTGTCTACCTTGTGTTCGAATGTGACAGGCGTGCTGCAGGGTCCGAAAGGCATCACTTGAATTCGTAGAAGTGCGTCCCGGGTGTCACATGCTGTTTTATTCTTTGTCAGGCTAGTACACTGGTATTTGCCAGTAGCCAGATCAAAGATCAAGACGGGAGGCGTACTCATGCCACTGCTGCGAGTACAACGCATCATCAGTTCGTGGCAGGAGATAAGCGTCTCTGCGTGTCATTTTGTTGAGGACGCTGTAACTGACGTAAAGGTGTACTCAGATGTCCTTTTTCTTCACAATAATCACTCGAGAAGACCAGGTAGTTGAGCAAGGGCGAATTATATTCCGATCGAGCAAGTCGCACACATGATTTCGATAGCCTTGCGCTCGGTAAGAGACACTCTATATTGACAGCGGTGAACGATGCGGGAGCCATCGGTCTCAATTGGGTAAGTTGTGACAGGTGCTTTACCGAGTACGGGTGAATGAACGTCGAACAAGGCACCTTGTTTTTTCATCAAATCGAGTAGTCTTGAGTCTGAGCAAATCAAAAGTCTAGGATGATGGAACTTGTCTGAAGAGAACAAGAACTGTCGAGAAGTACAAAGTTGACTACATCGGTGCAACAGTCAAAGGAACGGGGACAACGGTTTGAGTATAAACAGAGCATGTGATATTTAATACACAAGGCAACAATTGGGGATCGACAGTAGTATCCCATTCAGTAACCCTTGCGCACCCATCAGTGAAAGGAAGAAGGAGGGGAGCGATCACAAGTCCCTCTAGATGGAATGCCGCCATAAGGTTGAATGAACACGTCGCCGTGTACAATCTCGGCGAAACGAACGGCGAGGATTCGTTCTATAGACGGCCAAAGCACACATTCTGTGGCTGTTACGAAACACTATGCTCATCATCTTTAGAATGGCATTGCTGACATGACTGGTGTCAGTCAGGGAAAGGAGGCACTGGCGGCAGCTAATGAATGTGGAGGCGGACGACGAGAAATCCCAATTCGACATAAGTTTGTGAGTGCACCCACGTACCACTGCAAATATTATTTGATGACGCATGTCATCGATAGAGAAACAAACTGTACAATGCGCGACCGGGTGAATTCTGGCATTCTTTGCTCCACCCAAAGGAGCGCCGCAGTATGGCGTGGTGACTTTTCGCACACGGTAGCATAAACCAGCGCGAACGATAGAAATGGCGGTACTAGGGCCAGTAAGAGCATCTACATGAGTGCCTTCCACAAACACTGATGATAGATCTGCCACGTGGAGTTTTTCGGGTGGAGGTCAGAGGCCTGTGAGGAGGGCCGCAGTGGGAACACTCAGCGATGGCGTGAGAAAGGAGAGCGGCGCCGAGATAAATGGTAGGTGGAAGGCATGTCGGCTGTTTGCGGGGGGGGGGGGGGATACTCTGAGAAACTCTTAGACCCTCAGTTGACTCACTGTGTATGTGGCACCTGTTGCGTGCCGTTCTTCAATCAGAAAAAAAGACACGGTTTTGCCTGAAATGCAAAAAATCGACTGCGATAGGAAATAAAAGGACGGCAATCTATACGAAGTTGTAGTTTTATCGCCCATTTAAAATTTGAAATGGATGCTTACTAAGTTAACAAGCACACTGCCGCGAACGCACAAGCAAAGATGAACACATCTCACTCGATGACCGCGGAAACTCGCTGTTAATACGATGGAGTGAGAAGCGCGGTAGCAGCAGCGAGCGAATTTACCTTCATGCTGCGTCTCACGTCGACGTGAACTAAACGCAGAAACAGAACGCCGCGGACTCTTTCCCGGTCGAAGATGGATTCAAGGTACATCGGCCCAGGCGGGGGCGCGCTCCCACCTTTGCCGTCCGGAGTAGAACGCGCCCTCGACCGTACACCTCTCTGCAGCATTACGCGCGACGGAACATGGCGGGCTTTCTTCCCGCTTTCATCCATTGCGTTCGCGAGAACTAGCTGCGATCGACAACTCACCTTCGCACGTACAACATATTGCGCGCAGTGACAATTTTATCACCAATGGACTTTATACAGAACGTCATGGTGACAGCGATCCTGACGGAAGCAATGTGCATGAGGGTTCATGTATTTGTTATCGCAACATAAATGAATTGAAATTTCTGTGCTGCAGAGCAGACGCCTTCCTTCGTCGGTATTTAAAAAAAATATATTCAGACAAGTTTGCATGAATATATTTTGTAAATTCCCCCCCCCCCAAGCTTTATAACATAATTGCGTGAATACATATTCCCACACGACCCACGCGCCAACTTTCATAACGGCACTTCTCAGAATATGTACCTAAATTTTGGTGGGAATGAGAAGTTGACGTGGTACATCGCCGCAGACACGTACCTAAGGGGGGCGCGGGGGAGCCCGGGCCCCCCCGAAATTAAGACGCATACCCTACCGCCCCCCCCCCCCCCCATACACACACTCCCCGTCCACGCTACCACTTCCCAAACGCATTCGAAAAGCGCCGCCAAATCAATGTTGAGACTTGACAGCTATTCGGCGGTCAACATTTTGCTGCCTTTTTTACTCCTTTTAGATGGGGTAGTTATCGGGACCTACTGGGATGTGAAGGCCAGTTTCCTCATCGGTTCCGTGCCCGCGCGATTAACACGCGATGCATTCAGTTGTCACCGTCTATATAACGGTCACACGCATCGCTGTTGGTTCGTTCGTTCAACCTTCTTTGTTTAGACTCATCTAGGGACCAGGAAAGGGATTCGGTTCGTAGTCAGCTGGTCTGTATGCACGTGGAATGAGCTAGGGCCGGAGAAAACACCAATTGCGTTTAACATTTCCTCTTGCTTCATTGTTTCTTCGAGTGTCGGCTCGCCGAAGCGCTCACAAATCCTCAAAACCATATGCCCCTGACATGGGTTAGATAAGGCGGAAAATAAAACAATGCCAGACAGCGTGGATCATCAAACTCTGCAATAACCTTAAAAATTATGGGCAATACGACTTTCCAATACGAAAACGAATTCCAGCTGGCCATATGAAAATTGCCAGCTGGAAACGAGAGTCGCAAGGAGTTGAGACATCAAGCGATCTACTAAGGGAGAGAGAACAGCCAAACAGGAAGGAAATGCGAAAATTAACAAATTTACGCATTGCCTATGAAAATATTTATGGATCAAGATTTTTTTATTTAACTAGGAAGTAGGGAAAACGCCGCTGGAAGTGCAGAACAATTTCAAGTTATCATTCGAGCCGCCTGACGTAGCCTCTTCTCTGCTGTGCTCATATATATAGGTGTCTTTCTAACCTTCAGCGGTGGACGCAGTACGTTTAGAATCCCAGCGTCCTGTGCCCTACATGGTTGTATGGCACTGGCGGCCACGCATCGTTACGCAACTTCCCGCATAAGTATACGAGTCAGTTGTGGCGCTCGCTAGAGCAGTCAACGAGGGGATACAAATGAACTGATTGTTCCGCAAATATATATTTCTCTATCATTCTTCCAGCGCGAATTCAACAAACACTACTATAGTCGGCGACAACCCAAAGGAACACTAAAGGTTAATATTAAGTCAACATGGACTGCTGAAATAGCATCCCAGAAACCTCGAAACGCTTGTTTCATGCGAAGAAGAGACTTATTTTCAGAGAAAAGGCGTTCTGAAACGTCCGCGTACCCCTACCGCTGTTCAAATCGCCCACCTTCCACTGTAAACAGAAAAACACCGAGATGGCCATTTCTGGCTTGTCCTCTAGCACATTCCCTCTCGTACATGTTTCTACTCTCATGGAATGGGAGTGAAAAATACTCCCATTTAGATGAGAGTGTTTGCAGTGTTCATGAGGAGCAATCAGCAATACCATTTTACTCCCGTTTGCAGATTCGAAAAGGTACAATGGGAGTTTTATTATTTCCATTTCGGAGCATTTGCGGTGGAATCGAGGAATTTTTTTGGTGTTAATTTAAGAGTAAAAAGGTGGAAATGAAGGCATTGTAGTTTACTGCCCCCCTCCCCCCGCCTTATTGGGCAGTAAATGGGAGCAATTTTTACATCCGAAATAAACCCCTCCAAAGCTTTCATTCACTGCTGGAAGCTCAAAATGCAGTCCCGTGAAAATGCAAGCCTTGCATTCCCACGAGACTGCTTTTTGAGCACTTAAAAGTGGTTAAAAGCTTTAGAGGACTTTGTTTCGGGCTGTTCAGACGCCAGGGTAGAAACCTCTCGGAGTTCTTCTTGTGCACTATCAAAGATTACACGCAAAGCAAGCAGTCACAAAATATGTTATTAGAAATGTAACATTTTATATATTGCAGTCCTGCAGTTCTTTCCAACAATGAGTAAAAATGGTGACTAGACAGTTTGTACATGTATAGAACAGTATTTTTAAAGATACAGGTAAAATACAACAATTCCAGTTGTCAGGAGACTGTCTCGCACAATAAAATAGTAATCACAAACCTATGGCACAAACATAAGAAGCCTGAACTTATCACATATTCAGCATTTACCACAAATATATACTTCGACCTAGTGACTAGAAAGCTTGCCCAATGGCTAAAACAAAGAAATCCAGGCACTGTACAATGGTGCCAGTGGCCAGCAAAGAATGAAAAGGCACAAATTTAAGGAACTTATCGCACATTTAAAATATATCAACATACGAAGTTTTAACCAGCTTATTAAACAATCCCTTTTCACCGGACCATGCCCAGCACTTTTGCATATGACTAGATTTGCGAAGCTGCCAAATTTAAGCCTAGTAAAATTGAAAGTATTGACGATTTTTGTTCCATTTTTTACTTCACTTGATAGACCTCAACGCAATAAATAAATTATGGCGTCTCAATTCCCCAAATACGCAATAATTAATTGAATTACTTTTTATTAAGACGCTCAATGCACACCAAGAGCAGTGCTGCTTCAGAGGTGTAAAAGGTTACGCATGTAGCGATGAAACCAATTGCAATTTCATGGTACCGGATACTGCCAACATGTATGCACACCATGGTCGTGGTGTTTAAAGCCCAGTCCATTTAACACCCCACGAGACAAGAGGGAAGGGAGTGTCTCCCTGTATTTCCAAGAGAAGTGAACAATCAGAGGGGACAGTTTGGCAGCCTTCGGCAACACAATCAGTTCATGCCCTTAACTTCAATTCAATTCAACTACTACAACCTGCCAACTCCACTTTCGTTGAAGCGACAAATAACCTTTTTCATGTCTGAGGCCTCACTCTGCCAGAAGAGTGTTTCGGACGAGCCGTCTAAAGGTATTGTAATTATTAATTTGTAGCACTCTCATGGAATTGAGGCTTCGCGCCGTAAATATGGAGTCAGCAGCTACTTAAGAAACCGGGACACCAAATTTTCGTGTCAGTACTCCTTTAACAATCTTGCATTGATGCCAGTCAGTGGTAGTCTGTGTGACTTAGTACAACAGAAATAAAAGTGAAAAATCTTAGCAATATATTGACAGGTCAACTCATCCCACTTATTGAGCTGAACGCTGAAACACAGCACAGGTGAGCAACATTCCTGAGGGCTTTCTTGCACACCTGTGCTCATTACACACATTTTGGTTTGCAAAAATAAATCGCCTATAATGTGACTGAATATGACATTCATCTACCTAAATAAATATTAAAAATGAAAGGTACTTTTTCAAACTCCTAAAGTCATATATAAAAGAAAGTTTCAGGAGGCCATTTGACCAAACATTGTTGAAGCCTGTACATACTGAATCAAATTGCAATGGTGCATCATATAGGAGCAAGTACATTAAAATTAGGTCACAGTATATCTGCTACTGTTGCTTTTGTGTATGAAAATCAGCACCTTATCAACATAGCACACATGAGCTGTGCACAACTAATCACTTTTATGTGGTGGCCACTGTATGTTAAACAAATGCACATTGCAGAAAGAAGCCGGCACATACTTTTAAAATAAACTGTGGCAAACAGCATAAAAAGAACTAGGAAAACATTGTGTGTAAGGCAACAATATTACAAAACAGAAGCAAGAAATTAACACTTAAGCTTGACTACTACCTTACAATTGAAGTATTACAGTATTGAGGCAGCTTAACGTCCACTGTATTGCAACCCCTACTTGCTGAGAAAGCCTCGGTTTTCACTTCGCAGCTGAACCACAACTTCATAAGCAGCAACAGCTGGCTGACGAAATTTAAAGTGAGGCACGGCATAAAAATGACCGCTTCAGGAGAAGATGCCGTTGGCAACACGGAGGATGCAGAAGCATGGCAAAATGGTCAGCTGAGGCACATCTTGATGGACTGCGCACCCAACAATATTTTTAACACGAATGAGTCTGCGCTCTTCAAGCTGCTACTAGACAGAACGCCTACGTTCAATGACGAGACATGCACTGGCGGTAAGCATGCCAATGACAGGATTTCAGTCGCATTCGAAGTGAACCATTTCTCGTGATTGGGAAGTCAGCCATGCCAAGATGTTTCAAAAGCACCTAATTGCCGTCTAGAGTTGTCTACTTCAGCAATACAAAAGCATGGACTGCAAAGCTTTTTGAGGAGTACATGCGCCTCACTGACCGCTATGTTGCAGCGAAGAACAGAATTGCAGTTATCCTAAATGCATCGGCGCACATCGTATTCGAGAATTTTGCAGCTGCGAAGTTGGCATTTCTGCTTCCTAATATATCAGTGATTTCCCAGCCCTTGGACCAAAGCATCATTCGGGCTGTAAAACTCTACACAAGAATCGGCTGCAAAGAAGTTTTTTAGGCCTTGACTGTGGCCACTGGTTAGTAGCCTATGGCTCTTCCAGGGAGTCTGCATGACCTCTGAAAAAATTGATTACATGAAGAGCTTTGATGCGCAGCTTTGTGTGCGTTAAGTTCAGAAAGGCATGTTCTACGAATGTTAACATTTTGTGTGCCTTTCGTGGGTATTTCACATGAAACACCCAAAAGGATGCAAAGAAGCAGGCTACTCCCGAAAGCAGCGAGGAGATTTTAAACACTAGTTGCTTGTCGATGCGCAGTGCCAATCCTTCATCCTGCACCAGACAAGGGGTCAGCGGGGCTTCTTCCTCAGGTAAAAAAAAAAAGAAATGCTATTGTGTAAAGTCTTTTAGAGTCAATAATGGGGAACCAACTACAAGAAAGACATTTTCGCTTTAGTGGACCCACACACAAGTAGTGGGTGTTTAAGAGAAAGCCGGACATGTCCAGTGACTATTGTTATCCTGATAAAAAAGACTTTTCTTTGCTTTGTTTTTGCTGCCCAAGTGCTGAGGACAACGAAAGTAGTTTTCAAGAAAAATTTGGCTTCACAAAAAAAAAATATAAGCACCTAATGACTTAATGCACTTGTTGCAGGTCTTTCCGAATTCACATTTTGTTTGGCTCCCAAAGCAAAGGATGGTGGGTACTGCTCTAAGAATACTTAGCAATAGACTACAGGTCAAAAGCGTTGATTCCGTTTTGCGCCGTAAAGGAAAGGAACCTGATACAAGCACACACAGACCGCATGTGTCGCAATGCTGGAACCATTTATTCAGCCACATTTCTCATTTTCCCATTCCAAAACTAAAATAATGCAACTTGTTTTATATGAGTACATTATTTAACGCTCATTTACTGATGTGGCCAAACTTGAGCACCTCTCGGGAGACATTTAGTGCTGTTGACGGAAGAGATACGTGCTTGAAATTCAAGCTTTCATGGCAACATGCTGGCAAAATTTTGAAACAGCGCACTACATAAATTCAAATAAGAATAAAGAAAAATCTGCTAATATGCAACTTCGTTCTTGCTTTTGATATTGTAGCAGTGATACTCTGCGGTAGTCAGTTGCAATTGAGGCAATTGACATGTAGTCTGTCGCTAAATATTCTTAGACCTAAAGCTACAATACTTTTCTATTAGTACTTAACCGAATGTGGATTCATAAAAATTTGCACAAAGCAGTTCTGGCTCAACAGGCAGTTCTATACTTTTGCATATAAAACAATGGTTTCATTGTACATGACACTCAGGCAACAGATTGCAACTTTTTCATTAAAATTAAGATAGCCACCTACATGCCCTGGATGAACATGCGGTACTTGAAGGGACACTAGAGGCAAATACTAAGTCAATGTAGACTGTCAAAATACCATTCCAGAAACCTCGCTGCACTTGTTTCGTGCGAAGAAAAGATAAAATCCCGTTTGAAGGGTCCGGATGCTTTTGGCCCAATTCATATAGCCAGCCCGCAAATGGCGACATCACATACGCAGTCACCGCCCTTTACTGCCGTCGGCGAGTAAAACGGTGCCCAACAGACATCACGGTTTTCTGCAGAAAGCGCAAACACGCAGCCAAGAAGCAACAGAGCCAAGACATAGTGTTTGATTCGCCGCTGCAGCTGCTCTTGGTCAAGTGGTGTGGACAGTTCAGGAATACCACAATATCACAAGGATGTGGCATTCTCTGCTACTCGCATTACGCGAGTTTCTTGAGCCAGCAAAACCAGCTCCGCACTACACGATAACTACTGTAACGTGAAAATACAGGCGATAGAGCGGAGAAAATGAAACCCTTCAACCACCCGCGTGGTTGCCAGGGTTTCCTTTTTCTAAATACGAAATAGAACTGGACATCTTTCTCATGTTACATTGCAATACAATTATGTATTCCAAGTCATTGATAACTAGTGACAGTTATAATTAGTGTCTTTGTCATCAGGCTAATGCTTGAATGTCCTGGGGGAGTCTGATCATCTCCTGCCCTTACGTAAATTTCTCGATTACTAAAGCTTTCTTCAAGACAATATTGATGCCCTAAATGTTCTTGAGCACTAATTTGTCACTTCAGCTTGACTTAATATTTGCCTTTAGTGTCCTTTAAAAGCATGATGCCTATAAGCAAAAGTATATCCCTATTGAAAATCCCAGCATTGCCCATCATGAATATTATGCTGGGCGTGATGTAAAATGTGCTGGGCATGATGGAAAACATGGTGGTTATGATGGAATTTATCGTGGGTATATTGGGTGGATGGTGGGTACGGTGGTAGATGGTGGGATGTATTGGTGGGATACATACTGGGTGACTTGTCTCAATAGTGGGCAAGCTGGGTGAATGGTGGGTGTAGTGGGTGGATGGTGGGATGACTACTGGGTGACCTGTGTAAATGATGGGTGAATGCTGGGCGTCCTGGGAGGATGGCGGGTGCATACTGGGTGAACTGTGGGAATGGTGGGTGAATGAGGGATGTGCTGGGTGAATCCTGCATGTACGTACCGGGTGACATGTAAATGGTGGGTAAATGGTGTGCATGCTGGGTGATTGGTGGGTGTACTCGGTGGCTCATGAAACACATAGTGGAAGAAAAATGAGCGAACATTAACTTAAAAGTGCACTAAATAACTTAATCACGTACATTAACTCAAAAGTTTCAGTGACCACGAAATTACGCATTTGCTTGCAAAATTGCAGGATACACGGCAAAGCTGACTTATAAATTGATGATACATTCTCTCTCTCTCTCATATATTGCCAGGGTGTGTCAAATTACAATTCAACTTCCTTGCCCTCTTAGATCTCCTACAATTCAACTTTTACAACAAGAACGGAAATTATTACTGTGCCTTTTGGCCGCACCCTTTCGGAAAACTAAGAAATGCAGCTCTCGGAGGTGGTGCTGCATTGCCCACTCCTGCAGCAAATTGTCTGTCTGTGGCCACAAAGACAAGTGTAATTGACGTTAAAATAGACTACTTCCCTGTCCGAGAACTCGTCGGCACTGGAGCCCACGCATCAGTGAGAAGTCCAAGCCTACGTAGACGTTTAAAGGAGGTCCTTACGCCAGCAGCTGCCCGAGTGCTTCGTGTGACTGACGACGGCGTGCTCGTTGTACTTGGAATGTTTACTGCGCGTATAAGTATAGCCGGCCGCCCTACTTCTGTTTTCTTTGCTGTGATCGGCAACTTCCCTCACGACATTATCCTTGGTTTGGATTGTTTATGCCTTCATTCCGCTCTCATCGACTGCGCAACAGGCGTTCTTCAGTTTGAACTGCCTCAAGTCGCCGATGCATCGAGCACCACTCCACCTCACTTGTGTTCGCTTCAAGATGTGTGTCTGTTACCTGAGGCAGTCACGTCGCTTTGACCGCACAACCACAGATTCCCGACGGTAAATATGTGCCTCGCCCCATTATCGACGTGCTTTTGAACCTGAACGTTGTTCTTCCGCATACGCTGGTGACGATTACTAGTAACAACGTAGTTCTTCCGCTTCTGAATTTCAGTCTGTGCCCTCAAGTGCTTCCAGCCGGGATGTTCTTGGCCAGCGTTTCTAGCACTTCTGACTTTGAAAGTCAAAGTCTGATTGCTGAGAGCGGTCTCTTAGCACTAATTGCCGCTCACAGCTCTGCTTCCCTAACAGTCTTGGCGAGGATGATTGCACCTGACCTGCCCGCCACACAGGCCACGCACATCCGTTTCCTACTCAAATCTTATTTTGACATCTTTGATTACGGTGGCAAGCCTTTAGGACAAACATCTGTTGTTCACCACCGTATCAACATTGGAGACACGAATCCTATTCGTTGGCGTCCCTATCGTGTATTGCATGCTGAACGTCGAGTCATCCAATCAAAAGTGGACAAAATGATCCGCAAAGGGGTCATCGAACCATCAGCCAGACCTTTGGCTTCGCCTGTCGTCCTAGTGAAAAAAAAAGATGGGACCTGGCGTTTTTGCGTCGGTTATCGCCATTGATACAAGATCACCCGAAAAGACTTTTACCCACTACCACGCATCGATGACGCTTTAGATTACACTCACGGAGCTAAATACTTTTCGTCCATCGATCTTCGATTGGGCTACTGGCAGATTTCAGTTGATGAAATGGACCGCGAGAAGACGGCCTTCATCACGCCGGATGGCTTATATCAGTTCAAAGTCATGCCCTTTGGCTTATGCAATGCTCCTGCGACATATGAACGTATGATGGACCCCCTTCTGCGAGGCTACATATGGACCACCTGTTGCTGTTACCTTAACGACGTTATTGTTTTTCCCCCACGTTCAGCAGCCACCTTACCCGACTCGCTGCAATTCTTGCGGTCTTCCGAAAAACCGGCCTCCAACTGAACTCCACGAAGTGTCAGTTCGTGCGCCGTCAGATTGCCGTGTTGGGACACCTCGTTGACGAATCCGGTGTCCAACCAGATCCGGAAAAAGTTCGCGCCATACGCAGTTTCCCTGTGCCACGTTCTGCTTCTGACGTGCGCTGCTTCGTCAGCCTGTGTTCTTACTTTCGCCGTTTGGTCAAAAACTTCGCCGACGTTGCTCGACCTTTGACAGATCTTCTAGAGAACAACACGCCGTTCTCATGGGGCCTTGAGCAAGCTCACGCGTTCGCCGCTCTGATAGGGTTTCTGGCTACCCCTCCTATACTTGCCCACTTTAATCCATCTGCACCGACCGAAATCCACACTGACGCAAGCGGCCACAGCATCGGCGCTGTTCTCGCCCAACAGCAGAACGATACCGAGTGCTGGAAAGCTTACGCCAGCCCCCTGCTGTCACCTGCTGAGAGAAATTACTCCATCACCGAGCGGGAGTGCTTGCCTTTAGTTTAGGCTGTCGCCAAGTTCCGGCCATAGTTGTACGGCCGGATGTTTTCGGTCATTACAGGCCACCATGCCCTCTGCTGGTTGTCTTACCTCCGGGGCCCCACAGGACGGCTTTGTCGGTGGGCTTTGCGGCTCCAGGAATTTTCTTTTGTTGTCGACTATAAGTCTGCACGTCTGCACAAGGACGCTGACTACCTCTCGCGTCACCCCATGGATCCTCCCGATCCTGTTGCGCATGATCCGGTGACCTGCGCGATGGCTTTAACTGACATGACCGACGTGCGCCCTGAACAACAACGCGACGCATCTTTACAGTCCATCATCACCGGCGTGCAATCTGGCAGTACCGACGGCACGTGCCACATGTTCATGCTGCATGACGGCATCCTCTACTGCCGCAATATCAACCCTGATGGTCCTGAGTTGCCCCTCAAAGCAGCACCAAGCACCTGTGGTGAACTGAACACCAGTCGGAACGCAGTTTTTGCAGAAGCTTCGAGGCCAATCAGCGAGCTCGGGCGAATTGACGCGCCATGTGAGCGCGATCGATGACTTCACGAGCGTACTCAGTGACAACACGCGGTACAGAAGGTAGGATAGTGTCAAAGGGCAAAGTAGGGTCACGATCATACAAAAGATAAACGGTTGCTCCTTCCTCGCTACTGCGATCCGTCGTTCTCGAACAACTTCCCGATGCGCCTACGGTGGGACACCTTGGAGTTTTGCGTACGTACGACCGCGTACGACGCCGGTTATTCTCCCTGGGCTCTACAGCTCGCTGCGTCGTTATGTCGCAACTTGCGAATTGTGTCAGCGCCGGAAAAAACCTCTACTGCCACCTGTCGGCCGACTCCATCCAATTTAAGTTCCCTCTGAACCATTCTTTCGCGTAGGCATTGACCTGCTTGACCCTTTTCCGACGACGACTAGAGGGAATAAGTGGATCGCCGTCACTACTGATTACGCGACACGCTACGCGATAATAAAGGCGTTGCGGACTAGTTGCGCAACTGACGTCGCCGATTTTCGCCTTCACGACGTCGTTCTCCTGTATGGTGCACCTCGACAGTTACAGACCACGGCCGCTCGTTCTTGTCTCGAGTATTCAGGACCTCCTCCGCTCTTGTGCCACTGAGCACAAGCTGTCTACCAACTACCACCCACAAACGAGCGGTCTTACGGAACGTCACGACCGAACAATCACAGAGATGCTGTCGATGTACGCCTCCAACGATCACCGTGAATGGGACGCCTCACTGGCCTACCTGACGTTCGCGTATAACTCGTCCCGACAGGACACCGCAGGATATTGAACCTGTTATCTTTTGTATGATCGTGACCCTACTTTGCCCTTTGACACTATCCTACCTTCTGTACCACGTGTTGTCACTGAGTCCGCTCGTGAAGTCATCGATCGCGCTCACATGGCGCGTCAATTCGCCCGCACTCGCTGATTGGCCTCGCAGCTTCTGCAAAAACTGCGTTACCACTTGTATTCAGTTCACCACAGGTGCTTGGGTGCTGCTTTGGTCACCTTGTCGTCGGGTCGCCTGTCCCAGAAGCTTTTCTCTCGCTACACAGGGCCATGTGGAGTCCTACGTCAAGTTAACGACGTCAATTACGAGATCGCGCCGTTACAGTTTCATCCATCATCAAGTGCGCCGCCTGTTGACGTCGTGCACGTTTCGCGGCTGAAGCCATACTACGCTCGCAATTATTTACCTACCATGCACCGAGGCGGCGCTTCCCTACCCGGGGTTCCTGTTACGGAAGGGTGAAATAAGAGAGGGATGAAGAAGAAGATCGCGAGACGCTGGCTGCTGCGTGTTGTTGCTAGTCAGCCATGTTTAACCTAATTGACTTTCCTTGTAGATACATTGTAAATGCAGTCATACACCCAACATCCCCGCAACAATATTGTCAAAGTAGATGGTTCGTAGCTTTAGATTGGATAAGGAAGGAATGCAAAATGAAAAAGTAAGAAAGGCAACCGTTCTCGTCCTGCCCATTTGAACGCTTACTTTTCTGCATTACTGCTCAGTTTGCAAAGAAGCCTGCTCTGAGTTTGCATGCTGCAAAAGTGATAGAATGGCTGATTGTTAAATGTGATAACACTTTAATAGTAAATAATCACTGGGCTTAAAAAAGAAAAAAACTTGGTGTCGTCACCATGATTAGGTCGTAAAAAGGAAATAAAATAAAAGGAAAAGTAACAAAAATAAACCTGTAAACAACTCGGCATTAAAAAAGAAAGACTGTATCTCGTGATTGTATGCAAGACAATTTTGTCTGGAACATTAAGATATCGTCTAAGCAGGATGAACATGAGAAGCAAGAAAAGCACTAAAGAAATTCTGAGAATTGTCTGCTAGTACGTACGCACTTTCTACGCACTATCTATCTATCTATCTATCTATCTATCTATCTATCTATCTATCTATCTATCTATCCATCTATCTATCTATCTATCTATCTATCTATCTATCTATCTATCTATCTATCTATCTATGTTTGCGGCAAACCATTATCCCGCCTACCTTGCTCACTGGTTCGTCCGTGGTCGAATGGTTAGCGCATGGGGTTGCTGTGCGCAGGTAACAGGGTGCCGGATGAAATATCGGTTCATCTCGGCTCCCTGAGTATGTCGTTATATCTATAGTGTCACCCACTCTTGTGTGGAGCGCCTGGACGGCACGCTTTGCAATGTGAACGATACCTGGCGGCGGCTGCTGTATCTGAGATAGCGTACCCAGGAGCATTCGCGGCATAATGTTGTCAAGCGCCCTTGTTATCTTGACCAGTATGTGAGCGCCTTTAATTTCTTGCGGAAGAACTGGCGCACGTTAAGAGGCAATACGCTTCATTCTACGGTATTTGCCGTGTCGCAAGTGCCTTCAGACTGAGCGTAGAATAGGGAAAACAAAGGCGCTTTCCATCGCTACCACATGTCGGAAGCAGTTCTGCATGTGTATCAGGTCGCGCATGATCTTGGCTACACTATTTCGGACCCAGCAAGTGCCGTCAGGTGGCGCCCTGCAAAGCAAAGCCGGCCGCTCACACGCTCCACACAGCAGAAGACGGCATTGTACATACATGTCTCTCTTCAAAGAAGCCCTTTCGCGCCGGCATGTGCCCCCATATATGCTGAATTGCATAGACAACGATGTTCGAAGAAACTATTTGACGCTGACTTGGAGCATTAGCTTTGTGCCTCTGGGTCTGTGCTTACCTTCGATGAAGCACTTTGACGCTATATTGGGTAACCGAAATGGAAGAGTGTTGCGCTTGCTTCATCTGCACCTTCTTTCATCACCTCATTGATTTTTGCGCCATCGCTATGGCAATCTTCTTTAGGCGCCATTGCGTAGCTCATTTGTCTTAACAATAAATCTGGAGCACACTGCTTCGCAGTGGTTCCGCTTAAGTATAGCGACCTTCTCGGTTACATTCGCTGCACCTTTATTGTCATGCAATAAATAAGTAATCACAAACTACATAGATCCACTTATGTCTGGTGCAGCGGTAACTTAGGTACATCTAGTAATTTTCAGACTGCGAAACCTCGCTCCGCTAATGTCGCCGCCGAATGTTTTTCAAGAGATGTGGAACTTCCGTTAACTTTATACTTTGTCTCTATTTCACGAATATGAATTTGGACAATCATTCATTTTGTCACAGTTAAAGACCAGTGACTGGCCATTGCCTGTATTATACAATATGCCTTTATTTAAATAAACGTACAATTTATGGGGGATTTAAGGAAAAAGTTGCTCGCAGCAACTTGGCGGGCATTAAACCCTGTCTCAGGGCAGCAGCAGACGGCACAGGAACTGATTCAGGACCGACAAAAACAATACATAAACAAAATAAAATAACAAGTTTGCTTAGACATTATGCCAGCAAACAGAAATTCAATGTAAAGAAAACATTACAAACCATACAAAAACTATGCAATCCACAGTGTGCACTAGAGCAAGAAAAGCAGTGATAGAATCATTAACAAAGTAATCATTGTAAGGAGACAATAAAACATGATTGAGCCGTTGACAGAGGCTAATATCAAACGGAGATCTGTAACGACAGTCTACCTCAGAAACAGTCGCAAACAACAAATTAATTCGTGTTCATAAATCATTGAAATGTTCATAAAAATGCGATATAGGACAAGAAGTGACATCAATGTTATATTTAAGCGTGTTTAACAGGCGTGGTAATCCATAGTGCGAAGATGCGGCAAATACCAGCGTTCAGGTGACCATGTACTGTATTCTGTTCTGTTTCTAATTGTGCTAACGACGTGATGTATAACTGGCTTTGTTTTGCTTCTTTATGTTAGACTAGTAACAACCTGAACTCTAACAGAGAATGCAGTGTGAGTAATTTCAACTGTTTGAATAGACGTGCATTTTAAGCGTCTACTGGAGCATTACAGATGCTACGTATTACTTTTTTTGATGCAAGAATAACCGGTTTATGTTTGTAGCAGACGTCGTACTCCACACGAGACAGCAGTAGTGTACGTGACTCAGGAAGAGAGCATTGTACAAAATAAGTTGGACCTTGCGTGGCAGCGGCCTTAAATTGTAGAGCGCCCCAGCGGCTTGCGCAAGTTTGCCTCCAATGAAGTCGATGTGATCAGTCCATAAAATATTGCTGTCGAAAAATATTTATTCATATTAGCATGGTGAATAAAGACCATGTGTGACGTATAGACCGAGGACTTTCTGCACCAGACGCTTACGACACCTACCACCACCCCTTTTCCCTAAATGGCGACTATACGACTCAACAGCCTCCAAACATAGATGACGAATGCCGGAGCTGGCACGTATTGACTGCGACAAAAATTTATTTTCCTCGTGCACAAAAAAAAAACGAAACTGACGAAAATTTTTCGACAAACTTTAACATTGAATTAAGCTAGAAAAATGTTTTAGAAATGCAATAAAGCTTTATTCAACTGTTCTGTCTCTTTATTTGCTTGAAAAACGAATCCACGCCAAATAAATGAAATCTTTCAGTATTGAGAGCACCGACCCTAAACTGTACAGATTTATTCCTTGCCTGCATTTTCACAGACTCTTGTCCTGTAGCGATAAGGATAAATCCCAACATGATTACATTGTGCAAAGAATCCATCTTCACAGGTTTGAAGTGTTCTCCCTGTAGTATTTATTGTTGCCCAGAGAAGGCATCTTGAGTTATCTGAAAGAGAATGCAATTATCCCAACGGAAGTAATGAAGGAAGCAAAGCTGTATTACCAAATTGCAGCTATTACATTTAACTCGATATCATTTTCGACTATAGCCCTATAGTACGTGTTGAAATCAATGACGAAAATAGAAAGTGAAAATATCAGCAATTGCAGCCATGGACGAACTATAAAAGACACTGCAGCCAAGAAGAGTCGCACCATTGGGTTTTTATGGCAGAGTGGCGACGACCCGGCACGTTTATTGCGTGAGCCCAGGTGAGCAAGTACACCGGCAAGGTGACGCCAGCTGATGAATTGTATAACATGACATCCTTCCATTCGTGAGCCAAACGTGTCGTGTTCCCCACGCCTGACCTTCTACGTTGTCATGACTGCTGTAGCGGTCACAGTATAAAGGGCCCTGCTAAGCACTAACGACCAATTCATTATGTAAATAGAAAGATAATTAGATTAGTTTGTTTGGCATGGAATGAGTATGTAAGTTCTAAGGAAGGCTCTATTTCAGCGGCGATGCTTAATGGTCCGGATACACAGCACAGCTCCCAATAACGGAGGGCTAACATGTGAACCCAAGACCCGAAAAAGACTATATAGTTTCGATGACAGATGCAGCTGTAGCGGAGCACGTGAAACACGTTCTACGCGCTGCAGGGGGTGTACAAAGAATATGAGGTACAAAATTGGCCTGAATAAAGAATTTATAATTAATAACGCATTTGAAAGCTGATATGCATAACTTGTGTTACTAATTAGGCGGGTTCTTACGATATACTCTTGTATTTCTTTATTTATTTCGTACTGCCAGCCTGTTTTACAGGCCCTAGGCAGGAGTGGGATATACATACAGGGTTGAACAACCTAATACCATGTGAAATACAGCATATGTTTGCATAATGCCTTATACACACAAAAATAAGGGCGCCCATAGCATGATATGATCTATATCACATAGTATAGGAACAGGACAGAGATCGTGGGAAACGTTTCGGGTCATACATTAACGAGAGCGTGCACAAAGAATGATAAGGTTGAGCTTTGAAGAACGTTTTCAGGCCGGGGCGTTCCAGTGATGGATGGTTCGGGGGAAGAACGACTGCTTAAGTAAAGTGGTATGGTACGAGTACTCATCTAACCTGAATTAATGTGACGAACGCATTGGGTGCCGGCTACAAGGTATAATATACAATTTTTTATCGAGCTTTACATGCTCCTGATGAATTACATATATCATTTTGAGCCTCTCTCGATATCGTCTTACCTCTACCGTTTGCAGGTTCACCTCCTGTAAAAGACCGCTAACTGATGTATGACAGTGGTAGAAATAAAAAATAAACCTGACTGATTTCAGCTGTATCCTTTCAATAATATTTATGCCTGCTTGGGTGTAACGGCCCCAGAGAGGAGTAGCGTACTCTGACAATAGTCTGATAAATGTCTTGTGTGCTAGTAATCTTATATTTCTTGTAGATATAGCCAGGTCCTCCTCACGTATCCGAGCTTCTTCATGCCTTTTTTTGATGTGAGCTACATGACTATTCCACCTACGGTCCGACGTAATTACTAAACCTAAGTATTTATATACTGGAACACAGAATAAGTTGCGGCCATTAATGTGATGTACAAAGAGTAACGGCTTTTTTTTTGCGTGTAATGATCCTTGATACTGTTTTTCTTAGGTTAATGCTCATTTGCCACTCTAAGCACCATGTCGCTATTGCTGATAAAGATGAATTTAGGATCGTGTGATCTGCCTCGCTGGGAATTTTATGGTAAAGTACGCAGTTATCTGCAAACAGCCGAATTTTAACTGGTATAATATTGACTATATCAATGATAAAAATTAGAAAGAAAAGAGGGCCCAAGACTGATCCCTGTGGGATTCCAGATTACACATCGGATAAGTCTGATTTCGCATCATTAACAACGACTGTCTGTCGCCTGCCCGTAAGGTACGCCTCAATCCAGTGAAGTATTTGGTCGGTTTCGAGCATAGGTTTTAACTCTGATAACAACTTTCGGGGAGACACATTGTCGAAGGCTTTTTTAAAATCTAATATCATGTCAATTTGGCCTTGACCGTCTAGTGCTGCCGCGATTTCATGCACTGTTTCTAATAGTTGTGTTACAGTGAATTTAGCACAATGGAAGCTGTGTTGTCGCGCGTCGCGTAGGCCATTACTTTCAATGAAGACTGAGATGTGGTTAAATATTATGTCTTCTATCAGTTTTTATGAAGTACAAAGTAGGGAGATAGGACGGTAAGAGGAGAGCAATAAACGGTCTTCTGATTTAGGAATGGGAATTATTTTTGCATGTTTCCAATCACGTTGGATTTCTTAAAATGAAAGTGATTTATTATAAATAACGCAAGCATATTTGGCGCACCATTCGGCGTATCTCACCAAAAAAGCATTAGCTTTTTTCGTCGACACAGGGCGACTTCTTTATATCAAGATCAAGAAGCAAGGACAGTACACCTGCTTCGCTTACGTCGAGAT
The DNA here is from genome assembly GCF_023375885.2 of Dermacentor andersoni. Lineage (NCBI taxonomy): Eukaryota > Metazoa > Arthropoda > Arachnida > Ixodida > Ixodidae > Dermacentor > Dermacentor andersoni. The sequence goes on from NC_092821.1 coordinate 56,049,299, forward strand.
CACCGATGGGTGGAACATCATTTAAAATAGCTATGCGCGGTGTCTTTCCATCATCGTTCGTGAACACAAAGCAAAAATACTTCTTAAGTGCATACTTGTTAAGTGCAGTTGATCTGTCCGTATTAAACAATCCCCACAAATATGGGACACGTGGGCTTCTTTCGGCGCTAAGTTCCGCCAGAACTTATCCGGGGATGACAGAAGAAAGTTTTTAAAGCAACATTTTGACAATAGTCTTTAGCTTTCAAAATACCATTTTCAAGCTGTACACGCAGGTTGGTTAGCTTTTCGGCGTTAGCACTTTTAGGGTCGTGCTTTATGTTGCTTTCTTACTTGCTTTAGTTTTCGCCCAAGTCATACGAGGTCTCTTGTCATCCACGGGTTCGCTTCACATACAATTTTCCGCAGTCTGGGCACAAAAGTGCCACTACAGTTGTGAACAAGTTTTAGAGAAACACCATAAATTCTCAACGGACACAATGCGAGATATCTTACACAGGTGTGTAAAATATCTTTTGCAAACAGCGCATGTATGATGATTTATGCGATAAAGGTGTGTATATGTATGGCTCCTCTGCTGGAAAAAGAGATTGTTGCAAGTTAGCAAGGAGCCTGTGCGTGTTGCGTCTTCCTTTCGGCCTTGTCTTTTCACGCGCTATAAGCCTCACGAGGCACCCTAGCAGCCGCAGGAGCAGAACGCCCCTCCTCGTTCACGTGATCCCCTGCCTCGCGCGCCACAATAGAGGGCACGCAACCGGGCCCCGTTCCTCGCTGGCGTCCGCGCCGCTCCTTCTCCCACGCTACGCTTCCCCCACCCTCCCCGTGTCGCTATGCTGCGCGATGCTAATCTTATACTAAGTTTTCACTCTCTCTCAGCTCTGTCTCCCCCAGCTCCGCGAGGCTGCGCACGTCAAGAGAAGCCAGCAAGGTTCTTACAGCTCCATTGTTAAAAATTTGGGAGGACACTTAAGCTTCGCCTTCAAGAGTGGAGCACGATAGCATTAAAAGCTCCTTGACTGCTTCTTATGTTTCCCGGCAAATGCAGCTTATGTAAACGTAATGTTTCACTGTAAACACTCTCAGTGAACGGCATGCACGAAGGCGAGTTTTATGGTTGTTTCTTCGATGGTGCTGTATGGAACCATGCTGGCCCCCTCACTCTTACATTCAGACAGACCTCACATGGCAGCTTGAATATTGCCTTAAAAGGGATCTGTGTATGAGTTTCCGTGATACAATTACTTTTTCTCGTATATTCAAATTACAATGTGACGATATGATGACTGTAGGTTGTGTACAAGTTGTACTAAACAAATTTGCGTACGTAATTGACTTCCAGAAATCCAATTAAAAACACCTATACGCCCCACGGAGGGCATGCGCATTTGGGGATGCGTTGTTCGGGATGAGTTCGTCCGCTGAGGACGCCGGTGCCGGACGGTGACACCGGATTTTCTCCATCACGGAGCCCTTAACTCTATCGCGTTAAAACGTGGCAGCGTTGTTCAAGCGCGGGCGTCATCCCTGACAATGGGCGTCTAAGAGCTTAACTTTTAAACGACGCGGCGAGAGCGCAAAGCACTGAGATGGAAAACGAGAGCGTCTTGTCGGCGGTGTCCCCGGTAGGAAAATTGTGTCGCTGGAAAGGTCCCGGCGCGTGCGAACAAATTATGTCCGCTGCTTAGCAACTAAAAAAAAACTGAAAATTAGTTGTATCGCATTGCGAAGAAACGAGAATTACATATAATCGCAGTGCAGGAAATAAAAGCTGAAGGCTAGGAGCAGACCGACGGCATTTTACGCCCCTTGGTGCCACATTAATATGTATGCGTCAATCTTGCGGTAGGGACGTGAGACGGATATCTTCTATTTGTGTGCAGTTGCTGAGAAATTGCTATTATCATCATCATCATCAGCCTGGTTACGCTCACTGCAGGGCAAAGGCATCTCCCATACTTCTCCATTTACCCCTGTCATGTACTAATTGTGGCCATGTTGTCCCTGCAAACTTCTTAATCTCATCCGCCCATCTAACTTTCTGCCGCCCTCTGCTACGCTTCCCTTCCCTTGGAATCCATTCCGTAACTTTTAATGACCATCGGTTATCTTCCCTCCTCATTACGTGTCCTGCCTATGCCCATTTCTTTTTCTTGATTTCAACCAAGATATCATTAACTCGCGTTTGTTCCCTCACCCAATCAGCTCTTTCCTTATCCCTTAACGTTAAACCTATCATTCTTCTTTCCATCGCTCGTTGTGTCGTCCTCAATTTAAGTAGAACCCCTTTCGTAAGCCTTCAGGTTTCTGCCCCGTACGAGAGTACTGGTGAGACAGAGCTGTTATATACTTTTCTCTTGAGGGATAATGGTAACGTGCTGTTCTGGTTCTGAGAATGCCTGCCAAACGCACCCCAGCCCATTCTTATTATTTTGATTATTTCAGTCTCATAATCCGAATCCGCAGTCACTACCTGTCCTAAGTAGACGTATTCCCTTACCACTTCCAGTGCCTCACTACCAATTGTAAACTGCTGTTCTCTTCCGAGACTGTTAAACATTACTTTAGTTTGCTGCAGATTAATTTTTAGACCCACCCTTCTGCTTTGATTCTCCAGGTCAATGAGCATGCATTGCAATTGGTCCCCTGAGTCACTAACCAAGGCAATATCATCAGCGAATCGCAAGTTAATAAGGTATTCTCCGTTAACTCTTATCCCCAATTCTTCCCAATCCATGTATCTGAATACCTCCTGCAAACACGCTGTGAATAGCATTGGAGAGATCATATCACCCTGCCTGACGCCTTTCTTTATTGGGATTTTGTTGCTTTCTTTATGGAGGACTACGGTGGCTGTGGAGCCGCTATAGCCATCTTTCAGTATTTTTACATACGGCTCTTCTACACCCTGATTCCGCAATGCTTCCATGACTGCTGATGTTTCGACTGAATCAAACGCTTTCTCGTAATCAATGAAGGCTATATATAAAGGTTGGTTATATTCCGCACATTTTTCTGCCACCTGATTGACAGTGTGAATATGGAATATATGTGAGTAGCCTTTACGGAATCCTGCCTGGTCCTTTGGTTGACGGAAGTCTAAGGTGTTCCTGATTCTATTTGCAATTACCTTAGTAAACACTTTGTAGTTAGCGGACAGTAAGCTGATCGGTCTATATTTTTCAAGTCTTTGGCGTCCCCTTTCTTATGGTATAGGAATATGTTAGCATTTTCCAACTTCAACAAATCGTCTGTTACCTGATCCTCCCAAGCGGCCTTCCCCCTTTGCATAGCTCCCAAGGCTTTCTTTGCTTCTTCGGGCGTTACCTGTGGGATTTCGAATTCCTCTAGCCTCTTCTCTCTCCCATTATCGTCGTGGGTGCCACTGGTACTGTATAAATCTCTATAGAACTCCTCAGCCACTTCAACTATCTCATCCTTATTAGTAATGATATTGCCGGCTTTGTCTCTTAACGCATACTTCTGATTCTTGCCAATTCCTAGTTTCTTCTTCAGTGCTTTTAAGCTTCCTCCGTTCCTGAGAGCATGTTCAATTCTATCCATATTATACTTCCTTATGTCAGCTGTCTTACGCTTGTTGATTACCTTCGAAAGTTCTGCCAGTTCTATTCTAGCTGTAGAGTTAGAGGCTTCCATACATTGGCGTTTCTCGATCAGATCTTTCGTCTCCTGCGATAGCTTACTGGTATCCTGTCTAACGGAGTTGCCACCGACTTCTATTGCACACTCCTTAATGATGCCCACAAGATTGTCGTTCATTGCTTCAACACTAAGGTCCTCTTCCTCAGTTAAAGCCGAATACCTGTTCTGTAGCTTGATCTGGAATTCCTCTATTTTCCCTCTTGCCGCTAACTCATTGATCGGCTCCTTATGTACCAGTTTCTTCCGTTCCCTCCTCAGGTTTAGGCTAATTCGAGTTCTTACCATCCTATGGTCACTGCAGCGCACCTTGCTGAGCACGTCCACATCTTGGATGATGCCAGGGTTAGCGCAGAGTATGAGGTCTACTTCATTTCTAGTCTCGCCTTTCGGGCTCCTCCACGTCCACTTTCGGCTATCCCGCTTGCGGAAGAAGGTATTCATTATCCGCATATTATTCTGTTCCGCAAACTCTACTAATAACTCTCCCCTGCTATTCCTAGTGCCTATGCCATATTCCCCCACTGCCTAGTCTCCAGCCTGCTTCTTGCCTACCTTGGCATTGAAGTCGCCCATCACTATAGTGTATTTTGTTTTGACTTTACCCATAGCCGATTCCACGTCTTCATAGAAGCTTTCGACTTCCTGGTCATCATGACTGGATGTAGGGGCGTAGACCTGTACAACCTTCATTTTGTACATCTTATAAAGTTTCACAACAAGACCTGCCACCCTCTCGGAATTGTTATACATTCGGTTAAAGCTGTTCATTGGGCCGCTTTGTAGTTTATGACTTTGTATATGCATGCAATGAACGGTGTGTGGTTTGTCTGTATGCTTGAAGTGACATTGCGTAGCGTCTAGAATTCTTCTGCCGCATAAGTAATCATTGTAACCTTGAACGTATACTTAGCCTTCTCGGTGGTTGATGACAAGGCAACTTACAGAAGTATAAAAATAGATGGGATTCACACGGCAGAATTACTAAATTCTGACCGCATGCTTACCACTGTCGTTGAAAAGTGCACAATCACTGCACTCCGCCGATGCCTACATAGGCCGCAGAATCATGGAGGTTAACAAAGAAGCGTGTTAAAAAGTTAAGGACCATGGAAAGAGCGATGGTGCGTAAAATGTTAGACACTATTAAACACTAAGAAAAAGGAAGAAGACAGTGTGGATGATATACGAAACGGCGATAGCCAATATTCTAGTCGACGTAACGAGAAAACATGGTGCTAGGCAGGCCACCGCATGCGTAAGGTAAGATCATCGGTAGATCATCAGAAATATAACATGTCTGCCGCCGCAAGCGAAGCACTACTGACAATGCAATAAAATTAGGCGGGTTTATGAAATTACAAAATGTGGAGCTGCAAGTCACAGTCAGCTAAGGCACTAGAGGTGTAAATGAAGAGCGCTGTGGAATGGGGGGGGGATGTCCTGCAGTGGGCTTAAAAACAGATTAATGATGATGATGGTAATAATGATTATACTCAGGCCGCCCGTCTTCTGGAACCATTCAGCCGCAGTGCTCAATTCCTACATGCCGGTAAAAGTATATGAGCGGCGTGGCTTTCGTATAGCCGTAAGACACTACTTATCCGCTACCACTGCATTTCACATGCCACGAGGAGAGTTAAAACAGCGACTTATCTGAAAGAAAGACTACCGTACGGGCAGCTAAATATCGTTGACCTATTGGATCATTATTTTCACGAAAACCCTGCGGAAGCGATGAAACTGTTGTGCTAGCATATCAAAAAGAAACAATGTTTTTCGAAGCAGCACACGGACAAACATGGAAAAAACATTTTGCCGTCCGTGACTACGCACGCCTAAGTTGGAATCCATGGCAAGGTTTCATGAGACTTTTTTTTTGGATCCGAAGAGGATAAATGAAGAACGAGGACTAGCTTCTTTTCCTTGAGAAGAGATTGAGTATGGATCGCTTCCAAGTTTCCTAGAGTGCACTCAAAAGCTTCGAAAACATTGATGACCTACCGTCCCTGCTTTGTAGAACGGACGCTTCGGCAGCGCGATACACCGTCTCTATAGGAAAATGCACTGTATCCAGCAGAGCAGCCTGCTTCCTCTCTATCTACGCTGAAGAAAGAGGAAATAGCGCATGCTCACAATAGTGAACCTCAGCGTAGGGAGCCATCATAACAGTGGTCTGGCAGAGCTGTTCAAGTGAAAAGGATTTTAGCCGCAAGGGGCCAACTCAGCGGACTTGTTCCACATAAGCCCCCGGTTCAACCTGGGGCGCTATAACGTAAAACTCTGCCTAATTCTTCTATTCCAATTCTGTAAACAGCCCTTCGCGATTGGTCAAAAATTTGTTTGGGCCACCCCCACTTCACCTGAATGTCACGTGACGTCTAGAAAACCGCAATAGCTCCCCATCTGATATGACGTGTATGTGCAGACTCATTCTGCATGATTTGACCGAAAAAAGAAAAGAAAATATTTATTTATGATTCGACGCCTTTTCGCCACTAGCCCCCGGCTATTGCTCAAAAGTTTTCGGGCTGCACCCACTTCACCTGCCTGTCACGCGACGTCACAAAACCTAAAAAAATCATCGCGTCAAAGGGACGTGTACGCAGTAAAGATGCATTAATATGGCAAAAAAAAACTGCATTTTCTTCCGAATAGACGCAGGCTGCCCCGTTCCGAAAGGAATAAAAGATGGCTGCCGCCGATCACTCAGGCGCTTGCTACTCGCACGTGCCGGAGAGCATGGGTTTATTTGCGTATCATAAAACTTCTTGTGCGGCTGTGTAACGTTTTCGAGCAGTCTCGGCACGTTTACGACCTCACTCTGCCATTTCTTCTTTGCTGAGGATCCGTTACATGCCGCCGCGATTTTCGACCAGCCACTGCAAGCTAAGTAAGGGAAAGCGGACCAATCGCAGACGCCGGCACCACCTTCATCCGCTTATCGACTTTCAGTGCAGTGGCTCGGCCCTATCGAATCGCTCTCCACTTGAGCGTGCTCCTCGCCTCTTGTCAGCCAATTACCTGAGACAAGCCGCTCGGTGTAGGCAATGCTATTCGTTTTTCAAGCAAACAAAAGGGAGCTCCTATGAACGAGGAAAGCGTTTCTTTGATCTGTTCAGGCAACCCTGCGGGCGACCGCCCGGCACTTGCCTTGGCGGCTACGCAAATTTGACGACAGGAGATTGGAATAAAAACATATTGGAATAGTTTTACGTTATAGGGCCCCTCAACTTCCTGCGGACTGCCACCTGGAAGCGCCAGAGCGTCTGCAGCATTCGACACAGCTCGAGAAGCGGCATTCAGAGAGACCATCTGCAGCGCCGAGAGTTCATTTTTCACAGACGCACACTTTGGCAGCAGCCAGGCAGCGGCCGCCAAGTTAAGCCTACAGAGGATAGCCAAGCTTTGCTCCCCGCGGGCGCGCGCCTCGCGCCTCGGCCACGTGCCTCCTGCCCGTGCGCGCGCTTTGAGACGGAGCTTCTCGTCTCCTGAATGACCTGTCTGCCGCGTACCGGCCCTTTGAAAGCGAGGTAAGCTTCATTTCTTACTGCAGATGGGGTATCAAGTGGAGGGGGAGGATATCTCTCCGGAAGAGGTTAATCAAGATCAAGGTTGGCAATCTGTGGGGGCCAGAGGAGTTGGCGCCAAATCGCGCACGGCTGACACTAAAGCGCCACAGCCGCGGCCGGCAGCGCGCCGCGGCAAATCAGGTGTGTTGCGATAAAATCCAAGGTGCTACGAGCGGAAATTATGCAGCCGCTTCCTCGATATAATATCAAGATTGTGATTAGGCCACGAGGTGGACACAATACCTCCAAGATCGGCGCTGTTACGGTGGCTGACCCAATACTCGCCGCCGCTGGCGCCTGTCATGAAGATCTATGCCAAGATGATCTATGCACGAATCTACAGCAAAATATTATGGTCGCCAGTACTCAAAAGCGTGAAAATGCGAACCGCTACGTTCAAATGAGGCAGATACTCATCTCGGGCAAGGTATGTGAGCTCAGTGCCCAGGAGACGGCCCAGTAATCCACGTGCAAGGAGGTGATCAGCAACATTCTTCTTCAAGACGGCCCTGACGTCATCGATGCCAATATTGTTAACACCAATAATCCACTCCCCTTAGCAGCTAAGAGAATAGCCCAAGCCGACACCGTCATCGTCGCATTCTACAGGCATTGTGTACCAAACTTTGTCAGGTATGAATTGTTACTCATGCAGTGCTCGCACTACCGCAAGCAACTGGACGTGTGCTATACGTACGGCTGCCTCGGCCATCGCGCCGACGTGTGCCACAGGGCCGCTGACACGATTTGCCGTGGCTGTGGTGCCCAAGCCGCGATGAGCAACACCAGTGTATCCCCAAGTGTAGATTCCGTGGTGGCCAGCATCTCAGGGCTAGTAAGGGCTGTCCTCAGAGATTTAAGATCCCATACATCATGCGTCGGCGTCGCAGTGAGCGCGGCAAGATGGCTGGTGCCACATCGCCGTCACTTCAGCGGCGCTCCGACACTGCGGACGAGTTCCAGGCTTCGTGCACACCGGAAGCTCAGCGCAGAGGACGTTCCCGTTCCAGGGGCCGCTCGAGAGGCCGTTCCGTATCTAGCGGCCACACTGCCTCCAGGGTACGTTCCGGCTCCCACCGTGAATCCAGAGGACGGGCATGTTCCCGGGGACACTTCGGTTCTCGGCCTCGCTCCAGCTCCAGGCCGGGGTACGACACGTCGAGGGGGACCATGCCCCGCTGGCGCACGTCCACCATCCTTAGAAGCAAGAAGTTGACGCTCTCCTGTGCGAACAAGGTTTGAAAGGGACACGAGGACCCGAGAGGTGACGACCTGCTTTGCAGTTCGCACTACACAAACGAGCTCCAGGAGTTGCGACGAGTTAACGAGCAGTTGAGGAAAGAAAACAAGCAAGTTAAGCAAGAAATAAGCAGACTAGCTGCTAAAATAGTGGAGATTAGAAAGCTCACACTTTCACCCTCCTCGCCGAACCTGCCTTGACCCCTGTCGCTATGGATATGTTTGAGAAATCCCAGAATCGCTTTTTAATACAGACACAGTGCTACGTTATCTTAAAGATGTGGTCTTACATGTTATTAGTCCCATGAATTCGTAGCGCCTCCTCTCTCGAGAGGATGCCACTGCGATAATTGTTTTGAATACCACATGCCTCCAGGCCCTTGTGTTTCAAGGGCTCTAAGGAGGCAGTATTGCTCTGGCATTTCTCATAATCTGATATATTTTACCTATCGTATCATTCTTTTTATATGCATCTAAATGTTCATAGTACAAGTCATACGTCATCGCCATAATTTTATTACACAGATTTTACGCGCTTTAGAGAGTATATTTTAAGGCCCCTTTACAGCCACGACACACCAATTTTATAGTAATCATAGTTACACTGCACACCCACTACCACAGGCATGGCGCTCTTTGGCCATTCCTGGCCCTTGCGCCATGAAACCCCATACATCATCATCATCATCGCGTGCCCAAGCGTCGAGTGGTAGAGAACGTACAGGAAGACGAGACTATAAAATTGCTGTCGGAAGCCAAGAATGCCTTCCACAGCATGCAGGCTTGCTTAGTAAAGGTCCAGGAAGCTATAGCGCACCCAAAAATGGGCTTAGGTGCACTCCGTGAAGGCAAAAGCAAATTGGAGGAGGTCGATGCCAGGAGAGGTCCCAGTCCCACTCTTTCGCAGGTCGCTGCATGACATCACGTACTAGCACCACCGACGGATCGCGTGATTCTACGGGCTTCTCAACCCTCCTCTCAGCCTACACATGAATAATGCGGACGAGAATTTTAGTATCTGACAATGGAACTGCGGGGGGTTTCCCAACAAGAAGCCGCTTCTGCAGCAATATTTAAGAATTCTCACAGCTTAGCCCCAAATCATGGCTATACAGGAAGATGCAACTAGTACCCCTATCAAACTCGCGGGTTATGTGGTAGTATCATAACATTCAGGAGGTAGGGGAGATGCTACCCTCGTCAACAAAAGGGATAACTGCCTCTCTCGCGACCTCGGCGCAGTTAGTGATGGCATCCAGCAGGCCATGACCGAAATCCTCACGAACCCACCCAGAAAGGGCCTCAGAAGAAACAGCCTCTTTATCCCCAATCTATGCTGCGCCCTCAGCAATCGCAGGGCGAAGGCGAACTCTATCCTAAAGAGGGCCGTCAGCCTGGCCAGTGGGCAGCCCCTTGTCGTCGTCGGGGATTTCAACGCCCAACATTGGCTGTGGGGGTACACCCATGATATGCCCAAGGGCGTGATCTGTGGCAGACTGCGATGGTAGTGGACTTGACCCTTATCACCGATAAGGTTTTCCCCACTAGGAGAGGAAACTCCTCATGCTGGGAAACTACCTCAGCCCCCTCTTTTGTCAAGTACGTAGGGGAGGTCAAGTGGGTCAACACGGTTGTAGACCTCCGAAGTGACCACTACGTAATGGAAGTCTCCCTCAGGAGTGCCCGCTATACAGCGAGGAAATTCAAGTTGAGCGACTGGGACGATTTCCGCAAGATCAGAGCCAAGCGCGCACCGACAGCTGAGACAACTTTTGAAGGTTTTTGCAAAGGGATCAGGGATGAGGCCGCGGCGGCAACCAAGGAGCTCTTCACTGACCTAGACATTAGGAAGATGGACAGCTGGTTGGCGCACCTGCTGTAAGCCAAGCAGGCCCTCGTCACGAGATAGAAGGGGCAGAAGCATAACAGGAGGCTCGGCAAGAAGGTTTCCGAGGTTAACGGGAGATTGAACAGCACTGCAAGAACCTTTGTAAAACACAATGGGCGGAGGCCTGCGAGTTCGTCGAGGGTCAGCTCAGATCAGGCAAGAGCTGGGGTCTGCTGAAACAACTTCTCGATGAGGGCAGCACCATATCCAGCCAGAGACGATGCCTCGCGCGATCCATCCACCTCGCTACGGGCTCTACCCCAGACGAGTTGATTGTTGACAGGCACATAGACAAGTACCTGCGAGTCACTGATAGCTCTGCCCTTACCAAGTTTCCGGACTACACGGGGTATGCGGTGCCGGAGTTGGACCAGGATTTTACTGCGACCAAGATCCAATATGTCCTCTTCTCCCTCAACCTCAAACCTGCCTTAGGCCCCGGATGGCGTCACTAACAGGATGCTCAGGAATCTCGATGACGTGTCGATCAACTTCCTCACTAAAGGATTAAAGAGGTCTGGCGCAGTGGACAGGTCCCCTCACAGTGAAAGATGGCCTGCACTGTACTCATCACCAAACCTGGTCAAGCACCAGCAATCAGCAATCTAAGTCCGGTTTCTTTGGCGCCCTGTGTCAATAAGGTCGCAGAGCATGCCCTGCTCAAACGGCTCAAGGTAAACATTGAGACCAATCATATGTACACCCACAATATAATTGGTTTCAGAGCCGGACACTCGACAGAGGACGCTATGAAGCTGATAAAGCATCTGATCATCACCTGGAGCACGGGATATATCAGAGCCAACCTTGGATTAGACCTGCAGAAGACCTTCGACAATTCATTCTCCAGTCATTTGCCGGCGTCATGCTCGGGAACAGAGCCTACGACTTTGTCGGATCTTTCCTTAGCCAGATAACTGCCAAGCTCAAGATCGAAGGATACTTCTCTTAAGAGAGGCACGCCTCAGGGCTCAGTAATCTCGCAAACATTATTCAACATCGCAATGATCGGGCTTTCGAAGGAGCTCGCGAAGATTCAAGGAATCAACCATACCATCTACGCAGATGATATCACCATCTGGTTATTCGGCGGGAACGACAGCCAAGTTAAGGCCGCCATGCAGAGTTCCATTGATGCGACCGAGCGTTTCCTCCATCCAATTGAGCTCAAATGTTCTCCATCCAGATCTGAGCTACTTCTCTTCAAGAAAAGACCCAGAGGCGGCGGCCATCGTGATTAGAAATCGGTGTCCGAAATCTAAATACGGCTTTTCACAATCTCATCAGCATTATGCATGCATTTGTTCTCTGCCACCTTTGATACTCGGCGGCCATGCATCATTGGCATGTTTCAGAGAGGAACAAGTTCAATTCCATCATCAGGAAGGTCTTTCAGCTTGCCCTCGGCTTACCTCTCAGCACCCACACCGCAAACCTGCTCAAGCGCGGAGTCGACAACATGGTCGAATAAATAATGGAGGAACAATAGCGCTCACAGCTGCTCAGGCTATCCATCACCGCGGCGCGCGGCAAGATATTCAACGAGATGGGACTCAACCCTGTCGACAAGTACACCGACGCCGTGGGGATTCCCAGCGACATCAGGTCTCAACTGCACATCGCGCACATTCCCCGAAATATGCACCCTGCAAACAACGTCGACAGACGTCGGGCCTGGGGTTGAGCTCTACTCGAGCAGGTACGCAACAACCACATTGAGGCAAGCTTCGTGGATGCCGTGGCATATGGCCAACAAGAGGCAATTGCCGTCTCCGTCGTCGACTCCGATTCCAGGCTCACTTGCAGCGCTATGGTAGGCACTTCGAGGCCCGTGGTAGCCGAATAGGTTACAATCACACTGACTGTGCTCGATGGTCCCAGAGAGGCAATATATAGCGATTCCAAGGCAGCCATTAAGGCCTACCAAACCGCGATGCTCTCCCCTCAGGTCCTCTGCATTCTCCACAGCACCAAAAGTATCTCTCCGCATTCTCTCACTGGGTTTCCTGCTCACTTCGGGTCGACTGAGGGCCCTCCCTGTAACCCTAAGGAGGGTGCGCACGAGGCCGCGCGAAGACTCACTGACCGCGCCGCCTCCGCCGTCCCCTTGCACCACGGAAAAAACTTGCTCACGTTAAATAAGGTTACAACACACTACTAGCTCTCGGGACGGGTATTCCCCCTCCCGCACCACGCCTTATGCAGGGTGTGGTTGGTGATCGTTAGACTTTTACAAGCCCGTGCGTATTCTAACCTTGCGGTTCTTCATGCAATTACTGGCAGCTTTTTTTCCGTTGTCCACCATCTGACCTCCATCTCCTTAAAGCTCGGCTTGGCGGTTTATGTGGGACTAACCGGGTGGCGCGGGGTCTCCCCTGCCTCTTATCTGGACCTAATAACGTTATTTCACTCACTCGCTAACTTTAAGTGAAAAAAAAAAATCCTTCGATAACGTTAGACGATTGCGCGCTACGTGCGGAAGAGAAATTTTAACATTTCTTGAAATTTCTCACAGTGATAAAGTACTGCCCGTAATGACACGAAAGGAGATTAAAGGTGAACTTCATCGGCACATCTCGGGCATTTATCTCGTCGTGTCCACAGACTCAAGCGTTCTAAAAGACCCAGCGATTACATTATCCTGACAAACTTCACAAGGCAAAGAATAAACTTAACTTCGAGATGCAAACGGACAAAGATTTCTTTTTCTCGCGTTCAACGACCACATTTCTTAAACAGTTACCATCGTAAGTTTTGGTTTTCTATTCAAACGCCAAAGACCCAGAACTCCCCTATCACCGCCTAAAGAATATCCGATGTAGCTCGACAATCTGATGCCCGCCGTTGTTGTTAGTCAATGCAACTGCTTAGATTTATGGTCAAGACATGACGATGCTGCTGGACACTGGCGCCTACTACTCATTATAAGTTATAAGGTGGCGGATGGACTGAAGAAAATGAAAGCGGGATTATCGGGGTCACATATTTTAAGAGCTGGAGGGCACTAACTGAGACCAAATGGCAGGTGCTGTATAAGGATCATAATTTGGGGGAGAAATTTTATAGCGACATTCGTTGTTCTTCCCCATTGTTGCAACAAGGCCATCTGACGTGTAGATAGCTTACGTGAGTATGGTGTCTTCTTAACATTTTCGGCAATGTAATAAATTGATTTGTGGCCGCACCATGGTGCAGTGCTACTGCCCGCGTCAGGGTGTCTCATCGGCGAAGTGACCGTGCCACAGTTGTTCCTGTGGGGTGAGAGCGCACAATACAGCGACAGTTCTGATGAGCACATATTCATGCTTCTTGTCATTCTGTGCGTTTCCGTAGACAGACGTTTCCTCGGAGTAATGCACGAACAAGCACACGTATTGCTAGCAAAGGTCAGCAACAAATGTCTAACATGAGAAAAGGCACAAACGTTGCTTGCCTCAGTGAGACTGAAAGGTCTTGCGAATGCTTTGCAGTTTGGCACACCTAATACATTTTGGAGCCAGCACCTTTCCTTGAGGTGTGCAAAATTTATTGCCACTGGAGAGAGAGCGCCTTGTGGAACTACTGAACGAGTCCCAGGGTTGATCCTCGTGGACTTTAACAGTTTTTCAGACGCAACTGACGAAGCACCGGTCTATCAAGGGACAGACAGCGAGACCGATTTGCCAGAAATCGTGCTGTGTAGCTGTCCTCTTCTCCTGGCGCTAAAATTACATTGAAAGTTAGAGTACTAACATGCCCAACGTACAAGAGTGCTACAAAAATTTCGACTACACCACGTCTTTTTATATGTTCTTCGTTGGAACCGCGTTCTATAGACGCTCTATTGATCAATGCCAATTTTGAAGCTCTGACGTTATCATTTGCATCTGCTGCAACCACTTGCCCAACGACGTCTAGAGATTGGTGCCTTTGCTTTGTAAGTCGTCCATAGAATCAGTGCCAAAGATCCTGAGAAGTGAGTGGGAAAAACCAGTGCGGGTGCTCAAATGATTGCGAAGGGAAGTTTCTCATGTTGCTCAGAAGCCACATGAGGTTAACAGGGTGTGCAAGGATTTCTGGCCATATTTGGCCGCAGCACAAAGCTCCTGTGGCAACAAACCTTGCCCATAATCATTATTATTATCATCTTCAAGGCTATCAGTGAGAGATGTCTTCAAAAAAGGTTGAAAGCGTTCTAAGGCAAAGTTCAAAGTTCTCCTTCGAGCCAAAGCTGAGTGCACTAGAACTCCTGAGCCTTGTGCGGCGTGTTTCAAAGTGCGCGCCAGAAGGTGAAGTGAACTGATTTATTTCTGAGCGAATAGATATAGTTACGCTTTACAAACCTGTAGTTTCACGTGTAACGATTACACTCGTCATTTAGTTTTGAAAGAGCACCGGCTGTCTTTCCTTGCCTCTGGCAAACAAGGAGGTTTTGCTATTCTGAAGAATGTTGAATTTGTAATAAGGCTTGCCGTGCTATTGCTTTTGTGCCCATCCAAAGCACTGACCTATTGCTAAGGACGATCAGGATAGAAGCCACGAAACTGGGCAAGGCAGCAGACCTTGGTCGTATAGTGCGGTATCTCGACAATGCAAAGGTTAGATATCAGGTAATCATCATTAGTACAAAGGCGCTTAAACCCGAATGCCATGTGAGGGTAATAGTTTCGGAAGCCAGGCATGGCAGAAAGCGCTTGCATTCTTTTGGCAAGAAGAGCTCAAGAGTTCTCAAGTTTGAGGCCCCGTTTTAGAACGCAGCTCTTAGGAGCCGGTTCCTTGCGGCGAGCGTCGGTGTTTCCCTCGCAACTGAGCCAAAGTAACAAGCAGTAAAGTGAAAAAGTAACAAATTCAAAGCTTGCAAGGGTGAGCCGGCGATATCGGCTCAATCTCGCACAACGAAAGGGACGAAAGCGGGAAGGAAGCGCGCCGACTTCCGTCGCACCCAAAGTTTCATGGGGAGGGTAAGTAGGGGTGAGTGGGGTTTTACCTCGCATCGCTGTATTTTGTAAGCCATCTGCGACGTGGCACAGTCCGCGCGCTGTGTTTTCACGGCTTAGTTCGCGTTGATGCGAGACGCACTGGCAGTTAGCTCGCTGCTGCTGCTGCGCTTTCTTACTTCAGAGTTTTGACAGCGAGTTTCAACGTTCACCGAGTGAGATGCATTCATGTTTGTTTGTGTGCGCGTGACACTTGCTTGTTAATTTAGTTAGTATGGCAATGTTTACAAGTTCATGCGGCTGATAAAACTACTACCCTTAATTTGTGTAGCTGTCCACTAATTTGCTATTCCAATCCATGCTGCGTCTTTTATGTGAAATCGCCCCTTTTGCAAGGGTTGCAGGCGGTTTGGCGTAGTCAAAGCGTCCAGGCTTTAGCCGTGGCTTTGGCGGCGTGACATAATGTGTTACTTCACACAGGTCAGTCGTGACAGAGTGTCACGTCGGGGCATGGATATCCCGTTGGGCAGGGGACTGCATCCCCTGTACGGAGGCATTGTACTGGTAGCCGCAGCCCCAGGCGGTTGTCCCACATGTTGTGCACACAGTCAGGCAACTTCTTCCGGTAGGAGTTTCATTCCGTGTCAAAAACCCCACTGAATGCCCCGTGAAATTGAGCTGCAGTCTCTGGCTCATGGTATGCATAAGTCCAGTCAGAACCACACCAAAAACGCAACCACTCAGCCGACAAGCGCGAGACATATTCTCAGTAAACTTCGCCAGTCTTATTTATACATTTAAGCGTCGAGCTAACTAGCGAAAACAACAGAGCAGCTCACACTCACGAATTCGTCACATGACAAACACTTTCTTGCAGACAAGACCAGAGAAAAGTCGTAGTTCAAAAAGATGGGTCAGAAAAACGCGCGAAGTTGATATTGTAAAGGCTTTCTCCCGCCCTAAAGCTTCTACTAGAGCAATTGGGACGCATTTTTTGTACGCATTCTGAAATAATGTCTATACAAGGCAACGCGCCAACGCACGAGAAGGCCTTTTTTGGATAGCATTCCTTGCAGCTGCAGAAGACTGTTGAAATCAGTGACCTGTTTAAAATAACGAAACACGAACTTGCAAGCTCGCCTAAAAATTTAGGTACGGTATGCACGCGCACGTTTTCGGTGGCGCTTTAAGTCGGCGCATACTGTCGTTATATATTTTTGCTGAGGCTATGGTGGTGTTGCCACCTTTCGTCAAGCTTTTGTCGTCATGCCGTTATTGATGCAGCGTTGTCCTTATATAGCCATTGCTATCTCATATTCACCGCGGCATTGTCATCATACCATTCTAATCATTTCAGTACGGTAATCCCGTCCGCATCATCGTCATCACATCAATCTTGTCACTTCACTCATCGTACCATCTTTGTCACGCCGCCATCGTCACACCATTGCCGTCATGGTGTTATGGCTCTAGTGTCTTAATCTCACGGTCGTCGTGTAGGCGCGGACCCGCCATCTCTGTCATGTAATCGTCACCGCTCTTTCCACATATTTGCGCCGTGTCGTAACTCTTGCAAGTGATTATGTAGAAAATAATTACGTTACGTCGATCCTTACGCATTACCTAGATAATGCCTACGCATTACGTAGATAATTATTAACGATGCTTTCTGCCTCAATTTTTCACAGGGCTGGCCTACAGGTGTGCTCAAAAGAGTTGCAAGAATCTTGCCGTCACTCTGCCATCGTAGTAATGTTCTGAATAAGAACTGTTCTTTGATACAAGCAGCAGCCTTATTATACCACCAAGATTGAGTTTAAGGAACAGCACTCCAAAAGCCATAAGAACGGACACTGGGACAGGCATAGGCGTTTACATTCTAAAGGTAGCTATTTGACCAAGAGGCACAACTGCAAGAATGACGAAATCCTACAAGTAAACGGCCTAGTAGAATGGTTGAAATGGAGGAAAGTAGGACGTGCTTAGTATGTAAGGCAACGTGGACCCTCAAACTAGAAATGACATTCTACCGTTGATGAGGTCCAGGGCTGATGTATGTCTTTAATTGAACTGACCTCTCCTGTTATTCCAAATCCTGCTCTACGTACGTTGGAAAAATATGAGTACAGTTGTTTTAGGCGCATAGTAGACTTCATCGTAATAAAATTGAAAAGTACTATGGAGCTTATTTGTGATGGGGAAGTAAATGTAACCGGTTTGTTTTCTTTATAATTCGAAACTTTCTCATGAAAAAGCTTGTTAGAATATATTTTCGCACGTGACCGTTGAATATCACTAAAACGTTTCAGGACGTTCATATTCCCCAATATTCATTATATTATTTTATTTCTTGACTTCTGTAGAACTGCTTCTGCATTTATAGCACCCCCTGATGAACTTGGCAGTTCTTGAAAACAACGTAAGTAAATAAATAAATGTACTCGCAGGAATACTACATTTCTACTGTGGAAACAAATCGACAAAATATAAACTTATCACATCATATAATGGCATGCACAGTGCCAGGTGAATCACGTGTAGAACGCTATACGCATTAGCAAAGCGCGAAATTGCAAGCGTTTCGAAGAGACCCATGGCTCTTCAGTATGTATTAAAAGATGAGCTGCTATAAACATATATTGGTGTCAAAATCACCTGGTAACTTGCGCGTAGCATTGGCCCCGTTGCGAGAGGAGCTGTAAACAAGGTAAATTACATTTATTATTAACATGCGAACAACATTAGCTTCACCTTATGGTACAAACAAATTATCAGAATTGAGTACAACCTGGCACGCAACCTGTTAGAGTTCAAGCAATTTCCATGTTTCAACATATACCCAGAAACTAAAATTGAGCCTTCCTGCATGAATGGTTTTTTTAACCCGTAAATAAGTATTATTAAATAAACGTGTTCTTAGGCCACACATGCACGAACCCACGTATTTAAAAACAAAACAGCAATACTGTGCTTTTATGGCATTAACGTGCTTCACACTATAACGTGTGTCCCGGGTGACTTGTGCTAACGTGTGCTTGGCGCCTTATAGCCTGCACGGACCTTGCGCCAATAAAATTCCAAATCATCACCATTTTACTTGGACCAAGTTTAAAAAAAAAACAAGTGCTCTAGAGAAATCCTACCGGCTACATTGTAGCGGCAGTTGTGTGTACTTACAGAAAGTATTTTTTTTCGGGACGAAGTATTAATTAACTAATTGCCTTTAGTGAACTTCTTAATTATCGCTTGAATCGCAGATATGTAAATCACAAAGTTGTATTGAACCTTAGGTAACCTGCGAAGCAAGCATTTATTTCGTGCTGAAGTGTGCCTGGTTCTTTTCCCGAGGAAGAAACAAAAGCTCGCAAAATATGAAATAGATGCTAGCTCACGCGCCGCTACTCAAGCGCATCCAAGCAACCTATGAAAGATATACGGCTGCATTTGTTCATCGCCACATCGTATAAGGCTTTGTCATATAGAATAGCTCCAGATGCTCCATGACCTAACCAGCATGGTTCGATAAGCGTCAGCATCTGCGGACGCAAGAAGGTTGTGCTCGATCATGAGGCACTCAGGATAGCTTTAACCTTCGCGTATCGTGAAACAAAGCTTCAAAAGAAATTCAACCAATGTTAAGAAAACAGCGCTCAAAAGAGCACAAAAAAAAGGAAAAAAAGGCAGCTCTCGGAAGAACAGAAAAGAGCTACTGAGGAGTTTATTTCAATAAAAAATAAAACAAAAGCCCGCAAGGCGTCTCAGCCTATCAAAAGAAACATTCAAGGTGCAACTGGATTAGCCATATGCGCTTTCTCTTTCCTGAACTCCGGAAAAGCACAGCTTTGTTTATTTTTTGTTTCGACTTTCCCATTGCTGTTGGTGCTGCTGCTGCCGCTGCTGCTGTCCGGCACACCGCGTCGAGGGGTGGTTCAGAGCGTGTATATACATGGAAGAAGCGTTGCAGAGTAGAAAAGAGACACGAGGAGCACCTTTGGACCGCACCGCGTCGAATGTGATCAATGCTCTCTGGAGATTCCGGGTCGTCGCCACATTAGCCTCTCGACAGCTGTAATTATCCGTGACCCCCCGATAGCACTTACCGTTCTATCAATGTACAAGTCCAGAGGACAGCTAGATAAAATGGGTAGAGTAGGGGGAGAGGGGGCGTAGAATTTGTAGAATCAGAGTCCGTCCATGCTTTTGAAGCGTTGAAGGACTCTCGTGGTACCGACGCAGTCGGGAAACGAGTGAATAACAGCCTTGCCACTCTTCGTTCGCAGTTCCCATAGAAAAATGAAGGGGGGAGGGGTCATAGGGAAAAGGTGACGTGAGAAGGTAAGGAAACGCTGGATAAACTTAAGCTTAAGTTACGGTGCTGTGCATTTCTGCTTTTCTGAAAAATAAAACCATGCAAATATGTCTAGCGCACAACTTACGCAAGGCGTGCAGAAGCACAGCCACATTAATTAAAGTACACCGCAGGGTCTAGGCGACACAACGGAAGCGGTCGCACGTCAAAGCAACACTGGTGTGCCCACCGCGATAGCTATGCGGCTATGGAATCGCTCGAGGTGGTGGATTTGGCAGAGGCAGCCTCATTTCGACCGGGGCGAAATACAAAACGCTCTTGCACTTCGATTTAGGGACACATTAAAGAACACCAACGTGCCAAAATTAACACGGAGTGTGCCACTGCAGCCTACCTCATAACCCGATTGTGGTTTGGGCACGTACATAATATAATCCATAATCAAATCCACAATCCAATTCAAGTTTTATGCTTCTGCCACGATGCGATGTGCAATGTGAGGCAACGCCAATGCTCAACTCTCTCAGAGGTTATAAAATATGGCGTACAACAACGCCTCAAGCAAACACCTCTCTCTTTGTGTTTTGTGCACTACGCAAACAGCAGTGGTGCACGTAAAGTAACGTTTAAGATGAACTCACCGCTCTTATTTTGGACAAAACGTTGAAGAAATTAAACTTTCGCTGTCAGCATGTCCACCAATTATCGTCAATCAAAGCAAACAGCACAGAAAGGTTCGCTTACATCGATTCCCACAGTGCGTGGGATCTGCATAACTTTTTTTACCCATTTATATCCCTATCGCAGCCTTTCTTTTTGGAAAGATAGGGTGACATCATGAAGGTGCGTTAAACAGGCACGTTTTACAGCTGTTTTGAGCAGTTATTTTCCACTGCCACTTTTATCACGTGCTCAAACAGTTCGCCGTCCAAATCAATACAGTACTTGCTTCTTTCCAACGTTTGTGATTTTGCAGCTTTGAGCAACCTCACAGCAGACTCTGCTTATATTTGCCTTTAGGGCGCCCGGTGTGGTAGGCGCCCGGTGTGGTAGTTTCGCTGCTATACATGCGATCTTTCACATAGACCCCCAAGAGCTCCAGCGGTGTTATGTCTGGTGACATCGCAAGCCAGGGTCCGTGCTGGCCAATCCACTGTCCAGAAAAAGCTTGTTGAGCAACGCTCGAGACTGACAACTACTATGCGCGCTGGCATCATCGTTTTGAAACCAGATTTTCCGAAGGTGCGTGAGTGGAGCGTTGGAACAGACGTTCACGGGGCCCTCGAAGACGCCGTGTGTTGTCATAAACGATGGGTCCGATGAGGTTGTCATCAAACATACCGCGCGTCACATTAAATGACCACGGGCATTGGTATCACGTTTGTGCTAACTAGTGAGGATTCCTATCACTACAGTAGTGCGCGTTGTGAAGAGTAACTTCTGCGTTTCTGGAGAAATTAGCCTCATCCGTCTAAAGCACGCCACTGACAAAATCCGGTTCTCCTTCACATTTCGTGAAAATCCAATTGACAAAGTAAAGTCGGTTTGCGAAATCTCGGTCTTCAAGTTTGTCATGACGATGAACAAGGTACGGGTGTATATGACCTTTTCTTAAAATCCTCCACACTGATGACCTTGACGTTCCGGCCTCCGCGCTGGGTTAACAGAAAAGAATGCCAAAACATCCGTTTCCATTTCTTTAACTACCGTCGCAGTCCTGTGTCGCCTTCATGGGAAGCTACCCGTCTCGCAAAAGACTTCGTACGCTCTATGTATTGTAGACGGTATAGGGAGTCCTCCACAATAACGGATCCGGAATAGCTTAGCTGCCTTCCTCTTGTTGTCATGTGTCGCCTCCTGAGCCAGAATCATTTTACCCTTCTGATCATTCGTGAAGGGCATGGCTCTCTTCTTGAAGCGCAGGCCGCTCGCGTGGTACCATTGAGATCTCCCGTTATTATCTACGCACTCACACGTAGAGCTAAAATGATTAGCGTGATCGACAACAGCATATGCTGACCGTACAGATCCGCCTAAATACATTAAGTGGACATAGCCTGCGCAAGGTTAATTTCTATTGCTAAAGGGAACAAAAGAACATACGTTCCGGGCGCGCTGATCTGCGGAACAATGTGAGTGCGCAAAATGGCAGTACCAATTTCGCCGTCATGGCGTCCCGGCTTCTTTGGGAAAGCTTTTCTTTGGGAAAGAAATTATGACAAAAACCTTTACTCGAAAACAGCTTAGAGCATATTTTTGCTAAGAAATGTTTGAAATGTGATCTTTGTAATTATTGTAAATGTAACCCATTGTATTTGTATACAATACATTGTATTGTATTTGTATATTGTATTTGTATTTGTACTGCTGCCATGTGAGGGCCTTCAAGCACATTGAAGCTGTATGTCGCAGTTTTTCGCCTGGAGGACCCCCAACAAGTTTGTTGGAAATAAAACATTTGATTTGATTTGAAATCCTCCCCTCCCCCTATACATCCACTACGCTTATCACTGCGTCAGCGGCGTGTTGTCATCTTGCCGCGACTATCTCATGGCGTGAAGCCCTGTATCGAGCTGCCGTGTCTTTAGTAAAGCCGTGTATCTGTTGCTATTCGCTTGAAAACTTTTGAGTAGCGGCGCGTAAACACGTATCTATTTCGTATTTTGATGTTTCGCGCGCTTTTGTTTTTTCTCGGAAAAGCCAATGAGGCAAAATTTAGATTGGGAGGTTATTCAAGGTTCCCTACAACATTGTAATTGATATTTTTGCGATTCAAGCAATAAGTAAAAACTCCATGAATAAAATAAATTATAGGTAGTACTTCATGATGACAAAAATACTGGCTATAGGTACACGTGGCTACGGCTACAGTGCCGTCAGTACAATTTTTCTAGAGCTTAGGATTCTTCTTTAAATCTTGGTTCAAGTTAACTGGGACACCCGGTACAATAGGATCATCATAATCATCATCATCATCAGCCTGGATGATGCCCACTGCAGGACGAAGGCCTCTCTCTGCGATCTCCAATTACCCCTGTCCTGCACCAACCGATTCCAACTAGCACCCGCGAATTTCCTAATTTCATCGCTCCACCTAGTCTTCTGGTGTCCTCGATTGCGTTTCCCTTCTCTTAGTGCCCATTCTGTAACCCCAACGGTGCAACGGTTATCTAACCTTGGCATTACATGACATGACCAGCTCCATTTTTTTCTCTTGATGTCAATTAGAATATGGTCTATACCCGTTTGATCTCAGATTCAAATCGCTTTCTTTCTGTCCCTTAACGTTACGCCTAGCAATCTTCGTTCCATCGCTCTTTGCGCGGTCCTTAACTTGTTCTCAAACCTCTTTGTCGATCTCCACGTATGTGGAGATCGACAAAGAGCTTTGAGAACAAGTGCATTTTCCCAGTGCTCCACGCCCCATATGTGAGCACTGGTAAAATGCACTGATTCTACACCTTCCTTATGAATGATAATGGTAAGCTTCCAGTCAGGAGCTGGAAATGTCTGCCGCATGCGATCAAAGCCATTTTTATTCTGTGAATTTCCTTCTCATGATCAGGGTTCCCTGTGATTAATTGACCTAGGTAAACGTACTCTTTCACAGACTGTAGATGCCGACTGGCAATCCTGAACTTCTGTTCTTTTGCCTGGCTATTTATTATTACATTTGTGTTCTGCTTAATAATTTTCAATCCCACTCTTACGCTCTCTCTGTTAAGGTCCTCAATCATTTGTTGTAACTCGTCTGTATTGTTGCTGATAGAACAATGTCATCGACAAACCAAAGGTTGCTGAGATATTCGCCGTCGATCCTTACTCCTAAGCGTTCACAGGTTAACAGCTTGAATACTTCTTCCAAGCACGCAGTGAATAGCATTGGAGAGATTGTGTCTCCGTGTCTTCATCATCATCATCATCATCAGCCTGGTTACGCCCACTGCAGGGCAAAGGCCTCTCCCATACTTCTCCAACCACCCCGGTCATGTACTAATTGCGGCCATGCTGTCCCTGCAAACTTCTTAATCTCATCCGCCCACCTAACTTTCTGCCGCCCCCTGCTACGCTTCCCTTCCCTTGGGATCCAGTCCGTAACCCTTAATGACCATCGGTTATCATCCCTCCTCATTACATGTCCTGCCCATGCCCATTTCTTTTTCTTGATTTCAACTAAGATGTCATTAACTCGCGTTTGTTCCCTCACCCAATCTGCTCTTTTCTTATCCCTTAACGTTACACCTATCATTCTTCTTTCCATGTCTTACCCCTTCCTTTATAGATATATTCCTGGTTTTCTTGTGTAGAATTCAGGTAGCTGTAGAACCTTTGTAGACATGCTCCAAAGTATTTACGTAAGCATTGTGTACTCCTTTATTACGTAATGCCTCTATGACTGCTGGTATCTCTACTGATTCAAATGCCTTTTTCGTATTCTATGAAAGCCGTATAGACACGCTTATTGTACTCCGCAGATTGCTCAATAACCTGAATAATGACATGGATGTGACAAATTGTAGAGAATTCCTTCCTGAAGCCAGCCTGTTCCTTTGGTTTACTTAAGTCCAGTGTTGTCCTTATTGTGCCCTCATCATTCAATAAGTGCATTGATTGTTCCGAGTGAGTTCTAAATAACATAAAACCTTGCAACAGAGCCAAAGGAAGGTTAAACACGCGTTTTTCAATGCATGATCGCTCAGTCTCGCTTGTATTTCTTTTAGTTAGAGATATCACAGTGCACCAATATTACCAAAGGAATGCGCAGAAATTTTACGGGAATATGATGAAAATAATAACATTCATAGCATTTCGATGTGCAAATTTCTTGCACGCTGTGTCCACGAGTTACCTCCAAATACATCTCATGCAAAAGAAATCTTTCATTTATTTTGTTAGATACAGTGGTGTTATACTTACGTGACTCTACGGATATAGATTAGGACTAAGTATAATTTTTTTTTCTTTCCACGTCCTTTAATTTAGAACTTCGTGGAACTGTATCTATTACGGCGTAGATCTTTTAACCGTAGTTGAGTTTTTAACGTGTTCAATGCATACCGATTTAGAAATGAAAATACGAAGCGTACACTCTGTCACACACAAAGAAACAATGCTTTATATCCATACAACGGCAGATAACGGGTATTAAACACTAAAATGGACCACTGCTAAGTGCGGAGTCTCTAATTAGTTTGCAAACTACACAATTAGGTCATCAAAATTCACCCATCACCATGTGATTCGTGATTCTATGTGGTAAGTCAGACTAGGTCGCGGCCGGAATGGTGCATACGACGAGTTGACTACTTCTGAGGTACCCTAGCTGGAGCTTGGAGTCGAGACGACGTGGCACAACGGGCACGAGCGCAAGCCAAGAGCGAAGTCCAGGCTCATAGAGGATGTGGTCTGTCCGCCACTCGAAGCCAAGCAGACGTACACCAGCTGCAATGTTTTAGCCGTAGTGTCAGGAGCACCAGGCATAGACAGGAGCCAGGACCCACAGTCCAAAGGCTGCTTCTTCCGCCGCTGCTGCCTTCCTCTGCCCTTACCGTGGCACCGCTTCCGCCTTCCACGCTCGCACAACGCTACTCAGCTTAGATAATTCTCTTTCCTTTTTTGCTTGCCTTTCTCGGGTGCTTTTACACGATCATGCTTGTGCCTTAATCGTCGTCGTTTTCTTCGCCTTTTTTTGGCAACACAACGTGTGTACCTTACGACGCTACCCCGCCGTTCAAGTTTTTCCCTTAAAGGACGATAAACAGGTGCACGTCACGTCATTGCGACTGTCACTAACAGTTCACAGTGATAATGACATGGAAAAACATGTGTTTTTAATAAAGAGCACCAAGCCTTTGATGATACACAGCAATCTTAAATACAGGACATCATTGTGTATGTAACGACGCCTCACATTATCGCCCTTCATATTTCCCTGTTTAGAAAAACCCTGCTTTTGTATCTGATTACGGGTAGCATAGTTATACCTGGGTTCTCGAAAAGACCGAAGGCAGGTCTAGTTATCTTCTGAGGAATATCCCATTTTTTACGGTATTCGCTACATGTCCTTGCGTGCGGCTTGTATCTGCTTAGATACCGCACTTTTCTCTCCTGTGTTTACGTTCAGCTAAGGCGGCCTTGTCTCTGAGCAACTTTGTAAAAAAGGCGAAGTAAATTCCTGTTCGCTTCCTTTGTTCCGAAATGTGTAAATGTGATATTCAGGATATTTTGAAGGGAAACTATGGTTTGTTTTATTGCGACTTAGCCTTCAGGCTACTTGATATCTCATTTGAGTTTGACCCTCCTACTGTGCCTTGGTGAGTCGCTCCTTGGTTGCCATCCTGCTGCTAATGTTATGCTCTGAAATGTCTTCGGCTTTGACCCCTTTAGAAGGAGCCAGAGCATCTTTGGATCTACTGGGAATAGGTGAAGGAATCAGCCCGGTTGTTTTGCACCTATATAACATTATGGTTGCGTTCTCCTGGCTCAGGAGCCTAGGATTACATCGAAAGTAGGTGACTTCTTCCATACTGCCACGGTTTCTAGCGCAAAGAAAGACCATGGAAGGGCGAGGCGAGTCTTAGGTAACAAGTGCGTGGTTTCGTCCGCTAATAAAATGGGGATTTTCGCTTCTGTCAACTATTCTGGGGATACCAGACTCGTACGCACTATATTGATGTTAGTTCCCGTATCCCGGAGCACGGAAACATCCAGCGGATTGAAAAGAGCAGGCATCACACGTAAGTTACTGAAATTCTTGCACCCTACGGCCATCTGTCACCGCTTCTGCATTCATATAGCCGTGCTCTTTTGGTTTGCATCGTAACCAGATGAATTATATGAATCATCAATGAGAGAGGTAGATTTATCGGGATGCTGCGCTGCGTGTGGACACATTCGCGTTTCATGTCCATAGCGAGGGATCTTCCCCCAAAACGCCGACTTTGTCCTTGCCTGGCTGTAAGGGGTTTTGCGGCCCACTCCATCACACAAACAGCACCCCTGAAGTACAGTGGGAACGTTGTGGTCAGGTCTTTGACTGAGAGTATGTCTAACTTCTGCTTGCTTCCTGAAGTTGTACAGGTTGCTCTGTTGTTGAGCCTTCATAAACTGATGAGGTGCTTCTGTAGCAGCCCACAAAGTGCGGGGCTCTCTCTCGCGAAGAAACGTCGCTATTTTGTTTATTTGTGACATATTGCAGGCCGTGACGCCCAAGAAGGAGTGGAATACAGAATTATAACAATGGTAGATTGCAATATACAAATTCAAGCAAACCGAGCAATAAGCAATCCTACAATACTAATATGAGCTACGCAACATGGTCAGTTATAAGGTCAATATAATCGACACAGTAAGGACAGAGTTCCAATCAGTGATTGTCTGAGGAAAGAAAGAATGGTGAAATAAATTAGTGTTAGCAAAGTACAGGGCAAGAGAAATGTGGTGGGAATGTCGCGTTTGTCTAGTCGATTATGAGATTTACGGTGAGGAATTTAATCCAAGTTTCTGGTTAGTTAACAAGTATAAATAATTCAAGCGAAATTATTTGTGGTGGGTCTGAAGGGTTGGGATCAAATTCAATTGCATTAGTGCTGAGGCGGAAACGGTTCGACTTTATTGCGAGAAAATGAAACAGACCACCTTCCTTTGGATCTACTAAAGTGCTTCTATGTTAGTCGTAGTTTGCGACACCCATACAATGCATGCCTATTCTATGTTAGGCCTTATAAAGGTTTCGTATGCCAGTCTTTTAACCTGGACAGCTGTATTTTTTAGTTTATGGTGCAACACGCACAGTTTACGTAAGGCAGAGGATCAAGTATTAGAAATGTGCATGTTCCGCCTCAAGTTGCTTGTTAGTGTCATACCAAGATACTTATATTCGTTTACTTCTGTAATTAGGCCTGAACCCAAAGAAACAGAGAATTTAAATGGATTGAGTTTTCTGGCAATGCGTAGTAAAACTCTTTTCTAAGTATAATTTTGTACCCCATCTACTGCCCCACGTGAGAGTTTTGTTAAGGACCCTGTTTAGTACAACCTCATCATCAGCAGACCGGATCTCATTGAAGATAATGCAGGCATCCGCATGCAAGCGAATCTGCACGGGTTCATTAATCAAATTGACAATGTCGTCACAGTATAACAGAAATAGCCGCGGCCCAAGCACACTGTCCTGAGGGACACCAGGTGTGCTTGGCATCTTCATATTTTACGTCATCCTTTTGATACTTTATATCATCATTTTCATATATTTATTGCAGTTTGCTAAGAACTGTTCACTCGTGACCAACTCAGTAAGACCGTTTAAAGTTTGTGGAGCCTCTCACAGCTGTAAGTATCTATCAATATAGCCTCTTAGCTAGCAACTTACTGTGCAGCCCTCTCTCTGTTCTGAGGTTTGGATGCGTGAAAACGTTCGCGTTAACCTGTCGTGAAGCGAAAACACTGAAGCAGAGTTATTTTGAAATTGCCATAATCTGAAGAGTCTTGTGGAGGCAGTCTTCGGTACACCCTAATAGATTCTCCGGTGAGGAACATGCTGAGTGCAATGGCCCGTAGTGATTTATCCTAGCATTGGCCGGTGGCAACGCGCTGAAATCCGTTGAGCCAAGCAGCCAGATTGTCTCGGGCATTCTCAAACAGCGGAAGAAACGTGCGCGGGTTTAGGTTTTCTGAATGGGCCACTTGAGCATTTTCAGGGGGTATGACCTGTGGTATGTCCCCTCGGGCTGCATCCATTTCTACGGGCTTAAAGCGTAGCTGAAAGCTACAATTCTCGGATTCTGCTCGAGCTGGTTCAGACGATGCACGCTCTATTGCAAGCCGTTATTGAAACTTATTGGCCACTGTTTCCTCCACTGTGCTGTCGTCGCAATGATGCTTTTCTTCGTCTATTACCCACTCTCTCAGCTTTGCCCTTGACAAGCCTAAGCTTTCCCCGAGTTCCATTAATGTACGGGTGTCGATAGTCCAGATTAGATGCTTGTCCGACATAGAGTAGTTTCGTCCACTCGTGGACGCCAATATCTCACGGTGTAGATCTTTTCACCATAGTAGGTCCTTTAATGTGGTCCATACGGACCATTTATAAAAGAAAATACGCGGCGTATACTCTGAGCACACCCACAAACAATGCTTTATATCAATACACCGACCTATAACTGCTAACAAACACTACTGCTAGTGTGCAAACTACAGACTTAAATCAGCAAAGTTCACGCATCACCGTGTGGTTCGGTAGGGGGAGCCGGACGAGGTCACGGCCGGAATGGTGCAGACGACGAGCGGGCTGCTGCTTAGATACCCTAGCTGGGTTTGGGAGCTGACGACGTGGCAAGGCGGGACATCAGCGTAAGCCAGTCAGGAAGTAAAGCATCATAAAGGCTGTGGTTTCTGATCCACTGGGCGCCCCGGAGAAGTATACCAGCTGCCATGGTTGAGCCGTAGGCTTAGGAGCGCCAGGCATAGGCAGGAGCCAGGAGCCATTGTCCAAAAGGCTGCTCGTTCCGCAGCTGATGCCTTCCTCTTCCCCCACAATGACGCCGGTCTCACCTTCCACACTGACGTCATGAGGCTCTCCGAAGATTATTCTCTTTCTTTTTTAGCCTTTTTCGGGTGTTTTTGCACGATCATGCTCGTGCCTCAATAGTCGTCGTTGTTTTCGCCTTTCCTTTGGCAAAGCAACACGTGCACATTATTATGACCGTATCACATATGATAATCCTGGTTTAGAGGATATCGGACTGTTGAAATGAACTTTACACAATTATTTTGCTGAAAGTAGTCCCTTCAAATGCAGTACTCTGCATTGCACAGATCGCAAACACAGAACGGATTTGCCTGGACGACGACAACCAATTGTTTCTTCGACTGAACAAAGGCATGCACCGAAAAGAACCAGAAATTTAAAAAGCCCTCTGAGACACGTAACACCGCTTACGTGTGAAAATGCTAAATCATTATACCGTCTGTAGACCTCGGAACATCATGAATGCGCTCATTTTACGATTTTATGACGTGGCGCCACCTCCTCACTGTTGGCTGCGCCGTCATGTTCCCAATGACACAGGCTCTAAGCTACACCGTTAGTCAGCCAGATGGTCACAATGTGCCATGTGCAATGACGAAAGCACTAGGCACACCATTTGTCCGCCAGAACAGTGGCGCCGCCGTGGCGTTGTAAAATCTTGTGTTGGTCCCGCACCCTAGAAGCCACGATCAGATTGCCACCCACACCGAAATGTACCAATTACTCTTTCGAAATCTATTAATTAACTTTGTTTACAAACTCCCGAGACAAATTTGACGTCAATCCGATCATTTTTGACGCCTTTTTGCTATTTGTGCAGTCGGTCATATTTTTTTATCATCTGCCGGCTACGCGATGCCGACAGATTTTTGCATAATAGTGCATATAATGCTTTCGAATTAAAATGCTTGGGTGGAGTTTTTATCTAAGGATTCAAAGATCCCCATAAGCCGAGACAAAAATCACTTCACACACGGTCCACTCATAGAGCACGAGAAGCAGAAGCACAACAATCGACATACAGGAACACTGTTCCCGCCTTAGGTAAAGTGCGCAAGATTACTGTCGGGCACTTCTTGAGAGGAAGTTCCGGGCAAGGAAGAAAGAAAGGAAAAAAGAGCTTGGTCTTAAAGTAAACGTCACGCATTCCTTCGGATGCGATGTCTGAGTGATGTCTGTCTTTTGCGAAAAGGGATGAAATCAGTCTAAAATAACCATCACGCACAAGTACTTCCCATCATTTAACTTGTTTGCATAAGAACAATTTAAAACCATTTCTAAGTTATCATGCCAACGATCACTTTGAGGACAATGCTTAAGAGCTCACGCTGTGTAACGAATATTTGCGACGGCTTTAGCAGGAAGGCGTGGAAAGATTTCTTTCCTAGTGCCGCCAACTTTGTGCAGACGTAGGGTTTTCGCCGGTTCCCACGATCATCTTGAAGGATAGACATACGGTCGAGCGCAGAACATGCGAAGGAAGTGTCTTGGTCGCATGCGCTTTGCTATAGGGTTCGTTCGGTTTGCGACAGCAATCTGACATACACCAGGTGGTTTCGCTTCATAACACGTTCCTGCGAACGCAAGCTTGGTGCCGCGGAACCTGATAGGCATAATATATGTCCGCATGATCCCTCGCTTGCGCAAGGAACGAGTTATTGACTAGTACAATGCGAAAGCGGTGACGGGAAGAATTCTTGCCGGCAGGATTTTGTGTCTGTCGCTCGTGATTCCATGAAATCGAATTACAGGGGGAAAGAAGGCGCGCGGCCTGCCGCGATAACTTATGCACTGGTGTAGCCACCTAGTGCTATTTTTCTCGATTGGCCGAAGTTGCTTGGAAAGTTCTATAAAGTATTCGGCCACAACGTCTTGTCCGCAACGATGCTGCCCGTGTTATCCTTCGCTCAACAAATGAGACTGCTCGCGCCCACACGACTTCTGGCGAGGGGCGCGCAGCTCACGACAGCACTGTAGCTCACAACTGTGAGAAACGGATAACTAGCCACGCGTGCGCTGCCCAAATTCTTTTTATCTGCATTCATTTTTTTACAAACAATGTCAATACTAGGAAACGGTTGGCACAGCCTGTAGCAGAGCCCGCGCGGCCCACAGTCTCCCTATGGGAGTTTTGCGTTTGCCCACATGTCTAGTGTTCAAAATAGTGGTGGAATCACAATATCCGCACAGAGTTTTCGGTTTTGTGCAAGGCGCCCGCTAAGATGCTCGCGCGTTTGTCTAGGTATGTTGAAAAAATCCGAGAACGAGTTTAGTGGTTCATAGCAAAACCAAAACATACACAAGGAGAAGTTATTCTTAAAAGAGACTCCGTGTTTTAGGAGTTAGTATAGTACTTGTAAGACTCCCTAGGTAATCAAACAACGACTTTCACTAAAATTGACAGAAGCCTTCTTTACGATAACTGTCGACTGTAATGAGCTTAGTATTCAATCAGTACAGCGACACAACGTAAAACCACCATCAAAACGAGTTGAGCCGTGCACTGCCAGCAGGACTCCTCCTTCGCGCTTTTCTCAGAACACTCGGCGCTATCTAGCAGAGCTCCCACGAATCCTGCGGTTTACCTCCAACATCTATGGCGCGCCAGTGCGTGCCAATGCTAGGAAACGTGTGATGCGGCATCCACGCTCATCTATCGCTCTGTCTGGTGGTGGTGCGGAGAAATCCAGGACAACGCTGAGAATTATTCCCGTGTTTGGCGCACACACACTGGCACATACTGAGTAACCCTAGTTGGGGAGACGTTCATTGAAGAATGCCACATATGCAGCGCATTCATGGCGCGGTCAGGTCAAGCGTTGGAGAGAAAGACGTTCACTGAAAAGTAGCGCATGCCCAATGCATTTATGGCGCAGCCTCGTAAAGCGTCGGGTCGCTGTCCTTGAGGAATCCTTGTGACGTAGGCTTGATTTCGTCGTGCGTTGGAGAAATTTAGGGATCCTTTTTGTTACTGTGGAGCTGCCCATTCTCAGTGTCAGTTACCAAGCTACCCAAGTTTGCTTCAAAGACGTTCATTCAAGAGTAGCATACACTTAGTGGCACATACCCGGATACCGAAGATGACATCAAATAGGTTCACTGAAGAGAAACACAGACCAAATGGCTCATACCCAGTGCTAAAAGTCGGCGTCAGAGTTTTTTTCGGACAGCTGTGCCTAAGCAGTCCTGCATCTACAGCGACCCATGTCGGCATGAAAGAGGTTCGTTGAAGAGCAGCACGAACGTACGCATTGCCACATACTCAGTAACCCAAGTTGATCCGATGATTTGTTACGAACCTTGTTCCCGAAGCACACCAGCCCGATGTACTGCACACTCCATAATGGACTACCCTGAGTGCGTGAGGTATCCTAAGCATGCTGAGCCATTTCTTTTATTTCCATGATTTCAAATAAATTCCATCTGTGTTCTTAAAATAATCCTAATAGATTAGTAGCTAGGGTGACGTACTTACGGTGGCTGAACAAGGTATTCTTACCTGCGTGATTCAGCGGGGTACTCATTACAAAACAGAATGGGCTTGAGAAGAGTATGGTATACAATCTGGACACATCTGTATCCAGCTGGCCAGTGCCTGCATTAGTGAGAGCTTTGGATTAGGACATTTCTTTAAACAAATTTTGGGCAAGCGGGTTAATTATCAAGACTACTAAATAACGATGCATTTGACATATAAATCCTCCTTGAACCGTCAATAGGTTTGTTCGTGCTGGACACTTTCTGAAAATGAGGTCATACTTCGGCTGAGGCCAACGTGGGTCACTCCTAATAAAGCGCTAACTCGCGAAAAATGTTCATAAAATAGTTTACAGCCATTGACTTGATGTCGTAATTTCTGGTGTACTAGAGAAGGATAAGTGTCATACCTGTGACACTGAACAAGCTTTTATGTGCAATTAGTAGGCAATCTTATTCAATATTCAGCAAAAACAAAACCTAAAAGCCTTAGCTACGCATGACAGTCACCCTAGATGCATGTAATACAGTTCACAACGGTTAACATATATACAGCTGAAAATTTTGGCAGAACCCATCTCACGATGTCTGTAGGCGGTAATGCGTTTAGCATTCAATCAACTTAGCAACACAACGTAATGCCACCTTCAAAAAGAGTTATGTATGAGGCGTATATGTTAGCGGAATTCCTCTTTCACGCTTCCTTAGGAATACTCGGCGCCATCCACCATTGGTGCCGCGAAACCTGCGCTTGACCTGCGAAATTCATTGTAAACACTTAGAAACGTGTCATGCAGCAACAGAGCTCCTTGCACGCACATCTTTTTGTACACGCAGCACTATCTAGTGGTGCTGCCCAGACGTCCATGCGTGGCTTCTCAGATGAGAAGCGACGCGCGGGGGTTTCTGCGAACTGTGAGGATTGTTCCCTCACTTGCCGCGCACCAAGCGGCACACACTCAGTAACCCAATTGGCGAGAGGTTCACTTAAGAGCGGCCCATACCCAGTGCATTCATGGCTCTGCTTGCTGAAGCGATAGCGTTAAAGACGTTCATTAAGCGACGGTCACGAAATTGTTAATTATTCAGTGTAACATAATGACACGATACTAGGGACGTGTATGCGTACAAAACCAAGAAAAAAAGTTTGCACCACGGCCCTTTTCTCTGGCACAAGTTCAGCAGCCGTGGACGAAGCATACTAATTTTGTGTCCTCAGGAAAGGACTGCTCAGAGTGTATGGGTGATTATTGTGTCGGAATATGGGATGAACAGTCGATTAATGTTACGATGGGCTCTACAGTTGTTCAATAGTGCCATCACACCTTCCATAAAGTTAGCACGAAGCAGCTGGTTAATGACGCGCTCGAAAGTATGCGGAACACTGCATAGGCTGAACGGCTTGCCTAAAAATCACGATGAGTAATTTGTATAACTTAATTAGTGTAAGCTCTTCGTGATCCGTTTTTCTTTTTAATAGTGACTGCGAAATATGGGTGTACACTTTGATGCTCAACCCGTGTCATCAATTCGGCGCAGAGCGAGACATCTTAGAGAAAATTCCAGCTTCCCTTACTTCATGTGCAAGAGATACTGAAAAGTAAGAGCAACTTAATGATGAATGTCCTTACGCGCCCACAGACTGTTGTTGCGGGTTCAGTAAAATCAACTACAATAAACTATAGCGATGCAAATATACGAGAGAATGACTTGTCTGGGCGATACATACACTATCTCTACTTATGCCCCTGTGGAAACATGCTTAGACGAGGATAATTCTTCAACTGGCTGACAATATACATTCGCTGCACCACTTTTTACTCGTTCGGAGCGTCTCTTTCCTTTAATTTTAAAGCACTGTAAAGAAAATTCGCAACTAAACTATTCATGATGTCGGTGTCTTATCAGGCGAACTTTTCCCAGAATCAGTGTAAACGATTCGCTGGGCCGATCCAGAAAGCAGTGCGTGATAGCTGTCCTGCATGATGCGATTTTATTGTAGTTTCCAACAGGTACAGATTCAAGAGGAAGTGTATAAATTTAAAATATATTATGGGATTGACATCTCATTAGCAAAGTTCTGACTAAGAGTGACGCCATAGTTAGGGGTCTAGAAACCTGCCACTACCCGCGCTTTCTTTACCGTGAGGCGAAATAAATCACATGTTCTAAAACGCGTCCATCGACATACAGTTGCTGCGCCTGGGAGTCTTTCTTTTTTTAACGAACGCTCAAAAAGTCGCATTCGCCTACTTTCGCATTCATCGATCGTTTGGTGATGATAGGGATGAGGCGAGGCATAATAATTTGAGTAGTGGAGGAGTTGCGGAGGTTGTTTAGGTGCGGGCACGAGCGTTGGTCTGCGCAGTTCTCCCCTTCATGCTGGTCTTAATAAGGTTGTTAAAGAAATTGGTAATAAATAATAATTGCTGGATAATGTGATGGCAATAAATATGGTATGAGAGCTGCTCTTGGGTAGCATAGAGTTATGATAGATGATATGATGGTACTTTTAACAATGAGCACTACCAGCTCAGGGTTCTTTTGACACAGTGTCGATGGCACAATAATGTTTACATGCACGCCTCAATTTCATATAGAAGTAAACTAAATGTTTTGGAAACTTAAAACGTCCAATAATTGAATGATTATCTGACTTGAATGTTGGGAGGCACCAATTTTAACTCTCATAGAGTTGTTGAAGTACAGCATGTTCGCCAGTCGTTTTCTTCTCAACAACCTATTTTTAAAAGCTCACACATGCCTAATCGTGATTCACTCGTGATACTCTCTCTCAATTGCGGGACGCATTTCGACGATTTGTAATTTTTAATAAGGGGAGAGGATACAAGAATGCCTCAACAAGATTCGAGGGCACGGGAAAGATTTGGGAGTGTGAGTGTGAAAACTGTAATTATGTCTCTTTCAAATTTAGTCAGGATTTCATGCAATGAAGCGGTGTATTGTGAAAGTTAAAGGGCCACAAGCACCTAAAACAGCGAGTTTGCTCTCCAGAGCGAAGATAGCTGCCAATAACCTAGCTCAATATTGATGATAACTATGATGATGATGATGATGATGATGATGATGATGATGATGATCTAGCGTTATTAAGTCTGGGATGGTTCATCGGCCTATTAGGGGTAATGGAGTTGTGGAAGTAGGAGATGGGGAAATGGTCAGCTACCGCGTACTGTCGTCCTGCATTTTTACCCCATGCGGAGAATGTCACATTCCACCGAGAACGCGAACAGCAGCTGTAGGAAACTGCCTCCCTTCGCTGAGGGATGGATGCGCTTTTCGGAATTGGCCATTTGCCCCTGTGCTTTCGTCGGAAAGCTGGATATTTTTAGCATTCCCCCAGGAAGTCCCTGTTGGTTGCCGGAGCTTCCGTATCGCCAGCTGGGGAACTTGATTGTACGGGTGGTACGTTTTCCGCCTTGTTTTGAGGAAGACGTCTTCTTTCCTTGTGTACTCGCCTGCGTACCAGAGTAAGTGTGGTACCTTATGCACGAATATTGACATGCGTGCAACAAGCCTACAGGCAGTAGGTTCTCCTTAGGCGTATTTTGTTGCAGGCGTTTACGCAACTGTCGTCTCTATCGTTTTTCAAGAAGGCTATATATTCATTTTTTTCACTTGCATGAGCACACAAATAATACCTCGCAGCAGCGGCTAATTGCTAGTATCGCGCTTACAGCGACTTGAGCTGCCTCGTTAGCTGGTACGCCGTCGTGGCCGGGACCCCCGCACACCAGAGTTTCGACTCTGTGCAGCATGCTCAGGTTCCTGCTTGCCTCTGCTATATTTCTTGTGACAGCGCCACTGCGGCCGGCGCGTAATATGCTCACCGTCGCATGACGTGTGGTATATGTCGTCACTTGTGAAGTACTTGGAGGTTCTTCGAGGCCTTCATGCAGTCTATTATGGGCAGCCAGCGGTTGGACCGTCTGGTTGTTCTTCATTAACACACACGTACTCTTCGGCGCGTGTGGTGCCAGCGTCGAGGCGGTGTATTCCACCTGCGGCTCGAGGAATATAGGGAGTCGTGCGGATGTAGTCTGCATTTTCAATAAATGATTATGAATTAAAGCGACGCTGTCCATAATGCTGCAAGTGGCACCTAAAAATACACAATTCGAGTAAAGAGGGCACCAGGATTTTCTTTAAATGTGTAGCCACCGACAGGTGTATGCACTATGTGGGCCGTTTTAGTCGCGCGACAGACATCAAGAAATTAATATTGGCGCGGTTGAGCAAAAGATAGAATATTTTTATGGGGAATTACATCAGAAAAGTAGAGCCATTTGTACATTATCTTAACGAAGATTGGGCCAAGTTCAACTGAGACAAGGTATAAGGACATCGTGTCCCATCGGATCACAAAGAAATGGGAGTTCATCTTGTTGGAGAAACAGCTCATTTGCGCCCTCTGTGTTGATATATTTGTCTAGCTGTCGGAGAGTTCAGGCATAAGGGTGTCATCAACCGAGTGTAACTAGGCTTCTTGGCTATGCAGAAGATAACTGCTGTTGTTCCAGGTCAATGCGGAAATTATGTATTGTATGCGGTAAAAATTTGTGAGCGTACGGAACCTCATGGTTTCGGCTACTGGAGAATAAAAATGCCACATAATATTTGAATTTCTCATGAAGTGGTCTTCAAGCGCTGAGTGCCGGTATTCTTTGTGTACTTACCATTGTACGCTCTAACACGGATGGTCGGCGGTCCATTCTTCCGACTGACATAGTAGGTTGTATTTCTGGAATTTAAAAGAAGAAATTAGCCTTGGAAAGTTCCCCACATAACTCCCTCGCCCACACGGGTGAATAAATTTGAAAAGGAGGTCACTGTTGTCACGGTATTTTGGCGGCTTCTACTCTGGCCAGCACGCTTCATCGCTTGCTGATAACGAAATCACCAGCGCTCTCATTTATAGTTTTACTATGGGAAAAGTTCTACTAGAAAAAGAAAAGAGTTCCCTCGTAAATCAATTCAACCATCACGTTCCCAAATCCTGTAACGCGCCTTCCACACCTGAGTGGACCGATGCGTGTGCGGCCACCCCCAGGAGGGTTGAAAATAATATATGGAGCGGCAGGCACTGTAGCTTCCCACCAGCAGTGATGAAGACAGCGCTTGCCTCTACCTCACCTTTAAAAGCATGCAGAACTAGCTGCCGACCGGTCATAGTTCAAACAAACAGATTGAAAAGCATCTACAGGGCAAACTTGCACCTGTTAAAACCGGTGTAAAAGAGAAGACAACGCCTCCGGTTATCCGGAAATGGCTAAGTTTAATCGCTTGCTCTAATAGGATGGTGGCTGTCAGCTTCATGTTGAGGATATGTCCGCTCAAGAATTTTTCGAAACCTGCTTGGGCGACTACAATTACGAAGCGATCGCGATACGGCTGAAGCTGCCTTGCGCAGCAATTTGTTTAAAGCGACCCATCACCAACACAAAATGCCGCGACGGGATTGCTTGCTCCTCCCGGTTAAAGCTCCCCTTCCTCCGGCCATGTAGGACTCGAGCACCACTACTTGAAGCGCCAGCGCTGCCATCGTTCTTGCGGGAAAATTTGAATAATCTTACATAGCGACGCAACTGTGATAGCATGCACGGTGATATTATCTAGCGATTTCGGAACTTTCTTTTATTTTGGTTTTTCATAAAGACTTCCCATTGTCGTTGAATATCACTCACTGTCATATTAGAGGAGGAAAAAAGAACAGTTCATCGGGGCCCTCTGAATACGTTCACACACGCTCCTCGCAGAACATATCATGCCAAGGCCGATGTTTGTTCGTGTTATGCTCAGATTGTTCCTTTACAATGCAACGACAGCACGTGGCCTTTGTCAGCTGCACAATTGTCACACATTTCTTTGACAACCTTATTGGAATAGACCTCAATCGACAGAATTTTGTTATCAGCAAGTTAGCATGTTGCCGAAGGTTGTCAGCGTTTAAAAGTCCGCATACATTACAGTTCGTGATAACCTTTGGTAAGTTGGTGATAACTTGGCAAAAAAAATCTTGCTTATTGCCTTAATAATACGGTGGAATGGCGTTTACATCAGGAGAACGCTTTTCCGCTTCCGCGTTTTGCGAAGCTTCGCAATACAATCAGAATGTAGTAGATAACATACGTACAAAGCGGCTTATCATGCAGCCATACACATTCAAACCATCATTGGCGCTAGCTAGGCACCTGCACAAACATAAGGGCGGAGTACGTGCAAGGGCGTATTTCGACCACAATCTGACCTAGAGTAGCGGATGTCTCGTTATACTAAGGAAAGACCTGCTTAGAAGCGGCTCTAGGCTTTAGGTATGTTATAGGATAAGAGGTGAGGTTACAATGCACGTAAAGTGCGTAACAACTCCACTGTCGAAACGCTGAAATAAACAAAAATATGCTTAACTGTTTATCGATTTTGAAGCAGAGCTAATTAAGACATAAAGATACCACTAGGCAAGTTTCAGCGGTTGCGACGCGGCAGCGTGTCCACCCACTGCACTCCGGTCCAGGTTCGATTCGCCTTTGCGGCGTACATTTTGTTCGTTTCTTTGGTTGCTTTTTCTATTTTTTTCAGCAGTGTCTCTGAAAACAATTTTCTCCTCTTAGATATTAAAATGTCAAACCGCAGCAAGCAACGAGTTCCTTCGGCCACTAAGGAGGCAGATGTAATCTGCCGTTTTTGCATGTGCTGTGTGGCACTCATAAAAACGGCTCAAAAAGCTAAACGCATAAGAAGACGATCCGATGCGAGTGACAATGAAGCAGCTGTGATGACGAACTGTGTCGCGTCATCTTTCCCAACGCCTCCTAGATAGAACAAGGTCTCCTCACTTCAATACATGAGGTCATGCTACCTTGCACGAATGCCACAGAGCCTATTAGGGATGCTCACAGGTGCGCCGCGGCGATATTGTCGTCAGGGAATTGGTCAGACCGGCTCTGGGAATGGAAATTTCGGACCAAGTGGCATGACATCATAGACCATAGTGCACAGCCCTCTATCCAGGAGGCCTTCTCTTGCCTTGTCATATAAGTTGCAAAAGGCCTCCGCCGCGTTAGGCAAATTCCCACAGGCAAAAAGAACAAAACAAAAGAACAAAATATTTCGCGACTTGGTATCTAAAACAGGCACCTAATAATGCAATCCGAGATTTTACCGCAACGCTAAAGAAAGAACCGAATTCCGACAGTTCCTATACTTGCAATATTAACCACTGCCTGTTAGAATTAAGATTACTGCGGCATAATTTTTTGCAGATTTCGGCGTTTCTAGACCAATTTTTGTACGCTTTACGTACGTTATCTATCATGCATTGAAAATAAACAGCCACTTAACGTTTTATTAGACCATCGAGCCCTTAGCCGCGTTGGCCCCGAGTACTATTGAAGTTAGTAACACTATATGCATTTTCGATCATGTTGGCCTCTCCCACCGCCGCCTCCACCCGCTTCCTGGCTCCGCGCCCTCCCGCCAGCAGAACCCCCTCTGAACAGCATTCACCACTTTAAATATACGAAGCAAAATCAAGGTAGATGTGCGCATAGTTCACTAATAGGACCGTAAATGCTTTTAAACGTATACAGAACCATGACGTCTTGTACGACGCCGTAATTGACGCTAGCAATTTTTTTCGTTATTACTGCCATAGCGATTATATGTACACTGCAGGCGCATGTCTTCCGTCACCGTTGGCGTCGCCGTGATGTTCCACATGAGTGAAAGCGTGTGAGGGTGAGCCAACGAACGCGGTTAAATCTCGCGCGCGCGGGCGAGGAATGCAGCCCGGATGCGTGCCCTCTCCTGTGGTGCGCAAGGTAGGGGGTGAAGCGAGGGAGGAGGGGCGTTCTTCTCTGGTGGCAGCTACGGTGCCTTGACGCCCTCCTCTCCCAACGCTCCGTACAGAGTGGAGACAGCCGCAGAGTTTCCTACAGTATACTAGAGGGAACTCTGGCGCTGCAATCGTTGACCCACCAAGGATGAGAAGTACATGGATTTTTCTGATGTTCGTGTTCGTGGATACAGACGTTCTTGTGGCTTTGTATATTTCGCTTTATAACCCTTCATTGTCCTGAATTTCAGAGCAATGTATACTTTTCCAAGTGCAGAAGGCGCTGTGAACACACATAATCGCTACCATTCCATCCCGACAACCCATCCCGACAGTGTTGCGTCTGTAACACATCTACCAGAACTAAGTGATGACTCGGTACTGCATGCAGAATGATCCTAGCAGCTACCTCAGCGCAAAAAATCTAAAAAGAAAATAACACTCTACGATAAAGGTGATTACGTCAGAATCAACAATGCACTAACGGAGTTTTACAACTGGTACATTATAGATTTCCCTAAGCGCACAGTAGACACCAACTGGACGGTTTTTACAAATAAAATGATCGAACTCACTACGATTTACATACCAACTATCATTTTAACAAAGCGACCTTCGTCCCCATGGTTCAACACATTAAAACGACTAAACAATAAAAAGAAAAGATTGTTTCGTAAAGCCAAGCGTTTCAATACCGCTCCGGCCTGGGAAAAATATTACGTCACTGAAAAGGAGTTTGATTCTTTGGCCGCAACAGCTAAACGAACCTTCTACTCAACTACACTCCCTAACATGCTGCAAAACAATCCCAAAAATTCTGGAAATACATTACCCCAAATAACCGTAAACCATTATTATTATATGATAACGACAATAACCGTGTTCCAGACCATAAAGTATCTGAAGTACTAAACTCGGTCTTCTCTTCTATGTTCACTTCTGAACTTAACACTGACCTCCCAGACTGTCCTTACCTCAACAACCCAACGATGCCAGACATAACAATCAAAGCACATGGTATCACCAAGCTAATTGAATCCCTCAAATTAACATCCTCAGCCGGCATCGATGGAATCAATTCCAAAATGCTTAAGAACACTTCGCAAATCTCTAGTGTATTTTTATGCCACATCTTTTAGCAATCATTATCACCTGGAGTGGTGCCGCAAGACTGGAAAATAGGTGAGATAATTCCAGTACCAAAAAAAAAGGATCATTGTCATCGTGCCCCAATTACCGTCCAATTTCCCTCATCAGTGTTTGTTCTAAACTAATGGAGCATATAATTTATTCTCATATTGTAAGATTTCTAACATCCGCTAAT
The DNA here is from genome assembly GCF_023375885.2 of Dermacentor andersoni. Classification (NCBI taxonomy): domain Eukaryota; kingdom Metazoa; phylum Arthropoda; class Arachnida; order Ixodida; family Ixodidae; genus Dermacentor; species Dermacentor andersoni. The sequence continues at coordinate 56,091,062 of NC_092821.1, forward strand.
TTCTTTAATTCTAATCAACCCGGTTTTAAGAAAGGCATGTCCTGCGAGGCTCAACTAGCTCTATTCCTTAATGACATCAGCTCGCATCTTGAACAAAACATACCCATAGACGCCCTCTTCCTAGATTTCCAAAAGGCTTTCGAGAAGGTTCCTCATCAATGGCTCTTTCTAAAACTACCATGTCTTAATCTTAATCCTTGTGTTCTCCAATGGATACGCAACTTTCTGACTAACCGTCAACAGTTCGTTTACGCTAACCAATGCTCGTCTACCTTATCACCCGTTATCTCCGGCGTGCCACAAGGCACAGTCCTGGGGCCACTACTCTTCTTAATATACATTACCGACTTACCGATAGGTTGTTCTTCCAAAATTCGTTTATTTGCTGACGATTGTGTAATCTATCGTCCTGTTATTAACGACGCTGATTCTCGCGCTCTCAAGTCCAACCTTAACGTCATTGAAACTTGGTGTAATAATTGGCTAATGTCCCTCAACGTCAAAAAAACGTCGTTACTTACTTTACATCGTCGCCAATCATTTATTTCAGCTAATTACATTATCGCCGGTTCGAAAATATGTGCTGTGACTTCATATAAGTACCTAGGCGTTCACTTTTCCAATAACCTCAGTTGGTCCTCGCACATTTGCAACATTAGCAATGATGCCAATCGTGTACTATGCTGCCTACGCCGCAATCTACGTCTTGTTCCGCCCTCAGTAAAACTACTCTCATATTTAACAATCGTTCGACACAAACTGGAATACGCATGCTCAGTGTGGGACCCACACCAATCTAACCTGGCAACAGCACTGGCATCCATACAGAATCGTGCAGCAAGGTTCATTAATTCTGACTACTCTTACCACACTAGCGTTAATAAACTTAAATCATCTCTGAACCTTCCAACCCTCGAGCAGCGCCGCAAAACAGCAAGACTGTGCCTCTTATACAAATTTCATAACTCACTACTTCATCAGACCGACATGACGCCTGCGCATCGCACTTCATCCCGTCATAGCCATTCAAAGGCTGTTTATCCCCCTCCAGCTCGCACCTCCGCTCATCTTAACTCTTTCTTCGTTCAAAAGGCGAAAGACTGGAATCATCTACCTGCTGAAGCGGTGCACCACTCCAGTCATTCATCGTTCAAGGCATTCATTGAAAATATGATCTAAATATGCCCACCCCTCATGTAAAACCCCTAATGGGGTATTTGAGGTACCAATAAATAAATAAATGAATAAATAAATAAATAAATAAATAAATAAATAAATAAATAAATAAATAAATAAATAAATATATAAGTAAATAAATAAATACATACACTTGTAAGGATTGAGCTTGCCGAGGCAGCCAAATCAAAACGCGCCAAGCGTCTCAAGCGGCGTGCGCGTGATAAATTCATAAGGGCGTATCACATCGCTGGTAGATGCATGCGTCTGTGGCCTAATGGTTTCAATATCAAGTTTATTTGCTAGACGTCTTTTGTTGGAATCCTGCTGTCGGACAATTTTAATAATTTTCGTTGCGGTATTAATTACGCGGCATATTGTTGAAAATGACGAGATTACAAAATCACAAAGCCGGATGAAGCCAGGACGAAGTTTAGGCAAATACATGTACTTCCCGTAATTTACATGCTGGTACAACTGCTCCCACTGCAGCTCCCATATACACTAGCACCAGAGTTTTCTCTAGCAGTTTTTGCGTGAAACTCTACGGAGTCAACCGCGGCGTCCACTACGGCGTTAGCCACGCGAATCGCGGACGTGGTATTAGATGCCTTGACGGACGCTGTAGGGATGCGTTGCCGGCGCTCCTGTGTCTTGAAAGCGAGCTGCGGCGTGGTTAGAGTGCGCGCTCGCGCGGGTGTCACCCTCCAAGCGATCTGCGAGGTTTGCAGAGTGCGCGCAATGCCGGTAGCCTCGTATGCGCTGTGCCTTTACATGAGTGTTGTGCCTCACGGTATGACTAAAGCCACCCCCTGAAGAAGCGTCAAGAAAGAACTGCTTTGAGCAATCAAAAGTGAACAGTAGTACCATGGTCTCTCGCGCCTGTTAGCGAACAAAAACTGAACGCGGCCTTAAGAGCGATCCGCAGAGCTAATTGCACGATGAGCTGTGCTTCTCTGCCTTCGTTAGTTCACGATTCTGTTAAGTTGTGAATGGCAGTTGTAATTTTCGCACCTTCACCATTCTCAAATGCAGCAACACGACCAGGTTTCCACTATTCACATAGTGGTTCGGTAGCGAATCGTAATTACAGCACTGCTCTATTTGCGATAAGCACACGCTGTGGTAGTATAACGTAGAGGGGCACCGAATAGAGTGCATGGGCGCTATAACATAATACTATTCCAAATTTTCTATTCTGATTTTGCTATTACCCTCCGCGATTGGTCATAAACTTTTATGGAAGACCCCCAATTCACCTGTCTGTCACGCGACATCACGAAAACCACGATTCCTCCCCATCTGATATGACATGTACGCACTCATGCATGATTTGACCGAAAAAAAGAAAAAACAGTTCTTTCTGTCTCGACGCTTTTTCGCCATTAGCCCCCGGCTATAGGTCTAAAGTCTTCGGGTTGTACATACTTCACCTGCCTGTCACGCGACGTCACAAAACCGCGAAACTCACCGTGTCAAAGTTGCGTGTACACGTTACAGAGACATTATATGCCTAAGAAAACTTAATTTTCTTCCTAATAGCCACAGGCTGCCCCAATTCGAAAGGAAGAAAAGATGGCTGCCGCCGATCGCTCAGGCACTGGCTACTCGCACCTGCCGGAGAGCATGGGTTTATTTGCGTATAATAAACCTTCTTGCTTGGCTGTGTAACGTTTTCGAGCACTTTCAGCACGTTTGCGACCTCATTCTGCCAACTCTTCTTTGCTGTGGAACCATTTTAGCGTCATTCTTAAGCTTCCGTTGCATGCTGCCGCGATTTTCGACAATCCACCGCAAGCTAAGTAAGGGAAAGCGGACCAATCGCAGACGCCGGCACCACCCTCTTCATCTGGTGATCGATTTTCAGTGCACTGGCTCTGCCCTATCCAATCCCTCTCCACTTGAGCGTGCTCCTCGCCTCTTGTCAGCCAATTAGATACGACAAGCCGCTCAGTGTAGGCAATGTTATTCGTTTTTCAAACAAACAAAACTGACCTCCTATAAACGATTACAGCGTTTGATTGGTCTGTTCAGACAACCCTGCGGGTGACCGCCCGATGCTTGCGTCGGCGGATGCGCAAATTTGACGTCAGGAGATTGGAATAAAAACATATTGGAATAGTTTTACGTTACAGGGCCCCATTTCTCTTGCTCTGAAAGTGCACCTGAACGCCATGGAAGAAGTGGCAGTGGTTTTAGCAATAATCAGCATGCAGATCTGCGCCGAGACAGGCATGCTGCACACAACACACACACAATAACCGCTCAAGCGAGAATAGCATGTGCAGAGCTGTTCAACGTGCTTATATCCTACGTATCCTAGCGTGAAACGGAGAACAAACAACTAGAAACGTTCGGGGTGACGTGTCTCCGTAATAACAGTCGGATCCGTTTAACGTGTTTGTGACAAAAGTTCGAAGGAGATGTCGTGCGTGCATTTAGCCGCAGTCAGAAAAGAGATTTTTTTCGTGTTTTTCCCATCAGCAGTGCACATGAAGGGAGCATTTCGCTACTACACTGCACAAACATACGAAAAAATCATCCACATTTTGCAATACCAGACAAAACTATCACCACTCCCCAACCGACTACAGTCTGGTTCTTTCTTTCTGTTCTCTTCGGGCAATTTCAACGTGAAAAATAGAAGTATAGAGAGGTGTCGTTTGTGTTATAATGTACTGCGGTGTGTGTGAACGAGACACGAATGCGCAGCATGATACCCTTCTTATGCAAACTAATAAAGGCATGCACTGATTCCGAAGGCTCTGTATTAGACAGGTGATAAAGCTTGAACGGCTCCAGAGTTTGTCTACCAAGAATACTGCTGGGAAACTTATTGAGGAAGAAATTAGAAGTATAAATTTCATGGCTAATGAGGTCGCATATCTTCGCTGTAGGTTGCCAAAGATAACGATCTGACTTATCCGATCCACGCAATGTAGACGTGTGCGCACATTGTACGAGTGAAAAAAAATACAAAGAAATATATTTTGAGATTGTTTCGTTTCTTGAAACCATCTGCATTAGTCGCGTACCTGACAGCTTCACTACTGCTAATGGTGCTTTTTGTGTACTTGGACGTGCGTGATTTAAAATTTGCCACCATGATTTACCGACCATTCAGGTTCTGCACAAGAGCCGTGCTTTCTATTTCTGCGATAGTACGTAGAGCAAAATCTAACCCACATCGCCATGCATAAACTCGGTATATTGTCGTTTAGTGAATAAAATCCTAAGATCAAAATAAAGTACAAGCGCTTTTGCGTGAAACGTATCCAAACCCCTGAAATTCCTGGGATACGAGGAAAAAAACCAAGTACGCGAAGGCGTTGAATCAGATCCTGCAGCAGTTGATTTAACGGCGCACGTCATGCAGGCGCTGAAGGTAGGTGGCGCCACGGTATGCCCTCACGACTAACAGGGCAGCGTCGCGCCATTTCATAAAATTGTGAGGCGGTTGTTGCTTGGCACGCACTGACAGCAGTGGTTTCCCAACCCGTGTGAATACACTGTGCTGCATATTCCGCTGCGCATGTTCGGAAAAAAAAAGGGTTTTGCGCTCACTGCGGCGCTTTTCGTGATAAAAATTTGCACGACGAAGGCATGTTGGAGTCCACATCGTTCAGTGTGAGACTTGCCACAGTGAAGTCTTTGGATTTTAAGAAAAATGTCCAAATTTGCCTTCACTTATGGGAATGGGAATTTCTACGGCGGAGCGTAAGCATAAAGCTATGTCGCCTCCTGGCGGCAGTTGCAGAAAGCAGCGTTTCTGGGAGAGCAGTCTCGTTTTCCAGGAGCGGGCAATACGCGGCAAACCGCCCTGACCAGCGGCTCTCTGTATTCGCCGGCAGGCGCTGACACAAGCTCATGCTAGCGCCGTCGCAGCAGAAGCTGGCATCCCCATAAGTCAAGGCAAATTTGGATTTTTCGTGGGGTTAAGAACCAATCACTTAACTGCGGAAGGTGCTACACTTAACGACGTGCAGCCCAACATACCATGCAGCTGCCAAATTGCAGCATGAATAGTGCAGCGCCGAGCGTAAATCTTTTTTACGAACATACACAGCGAAATAAGCAGCACCCTGCACATATTCTTGCGTTACAAATACTCGCTCGCGATCAGCGAAGGAAAAGCACCCGGCATTCCGGCGTGCATCCTCTCGGGTCCTAAACGGGGCCATTCTGGTCGCTGAGCGGATAGAGGAGATTCGCTTTAAACAACTTTATGGATGATCGCACCTTGTATGCCGGGGAAGTCCCAATGTAAATACATCTTACAGCTCTCAGCGGATACATTCAATGCACGTTGGTATACAGATAGCAGGTCCTCCCTTACAGTGATGAACCGAGCCATGAAGGTGTAAAAAAATTCTATTTAACCCTTTTTCAGAAGAAATCATCAAAAGAAGGAAGTTAAACGTGTAATATGATAAGAAGTTGCTGGGGTGCATATTCACAAATAAAATTTGGTCCTTGAATATGCTTTTACATTAGTTGCAGTTTCGCTAGAAGGTCGAAACAATGACAGCGATAGCTAGCAGGCAAGATCTGTGTTGGTGCGCCACATGACCAAGATCTTGAGCATACGAGGCGTCGAAGGCAACTCTGACCCGATGGTGAGTGCCTACGTGGCGACTTTGCGTCGTATGTGTTCCGGCTGCATCACGCGTTGACGCCCGTCTGTGTATTTGTACAGCGCTCGTTCGCGTTCAATTTGGGCTGCTTTTCACCACGAACACCCGAACACATTGTCGAAGGTATGAAGAAGCATGAAAACACCGTTAGCCGCCGCGGACCACCAATCGGCGGAGGTTCTCGAGGCTCACCTTCGAAAGCACTCCAGGAACGTGCCAGGAACGTGCCAGGAACGCACTACCATATTAAATGCTATTCTTCGTGTCCTAGATGCTACGTATTCTTTAGAACCCAGCTATTCTCTCCCTTTCTTCGGTTGAGCTTCCATGTCCCTCGGCCTAACCGCGTGAACGACCTCGTGCCACTGCTCTCGCGTTCGTAGTCGTCTTTCACAGATGGCTCTGATGGCGCCCATCATGCAAGCGTTTCCGTACTGCCCCTCTCCCTGCGAAGGCGCTGACGACACTGACCCACTGCTAGTCGGTGCAGTGATTTCGGTCTCAAATTTCTTGTCTCAATATACTGCGAACTGAAAACTCGTATTTAGTTGTGCTCATGTTTCGCATTAGGTAGTATCGCAATTGTCAGAGACTTTTTTGTACGCACTTACGCAGTCACAAATGAAAACGCTTAAATATTGATAATGCCAATAATAAAGCGGCTTTTTACAAAACTGCTATGCCTAGATAGTCGGCGCCAACCTAACAATAACAAACAAGACCCACCTGAAAATTTGCAGTGTACTTGGTTTTCACCTCTGAAAGACAGCCGAGCCTGCTGGAATGGGCTTCCAGAATAATCACTTTGCTCTCCTAACGAAAAGGTTGCGTTTATTGGAAAATAAAAGCTAGTTCTTTCAGGCTCAAATATATTATATCCAGATCGCCCATAAAGTTTAATCTAGTCGTTAAGGTTTCCTCTTAAAACCAGAAGAGTCAAAAGCTGATGTGAACTGGAGAAAACAGTTTAGAAAACGCGAAACCTTTTGACGTCCGGCAAATATGCAAACCTGATTCGCTGGCGCGACTGTATTTTTATTGGACACTGTACTCATAACCCTATAATTCTTGTATTGCCACCGACTATAATTTCTTGACCAACCCGTCACGGTAGTTTAGCGGCAATGGTGTTGCGCTGCTAAGCACCAGGTAGCGGGATCAAAACCAGGTCGCGGCGGCGCCTTTTCGATGGGGCCAAAATGGAAAAACGCCCGCGTCCCGTCCATTGGGGGCACGATAAAGACCCTGCTCGTGGTCAAAATTAATTCAGAGTCGCCCACTACGGCGTGCCTCATAATTAAATTGTGGTTTTGGCATGGAAAACCCCTGAGTTATATTCAAGTGAAGTTAATTTCCTAACCAGTCGACAAAAAGACAAAATGGCAAAGCGACCGCGACATTTTGTCCAAGCACTACTTAATTTACGAGTCTTATAGATGTCCATGCTGTCATTATTTGTTTGAACAGAATAAGTCAAGAATACAACAAATGATACGTAGTATTCTCATTATAACAAATGTATGCCATCAAGAGCACAATTACTTTGTGAAACCAGTTTTTTCTCCTTTCTATAAACCATCAGATATGTACAAAGCGACAGCGTATCACCATCACGTTGATTGGCGGGATGAACCTTACGTGAAATGCGTACGTGGAACCGGTTTACGGCGGCACCCGGCATAAAACAATTTTGTGTTAGAAGTGGGTAGGCTGCTACGGTGACACACTCACGGTGGGGCACGCTAAACGTCTTGCGATTGCAGCAGCAGTTGTGTACGAGCTAGGATACCGAAATGACGCCACCAAATACACAAGCATTCGAAAACTTACGTGCCTTTGTTAAAGCTTGTGAATGTCTAAGGGTATAATTTTGCACTAGCGCTCACTGCTATTCGTAGCGACATCATTTGTTTTGAAAAGAGTGTTTGGACAGTTGGGTACAGAAAATAAGTCGATTCAGGAGGCGCCCGACATGACCTTAGGCAGCTCGTGTGCCTTGCACTCGTAGATGGTTGGGGTTTCTGTTCTTGCCTCTACCTCCTCGCTTGCACTTCCTATGGACAAGGACACGTTCCGACCTAGTCAAGGTGGCTGGATATCTCTCCGTCTTGCTGTCCGAGCTTCTCCACGCCGTTTCTGGACCCGGTGTGTCTAACGCGGAGTTTCCATAACCAAACAAGTGTGACCGCACTTCTACGCATTAGAGCGCCTCATGGGAACATGGTTTTAGATTGATGGATTACACCTCCCATGCCTGAGTGAGCTCTGTGAAACGCGATCGCTCCAGCTCGTATAAACAAACGTACTGCTGAGGTATTCTTTTCTAAAAGGTGAGCACGAGGCTCAATTTATCTTTAATTGCGCCATGTGTGGTGTGGCAACGGCGCCATCTGTGTACGAGACAAATTCATATTTGAGGAATGGCGTCTTTTTGCTACACGATGGCACAAAAGTTAGACGTCGGGCGTTTCGTCGGCATTGGCAAACTGACAAAGTTAATTTAGGATTTCGGCCAGGACGACCGCGTTCCAATGGGGACGAAAATGCAAAAACACCCGTGCACCGGGTGATAGGTACTTGTTAAAAACTCCAGGTGATCAAAATACTCCGTTGTGCCCCACTACGACGTGCCTCCTATTCACATTCAGTTTTGGCACGTAAAACCCCAAAATCTAATTTAAATCATTTAAGATAAAGCCAAGGGGGTCCTGCGATCTTAACTTCCAATCATGCGTGCTCCTTAGTTCTGATTGGCTAGTGATGGCGAAACTTGGTGGCCGCAAACTTGCATCCCTGTGTCTTGCTGCCCGAGTCTCTTCATGCCATTTCTGAAACCCTCTTGCCAAACGCTGTGCGTCATTGCCAAGCAAGAGTAAAATTTCTGAAACAATTCCACACGGCTGTAACTGATCCCACCTGATAAGCACAGATTTGAGTAAGTTTGATAAATATAACTGATGTGACTGTGTGTGATTTCTCATACACGTTCACTACAACTGGAATCGATAACAGTGTTTCCGAGCTTTGCCTGTCGGAACCCCGAGCAAGACGCTACATTTAGTGAGTGTGGTGTAATGTGTAGTGCAACAACGAGGTAATCTGTGCATGCGACACCTGTATCATCGAGTAATGGCTTAATTACCAATAGGATTTCGAAACAATAATTGCTGGTAAAATACTTGGGGGGGGGGGTAGAATTTCTGATTGTGCGAGGTATTCATGCAGAGGAACATTCTCAATAACCTTTTTTTAGTAACTACAAAAATTGCATTGAATACTGTAGAGGCAAAATTGTTTGTTACACACCGTACTTGCCAGGATCCGCGCTTTCTCCGGCCCTGAAAAATGCATGAAGGGAAGCAGTTTTTGAAAACTATACAATTTAAATGTATATTAGTGACAAATGTATCACAAGTAGTATGCAAAATTAATCTGGGTTTTAAGTGGGAAATTAGTTTATATCAAATACAAAAAGCCAACGTTCAATATGCTTTTATTTCTGCTCTATCCTGCATTATTTCTCTGTCGCTTACTATGAGCACCTAACTCCAGTTATTCATAACGTTCAGTACTCAGTGCGATAAATAACTACGTGCGAACTTCTGCTTACTGATGTTCAATTTTGCGAACGGTTATTGACTAAGCTTGTGAAAGCAGGGCAACGACGCGGGAGGTTAGAACGCACAAGGCCAATCACTAGCAACGTATTGTGTTCCCTTACATATTTGACACTAACCATTGCGTTAAGCGAAAAACACAAATCAGCTTTTACCGTCCATGCAATTTTCGACCAAAAAAGCGATTAAGAATGCCTTAAATATTAATTGAGCTGTTTCTGGAGCACCTTTGGTACCCTGTGCGTAATGAATTTTTTTTAGAAATTATGAAAGCTTGATCCTTTTATTGCAGCGCATTTATCCAATTGGGTCAACTCAAACATGTTCATCATAAAAAAAAGTTACAGTGACGTTTCGCTTAGTGAACGCGCGTATCGCGCAAGCGTATGGGTGTTATAGCGCACGTGAGCCTATCGGCCCTGGGAGCGCCTAGACGCCTACACTCTGTCCGCATCGCAGATCACTTTCAAGATAGGGATCTTGCGGCCGCACCATACGCAGCAGCCGCCGGAGTAGAACGTCCCCCCTCCCCCCCCCCCCCCCCGCCTCCCGCCGGCGCTTTGCATGCGACGCAAAATGGCGCACTTCCTCGCCGCTTTCCTCGCTTGCTCGCGCGAGATTGCGCCGCTATCGTCGGCTCACCTTCAGACGCTTTCACTCGCACATACAGCGTAGGGCGGCAGAGCCGATGTTATCACGAAACGAGCCCGCTATATCCCTTTCGCAGACTAATCGAGTAGCAATTATCCCCGCCAGAGGGTGGTAAACCCAGCGCGCCTCCGCCTACCCACCGACTCAACGACGTTTCGCTCGACGCCACCTAGACTTTCCTTTAGGTGGCGTTGAAGGAGCGCACCGAGTGCTCGGCGCGCTCCTTCGTACTTTCCCCTTTCGTACTTTCCGCCTCGAGCCGCCTTCCTCCCAGGCGTCTTCCTCCTCCAGCGCTCGCTTCCCTCGGTGTTTCTAGCATATCTTCGCCGGTTTCACTATCCAACTATGTACGCTTGCGCGTAAAATGTAAGGCTAGTATTCAACGCTGGGATAGGAAGCTAATTGTATTGCATTATCAATAGGTTTGGTGGTGTTGTAGTCACCTTAAAACTATATAACTACGACAAAGAGTAATGAGTACATACATACCTGGTCATCCTTTCTGAAGTATGTTAAATTATGTTGAAATCCCACGTCCGGCTTTGTGCTCTTCAGAGACCACCAGCATATAGGATGATCGATTCGTCCCTCATTACTCAAGCGTACAATTAGTGGTTCAGTCCCATTGAGTAACTGCGTCCCGTGAAAAAATTGACACTTATGCAGGTGCGCGTTTAAAGCCAACTTGGTTATGAATAAATTTATTTTGACAAAATTTACTTGCATTGAAAAAGCTGATGTAATTGATTTGTGCATCTGTAGTGTAGTGTGGAAAGTCTGTATCTTTGCGCAAAAGTAAAACATGTACACAGACAATTAGTTGAGTTGTGTGCCCTCATATCTGCTCAAGTAACTTCTTTAATGTCTGATGTATTTGCCTTATAATTACGCGCACAAACAAGAATATATGAAGTAAAATGCGATTACATATAGTCGTATCCTTGGCACGCGTATGACATGATTTATTTAATTTATACTGTGTATTTTACAAAGTTTAGGCAGTTTAACGTTGCTGTGATCCTAGTCCTGAGTCGCGGGTTCCAGGCATGAAAAATAGGAGGACCAAAATATTCATTGGAACAGTGGTACCTCAATAAAAAAAAAAAAGGGTAACAGGAACAAAAATGTCTGTGTGTGTATGCAATTATGCATGCATGTACAAAAGCAGCACATTGTTTTCCCCGAAGAGCTATCTGGTAAATGCTGTTTTCAGCAGTGAACTACTGCAAAGTGCTAACAGTTTTGTTTTTGGTGGATATATTTTATTGAATTTTATCGCAACAGCGATGTATTTGACAACAACACGAATGAAACCTTTAGTTTTATTGGCCCTTCAAGTTGCAGCGAGAATTCATTTGCCAAATCAATTTAAAAGAGCGGTGTTTCGCGCAGAAAGGCAAATATGAACACATCTCAATAGCCTAGCGTGCTTTTGTCACACTAAACGCACGCCTAGCGTGCGTTTAGTGTGACACTTGCTGTCAACACTAAACACTAGCGTGTAGACGAATGCCAGCTTAGACGAGCGATCCCTACGGACTGCCTGTCCCTGCAAACCAATTTCCGACGCTTGAAACTACACGGCTTCCAAAATAGGCACACGAGAACACAGCGCACGTGAGGTTACCGGCCGTGTCGGCGCGCCCATTCATTCCAACCGCTTTAGGTTACGTCCAATTATGACGCCGCGTCCCTTGCTTACCCTAATCTGCGCGCACAGCCATGAACAGCCACTGGCGATGTAGAGAAGAAGACGCTTGTTCACCTGCCTTCATCCAGCTACCGTTCACGCACCTCTGCATCCCCTGCATACCCTAGCGTGGGCTTGGTCGCGCCACTTCCAGCACCGGACACGCGAGAGAAAGGCGCGCCTGAAGCCATCATCCGTCTCGGCCCCCCCTCGTACGATTTCTCTGGCATCCACAGCGTGCGCAATGTTTTCGCACTTCGACCGTATACGGAACCACACGCTGGTGACGCTGGCTACAACTTGCCTGGAGTGCGAATATCCAAGTCACTTAAGCAAACGCTAAAGAGGACGATGGCGCAAGCCTGGCTACTCACCAGAAATTCATTACAGTGCTTCACATTTTCATTCTGATGCGTTTGTTACTTTCTATTACATGTTTTCTCCCACCAAAGGTGGTGTGCTCGAGTGTGCTTAATTACAACTACTTTATTTAGTTGTGCATATATAACCTTCCTCTAATTAACACCTAAAAGTCAAGGGCCCTACTCCTACCAAAGGTCAAGGCTACGAGTGACTTAACGCTACCATAATTAACGATGCCTTAATTCACTTGCTCTTAATTAACACCAAATTTAGTAGGTTCGAGTATCGACCTCCACGATGTCAATTGGAGTCCAAATTGGAGATAGGGACATTTCACCCATATCTCCGAGTGGGTTCGACAGCCATGAATGGTCAAAGACCAGACTACTACGAACGGTCGTGGGTACTAGTGTGTTAATTAATTATACCTAAATAACCTGTGCCATAATTAAGTTTGATTTTGTTCACTGCACGGATCATGGGTTCTACTCCCACCAGAGGCCATTGGTTCGACTCTCGACCTTCACAATGTCAACTCAATCTAATTTGGGGACATGGCCTGACTCCCATTTGACTCCCACCAACTGTTGAGGGTTCAACTTTCTGTGAATTTTAGTACAACAAATTTTCGTGCCATAACACCGTATGGCGTAACGCCGGACAAGGTATTTTTCGTCCCATTAGCCATCTAAGACTTTCGCTTTGAAAAAAGTAAATAAATGAAATACGGCCCAACACGCCAACTCACACTTCATCACCAAAGGAACCTTCCTGCGGCACCACAATCTCCCTCACGTTTGTTCCACTTTCCATGGCGCTTGCTATTTCATATACTTTTTACAAGAACCAGTATTTACATCGCGCACTCGGGAATGCCACGGGCATGCCGCCACTTAACGCCGTCTAAATTGCGCATTAATTGGGATCAAGCATGCATCAGCCACCGCCGGCTGCTCTAGTAACGCGCTGGCGTGAGGCCGGGGATCACAGGGTAGTGTTTATTGAAAATGTGGAGGAACACAGGGAGGGTGTGGTCTGTATCAAACAACGAGAATTGCGACATAGACAGGAAGGTATGAGATGAGACTATGAGCTTCATCAGCTTGAGCTGCACACAACTAGCCCGTGTTAACACCTTTCCGCAAGACGAGCACGAACTCAACCGCCAGCGCTGCGTAGCAAACCTGCAGGGATAAACGTTTGAGCCAGGACAGAGCCTGAAAAGTTGGTCGGACAAATGTATAGATTATCAGTAAATTGCACGTTTTTTTACAGTTTATACATGTATCCATGAACTACACATATAAGGCTGTGATGTGTATAGTGTGCGACACGGTGCGGTGGTTGAAAAGACAAGAAGCAGACGACAAGTAGTGCGCGCGCCAAGCGAATTACGTACTGGATGGAAAACGACAACGTCGAAGAGCGTCCCACACGTGAACACGTGGTATAAGAAAAGAAACTAAAAGAAAAAAGCCAATCCGATCCGAAGAAACCAGGGAGCTTCAAGCAACTAATGAGCAAACGGCGAATCGGCCAAAGCGGTAGAAAAGCGAGGCGCACTGGCAGGAGGGGTGAGAGTTCCAGCAAGCGACGCCAGGATAAGGTCGGCCACCGGAACGGGAGCTGAAGACAGGCCGTTGGGTTCTAGACCCGAGCCACCAGGGCTCCACCCGACCGGGGCCTCCAGCCAACCCTTTCCTGGGCGTCGCCACTCTACCCGACCGTGAACAGCTGCCCAAGGCCGGCGAACTTCGGCGCCCGTGGGCAGAACGAGAGCGGTCGGGCTACGGGCCCGAGTTCTACGTCTGCTGCCTGACCAGAACGCCGCCGCCATCTGCTTGCGCCGCCAAGCCACCTGCTTCCCCTCTCCAGCCGGAGCGACCGCGCTCTGGTCCCCCTGTCAACGGCCCAACACCCCGTCCTTTGGTGAGACCGACTCCACTTCTCTCGCCAACCTGTCTCCGCTTCTCTACGTCGAGACTACTATGTGCCCTAACAGTCATGGTGAACCCGGACTCACGCACTCTTAATACGATCGTAGCCCTAAGCGCGTTTCATGACGTGATGTATCTTTGTGTGTTTATTTTATGGTTTTTTGTACTCGTTCTAGATTTATTAAAACTTTTTGTGTGTGTTTTTTGGAACAAACGGCTTCGTCCTCAATTGGGTTCTCCGATGCTCCCCTCAGAGAACCGTCTCAACCTTTAAACAAAAGAACCCAATTTGTGATGCAGGTTCTTTTGTAAGAAAGCTTTTTTATCTAGTTACCACAATGTTTTTGTATTAGGTATATTGTAACCTCTTACAGTGGAGCGATTCTACAGATAGTGCAGCCTGATATATACATATCTATATGTATATGGTCACGAACAGTGGCGAAGACAAAAACGTTGTAGTGGGGCTGGATCAAAGTCTCTCCTATCGGACTGTACAACCTCCTAAAACATGTGTTCCCTGTGCAGTCTTGACTGGCCAAATGCTAGCCGTTTACGGTTGAGTGAATGCGCCCCCTAACGTCTTTTTTCGTGGAGGTGGCGGACTCTATTCCTCCCAGCCCTGGGTCTTTGTAGCGGACGCCACGTTTCTCCCGCCCCTCCATGGCTGAAGCCAGTAGGCCGTCATCGCATCCCACACCCGCGGCTCTGGCAACCATGGTCTTCTCGAACACCCTTTCCTCGGTATATTTTGCGGTGCGGACAGCAAAGACTTCAATGAATGGCTCCTATTTTACGAGCGCGTCAGCAAGCGCCACATGTGGGGATGAGACTATGATGCTCGCCAAAATCATTTTGTACCTACGGGGAACAGCTCGCGTGTGGTTTAACACGCTCGAAAAAGAACTGATAAGTTGGGGCGTATGCAAGCAGAAGACGCGCGAATTGTTTCGCTGGTCAATCGTGCGACAAATTACAGCCCGGCACAAACTCGCGGCCAGTGCTTAGACGCCGACGAAATCGTACGTTCCATATATCTCAGACGTGCTAGCCTTGTGCCGCACCATTGACAAAGACATACCAGAGGCGGACAAGGTTGGCAACTTGTTGGAAGGCATAGCTGACGATGTCTTCAACATATTCATGTGTAAGCACTGCAGCACGGTTCACACCATCATAACAGAAGGCCATCGGTTCGAACAAGCAAAAAGCAAGCGCATTACATACCGATTTATCAGTTTCACTATCGCAGCTGCGACACCCTCATGCGAAGATCCCGTGATGCTTTCTCCGTTCTCGACGCCTAACAACCTCACCAAGATTGTTCCTCAGGAACTCGAATCCATGGCTCCAGCCTCTTATCAGGCATCTGCTCACGACCATTTGGCGACAAGATCCCTAATTCAAGCCCTTGTCCATCAAGAGGTTGCGAATACGAGAATTCCATGAGCCATCTGTCACGCACCTTAGCCCATGTGCGCTTTCGGTCCCCACGTAGAACACTAAACCGACCGACTTGTCGCTGCTGCCGCTTCCCGGTTCACACCCCGCTACAGAAACCCATCTCAGTGGAGGACGCCATATGATCGACCAATCCGTTTTTCCTGCTCTCGCGTCGGCCACATTTCACGTCATTGCCACAATCGTCGATATTACCAAGTAAGCTTCCCCGGTGACCTCCGCCAAAATGGTTACCCATCTTCTCGAAAATCTCTTCTCCACGACCATCTTCCGGCCCGTGAATCCCACCGTCTATGTTCGCACACTGTACCGACGTACGCCGATATTGCCGCTCAAGGACACTGGTCTAGCCGTCCACCGTCACCTCAGAGTCGCCAGTCGCTCGCCCTCCTAAGCCTACTCTTGCCACCACCAGGGAAATTAAGCGGTGCAGCTTCGGGATGTGAGGCTGCATGGACGACAAGGATCGCAAAACCTATAATGACTCCTACTTCAAGACGAAATTTGCTCTGTTCTCGTCGACGGCTTGACCGTTACTGCTCTCATTGATACTGGCGGCCACATATCTGCTATGAGTTCTACGCTCCGACGCCGCCCACGAAAAGTTGTGACACCTGCCATCTCCTACTGTGCGAGTAGCTGAAGGCACCCGGACACCGGTTCTCGGTATGTGCGCTGCCCGCGTTACTGTTGCCGGCCCCCACACTTCAGTTGTCTTCGCTCTTCGCGATGGTTGCCCACATGATATCATTCTTGGTATTGATATCTTGACCGCCCACTCTGCCCTCATCGATTGTTCTACTTCCATTTTGCGGCTCGAAGTGCTATTGTGCCCCAATCACGCCGCATACCGTAACATTCGCCTACGTTCTGTGTAGTTTCTACGACTACCTGCTCAGGCTGCTACCTATGTTCTGTCACCGTTTCCCCCAGTCCCTTGTGGTGACTATGTGGTCGCTCCCTTCACAGATCTGACCCTTTCACCTAACATCGCACTTCCTCATACCATGGTAGCTGTTGCCAACAACAGAACGATGCTTCCAGTCCTCAACTTTTCTACTTCGACCCATATCCTTCAAGGAATTTCACTAGCCGAACAATCACCGCTGGAAGAGCGTACAGTTTCTGCAGTGACTTCCGACGCTGAGACCGTGCCCCAACTTGTCAAACCGGCGCTAACCAAGGCACTTTTGTACGAAATTATATCCTCCGACCTCTTACCTTCTAAAAGTGAAGCAGTCCATGCTTTCCTATTTTCTTAACTTGACCTTTTTAATGTTGAGAACAGTCCACTAGGCCGTAGGCGTGTCGTGGACCTCTGCATCGATAATGGAAACGCCAGCCCCCTTCACAAGCACCCAAACCGAGTGTATCACTCCTAGCGCCAAGTCATCCGAAAGGAAGCAGAGAAAATTGTTGGCAAAGATGTTATAAAGCCATCCTCTAGGCCTTGGGCATCGCCTGTGGTGCTTTTGAAAAGGGCGACAGCTGGTGGTTTTGCGTCGATTATCGTCAGCTGAATAGGGTAACGGTGGAGGATGTGTATACTCTCCCTCGAATTGATGATGCGCTCCACTGCCTCTATGGTGCCAGATCTTTCTCATCGCTAGATCTCAGCACGGGATACGGTCAAATTGCTGTCGGTGACCGCGACCGCGAGCAGGTCGCTTTCATCACACCCGACGCCCTCTGCCAATTTAAGGTCATGCCTTTTGGGTTGCGTAGAGCACCTGCAACTCACGAACGCATGATGCACCCTCTTCTACACGGTCTTAAATGGTCGACCTGTCTTTGTTATCTGTACCACGTTATGGTATTCTCGCGTTGTTTTGAAAGCCACCTCCCTCATCTGTCGGCCATTCTCGACAAATTTCGCTGGGGTGGCCGTGAGGTCAATTCGTCTAAGTGCGCCATTGGGCGCCGCCAGATCAATTTACTTGGACACCTAGTTGATGCTACTGATGTCCAGCCAGACCCTCACAAAGTCCGTCATGTTCGTGAGTTTCCGGTTCCGCGTTCAACGCATGAAGTGCGCTGCTTTCTTGAGCTCTGCACCTACTTTAGCCGCTTTGCTCTAAACTTTGCGGGCATTGCTCGAGACCTCATGGACCTCCTCAATAAAGATGCGACCTTTTCTTGGGCCGCGGATCAAGCAAGTTCCATTGCATCGCTGAATTCTGCCCTCCCATCACCACCTGTGCTGGTTCATTTTGACCCAGCTGCTAGTACTGACCTTCGCACCGTCTCAAGCGGCCATAGCATAGGTACTATCCGCGTCCAAACACAGAATGGACCTAATCGTGTGATAGCATATGCTAATCGGCTCTTATCAGAATCGAAAAAGAAGTACACTATTACAGAGCGGGAGTGCCGAGCTTTAGTCTGGGCTGTCGCAAGACACATAATTTAATTGAAAGAAGGCAGAGAGGTTGGCCTGAGCTAAGGCGCTCTAACCTGCTACTCTGCACAGGGGGAGGGCGAACGGGGACTTAAAGGTGTGATGAGGCATGATGATGGCATAGCAAGAGGGCTGCACAAAGTTGAAAGCAAGTTCAACACTCTGATGATAAACATTCACAAATTTCATCCTAGAAGCCACTATAAGGTTTCGTATCAAGTTTGTAGTCACCAATTTAAGTAAACCTAAAAATAAAGGCGCTTGGACGAAGCTGGTGTGTGGGCCTCCACTGCGTGCACAGCACGAGAGCCTAACAAAAGCTTCATAGCATATAAAGAGCTGCCATAAGCGGCTCCAGCACGGCGAGCACTTGTAGGGCAATTTTAGCGGCTGGACTCTCGAGACGACCGAGAATCACGCGCATTGACTCTACCAGGTGTTTCAGCATTTTTTGTACACTC
Organism: Dermacentor andersoni; assembly: GCF_023375885.2. Classification (NCBI taxonomy): domain Eukaryota; kingdom Metazoa; phylum Arthropoda; class Arachnida; order Ixodida; family Ixodidae; genus Dermacentor; species Dermacentor andersoni. The sequence continues at coordinate 56,109,450 of NC_092821.1, forward strand.
TCCTTCTCATTGTGTTCATCTCCTTGCTTGCCCGTAGTGTCACCGGTTTCATTAGCTCTATTATTCTTGGCTTTATGGCGCAGATGACCACTAGGGCCAGCAGGCATGGCCGTGGGCCTAGAGGGCAGCAAAGGGGATTCCGTGTCTCTATCAGCCGGTGGAGGTCAATGCTTGCCACGAGCACGCGTCGACCTTGAATTATCAGTAGACACCGTTACCGTCCTCGATGCACGCACAGGCAGAGGTGGTCGTGGTACCTGTGTCACGATAGGTAGTTCTCCTGAAATGGTGTTGTGGTGCTTCTGTCGCGAGCGTTGCTCACTTTGGCGAACAGATTGAGCAGCCCTTTTACGTGAAGATTGGTCTCTTGCCATTTTTCGAAGAATACGAACCTCTTGTTTCATCTTCGGGCATTCCTTCGAAGTCGCTTCGTGAGAGACATACAGTTCGGACATTTAAATGAGGCCGCCTCAGAGTCGGTGGTATCATGCTCTTCACCGCAACGCGAGCAGGTGGCTTTGCTTCTACAAACAGCGCTCACGTGTCCTATCTTGTGACATTTGCGGCAGTGAATGGGCCTCGGAACGAATGGTCGTACTCGGTGTATCACGCAGCCCACTTTGACAGACGCTGGTAATGTCGAAGAAGCAAATATTAACTTGATACATCGGGAGTGCCCCAAGCAGTGAATCTCAGGAATGCGTACCGATGACGTCAAAAGGATCTTGAGGTCGGCATGCTTGATTTCAAGCTCCACGTCGGAAATCGCTCCACTTGTCTCCTTCCCGTAAGTAATAAAGGAGCGGAACGGGATTGCGCTTAACTGTGGAATGGGCTTTAACTTCTCAAGTATTGCAGAATTTTTCACATCTATTGTCAGGATGTTCTTGTGAGCGTTGATTCTGATCTCTTTGATTTGCCCAGGGGCCACATTTTCAAAATATTCGGTTAGAAACTGCCCGCTGAGGGAGTTCATGATATGTGATGTCGAGAGCGGCACGTAAGAAACCATGAAGGATGCCTTGCTATATTGATTCAATGAAGTCGCCTCAGTCGACATACGGCGCATCTTCTTCATAGGGCGGCCCATGACTACGTTGTACTCGCTGTCAGAATCCATTGCTTCTGGCGTTGAGCTCTCCCAGTAATGGAGCTGGTCCGAGCTTCCAAAGGCACGTCGTCCAAAAATGAGCGATGAAGTGGACGACTGACCTTGTTCAGGTGGTCCTGGGAACATCTTCTTGCTCATCCTTGATGAAATGACTCTCACGAAAATGGTAAGAACGTAAAAAAAATGCATAACAGCGAGAGGCCAAGAGCACCGGTGAGCTCTGGGCGCTTCTTTCTTTTCCTCCTCGGGCTGTCGCAAAATTTCGTTCATACCTATATGGATGGCCGTTCGTGGTCATAACAGATACTCATGCGCTCTGCTGGCTCTAAACGATTACAGCTCCCACAGGGAGGCTCGGCCGTTGGGCATAACGATTAAAGGAGTAGACGTTCTCGGTTGTGTACAAATCTGGCAAGTTACAGAGGGACGCCGATGACTGGCTATCCCATCAGCCCGTTGAATCATCCGACTCCACTGAAACAGACCCCTACACCTACGTCTGAGCAATCACAGACTTCATCCATGTGGCCGACGAACAGTGTCGATACCTCGTTGCTAGCTCTTATTGACTGTGTGCAATGCGGCACCCTCGACTCCTCACTCAACGTGTTCTCGCTTCAGGATAACTTTCTTTACGGCCACAAAATGCAGCCCGATGGCGCAGAACTTCTGCTCGTTGTCACGCGTCATCTACGCAGGGATGTCTCCGTCCAGGTTCATGAAGCCCCAACTTCCTGTCACATGGGCGTCTCCGGAATTTATGATCGCATACGGCGACGTTTCTTTTGAAAGGGCCTTTATCGTTCCGTTCGCCGCTATGTAACATCTTGTGGCCTTTGTCAGCGCCGGAAGAAACCTTCAATTCAACCTGTTGGTCTACTTCAGCCAATGGACGTTCTAAATGAGCCGTTTCATCGCTCGGTGGCCAGTCTGCACTTGGAATCCTACAGTGGGCCAAGGATGAACTCGCAGCTGCGAATGACGAGAAAGCTGGTTACCACTTTTTCGAATAATCCAGGGCTCGCAAACTCTGCACGCGTGCAAGAAGGATAAACTGTCTAAATATGAACTGAGGCTGGTGGCAGACTTGATTTAGCTTCTCTCCTCTGTAAATGAAGCCACGGCGTTGCTGCAGAAAATCCACGAGAAAGGAGGGTTTTTGCTTCCCGCGCTACGAAATATCGAAGTTTCCCTTGCGGCAATCTGAAGCAAAGGCCCACTTCTTTTCAAAGAGGCGGGTAAAGGCCTACAGCGTAGCCTGGAGAAGCGGTGCGCAAGCATGTAGATTGACTTTTTTATGGTGACCTCCTAGACCTACTGTTTAAGTCTTCTTGGCGTTCAGCTGCAACAGCTCAGCAGATGCGTTCGGCTGTGCTGGGGAGGGGGCCTTTTTTATTAGGGTGGGATAGTGCCAGCACCACTCTGAATGCAGACTGTGAAGCAGGGCCAAGAAGAATATGATGTTTAAAAACATAAGGCAAAATTAAAGTCCGCAACCAGGACACAACATGCCTGGAACCATTGCAGGGTAAATTTGTCTTTCCTTTACAGAGCGAAATTGCGTAGACACAATTAAGCTCCTGACCTATTGGATAGCGAACGTGAGCCGTTTCCCCTTGCTTTCCCGCGTCGCAAGTGCAGTTTTCACTCTGAATGCGACGTCAGCTGAGGAGAACACGTGTTTTCTACGACATCGTTGATAATGACAGCGAAGCGAAATCGGTTGTGAAGCACCTCTTTTGAGCAGCTGATATTTGTGAAGTGCAACAAATATATAGAAGGCAATTGTTTTACCTTCTTTTTTGGTTTGAGCGCTAACCGTGGAAGCAGCCGTCATTCACACTTCGAGCTTTCAATACTTCACGGCGAAGCACCCATTTAGCTGATGACATTTTGTCGCAAAATTTCGATGAATAAATCAAAATAAAGCAACTGCTTGCTCCTTGCACTGCTTGCGACCTTTATTGCAGCATTTAAATATCACGAGAACACCTAAAGAAAAATGATCTATGTCATCATTTTAGCGTCAACACATTTAAGCATACACGATAATAATATATCACAAGCCGTTAAAACATGTTCACCATGCAAATACAACAGGTGAGGCAGAGCTGCCCCTGCAGTAATTAGTAGGGTGGTTGTACCGCACAAGATATGTCGCCAAACTACTATCCCTCGGCCTCGGTAATGTGTTTTGCGTGTTCTTGCCGTTCTTAAGCCGTATGATGACATCAAATTTATGGTGCGTTCATCGATAACTCGATAAAACTACCAAGATGACTTTCCTACGTCGAGGAATTACAGGAATGAAACTGAACTGCCCGGCCATTCCCGAAGTGGCAATGGGCGAAGTTTTTATCATTGCAAGGAATTAAAATGAATGCAATTGCTGCAAGTTCGAATTCCCCGAAATCGAATTAGAACGGGAATCGGCCCATTCCGCAACACTGGTAGCCACGTGGCTAGGGCCAGGCACTGGTGAACTCGAGCCATGGGAATGGATGCTGATCGAGGCGGCCGCCTTTCCCTGGACGCGCAACGGTAAGACGCTCGTGTGCCGTGCATTCGCTGCACGGTAAGGAAGAGCACGTAGTCAAATTATTTTCATATTACCTCACCCCCCGTCTCAGCGTCCGTCATATTGAGATTGGGACTTTGGTATGTAATACCGCAGATTCTAGTTCAACTTCAGTCGCTCATTACAATATTTTCATTTGTCGTCTCCACTGCAACGGGAAAGTGGTGATGGCACACGTTGCTGTCAGATTCGTTGTCCATGAAAGCCCGCGCTGAGCGCAGCTATGCACAGCAGTCGAATGCACTAAATCTTCTGGCGAAGTGAGCGGTTGCTCAGCCAACATTTCTGGCTGAAATTTCTAAAATTATCACCATGGATGTTTCGTCCGCCAAAATAAAAAGCGCCAAGGGGTTGATATCATTTCGCGTGGCACGTACTTTGATGCAGAGTGCCGGTGAGGCACTCGTAGCAACCTCTCGAAAATGAAAGCAGAGCGCAAATTCTAGACTACTTGCTATCTTTAAGGCGAAAGGCTTATATGACTCATCAAGCAAAAAATATGATTTATCATCTGATTATATAAAACCCACGCGACCATGTGATCACATCACGTTCCCGGCGCTGGACCTTCTGTTACTCTAACTGCAAAATACCACGGTGAACACTTACGGCATCCGCCACACGCAATAGCCTATACCCAAAAAAACCGATCTGGCGTACTCCCAAAATTAGGTTAAGGCGGATTAATGTGAATTAACGTGGAATAAAGTCGATTAAAGTGTAAAAAGGCGGAATAATGTTATGTAGGGTGCACTCAGGATTAGTTATTAGCATTAAGGTGGAATACAGTGAATTGAGGTGGATTAAAATGGGTTAGTGTGAAATTAAGTAGATTAAGGTCGAGTAAAATAGATTAAGTTTGGAACAAATAAAAGCAACGTGTGCTAAGGTGGAGTATTAATTTAAGGTAATAATTAGACAAGTCATCATGCTTTCACCTGCAAATCACGTAAGAATACTAAAATGCCTGTTAAATATGTGCACTTGTTCGACCGCTGCGTTGTAGCATAGCCACAGAAAGAAACAGAACATTAGCACATACTTTTTTAACATATATCGCCTTGACACCCTTATCGTCTTGTTCGTTGCCATCACCACCTGCAAAAAGATGAGAAACAAACAAAAAAAAGTTCACCGACGATTACGATGCTCCCCCACTCGAACTTTTGGCGCCGCTGTATACGTGTTTTCATTTCGCGATGCATTTTCTGGTGCGGACAATCTCTCTCGTGAGGCACATTGCAAACGCAGCGAAGTGCGGCGTGACTGCATCTCTAATCAGAATTTTCCGAGACACAGCGCGTGGGAAACCGGGTGGACCCGATTCAAAGCAACTGCCCGAGACTCTGATCATGCAGACCTTTGTTTCCATATAAGGTATCGGTGGAAGCGTGCTACTCTAGCGTCATGTCGTAAGGATCGTTGCTGCCGAACATATTGTGAGGCACTACGCTTTTCCTCATACGTTTTCGTCAGACCATTCTCCTCCGCTTTCCCGCCAATGGTTCCGCTGCACCTTTCTCATCAACTTTCTTCCTCGCGCTCTCTTCGCTGTCGCCGTCTTTAATGCCCCGCTGCGCTCCACGTGCGCTATTTCATCCTTCGCAGTGCTCATGCGCTCGGTTACGCCGAGGACGCCGACGCTCAAGGCAGAAACGGTTGCCTAAGCGCTTCGCACTAAAAGGAACAGTACGATCTGGACTGAACAGCACAGTCTGCACATAATGTATACCATTGTTACGTAAACTGCACACCTAGACCTAGAAAGCATCTCCCAAACTCAATAGTCCTCCATGAAGTGGATATTTAAAGACTCGAATAGCGAAACGGTAAATGATAAGTGTATTGATAATACTTGCACATTTTCTAATATCCTCCACTGCCATTCATCTCGGACGATGAACATTCCTACTCTTGAATCACTGATTTTCAATATTGAGAGGCTGTCATCGCAGAATCAGGCTGTATTGACGGGTCGTTGAAAAAAAATACTTTGTTCATTGCGTGGGTTTTTCACGAACATCCCCCAATTCATTGAGAATGTGCACTTAATGGAGCATCTGTGAAATTATGCTGGATGGAACAAAGGTGGCGTCTCAAATCACCCACTCGAAGTGGTATTCGCCAACAAAATAACATGCTTTTCCTTAAATAAAATACTCTGATATGCACTTTCTGCAGATCCGTTATTGTAGAGAAAATAATGGCAGGAAGCTTAAGCTTTGCCTTTTAGAGTGGAATGCGATACCATTCAAAGATCCCTGACTGCTTCTCAGGGTTCCTGGCAACTTCAGCTTATATAACTGTAATGTTTACCGGGAAACACCGGGGCAAACGCTAGGCACGAAGGCGAGCTCTGTGCTAGAAAGGCGGGCTCGTGTGTGTGGGCCAATCCCGGAGGTAGTCCACAGCCGCGCCAAAATTTACATCGTTTTCAAGTTACTTTTATTGTATGGCACTTCTATTATTTCAGTATGAGAACATTTACCGCAGAAGGCATGACCTGTCGGTGGTTTGTTTCATAACATTTGTTTGTGGGCTTTCTTTCTCGAAATTGCGAAGAATGTGTTTGTCAAGAATGCGACACAAGGTATGACCTCCTTTAGTGACTCAATGGTATGGCACTATAACCCGTTCATACCGCATGTCACACAGCAAGGCGTGGCATATACATATACCTAAATATATATATAGGATTTTCTGCGAGACGGCCACACAACGCTCTCGCAATAAAATTATTTTCCGTGATGCATTGGCGTATGAATCCTGTATCCCATCACGGAGTAATCGGTTCTTTGTTGTTTGCGCGGTTATTTCACGTTATCAGGAGATTGAATAGCCAGATTCATAGAAGTGCTGTTTTCGTCCTGTATCTCATACCCGAAATGAGACTTGTCTAACTAGGTATGTCATGATCGAAGGGGCAGAGCACCGTACTGCTGTTCTGAGGGAAGAGAGTTGGAAATGAACCGTCGGCAACAAATTGGGTCAAGTGTCTGTTTCATACTAGATAGTTGGTGCTCTGCAATGAGCCTTTTTCACGAAAAATTGGGTCTCTCGGTAAGTGGCAGTCTGAATCTACCGGTCTCTATTAAACCTGTTTAGATCTGAGAGAGATCGGTAGTCCGGAGTCACCAACTTGTGGGAAACGGCGCGCAGACGTAACCGCTGTAGCCACGGTTTATTTAGGCCAGCTAATCATGGTGCCACAGGATCTCGGCAGAAACTGCCACCGTGGCCACTGAGGTAGAGCACCAGCGTGCTCTTTTCTTGCGCTCACTTCTCGCAAGCTGTCGTCTTCCTCGCGGGCTTTGAAGATGATAGTTGCTCCGCTGCAACGCCAACTTGGATCACTGGGTATGTGGCACTGTGTCTGTGCCACTCCGGAATATTCTTTAAAGACAACTTGGGCCATAAGGGATGGCCCGCTCTTCAATGACCAAAAAGTTGTGCTTGTGTTTCACTTCATGAAGTGGGGTTACACACCAACATATAGACGCCGCGAAGATTCACAGCAAGAACCACGCCGTCGAAGTACAAACGTAAGAGGCGCGAACGCGATCGCTGAGCCATGCACCCTCCAGGGCTGCAGATGATAGTGCCAACCATTCCACTTCCTCACACATTACTTCGCTCCGTCTCTCTCTACATTGATGTCGATAATGCGTCGCCTGGAGTGCAACATGTGAGCTAGTGCATTTCTGTGCCAGGTGAAAGCGAGATTCCTTTATGAGACAGTGTGAATGCGTTCGACCTTTCGTTGATCTCCTACCGCTCTCCAGCGCCGCAAAAAGCACCGGCCGCCGCGCGGTCCTAGTATTGCGTATCACTCGCTGAACGCTGCACGTGAGCGATCGTCGTCTTCTACTCGCCGAACATTTGCGCTCCTAGCACTCGTACGCAGTCTTTCTTGCGGAAGTGCTTGCTGCATACACGCGCGTAGGAGCTCGGTTCCTTACTCATTCGAAGCGTGATCAGCCGTGCGTCGCTCAGTTTCTTATCTGTGGGGTAAAAGTGAAAGCTCACGCCCTGCTCCTTTGCGTACGTATAGCGCACTGAGGCGGGAAGCAATAAAGTACCATGCCGCCGATAACTTTGAGCGCACACCTAGCCTTTGTTGTCCCTAGGTGTCCGCACCCATGAAGTGGGTGCAAAGCGACGCTGTCCCAAAGAAAAAAAAAAACTGAGAAATCGCGCGGTGAAAAACACGTTCGAACTGTTCCCTTCCTTTGTCGGAGCAAGATCGGATCATGTGATCCAACTTTGCACGTCAATACGATTGCCGCGCCCGCATCACGAGTTGTAGGCCTCGCGCCCAATAGGCATTTAAAAAATTACCGACGATTACGTTACTTCCTAATGCGAAATTTGAGCGCAGCAAATAAGCTGTTTCACCTTTTCGATAGATTGAGGCAAAGAAATCGAGCAACACATGTATGCGCTATCACAGAATTTTTTTTTTATTTTTCACACGTATTCCTTTAACAAAGACTCCACTAACAGTTCTTGACAGTCATGAAGGAAGCTTTGTGGTCGGAGAAATAGACTGATATATGTTCGACTTGGTACACCAATGCTTGATTCTCAAAGACGAGATCTATACAAGTGCCTCGCGAGGTTGTCACAGCAGTGGGACGCGTTACGAGCAAGAGGAACGGGATGTTCTCCCGCATAAGTGTTAGGAAATTGCTGTTTGTCTTTATGTCAACATTAAAGTCCCCCACTACTAACATCGGTGTGGATCGATGGATGGTTAATGCGAGTTGCAGGAAGTGCACGACGTCTTTCGTGAGTGCGGTAGGGGCGAAGTAGGCAGCTACTACCAGCAAGCCGTTGGGCAACTTTGCGGCGCACAGTTCGCCAACTTCATGTGACGTGCCAAACATTTCGACTGGTATTGCAGAGAGACCTGTGCGCAAGTAGATAGCGACTCCCGCCGCTCTGTTGTGGTCTCTGCGAGCACCACAGCAGTATAGGAAATCTATGATTTCGAGAGGCTCTTCGGGATCCATCCAGGTTTCAGCAAAGCAAAATACAGAGGAATGGCGCAGAATGTGATCGTGGTGTACGTCCTTGGCATGTGCGGCAAGGGAGCGTACGTTAAGAGCGGAGATCAACAAGTAGTGCGGCTGTTCAGTCATGGCGAGGCACTTGGCGGTGATGGTGTCAAGTTTGTGGGACTGCAACCGACGAAATTCATCGGCTAGCTTTCTGTCCGGATTGGCTTTTCCGTGGTAGAATGTGAAGTCGAAGAAAGGAATTAAGTTCGAGCCGGCGCTTTGACAACCGGAGACTCGCAGGAAGAGGGGGGAGGGGGGCGGCGTGTACACCCAGCGGCAAACGATGGGGGCAGAAGCGCGCGCAGCAAGCGGACAACACGATAAAGGGAGGAGGGAAGAGATAGCAGCGACTGACTGATGCCGCTGACGCCGATAGTGAGTCAACCCCAGCTGCGGAGTTGGTTTCAGGGACAACGCCGCCAATGCCGACACAAACAATATGATACCCTCGCTTCCGCAGCGCTAAGAACCAGGTCTAGCCGTGGGAAGGTGGTCACGTATTCGTCGACGTGCCGGGGCCTACGTGAAATAACCGGCGCGTCGGCAACTGAAGAGCACCCTATCCGCCACACAAGAACAGGGGGGGGGGACCCTTTCCTCCTCTTTCTGCATGGCGGCGACGGTGTTCTATGCAGTCACGTTATCTTTACTCTCTAGCGGCGTCAGCGGCATCCAGCGGTATCAGTCGGTCGCTGCTAGCGCTGGGGGGATGAAAGGGGGGCGGAGCTGGTTACGAGGCCGACGACAACGCCGACAACGACGCGAAACCCAGGAACGGACGCCAAAGAGCTGCGCTCTAAAATATGTGGTTGCGAAATTATTAATGTCCAGTTGAACGCCGTTGAGCAGTCCTTGAAGTTATGAACTTCTCGCGGGCAGCAATGATTTGAGACGCTTGGCGTGGCGTGATTTGGCCTTACCGAGGCGCAGTTAATGAACAGGGGAGATCTTGAGCCTCCAAGGAACGCACCGGCAACGTAGGTTTCCAAGAGTGAGAGCAAAGGTGACGCAGCATCGCGGATGTACCTTCTCCCCTTACGCAACACCCGGCCCGTTTGGGTTTCATTCCGCCTGCTCTAGTGCGTGGGGCGTGCTCCCGTGCCGCGACGTCACAAACTATGAGAACTCTGTTGAGGCGTGCTCGTGACGTGGCGTCCAGTTAAAAGGAATTTAGGCTGCTACAGACGACGTTTTCGCATAAAAATCAGCGTTACCCATGTTACGATGACTGTCCTGCGATACAATAGTCGAACAGGAAGGCACTCCTTGTCTCACCTACATATTGCCGGCTGTATTGCGTTCAGCACTAACTCAATATACCGACACAACAGATTGTCGCCATTGAAACGAGTTATGTAGGAGGCCTGTACTTCATTGGGGTTTGTGTTTCGATGCTGATAATGATGATAATTTTTTTGCATTCCCTTTGAAGAGGGGCGGTGAAACGTAATTACCTAGCCTGCTTGTTATAATCAGGTATGATATACATGTCTTGATCTAACGTTTTTGTATACACATTTATGCGCGCTTGCGCCACTTTCTCCTAGTCTTTTTTTTATTTTAAAATCTACCCTGTACAGCTAGCGATCTCTTTAAGAGATACATCCAGTCGTATCAATCTCTTCCCTGCTTTTTTCTACCCTGCTTCCCTGCTATAAGGTCTCTTCCTTATCTCGAGTGCTGAGCAGTTGACGCGTCCTTCCAATTGGATCCTAGGCGCTTCTGGAACGTGTACGTTACCTACGGTTCTCACTGGGTCAATCCCTTCGCCTTCCATTAGGACGTGATTACAAGCCACATTGTTACAAGTCACCTGCTACTCCGTTTGCAGACAAAAGTACATTGCCGAGCATGTTACTGCTGCTCAAAAACTTGCTGCTTAACTTAATGCTGAAGCACAAGATTATACTAAGAAAACCAAATGAATCTTAAGCATACATCACTCTGATTTATAAAGGCGCCTTTCAAAACAAAAGTGCCGACAACGGCAATCAAAACCTGCAAGGTATTTCAAGCACGTGAAAAAAACTGCAGTGCCAGGAAAAAGTCCTCAAAAAGTCAAATACGAAGGAAGCAACACTATCAGTCAGCATTTCCCAATGCGCATACTTCTTATCCAAGTCACTTTTCGATTCGCGTCGTCTGCCTTTTTCGGGCTCTGACAATTACTGTCTAGCGCTTGACAAGTCGGAGCAGTACCCGTGAACGTAACGCCTTTTTGTATTTCATGACGCCGTGCACTACTAATCCAGATGTGAGAGTTTTTCAGAAATCACTAGCTTCAATGTCCTTAATGGGCAATACAGCACGCCAAGCGCCTTCTGTGCACGTAGCCACAGGACTGACCCAATTACAGCCTTTACACTGGTACCGGACAGGTACATGCCACCGACTTGCTTTTACAGTGATATCCTCCGTACGATACTTCACAATTTTTCTGTGGCTTAGTAATGTATTTCCATGATTGAATGGGCTGCCTGGGCTACTGTGCTGGGAGAATAGCGTTCGAAACCAACCCTCAGACCAACTTGCGTCACTCAGTATGTGACAAATATTTACATGTGCCGCTTTTCAGCAAATTTATTCACCCCGACATCGCCCATTCTAAGTGGGGGACTGGTTAGGTAACGCTGTTCAATGAGTCGATGCTCAATGGCAGCACTGTGTCAGTCGGTCTGCGCTGGTCTTCAGTGAATCTCCTTGATACCACCTTCAGTCACTCGCTATGTCCCAGTAGCTGTGTGCTGCATTTCAACTACAGCCTTTGACAGCAACTTGGGTAAAATGCAATGTGCCACGAAAATGCGCCGCTTAACAATGATCAAGTAAATTTGACAGGACCTATCTCACTATGACTGCCAGCGGTAATGCGTTTTGCATCGAATCAATATAATGACGCAATGAATTGCCACAGTCTAGGCGAGTTATTCCGAAGGTGTGTACTGCAGCGGGATTCCTATTTCATGCTTCCCTAAGAACAGTCGACCCCATCTGGTACCGCGGCCGCAAAGTCTGCGCGTGGCGTCCCTAATTCAAGGCACGTTGGTGCGCGCGAACGCTGAGAAACACGTCACGCAGCAACCAGGCATCTCTCTCGAGCATTCTTTTTTTTGGACACGCTGCGCCATCTAGTGGTGCTACTGAGAATTCCGCGCGTGACCTTCTAAACATAAAATGTGCCACATGGATGCCTGTGAATAATAATTGCGCCCTGCCTTGCCGCACACCCATTGCCATGTACTTAGTGACGCAAGTTGGCGAGATGCTCGTTGAGGAGCAACGCATATCCAGCGCATTCACTGCGCAGCATGATAATGTGTAGGCGTAAAAGACGTTCATTAAAATGTGGCACATACTCGACGTAGCATGATAAAGCATTCGTTTGCTATTCTAAAGAAAATTTACGACGTGGGTGCCATCGTGAACAATATCGGAGAAATTTAAAGGATTGTACAGGGGCAGATTCCTAGCAGAACATACCTAGTTATCTAACTTGATGTCAAATACGTTCATTAAAGAGCAGAAAATACGTACTGGTGGATACCCAGTGACGAAAGTTGCCAAGCTCCAAGTCGTTGTCAAACATTTTCTTTGAACAGCGGCACCTGCCCAGTCCCGCATCTACAATGACCCAAGTCGGCGTAAAAGTGCTTCGTTGAAGAGCGGCATTCATCTGCACATTGCCACATACGCAGGGAACTAGGTTGGCCAGACGGTTGGCTTCAAACCCCGCTCCCCGAGCACAGCAGCCCGATGCCTTACCCATTCAAACATCAACTACACATCGACCCACTTAGACGGGAGAAGGGTTGGATAGAAACATCAATAAATTTATAGTTCGACCACCGTTAGTGCATGAAGTACTCCGGCGTGCCATGTACTTAGGGGCCATGCGCTAGGTTCGCGTAGATGGCGTTAGACAGCGTCGAGTGTTCTGAGGGAAGAGCGAATGATGACTACCGGTATAATAAATACACGCCTCAAAAATAACTTGTTTCTTCTGTGGCATTACGCTGTGTTAATATATTGATATTGATTGATATTGATATATTATATTGAGTTAGCGCATTACCGTAGACAGCCATCGTTGACGGGCCCTGTCGAATTTTTTTATACGAAAGAAGAAAGTGTTCTCTTCAAATGTCAATTCCGTAGGCAGAACAACCTGAACACAGCACATACCGTGCACTTCATACGGAGCCTTTAAGAACCACTTGGCAAATACAGCCTCCACTTCGCGTAATCTAGGCTCTTTGTTTGCATATTCAAGACCACTTGTAAACAAATAAGATTCCACAGTTGATTTTTCCATGACATGCATCATTACACTAGCCAGTAAATAATATAGGCACCTTATTATTTAGCGAAGCGAACTTTTACCAGTGCATCAAGTATAGTTTCCAATGAGTACAAAGAAACTTACTTTGGCAGTTGCAATAGCAAAAGAAGATGAGAGTCAGAAGAAGGTGCTGCTCGATTTGCATTGGCTGTTTTTTCATATTCAGTGATTCTAAGTCTGGAAAAAAGTTTAATTTGTTAGAACTCCCCTAAATACTTCCAAAAAAACGAATAGAAAGAAAGATATGTCGAGCCAAAGCATATGCTGGAATCTATATTAAGCAACGCTTCAATGAAGCGGTTAATATTTGCTTTAGAACAAGCATTAGAGTGCACAATTTGCTTTTCTAGCACGCTAAGGAACGTGTAATCTCGTGCAATTTTTGTTTATCTAACTTACAGATCCCACCTTTAATGTCATGTAACCTTTTGTTTAAGTACTACATCAAGTCCTAAGCTGTGCTTAAATGTAAACTATGAATCAAGAGGATAGGCAGTGCGAGACTTATGCAAAGCGATGTTCAAGGGACAAACACCATGTTTGATACTTGCTGAGGGAATGCTGGTGACGACAGGTGTAGGGAAAGAAAAGTACAACACGAATCAAGAAAGACTTCGCAAGTGTGCGCGCCTTTTGTCACAGTGGCACATATCAATTCTTGACCACGGGCCCAGAACAAGCCCACAAACAGTGGCACATACAGAATAGCAAAATCAAGAAGAATGGTGTAAATCAGAAAAACCATCTCGTAACATATTTAATTAGCTGACTGGTGGGAATTAGTAGCATGTGACCATCCTGAAGAATTGGCCGAGAACGAGCACATACACAGTGGTACATAATAAGTAGTTAAATGGCAGTATATAAGGTCCACACCGTATTGAAACCACGTAGCCGTGATTGGTATAAGGCGTCTATGTATCCGGTATGCTCTCTCGCGCTTCCCACTCGGCATGCTGTGCCCTCTAGCGCCACCGCAGTGAACTCCCGCGTGACACGTAGGCGAATATACTGCAAGTGTCTCGAAAAAAATGGAATAACCGCTCTTTAGAATTAATATCTTTGGTCTGTGTCTTTCCACACGTAACAATATATTCAGACAAAAAATTAAAGAATGTCTGTGAGGTCCGTTTTACTCCGCCCACCACCAGACAATTTTTTTTGTCATTGAAGCCTGGTAATTAAGGAACGGCACATACCCATTGATCCAAGCATGCTCTAAACAGGCTTATTAAAAAGCGGCACATATTTTGAGGCACATTCTCAGCGATGCATACGTAAGGCTTCAAGTGTGTGTTTAACCGATTTCTTGAAAAGTGCCATATACCTACTTGAACATACCCACTTACCAAAACTGCCACCAAGCAGGCTTGTTGAAATCTGGCGCTTGCCTAGTTTGTCGTACTCAAAGATCAAAGTAAAAGAGCGTATTTCCTGTCTTCGTGCATGTTTCCTGAGTGGATCTCTTTTTGGTTGGTTTTTTTCTTAATACAGATATTAAAATTGGGGAGAACGAAGCCAGTTGAAGAACGGCACATAAATAGTGGCTCATACCCAAAGACTAAGTTGGCGCGAAAAGGGTAAATGAATAGCGGCGTAAACGCAATGTCATATGCGCGTGCCCAAGTTGGCTTGACAATGCGTTTTGAACTCAATTTATTCATCACATCAGTGCGATGCTCTAACCACTAGTGCATGGCCTATGTAGTTAGGCCACCAGGTGGTATAGCCGTTAGAAACACCGGCAACGAACCAGTAAACCAACCACGCACCCACTCAAAAAACCGACACCAACGTCCGTTTGCTTGTCCATCCATCCATTCGTCCATCCATCCATCCGTCCATCCATCCATCCACATATCCATCCATCCATCCATCCATCCATCCATCCATCCATCCATCCATCCATCCATCCATCCATGCATCCATCCATCCATCCATCCATTCATCCATCCATCCAGATAGACAAGAGACAGACACCGGAAAATGATTCAAGTACCCTAACAATGCTAATCAAAAGATAAGAGTAGAAGGCTCACGGTAGTAAGAACAAGACTGGGTGACGACGATACAAGGACGACAACTGCATGACATTGATGTGTTGACGACGTTGGGATGACAACGACAGCGTGCCGACAACGTGATGCCGATGCTAGAATTATGTAGATGGTCTGACGAAGAAGTGCAAACAACAAAGAAACAACCACGGCGATGATATGACACGACGAAGGTACAAAGGCAACATTGGCATGACGACGAGGCAGTGACAACGGGGATGGGACAATGACGGCATGGCGATCATGGGATGCCAACACCTAAAGTGACGATGATGCTTTAGGATGGTGGCGTGACCGCTACAGTCTAACGATGACTGCGTGAGCGAATGCAACGCCCATGCGGGCGTCACGTTGTTCCATGGTGCTTCATAATGCGGATGGCGTGGCGATGATGGTGTGACAACTTGACGATGGAGCTGGGCTGACAATGATAGCGTGACGACAATATGGTGGCGAAGCGAAAACATCGACAATGGCATGTTGGAATTGGTGGGAGATGCCGAAATACGGCGTCCTTATGACAATGATAACATGATGGTCAATGCATGGGATAAATTGTACTCACTGCGACAAAATGATTACGCTGCATTGATGGCATGGTGGAGACTCTGTCACAATGATGCAAATTAGACACTGGCACTATAACGAACTGGTGATTATGGAAGGACGACGGCAGCATGAGGACGGCTCGAAGATGCCGACATAATAAGGCAAAGCACTGGCGTCAACAGAATGAAGAGGACAGAAGTATGAAGATGACATCACAGCAAAGGAACATCACGATGGAATCGTGGAGATGGTATAACGACGGCAGGATACCGATGGTGTGTGCTCTTTCACGTGCATGACCTGTCGCTACGTGCAGTGTTGAAATACACCATATCGAGTGTTTACAGTATACCCGGTACCAGCCAATTGAGCAACATGGTAGACAGCATAGATAACAATGACACGACGATGATGGCGTGATAACGAGGAATTGACAACAAAGGTGTGACGACGTTAGAATCACGATGGATGCACGTATATATGGACAACGTGCCACAATGGGGGGGGGGGCGGCAAGATGACAACGGGAAGCCAATCCTGGCAGATGCATCCCACCAAGTACATTTTCCAGCAGCTAGCACACCCTTCAAGTGTTAAGACAATGGAATTAGCACAACATATTGCCGATGATAGAATGTCCATTACCACATAAGTATGCAGTGCAGCGATGACTGCCACTAGGGGTAAATCTTAGTAGTGCCACCTGTACATGAGGTATTCCTTCAGACAGGAGCCAGCCAGCACCAACAGCCAAATGTAATAGCAGTGGGAAAGTCGCATAAAGAGACAAAAGCAAGCTTGGGTTTCAAAGCAATTTTCCGAAGGTGGGAGCGGAACCTTCAGCCTCCGCATCATGTAGGCGAGGTTCTACCATTCAGCTACAGCGGCAGCTGTACCGACCTCGAGATTCTAAGGTAACAGAGTATGCGCACAACACTTAAATTTGGTAGTGCTGGTCAGCATTACTCTTGGCCGTGGCGGAGGATCAAGATCATCCTACGAAATGTAGATGTAGATGTAGATAACGTAGGAGCAGGCAGCTGATCACTGAACCCCCGTATGCTACCCGAAGTCATCAGACGTGCCCGAGTCAGGATATTATTTCAGAACGACAATAACAATTAGATGTGTAATTCCCTAGACCAATAATCATTCATTTTGTGACTTTGAACGGTAATGAAAACAGCAATTGACCAACGCTGCAACTGACCGAATTCGTGGAACCATGCTTATGCAACACGTCAAGCGTTGATTCTGAGACGTTTGTTGCTTTTTGTATAGGCCACACTCAACTATTTTGTCCCACTCTGGTATGGCACTCGCGTGCCAAGGTTGCGCATGAGCACGCATGCATGGTGATGACTGTCTGACGTTGGCGCAGTATCGATGGACTATCGGAGAAGAAATGATATGGATGTAACGACAGAGGCGCTATAACGACGACGGCACGAGTACAAGGTGTCAATTTTTATTTTATCGCCATTGTATATTGAAAGTAGGAAGATGACGACGTCAGGAAAGTGGTATGACGACCACTCTGTGATGACGATGCCGTGACGGCCACTGCAAGACGACAACCAGAAGAAGAAGCTGGAATGACGATCACGGCACGACCACAACGGCATGATGTTACTGAAGGGATGACGACAGTGAAACGACTGTGTGACGATGATGGCATGACGACAATAGTATGACGACTGCGTGACGACGATGGCCCCTTACCACGGCATGACGACAGTCGAATATCGAAGTTACAGTTACGACGATGAAATCACCGCCACGGCATCCTGACGACGGTATGACCACGCATACCAGGCGATGACTGTTCACGACGACATGACAATTATTGCAGGAAAATTGCGGCATGATAACGCTTCAATGAGGAGTAAGGAAAGACGTCGATGGGTCGACGAAGGTGCTATGACGACGACGAGATGACGAAAATGGCATGATTTTATTGAAGTGATAACTATAATGTAACAATAGTGCTACCACGATAACATGGCGACAAGTGTATGACAACAGTGTGACCACGATGGCTGACGAAGGAAGTACCATTGATGTAACTGCTGATGGTGTCACGAGTCTAATCGATAAACTTAAAATATCTAGCTCCCCCAGACCTGGAAACATACCGGTGAAGATACTAAAAGCCACTAACGTCATTTCTATCCAGATATTACGAATCATTTTTACCCAGTCTATAAGCCAAGGTACTATGCCCAAAGGGTGAAAACTAAGCAAAATAACCCCCATCTTTAAATCTGGTAAGTGCTCCGACCCATCCAATTATCTCCCGATCTCACTTACATGTATTGCCTGTAAACTTCTAAAATGTATCGTATATTCCCATATAGCATCCCACCTCGACAGAATTCCTTCTTCTTTAGCAAACAACATGGTTTTCGTCCGGGCTTATCATGCGAAACACAACTTTTCGAATTCACCGCAGATCTCCACCTAAACTTAGATCCTTCATTTCGTTCTGACGTAATTTACATAGATTTTTCAAAGCCTTCCGATCCTGTCCCTCATCATCGACTAGTGTCCAAACTTTCATGCCTTCACATCGACCCACTAATCCAATCATGGATCATCTGCTTCCTGAGAGATCGCCTCCAGTTCACCTGCGTTGGCGGTCGCTGTTCAGAAACTGCCAAAGTAATATCGGGTGTACCACAGGGATCCGTCCTCGGCCCACTCCTTTTTCTAATGTACAGTAACGACCTCCCAACAGGCATAACATCTACAATACGTCTATTCGCCGATGACTGTGTTATTTACCGTCGGGTCACTACTAACACTGACCAATCCATTCTGCAAAATCACCTAAATTCAATGGACAGGTGGTGCTTACGCTGGGTGATGGAACTAAATGTCTCCAAATGCAAGGCAATGAATGTATCACGTATCGGGTATATCTAAATTTCCATACTCTTTAGGCTCTGAATTTATCTGAGGTCGACAGCTACCGCTAGCATGGCGGTATCATCACTAACAAAGTAGAGTGGTCGAACCGCGTTTTACAAATAACAGCCGATGCCTCAATATCCCTTAACTATATTGTCACGGCTCACTGGAGACAAGAGCGGAGAGCGGTATTTATTCGAGAGAGTTAGAGTAAGCGCTCAGTCCAAACTTCTTCTTCTCTAGCGCCTCGCTTGCACAGATGAGGTCGTCGTCTTTATCGTCAGCGTGGTTGGGCACAGATGGTGTCGTGGCATTTGCCCCCCTCTAGAAGGAGCATCGTCCCGATGCTCGGTGGGTAGCATCCGGTGTCCAGCAAACCACAGAGTGTCCATGTCATTCAGAAAAATAAGGTTTCATGCGCACCACGTGCACAGTCTCAGGCAAGTCGTGACGGCGCCTCGAGCAGGATGGGCTGTCAGGAACGACTTCATAGTTGACGTCGCTAAGGCGTCGTAGAACCTTGTACGGCCCGAAGTATCGGCGCAGAAGTTTCTCCGCGAGGCCTCGGCGGCGTACTGTAGCCCAAACCCAGACTCTCTGGCCGGGATGGTAGACGACACATCGATGGTGTTGATTGTAACGTCGGGCATTGTGGTCTTGCTGGCTGGCTATGCCAACGTGCGCGAGCTGTCTTGCTTCTTCGGCGCGCTCTGTAAAATCTGCGGCGTCAGTCTCGGAATCGCTGGAATCATGAGGAAGCATAGCATCTAGCATTGTAGTTACTTCTCGACCGTGGAGGAGACTGAATGGCGTTATTCTTGTTGTTTCTTGCCGAGCCGTATTATAAGCAAACGTTACATAAGGTAATATTTGGTCCCAGTTCTTATGTTCCACATCGACATACATGCACAGCATGTCTGCGAGAGTCTTGTTGAGGCGCTCCGTAAGTCCATTGCTTTGCGGGTGATGGGTTGTCGTCCTTCTGTGTGCCGTACCACTGAGGGTGAGTACAGTTCGCAAAAGTTCAGCCGTGAACACGGTTCCCCTGTCGGTTACGATGACCGCTGGAGAAGCGTGCCTCAGGACGAGGTTTTTGATGAAGAACTGTGCGGCCTCGGCTGGTGTGCTGCTAGGAAGTGCCTTGGTTTCAGCATATCGCGTGAGGTAATCTGTCGCAACTACGATCCATTTATTTCCGGCAGAAGATATTGGGAATGGGCCCAAAAGGTCCATCCGAATTTGTGCGAACGGTGTTTCTGGTACTGGAACGGGATTCGGCAGGTTTCGTAGGTGGCACTTTTCGTCGCTGACATTCAAGGCACGTTCGAACGTAGTGCTTCACCTGTGCTGCGAGCCGTGGCCAGTAATACTTCTCTTTGATCCGTGCTAATGTTCTTGTGTAGCCCAAGTGACCTGAGGTAGCTTCGTCGTGGCAGGCCTGCAAAATTTCATTGCGGCGAGGTTTAGGGACGACTAGCAGATATCTCTTCCCTGTTGAAGAGAAGTTCCTCCTAAAAAGAACACTGTTGCATAGGCAGAATGATGACACGTGCCTTGAGAACAATCTGCGCTTGTTTGTGGTGCGGCCTTCTAAGAAATTAATAAGTGACGCGAGCTCCTGGTCCTCTTGCTGTTGTTGAGAGATGGTGGCCGCATGAACAACTCCCAGAAAACCTGCGGATTCGTCAACCTGCGGTGTCGCGGCAATATTAAAAAGGCCCTATCTTTGTATCCTCGGTCGATTCGTAAACTATCATATGAAATTTTCATCCATACAAATTTAGAATATGCGTCTACAATTAGGAATCCGCATCAAAAGTACTCGATTGACACTTTATAAGCTACTCAAAATCGTGCCTCCCGTTTTATCTTATCGAATTATGACAACACTATCAGCGTTACTAACTTGAAATTATCTATTGGTCTGTCCCTTTTAGCATCAAGACGTATAATTTCGCAACTCTGCCTATTCCATAAAATGTGCTATAATTTTCCTGACCTTCGTTACTCCCTTTTATTTCCACCCGTGCGCTCATCACATCATCAATTTAATTCTTTACGTATCCAACGCCTTCATGGTTCTACAAACGCTTTCAACAAATCCTTCCTTCCCGTTGCAATAGAACAATGGAACTCGCTCCCGGAATCCGTTGTTGTAGAGGGAAATCCTTTATATTTCGAGAGTTACTAACCACCCACATTTTCAACTAATTATGCAAAAACCTGTGTTTTTTGCAGTCCTTTTTCAGTCGTTGCTGTTTGTTGCTTTGTACATGACCGTCCCTTCGATGTTTGTATTATTGCTTAGCCCCCCCCCCTGTTATGTAATACTCAACATGGGGCCCTTAAGATAATAATAAATGATGATGATGATGAAAATGATGATGATGATGACGGCATCCCGTCGGAGATATTGGAACGAATGCAAGACGATGACACAATGATGACTGTTGTGTGACGACGGGATGATGACAATGGGATAACGACGAGTGTCTGATGAAGCCTGGTGATGACTGTATCATCAAACCTGTATAACCATGCTGGCGTGGTGACAGTTGGATGACGAAGCTGAAGTGATGGCGAGGGCATGACCACGACGTCATGACGATGATGGTTCGACAATGGATGCATGATAGCTACTAACGATGAAGGCACAACAAGGGCGGCATCATCACGTTTCATTGACATCACGATAGATACAATGATGATGAAAGACTGACGTCGATGGGACGACGGAGGTGGTATGAAGGAATGACATGCTGTTACTGAGGTGATGACAATGGTAAAACGGCGTCCTCAAGATGGCGGCATGACGACGATTCTGTGAGGACGACGGCCTGGCGAGAGTCGAATAACAAAGCTGGATTGACGAGGATGCGACGACCACGACAGAATCACGACCCCGAACAAAAACCTAGAGGCTCAGGTTCATCAGAACGTGTGCCACTGGGTCGAAGTGGAAAGTTAGACGACGACAGCATGACGACAGTCAGATCAAAAACCTCGAATGACGATTACTTAACGACCGCGACGGCATTACGATCCCTAACAGAGATCTTGTGGCCCAGGCTCTTAAGAATGTGGACCACTGGGTAGATGTAGAAAGCTGGACGACGGCAGCATGACGAAATTCAAATCACAAAGCTGGAATGACGATATTGAATAACCACGACGGCATCGCGATGGCGGTGTGGTTATTATCTACACGACGGCTGTACGCCGATCATGCCATGGCGAGTTCCTTTCGGATAACTCATCAAGAATGACGATCTTCGAACGACAGCGACATCACCATAACAAGCCCACTTCTAGTGGCTCCAACTGTTTGAAAACTTGGGCCATCGGGATGAAGTAGAAGGCGCGACGATGGCGACCCGTCGAAAGTAAGAACCCGAAGCTGGAATGACGAAGACAGACAGACAGACAGACAGACAGACAGACAGACAGACAGACAGACAGACAGACAGACAGACAGACAGACAGACAGACAGACAGATGGTTAAGCCGGTACAGCCAGTATGGCCGAACGTTATGTTAGCCCCCCTACATTGTCCCTTTCGTGTTATTGGTGATTTTTTCATTGCAATGGAAATACAAGAAAAAGACGTAGACACCTTATAATGGTGACGGCTACTCCTTTTTCTCATAGCGGAAACAACAATGTAAAAATAGCTAGGAAAATGAGAAGAAATCACTTCATACAGTCAGAAATCCACAGCACAGTCCTATGCGCCCATTAGCATATCACTATAAACGTCAAATGCTAGTTGCGCCACAATGAGTTCGTAAACAAAGTCACAAACACACATAAACGGCCGTGATGTAGATTTTGATGAGCATATACACACAGGAGGAATTGCACAGTGTTAAGGTAACTAACGCAAAAAAATGTATAGCGCGTAATATACAAGCACTAATAATTACAAATAATAGAAGAAAGTTATAGTGACATCGTGTGATTATTCATTCCAATACATAGTATTTGTTAAGGATGCCTGTGTGTTCATAAAAATGTTCAAGTGCGTTCAATGCTTTTCGCTGTGCTATTTTCGATGGCCAAGGGCCCAGCAATTTTGCGAGTGAGAAAGGCCGGTGAGCATCAATGAAGTGTAGCTCTTGTTCTAGCTGCCATCTTTGCATCTCGTATATGAGGCCTTTGAGAAGTATAGGGCGAACATCCTCATCATCGTGGCCACAGGAGCAAGCCGGGGAAGCAGCCCGTTTGATCCGATGTAGGAAATGTTTGGTGTATGCTGTCCCAAGGCGCAGTCGATGAATTAGTGTCTCGGTAATTTTAGAAAGTCGTACATCCAGCTGGTATTTGAATTGAGGGTCTACTTCGTAAAGGATTGATTCCTTAGTGTTTTCATTAAACCATGTTGACACACACAAGTCTTTATTTAGTACTCTCAATATCCGTTTTGTGTCCATTGGTGAGAAAGGGATGAGTTGAATTTCTGCATTTTTATGGGCCGATTTTGCCAATGAGTCCGCTAGTTCGTTGCCTGCTCTACCAGCATGGTCGGGGACCCACTGTAATATCACTTCATGTTACCTTTCATTAGCGTGAGTTAAACTGTTCAGTACTGCGTATGTTACTCGTGCATGTGGTTGGCTGTCATCAGTATTTAAAGACATGCTAAAGCTGGCAAGGTGTCGGTGCAAATTACCCACTTTGTTGGTGTCTCATATCTTTTGATAAAATGAGTGGCTTGGAGAATTGCCACTGATTCCGCTATTGTTGGTGAGGACGTGTGTCCTAGTCTACAAGCGTACTCTACCTCTAAGCATGCTATAACATAAGCTGCAGTCGCACTTTCTTTCATTACGGAACCGTCCGTGTAGACGTGGATAGGTTCCAGGTACTTGTCAAATAGGTGATGTAACGCTAATTGTTTTGCTGCTTATGTGGAAACGTCGCTTTCATTTTTTATCCCTACGATTGACGTTTCGGTTTTTGGCGCTTGCAGAAGCCATGGTGGATAGCCGACGTCTGAGTGCCAAAAAGTGATCGCGGGAATCGTGATTTATGCTCTTGAAAGAAAGCGTGTGTCTGTGCTTGCGACGGTTGTTTATCAGAGAGAGATGGGGGTGTGCGGAATGCTGAGTATTCTGACGAGATGTCGGCATGTTTCCAAGCTGCGAATCACGTTGAAATGCAGTTCCCGCACTTCTGCAATAGTGAGGTGACTGGATGTAGCTTGTGGTACTCTTAGGCACACTCGTAAACTCGTAGCCTGCAATAGCTGTAGCCGATGGAGGGACATCGCAGATGATTTGTGCAATATAGGGGCGGAGTAAACAATTCTCTGACGCACAAGCGCTGAGTGGACGTGAAGAAGGGATGCAGTTGTTCCACCCCACTTCGTGCCTGCGATTCTGTGGAGAACATTTACAACACAACTAATTTGGTCCTCCAGGGCGGTAAAATGATGACTACACCGAAGCTGGTGGTCTAAAATGACGCCGAGAAAACGATGTTTCCGAACCAGCTCGATCTCTTGGCAATCTCTTGAAAGACTAAAATTTCTAACCTTTTTTCTTGTGAAAGGCAGAACCGCTGATTTCGCATAAGATATGTTCATGCCCCGTTCTCATAAATAATCACCTAGTGCGTTCAAAGCTTCCTGCAGCCGATGCTTGACAACTTCTAGAGACTTGTTCAATGTCCACGTGCAAATGTCATCAGCATAGATAGATATGCTTTATTTATTTATTCAAATGCCCTAAAGGCCCGGCAGGCATTACATAGGGGGGGGGGGGGACAACACAAGTACAAAACAACGCAGTACTATGATGTGGACAGAAGTCGCTGACCGTTAACAGCATGTTGAAAAGAAATGCTTAAAATATAACGACACAAAGCAACAAACATTCAATTGTTACAGAGAGTAGCGTTATATATACACACTTGTACAAAATGCGGACAGGAGAAGGCTGAAGTTAACAGCTCAAGGTGACGTTTCAGGCTCGTTACAAGCGCTTGGTAATCAATGGAAGATGCAATGGTGCCAGGTAGAAGATTCCATTGACGGATGGCTAGGACGAGCGGCGAATTAAAAAAGAGGTTAGTGCGAGCAAAGATGGGTTCGACTTTGAGTTAGTGGTCAATGCGTGGGAATATGCGATGCGCTGGCGTGAGACGGGACATAGAGAAGGAAGAGTGGCTGTGGTATAATTTGTGGAAAAAGGACAGAATGGAAAGCGGTCTACGTCTTTCAAGATGAGGCAACTTGAAAGCTTTCTTTATTTCAAACACACTTGCAGTACGCGAGTTTATGTTTGCCTGCTGGAAGTACTGCTGGTAAACCTGCTATTGCTGCATTGAAGAGATGTGGACTTAATACACTTCCTTGCGGAATTTCTTTGTTTATGGTGTATGCGTCGCTTTGGCCGTCATTTGTATTTATATATATCTTTCTGTCTTTCAAGAAGTTAGCGATCCATTTGAGAACTTGGCCATGCACTCTGAGAGTTGAGAGTCCAAGCAGAACGTGAAGTTGACTCACTGAGTCAAATGCCTTCTTAATATCAATAAACACAGCAACAGCAATGTTCCCACAGCTAATCTCGGGGTCAACAAACGTTACCAAGTCAAAGATGCATCCATTGTACATCTGCGTTTTCTGAAGCCAGCCATTTGATCTGGTAGACAACTGCTGGATTCTAGCCACCATTGCAGTCTAATATCGATCATCTTTTCCATAACATTGTGTCAAAGATTGGTGGTGAGATAATCGCACTCTCCGA
Organism: Dermacentor andersoni; assembly: GCF_023375885.2. Taxonomy (NCBI): domain Eukaryota; kingdom Metazoa; phylum Arthropoda; class Arachnida; order Ixodida; family Ixodidae; genus Dermacentor; species Dermacentor andersoni. The sequence continues at coordinate 56,134,804 of NC_092821.1, forward strand.
ACCGGAGGGGATGGGGCGACAACAAACCCACCCCGCGTGCGTTTAGTGAGGGTTCGACTGCTGACCGGCGATAAGGTCCACGCCTGATCGACCGTGAACCAGAGGCATGAGGCGGGAGGCGACGTACAACACACACTCAATTTAATACAATAAAATCATGCGCGAGACATAATGAAAGAAAAAGAACATACAACTTCCAGTAGTGGGTCCTAGCTCGCGGAAGGCGTGCTGGTCACACAACACACGCCCTGACGCCACTCGCGCGACACTAAGCCCACCACGTGGGAACCATTAACACTCGCGAAATAACAAAAAATCCGCGACACAAATTAAAAATATACGGGACAATAAATACGGCAAACACTACACTAACAGAACATACAAAAATTAACACGCAATGGATAAATAAATGAAAGATTAAACGCGATTAAAAAAATACAGTCCGGCGGAAAGTTCTGAGAGCGGGCTGGAACACGAGGCTTAACTGTGGCGTGCTTGCCGAGATCCCGGTCTGAAGAGCGTCGGGCTGCTGGTACCTCGCTGCCGAAGATCCTGACGGACTTGCACCGTCTGTCGCTAGAACGGCGAAGACTTCGGCCTGGAGGTTTCAGCCTGCCGACCACATCTTCAGCTGTCTCCCGGTGCACGACCACGCTGCTTCGTCTTCCAAACTGCTCTGCCGCTCCCCGAGCTGCCTCGTCCCTCCGTCGCGCTCAGGCGACCCACGTGACCAAACGTTCGGGCGAGACGGGAACAATGGGGACCGCTCTCTTCCCGTCGCCGTGCAAGCGGCGCTGTAGCTGGGGCGGCACTGGCGGCCACCCCGAGAGGGACGCGGGCATGCACTCTGTGACACATTGAAACACAGCTCGTTAAACTAACAGGACGGAAGGAGTCAAGAGACAGTAACGTTTTGCCAGGTTTTAGAAATGGCACAACGATAGAGATCGTCCAACTCATAGGTACATGTGCTTCTTCCCACATCTTGTTGAAGATGTGTGGGAGAGTGGAAGTGCCTGTTGGGCCAAGGTTTTTCAATGTACAATAAGAGATGTTGTCAGGACCAGTCGCTGTTCTTTGACGTGTCTGCGAGAGAGCGTGGTGCAGTTCTTTTAGAGAGAACAGAATATCGAACTGGTTATGAGGTAAATTGCAAGCATTTTCGATCTGTTGCTGCACCGAAAAGTTTGATTGATCTTGAATTGATACAGGATTTGCGAAATTTGCTAGTGTTGCGCAGAACGTGTTTGCAATTTCGCGCTCAGATATGCCAAGAGCTGTAGCAAGACATTTGAAGGAACTACGTTGTGACATCGGATGGCCAAGGGCGTTTATTAATCTCCAAATTTTCGGCAAGGTTGCGAAGGGGATAAGTGACGTACAGTACTCACGCCACCGTTGCTCTCCCACTTTTTGCATGTCCCGGTTCGATTTTCTGCGTGCAGCTTGACTTTCTTGATAGTCTTCAAGCCGTTCGGAACGACGAAACCGACGCTCTGGTCTCCGTCTAACGGCTCGGAGTCGTTCATAGTCTGCGCCGACCCTCTTTTGTCCCTCCGGAACAGTTGTGTATCGCGTAGCCCTGGAGTAATTACTTAGTACCGATGATATGAACGTGTCCAAGTCATTTACTTGGTTCAGTACCGCAGAATTATATTGCTGAAATAGTTGCCAATTAGTAAGTTTAGCTACTATGGAAGATCTTGCCGGGTGCAAAAGGGGAAGCGCTATGAGAATTGGGTAGTCGTCACTATCCCGTGTCTCATAATCTGTACATCATCTAATACCGCGCGTAAGGTCAGGGGAGGCTATAGTAAGATCAAGACAACTACCGTAATTGTGGCCTCTTAAAAAGGTAATCAATCCATCATTCAGCACAACAATATCGCATGAGTCTATACCCTTTTCTAAAGACCTGCCTTTAGAATCAGTGTGGCTACGGCACCAGGTAACGTTATGAGCATTGATGTCCCCGCAGAATAGGACTGGTCCTTGAATCCTTCGAAATAAATGCATGAAATTTGACTCAGTAATGCGCGATGCTGGTTCCATGTAAAGGCAAACAATAGTCACTAGCAGCTTTTTAAACTGAACTTTACAGGCAACGAACTCAGGCACATCAGAGTCCGAGGAGAAGAGTAGAGAGGAATGTGGATCGTGTCTGACGCATAGCATAGTTAGGGTTCGGCTAGGGTTCGGAGTTCGTGAAGATGAGGATATTACGTAGTTCGAAAGACGGAAATTACGGTCTACACCGGCTTCGTTAAGACACACAATGGGTAACCTGTATTGCGAAACAACGTCGCCATTGTCCATCTCGTGGCACCGTGACAATACATACATACATACATACATACATACATACATACATACATACATACATACATACATACATACATACATACATACATACATACATACATACATACATACATACATACATACATACATACATACATACATACATACATACATACATACATACACTGCCTACCCTTCTGTGAAAGGATGGAAATTATTCTGAGATATAGATGGTGCTGAGGAATTGGTCATTTGGAACCGATGCATGAGCCGCCAAAGAACTGTTAGGCAGAGGTCCTGATGAGCCTCGCCCCGCAGAACGGGGAGCGCAGCCAGTCCAGAATGATAATTTTCACCCTCAACTGTCCTACACACCTCTACTATGCGCCCGGTGTGCGAACAAGGTGGAGCTTCCAGAGAATTTTAATCACCGATTGTGAACCTGCAACACTCACAATAGAGCAAATAATTTAGGAATTGAAACATAATGTAACTTTATGATTGATAGTTGGGCGTGTTGGTTAAGTATCATCTAAAGTGAAGGCGCGACAACGACGGTGGACGAAGGAACACACACACGCACAGGGCACCACTTCCAACAATGTTTAATCAGGAAAAACGCCACTATTTTATTCAGAGAGTGCAATCACAGATTCTCAGTCCGTATTCGCGCTCAGGTAAAGCAGTTGTTTGCGTGATAGAAATATTAAATGCTACACTTACGCACTTATCACCTGCCTCAATGATCCCTTTGTCCTCGATTATTAACCGAACAGATTTGTCATGGTTTCTGGCAACCATAGCGCAGGCGTGGAAGTCTGGCTCACATTTACAATTTCTACAATGAATTGCTAGGTGGCCCTCGCTCCCAATGTCGACTTTGTTATTATGTTGCCTCAGCCTCTCATTCAGGCACTGCTCTGTTTGCCCCACGTACTTTCTACCACAATCTAAAGGAATAATATAGACGACTCCTGCCTGACAATCTACGTATTTGTTATCGTGTTTTCTGCAACACGCCGGTGCCTCGCGGAAAAAAGGGTTGGTCATTCTGCAGAGCTTAGAGAGATTCCACGGGGCAAAAAACAAGACATTTACGTCAGCTCGCTTGGCAATCTTCTTCAAATTCTGCGACATGCGGTGTATGTAGGGTATGACATCTACCTTTTCTTTTTCGCGAGGTGGCTCCTGGTTTAATTGTCGAGTTCAGAACTTCTTCAGGATTGTTTCCACTACGGAAACTAGAACAGGTTACCGGTAGCCTGACAGTTCCAGCCGGTCAATCGGCTTAAGAAAATTCGCCGCAGCTTGATGTGGACAGCACTTCTTAAAAACATTCAGCAGGAACATGTTAGCAATGCTGCATTTAATAGCTTAGAGTGAGGGGAACTAAAAGGTAGCAGACGGTTACTAGCCCGAGGTTCATACTGCCAACAGAGGTGGTTATTTCCTAAAAAAAATCTAAGATCTAAATATCTGATGGAGGAATCTACCGAAAGTTTGTGGGTCCCTTCACTGGGCACTCTGTGTGTGTATTCCTTCTTCGTGCACCATCGTTGTCGCGCCTTCACTTCAGATCATAATGTGACAGTTCTGTTAAGAACCAAAAACTCCTGATTCCAAAGCAACTTCTGTTGCCGTTTACCACACACAAATATACAAACGCACGCACATACATACATGCATACATACATACATACGTACGTACGTACATACATACATACATACATACATACATACATACATACATACATGCATACCAATTATACGACACATGTCTGCGTAACTATGAGATTAGGTTTAGCAGAGGTGCATTGAACACATACCTGTAATATATACCCGGTCCTACGCACAAATGCAGTTCCGTTGCCTTTCCACGAATATATGCTGCAAGAGCACTATCTACAAAACTATATATGACGAAGATAATGGATTGTTTTTTGTACATGGGGTTTTCTAAATCTTTGTACTCTCGAACACTACATCTATGTCATGAGCACAGTGGACAATGTTTTGTTCATAGTAACGTTGAATGTCACTGCCGCAGTACCGAGACACGTATGAAACCACAAGGGACCCCAAGCGGGTCTTTTCGGTCACGGAACATAAATTTCTTCCGTATACGCTTATGCGATCTGGCCGCATGCGGTGTTGTGGCGCATAGATGAAACTAAGAAGAGGTACGATTTTTTGCGTACGTTACTAACCCAACTTCCCGTGAAAGCACCACGTTCTAGGGCAAAACGAGTGTTTTTTAGGGAGCTTACTTCACATAAAACTTGTTAAGTAATCGAAACAGCAGCACAAGAAATTTGAATTAGACGTCTTGATCCTTCGTTCTATTTATATCGCACTTAGCATCAATAATATCATAAAACATGAAATAAATAATGGGTTTGCGATCTTAAACCCACTCATGGGCTATCAGAAAGTTAGCTGTGACTCACAGCATGAGTTTTTTTTTAATACGACCAAATACCATTCCATAAGAGTATTTAATTCCGATCCCACTGGACTGCAGTCACCACAGTCGAGAAAGAAACAAGCGTTCTCGCTGAAGCGAAGTGCCAGCGGCACTTAGCTTCAGCGAGACAGTGCTACAAGGCACTAAAATGATTATTTTACGTAACACAAAGCTATGCGCATTATTTTATTTGTGTTGTCCAAGGAATAATATATAGTTATAAAAGAGATGAAATAATAAATGAACAACCCATTGCTACGCTTTAAGAAGCAAAAATAGAAGATATGATATTTTATAAGAACTAGAAAAACCAAAACCGAACTGAAATCTTCAGTTTTGTCTTTCTGTCATCTGGTGGAAGAGCGTCGAACTAAGTCCGACGTGATGTTTAAAAATATCACGCAGCACGGTATGGAACCGCTGCCAGCATGATGTATAATTAAATATGTGCGAGCGATTAAACCACTAGGCAATGGCTATGCAAAGGGTTTTAAAAACACCACGTGAATTCGCACAACTATGTTTCAAATGTCGCTTTTGGGAATAGTGTTACGTCATTTGTAGAGAGTGGACATAGACATCAGTCGAAAGCTAAGTCCTCAGTCTACATAGATTTTAGTGGCTATCCCGATAGCAACCGTAATTTTATCACAGCGACTGCTTCAATCTAGAAAATTGAGAACAATATTCTAACTTTCAGCAGCATAATGACTGCAGTTGTCTGATGTTAATTGTGTTCTAGAACATATCTCTAACCTGCTTTCTACAATAATCGACCTGCACATTTATTTACTCGCGAAAAACCCGCTCGTTCCATTGAAAACGCGCTAGCTTTTACTAGTAGAACAGAAGTAGTAGAACTTGGTCGTGTGCGATAGGGTCTCATTGAGTTCAACACTTTTCTTCAAGCCGTTCCCAAAATTCTGGCCATTGGGGAATGTCTCCTCTAAAAGTCGAAATGCTTAGCTTCGGCAATCATAATCTCGACTGCAACGTGGCCGTGTTAGTTGCCGCCGGGTAAGGTTGCGTAGAAATTGGGTTAAGGCTCGCATTCATACCAATCCAAAGGGGCCATCTGACGCAATTCCGCCAGCATGCTTTTGAACTGATTGTCATAATCTGCTGCAGTGCTATATTGCGCTTCAAGCTCGTTGTCGGGAGCGTGCCCTTCAATAGCGGCATTAAGATTTGAAATTTCGAGATTTCAGTAGCTCAGGCACTCGACAATACGTGATTGTCGATGTCGGCGTTCCAGTTTCTTGAGCAGCACTCGAGCCTCCTGCAGCCACCTCGTGTGCTAGGCACGCCAAGCTGTCCTCTTGTTCTTCAGGCGGTACATGAGTGAAACTCTTCAGCTGTGAGCAGACAGCCGTTCGGTTTCTACGGCGATGCTCAGGATTGTTCGTCGGTGTCTCGATCCTCTCAACCCGCAACATGAAGCGGTCGAACATGAAGCGGTCGAACAAACAAAGTGTTCTGCACAGGCTATTAAGCCCCTAAAATACAAAAAAAACTGAGCCGACGTAAGAACTCAGACACCGACACTTTTTTCTTTACCGTTCTCAACGTCTTCTTTTCTTTCTCGCATTTCTAGCCAGCGCACAACTATTCTTCCTTTTCACAAGAATAGAAAAGTTCTAGCATTCTGGTAATGTGCAATTTTTTTTATTTTGTGACTGTAAAATTTGTGCAATTATTAGCTTTCGTCACTAACTTAACACAACCGCAGTAAATTGTGCACACGTAACCAAAAAACATGTTTCGTTCCCCACTTTCGGATCAGTTACAAACTTCAGTCACAACAACATAATATTCCTTTTATTTTGATTGAGTATAACCACACAATAGTCTTCTCAAGGGAAGAACCGGTCCATTATATTGTAAGTTTGAAAACGCAACGTGTCTCTTTCTTGCTTTCGTTGGAATTTAAGTGAGACGCGTTTCCTTTATATGTTACCGTTTACTAAATATGTACAATATCTTCTTTGTTCTTTCTGCATGTCTATCGTGTACTTAGCCATGTATAAGAGGAGGCCCTTTGTGTTTTATGATATCAATGTTTTCTTGCGTTAATCTTTACATTTTTGCTATAGGCTTTTCATTGGGCATGTGCCGTTGTGTGTTACCTGAGTTTTCTTGGCCTTGTCAAGCTGCTAAAAAGCGATTTTTAGTCAATAAACCCTCACCTCAAAGGAAAATACAAATAAATTGAATATGAGTGGGTGAATCTCAGAGGGAATACATAAACAAAATCAATTTCGTTCATAAAAATGTTCCACTTGGTGGTCTGTGAACTGTCCGTCGGAGTTGCTTTCATGGTGAAAGGACCCAACAGCGGCGTTTACATTGAGCCAGTCATATTGCCAATTACTGAAGCATTCATAATCAGCAACAACAATTAGCAAAAAAGCTTTAAATACCGCATGTTGCTTGTATGGTTGTTAGATCCATAGGAATTGATCAGATTTAATGTTCACTGGTTGGCAGGTATGTTAAAACAGACAAAACTACGTAGTAACGTGTTGCAGTGTCGATATTTAGAGGAAAATATAACTACTGATATCAACATGCTTTATGCTAATGAGCCACTTTTTAGATAAGACACCCGTGCAACCACGCTGTAAGCAGCAGCTGCCGGAGGATAACGCCCTCCTCTCACTCGCCGGCCCCCCCAACCGCCCCTCCCATGCCTCGCGCGCTAAAGCAGATGGCTAAATACCACCCTGCCTTGGTCCTTCGCACGCGCGAGATTGAACTGGGGTCTTCAGCTGAACCTCGCGAGCTTCGATTCGCACATATAGGGAACGGCAGCCGGTGACGATGCTACCGTGCTTGGATTCAATACAGATCCCCATGGCCACGGCGACAGCAGAAATACGCTTGGGGAATCCATACAAATGCTATCGAAATAACAAGAGGAAACAAAAAATAAGCAATTTTAGACACAGCCCTCACGCGCGAGTGTCTTTTTATATTTTATTTCCAGTTTCTTCTCTACTTATTAAAGTACGTGCCCGCTGCCAGTTTCTGTAATTTTACACAATCCCCTTCATCGATGCGGTCACAACCTTGTTTTTCCAAAGCCCTGCTGCCTATTGTGTCTTCATGGAGTTCGCCTGAAAGAAGAAGAGTGGTCTCGTCGTGGACAATTCGCTTTATGCACTCGGAAACGCTGCACATGGGCTTACTATTGTAGTTCGTGCGAAAACGGTAAACAACAGCCTGTGCCTGCACGGCAGGTGTTGGGACAGGCCGGACTAGCCACCTGAGAACGTGGCCATACTGCGTAGTAATCGACTCATCCTCCTCGAGTCGTTTCTTTCCTTGATTGTTGCGTGACACTACCACTGACGGCCATTTCGAATACTTGCGAATGCGAGAGTAAATGCGCACAACGTGTTCAGTGTGGTTTTACAGACAAATCGTGGTGGTATGAATACAACGAAAGAGTTCTGAGATTTGCAGGTCTTTTTCCATCTACGCCATTCTAAGCAATGCCTCCGATTTAAAATATACGGGTATCATGTTCGGCAGGCGAACTTCTCTGGAGGGCAATTTCTATGGTGACGTTATATGCTGGATAGTTATTTTGGACTCCAACGTTTAAGTTTTGTCTGCCCTCACAGGAGATTGAAAGTTTTATTGCAATATGGTAAACGTCGGTGGATGGTGCCAGGTATATAGATATTTTTCTATTATACCTACGCACGTATAGAAAGTTATGTCTACAGTACCATAATACCACCAACTAGTCACTTTCATTGCACTCATTTATTCGCTTTGAATGAACAGTGTTTATTAACTGTGCAAGTAGGCCTTCTAAACGTGGCTCGGACACTGGCAATTTTTGCAGGCCTATTTGGTTTGTGGCAGTTCGCTTGTATTTATTTATTTATTTATTTTATTTCAGCATCAGACGAAAACAGAGCCTAATGCAGGAACAGAAGCTAAAGGCTGATGGAGGCTGAGGAGGCCTCTGACCCTAAACAGTCTACCGCGGTTACAGATACAACACAAATCTTAGAAACAAAGGAAATAAAGTAAAAAAACGCAGCTTTTGACACCTGTACACAAACGTATTGTATATACTGTTGCACACAAATGACACATAACAAATCATACATAACAGGACGCTAAGCAATTTACTTGAATAAATAAGCACAAACAGTTGTTGTACAAAAACATACAAATAAATTATAATTGTCAGTGCAACTGAATAATGTTGCTTGAAACGACACAAAAGTAAGATAAGAGCAATTTCTAGAGTCATTTTGTGTTATATAGAGTTTTATGTATCCTTCGTGAGAAGACAGTGAAATATGAAAAACACTTCAATTTTGGCTATAGTCAAATTGGCAAGATAAAAATAGCTCCCTAAGTTGGCTTTTAAATGCTTTTAATTTGCATTCAAAGTTTAGCTTACCTTCAAATTTGTTTAAGATCGCAGGTATTTGATACGCCATTGTTTGCCTTCCATAATTTGTTCGGATTTTTGGTGTTCGGGGTTTTCGGTGCCTCAAAAGGTATTCAGCGTTTTCAGAGTCCATTATTCCGTATAGTTTCTTCGGATGGATTACTTGCAGCGCTTTTAAATAATATAACTGGTCCGCCTTTAGGATGCGTGTTTCTTAAACAGAGGAGCGGTTCTTAAGTCCTGTGCATTACCACAATAAGATTCAAAACAGCGCAGAATTTTCTTCTGCAAAGTAATAAAGTTTAGCATAATTGTATTGCGTAGTAGTGGCCCAAACCATTAAGCCATAGGTTAACTTGGAATAAAAAAAAGTGAATAATAAATGTTCTTTTTTAGCCAGAGCGGTATGAGCGCAGATATCCTGTACAGACATCCAACTGTGCGGGCAAGATCTACACATAGGTTTCTAAGGTGCACTGACCAGCTCAAGTCTTCCTGAAACCAGACCCCGAGAAATTTTTGTGTCTGAACTTGTTTTATAAGGGTGTTTTCAAATTTCACGTTTAGTTTGTGGTGTAGAGGTTTGTTGGCAAGACGAAATATGACATATGTTGTTTTTGAGGCATTTAATCTTAACTTGTTTCTGCTTAACCAGTTTGAAAGATGCACAAGGTAGTCATTTACAGAGGATTCAAGTGTCAGTAGGTTATGAGAAGAGAAAAAGACATTGGTATCATCAGCATACATTATTGTTTCAGCAGAACTATCAATTTTGACAATGTCATTGATATAGACAAGAAATAGTATTGGGCAGTATTGATCCTTGTGGTACTCCTTGTTTTAGCTTCGCGAATGTTGATACCGCATCATTAATTTTCACCAACTGATAGCGATCATTCAGATAACCATCTAGAAGATCTAGTACAATACCTCGGACACCGTATCTTGATGATTCGTTAAGTAATAAATTGAACTGTATGGAATCAAAAGCTTTCTGAATGTCTAAAAAAAATTAAATTATGGGGTTTTACGTGCCAAAACCACTTTCTGATTATGACGCACGCCGTAGTGGAGGACTCCGGAAATTTCGACCACCTGGGGTCCTTTAACGTACACCTAAATCTAAGCACACGGGTGTTCTCGCATTTCGCCCCCATCGAAATGCGGCCGCCGTGGCCGGGATTCGATCCCGCGACCTCGTGCTCAGCAGCCCAAGGCCATAGCCACTGAGCAACCACGGCGGGTCGAATGTCTAAGAACAAACCTAGTGCATATTTTCTACATTCCATGTTTTCAATTATCCTGTCTTTGATGTGTACAAGAGCGTGTTCTGTCGACCGATGCTTGCGAAAGCCATATTGGCATTGAGTTATCACCTGATACTTTTCTAAAAATGAAACAACCTCTCATGAATGACGCATTCAAATATTTTAGATATTGTAGGAAGTACTGAAATAGGTCGGTAGTTAGATAAATTGATTGTATCACCTCCTTTGAAAAATGCGGTTAATTAATTATGGGGTTTTACGTGCCAAAACCACTTTCTGATTATGAGGCACGCCGTAGTAGAGGGCTACGGAAATTTCGACCACCTGGGGTTCTTTAACGTGCGCCCAAATCTTAGTACACGGGTGTTTTCACATTCCGCCCCCATCGAAATGCGGCCGCCGGGGCCGGGATTCGATCCCGCGACCTCGTGCTCAGCAGCCTAACACCATAGCCACTGAGCAACCACGGCGGGTTGAAAATTGCGGTGACTTTGGGGATGTTTAATAGCTTAGGAAATACGCCTGTTGTTAGAGTGAGGTTAATTATGTAGCTAAGAACTTCACATATTAAAGGCGATATTAATTTTATTTCATTTGGATGCGTTCATCCACCCCTGGAGATGTATTATCTTGTAGCTTGCCAATTATACTTGAAATTTCACTAGGATCAGTAGGTTTCAGGAAAAGAGAGTGATTCAATATGGTGTTTAGTGGCATACTGTCGTCGCGGACAGTTTCGCTCATGGTATTGTAGGAGCCAGCATCCACAAAATGTGTGTTCATCGTATTAGCTAGTCGTTCACCGATGAGTGTTTTACCATCAACTACGAGCTGCGTAATCCTATCCCTAGCTTTTGTTCTTGAAGTGAGCGAGTTTACAACCTCCCATATTCGTCGCTGATTATTATATATGCTCTCAAAAAGATTCTGATAGTAGTACTGTTTTGCTTTTCTTAACTCAGTCGTTAAACCATTCCGATACTTCTTAAACTCTGCGAATGTATTTGGTTCCCGTGAACGGATAAAATCATGGAATAACTTATTTTTTATTTTCATACGGTGATAAAGCTCTGAATTATTCCAAGGTTTCTTGTGTTTTCTTCTATTACGACCGGTCGGCTGTAATACAGGAAATGCGGCATTGTATGAAGCGTGTAGTAAAGAAAAGCACTTGTCGTAAGCGCTGTCAGCATTTTCGTCATTCTAAACCTCACTCCAGTCGATCAGACTGACCAAGTGGAAAAATTCTTTTTGTCTTGGAACGTTTATGGCTCGTCTACCTTCTCTGTTAATATAGGGCTTGTCATAGTGCTTAGTAATTGAAAAAAAGCCAAAAAACTGGCAGATGATCACTAAGAGCATATGAAAATATTCCGCTGGAGATGTCTCGTGGATTGAAGTTTGTTATGCAAACATCCAAAACAGTGGCAGTTTTTTTTGTAAGTCTTGTAGGTTTAGTTCTATGGTTTGCGAAGCCATACGTAGATAACAGTGTGTCAAACTTTTCTACGTAAGCATCATTGGAACTTAAGTCGAAATTGATGTCCCCCATAATAATGCAAGATGCGCTTGAAAAGACAGGGGAAGCCAGCAGTAAGCCCACAAACTCTACGAAACGGCCTTTGTGCCCTACCGGAGGGCGGTAAAGAGCGACCACCACTATTTTGTCGATACGCAAGCACAAACATTCAAAATCGGCATTCATTACCGAGAAATCATTAAACAGTTCATAAGAAAAGATATTCTTAAAGTAGATAGCCAGCCCTCCACCCTTTTTTTTTGGCTACGACAAAGATATTCAGACCGATAACCTGGAAAGTTTGGTTTTGTGTCATTATCTGAAAGCCATGTTTCAGTAAAGGTTACAATATCGAAGTCAACTGATAACGAATGCAAAAAAAATAGAAATGTCGTCTGCCTTTGGTCGAATGCTTCTACAGTTTGCATGTAATGCGGAAAAAAACTTTCCACAAGAAAACTCACGATTAAAAGCGTCAACTGTGTAGTATCTGCTGTTCTCCTCTGGGTTCATCATCATGAACAGGAAAGACAATTAAATCACATTCAATTTAGTCTTCAACAATTGATTTTATCTAAGTCTCCTTCATGAGCAATGTGAATTATGTCGGAGTCTTTATCTTTACGTACAAGCACCTTGCCTCCAGTCGTCCAGGCAAATTTCCATTTGGCAGCCTTTTTCCTTTTAATCGCATCTGAAAGTAGTGCCTTGTTTTTTGGAGTCAAGTGTTCGTTCACAAAAACCGGGGTTGTTCCTTCAAGACCAAGCATAGAGCTGTCTATCTTCCTTTTTCTACACTTTGATAACAGCTCATTCCGCTGATTTCGTTTGACAAAGCGAACAACTATGTTCTTGACATCAGCATTCAATGTACGCACATAGTGACACATGTCAATGCCAACCATGGAGTCAATGGTTACCAAGAAGCACGTGTGAAGAAGAAGCACGTGTGAAAGAACATGCGGTTTTCTACATTAATAGCTTTTTAATATTACATGGTTTCACCAAATTAAACAACTGAAATTAAGCACTTAAGGTAGCTAAAATGATCGATGGAGGTTTTTAGTTTAGATTGGGTGTCAAAAAACATGAAATCATATTTTGTCTAGCAATAGGGCATTCGGTTCAAGTAGTTTTTTTAGAAAATGCAAAATCCCAGTAAAACATTGGGGCTCCCATCCTGGCCGTTGCGGTTGGTTTACAATACTGCCACGGCCTCTGGCATGAGTTCAAAACGGCTAGATCGAGAAATATTACATCGCCCAGAACTGCCCCACGGTGTCTTATGGCAGGCACAGTAGAGGTAGCCCGCAACAGTACGCTGTAATTTTCTCTGTGCGGATGCAAATTGATGCACGATGTACGTTTCGGTAAGAGTGATTCGTCGATGCAAATATTAAAAAATAATAATAAAACGCACAAAACGACCTGCATCATCTCTGACAATAAGAACATATTGTTGGCCATCTTACAATATCTTATCCAGCTATTTTCAGTCCGCACGACTCAAGAAGCTAGTACTGAAAACCTTAAAAAGCGCATATAAACAGATGGGTGGCTGTCTGTGTGCATGCAGCTATAGGTCTTTGTCCAGTTCGCTCTTCTTGGTCGTCCATTTTAAATACGAAGTCAGCTAAACAGCCACTCTGTTGACTCTCTTCAAGTGCAGTGGTTTCTAAGAATATTTTATGGACAGAATGTCCTACGAGCTCCTGAAACCACATGAAGGAGTATGTTTGGGTCGCACCCTGGATTTTCCACCACCTTAGGACTTAGAGCGCCAGAGGGATTCAAGGAATTCTCCTCGCATGGGACGAACACTGTGCCGGTTCCCATGGTGATTACGGACCCAATTAGTATTAGCAGTCCACCTCGAGGGATAACAGGGTGAAAACGTTGCTGCAGCCACTTCTTACTACACATTTCCCCTTCATTTTTTCGCTACATAAAACTTGGGTAATTGCTTTTTTTTGCTACATTATCGATTATGATTGGCCGTGATAGTTGTACTGCAATTTAGAAAATATTGTTCGTTTTATTGTGAGAAATTGTGTGCTCATCGTCTTCATTATCATCAGCCTGGTTACGCCCACTGCACGGCAAAGCCTCTCCCATTCTTCTCCAACTACCCCGGTTATGTACTAACTGTGGCCATGTTGTCCCTGCAAACTTCTTAATGTCGTCCGCACACCTAACTTTCTGCCGCCCCCTGCTGCGCTTTCCTTCCCTTGGAATCCAGTCCGTAACCCTTAATGACCATCGGTTATCTTTCCTCCTCATTAGATGTCCTGCCCATGCCCATTTCTTTTTCATGATTTCAACTAAGATGTCATTACTCGCGTTTGTTCCCTCACCCAATCAGCTGTTTTCTTATCCCTTAACGTTACCCCTATCATTCTTCTTTCCATAGCTCGTTGCGTCGTCCTCAATTTAAGCAGAACCCTTTTCGTAAGCCTCCAGGTTTCTGCCCCATACGTGAGTAATGGTAAGACACAGCTGTTATATAATTTTCTCTTGAGGGATAGTGGCAACCTGCTGTTCATGATTTGAGAGCGCCTGCCAAACGCACCCCAGCCCATTCTTATTCTTCTGATTATTTCAGTCTTATGATCCGGATCAGTGGTCACTACGTGCCCTAAGTAGATGTATTCCCTTACCACTTCCAGTGTCTCGCTACCTATCGTAAACTGCTGTTCTCTTCCGAGACTGTTACACATTACTTTAAATTTCTGCAGAAACATTTTAGACCCACCCTTCTACTTTGCCTCTCCAGGTCAGTAAGCATGCATTGTAATTGGTCCCCTGAGTTACTAAGCAAGGCAATATCATCAGTGAATCGCAAGTTACTAAGGTATTCTCCATTAACTCTTATCCCCAATGCTTCCCACCCCAGGTCTCTGAATGCCTCCTGTAAACACGCTGTGAATTGAATAGCATTGGAGAGATTATATTCCCCTGCCTGACGCATTTCTATAGTGGGATCTTGTTGCTTTCTTTATGGAGGACTACGGTGGCTGTGGAGCCGCTATAGATATCTTTCAGTAATTTTACATACGGCTCGTCTACACCCTGATTCCGTAATGCCTCCATGACGGCTGAGGTTTCGACTGAATCAAACGCTTTCTCGTAATCGATGAACGCTACATATAAGGGTTGGTTATAGTCCCCACATTTCTCTATAACCTGATAGATTGTGTGAATATGGTCTGTTGTTGAGTAGCCTTTACGGAATTCTGTCTGCTCCTTTGGTTGACAGAAGTCTAAGGGGTTCCTGGTTCTATTTGCGATTACCTTAGTAAATACTTTGTATGCAACGGACAGTAAGCGGATCGGTCTATAATTTTTCTAATCTTTGGCGTCCCATTTCTTATGAATTATGATTATGTTAGCGTTCTTCCAGGATTCCGGTGCGCTCGAGGTCATGAGGCATTGTGTATATAGGGTGGCCAGTTTTTCTATATTAATGTGCTCACTATCCTTCAACAAATCTTCTGTTACCTGATCTACCAGCTGCCTTCCCCCTTTGCATAGCTCCCAAGACGTTCTTTACTTCTTCCGGCGTTACTTGCGGGATTTCAAATTTCTCTAGACTATTCTCTCTCACATTATCGTCGTGGGTGCTACTGGTACTGTATAAATCTTTATAGAACCCCTCAGCCACTTGAACTATCTCGTCCATATTAGTAACGATATTGCCGGCTTTGTGTCCTAAGGCATACATCTGATTCTTGCCTATTCCTAGTTTCTTCTTCACTGCTTTTAGGCTTCCTACGGTGCTGAGAGCTCGTTCAATTCTATCCATATTATAGCTCCTTATGTCAGCTGTCTTACGCTTGTTGATTAACTTGGAACGTTCTGCCAGTTCTATTCTAGCTGTAGGGTTAGAGGCTTTCATACATTGGCGTTTCTTGATCAGATCTTTCGTCTCCTGCGATAACTTACTGGTATCCTGTCTAACGGAGTTACCACCGACTTCTATTGCGCACTTCTTAATGATGCCCATAAGATTGTCGTTCATTGCTTCAACACTAAGGTCCTCTTCCTGAGTTAAAGCCGAATACCTGTTCTGTAGCTTGATCCAGAATTTCTCTAGTTTGTTCCTCTTACCGCTAACTCACTGATTGGATTCTTATGCACCAGTTTCTTCCCTTCCCTCCTCAAGTCTAGGCTAATTCGAGTTTCGACCATCCTATGGTCACGGCAGCGCACCTTGCCGAGAACGTGCACATCTTGTATGATGCCAGGTTTAGTGCATTGCGATAGTTGTACTGCAACTGAGAAAATATTGTTCGTTTTATTGTGAGAAATTGTATGCCCATCGTATCTTTATCATAACATTGCGGTCAAGGCGCTATGCCTAATTTGATTATAAAATCTTAGCGTATATATTATTCTATGTTTGGTGAACATGCAGTTACATTGCGGATAATTTACCTTTCAGGGCGAATAAGTTTAACAAGTGGAGGTCTATTTTATGTGATATAGTTTTATTGAGGTTTCGATACATGACATGAAGATCATGTGTTGAGCTTGCAGAAAATTGCTCTAAATCGCGGGCCTGTAATATCATTATGAGCGAATGGTTCAGTTATCGCAAAACCCTCGTTGGGTTCATTTCTGAGAAAAAGAATTGTTTTCAGGCTTCAAAGACCATTACGTAATTTCCGCATACAAGCTCTCTGTGGGAGACGCTCAGAACACCCCAAATGCCAACCGCACATGAGCCATACTGAGACCTCAAGAACATATTTCGTAGCACAACAGCACAGGATGGTGTATGCGTACCAGCCACCGTTTGCCGGAACCACAATGTCAATAAGACAAGGGATTTCATACATTTCTCCAATTTTTACATTCGTTCTTGCGTACGAACTGCGTGCTTTCAATGTAAGCCCGCCTATAAAATAGGACAAAGCAATTTGTATTCATTTTCTTCAGAGATGCTTTGTTTTAATATATCCTGGTTTATTCTGCTATGAGACCTTCGTGGAGTGCTTCGGCGTTTTTCTGTTGTCTTCTATGTTTAGGCTCCTTTTCTGCATCTGTGTCCAGAGTCAAACTTGGCACCTTTTCATCAATTCAATATTTTTAGGGAGAGTTTTCTTCGTTAAAATCGTGGGCTCCTTACCTCACCATTTCTCCCTACCGCCATTATCTATATATCAGAGCTGGGAGCAAAGAGTGGCAGGGCTGCTATTCACTCTTTCTTTATTGCATCGGTTCGACACATTTTCTGCCTCTCCCTACCTGCTCTCTACCATTCTAGATGCCTCCTCTCTCGACTGTTGCACGTTAGTAAAAAGGTAAGCACTGCAGTTTCTGCAATTCTTTTACGGGGGTCACGTATAATCGCAGTGGTCAGGACCGTATTACGGTGACCCCCGTGGAGCTACAGCTTGCACTGTTGCACACTATGCGTAGGTATAAACGAGTTTTTCGCCTCTGCCTTCCTCTCCACTACGCTCCTAACATGTGTATTCGAGCTATGAAACACCTCGCGATGGGGCCTGCAAGACATCGACAACAGTAGATGCAGCAGTCGAAAAGTCGAAAGAAAAGGCAAATAAAGCTTCGCTTCACAAAGCTAAGTTTAAAAATTCAAGACTTTCCTTCCCACGTGAGATCTGTAAGAAGTCTTTAGAGCGCTACATTGGCCAGTAGATCTATATAGAACAAACGTCTGCCCTATAATACCGCATTTTTATGGCTCATAATGCGCGTTGTCACCGCAGAACTTATGCTCTGCACATGTCGCGCCTCAAGCCATCATTTGTCGCTTAGAGAACTTGTTTCTTGCGACCAGGTTGGTCGCTTTATGAAAGAGGAAAACGTGTGAGCGATTTTGGTGTACGTCAGTGTTTTTATTTTACTATAGTTATCATCACCGATCATCTTGGACCTGTTTAGAGGCACTATCTGGGGCCGGACCTGATAAGTGCGTTAGACTTCTTCCGTCTCTCAGTAGGACCAACTAGAGTAGTAAGCTTGCTATATAATTGACAGTTCTCTATGTCTGTGGCGAAAGAGAAACGTTTGGCTTCTGTCTTTTCCAGAAGCGCCTTTAATTTTGCATAGGTTTTAGAAGGCTTGTGATACGTTGTTTACTTTTTTAAGTTTACAGATTGAAAAATCAACCACAATGCTATTGACGCTCTGTACTGCGCTCCTGCGGGCAGCGCAATGTTTTACCACATGGTGCTGCTTCGATTGCTTGTCTCAGTAGGCCTCCCTTTACTGTGGTTACGGTGACAGCGCATGAAGCCATTGTAGCACGGCAAGGCACAGATTGAATGAATATTTCATGTTTAATGGCGCAAGGGCCAGATGTGGCCAAAGAGCGCCATGCTAATGATTAATGAGTTCGCAGTGCCTGATGGGTACTATGATCTTAATGTGCCGTGGCTGTAAAGGGGCCTAAAAGAGTTGATGCAAATTCCATAAAATGTACGAGTAATAATATTATGGGAATGACTATTGGCGTGTACTATGAACATTAAAATGTATTGAGAAAGAATGATGCACTATACAAATTGTGTGATTGTCTAGATGTATAATATTGTCTAGAGTACTACTGCCTCACCACAGATTACTGCCTCAGGCACAGATTAACGGCTGAATGACACAAAACCTCGGCGAATGCTTTAAATGACTTCTAAATCTCGTATGCCTATCATACCAGCTCACTTCGGTTTCGCAAAATGTTGTCAGCTTCACCGTACAGTGCACCAAATAGTGATGCATACTTTCCCCCTGTAATTCTATATTTTATAGGCACAGCATATCATGTTTTATGTTCAGCATATTTCTCAATCTCATATTACGAGAGGTATTTTCTACCTATTGATTTTGAGTTTACGGGAAACGTTTTTAATAGCTGGTAGAAAAGTGTATTATCGACCACCACTTGCTTACGCGGCAGCCTAATCGGGAAACACGTTCAGCTCCAAACATTATATGCACTCGGGGTTGTGCTCAGTGCTCAGCATCTGCACTAATAAGGGCACCAATTTCTATTGTGTGAGAGTGCGTTTCAATGAATTTGGCTCATTAGGGTGGACGTGAGTGGATATGTAAAAAAAATGTTTCGCGATGCAGTCACGCATTAGATGGCGGGAAATGATGCGTAATAATCTTCATTCTATGTTTTGTTGTGATTATTTGAGTTAAGAATCTCAGGTGCAGCAAACAAGCCATATTTATTTGACATTGTCCCCGTGTTGAATTTTGCCACGTAGTATTCAGTGATGTAATTTTAGTATTCAAAGATTCATTGCACCTTTTGCTACGTTAGTGGTGTGACAGCTGTTTCGGTCAGTTACTCTGCCGCTGTTGTGGCCTTAGACGGATTGGTGTTTGCGAAATGCATGATGGAGGCTGTGAGCAAACGCTTATCTAGGCAGAGCAATTGCCGTTTTGTTAAACGAGTCTGTTTTTTGCAGAACCACTAGGATTTTCTAAATTGGTTTCAGTTGCTTTCATATAGCTTTCGGTTGTTCGTTTATAGGGAAGCTGTTATCCTCTAATTGGTCTGGATACGTCATGGACTGCCCTTAGTTGGTCCTCAAACAATGGGTTTTGAATCCTCTTCTCCCACTGTGTCCATTCTTCAACGAGGTTGGGGAGAGTCGCGGGACACCCCGCCAGCATATGTCTGATTTCAATGATGCCATTACAATCGTTGCAGTCCATCCTAATCTCCCTCTCTGGATATATTTTATTAATTCTGTACGGTGTGGGATATGTACCTGTTTGCAATAAGCGCAGTGAAATGGCCTGAGCCCTGTTCAGTTTTGAATGTGGCAATAGGAATTGCCTGCGTCCTAAATAGTAGTGTTTGGTAATGTCATTGTATGTTATTAAAGGATCTCTAGATTCCCTGGCTTGATGGTAAACGGCTCGGTTGTGACTGTCACGGTTAGCAAGTCCTCATGCCAAGTCATGAGCAACCTCATTCAGGTTTATCCGAGTCTCGTCCACTTTCCCCATATGCGCAGGAAACCATCGGATTTCAGTTCTCATAATCCCAATGTGTTCAAAACGTTTAGCTGCAACACCAGCTACGTAGCCTTTATTAAAACACTTTATAGCGGATTTCGAATCACTGTAAATGCAGGCCCATTTATTACTCCTGATGGCTATAGCAATTGCCACTTGTTCCGCCACCATGGGGTCCTTGGTAAAAATAGTGATAGCATCTTGCACCTTCCCTTGATAATTTGAGACAATGGCCGTATATGCTTCTTTACCTTTCACCCAGGCTGCATCAACTATAGCCAGGCGGAGGCCCGCTAAACAAACGGCAGCTGGAGGACTTTCTGTTTGAGTTTCCACGTCACCCACTTATGCTTTCTCTATATTTGAATGCCGATCCGGTGGTATGATATCTGCAGGTTGTGTGTAAGTCGTGCTCTACCAAGTGTCGGACGCATTTTACTTGGAGAAATTCGCTTAGTTTAATAACGCACTTGCGTTAGGCGGAGGGCCTTCAAGAATGACAACGTTTCTATGGTTGGATGGATGCTATGTGTCCCTACTTCTAAATGGGGCGCTAGGGACACAGCTCTTATTCCCAGCTCTTATTATATTACACAATGTCCAACCTAACTTTTGAAAAAAAATATAAATTCGCGAAGAATTTCTGTCACGCAACATGGGATTTAGGAAGTGGTCTTTTGTACGCCTCCGTCGTTTGTCCGTCTCCTTACTTTTTTACCACCAAAACTCCAACCGCCTGTCACTACTGTCTACTGTAGACATGTTTGATTTCCCCTGCTCTTTCTGAACCCAAGGGCTTGAAGGTCGCCAGAGGAGCCGAACTCGACCATTTAGATATCTTCCGATTCTAATAAAGATGCTCTATCGTTTCGGTAGCTTTAGCGTCGCAAGCACGTGTTTCTTCTTCCTTGTTGTACCTTGCTTTATAAGTGCGCTTTCTAAGACATCCTGATAGCGCTTCGAAAAGTAAAGAGCTTCCCTGCACTATAATCATTTTTTTCCTGATGTCGTTATTTCTTTATAGTAGTTACTCATAGCAGGTTTCTTTTCCATTGCGGCCAACCAGAAGATTGTCTCTGCCTCCATGACTTCGCGCTTGGCGTTCCTTGTTGCTGTGTTACTCCGTGATGCCGGTTTTCCTAAGTCTGTAATGTTTCAGAGGGTTCCTTGAGACGGAGCCTCCGAGAACCAAATTTAGAACACAGCTATTTGTTGTAAAACGCACGCCAGACTTTAATGCAAGTCGTACGAAAAAAAGGTAAACACTCAATGAAAATCCACAACGAGAAACCACTACACTCTAATTTAAACAGTATCTACACCACGGGAGTCATAGCGTACACCGAGTATGATTGGGCACAGCCAGAGTGTGGCAGCTCCAGCGTTGGAGATAGGATGCAGGGGGTGTGGCTGGATGTGCACATGGTAGCGGCGTTCTGGCCAGGCCGCTGGGCACGAGCTCGGGCCCGTAGCCCGACTGCTCGCACTGTGCCTGCGGTCACAGGAGTCCGCCAGCCTCGGGTTGCAGTCCTTGATCCGATAGAGTTGCGACGCTTGGGAACGGGTTGGTTCGAGGCCCCGGTCGGGTGAAGTCCTGTAGGCTCCTGTCCGGAACCCGACGGCCCGTCTTCAGTGAGAGGTCCGGCCACCGATCTTCACCCTCGCGGCGCTTCCAGGAACTATTCTACTCTCCTGCCAGTGCGCCTCCTTTTTCTGCCGTTCTGACTGATTTGTCTTAGCCTGAATGCTGATGTTCAGACTTCCGTGTTCCCAGGTAATTTGCCCCTGGAAACTCGGTGGGCTTTCCCGACTGGGTCACTTCCCTTTGATTTTATCATTTTGCGCCGCGAATTTTCACGCTTCACGTTCCTCGACTTCGTCATCTCCCATTTAGCACGGGATTTACCTCAGCGCGCGCACTCTTTGTCATCATCTTCTTTAATTCTACCACGGCGCTGTCTCGCTAACTACACATATCACTAAATATGCCGGTTGCGAACTTGCTGGTAAGCATCCTAGTTCTTTTACTTCACCATGAATCAATGTTTTTCGTGTACAAATATCTGAACCTTGTCGCAGTCCATTTACTTCCATGCTCCTCGTTCCTTTTTCACATGCTGTGCTAACGGTACCGCCACCTAGCGACTGCGGCTACTCAGGCACACCTTCAACGGCAGCTAGAAAGGTGCTTTCTTCTTCAGTTTCTGCGTAATATGTTTATATTTTCCCGTATATTCGAGTAGCAATCCGAAGCTATCATTTCTTCAGCTTGTGCGTAAGTCATAGTTTACGCATTTTCTTATGCACTATGCTTTTAAACATTATGTAGATAAGTAATGCAATTCTTGCGCTTTGCGAACGACTCAGAAGAATATTACGGCATGCTGAACTTTCGCACACATGTGTGCACACGTGCCCTAAGTCACTTGCGGTGGTGATGCTCGTGTGACGTCGTGTAACGTCAGTTGGGGTGGTGGTAGTTGTCTAACGGCCCCACCAGCCTCACTGTGGATCCATTTTCATGGGGTGGAATGTAGGCGGATTTTTTGGGGTGGAATGTAGGCGGAATGTAGGCGGAGTTTCAAAGACCCCTTCACATAAAAAAATGTAGAGGCCTAGATGAGGCAAGGAACTTGGGCCTTCTGAGTATAACATTCAGAATTTCTACATCGCCTCTGCGCCACCACGAATACCGCATAATAAATAGACATTTAATGAAGAGGTTCTGTCATCCCGAAGTACATTATTGGCTAATGTTTGAACTTTACGCAGATCGAAAAGTGCGTGCTGCTTTCAGATCAAGGTATGCCACATTTGTATCCTAGTCAGATGAAGATGCACTCGTACGCAGCATGTCGAAGCGCAGAATATGATCTATAGCTGCATAAACGAGCCTGGAACATTCATTCCATTATTAAAATTAGACAGTAAAAGGAAACCCCGACGTGACATCATAGTAAACGACTTGTTGAATAGGTGTAGTTATTGGGCAGCCAAATATTTATTCTTCATTTTCAAACAAACACTAACAACGCGTTCCTTTCCGTGCATAGGAAATGGCTGAGGCAATCCCAATTCACAAAGCATGTAATAAAACTGACGTTCCAAACTATCCTCCAATTCCACTAACAAGCATTATGTGTAAATTATATGACCACAACATGCATGAAAACAAACAACTTAGGTTAAAAAAAAGTACACACCTATCGCCACTCCAGCGCGATTCCATAACGGCGTTGAAATTACGCACTCATTGAGAGATCAGATGGTACCAAAGACAGGATTCCTAGGATTAAAATGACAACCATATATATCGAAGATTTGCTGCGCTGTCGATGACACCCAACTAACTCCTTTCAATGTGTACAAAAAGGTTGGTTGTATAGGTTGGGGACGCAGGCCAATAATCAGTTCAGCCGTTTTGAGCCCACCGATGTATATATTTGCAGAACAAAATAATATGCGGATAATGAATACCTTCTTCCGCAAGGGTGACAGCCGAAAGTGGACGTGGAGGAGCCCGAATAACGACACTAGAAATGAAATAGACTTTATACTCTGCGCTAACCCTGGCATCATACAAGATGTGGACGCGCTCGGCAACGTGCGCTGCAGTGACCACAGGATGGTAAGAACTCCAAGTAGCCTAGACCTGAGGAGGGATTGGAAGAAACTGGTACATAAGAAGCCGATCAATGAGATGCGGTAAGAGGGAAAATAGAGGAATTGCGGATCAAGCTACCGAACAGGTATTCGGCTTTAACTCAGGAAGAGGACCTTAGTGTTAAAACAATGAACGACAATCTTATGGGCAACATGGATGAGTGTGCAATAGAAGTCGATGGTAACTCCGTTAGACAGGATACCAGTAAGCTATCGCACGGGATGAAATATCTGATCAAGAAACGCCAATGTATGAGAGCCTCTTACCCTACAGCTAGAATAGAACTAGCAGAACTTTAGAAGTTAATCAACAAGCGTAAGACAAGTGTTATAATGAACAATAATATGGGTAGAATTGAACATGCTCTCAGAAATGGAGGAAGCCTAAAAGCAGTGAAAACAAAACTAGGAATCGGCAAGAATCAGCTGTATGCGTTAAGAGGCAAAGCCGGCAATATCATTACTAATATGGATGAGGTAGTTCAAGCGGCTGAGGAGTTCCGTAGAGATTTATACAGTACCAGTGGCATCCACGACGATAATGGAAGAGAGAATAGTCTAGAGGAATTTGAAATTCCTCGCGTAACGCCGGAAGAAGAAAAGAAATGTTTGGGAGCTATGTAAAGGGAGAACTCAGCTGGGGAGGATCAGGTGACAGTATAATTGTTGAAGGATGGTGGGCAGATTGTTCTAGAAAAACTGATTACCTTGTAAACGCAATGCCTCATGACCTCGAGCGTACCGGAAGCTTGGAAGAACGCTAACACAATCCTAATCC
Source organism: Dermacentor andersoni (assembly GCF_023375885.2). Taxonomy (NCBI): domain Eukaryota; kingdom Metazoa; phylum Arthropoda; class Arachnida; order Ixodida; family Ixodidae; genus Dermacentor; species Dermacentor andersoni. The sequence continues at coordinate 56,159,206 of NC_092821.1, forward strand.
GTAAGAGAGGGGACGCGAAAGACTTGAAAAGTTATAGACCAATCCGCTTACTGTTTGTTGCCTACAAAGTATTTATTAAGGTAAGCCCAAATAAGATCAAGAACAGCTTAGACTTCCCTCAACGAAAGGACCAGGCAGGATTTCGTAATGCCTGCTCAACAATACACCATATTCACACTATCAATCAGGTGTTAGAGAAATGTGCGGAATATAACCAACCCTTATATATAGCTTTCATTCATTACGTGAAAGCTTTTGATTCAGTCGAAACCTCAGCCGTCATGGAGGCATTAAGGAATTAGGGTGTAGACGAGCCGTATGTATATATACTAAAAGATATCTTTAGCGGCTCCGCAGCCACCGTAGTCCTCCATAAAGAAAGCAACAAAATCCCAATAAATAAAGGCGTCAGGCAGGGAGATACGATGTCTCCAGTGCTATTGACGGCATGTTTAGAGGAAGCATTCAGAGACCTGAATTGGGAAGAATTGGTGGATACGAGATAATGGAGAGTACCTTAGTAACTCTAGATTCGCTGATGATATTTGCTTGCTTAGTAACTGAAGGGACCAATTGCAAGGCATGCTCACTGACCTGGAGAGGAAAAGCAGAAGGGTGGGTCTAAAAATTAATCTGCAGAAAACTAAAGTAATGTTTAAGAGTCTCGGAAGAGTACAGCAGTTTAGATAGGGGGTGAGGGACTGGAAGTGGTAAGGGAATACATCTACTTAAGTCAGGTAGTGACCGCGGATCCGGATCATGAGACTGAAATAATCAGATGAATAAGAATGGGCTGAGGTGAGTTTGGCAGGCATTCTCAGATCATGAACAGCAGGTTGCCATTATCCCTCAAGAGAAAAGTGTATAACAGCTCTGTCTTACCAGTACTCACGTACGGGGCAGAAACCTGTAGGCTTACGAAAAGGGTTCTACTTAAATTGAGAACGACGCAACAGGCTATGGAAAGAAGAATGATGGGTGGAACGTTAAGGGATCAGGAAAGGGCAGATTGGGGGAGTGAACAAACGCGAGTTAATGACATCTTAGTTGAAATCAAGACAAAGAAATGGGCTGGACATGTAATGGGGAGGGAAGATAATCGACGGTCTTTAATGGTTACGGACTGGATTCCAAGGGCAGGGAAGCGTAGAAGGGGGCGGCAGAAAGTTAGGTGGGTGGACGAGATTAAGAAGTTTGCAGAAACTTCATGGCCACAATTTGTACATGACCGGGGTAGTTGGAGAAGTATGGGAGAGGCCTTTGCCCTGCAGTGGACTTAACCAGGCTGATGATGATGATGATGATGATGATGATGATGTCTATGGCTGTCTACCTAGCCTCTTACGCGGACATACTGACCGAAGTTTCTACCTGATTGGACCACTGGGTTTCTGCTCCAAATCTGGATGATGTTGTGGTCATTCCACTTTCGCCATTACAGCCTCGGGATAGCCTACGCTCATCATGCCGTCGTCGCCATGCCTTCTGCTCGGACCCAGAGACCTAAGTTGTGTAATAGCTTGGCCTACTATGTTTAGGCTTGTGGTTGTGACAATGTCGTGATCATTGCGTCATCGTCATTGCAGCTCTTGTCATCCAACGCTCGTCATGCCGTCATCGTCACTTCATCGCCGTCATACAGCCGTCATGTATTCATTGTCACATCGCCATACTGATGCCGTCGTGGCGGTTCAGCTAATCTCATTTAAGTTTCGTGATCTGTAATGGTGCTGTCGATGTCTGGCCTTGTACTGTGGCCTAGTGCTCCAAGCTTTCTAATACTGTGAACCACTCGGTATGTGCTAGGGGTCGTGATGCCGTCATTGTTGTAGGATCGTCGTCATTACAGCTTTGTCATCCCACTCTCTCCATGGTGTCTTCTACACGCCATCATTGTCACAGAGTCGTCATCATGCCATCTTCGGGAAGGTGTCGTACTATTGTGCTCATTTATGTAACGTCACCTCATGGTCCTCACACCCTCAAACGTTCTTCATCGTTCCACCGACGTCTATCTCCAGTACTCAATCACGTTGTAGTCATTGAATTACGATAATGTCATCCCTGTCATGCTGTTGTAATACAGTCGCCATCAGGCTTCCATTGTCAGGCCGTCGTCATAATCCCGTCATAGTCCTGGTGCAGTCGCCACTCCAGCTTCGTCATCTTACTTTCGTCATGCTGTCTACTTCAAGCCAACTTCATTATGCAGGTTTCGTGCTATAGTCATTCTCACGCCATTGTGATCTTAGACTTGTCGTCATCTATTTGTCCTTATGCCATCGTCGCCAGTAAATCGTCGTCATGCAGTTGTCGCCATGTATTCGTTGTTTTACTATCGTCGGGATGCCGTCGCGGTCGTTCTATCGTCGTCTTTGTGGCTTCAACATTAGATTCTCGTCTAATTGTCGTCGTCATACTGGGCTCGTCACTCCATCGTCGTCACGCCGTTATTTAACATCATCACTCCAGTATTGTAATGCCAGTGTCGTCAACCACATTCGTCAATCCATTGACGTTAGCCCTTGCTCGTCATTCTGTCGTAATTATGTTGTCGTCATATAATCGCGATTATGCTGACGTTGTCATGCCATCGTCGTCATTGTGTCATCATCACGCATACTATCATGCGCCCGTTGTCATAATGCCATCATCATGCCGTCTTCATTGTGCCGCCTTCATCATTCCTCTTTCTTCGTCCTGTTGTACTCGTACCTACGTCGTCACGCCCCCGTCATCATGGAATCGTCGTCATCTCATTGTCCTTGTGCCCTCGTAGTCATGTTCTCGTCGTTGCACCATCGTTGTAATTTAAGAACCAGCTTCTAATTGTCGTCATACCGTCCTCGTTATACGCATATGTCGCTCGAACGGTAACATTACTTAGCAACTCCATCGCAGCTTTGTCGGCGTAATACAGTCACCGTCAAGCCTCTGTGCTAGTGGGGGACCTTGGCAAGCGAGTGCCATAGCAAAGTAGGATGATATCGGAGAATGGGCGTATATCGAAAGAAACTACAGTCTCATAATCACCACTACCACTACACACGGTAAATAAACCTGACTTTTCAAATATGGTCTGTCGCTACATTGCTCAACGTCTATTCGCATTACTGTCGCATGTCATAGAAAGATGAGTTCAATGTCTCCATTTAACATGAGCTAAAACAAGACACCTAGCAAATAGCACTTTTCTAAGACCAATGCATTGATACGCTAGCGTAGTTTAGATCTCATCTACAAATAAATTAATTGAGAAACTAGAACGCCCTAAAAAAAGTAGCGAGCTTCATATTTAAGAAATATCGTGTATCTCATTTCCCTTCAGAATTAATCTGCGAAGCTGGAGTCATACTTTCATAACTTTCATAACTGCATTAGATTCACTGGTCCGAAAATCATGTTTGATATGCTCTATAACCATCTTAACATCGATGGTTGCACGTACCTATCTAACCTGGAGACTAGACACGCACGCCGCAGACACCCCAAACTGTACAGGAACACCGATTCAAAACTTACTGCTTTAAGTATAGCTCTCTTTCTCAGGCTATTAGAGAATCGAATAGTCTGCCGACATTGAAAACAAGTTGTAATAATTCAGACAATATCCGTCCGCACTCGAAAACCACTTAGATGCCACACAGAGATGAACTTTAATCCTGCATTTACCTCTCGCACTATTGTATAACCCGTTCAAATCCTAAACGAGAAGAAAGGGGGTTAACCGAGGGGCCCGATTTTTATTGTTCATATCATAAGAAGCCAACGAACACTGACACCAAGGACAACATAGGGGAAATTACTTGTGCTTAATAAATGAAATTAAGAAACGATAACTTCATGGAAATTAAAGCAGATGAAAAAACAACTTGCGGCAGGTGGGAACCGAACCCACAACCTTCGCATTTCCCGTGCGATGCTCTACCAATTGAGCTACCGCGGCGTGGTTTCCCCATCCACTTTCTTGGGTATTTATGTATCCTAGTAGAACCCTGGGAGCGTTAGCCAGCGCCACCACTCAGAGACCTTGGCGGCGGACGTGGAACGTCCTTCATGCCGCAGGCGTCACGAGAACGTCATCTTTTCGGTTGAAGGCAACTGGACAATAAACCCACATATGCTATCTGAAGGCATCAAGTCCTGTATTACAGTTATTTCCATCGCCACATGCACCCTAGTAAGATTTTTATGTAATATAATTGGAAACATTAATTTTGTTTATAGTCGTAATTCCTTGTAATTTGGTTGTTATTGGTGAAATTCTTTCGTATTAGCTTCTACTTATGCTGTCGAATTCCTGATAATCGTTTAGTACGTACACTCCCGCTTATTTTAGTACCTTCCTATGTGTGCGTCCTTCATGCTGAAATCTCCGTTGGCATTGACCTTATGTATGAAGTAAATAAATAATTTAAAGAATGTCTTGATGTGGTATTTACTGTTGAGTGAAAGATGAAATTTATTATATTTCCATGCGTACTTTGCTTAGCCTTTTTCCAGTGACTGCTCTTTCACTTTCTAAGAAGTGTTAAAGTGGCCGCTCGGCGAGTGGTTCGCCCGTGTGCGTGACAATATTCCCGAATGCTGTCGCCAATTTTATCCGTTGTCTACGTTGTCACCTAACCTTGTAATCAGACTTCATGCGTGGCGCGAATAGTCTTGTACAGCCAGGAAGACACGCAAGTGCCAACGGTTATGCTGGGATTAGCGACGGCTCACATAAAAACATTGATAAATTTTCGACAGTCGCCGATCCTGCCCACCGGTATCGTTGTGGTTTGAGTGCCACTTGTTCTCCGGTGGATAGTTCACACAGAAAATAGTTAGTTGAGTGGCTTTGTCTTTGCTATTGCCTGATTGTTTCCGTAACCCAATGCGAAAATGATTTACCAATGACGGAACGCTGTGGAGAGGCTGAGGTAATATTTCTTACAAAAGAAATAATTCGCGACATATCGAATAAATATGGAAACATCAGAAGCTTCGGAAGAGCTTCGTTTTTTGGAGGAAATGAAAATATTGTTACGTATGAAGACGCAGACTAAAAGCTATATACAAGTATATGTACCAGGGAATACGCCGCACTTGGCCAAGAGGCAACAGCCCGCGCTAGCCTCCAATCGTCGTCGTCGTCTTCTCACTGCTCGCCTCTTCGTCATTGTAAACACTGTTCCGTAGCACTAACCCCGGCGGCAAAAGCGCCGTCCCGGAGTGACTAAAGGCCGGACTCGGAAGCAGTGTAGTAGGCCTTGAGCCTACTGACGTGCACGACATATATAGATGCCAGAGTAGAGGACGAGGTTGAACACACACGTGCAATTTCGTACGTCACATGCGTCACCTGGCGCAGCACGCGGTAGGGCCCTGTGTATCGCGAAAGGAACTTTTCGGAAAGTCCGACGTGGCGAGAGGGCGACCAGAGGAGCACGAGCGCTCCAGGCGAAAACTGTACGTTATGGTGGCGGGCATTTTACTGACGCTGCTGAGTGGTTTGTGAGGCCATCAGTCGAGCACGGGCAAACTGGCGTGCATGGTTGGCGAGGGCGATGGCGTCGCGTGCATACTCGCTTTTGAGATCGCAGCAGGAGGAAGTGCCGTGTCAAGGGGCAAGGTCGGTTCGCGACCGTACAGGAGATAAAATGGAGAAAATCCGGCGGTGTCGTGCCGGGAAGAATTATAGGCAAATGTGACGTAAGAAAGGGCAATGTCCCAGTCGTGGTGGTCCTTGGAAACGTACTTGGAGAGCATATCAGTAAGAGTACGGTTTAACCGCTCTGTCAGGCCATTGGTTTGAGGATGGTATGAGGTAGTCAGCTTGTGTTGAGTGGAGCAGGAACGCACAATGTCGGCGATAACTTTCGAAAGAAAGTTACGACCACGGTCAGTAAGCAGCTGTCGCGGCGCGCCATGACGGAAGATAATGTCATGCAAGATAAAGTGCGTGACTTCAGTGGCGCAACGGGTAGGGAGAGCACGCGTGATAGCGTATCCGGTGGCGTGATTAGTTGCGACGGCTACCCATTTGTTCCCAGAGGATGACCTAGGAAAGGGACCGAGGAGGTCTAATCCTACACGAAAGAATGGTTCCACAGGGACGGTGATCGGCTGGAGATGACCGGCAGGTAGCACCTGAGGTGTTTTCCGACGCTGACAGGGATCACAGGTAGCAACATAGCGTCGGACGGAGCCAGCGAGACCAGGTCCATAGAAGCGGAGGCGGACGCGGTCTTATGTGCGGGTTACCCCAAGATGTCCTGCAGTGGGTGCGTCATGCATCTCAAAGAGCACAGTCTGTCGTAGATGTTTCGGCACGACAAGAAGAAGATCAGATCGTCAGGGAGGAAGTTTCTTCGGTACGGAATGCCGCCATGAGGGACATATCGGTGAACGGATGTGTCGGTAGGTGTAGAGCGCAGACGCTCGATGAGTGCTCGCACCGATAGGTCTCGGTACTGCTCATCGGCGATGTTAGCGAAGGCAGACACAGAGAAAATGCCGTTGGCGGTACTACTATCGGCGGCGTCAGCCTTGTCTACGGGGTAGTGAGACAGACAGTCAGCGTCCTTGTGCAGTCGGTCAGATTTGTAGTGACAGTATAGGAATATTCTTGGAGGCGTAAGGCCCAACGACCAAGTCTTCCTGCAGGATTTTTCAGTGAGCATAACCACCAAAGCGCGTGATGATCGGTGGCAACGGAAAAGGGTCGGCCATATAAGTATGGGCGGAACTTCGCAACCACCCAAACGAGGGCCAGACACTCACGCTCAGTGATGGAATAGTTGCGCTCCGAGGGTGAGAGGAGCCTGCTGGCGTAATCGATAACACGGCTGTTGCCACGCTGTCGTTGGGCCGGTACTGCATCAATTCCGTGACCGCTGGTATCAGTACGGACTTCGGTAGGTGCAGAAGGATCGAAACGGGCCAGAATGGGAGGCGTTGTGAGAGGGTCGATTAGATGCGAGAATGCAGACGCCTCGTTATTGCCTCACTGGAAAGGGGTGTCTTTTTTCAAAAGCTCGGTTAGTGGTTGTGCTATGGCGGGGAAATTTTTCACGAAACCGTGGAAGTACGCACAAATGCCGATGAAGCTGCGCACATCGTTGACACACTTCGGAACAGGGAAGTGCGTAACAGGATGGATCTTGCCTGGGTCTGGCTGCACTCTGTTCGCGTCAACGAGATGCCCAAAGATGCTAATCTGGCGACGGCCGAATTGACACTCCTATGCGCTGAGTTGCAGACCGGCTCGACGAATAACGTCCAGGACTGCTGAGCGGCGCTTGAGGTGTGTAGCGAACGTTGGGAAGAATAGTATAACGTCGTACAAGTAGCACAGGCACGTGGACCATTTGAAACCGTGAAGAAGGGGGTCCATCATGCGTTCTAATGTGGCAGGAGCGTTACATAGACCAAAGGGCATCACTTTGAATTGATAAAGACCGTCTGGTATTACAAAAGCAGTCTTCTCACGGTGGAGATCGTCCACGACAATCTGCCACTAGCCGGAGCGAAGGTCAATAGAGGAGAAGTAGCGAGCACCGTGGAGGCAGTCAAGGGCGTCCTCAATCCGAGGTAGGGGATACACATCCTTTTTGGTAACGCTGTGAAAGTGCGATAATCCACGCAAAAGCGCCATGAGCCATTTTCTTTTTACCAGTCCAACAGATGACGCCTATGGACTACATGACGGTTAAATAATGTTTTTGGCAAGCATTTTGCGAACTTCTGCGTGAATAACTTGACGCTCTGCCCGTGACACTCTACACTGACGCCGTAGAATAGAAGGTGCATCGCCGGCATTAATGCGATGTTAACAACTGTAGTTTGCGCCAAAGGACGATCGTTAAAGTAAAAAATATCGTGGTTGGAAAACAGAACGCGGTAGAGCTCACGAGCGTGCTCGGACGGCCTGTCGCGCGCAATCATTTTTTGTACGTCGGCGATGGTACAAGTTGCCGACTGCGATGATAGAAGAGGATCAGCTGAATTGTCACCTACTGCAATATATATGCTACTGAGTGATCCAAAGTGATAAAATTGCCAAGTTCAACCAAATTTATGCGCTAAATGATATATATATGCAAACATATTGCATAAATTTATTTTGTTCTAGTTCGTTCCACACACGTCGGAAATGAGCGTACAAGGCTTCACATAAAATGTCTATTTAAAAAAATTTAATTTGCTTAAGACAAGGGGAGCAATATCTTGTTTTCAGAAAAACGTTAGCAAAGCTTCAAACCGCGTGAAAGATGTAGGAACTATACAGAGGCCTAAAATGCACCATTTTCATATCTGGAGCACCCATGAGATGCACTACAGTATTAAAAATTAAATTTGGGGATTTACGTGCAAAAACCATGATGTGATTATAAGGCACAGTGGGGGACACCGGAAATTTGTAATACATGAATTTCTTTTACATGCATCTTAATCTAATCACACTGGTGTTTTCCCATTTCGTCCCCACTTAAATGCGGCTGTCATGGCCTGGATTCGATCCCACGAACTCGTGTTTAGCAACCGAATACTCTAGAAACTGAACAACCACGACTGTTTCACGAGTCCCCTTTTGTTCGGACGGCTGCTGGACCACAACATAAAATGAAAAAAAAAACGAAAAATCTATTTAAGAAAAAAATTGACTTTCGAATCTGACCTACCACCTTAAAACTCTAATACATAGAACAAGACCGTCAAGTTGTAGTCACCGTGAAGACCCTGACGTCGCTGAAACTAAGAGCAATGAACCTAACAGATCATTCAACAGATTTGTGCAATAAAAACAAGTCAATCTCTCCCTCCATCATTCACATTTGAACTCACAAGTCAAGCCCGTTCATAATATGCACATGTTTCGCAGCGTATTCGAGAAAAAAAATTGCTCGTGCTTGCTCATATTCGAGAAAGCACAACAGCGTTCGGTTCGTTCCCGCAGTGTGATTAGAAACTGCCTTTCGTGTTTTATTGAAATAATATGCAATGTTATCAGTGGTAAATTAAAAATACATTGCGGAAGTAAATTTTCGCTTCGCATATTCGGGAATCTATGACGATCACTGAAGCTTTACTTATGGGCTGTAGCTTTCTATACAGATCATCATCATCATCTTCTTCTTCATCATCATCATCATCATCATCATATCTTATGTCCACTGCAGGAGGAAAGCCTCTCCCTGCGATCACCAATTACCCCTGTTCTGCGCCAACCGATTCCAACTAGCACCCGCAAAAATCCTAATTTCGTCGCACCACCTAGTCTTCTGCCATCCTCTATTGCACTTCTTTTCCCTTCAACGGATAATGACATCAATTCAGGCAGCGCAGAGTTTTGGTAAGCGGGGAAAAAAATTTAGGCACCTCTTAATTCGCATCAAATGCGACTGAATAATTCTGCAACAACTCAATTTCGACTCGATCAACGCACATAAACGAATGTATTTAGGAAAATACCCATGCACATTACATATATGTGTGCGTCGCTTGCACGAGTCTGCTGACATAAAGAGGAAACAGTTGTTTCTTACAGTAATCGTAATCGCGCGGATGATCTCAAATTAGTCTTCACAAATCACGAGTCAGCTGTTGGTCAGATAAGCGCGCTGCACCAACGTGATCTGTTGGAAATGCCAGTACTGTCACATTAGCCAATAAACATGAACGCTGCTACATTTCGGAAGCATTTCGGAGCTTCCAAACTGGCAGAGTGTGGCGTTTGCTTTAGCTTTTGCAGCGCTTGCTTCGCGTAGCTCATCTGTCTTCACATTTCATCGGAAGCACGCAGCTTGATAGGAATTTCAGATATGGATAGCTGCTTTCTGAGTTACATTTTCAATCAAGCCGATCATGCAGTAAATAAGTCATCGCAGACAAACTACAATTAGATCCCCTTATGTCTGCTGCAGCGGAAACTTAGGTACAACTAGCAATCTTCACAGTGCGAAGCCTGGCTCCGCCAACGTTGCCGCCTAATGTTCGCAAGAGTTGTGGAACTTCCGTTGTCCTTAGACTTGGTCCCTATTTCACGCATGCAAATTTAGAACAAGCTTTCATTTTGTCACAATTAAGAACTTAAGGTGTGCATGGCCTCTATCAACATGGTGAATAAAGTCCATGTGTACCGCGGTAGATCGAGAACGTCCTACACCAGACGGTTACGACGCCTACCATCACCCCTTTTCACAAAACAACGATTATGCGGATCGACAGCCTACAAAGCACTTAGATAACCAATGCCGGAGCTGGCACATATTGACTGCGACAAAAATTTATTTTCCTCGTCCACCAAATGAAAACGAGACTGTCACAAATGTTCCGACAAACGTTGACATTGAATAAAGCTAGAAAATGTTTTCGAACTGCAATCAAGGTTTATTTACCCGTTCAATGTGTTCTTTTATTTGTTTCAAAAATGAATTGATACTAAATGAATGAAGTGTCGCAGTATTGACAGCACGCCGTACGTAAATTGTACACATTTATTCCGTGTCTTCATTTCCACAGACCCTTTTTGTGTACCGATAAGGATAAAGCACAACATTAGTACATTGGGCATAGAATTGATCTTCACTGGTTTGAAGTGGTTGCCTGTAGTATTTGATGGTGCCCAGAGAAGGCACCCTGAATTATCTGAAGAATGCAATTATTCCGAGAGAAGCAGTGAAGGAGGCAATGTTATATTACCTAATTGCAGATACTACATCTAACTCGATATCATGTACGAGTATAGTACTAAGGTAGTTGTTGAAATCAATGACGAAAATATCAAGGTCATTGATATCAATGATATTTTGACCTTGATATTGATATCAAGGTCAAAATATCAATATGAATATCAAAGTCCAAATATCGTTGAGTACTGCCATGGACAAAATATATAAAACACTGCAACGAAGAAGAACCGTGTGCATTGTGTTTTTGATGGCTGAGTGGCGACGAGCCGCCATGTATATTGAGGTAGTCCATCTGGGCAAGTACACAGGCATGGTGGTGACAGCTGATGAATTGGATAAGATGACGTCTTTCCACTCGTGAGCAAAGCGTGTCGTCTTTCCCACGCACGACCTTCTGCATTGCCATGACTGCTGTAGTGGTGACATTGTAAAGGGTCATGCCAAGCACTAACGATGAATTCAAGATGTCAACAGGAAAGATATTAAGATTAGCTTGTTCAGCAAGGAATGTAAACTTACGTTGGAAGGAAGGCTCTATTTTAGTGGCGATGCTTAAGGGGCTGGCTGCAAAGGACAACTACCTTTAATTAAAGGCTAATGCGTGAACCCTAGATCCCAAAAAATTGTATAGTTTGTGTGAGGGCCGCAGCCGAAGCGAAGCACGTGAAACGTCTTCGACGTGCAGTAGAAGGTGTGTAAGAAATATGGGATACAAAAATAACCTGAATAAACAAAGAATTTAAATTTAATTACGCATTAAAAATCTTGCATGCATAACTTGTGTTACAACTGAGTAGCATTCTTACGGTAAAGTTTTGTAATTGTGTTAGCTTCATGTTCGTTTTGAGACCGGTGGTTTTGTAATGCGTGTTTGGATACTAGGGTACAGAGATAACGGTTTCACTGTGGGACTCGAGACTGCCCAGCACCACCCCAACCCGCCCCACTCACAGATGATTTGGGCTCCCGTTTTCGCGCTACCTATGGGGCCGGACATATTCAGCCGTGCTCAAAGGTTGGTCTTTCTGCCCAACTCTATTCACGACATTTCTGGACCCAGCTGTCGAACTCATGGGTACCATAGCCGTAAAAAAGTGCGCCATTTCTGCAACATGTCGCACACCTATAGCCTTATAACTCGTGATGAACACCGATTTGAGTTCGACGTATTTGACGTACTGCTTTATGATGTTTTCTTTCAACCCGCCGTGGCTGCTCAGTGGCTATGGTGTTAGGCTGCTGAGCACGAGGTCGCGGGATCGAATCGCGGCCACGGCGGCCACATTTCGATGAGGGCGAAATGCGAAAACGCCCGTGTACTTAGATTTAGGTGCACGTTAAAGAACCCCAGGTGGTCGAAATTTCCGGAGTCCTCCACCACAGCGTGCCTCATAATCAGAATGTGGTTTTGGCACGTAAAACCCCATAGTTTTTTTTATTTCTTTCAAACGCGACAACCCCTTATGCATAGAAAACCTACTGGAAAGCTAGGCATCTATGAGTGCCGTGCGCGGTGAAATACTGGCGCAGTAAATGGGGCGAAATTCGCTGGCTTCAAAAAAGTTGACGTCAGCAGTTGATCTGGTCTTCAGAGAACTTTTCGTCGGGTGCACTTGTTTGCCGAAAGCGGAGAGCACGCTGCGGAAGACGTGAGTAAACCAAGAGATGCCATTTGGTGCCGACGTGCCTGACGAGCCCCCGTGAATTCACAGGCGTAACCTCCCCGGTGTTGTGTTTTTCGTATATTCGCAGACAGCTGCACACGTTTCATCGTGTGACGTTGCGTCGGCGAGACGGTGTACATTGGAGTATGAATGAATTCCGAGTAGGCCCAAAGCCAGCAACCACCAGGGGCGAAATAAGAAGTCATCCAATGGCACACGAGAAGACAATGCGTATCGATGTCTGGAAAGCTATAGCAGCTGGAGCTTCAGCAGAAGCGAACCGGTCACAATGGCTGCACACACTCGTAAAGAAACAAGATGGTCATGTCTTGCGCACGCAATGTTATCGTTACTCAGCCAATTGTCAAGCTATTTAGCGATGCGCAGGAGCAACTGATTACAGTATCTATTCTGCTGTACTTCTTTTTTTACCGCAGATCTGAACACTGTAATCACCAACCATATTGAAAAAAAAAGAAGAAGTTTTTCGCAAAGGCCGCACGTTCTGATTGAGAGCTAATATTTGTGTATCATTTGCCGATGGTAGTATTGTAGATATGTCTTAAGAAGCCGAGATGTGAAACAAAGCTTTGCCAAACTAATCGTACCCGTCTTACAACATGTGAATGCCTCCATCGCTTGGTTAATCTCCTCCTTGTCGAAAATACCTAAATAACATTGCCTAGAAGGAGCCCATATCACCGTGAAGTGTAACGGGCCTAAAGCAAAATGTAATGTAGATGAAACACAGAGAAGCCAATATGAATTGAAAAAGAAAAACCAACCTGTTTAAATTGCATATGTTATTGTGTCTGTTATAACCATAGGCGATGAAGATGATAGAAAAAGTCAGTAGCTATGGCTGGCAGAGGGATGAATAAATGATGGATTTAGATAATTTAACAATAACCAATGCTTCAATTTACTACTGCAAAAATCACCGTCTTCCAGTGCGTTCCAGTGGGATACCTGCGCGTTTTTTTGACAGTGGATCCAAGTAGGACAAAGGCGCTTGCTGGGAGTCACTGGCAAACCGGGAAGGTCGCTGGACAAACGCTAGGTCGCATTGCTGGAGACGCTGGTTTCACTGCTGTGACGTAGGGATGCACTGGGGCGCTGCGTGCCCACTAGTTCTCGCTCGAGCTAGAAACTCGTACTAGCTCGTACTAGAAACTGCGCTGGTTGCGTATGTGCCGCACTGGTTCGAGTACGCAGGCGTATAGGCGCTCTCCAATCTGAAAAGATTGTTACAATTTTATCCAAGCATTCTATTGTGTTCTCCTTAATATTGCTACATTTTCGGGCCATAAATGTCTGTTTTGTGTCGCATCTTGAAATATAGGTGACTGAGCTGCTCCTTTTATGCATGTATATGTGACATTGAAGATCACTTTCGCTTTGTGCATTTCCATTTTGAGGGGGTGCGGATAGCTTTATATTCTCGAACAACATTACGCAAGCGCAGGCAACGCTTCGTTTTTTATGAGTTTGTACGCAACCGAGGACTGGGAGTTGTCACAGGGCGGTGGAGCTGCCACGCATATCACAGTCGTTCAGACGCGCGTTCGGACCCACCCCAGGAAACCTACCGCTGATTGATCTTACCGCACCGATAACAAAGTTGAAGCGATTCGTGTGCTTCCATTTTACTGAGTGTGCTAAAAAGTAGTATTAAAAGGTTTTAAGTCTCCAATGCTAGCATTTTAGTATTCTCCAGGGGCCCTCACCGAGATCTTTTGCTTCCACCGAAGGTTTGGCCTATCGTACCCGCCGTGTCCGTCTACACGCTATCGGCCCGTCTAAACTCGGGAATCAACAAGCAAAATTACAAAAATAACTCTATATTTCAGATTTCACGTTGGTGGTCTTTTATGTTTTAGTATTTTTCATTTCTTTTCATTTTTGTGTGTACAATGTCAGCACAAGAAGCGATGAGCGCCGATGTGACGTGGTATGAACATACGCTTATGTTCTGTACTAACCGCACTAACCGACGCTTCTTTGACGGAGATATGTGACTACACAGTACCGGTCGATTGAAACGTATTATTGAACTAAGAAGATGTTGCATTTTACTAGCGCCCAGAACAAGGAACGGCTATCAAAGTCGGCAGTAACAGCTCGTACAGCGCCTCGGGTAGGTGGTTCAGTTAAACCTTTTTCCAAGTTAAAATCCCCATCGCAAAAGAAAATCAGTATTGCGGCACTGTCAAGCATAATAAAGAATACGGACAAAAAGTTCCACTTTTTCATAGAGGGCTAAATTTTATTTGCAGAGCGATAGCACACCTACCGTGTCTGTGGCAGATTGAAACTGCGGCTGCGGTATTCATGTAGCAAATTCCTAACAACGCGCCACGTATACCGGCGTGGTGCAGAGATTCTGCTTCTTGTCAGCGACGCCTGTGCACTTAAGTTCGTTGATTCCGGGCGAGCAGCGGCAGTGGTCGTGAAGGGCGGTGGTAGCCGTCATTTTCCGTGCCGCAGGACAACACGATTGTTCAGGCGCACGTTTCATCAGGTCAATCTATGACGCGCGCAGTCATGCTGTACTGCGACATTCTCCGTGTTTTCCGAAGGTTCGACGAGGTCATACACAAGAGCTATAATCAACGATAACATTCGCGTGAGTTTAAATCATCTAGTGCGTGTTGCGTTGAGCAATAAAGTTGAATATTTGTTAGCCGGTGATAAACAGAGACCGAAGAAAGGTAAACAAGTACACGCGCGAACATGCAGGAGAGCGTATGCTTGAAAAGCTTGCTCCTCTTCATACGCAATGCTTCGCGATTTCAAGTGTAGCAAGGAGCTCGAAGAATGCCAAAATATACTAATCCACAAGAATGGTGACGATACAGAATTCAAGACATATAGGCCCATTAGCTAGCTTTCAGTACTGTATAAAATATTCACCAATAAAGAATTGCAATATATTCGAGACTACACTTGACTTCAATCAACCAAACAATAGACTCGCTTCACGATGAGATATTCTACAATAGGTCACATCCCTGTCATTATTCACATATTTGAAAAATCTGCAGAGTGCTATCAACCTCTCTATATGGATTTCATATATTATGAAAACGCATCTGATTCAATAGCGATAGCAGCAGTCTTCGAGTCATTGCGTAATCAAGGAGTGCAGAGGGCATACGTCAATACCTTGGTAAATATCTAAAGGTTGCACAGCTATCTTGCTTCTCTGCAAGAAAGCCAAATATTACCTAACAAGCAAGTGGTCTGACAAGGAGATACTATCTCTACAGTGCTATTCACTACATACTTAGAAGTATTCGAGCAATTAGGCTGGGAAGTCTTAAGAATTAGGAAGAATGGGAAACATATCAGAACCCTTTGGTTTGCACATGACATTGTTCGGTTAAATAACATTGCAGACGAATTCGAAGTAATGATTCAATACCCTTAACCTAACTAAATGTTGAATAACCTGGCATGGAAACAAGAATTCATGCTTGCCAGTAAGCCTCTAGAATTCATGCTCAGTAAGTCCCATCTATGGACTGCAGCAGAGTACTTTTATCTATTTCTAATTACTGGTTTGTGAACCAGAACACGAGAAGGAAATTTACAGAAGATTCAAAATTGGATGGAGCACATACGCAGGCATTAACAAATCTTCAGTCGGAGCTTACCACTGTCGTGTAAAACAAGTGTAAAATCATTGCATCTTTCCGAGCGTAGCATACCTGGTGGAAACTTCGAGGTTAACAAAGAAGCTCGAGAACCGGTACTGGACCACGCAAAGATCGATGGATCGAAAAATATTAGGTGTAACATTAGGAGACAAGAAGAGACGGGTTGGATCAACGATCAAGCAGGGATAGCAGATATTCTAGTTAACATGAGAAAAGAAAGTCTCAGTTTCGCCTGCAAAGCGAAGCATTGATTGGGAGATCAAATTAATCGACAGCTATACAAAGTAAGGATAGTTTTATTCGCTGTATAAGCTTGTAAACATTTTTCACTTACTAACTAAATTGCCAAGCATGGCGTCATAAAACATGAGCGCATCTCTCTCAATGACCACGGAAACTCGCTGTCGAAACGCTGGAGGGATGAAGTGCGGCAGCAGCAGCGAGCAAATAATCTCTCTCGCTTCAACGCGAACAAAGCAACCAAAAACACAGTGCATACGCGGTCGCTCCATATGCACCAGCCGCTGCTAGAACACCCTCACCCTCTTGCTCCGGACCCTTGCGACAAGAGAAGACGGCGCGCTTTCTCCTCGCTTTCACACCTTGCACGTGCGAGATTGAGGTGCCATCAACAGCTCACCCTCGCAACCTTTCAATTTCTCATAGAGTATACGGCGCTAGGCGATGATGTTAGCGCCATTGGTCTTTTTACGGAATATCATACTGGCGCCGAAACCGACGGAAGCAATGGACCTGTAATGTCCACACAATTGCGATCGCAATAGCATGGAGTTAGGCAGGCCAAGTTACGCATACTGTAGATAACGAGTAGGCCATTGCACACAATGCGTCCTAAGGGAAGGGAAGCAGAGTCCAAGACAGCAGAAAATTAGGCGGGGTAATTCAATTGGGATACTACAAGGTCTAAGTTGTTACAAGAAAGCGCGAGACATGGGTAATTGGAGATCACTGGGACAGGCCAACGCCCTTCAGTGTGCACAAAAATGGGCTGCTGCTAATGATGCTCATTCATACGTTAGCAGAAGAGAATGACAGCAGAACCACCAGGAAAGAAACAAAAAGACAGCAACAAAAAGAAATAATGCCATAACTTGATGTAGTAACCAAATTGTTGCAGCAGAAGAACTTCTGTTGCCATCGATTCTCTCCCCGTTCCTTGAAAATTATTCAACCCATTGCGCAGTATATCCCTGCGAAAACAATAAATGACTGTAGTGAGTGTAAGCAAACTTGTAAATTACTGCAGATTGATGAAGGTGGATAGGAAACTTCGTTTCCCAAATCTTAGCGACGCCTCCAACTCCGTCTGGTCAAGTATTAGGGAAACATTGTTCAATACCCATTCCTCCAAAGACACGTTCGAAGATACACCGGGAAACCACGACACTGCTGTCAAGAAGCTGTTTACTTATAAAGCATCCACATACACCACAGCAAGCCTTCCGCTTGCTCCCTGTGCCACGAAGATTTTGTCGCCACGCGAAGCGAACAAAACTGCCTCATCTTGTGACGAAGTTTGAATAAATGGCTGAGAAAATACAAATAGAAATGCTACCCGAGTTTATACAGCATTTTGTTTATTCAGGAAATGAGACATTTGTTCACTTTACATAGTGCAGACACTGCTGAAGCTTGGGCAAGTTGGTGTGACATCCTTTTGCAACTGCGCAAAGGACAGGCACGGGGCGAGTGCACATACACAACGCTGAACTTGAAACGGGTTTTATTGAGGCAATTTCTAGTCCTTATGTTGATGATTGTTTCTTTAGTTTTTATGACATGTGCTGTTAAGGACGCTGTGGCCTCGGTTTTAAAAGTTTTATCACTTTCTTACGCCTGTCTTGAGGCCCTTGTCTTGACGCATGAAATAGCTTCTGAAGCAAATTTACGTTTTTTATACCTTTCCATGTGCTTCAGCGATAGCCATGTGTGATGGCGATACGAGCCAAGATGCCAGAAACCCCTTCCGCCTTTCGCTTCTGCACATTCCAAGCTTCTGATACGTGGCATTGCAAAGTTATGTTTTGAAAAAGCCCTAGTAAAATCGTGCCATCATTTGATGCAAGACAGTTATCAAAATTAGGTGGTGCGCCTCCATGTAGGAGGCTACCCAACCGATCTTCGCATTGTTGTAGCATAGAACCTGTTAAGAGACATCATAAATTCAGGCCGCAGCGAAGTCGGAAGAAGAAAAAGGAAAGGCTGCGGTTATCGCTTACTTGCGCAGCATTTCACATAACCTAAAAATGGAGGGTTCTCGTGCCAATGTGCAAGTTGTTTATTCCACACCCGATAATCTCTCAAAACTCTGTCACATTGTAAACCACAGCAACGCAAGGAAGGAGGGCTGTGCCAAGAAGCAACAAAAACGTTTTGTACCGTGTAACAGCAATGTTGCGTACAGGTTTCCACTATCTTGTTGCAAGCACTACATGGGGCAAATTGGTCGATGCCTTAACGACCGGCTACGGAAAGTTAACAACAAGAGCAACCCCGCTTCCGGCCATCTCGGAATTCAATGCAGAGACTGCGCGGAAGAAAAAAAAAAGAATAAGAAAGCACCTTGTTATCCCACTTTCAGTCAGTGCAGCGTTTTGCCAGATGATCCCATAAAAATAACTAGAGAGATTACTGAAGCCCATTACATCCACAAATTCAAAGACAAATGCCTAAGCGCCACCTCAACACCTCTGTGAAAAAACAACGGCATTTTCATGAAGATAAATTGGAAACACGTGCACAGCTGTTCATGTGCCACCTAGCACTGGCTCAGGTACGGTCATTCCCAAGAATTTGTGTGTTTTGGCGTATTTTCATTTGAGATTGGTTCCCAGTTATTTAAGCTGTGGAAAACGCCTGAGAAAATGAGTTAAAGTTCAGCGATGTGTATGTGCACTCGTCTCGTCCCTGTCCTTTGCGCGGTTGAAAAATAATTTTCATGGTGGCTTGCACAAATATTTACTTGGCCTCTACTTTCTTTAGAATATCGCATTCTGTTTTATTATAGTGATAGATATTTCTTCCCACATTAACACATAATGAAATGTACTGCCTTTCGCAGTCATCTTCAGAAGGCTCGCTGCCCTCTTTAACCCAGAGAAGGCACCTTGAATCATCTGAAAGAAATATTATGAAATGGTAACGAAGGCAAGAAGAAATAATCACAGTTCCAGTATTCAATGGCACCTATTTAATTGAATAACCTGTGATAGAAGTCAACAATAGCAACAATATATGGTGTTCTGGCTGTCTTCAGGAATGAATATTCCGGCCATGCATGAAAATCGACACCAGATAAGTTATCGCCACGATGACTGCTCTACGCGGGCTCAGACATAACCGAAAGCACGGGCGCAGTGCAGTCCGTGCACTGAGTTCCGGCCTACGAGCCTTTGGCACGCGCGGAACTTCGCTCAAACTTGCAATAATCGTCATACTCACCAGGGGACTTAGAGTCAGCAGCCTATTCTCATATCCACTGCAGAAGAAAGCACTCCACCGGTATTCTCCCTGTACTCCTGTCTTACGCTGGTTTATTCCAAGTTGTGCCTAAATATTACCTGTTATTTTGACTTAGCTCTTTTCTGCCAATCAGCTGTGTTTTGTTTCCCTTGGCATAAATTCTGTGACTGTAGTAATCCAACCATTACCTACCCTTGCCATTACATTGTCTCCCCAGCTCCATTTTTTTTCTACTATTGTCCACTAGAACGTTGGCTGCCCCAGTTTGTGCTCTCATTCACGCCATCCACTTTCTGCTAAATTTAGGTTACAAATTTAAGGGGAAAGCCCTCGATCTCTACGTTTGAAGGCTGCGTTGTATGCTACTGAAAATTGGACTGTTCGTGCCCCTGCTCGCGAGTTCATCTTCGTCGTCCTCCAGAATGGTGAGCGTAATCGAGAAAAAAGGGCACAGTTGATCGGAGGTCTCGTACCACTGCTCGCGCATTTGTGGTTGTCTTCTTCCAGATCGTTGCCACATCGATGCCGCTAATCATGCCAAAAAGGCACGGTTAGGTAATATATAGTTAATTAAAG
The DNA here is from genome assembly GCF_023375885.2 of Dermacentor andersoni. Classification (NCBI taxonomy): domain Eukaryota; kingdom Metazoa; phylum Arthropoda; class Arachnida; order Ixodida; family Ixodidae; genus Dermacentor; species Dermacentor andersoni. Next base: position 56,179,264 of record NC_092821.1, read on the forward strand.
CGCTTAAATCCAGAACCATTGGTGCGGGTCGAACCCTCGACCTTTGGTGTGAGTCGTACCGACGACTTTTGATGTTATTTAGGACGAAGTTGATTAAGGCACAGGTAGTTAAACTAACTTATAATTAGGGCAATTTAACCTAAAATATTTAGTGGGAGAAAACACGTAATGAGAAGTAACAGCGCATTCGAATGGGAATGTCACGTAATTTAATAGATGTCTCTTGAGCGCGTTCAGCTTCACCTTTACCTTCTTTGGCATATGCTAAAGTGACTGTCAATTTTATGTTCCCAGAGTTTTGTCCAGCGCTATATTGTTCCTAAGCGTTTTTGTTTTTTGGCCTACATGTTTCTACCCCATATGTTAGTGCCTATAATTACAATGATGGTGCAATTTTGTTTGCAATTACGGTGGGAAACCTACAGGTCATTATTTGGGAATACCTGCCGTATGCCAACCCTTGATCTAATTCACTCGATGAGGCGTACATTGCTTCTAAGTCCAATGAAAATGATCAGTTCAATAATAAACATATTTACGCTAATTAATTTTCAAATGATTACTTTACACAAAATATTCCCATCTAGGAAATATAGCCGCTGAGTTGTCACGGCGTATCCACATGGACAGCACAAATTCCGAGATAATGATATCCAAAGTGTCCGAAGAAATACATTGCCGTTCCAGTTACTCTTTTAAGGAACCGCTGCTTTATGCATTGAAGTACAAAAGGAACTAGAACGCCAATATATTTCGTCGGAGACTTTGAACATTATTATCTCGCTAATTCTGCTGTCCAGAGATTGAATCTCTTCGAATCTCCAATGAATCGCTTTGTTGCCAAATTTGGTCATGGGCTATGAGCCAGTAGATGTGTGCTGCTCCTCCATGAACGTCTTGGAAGTCAACTTGGGCGTTTAGGTATGTGACAGTGAGAATGCGCCACTCGACAGTAACTGAAAGATCCCTTTAATTTCTCCGATGCTGCAAGGCCTCAATCTCACGTCATAAGGTTTCGTCCACGACAACAACCCGATGCATTATCAGGCGCAAATACATTTGGTATGTGCCTCTCTTGAATGAACGCTTACCACACTGTTACTACACCAACACGTTAGCGCAGGACAGCAGATAACCAGGTCAGTTGGTATAAATTCATGGCTGTTTGGAAGCGCAAACTTTACACAACGGAGATGAATGAGAGGGAATGAATGCCGCCTGGAACTAAATGTTATTCAAACAAGGAGTATATAGGTGTGAAAAATATGAAGAAGACGAAATAAATGGGAAGGGAATGTGTGAGTTCCCATTCGATATAGCTGTTAAGTGTGAAATTTATTTACTTGGCGGCGTGTGTTCAAAGAGTAATTCTACCTTGACTTTTGTTTCCTCGTCTACATATTTTTCTCACGTATTTATTTCTCGTCTGAAGAAAATTTTGTTCCAGTGTGCGCTCATTGTGCCTCGTTCTTTGGTGTCGTGTTAGCACTTCTAAACTACTATGACCATATTTCCTCGTGAATGTAACGATTATGTTCAGCTGTTCAATGAACCTCTCGCCAACTTGGGTCACTGAGGCAATGCTGCTGATTGTACGGCAAGCGAGGGAGCTGTTCTCAGCGTTCGTTGACACCGGCGTGCTACATTTCTCGTCCGGTAGGCCACGCCTAGACTTGGCAGTGCTACTAGACGCTGCAGCGTGTCCAGAAAGAAGCCGAAGAGGGGAGCCCGGCTTCTGCATAACGCATTTCTCTGAGTTTGCAGCATCACGCATTTCGGAGGCCACGCGGAAGACTTCGCAGCTGAGGTGCCAAATGGTGAGGCCTGCTTTTAAGTAGCTCGGAAGAATAATCTCGCTCCAGTACTCGCCTCGTGCGAAACTCGTTTCTATGCTGGCATTATGATGTGCCACTCTATTGATTCAGTGCTGAGCGCATTAGCCGACAGTCATCGTGAGAAGGGTTCTGCTGCAATTTTTGCAGCCTTTGTATGGAATTTACCCTGCGTCTTTCTACAATTCTTTATTTACGACTCTGGCTCGCCTAATAACACTTTCCTTACCCTGCACTTAGTTGCCAGCTTTCTTCTCCTCTTCCTTCGTTCTGTGTCCACGCTTTTGAGCTACGCTTGTTTTATGCACTTTAGCCAGCCATTTCTGTTCATCTCTGTTGCGTAGTCATTCATCAAAACAACTTTTGCTTTGCGATTCTCTAGCTTCAAAAAAAGCACAGCATTTCTCACCTTGGAGTGCCTTATTTGTCCACCCTCAAGTGCTGCTAGCCAACCGACCTCAGTCCCGACCTCAGTCTCAATCTCTAACCCAGGCAGGCTTTTTGATTTAGAGCACGAAATTGCAGATGCCTAATATTAGTGTGAAGACCCACACATTTTTCAGGATTCCTCAACCACCTCCTATTTGTCGCAGCCGCAAAGAACTGTATGATTCCTTAATGCTGCAATACACTTCACTTTCATTTTCAGTTTGCATGCATTTGAATATGTATTTCATTCGTTTGCGTATCTGACTAGATGTCTATGTTTCTTGACTATAGGGAAGCTTTCTTGTTGAACTGATACCACGGGCCGACTCGTCTCTTCGTAATTGATCATGATTTCCAATTTCTGTGTGCTAAATATCGTACCTAGATTCGTCACTGCATTGGAACTTGTATTCGCAACTCTCTGTAAATCATTTACATTGTTCACTATTAGTGATACGGCATCCATATGGATCATTTCTGGGTTCTTCTGTTCCACCTTCTGCCCACTACCGGCTAAAGATAGATGAAAGCCTGATTCACTGCTTTCTATTCGTTTCTCGACGTCCATAGACAAAGGGTGAATGGCATCCATTATTCGTAAAAATCTCGCAGGAGCAGAACAGAAACCGAAGGGGAATAAATATTCTGAGAAGCATCAAATTGCAGCAAGCAGCGTGTCGTTGGCTACACCCTGCCGCGGCTCACCACACGGTTAAATATTTGGGTGATGTGCCGGTTCCGAGGCACTGGTCATCACATATTTTTGGGAATTATAAGTGTCCAGCATATGCGGTTCGATTAGCCGCGACGCTCAGCGTTCCGCAAAGAAAGCGCCCCGAACCTTCAATTAGCAATATCTGGCCACCTAAGTGTAACCATCAAGCTACAACCACTAAACACTGATCAAGAAAACGGGCGAAAAGGCAAAAAAAATCTATTGGCTTGAAACAGAAACCGAGGGAGTTTCACACTTGCTTCGCCTGTCCATCTATAATGCGTCAGCGTAAATTACGAAACACCGGATCATCATCTACGACAACGAGCACCCCGTACGAAAACATCACTTCTTTTCTTTTCTTCAAAGGAGGGATGTGGCATTTAAGTGTAAGCCAAGGACATGTGTCAAGAGTCTGTATTCTAACCTTGAAGCCGGAAAAATAAATTCTGGACTTTCACATGCCTTAACAACTGCCTGATTATGAAGCAGGCCGTAGTGAGCTTCATAATCAGGCCTGATTATAAAAAGTATGAACTATCATAACTACCGCAAATTATCAGCTGGTTTGCGCTCAGGTGCCGTGTGTTGTTTTCTCGCTCAAGTCCTGTCCCTTCATCACTCTGCGCCACAGCGTATGTGGAACCAACTAGACCACTGCAGAATTTTCCTGAATTGCATAACTTTTATACGCCACGTCGTGCTTTGGCACGGCCGCCCGTTATTTGTCATCACTGGCTGAAGAACGCCGTTTGCGGCCGAGGTCGTGGATGACATTTTCACGCTGAGTTACAGAGATCATAAAAAGGCTACTGCATACGACTTAGGCTTACGGCTACACGTAAGCACTAAGCAAAAGGTTGTCGATTATGGATACCGCAGCAAAAAAAAAAAAAAAAAAACGTCAGAAATTTTATACTAACTTTTGCGTACAACACAGCCATGTGCACACGACATGCCTCATGTCGATTCACCTCCTTTATGTTCAAGATATTCAAACTATGAAAGACATACTATGAATTGAAATGCCAATGACGACGACCTCAAGCACCAAACACTGGGCGTCTGATATACGTTAAGCGCGTCGAGTAGGAGCGTGAACTGGCCTACAGGAACGTAAGGGAGCAACTGTGAACAGACTCGCTTCACTAAAATATTCGCCATCGATTAGCTAACTAACCACCTGGTGACCAAGTTTCGGTGTGCAGCCTCAGCGACAAACCTCAGAGCTAGTTCAGAATGTCAAAAGTCGTAAGGAGTTTGAGCCACGTCAACTAGGAAGTCATTCTAGCCGGTGGTGCGTCGCCGCCGCAGTGTCGATTGTCGGAGTCCGATATGGTCCATGGTATTCGCGTTCAACCATATTTCATGCGGTGATGTTAATTATATCCTGTCTTTTATGCAGAATGTTTTTCTTGATATCGTGGCTTTTTACTCGGAGAACTATGAACCGCTTTGTTTTCTTCTTCTTCCCGCCTACCGAATGCATTTCCCTGCTCATGTCCGTTCTTTGCACAGGTATCTCTCTCGCTCTTTCTTTCCAGATTTCACCCCTGCTTGTACATCACTTCTTTGGGTACCAGACGATGCTCCATTACGAAGGGCAATAATGCCATCTGCGTTTTGCTAGGCTAGCTTCCATACAATGAAGAATAGGTCGTAGGCCAAGCACCAGCTGTACACCAGTTCACCGTGCCACGTATTCCATTAAGTAATATTGTTTTTATTTCGTGCTTGGCAATATATTCACATCGTTCATCATTTGTAATAAGCTTATTTATGGTAATAAACGAATATGCTCGTAAAATACCTAAAAGAAGCCATTTTTGAATATCTGGAACGCCAGCACACCTAATAAAGGATGTATTCAATATTGTGGAAACATTTTGTGAAGGTTTATTTGCAAATATTGCTGTACGTTTAAGACAAATGTCTGTAAATCCATACGTGACATGCGCGTTGCGTAGTGCAATTTAGCTGTTACAGGTAGTCGCATGAAGTGCACATTGCATGTTGCATGAATTCACTAAACTTCTGAGCGACAGCTGTGGCCAACATACCTTCTTTCGAATAAATATATACGTTAAATTATGGTTCACGTGTGCATAAACAAATACATAGCTACACATAATGCGAAAATTGGCATGACAACATACAAATCATCATGAATAACGTAAGCATGCATACCGGTAATCACATATATGATTTCAAGATGCAAGATGTGCATAGACTCGAGAAAAAATGGCAAGTGGTTCAAAACGAGCTACGGTTGCCAACTGCTGGTAGTAATATGTACTTTGATATTCACCTGGGGGCTTCCGAAGGATACCGTTTGCTACGTCAGTCGAACTCAAAGGACCTGCAAAAAAGAGAAAAAAATGCGCCCATGATGAATATGTGACCAAAATTATTTTCATGCAGAAGAAAAAAACACATTTGCAGAATGGTGTATTACCTCAAAAGACAGGTAATTTAAATTCCGGCTGTTTAGCAAGATAGCACTCCCATCAAACGGCAGCGTATACGCGAAATTTCAAATAACATTAATTCCTATATTTACCTTATTTGGCGCCATGACGAATGACAATCCAGTTACCAGCGACTCATTTTATTTGGAGCAACCGCCACAAGAATTTCAGTTGTCATTTATGCGTAAAATGCTTTCGAAATTGCCCGTACAGGACTGGTCTCCTTGAAACCTTGACCGCATATGTCGCTTTAAACCAAGTGGTAAATAATTATTGCGAAGGCAGCAACTAGTCCACACACACTTGGCGACAACATTGGCTACAGACTCCCTTTCTACATCATTTTGATAAATTTGCTCTCCGTTTCATTCACAGTTCTCGCAGGGCAGCGAAATTGATTCTGGCGTTCTTCGTAAAAAACACCAACTATGGACCAGATGGCTTGCATACAAGATGCATTGCTAATGCCGCTAATAATTCGCATAGCTTGAACTCCCCCTACACATTACCCAAAGCATGCGCTTAGTGTTAAAGAAAAATAAACAAGGTGCTGTATCAGATCATGAAGGGCACCAGGGAAACCTCTTACCAAGCTCGTATACCGCATAATAACAAAGACAAAAACAGAAGTTCAGCAGTTAAAACACTTGTTATTAGGCAAGAAATATCTTCATTACACAACGCATTTAACGTTAGCGCCATTTCCACTTAATACAAACTCGGTGTGACGTAGAGTTGGTTGCCTTTGCACTTTGCCAAGCAGATTGCTGAGAACCTCTGTATGACAAATTTAAGTAACAATTTGTATGACAATTTTCAACTTGCCTTGGATACACATTCATATCGTCAGAGAGCGATTGCAGTAATTATTTATTTCTAAGGACGCGTTTAAACTGCACACTTCAAATTTTTCCTACACATCTATAAGTGCACTCTATAAAAATTCACCACATGCAAACAAAGTCCCTCGTTCAGTTCACCGAGAACACAGCGAGAAGCTTATATAACGCATGAGAATAGGGTTTTACAATTATGTGCAATAAAATTTTGCAACGCGTTGCACTGACGATGCCACGCCCCCACTTTCCACTGAAACTTAAAATTGTGCGACATGGAATTGGCTTGCGACATTGGGAAACGTTGCAGATAACGAGCGCGTAACTGTTTCTTTTTTTGAACTCATGACAACAATGATCTTAGGTTGCTTACGGAAAACAGTTTCACTACATTGTACCATTACCTATTATTGCGATGACACCGATTCTCTCAATATCTGCCCCGTTGTTCTTTCAACAATACTCTAATCGACGCTTATTTATCGCCAACTGCTGATCATTTATTTATTCCATTTTCTTTGAATCCCAATGCCTCTGGAAAGACAACGCTCCATACAAATCTGGCTGGGTCAATATCTTGTTATTACATTATGGTGTGCCAAGTGAATTCCGGGCTTTTCTTTTGTGTGCAGATGAGATATGCTTCATCACGCGGCGCACATTTACTCCGGCATGTTTCTGTCTCTAGACAACCGATTCGGGCCTCAATTTGCAAGGCACTCCCCATTGCTAAATATAGAAATTTTCCAACGTGAATTTTTTCTCAGCGTCTTTTTGAATCTTCATGCCCCTTCTTCTTCTCAGCATTTGCATCAAATTTGCCGCATGTGCTTTTCTCACCGCCTTTTCATTACGCCTGGATGTCGATTTACACTTTCAATGAACCCGCACTTAGTAGCCAACTTCCTTGACTTATTAAAACGTTCCATGTCGCTGCATTTGAAGTAGAGATGTGTGCGCTCACGTGTTTTCAGCCTTGTTCCTAATAATATTGCACAATTTCTCTGTGCTAAACACGAGGCCTTAATTCGTTGCTGCATTATCACTTATAATCCTAAGTCTCTGTGAATTCTTCACATTATGTGATAATAGTACTTTGTCATCCAGATACATCAACCCAGGGTTCTTTTGTTTCACCTATTGCCCATTGCGGATGTAAGATTGATCGAAATATAATTCACTCATTTTCAGTCGTCTTTCTGTGCCCTCAAAATAAAGCACGAAGAGCGATAGAGAAAGAGGACACCCTTCCTTTAATCCTGGTCTGACCCATTCTGTAGTATAAAAAGTGCATTGTGTTCATCCATTCTGAGAGATCTAATATTATGGCTTGCATTGGAATTCTATATATTCCTGATGTTACTGCAGCTTACCTGTAAGAGTTCTTTATATCCTTATAAGCTTTGTCCCTGTCGATTAAGATGTTCTGGCTTTGACACTATCACAACGGAGTCTTCTCGGTTTTAACCACTAGCTAACGGGCACTAATCAGTAGTGCTTTGCTCTTTGGACATGGCTGTTTTATTTCTTCTTTTGCGATTTCTATGGCTCTTGGTGGCCGTGTTATTGCGCCCTTTTCTTTTTCGTTTTTTAAAATAAAAGCTTTCTACGCGAAATTTTATTGATTCTTCTGTTTCGCTGGTTCTGCTTGAGTATGCACCACACTATGTTTCTTACCGAAGATAACATCTGTCATATACGAAATTGAGCCTTTTTCGAACAGGTTACAGTTTTCATTTCTTCCAGTCATTTGGGAATTTCGGAACCAAGTGATATTACATGGTTCCAGATTTTTTGGGGGGCTTCTTTATCTTTTTTGCGAACGTAATACAACCAGTTCATTGAAATTTTGTTGCACTAGCTCGTTACAACCCTTTTGATTCCTCAGTACTTAATCTGTCTAAGCAGTACCTCTTATTTATCTAATCCCACCTTTTTTATCTTCTAGGTGAACTTTGGATGCCTGCTTAGACTCGTCTATATCTTGCTTTACTTGATTCTTCAAGCACTTGTTCAGCTTTCTCTTTTCACCACAAGGTAATTCTACCCCATGACATGCTGCATAATTTCAACGAGTTTTTTGTAATCCCAGATTACTGTAGGAAATGTTTTTTGCAGGAAAACAACGCCTAGGTGTGGCCTGTAATTTTGCTATTTCTGCCTTTTGATTTTCATTTAATTGCTATTGCTTGCTGTCTTGCGTCGATGTCTTCCTGGAAGTTAAGCTAATGAATTTCTGATGGCTACCCAGGCTCTCTCTACCGTGTTCATCTATCGCCATTTAGCCTTAACTTTCATCCACTAGCTTTCAGACTAAGGCGTAGTTGAAACATAAGTGTCCATTCCCTCATTGCCACGTTATCTGTCCATGTCACTTATCTTCCCTGTTAACTGCTACAAGGTTATGTTCCTCGGACAGATCATGCACTAAGGAACCGTTGTAATAAGTTTATCCGTCTAGATTATGAGAATCGGAAATCCCCAGACGTCTCCTTCGCAACTTACGCATGCCGACAATCGTCGCGCATATACTAAGACGAAGGTCTCTATTATTCTATACACTGTCAAGAACCCCTTTTTTCCAATTCGTTGACAACGACATTTCAAGCTAATCAGAGGTTGGAATGGGTCTCTCTGATTGGCTCACGATGCCACCAGCACCACAAGTGTGCCCTTGGACCGCATCAGTGCTTTCACACGAGCCTTGGGCGCTTGCGCACGTCTGAGTTAGCACGTGCACTCGTCCTTGGGCGCACGCACACGCGTAAGTGGCACGCCGACTGTTACTCAACGACGCCGTCATGTCGCAGGCAGCAGTCGACACTGGAGAGAGAAACACTGGAGACACTGGAAAGAAGAAGGGTACAGGGGCTGTGTGCACTCGACGGGCCACTGGCAATGGTACCGTTGCTTGATACTCTGCGCCAAACTGGTCACTTTTTGGGATGTGAAGTGCTAAAATTTTGAGGTTGGCCCCCTTAGACATCAGTGGCTACTTTTTCTCTCCTTGGGACCTCTAATTAAACGCAAGTTTTTGCAATCCCTACATGCGTCTAAAAAGCAAGCATGGTTTTCTAGGTCAAGTTACCAGGGGCTTTCACGTATTCCCATATGTACCCTGTCATTGCCACCTGTTGAACTTTTTGCTTGGATATAGTAACACAATGACGGTACGTGGCTTGTTCAAAACGTCGTGCTGCATTTGCAGGCTACGAATAGGGTTCATCAGGTCCTTAGTAGATGGCATTATTATTCAGTGGCTAATTGATCTACGTTGGAAACACAGTGCAATAATACACAAAATGAAAGTCCACTCTGTGGGTGTCACTGTATTTCTAAGCGTAAATTACTTGGATACAACACCAAATAAACAAAAAGAGGGTGATAAGTCGCATAAAAGCAACCGGACTGCCCTTGTCCATATTTATTGCAGCAGTAATCATGGCGAAGCACTCAAGTGCAAAGCGAAGTCTCCGTGACGTATAGCGTAAGCAGAAAATGCTAGGACTTTCTTGACCGAGGCAGCAGCAGACCTTTAGACGTCTTGACTAAGGACGTAATCAGTCTTCCTAGTGAAGGCCAAATAACCATTCGAGAGCACTGTTTCCATTTTCTCAAGGAACTGGTAATAACCTCAATCTGAGGCTTCCAAATGCTTTATCGACACTTCGCAGGCTGAATGCCATCGACCAACAAAGCACAGGGAGCATAAGAATCCGCGCAGACATTACAATGCTGCCACCTCGTCTGTTTTAACGTGGTCCTCTGGTGTTACAGCTCGACATTCAACAGTTAGAGATGGATGTCAGAAAGTAAGACCACACAAGCTGCTTAGTATTAGCACGCGGCCTTTTATAGATGTGTTGCGGACACACGTCCTTTTTCTATCCTTGCAGAAGGTGCTCTGTAAATGTCCTGGTTCCAAAGGTCGAATGTATGCCTGTATTTTCAAAACTATTTTTACTATGAGAGAGCTTAGAAACTAGATGAAGCTGAAACTGTCAACACCAATGCGCAGAATTAAATCCGCGCGGCTGTTGCAAGGAGCCACTACCTCAAGCTTCGACGTGTCCGCAGAGCTTTTCAAAAAGTGCTTGCGTATTACGATGTGGCAGCGTTTGTGCACAATGATGAACATTATCAGCCTTGATTTTACAGGACTCGCAGTATTTCTGTTATGGCCACAAATATAGAGCATGAAATTATAACCTTCGTTGCTTTCGACTTGAATTTTGGCTGTTTGCTTTTCTTACCCAACTGCAACAGAGCGTGTCTGTGAGAGGGCCGACGTGCGTGAACCTAGTTGCGCCAAAGCACGCACCCGAAATCCCTTCAAGATTCCGAATCTCGCGAGGCCCGTCTCGCGGTAATTTATGAATCGTATCGTGCCGCATTATGTGTATTTGATCGTCAATTAATTTCACACACCATGTTCGTCAACGTTCGTCTTTTTTTTAGCGTCGGAATTAGTTTGGATCCTGCTTTCGTTTGAGAAGCTTTATTTGTCGCTATGATGGAATTTCGTTGCATCTTGGTAGTTAGGTTCCTGTCCCGCCTCGCTTCGCCTTATTAAAAAAAAACAATGCTAGCCTATCGAAAAAGAAAACCTCTTATTTCAAGAATGGCTGATTGGTGCTGTAGCCTTTAGGGCATGATCGCACGTATAATTTTCTGGTTCCAGAGCCAGTCAGTTCTCAGATCTTAGACGTAGTCGGCGCCAGCGTCCCGTGACACTTTCACGACCTGTTTGCTCGTAGGAGTTCGCACGTTGAGGCGCCCTGTTATACTGCACCACCTCCCTGGCAGGCCTACTTTTCACAGCACTTTCCTTATCGCCGTTACCGCTTTGTAGAAACTGTGCGATGTTGTAATGACCACGTTGGCCCACGTTGTTTATAATTTACCATTTGCTTGCCAGAGTACAAATGTCATCTTCGTTTTAACATAAAACCACATAGCGGTAACTACGTGCGATTGCATACCACTTAGCAAGTCATGTCGTCACAATCACTGTTTCTCTCTCTTACACTCGTCCACTACCTATGTAGAACGCAACAGCCGCCATGTCCCAAACTCTCGTGATATGGCCGGCATTCAAATCATGCCACTGCTGGTATACAATCATCTCCAACGTGCTTGAAACACGTATTGTCCTCACATTCACGTACGCTTGCGACCTACACTCACACAACTACAGAACTTGCACAAACAAGTTGTCCAGGTACAAGCAAATTGTTTCGCCTAACTTTGTTTACCATAGTGCGTGGGTTCTTTACGATTTGTTTTGACTGCAAATACGTCATATTCACACCGTACTTATAAAGTGTGCTATGTGTAGAATATTTATAGCGTAAATGAAGAAATGAAGAGAACGACATCCCGGGCTCATCGATCATCATCAAGAGCAGAAGGCCCGCGATCGGCGCTCGACACCACCATCTTGTCCTTCCTGCGTACTGTTCCGAGCTGCTGCCTGTTTGTTGGACGCGCCCAATAAACCTTTTTAAAGTTGGTGGAGGTGCTGGGTACGCACATCGCCGGCACCCTGAAACTCCGACCTCGCATGCTGCACTCGACCATGCAAGCTCACGCTGCCCAATCGCCACCACCTCGGTCGGCCGCGGTTCGCCCCGGCCCGGTTGCCCTGCGAGACCCCCCAGTATTTTCGGGTGCGAAAGACCAGGACGTCGAGGACTGGCTGTCATCCTAAGAAAAAGTTACTGGACCCAACAAGTCGGGTGAAGCTGTTGAATTAAGTACCGCGAACTTTTACTAGGCTGGCGTGGCGAAGCTGTGCCTACTAACCACGAATCTGAATTAGAGGACTGGTTCGCTTTCAAGGAGCCAACATCTGCCGTTTTCGGTCGCCGTACCGTACGGAACATACGCACCGAACAAAGGCTTCGCACGCGGGCACAGGAATCAAATTAAACTTGTACCGCCTATATTGATGACATAATCAATCTCTGCAGGCACAACGATGACTCAATGAGCGGAAGTGCCAAAATGCAGCATATTAGGAAGGGTGTCGACGACGATGTCTTTCAAATGCTTCTTGCGAAGTCTCCTGGCACTGTGTCTGAAGTGACCCGCCGTGGTTGCTCAGTGGCTATGGTGTTGGGCTGCTGAGCACGAGGTCGCGGGATCGAATCCCGGCCATGGCGGCCGCATTTCGATAGTGGCGAAATGCGAAAACACCCGTGTACTTAAATTTAGGTGCACGTTAAAGATCCCCAGGTGGTCGAAATTTCCGGAGTCCTCCACTACGGCGTGCCTCATAATCAGAAAGTGGTTTTGGCACGTAAAACCCCATAATTTAATTTTTTTTTGTCTGAAGTGGTAACCTTGTGCCACAGTTATGACAAAGTTAAAATGGCAGCGGGATTTCACCTGACGTTCATCTCAGACGTACAACCAACCACTCGATACACTGGACATCATGCCTGACCAGTTATACCTTCTCGCACAAATGAAAGACTTCGTGTGTTAGGAGGTGGCCCGTCAGTTGTCTCTCCTGCCGTTTTCAGCGTCAGGAGCTCCCACAGCAGTAGGAACTGCAGCAACCAATCCCGTTGGCTCCCGTGTTTCGACACATCATTCTACAATAGATTCACCTACAACAGCCCTCGCCGTCCCATGGTGTGTCGTATGCTGCAGCCGCGACTCAGCCGTCCGTGACATGGGCTGCTCCAATCACTACAAATCCCTGGCGAACGGGTGACAACAGGCCGATCTGTTTTGCATGCGGCGGCCCTGGTCATATCGCCCGACAGTGCCGACGTTACGCGGCAGGATACTCAGACACCCGTTCACCGAACTACATGGATCATCCCCGCTCTCGTTAAGAAAGTGCGGATCCCCAAGCAAGCAGGTCTTCACGTGACTATCCGCCACCGACGTATCGTCGCTCACCTTCACCCTGCCGCCACTCCTTGTCGCCCATGCATCGTCGACCAGCCCTTGAATATGAGGAAAACTAGCCCTCTAGTTCATAAGGCAAGAACTGCGCCATAGAAATGCTCAAGTCCTCGAACTTTGCGTCGAATATTGTCGAAGCTTTTGTTAAAGCACCCGTTCACGTACTCTTGTCGATGCCTGTGCTGCTGTTTCTGTTATAGATGCCACACTTTGCCTCAGCATTGAAAGGTGACCATGCCTCTTAAGATGATGCCTTTACGTAGAGCGAACCAGTGATGCCTATAGCTGCTTGGACTGCTCGACGTATTATCGCTAAAGAGCACTACATTATTGAGTTTATCGTGTTTCATCCTGCTCGCACGACATCATAAATGGCTTGGGACTTGCTATCGTATAATCACGCCATTATTGATTGTGCCAGATCTGAACTTGAGCTCTTCCCGTTGTGTGACCAGTCCCACAACCCCGCTCATCAAGCCGCACACAAACTAGTCGTAACAGAAGACAGAAATTCCGCCGACAGCAGCTGTTTTGCCCCACGTGTTCTGAAACAGCATATGTGACTAACCTGGATTCTTTGAACAATCACGCCTGCTTCTGAATCGGGAGCCACTTCTTTTGCCTTATTCGAACCACTCTATTTTGAATGGAGCTAGTGCTCTCTGCCTCACAAATCCTCTTCCGTATCCCACCAAACTGCTTAAAGGCGAATTCCTTGGAAGCGTGTAACCCATTGATATCGGCTAAATTGTTTCCGTGCGGCAAGATTCAGCTCGAGGCGACCTCGACGTCGTAGGTGCTCTTAATCTTTCTGATGTACCAGCTGCGGACCTATTCGATCCGTCGAGCGCAGACGGACTGTTCCCATTGGAAAGCCCTGCTCGTCTCCAGATGCCCTACCAGTCCCGTGATTTTTTCGATGTTGCCCAATATGCCCTTGGCCGAAATTCTACCACTGTTCACTACACAGACACCGGCTCCAACTCGCCAGTGCGACAAAGCCCACACCGTGTTTCCACCGCGGAACGTAAAGTTATTACCGACCAGGTTGACGATATGCTTAAACGCGATGTTATGCGCCCTTCTCAAAGTCAGTAGGCGTCCCCTGTGGTTTTCCTGAAGAAAGGAAGGATGGATCGATTCGCTTCTGCATGGATTACCGGCGCGTAAACAAGGTCACTCTAAAGCCGTGTGCCCTTTACCCAAAATTGGCGATGCCATTGATTGCCTACAAGGCGCTGAGATTTTTTTTTTGTCGTTAGATTTACGTTCCTGGTACTGGCAGGTGCCTTTAGGAGAGGCCAACCGTTCAAGGACAGCCTTCGTCACTCCTGACGGTCTATATGAATTCAATGTCATGCCCTTCGGGTCTGTAATGCGCCTGCCACCTTCGAGTGCATGATGGACTCGGTTCTGCGGGGTTTGAATTGGCACATATGTCTCTGCTACCTCGATGACATTGGTGTCCTTGCGCGAGATTTCGCAACCCATCTCGAACGCCTCAAGCATGTCCTGGCGTTTCTGAAGACCGCTCAGCTCCAACTGAATCTTAAGAAGTGCCGTTTCGCTACATGAAAACTTACCATTCTGAACCACGTTGTATCAAAAGACGGTGTACTTCCGGACCCGGCTAAACTATGTGCCGTGACCGACTTCCCCAAACCGACGACTCTAAAGCAGTTACGAATCTTCATACGGTTATGCTCCTCTATTCCCCGGTTTGTGCGCAACTTTGCCTCTATAATCCCCCCTTTTATCCAAATTTAAGCAGCGCCTCCAATCTCTCGTCATGGCCTTATGAGTGTGACTCATCCTTTTCCACCATTCGCCGTCTCCTGATGTCACCACCTTCACTGCACCACTACGATCCTATGACCGCAACGGAGGTTCACACAGACGCCAGCGGTGTCGGCCTCGGTGCTGTTCTTGCACAACGAAAGCCTGGGTTCGCAGAGTATGTCGTCACATACGCCAGCAGAACGCTCACCAAAGCCGAGTCAAACTATAGCGTCAGCGAGTAAGAATTCTTATTAATACTCCAAAAAACATGCGGTTGCTCGCAACAGTGCGCAGGGAGAACAAGATGGTGGTGTCGAGCGCCGATCTCCTGCCTTCTGCTCTTGATGATGATCGCTGAGCCCGGGATGTCATTCTCTTCATTTCTTCATTATAACTGTAGTATCTATAGCAACACCACCATCTTGGTCTCCCCGCGCACTCTTGCGAGCAACATATATATTTGATCTACGCGGGACCGTGCTGTGATCTTATGGCATTATTTTACAAAGGGTAATAAAACAAAAACAAAAGTGCAAAAACAATTCTCGTTGCATTTTAAATGTGACGGCTGGAGGTTAGTGAGCGAACTGTGATCCGAAGTGACGCATAGCCTCTGCAAACTGAAAGCGCCCTTGTAGCCTCAAGTTTTTTTTTTTTTTTTACAGCGGAGCTGCTTACCTGTGCGCCGCCCACTTGTGCACCCCCCACATGCATATCCAGGAAGGGTATACTGTCCGTTTTGTGTCTCTATAGGTGACAAGAATGTGTGTGCCGCACCAGGAGAGGCTTCAAGCACTCAAGCACTCCGCCAGCTTCACAAAATAAGTATAATATCCTGGGTCCAACAAGACTCACATAAATTAGGAGTTGTGAGGAGAAACACTATATATATTTGTGTGTGTGTTACTGAACAAAGGTAGTAAACAATAAAAAAAATGCACTTACCAAGCAATAATCCAAGCCCCTATCAAAGTAGTTCCCTCGGCTCATCATCATCATCAGCCTGGTTATGCCCACTGCAGGGCAAAGACCTCTCCCATACTTCTCCATCTACCCCGGTCATGTACTAATTGTGGCCATGTTGTCCCTGCAAACTTCTTAATCTCATCCGCCCACCTAACTTTCTGCCGCCCTCTACTACGCTTTCCTTCCCTTGGAATCCATTCCGTAACTCTTAATGACCATCGGTTATCTTCCCTCCTCATTACGTGTCCTGCCCTTGCCCATTTATTTTTCTTGATTTCAACTAAGATATCATTAACTCGCGTTTGTTCCCTCACCCAATCTGCTCTTTTCTTATCCCTTAACGTTACACCTATCATTCTTCCCTCGGCTACCTATACACAATTGTCAACGTTTCTGGAGTATAATAGAGGAAAAATGACATATCCACCCCAACGGAGCTTAGTTCTACATAGCGAACCCATACGGGTTCCTCGAAAGAAACGCTTCGCTGTTGAAGAAAAATTCGTGGGGGCCCAGAACTCGATCCTGGGACCGCCGTCTTTCCACTGGATTACCAGCTTCGCTGGTAATCCATCCCCATAGGAATCTTGCGGCTCCACGAATTTATACTTTCTTGAATGTTTTCTCAGCTTAATAATTATTATTTCAACATATACACATCTACATTTTTTCTTGCTGTCCGTACTATGCCACCTAAATGGCGGCTGGTCCAACGGTATTCCACAGAAATCGCCTAATTCCACATCCTCAGTAGAAAATTGCGGCTTACATTCTGAAATGATATACAGAGTGTTGTAGCCAGGACACTACTTTACGGAGGTTTCGGGAATAGTTCTTACGTGTTTTTTTCAACAGCGTACTCATAATAAAGCAGTCCGTCGTTGCAAAGAGTACATAATATAGTTGGGATATATCTTCATCACGCTTGCCGTCCTCTGCATAGGTGAGATAAAATAGGAACTATAGACACGCCGAATAATTCTAAACAAACAAAAAAAGCTGGTACAATCCCACTGCACTTAAAAGAAATGTATTTAATGTATCAAACTGTTGTGATGTGGGGATAAGTTAAAGTATGCATGATGCTTCCTGGCAATGTCAGATAGTACGAGTTTGGTCAAAGTACCTGAAACATGTAAGTAGATTACACTACAAAGAAGAGAAATAAAACTTATTATTGCTCACAGGAAGAAAAATAGACCGCGGAAATTTGTTCTCCTGAACACAAGTGGTCCACGGAGCAGAAAATCTGCTGACGTGAAAGAGGCATAAACTGTCAATTGACACAGCAATAAAATCACAAAGCAAAATTAATAATATGTCCAGTCACAATTCTATAGCTGCAATCTATGTTAATCGAAGCAAAGCGAGCGTAAGGGTGTGTAAGGTTACAAATGAATTTATTTCGATCAATTGGAACATCCGCATCTGCATACATTCAAGGTACAGCTTGTTTGCGTGCAATGCTTGTGTTCATGCACTGCACCGTTCACACAGAATGTCAAAATGCAAACATCACGTCAAGCTGAGGCATAGTCACAGACGGTTACGCAGCGATAGCTAGGGAAGAGTGGCAATGATTGGTGTAAGCGAGCAGAAAAGTTTGGCGCAAACCTAGTTCACTTTAGTGATTGTGTGCCTCTTGTGTGATAGTGGGACATACTCATTCCGGTGCACATAGGGTGAGAAACATACGGAACTGCTAATTCAAAGAAAGTAACTTGGAAATGTCACTGCACATCATAGATTATTTGTTTAAGACATGGGTGGGCTTCAGAGATACCTGTGATTCGGCAGCAAGTTTTCGCGGTTTGTGTAGGAATTCAGGTTACATAAGCAAAACAGAGGTCAACTTTTGGAACAACGTTTCAGGGCCGCTTATAGAGGTGAAATTGATACGTTGGTTGGCCGTATCTGCCATTAGACGTATGCCACACCCTCACACACACCCATGGACGCATGCGCACGAAGACAGGCATATATAATTCTCTGAGCCACGCGGTCGCCCATTTGGGCGCACTTGGGCCCAGAAACACAAGTGACACTTAAAAGCAAAACAACAGCGACGAGCACAGTTGGCGTTCGACTAAACTCTGATCTTTACATCAAGCGCGTCGGCTATTTATAGATGACTCAATACAGATGCCAGCGCTATTGCTGCTGCTCGCGCATATTCTAGAATGTTCATAACTCTTTGTGGCGTGCGCAAAAGCTGAATATAGACATTTCTGTGCTATGAAATCGGCAACAACAATCACAAAAGTTCCGACGGATAAAGGCATGTCTTGCGCCGAGTGGCAGCATTGGATTACCTTAGTCAGGGATAAAGGTTCACCAAAAAACAAAGAATGTCGAGGTGTGATTTCGCCTCACTGATAATGCGTCGTCCTTATACAGCAAAAACAACATTAATGTGAAAAAGAAATACAGGTAGTAAAGGAAAGTAATAACAAAAGTAAGAATTAAGGTATTTGCAATCGATAGTACTCGCACAATGGCTAACGGCACACTACGTGCATGGCTTGAGGTCATGCACGACGCCACTGCGATGGCATCACACCATCAAAAGTGATATTATAGTGACGTACACCGAGACGTCGGAGGCTTTTCTACGGATTGAAAAACCTTCCAAGGATTTTTTTAACGGAGTCGGCGTCAGCGTCCGAACCAAAACATTACCACGATGGTATTCCACGTGGCGACGTAGAAGACTGTAGTGTGAGTTTTCCATCTTTTATGGTTGCTGATGGGGTGGCACGAGAGTTGTCGATCTTCGGCGCACGTGGAAATAAGTGCCGACGTTGAGGTTGTCTACGCCACTGACACTCGGTAGTATGGTGTCAAGCGTGGTGCTAGGGTTGCGTCTGTAATCCACCTGCAATGGTATCGTCCAAGTTGTTTCTTGTGGTGCTGTGTTCTAGGCAAATGTTATGTACCGAAGTAACTCATCCCACTTCTTGTGCTCAACGTCAACATAAATTGATAACACGTGGGCCATGGTCTGAAAGAGAATTCATTCTACTTTGCTGGCACAAAGTGCAATCACAAGAGCATAGTGGGCAGCGTCGGTATAATAGACGGTGCCCTCCGGCTGGGCGTTCAGGAGTTTTCGAAGGTATCTAACACGTGCATCCTGGCGACCATTATGGCGCTCTGGATGCATATTGCGCGGTATGGGCGCTATGGTGAGTAAGGTTCAGGCGTTTGAGGGGACTGGTACGTAGAGGGCGAGTGCTGTGGATTGCCCAGCCGTGCGAGCAAATGCCTATCTGTGGTTCAATCTCAATCGCTCAAGCTGCTCCATTCTGTATGCTTCGATGTGTTCCTCGATGGCATTGTCTAGCCCGAGAGCAAGTACTATTTCTGTGGAAACATATACAGGAACTCGGAGTGCTTGTTTAATGGATCTTCTAATCATTGTGCTTATACGATTGGTCTGCGAGAGCATCAGGCTGTGGTATTGGATGTGATAGGTTAGCCGGCTGATGATGCATGCCTTGATCAACCGCAGAATATCGGCTTCCTTGAGTCTTTAGCGGCAGTTACTGACGCGCCTCATCATACCTATGATTTGCTCACCCTGTTGTCCAAGGAGGTCTACCACGAAGTGAGCTTTGGCATTGGATTGGAGGTGATAACCAAGGATTCGGACCCTTTGTGCAGTGGGAATTGGTATACATTATATTTTCAGTTCAATAACTGTAATTGCAGTTTCAGAGCTGCTTCGGGGTTGGATTATTAATAGTTCTGATTTATGTGGCGCCCATTGGAGGTCTTCCGTCGCGAGGTACGCGTGGACTATATCCATCGCCCTCTGTAGGCGGTCCTGACTGTCTCCATGCGAGCCGGTGCTCGTCCAGAGAGTGAAATCGTCGGCATATATCGCGTGGTATAAGCCCCTCCACCTTCTCCAGGAACTGAGGTAGTCTGGCTATAGCTAGGTTGAATAGCGTAGGCGAGAACACCCACCCCTGAGTTGTCCCCGATCCAGTAACTTTAATATCGGATGACCAATATGGGCGCATTCCCACTGTGGCTAGGCGATCCGTGAGAAAGGATTACACGTAATTGTAGATACGGGAGCCACACTGGGAGTGGGCCAGTTCTCAAGGATGAGACCATGGCAAACGTTATCGACAGCACTTTAGACACCAAGTGTCAAAAGAGCTTTTGTCTGCGCCCTGATGAGGGGGGGGGGGTAGTCAACGAGATCCTCTTTTCTCTCACGAAAAATATCATCAGGTGAAAAATGGGTGCGAAATTTGAATTGTGTGTGGGAGAAGAAATTTTGCATCTCCAAGAAAGGTTTAAGCCGTCTTAGGATTACACACTCAAGCAGCTTTCCAATGCACGTTGTGAGGGAAATTAACAAAGGTTGAAGCCGTTTTAGGATTACATACTCAAGCAGCTTTCCAATGCACGATGTGAGCGAAATCGGTCGTAAATCTTGGATCAACAGCGGTTTTCCGGGCTTGAGCATGGAAGTCACCTCGGCACGTTGCCATTCCAGAGGGCGAGTGCCGGCGTGCCAGTGCTGATTGTACATAGCACAGAGCGTTTTCAGGTCCTCATCCGGGCGATTTCGCAGTATAGTATACCGCATCCGGTCTTCACCGCGTGCCATGTTCCGATGAATGTCTGCGAATGCGGCTTTGATTTCCCGGACATTTATGTCAGTGCCTAGCGGATCACTTTCTTCTCTATACGGATAGTCCGGATTGCTTGGCTTACGGCAGCGGGAGAGATAGCTTTGTTCAAGGATCCTTCAACAGCTGGTCTGCGTTACCTCCGTACCTGGGAGGAATATTTGAGGCTGCCGATCTTAACGGGGTTTCGTGTTTCGCGGAACTATTAGTGATCGAAAGATGTCCCACGCTCTCGCGGCGCCCAGCATACCACTTATTTTACCACAAAACGTTGGCAGTTAGCACTGGTTAGCTGTTCCGCGTATTCCTGGGCTGATCTCGTGATTTGAGATATTGTGATGCGCAATTTTCCATTGAACTTTTGGCGCTTCCATCGCTTCGTGAGACCTCGGCACGCGTCCCACAGATGTAGGAGATGCGGGTCAATCTCGGGGGACTCTGTCGTCGTGGTATGTGGCTAGTCGCTATGTTTAGATGGTTGCGTAAATCACTGAGCCAATTAACAATTTTTGGGGCTTTCATCTCCGTTGGCTCGATCCCTGTGGATTTTGCGGAGTTTGGCCCAATTTATGATGCAAGTTTTGTTTTCAGTGCGTTTGGAACTTGCACGACTGATACGAATGACGAGAATGTGGTGATCGCTACCCAGCGTCTCGTCAGTGTTCAGCGACTCGCCCCGGACCCCCTAGTGAATGTGAGATCCGGTCAAGTGTTTCTCTCGACACTAGTTCCCTGGCGACAAGGCTGCGTATGATCTGTTATGAGGGTGAATCGGTGTTTATCTGTGAGGCCCCAAAGTAGGGTTTCCTTTGGTATGTTACATCGATAACCTCAGACCACGTGCAGGACATCGAAATCACCGCACACAATGTACTCTGAGCCCATCTTGATGAGTTGCAAGAGTAGGTACTGAAGATTGTCCCACCGAGGCACGACGTGCAATGTATACATTTAAGATACATAGACAATTTTGTCGCGTGTACGCAGGGACAATCTCTATGAGTTGATGAGGGATGTCCGACGTGAGAGTAGTATAGGTATAGGTGAGTTCCTGGACACGAGCGCACACACTTTCTCCTCGTACGAGCACCTCATATTCTCGTAGCCACTGATAGGAGAAAGTGTGGCGCCCGGCTCTTGGAGGAGTATGACGTCCACCGGTGCTGATGCTGCGGCAATGTACTGTTGCAGCGAGCCCCGGTTAGATCGGTACCCCCTGCAATTGCATGGCCACAGCGTTGGTCTCGCCATTTTACTTTGCATTTGCATTGCACGAGCCATCTTTCTGTAGCTGGGCTGGGCGAATGTACGGGCGAGGGCGCTCGTTTGTCGCTAGTGACGGCGCTGAGTTTGGTGTAGCGCGGGCGACTAGCGAGGATGACGAGGATAATCATTTAGAGGGAAGAGGTTGTGCCGTGAGCTCTCTCACGTTCTGCTTGAGTTCATTGGTAATTTCATGCAGCATTGGTTTCAGTCCGGTGGGTGCCGGTTGTCAGGTGATCCCCTTTTCACGGCAAGCACCGGGGCTGCCACAGGTGACGTTCCGTGTTGGATGGGTCTCACATGTGATGCAGCGCTTGGTGCTTGACGTGGGGCAAACGTCCACATGGTGGCCCACTGTAAGGCATATGCCGCAAACCAGGGCCCTTGGGATGTGTATGTAGCATCGGTACTCGGCTTCATAAAACGTCACGTAGCACGTTACATTGAGGCCAACAAATGCAATGATAGCCGCGGTTGTTCGCCCCACCATGCGAGTAGAGAGTATTTCCACCTCAGGTGCGAACAAGTGGTCTAAAAGTTCCGTTGGCGTAGTCCCTGTGTCGGGACCTGTGATGATTCCTTCGCAGGAACAATCGGGAGAGAGAGCGTAATTTTTATTTTCAAATCAATAAGATTTGAGTCCGGCGTCCTTTTAGTGGGTCTGGGCACCCACCGCGGACACGGTTCCGAGACCTTGTCTCGAAGCGGCTTCCTCGGCTCGCTAGACGGCCCAGAGTTGTGCTGTCAGGTCCGCCAGCCTCCGGTCTTCCAGCGCGACCGGAGGCTGGCGGTGGAAGAGACGGAGGAGTCGGCACTGCCCGACTTGTTTGTTAAGTCCCACCACTCCCATAACATGTCATTTATTGTGGCAACCTCGCCACACTACGTGCATCTGTTTGTAGTGTACATGTCTGGATATATGGTGTGCATGAGTCTGGGGTTTCTGTAAGAATCTGTTTGTAATTGCCTGAAGTTCACTGCTTGCATCCTGTCTAACCTAGCGTGAGGGAATGGCTATACGCATCTTTGTAACTGGTAGTGTGTTGTGATGTCGCGGAATCTGGTCAAACGATCCTCCCACGCCCAGACGTTTGCAGTACCCCGCGGGGGCTCTTCCTCCGATGATGCTCGGTGAGTGAGGTCTCGAGCAACGCGGTGAGCCGCTTCGTTAGGGGTGCTCAGTCCAGTGTGTGCCGGGATCCATAGTAAGTGCCTTCGGGTATCGAAGTCGGCCTCTCCCTGGTGTATGGGATGTCGCTGGAGTATCTCATACGCCTCTTGCGAGATGCGCCCATTTGCAAAATTGCGAATTGCCGTTTGCGAATCGCAGATCACGTATGTTGCTTTGGTTTGCGTGAGGGCCAGTGCTATGGCCACTTCCTCTGCCGCTTCGACATGTGCCGTGTTCACGGTGACACTCGTAAGGTGGCTGCCTCGCTGGCTAGTAACTGCCGCCACGAAACTCTCCCTGTCTCGATAACGGGCTGCGTCGGTGAAGACCGCCTCCTTGTTGTTGGAGTAACTTTGGTTCATGTGTTGCGCTCTGGCTTTACGTCTCCCCGTTACGAGGCAATGGGAGTACGCATAATTGCTCGCCTATGGTTCTTGGAATTTCTACTTTCATAGCGTGCTGGGTGTGGTACGTTATGCCGAGCTTTTCGAGCACGTGTCGGCCCGGGCGGGTCTTAGATAGGCGCTCGAGTTGGGACACTCTTTGCGCCTCCACGAGTTCCTCGAGCGTATTGTGTAGACCTAGTTCTAAGAGCTTGGTGGTGCTGACTCCGGGCACAAGTCCCAACGCACATTTGTACGCCTTGCGTACGAGGGCGTTGAGCCTATTTCTTTCCGCTACCGTCCAGTTGTGAAACGCGGTCGTGTACTTTATTTGAGAAATGATGAAGGCTTGTATGAGTCGTATGACGCACAGAAGCATGCCCGCGTGTTTGCTGGTGATGCGTCGAATGAGCTGCATCGTGCTGGTGGCCTTTGCCATTATCTTGCGAAGTGCTTCGTCATTGCCGCCCTTATGTTCGATCACCATTCCTAACACCCGGATCTTATCTGCCACCGCGGTGGGTAGGCTATTCAATGCCAGTAATGGGATATGTTCATTTTCCGGGGGGTTGTAGTCTTTAGGTGGGCGTCCCTTTCTCACCGGTCTATATAGCAGCAGTTCTAATTTTTCGGCCTAGCAGGCAAGCCCCGTGCCCACGAGGTAGTTTTCCACGCATTGGGTGGCCTGCTGTAAACGTTGCTCGATCTCTCCGTCACTGCCCGTTGTCGTCCAGATTGTAATATCATCCGCGCATAGCGTGTGATGCAGTCCTTCAATTTGAAGCAATCGGTCGGTTAACCCCAGCAGGACGAGATTGAAGAGCATCGGCGAGATCACCGAGCCCTGCGGTGTGCCCGAGCTCCCGATGTTGATTTTATCTGACTCTAGTTGTCCCACTCGCTTGCGAACGGTTCTTCCCGTGAGGAAGTCTCGGACGTAGTTGTACGTTCGCAGTCCGAGATTCAGCTTGTCTATTTGCCGCAATATGGCATCGTGGCGAACGTTATCGAAGGCCTTCTTCAGGTCCAGCCCGAAGATGGCTCTCGTCGAGCGCCCCGGATTGTCTATAATTTGATGTTTTAGTTGCAGAAGGGCGTCTTGCGTGGCGAGATGTCTTCTGAACCCAGTCATGATGTGTGGAAATAATTCGTTGTCCTCGAGGTAATCCATGAGTCTATTGAGAAACGCGTGTTCCATCAACTTTCCCACGTAAGACATGAGGGAGATGGGGCGCAGGTTCTCCAGCTGTAGTTTCTTACCAGGTTTCGGTATCGGTACGATAGTTGCTTGTTTCCATTTCTGGGGTAGCTTGCCGTGCGCCCAACACTGGTTAATATATTTTGTGAGTTTCTCGATCGATCCTTAATCGAGTTCGCGTAGTGCCTTATTGGATATTCGATCGGGGCCAGGGGCCGACTTGGTGTTCAGTTTCACGAGGGCCGCCTGGATTTCGGCAACGGAGAATTCCCCGTCTAGGGTGGGTTGCTTTCGCCTGAGTAGCCCGGATATATTTCCGGTGGCGTTTGGGATATGTAAAGGCGTTCCACATCCCGTAGGAATTGTTGCTCCGTTCCCCGGTAAGCATGTATGATTTTGTATGTGCCTTGCATGTGTGTGGTCTTCATGTTGGCGGTATCAATAAGATACCGCAGTATCTGCGACGTGCTGCGCGTGGTGAGTAGGCCATCCATCTCCGCACATTTCTCTTTCCATTCTTGTTGTTGCAGCTTAAGCGCGTGCTTTTGTATTTCTTTGTCGAGTTGCGCTATTCGTTTACGTAGTCTCCTATTGTGGCTCGATTGTTTCCATCGGTGCTGCAGGTGGGTTTTGGCTTCCCATATGCGCAGCAACCGGGACTCTATTGTCTCGAGCCCAGCTCTCGACCGGATCGCTTGCGTCACGGGCTCGATATCCCACCGCAGTTGGTCGGTCCATTGGTCTATGGCTTTGATGTCTTCCACCTGTTGCTTGTCACGATGTTTGCGTAGCTGATTCCAGTTGGTGATCTTCATTTGACGACCAGCATTGTGTTCCTGCGTCTTCTGTTTCTATGGAAATAATGTAGTGATCGCTTCCCAAGTCTTGCATGGTGTTTGTCCAAGTGACTTTCCAAGTGACAAGAGGCGATGTATTTTCAGATATGGTAGCGATGCGGACCAAGTGTGAGCGATGTCATCTTATTAAGGGAGCTCGCGATTCTTTCGCTTGGCGTGCTGATGAGGGCGCTGTTTTGAGCTCGAACACACAGATGGCGTTCGTCGACCTCTTGTTTCTTGAGGCTCGCCTCGATGTCGACGGCATGAGTCACAGAGTGTCGAGGCCACTCACCGAATCTCAGACCGTTCCTCAGGCGCAGGCTGACATTAAAATCATCAATAGGCAGAGGTGAGGGCCTCTGGGGTCGTCGTCATACAGTTTGGTTCAAATTCTGCGTCTCTTGGCGGCGGGGTGCTCAGTCAGACGCCAGCGCGGCGTCCCCACCGGCGGCGAGCGGTGTGTCATGATCCATCCGCCAGGTCTTCTGGATACCCTTCTGTTGCTGGATCATCGTCCCTGGTAGCTTCCACCTCCATGATCGTGGTCAATGGGTGTTCGCGGTGTTGGACAAGGTCAGCAGTCCCTGGAAGCCGATCCTGACGACGCTAAAGATTAGCTCGAGCACGCCTGTACGGTGGCTCATAGACCAAAAACAAACAAGAGGAACTGTTTACAAAAGACAATGAACAGAGACGTGCTCCCATTTCGTGCTCAACTGCATACAGAGAAAACATTCTTACCTACGAACAGTGACAATACAATTTAGTCAGGCATTACCGGAGCATAATTATCGGCTAAATTGCCTTCTGCATTATGTGGAAGGAATATATATATGCCCCCACCATGATAGCCAGTGTGGCTTAAGTGATGAGATGTCTAGTTTCCTATCTTAAAATATTGTGATCATTCATGATCGTTGTTTTATTAGCTATATTGCATTCTAATGAAATAAACATTGGCTAAAATGTGATCTAAAGCTGCCAATTTGTTTCATAGCAATCTTGTGTGCGAGTGAATGGCTTCACGATAGTTCCGTAAAAAGGGAAAACAATATTACTTACTTCAAATGGATCATGGTAAAAGTATGAGTTCATTTCTGTTTATTTCCGTCCATAAAACAACGGATGCAATCACATACGGGTTGTATCAGCGAACGCTTTCAAATTTCAAACAGCCCATGAGCTGTTTTACTGGACGAGGCTGTCCAGTAGAACAGTTCATGACAGCAGTAGTAGTGACAGCAGCAGCAGCAGCAGCAGCAGTAGTAGTAGTAGTAGTAGTAGTAGTAGTAGTAGTAGTAGTAGTAGTAGTAGCAGTAGTAGTAGTAGTAGTAGTAGTAGTAGGAGGAGGAGGAGGAGGAGGAGGAGGAGGAGGAGGAGGAGGAGCAGCAGCAGCAGACAGTTATGTGCTTATATCTAATAACAAGTTATCTTATTTAACTTACCGTTGTAGGCTCTTACACCCACACCCGGATAATCGACTCTACGAGTCACACGATACGTCGTATTTCTGAAATGTACAAAACATTAAGAATAAATCCAACCATGTATTTTACACATAAATCAGACACAGATCTGCAATATACAAAAGAAAGGTCTCGAATGGAAATTTAGATCATACGAGCGCCCACGGGATCGTTTTCAGAGAAATACTTTGCGGCGCACTTCCAGTGTATTATTGTGCTTTTTATGATGTTCGCCGAGAAACAGCAGTATTCGTAGCTATAACAGCTGGTCACCTTGTGCCTAATGCTTTGGGGTATTGAGGTGCACGTTTCGTTACCTCTTTTAGCACTGGTAAACTACAGGCTGAAGCACTACGACACAACTGACGCCTTGGCAAGCTAATTCAAAGACATCGGGCGGGATCGCATTGTCGTTGAAAATAAAAAAAAAAAATATTAAGCAGGAAAGCAGCATTCTCGCACACCGAAGTCCGCCATCCAATTTGAATTGAACTTTTTGCGGCTGATAAAATTGGTAATTAGTTGTGTTGGTTGCTTGCTTTTTTCCCAATTTTCGCATCCAACCATACGAGGAACAGAAAGATACCCCAGCGGTTCGGGTTAATATTCGGAAAGGTGTGGTTGTAGATGTGTAATGAAGCATTCATAAAAAGTTATATTTAATATTGTCACATAGTAGTGACGGTGAAGAAGGTGGTCAAGCTGTCACTGCCGAGACGCGTTTTATTGCGCGAGCTTGTGCCCTCAAAAGCAGGCAACACTCAAAGAACAACAATAGCGGAGTACACAGTCGGCGATCATTGAAAATCTATTCTGCCGGTCAAGCGCGTCGGCTTTTATCCACAAGCCATTGAACGTTCCAGAGAAATCGCTGGTGCCCGCATGTCCACGAGAAGGTTCTAAACCATTCACGTCGCGTATATATATGCCGTCACAGTACTAAGGGTTTGATGACAACAGACAGCGGATAGAACTATCGATCACATTCGAGAAACCTCCAACATATGCAAGCGCGTGCCTTGCTGAATAGATAACATTTGTTCGACGGTGAAAAGTGCTCACGTGAAAAAGATATACAAGTCCACGTGTCAATCAAAAAGCATCGTCCCGATGCTCCAAACATAATTGAAGAGCGAAGTACAAAAGGACACTTATCAAAAAAACAAAGTCCCAAGTACCACAGTAAAAAAAGACAGGAAGACCAAAATTCACCTACGCGAAGTCCCAAAGTCTATTAGCGCTGATAGAACGGCTTAAGTCGCACAACTTCGACTACGCCACTGTGATAGCGAAACAACTACGCACAACTACGCCACTGTGATAGTGAAATGCCGTCTGATACGCGGTAGGCGTATGCCATCATTTTAATGGTACAGCATGACGCAATCGTAATCAAATCATACCCTTTAAAACCGCGCACCTATGCGCGTTATATTGACGACATACTTATAATATTGGAATGCGGCACAAGCAAAATGGCATTGCGGTTAAAATGGCATTAGCCATTTCAACCGCAATGCCATTTCACCAAATTGCCACTAGCCCTTTCAACTGCTTTCACCCGAGGACTAAATCTACTGCTCACCATTCGCCCAGTCAAATCAACTTCCACGACACGACGGTTTACATGGGAAGTGTAAATATTACAACAACATTTTACTTGAAACCTACGGATAGCCCGCAATATTTAGACTACAACAATCGTCACCCGCGATACGGCAAGCAATGAATGTTTGCCCAATAAGCCAAACAAATAAGAATATGCAGCGAATAAAACGATTATATCCACCACCTAAATTACCTTAAAGCAAAGCTAGGAGAAAAAGAACTCTCCACAAGTTCATCTCGACACAGCTGATGAGGTCTCTTCAAGGTTGGATAGGTAGTCGGAATTAGCTAAGACACAGCTTACAGCGTACTCTGAACGACCATCACATTTTAGAACATGATATTCTAATACGCTTCTAGACATAAACATCATCCTGCGAAAATTCTACCCAGTTTATCATCAAGTAAAGAAGGTCTTAGAAAAGGTTTCCCAGTGGTATCAACGGTACCAAACTATCACCGCAACAAAAACCTTAAAGACATGTCCGTGCACGCAAAAGTCAGCCAACATCATTCCCCCGTAATAAAAGCATGTTGTCGCCTATTTTTTCTTGCCGTTGAGGGCGGGAGTTCACCGGGGTTGAAGTGCACTTTGAGAACGGAAGTTTATTTTACATTAGGTACAGGACTTTGAAACAAGTGAAATAACAGTAACAACTCATCGATGTCCGGCAGCAAATCATACGCTGCGTCCCGTGGCTAGATGAATGTCTCTCCTTTTCCAATGGTTCTCTGGCTTATAACCAGCCAATCGTCGAGCCCGTGCAGGTGTCGTTATTTTCAGGCAATAGTTCATGCAAGTTGGGTCATGTTCGGGCATTGGGGACACTCCGCCCGGTGTAGCCTCCACGCCCGGTCGTCATTCAACAATTTTACAGTGCTACAAAGCAGCTTTTCTCGGGGCTAAGTTCAAATACCTCGAAACGCGCCAGCATCCATGCACACGTTTGGGAAGCATCACATGTGTCGGGGGGAGATGAAAGCTCCACCCGCAAAACACGATGGCGGGATGGCCAGCCTGTCTGCCAGGTCCGGTATCCTGGTGCATGCGCACCAGCGCATCATAATTGGAATGCATCGGCTCGTGGTTGTGCTAGGAGAACTTGACCGATGCTGAATCGATCAGCATCGGTTAGATGCTGATTGTTAGATGTTAGATGCGATTCGTACCCAACAGCTTCTCACCCGAAACTTCACAATGGCCAGTGAACTAAATTGGGTCGCCACGTAGAACATTGATGACGCTTGTAGTACGCTCGCGACGAGCTCCACGTGACGAATTACTGGATCCTGTGCACTAAAGAACGTACGTCGAACAAACCAAACAACAGGCTCTGACTATATGAAACCCAACCCTGTGACTCTTTACTTTCTCAGTTTTGATAACGCATATCCAACAACCTTTCTAAACAGCTTGCCATATCTCCTTGAACGCCGACAAGGACACAGTGATGTCGTCGTTCCTAAATTTTCATAGGAAAACTAAACAATTAACGAAAACAACGACTACGACAACTCACAAGGAAAGCTTGTAAGCTACGAGGTGGTTTCCAACGCATAATAGAGCTACATCGTTATTCAAAGCATGGAAGGCAATACGTTGGTTTAGCGAGACAACCGGCGCAAGCCATCCGCGTTCTCATTTAAGTTGCCCTTTTTGTAACGGATATTGAAGTTGTATACCTGTAGAGTTAGCCTCCATGTGAGGAAGCGTCCGCTCTTAGGGGACATGTGTGTGAGCCAGGTCAGACTACTGTGGCCGGTCTCAAATGTGAACTTTGTTCCGTACAGATAAAGCTAGCCCAGCAGGAGTATTTGAGCAGGAATCAGGCATTCATTGGGACATCATTGGCCGTAGTGAGGTTAGGACAAATTGTAAGGCTTATAGAGCGCTGACATATCGCCACGAACTCTGCTATAGAGCACTTCCACATAACAAGCAGTGCGGAGTAGGAGTCGTAATCCACAAGGACATAGCGGGTAACAATGACGAATTGTATAGCATTAATGAGAGGATAGCAGTAGTCTTAATAAAACTGAATAGGCATAGAATAAAGGACAAGCCTACGCTCCAACCTCCAGTCATAATGACAATGAAGTAGACCAGTTTTATAAAGATGTTGAATTAGCGATGAGAAAAGTACAAACTGTGTTTATAGCAGAAATAGGCGACTTAAATGCAGAGGTAGGAAAACAGCGTGCTGGTCAACAAGCTATTGGCAACTACGCCGTCGATTCTAGGAACAGCCGAGAAGATATGTTGGCATAATTCGCGGATAGGAATAAGCTGCGAGTAATGAACACCTTCCTCACGAAGCGCAAGAACAAAAAGCGCACCTCGACGAGCCCTAATGATGAAACAAGGAATGAAATTGATTTCCTACTTTCTGCAGGCCGTATAAGTGTTAGGTAGCGCAAAGTGTAGTCATCATAGGTTAGTGACGGCTAGGATTCTACTCAATTTCTACGTCTTTCTGAGATAACACTTGGACCGATTAAAATCGGTCCAAGGGTTATCTCTGACAGGCGTTTCTGCGTTTCGCATGTTTTTGAATATGCCGCGTCGGAGTTGGGCCCGAGCTAAAGCTTCCTCCTAAGGTCGTGAGCGGTGCCGCTGTGATAGCGAAAAGCTGCCTGGCACGACCTCATAGTCGAGTGCGCCAATGCGTCGGATGATCTTGTATGGTCGGATATAGTGGCGTAAAAGCTTCTAAGTCCTTGTCAGTGTATCGGGGTTCAAAAAAAAAAAAAACATGGTCTCCAGGCTCGTATTCGACGTATCGTCGTCGAAGATTGTAGTGCCAGCTATTGGTCCTCTGGTGGTTCTTGATTCGCAGGCACGCGAGCTGTCGGGCTTCTTCAGCGTGCTCGAGATAGGTGGCCAGGCGGCCCTGGAAGCATATGGAGCCCGCGAAGAGGGAGCCACCCCATCAGACGCTTAACGCGTTTCATTTCATAATAGACCAGTAAAGTTTCTCTCTCTCTCTCTCTCTCTCGAGATTTTCTTGGTCCGTGGAGTGCGGCAGCATGACGTCAAGAGTTGTATTCGCCTTCATTCCGTAAACGAACTTGAATGGCATCATTTGAGTTGTTTCTTGCACTGATGTGTTATAAGTGAAGGTTGCGTACGGCAGGATAGCATCCCAAGTCTTGTGCTCGATATAGACGTTCATTGCTAGCACGTCGAAAAGAGTCATGTTTAGGCGCCCCTAAAGCCCATTCGTCTGCGGGAGGTAGGCCTTTGTCCTCCTGTGGCGTGTATGTCTGCATTGCAGAATGTATTGGATGTACTCTGCTATAAAGACCGTTCCTCTGTCAGTGATGAGCACTTCTGGGGCACCACCACCGAAGAATTTCCCGACTTCGGCTGCGCTACCTTTCAGCGGAGCTTTCGTTTCAGCGAAGAGGGTGAAATATTCCGTCACCCTGACTATCCACTTATTCCCGGATGTTGGCGTCGGAAAAGGTCCAAGCAAACCCATCCCGACATAAAGGCTCGACCGGGTGTAGTAATACCGCTAGCCTTGTCGGTGGCCTCTTGCGTCGCTGACAGTCTCGGCCTGTCTATACGTAACGAGCGACGTCGGCGGTCGGGCGTGGCCATATATCCTCGATAGCGTCCGGGAGATTCCTAGGTGCTGAGAGAAGAACAAGGAGGTAGTTGGCGCGCACTGAGAAATTCTTCACCAGTAGATTGTTTTGAAGCGAAAACGAAGACAATTCTCGCCTTAATGCCCTAGGAACAACGTCGGTGTTCCCTTCCAAATAGTAGATGAGGCCTTTTAGCTGCAGGTATGCTCGTTTCTGATCAACGAATTCTTCTGCATTTATTACTCGAAGGAAGGCGTCGTCATCCTCGTTGTCTTGCGGCGGCGGATCGATGGGGCGCGTGCTCAGGAGCGTGCACTACAGTGTTCCCGTGTAGGCTTGTATCTTACAGCGACTTCATATTCCTGGAATCTCAGGCTCTATCACGCCAGGCGTCCTGAAGACTTCTTTAAGTTCACTAACCAACACAACGCGTGACGGTCGCTTATCACTTTGAACAGCCTGCCATATAGGTAAGGACGGAATTGGGCCTAACCATATATGCCTGTCATATATGTATGGGTTGATGCCAACAACGTTTGCCGCATTCCAGCACCACGTGCCGCACAGGAAGACGTGGTCGCCGAATTTGCCCCGGTGCAATCTCTGAGGCCACGTCCAGCTGCACTAGGCTGCGTGGTACCACAGTGAGAGAAAGTCCGATGGCGATAATGGACCTCTACTCATGCGCAGCTACGCGCAGCGGTGAGAAGGAGCAGGGCTCGGGATGGTACATTCAACGCAAACGCACAAAAGCTTTGAATATCGCCACTGAATGCGCGCTGAAGCCCGCGGAATGTCATTGATTGAGCCTGCAAGGGTCGCGCATTTCTTGTTTCGGAGACAAATCAAGTTTTGCAAATCTATTGGCTGGATAATTTTACTTCGATGAATCAAGGTTTTAGACGTGCATATTTAGGAAGATGTTGAGGCGAATTTCACTTCTTTACATTAAAAAAGTTGTTACATCCCGTTTCGTCATACAGATGTTGCACTCTAACATGTATTTTTGACATATTTTCTTACCTTCTAAATACAGGTGCCAAATCTTCGATCAAGTTTCACAAGGAAGAAGCTGAATTGTCTGAGAGTGCCTCACCCTGTAGAACTACACCAGCTTCCTAAATCGTGAAGTGGCTAATTTGTGATAACCGACAGTCACAAAGCAAAGTTCGAACATGCATTAGAAACATTCTGATTATGTAGTGGTGTTATTGATCTGACTTATTAAAATTTTTTTGGAACTTTCGGCCATTTCAGCGCTCCATTTCGGTGATTATTCATGCTTTATGTTAAGCATGACTTTAGCAAGTGTTTTCACTTTAGAGGCTCTGCCAATATTTTAGTGGTGCTATGGTTGGTTGTAAGTATTGGGCCATTGGCATTGGTGCTGTCGGTACAGCCAAACCTTTTTTCAATATGGCGAAGAATAGGAACATTCCCATTGATATGTCCACTTAGCATGTATCATGACGCACTCAACCGCTTTGACGTAATAATTCGGCGGAAACCCGCAAGGTGGAGAGAAGTCATTAATAAAGGGAGAGTGAGACATCCACCCGTTCGTAGCAATTGCTACAAAGGAAACGAATACGGGTTCCTCGACAGAAAAGCCTCGCAGTTGAAGAAAAATTCGTCCTTGTTCGCGACTCGAACCCGGGACCACCGTCTTTCCATGGCAGCCGCTCTACCATCTGAGCTAACCAGTTGGCTAGCAGAGGGTAAGGCGAACCACCTTACCTTACCATCTCGCCTTACCATCTGCTAGGCGCCTGGTTAGCTCAGATGGTAGAGCGGCTGCCACGGAAAAGCGGTGGTCCCCGGTTCGAGTCCCGGACGAGGACTAATTTTTCATCAACCTCGAGGCTTTTCTTTCGAGGAACCCGTATTGGTTTCCTTTGTAGCAATTGCTACGAACGGGTGGATGTCTGATCTTCCCTTTATTAATTATGCAATTGCTTTACAGTTAATGCTGTAATAGAATGGTGTATTGTGTTTCTAAATTCGTGTGTGGGCCAGAAATCCATGCAACAAAAACTTCCGTCATTGTGTTGCTGGAGTCACTGCGTGCTGGGGGTAGCCGGGCCTGGTTTACTCAAGCATTCTAGGTGGCTATTTGTCACCAGTCCGTTTCGAAGGGGATACCAATAAACCACCATTATCATCACCATCAACAGCAACATCATCGATGTATCAACGGATGTGATATGTGCGCTACGTTGTCTGGATTCCCGTGTTTACTCTTCTGTGCACGTTATGGAACCGCTGCTGTAGAAGGGAATCGTAAAGCAAGGCGCGCAGCTACAACCACGCAAACATCTGGCTGAGCAGACAGCTGTGCAGAGAGCACGAGAAGCTGCAGCGCAATCTGCAGCTTACATTCAACACCACGTGGGCAGTTCTGATCTTTCTCGCGAAGAGACTTTGCCGCGAAGACCTACTAGTGCGTTGCGCTGAAAATGAAACTCCTATAAAGCCGCTCGTCCAGCTTACGCTGTGACTGTGCTGCGTGTGCCACGCAAGCCTTTGACTTTTTTTCCACTCCCACACTGCTAATGTTTCGCATTAAATGTTAAAGACGCAATCAGCGGAACACGGAGCTTTAATTATTTCGGCAAGCTCTCTGCCAACCACTACATCATCTTCAAATGCCCTAACTGCTCACGTTAATTAACGCTAAAGATTGCAAGCGGCTGCGTACATCTTGCCTGAACGTAGATCTTCAATCTCTCACCTTATTTACGTATTACAACTGCAGTATTATCAATTTGCATACACTAATATGCGTTATTCTAAATGCGTATAAAACAGGCACCTCGCGTAATAAACAAGAAAGCAATGCGAAAGTTCAAATACACAGCCAGCAGCGTTTCTATTAGAGAGTCGGTGAAACAGTACCAATATAACAAAATAAATTTCCTGCGGATAAATCGGACTAACCAATAGATGATGCAACATCGAATTTCGTGTGTTTAGCCAATTAGCATTCTTTTGGCACTTCAGGGACCTTTTGGTCTGCCAGCGCCTAAATGCTAGGACGTCCTGGTGATACTCACTTAGTGCGAACGCAGTTTCCAGGTGCATGTCCGACTATTTAAAGTTAGAACCCCTGCTGTTATAGCTCACAATAGAGAACAGCTTTATGATTGAAATAAGCGCTGATGCAATCACGCCATACTTCATTTGTAGTTAGTTGTGCTAAACCAATTTTCCGGTGCCCTTCAGAGAGAACTGGTTGTCGTCGCGTTTAGTGAAGTTTTCTGTGAGGCATCTAAGCATGTACGCCCTGAATTCTATGGTGACCTTGTGGCGTCATCGTGTATGACTGTAATAATTATTTTAGCTTAATTCCCGCAATATAAATTGAAATAAATCTGTCTTAGGCAATGCTTCTGATCGCTACATTGTTTGATTCTAATCAATCGCGTTACCATCGAGAGCCATCGCGTGAGTATTTTCACCGGATATTTTTTTTAAATGTTTGGTAATAATTTAGAACAAATATTTTCCGCTAACATAGACTACTTGCCCACATATGGGCTCAACGCAAGCGAAAAATTCTCTAGACAACCGCGCTTACTCATACTAGGTAAGATCACTTCACTCCTAAAGTTTTGCTATTAGGCAAACGACTCCGAAGAATACACAAACTGCGATAGTAAGAAAATAAGTTAACCTGTGCACGTAGACTTTGCGCTTTGACTGCAATCTCATATGTGCATTAAATGAGCCCTAACCCGCCGTGGTTGCTCAGTGGCTATGGTGTTAGGCTGCTGAGCACAAGGTTGCGGGATCGAATCCCGGCCACGGCGGCCGCATTTCGATGGGGGCGAAATGCGAAAACACCCGTGTACTTATATTTAGGTGCACGTTAAAGAACCCCAGGTGGTCGAAATTTCCAGAGTCCTCCACTACGGCGTGCCTCATAATCAGGAAGTGCTTTTGGCACGTAAAACTCCATAATTTAATTTAACTGGGCCTTTTACCCACGCAAGACATGGGCAAAGCTAGAGCTCTTTCAAAATGATCTTCATGAAGCACCACAAGCAACTAAATTATTTGCTTGTAAGGCTTTCGCTACATCTCTACTAGAGCACACAATTTTCGCTTCGTTTTCATCCTTTCAGAAAAACAGGAAGTAATTATAATGATTGTTAATAAAAACAATAGGACACGTATTCAACGATTGCTCTCTAATCAACACGAGAACAAAATTAACAGCTGGGAAAGTAACGTTTGGCAATCGCAGTGTGCCTACGTGACCAAAGCACTCGCATATACCCATGGACATCAAGAACACGAAAACAATCTACACCGGAAAAGAATACCGCGTTCGCCCTCACAAATAGAATTTCTTTTTTTCAGCAGCGGAAACTATCAGAACATCAGACTTTTCAGTATAACGTCCAATATTTATATCAGATATTTGTATTTCTTCGAAATTAATTTTCTTGCTTCAAAGTTTTCAATCGTGGCACTTTCACGCTGCCTCTATCAGAAAGTCTTTAGCACATTTGCGTATTACTTGTAAGGGCCCTACACTTTCCTTTGCAAATATTTTTCCGACCTAATTGTCCTTCTTGCTTGACTTATTTATCCGCTTTGACCACCTAAATGTCTTCTTAAGGTTCTAACTTTTCACCCATTCGTTAAGCTATATATCAGCCTTTTTTTCCTTTGTATAGTTGCTATTATCCTCATTTTAAGTAATTATGCTAGGTGATGTCATGTTTCATGATTTGGTTCTGTTCTTTTAGAAATCGAAATCGACTATGCCATAAGTAGGTTATTAAAGTAAACATAAAGGAAGTGAACAATACCACATCAGAATTTTCATAATAGTGAAGCAATTTGAAACATTCAAGAGGAAACATCGTCACAAACGTTTCCTTTACAGTACGCGGATGTCATATTTCTCTATTGAAGAAATTATTATAATGCAATCATAATAATGTGTCATACGTACCGTACGTTCCACGATCCCTTTGCAGTTTCTCCCTGAAATAAGGACGCAATTGTAAAATAAATATGGAAAATTAAGATGAAAAATGTACAATTAAGCAAAGCGTGTATTTAAACGCTAATTTGTGCGAGTCCTAAAGCAATTCCGAGATGATTGCAGGACCCATCTCATGAGGACTGTCGACGGTAATGCGCTTAGCACTGAATCAATGTAGCGACACAACGTATTGTCATCGTGGACACAAGTTGCGTAGGAGGCGTGTACGGCAGCGGGATTGGTCTTTCGCGGAAGCACCGCTTCATCAAGCACCGCGGGCGCGACGGGTGCGCACGCCACTCGAAGTGAATGTCGCACCAGTGTATGCCAAGTCTTAGAAATGCACAGCTCAACACACTAGATGAGCTGGTGCAGCAGCGACGTGATGCTCGCAAGCTTAAGACCAGCCTTTCCCACGCACCGTGTGCTCTCAGGGCTTACGCTTTCTCGAACTCGCTTCTACCACCACCATCGCCAGTTCTTCCTCCCTGGAGTTTTGTACAGCTGAGTGATAACAAGCCAACTGATATACATCGCCCGACATCAGCTCACGCGGCGGCGTCGCTTCGTGACCGAATTGTAGCTCAAGATGCCCACCTGCCGCTTGGCTCCATCGTCCTTTACGTTGATGCAAGCATTAAGGGCTGTGAAACAACCACTGCAATTTATTGCCCATGCGCACCTGCCCTTAATAAGACGACCTGGTTTCAAGTCCAAGAACCTCCTTCCTCCTTTTGTGCTGAGCTCCTTGCTATCCGAGAAGCGTTGTGCTCTGCAGCCGCCTTTCCCATGGTCCCCACGGCCCGCATCGTCATCCGCACTGATACCCTCCAGGCGACGCGGCTTCTGCGACGCGTCAGTCGCAGCCCTGACATGTGCCAACAGATCCATCTTCTGGCGGCACGCATCGCGCAGCCAATATGTGTCGAGTGGATCCCACGCGACCTTCTAAGCTTCCAAAGCCGTGCGGATTCTGCGACCCGTCTAGCGACCTCTCCATCGTCACTGCCTCAACTCTTTCACCTAGATGATGCCACCCTCCTTTTAACAAGAAAGGAGCACCTCCGGGGCCGCACACGTGCTCTCATACCTCCGTGTGCGGTAAACCTCCCCCGCGGTCTTACCCGTGCAGAGGAGGTTGCGCTTCGGAGGATCCGGGTCGGGGTAGCCCTCACTCCTGCCGTGACTAGGAAGTGGCCGCACTTTCGCCCGCTATATGCTCGTCCTGAGTGTCCACTCTGCAAGTCGCGAAATGTTAAAGCCGACATCCACCACCTGCTGTGGGTTCGCCCTGCACTGAAACCGACGAGGCTCCGGCACCTCGCAGCAGCGGGACTCTCGCCGCATAATCTGAGCCATTACACTGCTTGAACGCAGGGACCACATTATCGATCCCTCTTCGACTTCATTAAGTCAGCAAATCTTTTTTCATTTATTTAATCATCCTTATTCACCCCCATCACATACCCTTGTATGCCCTGAGGCATTTATCGTCGCATTAAAAAAAAAAAAGTCTGAGAAACATGTCTTGCGGCTTCCCCGCAACCCCTTCGCACTTCTTTTAAACACGCTGGGCCATCTAGTGGCCTCCGAAACGAGAAGCGCGGCTCGTCAGTGCGTGCAAACGCTGAGAATTGCACACTCGCTTGCTGCACACCTAGTGTCACATACATGATCAACCAAGGATGGCTTGAGGGAGTCCTTCGCACCCATGCTGGTGAAGACAGCAGCAGAGGCCCAGGTATTTTGTTTACATTTTGTGGTACACTTTGACAAAAGCCTAAATAAAAATAAACACACCACTCGTTACTACCATACACAGGACGTCATGGGTTAGCACATATCTCTTCGCATCAGCCTCGAACGCCAACTTAACATTTCATAACAACGTACGCGTAGTAATAGTGGCAGTAAACAATATAATTAAAAATCATAAACACCTCTAAATGTAAATTTTAAGCAAAGAAGAACGCGTACAAGTCAGATCATTTTACTTCGCGAATATCAATTTGTTCTCTATCATAGTGATTTAGTAAACGTGGGAGTTTGTTGTGAAACATTTGCCGGCCATAGCCAGTGCGACACTATGGAACATTCCATAATTCTGATGTTGTTGTTTTATATGATACTTCCTTCGGATGGAGATTTACTAACGCCATGCAGAGATAATTATAACAGTCAAAATTTAGACGACATTCACGTAGCCATCTATGCTGATATGTGGCTTGTGCCCTAATTATTCCAAATACTTTAAAGAGCTCCGCAGTAGAGTGCCCAATTGGCGCATACTGAATTATTCACAAAACTCTTTTTTTTTGCACGACTAATAACGGCGACAGGCTTGTGTAGTACTCCCCCAGACCCAATGACAGTAGTTTAGATGCGAAGCGAAGAGAACATTATATATCAACAATGTTGTCTAACTTTGGAAATAAGTAGCACTTTGGGTTCAGAATTCTCTTATCGCACTTACCTTTTGCAATATCGTATTGACAAGCTGATCCCGCTGCAGTGATTTTGAAAAATGAGCACGATATACCCTAATAGAGCTAACTCTCTCTAACATTGAGCAGCGGAAAAGATTACCTATTACACAAACATGTTTACTTACCGAATGAAAAATTACAGCCTTGGTTCTTTTTGTATTTATCTTTAATTGGCTATTAGCTGTCCACGTGCTAAATTCCTCTAAAACGGCATTACATTTATGAAAAAGATCCGCGCCTGATGAAGACAGAACAAATATGCTGGTGCCGTAAGCATAAAAAAAAAAAATCGCAGTTGTGCCCGAAAGGCGACGCAATGATTGAGATAGCAAATTAGTTGATAGCTGTAAGAAGTTATGATAGTAGTTTTATCGGACGTATAAACTTGTAATCAACCGCTTATTAACTGAAGTAGCAATGATAGAGTGCGGAAGTGTGACTCAACGTGGACGTAGAAAGAAACAGAAACACAGAGACCGCGCTGTATTTGTGTGTCTGCTTCTGACTACGTCCTTGTTCAGTCATGCTTACGCGCTGTTACGTCCGCGTGGCCGCCATGAACGCCACGCTGGGCACGTTGGGCACGCCGGCACGGCAGCCGGAGAGGGGCACAGAGAGGCAGACGAAGACCGAGGCAGACAGTGTTTACTGCAATTCCGCACGCCTTAAATAGGCTAGGCGTCGCTACGTAAGGGCCCCCTGAGGGCGGTTCAGATACGGTTTCGGTTTCGAAACCCCGATACAACGTCATCCCCCTCTTCTTTTAAATTATTTTGAGTAGTTCTGACATTACACAATCTCATTGGTAGAAAGCATATTACACAAGCAGCAAGGAAACATTGTTGTACATTTCTGAATGGCATTTCGCATTTGCGACTGACATTGCACAATTAAGGAAGCATCATTACACAATTCCGAATATTTACACATAACACTGGGTCTCTACTCTCTCCTCAATGGCAGATAAAAGCTCAGCATGAAGGCCCTCAGTCTTACACTTGAAAACAAATAAAAAATGAGAAATCTTTGTTTTTGCAAATATACAATAACCCCCCTGCGATAATGCCGTGCAGGCGATGTAGATATACCGAATAAATAAATAAATAAATTGATTATTATTGTATAATTCAATAAACACGTACACCACATAACC
Organism: Dermacentor andersoni; assembly: GCF_023375885.2. Taxonomy (NCBI): domain Eukaryota; kingdom Metazoa; phylum Arthropoda; class Arachnida; order Ixodida; family Ixodidae; genus Dermacentor; species Dermacentor andersoni. Next base: position 56,220,007 of record NC_092821.1, read on the forward strand.
TGTAACTAGGGACTTCCCGCTAGTGAATTGTCTGAACACTAGTCCAGGTTTAACATGAAACACTGACAAGGCATGAGACATGAGGACATGAAATACTGACAGATCATGTAACAAAATCGTTTAAATGATGCGGTTTCTGCCGACGCCATTTTGATCGTCACGGTGCCAATAATAGCTCCGGTTTTCAGCTTTTCTGCTGAGTTAAGCACCCACCAGACGAAACCAGGGGAGGAGATGAAGACATGGTATGTTAGCTTTCTAGCTCTCTGAAGCGCCCGTCAGATGACTCTGAGGGCAAAGAACAAGATTCAGAAGAACCCGAAGATTCACTGACGCGTTCCTCAGACACAGCTACCAGTGAAAACTTACGAAGACCTGAACGTGGGCACGAAGGCTCGGAGTCATGCGCGCTAAGTGTTTCAAGGAGGAGGTGCCAAGGACAAGGTGCCTGCATTGAGCCAGTCCGTTTCGTTAGATGCCTATCAGGCGAAAGAACATGTTGACTGGGCACTACAGCCGAACGTAAAACTGGTGCCTGAATAGAATCCTCAGACCCTGTGAAACGCTCAGCAGTCGACGCTGCGAACGCAGCATTTTGACCGTTCGCGTCAATCACCACAAGTACCTGATTTTCTTGCCTTACGGCTGAACATGAAACACTCATTCAAGCTTCTTTCCGAGCTGTATAAGAACGCACTCGCGAATGAGAACTGTATATGCGACGTTCCCAAGCTTCTTGGCAGTCGCCGAAACACCCGCGTCTACTGTGTTTGAAGACAGCCTCTTTGGCGTGTGTTGATTCTCAGCAAACTTGCGCTTCCTTCAGCACAATGCGTTGGCGGGCTAGTTGGTGCGAATCCATGAATACTTTGTTTAGCGCAAAACGACAGAGACAAGAAAGACGACAGTTGAGAGTAGCGCCTTGTCCTGTCGTCTTTCTTGTCTCTGTCGTTTTGCGCTAAACAAAGTATTCATGGGTTGCGCTTCCTTGTTTTCCGTACTCTAAATTTTACCATGCTGATCGGAATGTGGTCTAGATGGCCTAAACACACTGCCGTAGTTGCACTAGGACTTGGGAATTTCGCGAAACGAAGCCTGACGTTGCCACGAAGGTAAACAAAACAACACTCTACGATCATTGTGACAAGTGTCGTTCGCCCCTCTTGTGGCCGTTTCTAGAGTTAAAAATAATTACAAACGCAAAACTATGTTTTACGACTTGAATTATGCTTCCACTCATAATATATTTTAAAAATGTATTTTGAATAATAATAATATAGACGAAAAAGCACTTATTTTCTGAACCCATGCAGTGTGGTTTTTGTTTCAGTTTTGGAATACGAAGGCGTGGTATGGATAACGGACTGTAACTCCGGATCTAATGACGATAGGAGAATAGTTTTTTTTTTTGTTCGTATTCTTGAATGTTTGGGCATACAGTAACTACCGAAAGCAAAAAAAACCAATCTCCTGCAAATAATTGACTTTTTTATGTGGCCTAATTATCTACTGCGACTTACGATGGAGCCCGCACGTTTCTTACCTAAAGAGGAGATATGTGACAATGATACATGTCCTCAAATTTCGGTGCAATCAATGCTGCAGCTTTATAATACCTCGTTCTTCGGTTTCCCTAGATGCAGCCCCCATCTGCTTAGTAACACCTTCAAAACAAACCTGCGTGTGCGTCTACAGCCGAACGATTGTCATAGCTCGAGATCACCCAATATCAACGCACTTAGTCAACGACGCTCTCGGCCAATATTCGGCACGTTGCTCGACTACCTACTCACGATCTTGCTGCCTTACCTGCATAAAGGCCACGCACAACTTTCAGTCGTTTAATTGCTGCCAATCCTACCTCGTTGCCATCGAACTACATGCCTGCAGCAAGACCATCCTCACCTTTATGGTGCCTCCACAAACCTGAAATACACCTCGCCCTCTCAGGAATCACAAAGAGCGCTAACATGTCGTAGTTTGCCCTGGACCTTTACACAAGCTGCACAGTAGCCGCGTGCATGTTTACATTGATGGCTCAGTACCACCTACATGTTCAGCTGCCGCTGTGGTGATACCAGCAAGATCCATCAAAATTCAGCTAAAAACGTCACATGTATCATGGATGATAGCTGCTGAACTGGTAGCCCTGCGTGCAGCTCTTCTTTTCATTCAGGATGAGCCACCACAGGTATGGTCAATCTTCTGCGATTGCAAGGCAGCCCTACAGAGTGTACTCTCAGCACTAAATAGGATTACATGAACAGCTCGTCTCAGAGATCAGAGAAGTCCACCATCATATAATTGACGAACAACACGATATATCAGTGGTTACTGTGGCATCCATTGCAATGATCGAGCGGACGCAGTGGCCTGATCTGCCCATGAAGGAGTCAACTGCGTTGCCATTTCTCCTGCGAGAACCGACGCAGCGAAAAAAAACTTTCCGCACTTGCGTGTGATCTCACATTACCTCAATGGAACACGTACGAATTTACAAGTGCACAGAATAACTTCACATTGGCCTAGTTGGTGTTTACTGCACATCATATTGACCGCAAATAAAGACGGGTACAGAGGGTGAGAACACAAACGGCACGGGCGGTAACATTCAACTAACTTTCAACAAAGTTACCGCCCGTGCTGTATATGTGTTCTCTCCCACTTTCCCCGTCTTTATTTACGGTCAATATGATTTACAAGTGCACGGCATCATACCCTAGATCCTAATTTAGAGATCCTTATTCCGCGCGACCTTCCACGACGTAAGTGCACCCTTTTAGTGCGTCTATTTATAACTTGGAGTAGCATTTGAAATGCGTACTCCTTGCTTATCAGAATGGCCACTTCTCAGGGTGCAACAAAGCGATCGCGCACGTTCATTATGAGCGCCCTCGCTTCAACCCACAAATAGCAGCCCTCTCAGCTACCCTAGACCAACTGGACAAGCGCCAAATAGCGGAAAGCAACATCCTTGGAAACTGGCCTACGCGAACATCAGCGCGAACCGCTATGAATGCGCTGCTGCGTTACTTAAAAGACACAGGTCATTGTGACGAATTGTGATTGTATGCTGTGTGGCGTAGGATTGGACGGTGACACTGCGTAACACTAGGACCACCTTCGCAGATTGCCTGACAGTGCCCGCAGAAACAGTTATGTATCGTGTGTATGTGTTTATGTATGCTCTTTTTAATTACTTTTCTCTCTCTCGCCTACCGCATGGATTTGCCACTCTAACGGTGCAGGGTAGCCAACGAGAGATAATATCTCGTTGACCTAGCTTTCTTTGCCCTTTTCTCTCTGGAGAGCATACAGGCATTCCCATGCTTCATCCTCTTTAGTGCATGTCAAAGGGGCTGTCAACTTTTGTTTCTCTGATGCTGGGCGGAATCGATCCCGCTTCACAAGGGTCCCTCAAGGGCAGCAGCCCGACTGTTTGGTAGCCTGCGCCAAATATGTTTTGGGTATGTGCCGCAGCCCGCAATCGCTTAGCGAGCTGTTGTATCAAAGCAGTGGGCATGTGCCTATCTTCTATGAAGCTCTTGGCAGCTTGGACCGCTGTGTATGGGCTACTGTGTCTGCCGCAAGCGCAGGAACATATGCCGGCGTTCTCAGGAAATAGTTCGCAACCCGTCATATCTCTCGGAAGCAATGCGCAGACTCATCGGCAGTGCCACTACGCGGTATACCGTGTCCAGAGGGCGTGCGACATAGGAGCCGGGTTGTCGCATGACACGTGGCTGTGTATTCGCACGCACTGACTCGCCGTGCATTTCAGATGCCCCGCGCAGGCTTCGTGGCAAGGCCGCTAGATGGCAAGAAGTGTTCTTAGTGGAGCGCACAGATATGTATCGCTGCAGTACAGGCCTAATACATAACTCGTTTTGATGGTCACAATGAGCTATGCCGCAATATTGAAGTGCTCAACGCATAAAGGTTGACAATTTATCATGAGGTGGATTCAGTCGAATTTTTAGAAAAATATTGCGACGATCAGGTTCGTATTTAAGGAATTGAAATATTGCTTCTTGATACATGGTGTACGTTAGGCAATGCTGCTGATTCGATTGCATCTTAGTGTCATCGCTAAAGAAGAAGATAAAGTAAAATATACTTACCTTCTCATCCAATCTATAATATGTTAAATTATGCTGAAATGAACCTCTTGGTCTTGCAGTCTTCAGAGACCACCAGCAAATAGGATGATTATCGCGCCCTTCATTACTCCTGCGTACGATTAGTGCTGTGTCTCCTGCGAGTAACTGCGTGCAGCCAAAAGAAAGCTATTTTACATGCGTGCCAATGAAAGTAGCTTCAATGTAGCATAACGCTGTGACTAATATATTTAATAAATAGAAAATATTGTAAATTATGAGTGCACACAAGTGTTCTGATTTGTACATGTTAAGCGATTAACACAACCACATAAGTTGGGACGTGCGTCGCTGAAGCCACCACATACACAGAGTGAGGTTTTAGGTTAGTGTGGCTCGTATGATAAGCAGTGGCTTGCGCGAAGTAATATGCTTGAGAGGCAATTAATTTGTAAACTTAGCGCCTAGAACCCTCTTTGAGAAAATAATCCCCGCATAATTTTCGCAGCTGTCAATACCAAGTGTTCAATAAGTGCAAACATTACGTGAGGAAAATAAGTGTAGAATAGGCGAAGATTCTTGCTCGTAATAATGCGAGAGCATTATGGGCGCCATTATGCGAAATCCCTTCGGTGATGGCGTGACCAACAGATGTTACCAAAAATTCAAAAATGGTCGATTACTCAGAGTAAAAACACCTCAATAATGCCCAGATTCATGTGAGATTTCTAAATATATATATATATATATATATATATATTTACGCAAGACGAGAATAGAAATGAAATAGACTGCATTCTCTGCGCTAACCCTGACATCATACAAGATGTGGACGTGCTCGGGAAGGTGCGCTGTAGCTGCGGTATGAGGCAAATTAGCGGAATTCCGGATCAAGCTGTAGAATAGGTATTCCGAATTAACACAGAAAGAGGACCTTAGTGTTGACGCAATGAACTACCAGCTTATGTGCATCATTAAGGAGTCTGCAATAGAAGTCGGTGGTAACTTCGTTAGACAGGATAACATTAAGCTATGGCAAAAGTCGAAAGATCTCATTAAAAGAAAGGCCAATGTATGAAAGCTTCTAAGCCTACAGCTAGAATAGAACTGGCCGAACTTTTGAAGTTAATCAACGTAAGACAGCTGACAAAAGGAAGTATAATATGGATAGGATTGAACATGCTCTCAGGAATGGAGGAAGCCTAAAAGCAGTGAAGAAGAAACTAGGAACAGGCAAGGATTATATGTATGCGGTAAGAGAAAAACCGCCAATATGATTACTTATATGGATGACATAGCTTGAGTGGCTGAGGAGTTCTATATAGATTTATACAATACTAGTGGCACTCACGACAATAATGGAAGAGAGAATAGTCTTGAGGAATTGGACATTCCATTAGTAGTGCCGGAAGAAGTAAAGAAAGCCTTGGGAGCTATGTAAAGGGGGAAGGCAGCCGGGAGGATCAGGTAACAGCAGATTCGTTGAAGCATGGTGGGCGGATTGTGCTAGGAAAACTAGCCACCCTGTATACGCAATGCCTCATGAGCTCGAGCGTACCGGAATCTTGGAAGAACGCCAACATAATCCTAATCCATAAGAAAGGGGACGCCGATTATAGACCGCTGAGCTTACTGTCCGTTGCCTACAAACCATTTGCTAATGTAATCGCAAATGAAATCAGGAAAACATTAGACTTCTGTCGACCAAAGGACCAGACAGGATTTCGTAAAGGCTACTCAACAATAGACCATTTTCACACTATCAATCAGGTGATAGAGAAATGTGCGCAATATAACCAACCTTTATACATAGCTTTCATTGATTACGAGAAAGCGTTTGATTCTGTTGAAACCTCAGCAGTCATGGAGGCATTACGGAATCACGGTGTGGACGAGCTATATCTAAAAATACTGAAAGATATCTATAGTAGCTCCACAGCCACCGTAGTCCACCAGAAAGAAAGCAACAAAAGCCCAATAAAGAAAGGCGCCTGGCAGGGAGGTACGATCACTCCAATGCTATTCACAGCGTGTTTACAGGAGGTATTCAGAGACGTGGATTGGGAAGAATTGGAGATAAGAGTTGATGGAGAATACCCTAGTAACTTGCGATTCGCTGACGATATTGCCTTGCTTAGTAACTCAGGGGACCAATTGCAATGCATGCTGACTGACCTGGAGATGCAAAGCAGAAGGGTGGGTCTAAAAATTCGGCAGAGAACTAATGTTTAACAGTCTCGAAAGAGAACAGCAGTTTAGGATAGGTAGCGAAGCACTGGAATTGGTAAGGGAATGTACCTACTTAGGGCAGCTAGTGACCGCGGATCCGGATCATGGGACTGAAATAATCAGATGAATAAGAATGCGTTGGGGTGCGTTTGGCAGGCATTCGCAGATCATGAACAGCAGGTTGCCATTATCCCTCAAGAGAAAAGTGTATAAGAGCTGTGTCTTACCAGTACTCACGTAGGGGCAGAAACCTGGAGGCTTACAAAAAGGGTTCACTTAAATTGAGGACGACGCAACGAGCTATGTAAAGAAGAATGATAGGTGTAACGTTAAGGGATAAGAAAAGAGCAGATTTGGTGAGGGAACAAACACGAGTTAATGAAATCTTAGTTGAAATCAAGAAAAAGAAATGGGCAAGGGCAGGGCATGTAATGAGGATGGAAGATAACCGACGGTCATTAAGGGTTACCAACTGGATTAAAAGAGAAGGGAAGCGTAGCAGGGGGCGGCAGAAAGTTAGGTGGGCGGTTGAGATTAAGAAGTTTGCAGGGACAACATGACCACAATAAGCACATGACCGGGGTATGTGGAGAAGTATGGGAGAGGCCTTTGCCCTGCAGTGGGCGTAGCCAGGCTGATGCTATATATATATATATATATATATATATATATATATATATATATATATGCGCGATGGTTGTACGTTCGGTTCCCACCTAGGGCAAGTTGTTTCGTTATCCACTTTCATTTCCATTAATTTATCGTTTCTTTATTTCATTTATTAACCACGAGTAATTGTCCGCTATGTTGCCCTTGGTGTCAGCGTTTGTAGGCTTCTTATGATATGAGTAATAAAATTCGGGCCCCTCGATATACCCCCTTTTTTCTCGTTTATTACATAATGCGGGTCTTGACTCCGGCAACATGGATGCCTTGAGGTAGCATGTGTGGGCTCATTGACCAGTTGCCTTCACCCAAAAAGATCACGTTCTCGTCACGCCTGCGGCATAAAGGACGTTCCGCGTGTGCCGCCAAGGTCTGTGAGTGGTCGTGCCGGCTAACACTCTCAGGGTTCTACTAGGACACATAAATACGGAAGAAAGTGGATGGCGAAATGGTGCCACAGTAGCTCAATCGGTTGAAGCATCGCACGCAAAATGCGAAGGCGGTCGGTTCGGTTCCCACCTGCGGCAAGTTGTTTCTTCATCCACATTATTTTCATTAACTTATGGTTTATTTATTTCAATTGGTAAGCACAAGTAATTTCCTCTATGGTTTCGTTGGTGAAAGTGTTTATAGGTTTCTTATGATTTGACTAATATAAATGGGGCCCCTTGGTTAACCTCCTTTGTTCTCAATTATATATATATATATATATATATATATATATATATATATATATATATATATATATATATGTGTGTGTGTGTGTGTGTGTGTGTGTGTGTGTATTGTGACGGAGGTGAGAAGTTGGTGAAGGGTATATTTATAAATATTCACAGAGAAAGCTAGGCTAAGATAATATGTCTGATCCGGCCATGTGCAAGCGTTCTCATCATCGTTTTCATCAATCTGTCGAACCTCGCGTTCATCCATGTAACGATCGCTCCGTAACATCACCCCCCTGTGGCGGAAGCGCCGTCCTGGCCCTTGCAACGAAGGTGGGGAGCTAGAAGGGCAATAGGGCTTCAGCCGGGAACCAGGAACCACATAAGTTCGTAGCGAGGAGATCGAAGTAGCAGTGGCCAGGGGTATAAACTCGTAATTGATGTTGCCGAGTTGACGCAGCACCTTGTAGGGCCCGGTGTAACGTGAAAGAGCTTATCTGATAGGCCGACGCGGCGGCATGGTGGGCATAGGAGGAACACAGAGACAGGCATGAATTGCGCACTTCAGTGTAGGCTGTCATAACGGAAATTTTGGAGTCTTGCGAAGCACAGTGTCGGTTGTGGGCGAATTGACGAGCTGCACGGGCTCGGCCAACGACATCACTTGTATATTCAGTAGGCAAGTGAGCAGCCTACGGAAGGGGAATGTCGAATGACAATGCAGGATGTTGGCCAAACAGTAAAAAACGGTGAATATCAAGCGGTGTCATGCAGTGAACATTGTACGCGAAGGTTACAAATGGTAATTTGCTTTCTCAGTCTCGTTTATCTGGTGAAGCATACATGGCCAGCATCTCGGTTAGCGTTCCATTCCGGTGCTCGGTCAGTCCGTTTGTCTGTGGATGACAAGTGGTGGTGAGCTTATGTTCAGTGGAGAATGTCATCGACGTCTGTAGAACACCTCATTGACAATGTTTTGGTGATTGTGAAGCATTTGGCGTAGACTGTCGCGACCGCAAGCAATTTATTTACTGTGATGGACGCAGAGAAAGGGCCTAAACATCAAGACCGACGCAATAGAATGGCTCTACAGGGATATCAATAGTTTGGAGCTGGCCCGCACGTATCACTGAAGGGCGCTTGCTGCGTTGGCAGCGTTCACAAGCAGTGACATAGCGGCGCATAGAACGGTACATGTCAAGCCAGAAAAACCGACGCCGGATGCGGGCGTATGTACGCGAGACACCTAGGTGACAGGCAGTTGTTGTGTTGTAAATCTGGTGAAGAACGCGGGAGCGTAGATGGTAAGGTAGGGCAAACAGAAGCTCCAGGCTATCTGAGCTGAGATCACGAAGGTACAGAAGGTTGCGCGTAGCTAAAACAATTGAACAGTGTGCTATGGTCATGGTGCGGTTAGGCGGTAAATGAGGAGCCGTAACGACGCGGCTCGTCGTTGTTTCGTATGGATATCATCCGTCTGAGTCAGGATCAATGAGGTCGACAGCATCGGCATAGTGGTGTGACTAGAAATCGGATTCTCGGTATAATCGTCTAGATTTGTAGTGCAGAACAAATGAGCATTCTTGGAGCCATACTGCCTCGAGGCTGGGATGAATGGCCTGTAATTATAAAAAAAGTTCGGTCAAACAAGTGAAATCTAAATTTTGTGACAACCTACAATAGAGCGAGGCACTCGCGTTCAGTGATGGAAAAGTTCGGTGACGACAATGAAAGAAACGTCTATGCCAATAGACGATGACACGTTCATTGGGGTGCTGTTTTAGGCCAAGGAAAGCCGCAATTCCATGACTGCTGGAATCGGTGTGAAGTTCTGTAGGTGATGAGGGGCCGTAATGGGCCGGTATTGGTGCTGTAGCGAATAGACGGATGGGGGCAGAAAACGAAGCTTCTTCCGGTCCCAACGCGAAATGAACATCCTTCTTCAAGAGTTCAGTGTGAGCACTGGCGATGTCAGCGAGGTTCTGAACAAAGTGACGAAAGTAGGAACATAACCCTACGGAAATCCGTACGTCTTTGTCTGAGCATAGCACGGGAAATTGTTTCACTGCTCACACTTTGTCGACATCTGGGGCCCTATAACGTAAAACTATTCCAATACGTCTTTATTCCAATTTCCTGGTGTCAACTTTGCGTAACCGCCGACGGAAGCATCGGACGATCACCCGCAGGGTTGTCTGAAGAGACCAATCACGCGCTCTCCTCGTTCATAGGAGGTCACTTTTGTTTGCTTGAAAAATGAATAACATTGCCTACACTGAGCTGCTTGTCTTATCTAATTGGCTGACAAAACTTGAGGAGCACGCTTAAGTGGAGAAAGATTCAATTGGGTCGAGCCACTGCACTGAAATCGATAATACTATGAAAAGGGTGGTGCCCGTGTCTGTGATTGCTCCGCTTTCCCTTACTTAGCTTACAGTGGCTCGCCGAAAATCGCGGCGGCATCCAAAGGAAGTTAAAGGAATGACGCTAAAACGCATCCTCAGCAAAAAACAGTTGGTAGAACGAAGTCGTAAACGCGCTGAAAATGCTCGAAAGCGTTACACGGCCACGCAAAAATTTTTATTATACACAAATGAACCCATCCTCTCCTACAGGTGCTAGTTGCCAGTGCCTGAGCGATTGGCGGCAGCCATTTTTTATTCCTTTCGGAACGGGGCAGCCTGCGCCTATTCAGAAGAAAATTCAGTTTTGTTAGGCATATGAATTCATCTTTAACGCGTACAAGTCACTTTGAAGCGGTGATTTTACGCGGTTTTGCGACGTTGCGTGACAGGCAGGTGAAGTTGGTGCAGCCGGGAAACTTTGGCCAATAGCCGAGCGCTAATGACGAAAAGGTATCGAATCATAAATAACTATTTTTCTTTCGTTGGGTCAAATCGTGCATAATCAGTGTATGCACGTCATAGCAGATGGGGAGCTATCGCGGTTTTCGTGACGTCGCGTGACAGAGAGGTTAAGTGGGGTGGTCCAAAAAACTTTTTGACCAATCGCGGAGGGCTGATTGCAGAATTGTAATAGCAAAGTTCGGAATAGTTTTATGTTATAGCGCCCCTGGTTCAACACCGACATCCCTGTCAAGGTGACCGAACATTGCTATTTGGCTAGAACATGTTGGCGGGCTAGTTGGTTAGAATCCATGATTAAGTGTATAAGCGCGATTGAACGAGGGCGTAGAAAGAAACAGATACACAGAGACAGCGCTATTTGGCGTCGCTCGAAGTGGCACTTGGCTTTGTTCAGCTGAAGATTGGCTGGTGACCACGCTGCGTCGAGGAGCCACTATTTATCCTTGCGGGAGCATCGGCATTAGGGAAATACGACTGGTTTGTAGGTGGGAAGTGGCTGCTGTCCTGACAGCGGTAATGGGTAGACGGCATTCGAGGCTTCGAGGCAGCTAGGACCAACGGGTGGCGCAGTGACGGGCGACGTGGCCGATACGGCGACCCGTAAAGCATATCAGTCGATCGTTTGGGGTTCTCGACGCTGCGGGGTCGCAAGATCGCGTAGCGAATCGCTGTTCCTCGATAGTATGAGGGTGGACGCCCTCGGGGCTGGCCAGGGCTGGCCAGGGTGCACACAGACTAAATGTCCATATTGGTGAGCTCGTCCTGGACAACGGTTTGCACGAATGAAGTCGTAATCGAGCTCGAGCCAATAGCGTGAATTTGGCCGGGGTCATGGCCTCACGTACGCGACGTACAATCCGTGTCAGCTTATCTGGTTGACATGGTGGTTGTGCTGCCGTGTGTTCTTAAAAGAGGACGTCGCCACCGTGTTGTGAAAACGGGCAAAAGCGTGGTCAATGCGTCGGGTTTTAGCGTGCTGAAAACGCGAGCACGCCGTTGTAATAGCGTCGACTGAAGATACGTTTTCGCACATTTAAAGGTTGAAGGGCTCGTCGGCGATCCCTTTCAAAATATGCCCGACCTTGTCGCCCTCTGGAATCTCAGTATCGGCATTTCGACATAGCTATAACACGTATTCAATTCTGTACAAGTCTTCGTATGTGACGCTAGCACCTTTTTTGTGATGATCTTCTGGCCAACGGACTTCCCAAACAAGTCTTGTAATTTTTCTTTGTAGGTGTCCCAGCTCCCCATCTCAGGTTCGTAATTTATCGAACCATAGTTTTGCAGTTTCTTTGAGGGCAAGGTCCCGTCCGTTGTTAGCATTCGCGCGTTCGTACTCCGCCAACCAATGTCCGCGTCACCGGAACCGCAGAACGCGCCAGCATACCGTTGTTGCACCTCAGGAATATCGCGCGGGGGGGAGGGGCTGATCCCCCTCAGGCCGATGACGAAGCCCCCTTCACCCGCCCCCCTCACATAAACACACCTAAAGTGCCATTACCAGAGCTTTGTCACCCACATCATTTCAGGTTTCTTTTGACTTGGCTCTACCATTTATTTGACTTGAAATTTTACTGCGGCTGATAGCTTACTGCATAATTGTTCGTGCAGACATGTACAGATTTTTATTCATACTTTCGCTTTATTTATGCAAATACTGACAATAGGAGGACACGCGCACTACAAGCAGTAGCGGCGGTTGCCTTATCTGTATTTTCTTACTTAAGCATTGTATTAAATTTCCTCTGTAAACAGAATGCACGCACACAATATATGTACATATACGCACAGGCCAAAGTTTATTATATTTTTTTAAAGAGATGGAGGTAGCCAACTAAATAATATTTCCAAAGGTATGGATGGCCTATGCCTAGAGAAGTAATACGTTGCTGTATGTTTGCCACGCTTCAAATTGTTTTGCGTGCTTTTTTGACCGTGCAAAAATAGCCTTAGTGGCCCCTTCAGCAGTCCTTTATCCGAGGTGTGTGAAATGCAAGTGAGTGTTATGTGTCTCAGTATTGCTTCTATTTCCAGTAAGCAATGCTAACGACTCATGAAAGAAAAGACTTTCTAGTAATTTAAAGCATTTATTAGGGATGGAAACATCGTCAGTTGCACGCAGAAGTCATGAATAGATACAGGGTGTCCCAATTAGGTATCAATGCACCAAGAATAAAAAAAGAGTAAAGCGTTACTCGAAGAAAACCTAGTGAATATTCTTTACATTATAGTGGAGTATCTGACAGCAATTTTTTTCGTTACTGAGATTTAATCAGGTTATTATAATTATCTAACTCGAGCCGTACTATCCTAATTATCAAAGTGTCAATGAGGCCTTTGAAGGCACAGCCAAGGGACATCCTGTTGCGGTATATTTAGCGACGTACTGATTGCGTAGTGATTATTTTTCCGACTGATAAATAAACAAAATAAACCTCACGAAATATGCAGAATACCACGTGGCAGTGCTCCCAGCCGGATCGTACAGCAGCGCCCTCGAACAGTCTCTCTCTGAGTTATCCAGAACAAAATGAAGGAAATAAAGAAAAACATCGTAATCGAGCTGCTGCCCGATCTGCCGCGCCCCGGCCAAAGTAATAAGTCGTGTTGGGAGTTACTTAGAAACAAGCTATGATAGCTGTTATCTTAGCGTAGATGAAGTGCACGTATGTTTTTTTCTTTCTTTTTGTTACAAAACCTATCAGCAAAAAGCGAATTGACAGCGTCAGAACAAATCTATAACGTTGCGCTTTGCTTTGCTCCAGTCGCCATGTTTTTCTCTAATGAGCAGAAGGTAAAAATAATCCTTGCCTTGGGAGCTGGAAATCACAAGAGGAAGGCCACAAATATGTATCAGTCATGGAAGGGCGGTGGTAGACCAAACGCGTCGACTATCAGAAATGACGAAAACCTGAGACAGACAGGCTGCTTCAAGAAACGGCGACGGATGTCTCCATCTTTATTTATTTATTTATTTATTTATTTATTTATTTATTTATTTATTTATTTACAATACCTTACAGGGCCCAGATGCCATTGAGTAAGGGGTACGAACAAGGATATTATCAGAAATGCAAAATCTACAGGTCAAAAAAAAAGGAAAGGGAAAGCATTGTACAGGGCTAGTACAAAAAAGCAGCAACAAACATAAGAGCAAAGTACACAAAATAATTGAAGTATATAAATACAGCACAAATGTCTGAAACATGACTCAAGAAAAAAAAATAAAGCAGGGGTTGACAAAATTACAATAGCCAAAAAGTGTGAAACTTTTGCAAGAGAAGGTTTAATGTCACGATGTAACTTGAAAGTATTCGCGCAGCTGATCATGGAATGATTGGTGGTTGCATATGGATGCAATATTATCGGGAAGATCATTCCAAAGAACGATGGCATGTGGAAGGGTTGATGAATTGAAGGCTTGTGTTCGTCCGTATATGCGCTTGACGCTGTAATGATTATGTAAACGGCTCGAAATGCGTGACGGCGCTTCTAGAGGTAATGCAGATTGCCTGGTGCAGTGGCGATATTTATGAAATAAGCATAAAAGAGCGATTTACTGACGAATATTTTATGGCTCAAAAGAGATATCAAGTTTTATCTGTGTTACGCTCGAAAGGGGACTGTAGTTACGTGGAATTAAGCGAGCAGCTCTATTTTGTATGGATTCTAGCGAGTTGATTAAGTAGTTTTGATATGAGGACCATATGGATGCTGCATATTCTAGCTGTGGCCGCACAAGTGTTAGAAAGGCCAGTTTTCGAACATTGTTGGGAGAATTCCGCAGGTTCTGGCGCAGATACCCCAGTGTCCTGGAAGCTTTCGCAGAAATGGTGTTGACATGCGTGGCCCATGAAAGGTTATGCGTGAGATGAATACCTAAATACTTGTATGATGATGCCTCAGACAATACCGTGCTATCTATGAGATACGAGAAGGTAGAATTGGTACGCTTGCGGCTGAAAGAGGTAACCTTGCATTTGTTCGAGTGAAGTGTCATTTGCCATTTATTACACCAACTGGAAATTAGGTTAAGGTAACTTTGGGGGGCGATATGATCATCCATGGAATTAATGGAGCGGTAAATGATGCAGTCATCAGCAAAGAGTCGTAGACGAGAAGATATTTTAACAGGCTGGTCGTTAATGTATATGAGAAACAATAAAGGGCCAACAACTCTGCCTTGAGGTACACCTGAAGTAACGTCCCAGAGTGATGAAGTAAAATTGCCAACTGTTGTAAACTGCTGGAAGAAAGAATGAAAGTTACGAATCCATGACAGTGTAAAACAATCTAGGCGAATAGCAGATAACTTTTAAAACAGACGGGAATGTGCAACGCGGTCGAAAGCTTTAGCAAAATCTACAAAAATGCAGTCAGTTTGTATTTATAGTTGTATATATATATATATATATATATATATATATATATATATATATATATATATATATATATATATATATATATATATATATATATATATATTTATATATATATATATTCACTTATATATTTTAGTTATATATCATAGTCAGTTTGTTTGTATAATTATGTTCGAGGTGACTGTAAATGTGTGAAGCGATAATGTGTTCGAGTAATTAACAGCAAATGCATGTCAGTGAAATGGGACGGTAGTTTTCGGGTGAATTTCTGTTTCCCCTTTTACACAGGGATGATCTTGGCAATTTTCTAGTTGGTAGGGAGCCAGCCAGATGATAGTTATTGTTGGAAAAGGAGGCAAATAATTTGACTGGAAATTTATGCAGTGCTTTTTAATATTTCAGAGTTAATGTCAACACCAGCACTTGTAGAAATCTTTACGTTATCAATGAGTTGAGCGATACCTTCAACGGTGGCATTAATAGGGGCCATATATTCCAATCATGATCAGGTACAACGGGTATGTTGGAATGATCCTCCCTTGTGAA
This sequence comes from Dermacentor andersoni, assembly GCF_023375885.2. Taxonomy (NCBI): domain Eukaryota; kingdom Metazoa; phylum Arthropoda; class Arachnida; order Ixodida; family Ixodidae; genus Dermacentor; species Dermacentor andersoni. Next base: position 56,235,459 of record NC_092821.1, read on the forward strand.
TACTGCTGCGAAGTACCTGCTAAATGCATGAGGGGATTCACTATCAGAGAGTGGTAGATGGTCATCATTGGACAGTGAAATAAGATTATTAGCACTCTCCGGAGATATCATACGCCAAAACTTTTTGGGATTGGATTTTAAAAGAGAGGGGAGGTCGTGAGAAAAATATTTATCCTGAGAAACGCGAACAGCAGAACAATAAGACTTTAAGCATACACTGTATTTTTCCCAAGCCGATGGTGTGGACACGAGTTTGGCCTTTTTGTAGAGATGTTTCTTTTGATTTCCATGACGACGGAGAGCTTTTGTAAACCATGGTTTACATTTCTCATTCGACATAGAAATCAAGGGAACATATTCGTACACTAGATTATTTATCATGTTCTTAAAAAGCACCCAGTTGTGTTGAACAGACCTATTCGAAAATGAGGGCAAGAACGTTTGAATGAAAAAAGTCATTAAGCCTATTATTCATTTCTTTCTAATCGGCTCTATTATAGTCGCAAAGTTGCCTGGTTGTAGTACCTTGAAATGCTAATAGGACATTAAGCTCTAAATGAATAAGCTTGTGACCTAGCTTACGCACGGATGTTCTAGCATTTATGGCCTCAAACACTCACGCTAGCGTTCGGGATGAGGCCGCCCAGGTACCAGTTTCCAAGTAATCAGTTTGGAGGATTCTAAATGACGGCCTTTCACCCGTACCGCCTTAACCAGCACCAATACTTAGAAGATAGGGACCTGCAGAATCGTTTAGATTTCTCGAACTGGGTCCTCACAAAAGCGGATGTCACCAGACTTTTAGAGCAACATCATGTGTACAGATTAATCCAATTTTTGTACAAACGGCCAGGTAAATTTGCATAATGCACACCATTGAATGGACTCCAGTCTACATTGGTTAAAGCGCAATTGGCACCAGTACCAGTGGCCACTCATTGTGTGGTTTGGAATAGACGCCGGAGCAATCATTGGCCCCATCTTGTTCGAGCACACACTGACTAGACAGCGTGACGTCAACTAAATCCTTGATGGTGTGGCGGAGGAGTTTCTCAGCGAAGTCTCACTGTCACGTCTTCCACTCCTATGTACCAGCAAGTTGTGGCGTCAGCACACAGCAGTAGCTGAGCACGAAACTGGCTCGATTCGAGTTTTCATGCGCAATAGATTGGCAGGCACGGGCTTGTAAATTGATCGGCTAGGTCGCCTGACCTCTTTCCACTCGACTTCTTTTATTGGGGTTATGTGAAATATTGTGCGTACATGATCGAGACGATGACGTCGGATGAGGTCAAGGCAAAGATAACAGATGTCTGCCATAGAATTCCGGCGTCAGTCATCAAGAAAGGCACTGAAGCGGTGATAAAACAGGCACAGTACTGCGTAGCGGCAAAAGGTGATCTATTCGAATATGTCCTCTAGGCTGGTGCTCAACGGAGCTTACGAATTCATAGATAATAAGGGCACACTGAAATGTCATATTTTTTTTTTTTTACAGACATCCTCGTTGCCGATTGGGCTCATTGAGAAGTTTTGTATTTAGTTTCTTGAACGCATCCGTTTCGCCTTTACACGTTGGTCGCTTCCCAGCCCGTTTATTTCGCTCTTATTTTTTTACACGAACCTGTTCTGGCCGCAGCTATACACTTTAATGAAAAATAAAACGGTGACTTTAATTTGCTTTGGTCCGAAGCAAGTATCTGGCACGAAATATAGCTTGGCACGCTCTTTTTCAATGCGGTGCGAGCAATGCCGGGATCTTGAAACATTCTATGCCTATTTCATTGCCTTTCGCATTTCGTGCGTGGTCGGAGTGGCGCTCCGGCTTTTGTTATCGACGTGATGTTTCGGTCTTGAGAGACAAAGTCCGACGTAGAAGTGACGGGAAGAAGTAGCTGCGAAGCTGCGAAACCTGATGTTGGTGCTCCTTCCGTATCATTATCAAGGTGATGCGCTGTCTATACGGGTTTGCGACAGGCAATGTAGTAGCAGGTGGCAGGTGGGAGCGCAGTAACATGACATTTTTCATACTTCATGAAGTATCTTTGTTACGGGGCAAAAATTGTACGCAATTAGTACGTCGCTGAAATCATCGCATTTATATGGCATTTTGGCGTGCCTACAAATGCCTCATTGACATATTTCAAAATTGGGACACTACTTCAGGAGTTTGATAACTAATTCCTATTGCCAAATTAAATCTCAAATACGGAAGAATTACTGACGGCTACTCCGCTATACCGGAAAGAATAAGCACTAAGTTTTCTTAGAGTAACGCGACTCCTCTTTTTTAAGTCTCGGTGCATGATAATTGCCGAATACTGTATAATTCACTCAGTAACCGAAACGAGGCCAAGCCGGATTCACTCGAAATCAACATCAATGGCAGTCATGCACAGCAGCATTTATGGTCAAGCTAGCAAAGAAAGACAAAGAGAGAGAGGCTGCAGTTTCACCGGAAGGTTGAGCCGTATTAGTGATAGCCAAGTATGCGACAATTATGCGAAGGAAGATTATACAACCGAGAGGAGACAGGCTGTGAAATTGAACTGTTTCCTAGTATGAGGTGTTGAATAGGTTCATGTAACGCCGTCACTTCAGCGCCCACTCCTTCGAGATCACACGAAGTTTCTTCAACTGCAAGATATTATATATATATATATATATATATATACATATATATATATATATATATATATATATATATATATATATGTATATGATATGTTACGTAGGAAGACGCAGACGAAAAGCTATGTACAAATATATTTACAAGGAAAATACGCTGCGCTTGGCCAAGAGGCAACAGCCCGTGCTAGCTTCTAAGCGTCGTCGTCGTCTTCACACTGCTGGCCTTTCGTGATCGCGCATATTGTGCCGTAGCACTACCCCCGGCTGCAAAAGCGCCGTCCCGGAGCGACTAAAGATCGGACTCGGAAGCAGTGTAGTAGGCCTTGAGCCTACTGACGTGTACGACATCACTAGATGCCACAGGAGAGGACGAGGTTGAGGCCACAGGAGCAATTTCGTAAGTCACAGGCGTCACCTGGCGCAGCACGCGGTAGGGCCCTGTGTATCGCGAAAGGAGCTTCTCAGAAAGTCCGACGTGACGAGAGGGCGACCACAGGAGCACGAGCGCACCAGGTGAAAACTGTACGTCACGATGGCGGGCGTTGTACTGACACTGCTGAGTGGTCTGTGAGGCCGTCAGTCGAGCACGGGCAAGCTGGCGTGCATGGTCAGCGAGGGCGATGGCGTCGCGCGCATACTCGCTTGTTGAGACCGCAGCAGGAGGAAGTGCCGTGTCTAGGGGCAAGGTAGGTTCGCGACCGTACAGTAGATAAAAGGGAGAAAATCCGGCGGTGTCGTGCCGGGAAGAATTGTACGCAAATGTTACGTAAGGAAGGGCAATGTCCCAGTCGTGGTGGTCCTTGGAAACGTACTTGGCCAGCATATCGGTAAGAGTACGGTTTAACCGCTCTGTCAGGCCATTGGTTTGAGGATGGTATGAAGTAGTCAGTTTGTGTTGAATGGAGCAGGAACGCACAATGTCAGCGATAACTTTCGAGAGGAAGTTTCGACCACGGTCAGTAAGCAGCTGTCGCGGGGCGCCATGAAGCAAGATAATGTCACGCAAGAGAAAGTCCGCGACGTCAGTGGCGCAGCTGGTAGGGAGAGCCCGAGTGATAGCGTATCGGGTGGCGTAATCAGTCGCGACGGCTACCCATTTGTTCCCAGAAGATGACGTGGGAAAGGGACCGAGCAGGTCTAATCCAACACGAAAGAACGGTTCCACAGGGACGGTGATCGGCTGGAGATGACCGGCAGGTAGCACCTGAGGTGTCATCCGACGCTGGCAGGGATCACAGGCAGCAACATAGCGTCGAACGGAGCGAGCGAGACCAGGCCAATAGAAGCGGCGGCGGACGCGGTCGTACGTGCGGGTTACCCCAAGATGTCCTGAAGTGGGTGCGTCATGCATCTCAAAGAGCACAGTCTGTCGTAACTGTTTTGGCACGACAAGAAGAAGGTCAGAGCCGTCAGGGAGGAAGTTCCTTCGATACAGAATGCCACCCTGGAGGACATATCGGCGAACGGATGCGTCGGTAGGTGTAGAGCGCAGACGCTCGATAAGTGCTCGCAGCGATAGGTCTCGGTACTGCTCATCGGCGATGTTACCGAAGGCAGAGACAGAGAAAATGCCGTTGGCGCTACTACTGTCGGCGTCGTCAGGCTCGTCGACCGGGTAGCGAGACAGGCAGTCAGCGTCCTTGTGCAGTCGGCCAGATTTATAGGTGACAGTATACGAATATTCTTGGAGGCGTAAGGCCCAGCGACCAAGTCTTCCTGTAGGATCTTTCAGTGAGCATAACCAGCAAAGCGCGTGATGGTCTGTGACAACGGAAAAGGATCGGCCATATAAGTATGGGCGGAATTTCGCAACCGCCCAAACTAGGGCCAGACACTCACGCTCAGTGATGGAATAGTTGCGCTCCGCGGGTGAGAGGAGCCTGCTGGCGTAAGCGATAACACGGTCGTGGCCACGCTGGCGTTGTGCCAGTACTGCTCCAATTCCGTGACCGCTGGCATCAGTACGGACTTCGGTAGGCGCAGAAGGATCGAAATGGGCCAAAACGGGAGGCGTTGCGAGAATGTCGATTAGATGAGAGAATGCAGAGGCCTCGTTATCGCCCCACTGGAAAGGAGCGTCTTTTTTCAAAAGGTCGGTTAGTGGTCGTGCTATGGCGGCGAAATTTCTCACGAAACGGCGGAAGTACGAACAAAGGCCGATGAAGCTGCGCACATCCTTGACACACTTCGGAACAGGGAAGTGCGTAACAGCATGGATCTTGCCTGGGTCCGGTTGCACTCCGTTCGCGTCAACGAGATGTCCAAGGACGGTAATCTGGCGAATTGGCACTTCGATGCGTTGAGTTGCAGACCGGCTCGCCGAAAAACGTCCAGGACTGCTGAGAGGCGCTCGAGGTGCGTAGCGAACGTTGGGGAGAATACGATAACGTCGTCCAAGTAGCACAGGCACGTGGACCATTTGAAACCGTGAAGAAGGGAGTCCATCATGCGTTCAAAAGTGGCAGGGGCGTTACATAGACCAAACGGCATCACTTTGAATTGATAAAGACCGTCGGGTGTGACAAAAGCAGTCTTCTCGCGGTCGAGATCGTCCACGGCAATCTGCCAGTAGCCGGAGCGAAGGTCAATAGAAGAGAAATAGCGAGCACCGTGGAGGCAGTCAAGGGCGTCATCAATCCGAGGTAGGGGATACACGTCCTTTTTGGTAACCCTGTTAAGGTGCCGATAATCCACGCAAAAGCGCCATGAGCCATCCTTCTTTTTGACCAGTACTACAGGTGACGCCCATGGACTATATGATGGTTCAATAATGTTCTTGGCAAGCATTTTGCGAACTTCTGCGTGAATAACTTGACGCTCAGCTGGTGACACTCGATACGGGCGGCTATGAATAGGAGGGGCATTGCCGGTATTAATGCGATGTTTGACAGCTGTAGTTTGGGCTAAAGGACGATCGTTAAAGTCAAAAATATCGTGGTAGGAAAACAGAACGCGGTAGAGTTCACGAGCGTGCTCAGAGGGCAAGTCGGGGGCAATCATTTTCCGTAAGTCAGCGATGGTACAATTTGCCGACTGCGATGGTAGAGGAGTATCGGATGAAGTGTCGTCTACTGCAATGGATGCTACTGAGTGATCCTCGAATGAACAAAGCTGGGCCAAAGACATCCCACGTGGCAGCACTTGTGTCGTCAAGCCAAAGTTGACCACTGGCAGGCAGACGCAATTCGCCGTAATAGATAAAACTGTATGGGGTACTGTGATCCCATGTGTAAGGAGGACGTCTTGCATAGGAGCCGCGATGTAGTGACCGTCGGGGACTGGTGGGGATGACACTAGGTCAACGTAGGTCAGTGCCGAAGGTGGCAAGCGAACGAAGTCGGCGGAACTGAGGCGACTGGGGTGTGGTTCAGCAGGATCCAGAACAGGCAGGTCAAGGCGGAGAGTACTGGCGGAACAATCGATGAGAGCAGAATGTGCGGAAAGGAAGTCTAAGCCGAGGATGATGTCGTGGGGACAGTGGGCGATGACTGTGAATAGCACGATTGTTGAGCGATCGGCGAAGGAGACGCGGGCGGTACACATACCAATTACGGGGGCTGTTCCGCCATCGGCGACACGGACAACAGGCGTCGTGGCGGGCATGATAATTTTCTTGAGCCGGTTACGAAGGTCAGCGCTCATTACGGACAAATGCGCCCCAGTGTCTATGAGAGCAGACACAGAAACACCATCGACTTGCACGTCAAGAAGGTTCAGATGAGTGGGCAAAGTCAGTAGAGGATTTGGCGGCGTAGGGAGCAATGCAGCGTCACCTCGAGGCGCTGCATCGTCTAGTTTTCCGGCTGGGAGCGGCGTCCGAAGGGAGTCGGCGAATAGGAGCGACGGGGCTGGGGAGAGCGAGATTGTCGTCGTTGGGGCGAAGGCGAACGAGAATAGGGGCGGTTCGTTGCAGGAGAATCAGTGGCGGCATTATCGGAGCGTGCGGCATAGGGACGAGAAGGGCCACCTGAGGGGCGAGAGTAGGCAGTATAAGTAGGCCGGCTCGGGGAACTCCAGCGACTACGACAGTGCCGAGAAATGTGCCCGATTCGATGGCAGTGGAAACAAATAGGCTTGTCGTCAGCAGTGCGCCATTCAGATGGGTTGCGGAAATGTGGTGTTTGCGGAAATATATATATATATATATATATATATATATATAAGCGAGGGAAATTCATTGAAGAATAAACATGGGAAGGATCGCAGCTTACCATTGTCATTGAAAAGAAAGCTGTACAATCAGTTAATTTTACCAGTGCTGATATGACGCAGAGAATAACAAGGAAGCTTGGGAACAAGGGCCGTTCAAGCCTTCTCTCAGCCTAGCCATGGATAGTGTGGACGAGAATTTTAGTATCTGGCAAATGGAACTGCGGAGGGTTTCCCAACAAGAAGCCGCTTCTGCAGGCATATTTAAGAACTCTCAGAGCTAAGCCCTAAATCATGGCTATTCAGGAAGTTACAACTAGTACCCTAGTGACATTTCCTAGGTCTTCGAACAAAATCACGTTTGCTTTCAATACTCCCCAAGGTCTTCGAATCCGTTGTTAAACTTTCAATCTAAGCATTCCAATGTAGTAAAAAACGGAATTACCATGTCGTGCCTTAAGTCTTCTCTCACCAGATCCTGCATGCACAAAATGAGCGCCAGTTTTAATGCGCAGGCCCTGCGCCTAATAGAAGCAGCTTATCCTAGTGTAGCAGTGACCACTGTGGCTCAGCGCCTAAAGAAGTGGGTTTCGAGGGGGACGGACTTGACTACAGAAAGCAGTAATAACAAAAAAGAGTAGTGGCTATTCCTTACATTCATTCAGTGTCGCACAGGCTTAAAAATGTTGCAAGTAGATATGGTGTTAATGTTGCTTTCACTATTCCCAATGGGCTAGGTAAGATATGCGCTGGCGTGCAGAGGAAAAAGGAGCAGGCAAAAGGCAAAAGAAGAACAGATATTTGTCCAGTGGAGCACAATAAGAACAACAGGTTTACTGACTGTTGCATGGGTGTGGTTTATAATATTCCCCTTCGCTGTGGCCAGTTCTACGTAGGGAAAACGGGGTGGTGTATCGATCAGAGGTTAATCAGAGGTCGTTAACCGGTGGATCGCCTTTTAATTTTTCTATACATTGCCAAGATTGTAATTGCACGCCAGAGTTACATGAGTGCGCGACATTGTACAGGCATAAGAATGAAGATACGCGTCTTATGGTAGAGGCATGGTATATCTACAACGGTGGAAGTGCGTGCGTGAGTTACCCTTCGACTTCTTTACATAAGGAAGAGATTAGGTGCCTTAACAGTTATCTCTCATGTAGACCAACACATGTACCCGACTGACACGTGGCGATTCCATTCCTGAGATTGAGCAGATGAGTTTTGTGTCTTCTTTCTTTTTTTGCCTCAGTGCTCCCTTCAGTTGATAGTCGGCGTTCGCGTTGTCCGCTTCTCTACTCATGTGTCCTGTCTGCACGCCTCAACTCTTTTTCGCATAATAGTGCCCCTATCAAACTCGCGGGTTACCTGGTAGTATCTTCAGATTCAGGAGGTAGGGGAGTTGCTACCCTCGTCAGCGAAAGGTACAATTGCCTCTCTTGCGACCTCGGCACAGTTGGTGATGGCATGGACTACATCATGACTGAAATCCTCATGAACCCACCCAGAAAGGGCCTCAGAAGAAACAGCCTGTTTATCCTCAACGTATACTGCAGCCCCAGCTACCGCAGGGCGAGGGCGAACTCTCTCCTCAAGAGGGCCGTCAGCCTGGCCGGTGGGCACCACCTTGAGGGCGTCGGGGATTTCAACGTCCCACATAGGGTGTGGGGGTACCCCCACGACACGCCCAAGGGACGCGAGCTGTGGCAGACTGCGATGGGACTGGACCCTTATCAAAACCCTTATCAACCCTTATCACCGATAAGGATTTCCCAACTAGGAGAGGCAACTCCACATGCCGGGACACTACCCCAGACCTCTCTTTTGTCAAGAATGTGGGGAGGTCAAGTGGGTCAACACGCTCTACGCATCGGAAGTGTCCACTATGTCATCGAAGTCTCCCTCGCGATTGCCCGCTATAGGAAGAGGAAATTCAAGTTGATCGACTGGGACGTTTTCCGCAAGATCAAAGCCGAGCGCGCACCGACGGCCGAGACACATTTTGAAGGTTGATGTAAGGGGATTAGGGATGACGCCGCGGCGGCAACCAAGGAGGTCGTCACTGACCTCGACGTTGAAAAAATGGATAGCAGGTTCGCGCACCTCCTGGAAGCCAAGCAAGCTCTCCTCACGGGATGGAAGGGGCAGAAACATAATAGGAGACTCCGCATGAAGGTTTCCGAGGTTAACAGGGAGATCGAACAGCATTGCCAGAACCTGTGCAAACAACAATGGGAGAAGCTCTGCGAATCAGTCGAGGGTCAGCTCAGATCAGGCAAGAGCTGGGGTCTGCTTACAAACCTTCTCGATGGGGGCCGCATCAGATCCAGCCAGAGACGATTCCTCGCGTGAGCGATCCACCTCATTACGAACTCTACCCCGGACGAATTGATTGTCGACAGGCTCATAAACAAGTACCTTCTAGTCGCGGATAGCTCTGCCCCTACCCAGTTTCCGGACTAAGCAGGGTGCACGGTGCCGGAATTGGACGAGGCCTTTACTGTGGCTGAGATCCGAGATGTCCTTTTCTGCCTGAACGTCAAATCTGCCCCTGGCCCGCATGATGTCACTAACAGGATGCTCAGGAATCTCGATGATGAGTCGATCGACTTCCTCACTGAAAGGATTAATGAAGTATGGCGCAGTGGACAGGTCGCCACACAATGGAAGACGGCCTCCACGGTCCTCATCCCGAAACCCGGTAAAGCACCCGGCATCGACAATCTCAGACCAATTTCCCTGACTTCCTGTATCAGTAAGGTCACAGAGCATGCACTGCTCAACCGGCTCAAGGTGCACATCGAGACCAATGACATGTACACCCACAATATGATTGGTTTCAGAGCCGGCCTTTCGACACAGGACGCCATGAAGCAGATGAAGCGTCAGATCATCGACCGGAGCACGGGAGATGCCAGAGCCATCCTTGGATTAGGCCTGCAGAAGGCCTTCGACAATATCTCAAACGAATTCATTCTCCAGTCTATTGCCGGGCTCGGGAAGAGGGCCTACGACTTCGTCCGATCCTTCTGTAGCCAAAAGAACTGCGAAGCTCAAGATCGAAGGATACCTCTCGTTAGAGATCACCTTCGGTTCACCCGGCACGCCTCAGGGCTCAGTCATCTCGCCATCATTATTCAACATGGCAATGATAGTGCTTTCCAAGGAGCTCGCGAAGATTCAAGGAATCAACCATACTATCTACGCAGATGACGTCACCATCTGGTGCGTCGGCGGGAGCGACGGCCAAGTTGAGGCCGCCATGCAGAGCGCCATCGATGCGACCGAGCGCTTCCTCCGCCCCACTGGCCTCAGATGTTCTCCAACCAAATCTGCATTACTTCTCTACAAGAAAAGACCCAGAGGCGGTGGCCATCGTGATTGGAAATCGGCGTCCGAAAGCGAAATACGGCTTTTCACTGGTGACGGGTACCCGGTGGCCAGAGTGGACTCGCTACGAATATTGGGGATGTATATCGAGTCTAATGGAGCCAATGGAACCGCACTCAGAAAGATCACCGCCAAGACGGAGAGTGCTCTCGGTCTCATCCGGAGGATCGCCAACAGGCACCGGGAAACGAAGGAAGACAATCTGATTCGCATTATACATGCTTTTGTTCTCTGCCACCTTTCATACTCGGCGGCCATGCATATTTGGCATGTTGCAGAGAGGAACAAGCTCAACTCTATCGTAAGAAAGGTCTTTAAGCTTGCTCTCGCCTTACCTGTCAGCACCTATACCGATAACCTGCTCAAGCTCGGAGTCAACAACACGCTCGAAGAAATAATCGAGGCAAAAGAGCGCTCACAGCTGCTCGGGATATCCAGCACCCCGGCGGGCCGCAAGATACTCGACGAGATGGGCCTCAACCGCGTCGACTAGTGCCCCGACGCCATGCGGATTCCCAGCGACATCAGGTCTCAACTGCACATCGCGCCCATTCCCCGCAATATGCACCCTGCAAACAATGTCGGCAGACGTTGGGCCAGGGGTACAGCTCTACTCGAGCATGTCCGCAAGAACCACATTGAGGCAAGCTTCGTGGATGCCGCGGCACATGTCCATCAAGAGGCATTCGCCGTCTCCATCGTCGACTCCCATTCTAGGCGCACTTGCTGCGCTACGGTACGCACTTCGAGGCCCGTGGTAGCGGAACAGGTTGCAATCGCGCTGGCTGTGCTCGATGGTCGCAGGGAGGCAATATATAGCGATTCAATGGCAGCCATTAAGGCCTACCGAACCGGGATGGTCTCCCTTCAGGCCCTCCGCATTCTCCAAAGCGCCAGAAGTATATCTCTGCATTCTATCACTTGGTTTCCTGCTCACTTGGGGTAGACTGAGGGCGCTGCTTCTAACCCTAACGAGGATGCGCACGAGGCCGCGCGAGGACTCGCTGACCACGCCGCCTGCGCAGTCCCCCTGCCCCGCGAGGAACCCTTGCTCACGTTCCATGAGCTTACGTCACACTACTACCTGCCAAGACGGCATTGCCCCTCCCGCACCCCGCCTTATGCAGGGCGCGGGCGGTGACCCTTCGACTTTTACAAGCCCGTGCGTATCCTAACCTTGCGGTTCTTCGTGCAATATACGCTGAAAGGTATCCCAGTGCGGACTTCTCCTCCTGTGGACTAACGGCAACATTGGACCATGTGTTTTGGGAGCGTGAAACCATCGGCTCCTCCTTCAGCGAGCATAGCTGGGCTGCGCTCTTGGGCAGCCCCGAGCTGAACGACCAAACCCTGGCCGTCCAGAGCGCTCGCGATCGGGCCGTCAAGCTCGGCTTGGCGGTCCCTACGTGGGACTAGCCGGGTGGCGCGGGGTCTTCCCTGAGTCTTCTCTGGATCTATTAAAGTTATTTCACTCACTCACTCAAGTTAAGGACGGCTCAAAGACCGATGGAACGAAAATGCAAGGCATAACCTTGAGAGACAGAAAGAGAGCGGTTTGGATCAGACACCAAACGGACATAGGCGATACTCTAATTGACATTAAAAAAATTGGAGCTGGGCAGGTCATGTAATGCGCAGGTTATATAGCAGTTGGACCATTAGGGTTACAGAATGGGTACCTGAGAAGGGAAGCGCAGTCGAGGACGGCAGAAGAGTAGGTGGGGCAATAAAACTAGGCGATCCGCGGGCGCTAGTTGGGATCGGTTGGCGCAGGACAGGGATAATTGGAGATTTCAGGGAGGAGGCGTTCGCCCTGCAGTGAACATAAATAGTCTGATAGGGTTCGAAAAGCTAGTCGGGCCCGAGCCCCCCCACCCCCCGGAAAAATGAAAACTCACCTCTTATGAGGAGTGCTACAAAGTAAAGTTGAGCAAGGTGGTTCTGAACGGAAATGTCTAGCTGAGTCGTGTATCCTTCCTTTTAAATGACCTCTAAGTAGCTAGGGCCATCCTCACAAACACATGTGGAAGCTTTGCCAAGCCCATACCCACAGCGCGTGGGACTAACCCATTTTAGAGCACTGCTCTTTGGTGATTGTTCCTTCGGCGAATGTTGGTGTAGGTGCTCTCCCTCGTAACCAAGCGAAGGAGCACAGCGACAGATGAAAGCGAGCTCGGAGCGCAGCGGGAGATGAAATACGGCGATAGCTGACCGCGTGAGGAGGAGAGTCGACGAGGAAGGTGCAGCGGAACCGTGAGGTGGAAAGCGGAAGAGGAGGTTATGGCAAAATTGTGAGAAGAAAAATGCAGTAGCGCGCAACACGTGGCTTTCCGGTAGTGATGGCTATGAGATGGCACCAGAGTAGTGCGCGAAGTTTGCATGGGAACAAAGCGCTGCATGAGCGGATGTCTGTCTGCGGCGGCTGCTGTGAATCGCGCCCACGCGTCACCCACGCGCTGCTCCTCTCGTGATCAGATCAATATGTAGGCAGTCACGCAGCACCGCTCTATTGCAACGCGCCGCACAAGAAAGATTGTCCGCGTCAGCCAATATACCGCAAAATGAAAACATGTATAGGCTGCGCACCAATTTCGCATTAGGAAGTATCGTAATCATCGGTTATTTTTTCGCTGGCATGTCGTGCTTTTTCAACTGTCGACATACCATTGCTGTGGTCCTCCACTTGCCATTCGATCCTATTCATCGCGTATTTGCCATGAAGTCATCGTCATGACGCACTGGTCAATCATCGTCGACAAGGTTGCAATGTGCATGATTTAGCCCAATTTGTTGATAGTGAATAAGATGATTTCCAGTGGAAATGTGTTCAACAGAGTCGTGCGATGTCTACTTGCGATTTTTAAGCAGGAACGGCGTTCTTAAAAGAACAATGATAGAACCGCCTAAACCAATTCCCACTGGGCGTGGCGAACTGTAAATTCTTTACTATATTGTATTTTTCCTAATAAATAAAGTAACAGCCAGAAATACTTCCTTTGGATAAGCTCGTTTGCAAAGTTAAAAAGATTCCTAGCATCAGCACATACCCCTTTCACATATGTCGCCCATTTGTCTTTAATTTCTTGTGCAATGTCATTGTCATCTGAAAAAAGACAACGGAAGGGAGATAAGAATTAGCAGTATAATGTAGTGTAACGCAAATGATGCCATTGTTCAGTCACGCTTAACAATACAATACACAATACTGTTAAATACAAGAAGAATGAATTCCTCTGTATAGGAAGAGTCTGTATGACTAGAAAAAAGTGTTTGGCACAACGTGTTTAGCGCCACTATCTCCTTTTGGTACATGTTAAGCTATCTTTTTAAACGTGCCCCTCAACGGGATTGTCTGTATAGAATAGTGAAACTCCTGTTTAAATATTATTGCGCACACTATGTGAAAAATAGCTCAGTTTCAAATGTTCTCTGCTGCTATGAAAGTTGGTCATCCAAAACGATCATTGTCAAATGCGATATTTCTAATATTCCTGTGGTGAAAAGTGCCCCTACTTTTCTGCGCAACTTTTTCTACGTTTAACTTTTAGACACGCCAGACATAAGCGAGCCAACCTGCTAAATACGGCCCTTCCTCCCGTCCATATTGTGCGTTGCGGGCAAGGGAGCCTGAGTTCCCGCAACCACCGCAGAATGTCGTGCTCAGCACTGCTGCAACAACTCTCCGCTCTGCTTCCACATTGAAATGCGTACTTTATAAATAAAAAAAAGTTATTCCATTCGCTGCTTTTCTGTGCCATTCTACGGTGACATGTGTTCTTCCAGGTGATTCAATAATGCAATCAGGATCTGCCGCGTACTAGCTTGAGCGATTGGTAGAAATGGATTCTCGTGCAGTTGATTGTACATTTCGCCACTACCAACATGTAAACATTGAAACTGTGATGTACAAATTAACAGAAATGTTCAATAACCTCAAGTTGCGAAACGCAAGTAGATATTGCTTCCTTGTTGAAGTGAAGTTTTTCCTTAATAGAAGGGGACAGATCAAGGGAAACAATGACAAACACCTTGACAGCACTCCAGCCATGTTGTGGCACGCATTGTAAGTAATCAGTTAGTGAAGCGAGCTCCTGTTCTTCCTGTTAGCGAGAGGTGGTGGCCTCACCAAAAGCTTTAAGTATCTGCGGATTTCTCGCTATCCTTGCTAGGCGGTTCGACCCCTGATCTAGAGAGGCAGTCGGCATCTAAGGGCTAATTTCCCAATTGGTAGACCACTTCTACATCGTATTTATGAAGCGGTAGCCTACAGCATGCAAAATACAAGATGCATCGGTCATGTTGGTCCACCAACAGATAGAATTGTGGTCACCTGTGACTTCGAAAACACAGACGTATGCGTAGGGGCAGCACATGGTGACTGTTCATATTACAGCTAATTGTTCCTTCACTGTGGTACACATTTTTCACTCTGCACGTCACAGCGTTCTGCTCGCCTATGCAATGATTATCTCCGCGTCGTTTTGGCGCTGAAGAATGGTGCCAAGAGTCTTCATCTTCGGCGCATCCACGTCGAAGTAGACAAGAACAGGCGGAGTTTGAAAGCCGTTTTTCAACACGTTAAATTCCGCTTCCTGCTCCTCCCAGCACACGAATGTGACGTCCTCCTTTAATAGCCACGTGAGCGGTGAGGCTATGCGTGCAAAATCCGCAATAAATCGCCACTAATATGCGCAGATGCCACGGAAGAATCTGACTCTGCTTTTGTTTGTAGGCTTCAAAAAATTTCAGATGGTTCTGATTGTGCCAGGATTAGTTCTTCATAGCCAAACTGCCACTTTTCAGATTGCCAAGCAAGCCTGGTGAACTGTATGACTTGAAGTGACCTTAGCAGTCCTGGATGTTGACAAAATGTGGCACAAAAATAATTATAAAATCTAGGCATGCTAAGCAAGTGTTCCACTTCAGGTTGGATAGAATAGTATCCATCACCCTTTGGAACGTGGCTGGGTTCAATCACAAACCAAACGGCAGAACCTTGAATTCGTAGAGTTCAGCAGGCGTAACCAAAGCAGTCTCGTTCCCGCTCATCATCTTGCATTTGCGAGTATGTACTATTTTGTACATTAATGAGAAGTAATGAGCATGTCACAGCTTGCCGAGGGAAACGTCGATGCATGATAAAGGATACAAACTGTTCTTTTTTGTAACCTCGCTGAGCTATATATACAAAAGCAGGCTGCCACCCTTCCTCCGTGCGAATACCAAGGGCCATGGCCAAGGGCACATTGACGGCGGATGACATCATATAGAATTTGTTGGGGTGCTGTGGTATTGCTTGGCTTTGTTTCTGAGCAAGGCAATATAAGTTATATCGTATGGGTATTGCTGTGTCTTCCTAAATGATTAGCTGTTTCTTCAGCGGCGTTTGACGAACACGCAACGCCGTAGAAAAACAGTCCTTAAAATTGTCAAGGAATTCCGGAAGACTTCTTTCTAGTGTGGCGCCCAACACAGATCAACGTCAGTGACACATTTGCTTGGCATTAAATCGACTGTTTTTCCCCATGTACAGCGAAGCAGTCTTGGACGTGACCAAATTCGTCTTAGTATGCCACAAGGGTGCCTTCACTAACATGCCAGCGCTCAATGCTAAAACTTGTCAGCAAATCCTAAGTACGTATAACGATTCGGCTGATGATGGCCCATGCGACGGTAAGATCTTAACACAGCAGAAGTTCTGTACTTGTTGGGCCACTGCGTCCTCGTTGTACTGTGCTACGCAACTCATGGAAACAAAACTGCATGATATGGTGGCATGTTGCCGTCTTTGTAGGCAACACGTAATAGTGTACGTTGGCACTCTTCGTCGTGGCTCGTGTCTGTACTCGCTGATAATGTTATGTTGTCGTCCTGTATGTTAACCCACTGCACCGCACTCTAACAAGAAGCCCATGCGAATGATGAGTGATCCGCATAACTATTGTCTACATATATAAGTTCTAAAAAAGCTGCGTTCTCTATTTGGAGTAGCGCAGTACATTTGTCTGTAGGTGTTATTACCTAGCCACGACAGTCCGAATATAAGCGCCCATTCATTGCGATTCCACTGTCTTAAGCCTGTCTGCCGACTACTGACACATTATAGAAACCTAGGAGCAAATGTCGAAGTAAGCTCTCACTTCGTGCCCATAAATAGTTAGAAGGTCAGGTGTGACAAGTTCGTTGGCGTTCCATTCTTTCGGATTGCTCTTTTCGTTTCTCGTTCAGAATGCGAGATTTCTGCAGTTCTACAACTTGCAACCTCCCGCACGGAGAAGCCCTGGTTGTCCACAATCAAAATTTAATGGTCAGCAAACAGCAGTGTGCCATACTTCGGTGCTGCGAAGCTGTGGTCTCCTGAAATACTCCTTTAAATACAGAGGAAGCGTCTCTGCTGCTTGTAGTGTTGGTGCAGTTGTTAAGGACCACGGCTCAGGCAGGGTATCCACGTGTCCACGTCGAACGGTTGTCTTGATTATATAAGTGTATGTGACCGCCTAACAAGCTTGACCGTGATGAAAGAAAAACAGAAGATGCAATAAATTAAACTACATTCCTTTATATTGTACACATTCGCACGTGCATGGTACAATTCGTTTGATTCCCACAAAACTCAATTACTCTAAAATAGATAGTCAATTTCAGAGCTACTTGGTTAAATACTTGGTAATACAAACGACACTTATTTTGTGTATTCAATGTACAAGCGAAAATGCATTTAACACTTTCGGTAACTATAGTACTTTGAATTTTCCCGGATGCTAGTAAGATAATGAGATTCCTGTGCTGAGTTTTAATCAACTACACCTTGCACAACTTAAATGTTGCGAAACGCTTGCGAACAATTACTTCCGCATCAAATCCATTTTGAAACATTACAAAGTCAAATTCATTTTGCACAAGCACAGGTTGCACTGTAGTAGGACACCCTGGTTAGAAAACGGTAAGAGGTGCCGAAGAGCTTGACAAGACCAAAGGGCTATCACCAGGCAACAGCAGTGATCTGCAGCAGAACAGATTGTTGGGCGAGTTGGTAAGTATTCAAAGCAAAATTTATAGCGCGCCCAATAGGCAAGGACGCAGAGAAGGTGGACACACGAGCGTTTACTCACAACTGTGTATTTTTGGAAAGAGACAGAACTTATAAGCACCAGCTAGGCTGCACTGAGCTAGTGCTAAACGAGCCATAATTTTTTATAAAACAGATTACAAAGGTTCAAGCAGTATTTTGCTATCACTGACAAATGATTCGTACTCTGCCTCTTTCCAAAAATAGCAGTTCTGAGTAAGCGCTCGTGTGTACTCATTTGCGTCCTTGTCTATTGCGCGAGCTTCAAATTTCGCTAGGAACAGCAGTGAGCGTAAAGCGCAGGAAAAGGTTAGCGACGTCTAGAACAATTCATCATATCAACCAACTATAGTGTATATGTGATGCGCTGCACAGGGAAACATTTACGTACATATGCATATATGGCACACATTGAAACGCCTCAGTATATATATGCACAGCGGTTTTTCGTAACCGACAAAATGGCAACTATAACAAATAATGGCGAAATGTAACACGACGCCATGTATACCCGCTATGATAAACATACAGCGTTCATATCACCGAACGAGAGGGCTCAGATATCCACGCATGCGACCGCCGCCAGGCAGGCATCATACAGTGCGCATAGGCACCCCAGACCGCTCTCGGGCATGTGTACGGTTTGTCTTCTCTCTGCCTTATAGGACCGCCATGAATTTTTTCTCTTTAGCACATCACGGTAGGGCCTCAATTTCGTCGGCTGCGCAGCGAAAAACCTCTGCGAAAAACAGCACTAGTGGAAAATGAATTTGAACAGCAGTTATTAAAAACAGACCACATGCCACTCGTTAGGAGTTGAACAGACATGTGATTATCACATTCTAAAGATGTAAATGCTCCAAAGGCAAGTGAAATTTATTATAGAATAAAATGAATAAAGAATAAATAAATCAAAATAAATCCTTACTCATACATTTCTCAAGTTGATTTTACTGCATAGGCACCTTCTAGCTCAGGGTCTGAGAACAACGATTTGTTCTATTATATTTTACCATCCACTTTTTGCAATCCTCGATTTAGACGGTTAGGCGGGCGGACAAAGAGAGCTGATTCATTCGCCGGAAATTGCACTGATTTTCTATCTGCAAAATGCAACTGGAATAGAAGACAGCATGTATAAGGACATTTCACGTTAATTATTCTGTTTTCTTGAAAACGAGGGTTTTGTGGGATGTAAATAACGACGATTACACTGAGAATAAATAGCTTTCTTTGCCTTATAAGGAGGGCTTCTTTATGTCACTTTTCCTTGTTGCAGCCGACACTGTGGTTCTGTAGCTTATATTTCATCGAGAAATGGAACAATAAAGCTCGAATATGACACCAATTGCGAACATATGGAGGCACCAAAGTAGCACGAAATAGCACATGTGCGACTTCCACATCATATGACTAGAAAACCAAGCACCTAACACTTTCTGTTCCTGCAATACATCATTAACCAGGACAATGTCTTAATGAGACGGATGTAACATACTTGTTACGAGAAACTTACTTTGGCCATTGCAACTTATAAAGAAGACGAAGAGAAGAAGATGTTGTTTCATTCCCTTCATTGTTTTCCTTGCAAAATATTTAAATCTAAAAGAAAAATTTTCATTGTGAGAAATCGAATAGTACAATGTAATATACAGCACAGAGCGAAAAATAAATATTGCAATAAATTAGTTAGGTATTTCCGCGTCTTATCTTAAAAAAAGGTAATAATTAAATCTACTACCGTGTCAAATTTCCCAGTCGAGTAGCTCAACAGTAAACTTCAGCTCATCGTAATTTTTTCGTTTCAACTAACGTTCCGTTGTTTGCCGTTCTGTGTTCTGCAAAATATCTTACTGCCATTACAGTTATAATGTTACGCGAAATATAGGTGGTTATCTATTTACAATGCATATTCACTGTGCTAGTACAAATGGGATGGAAATGGTGATCGATAGAGAGCGGCAACTCTTTGGCTTCCCCTCTTCACCACGCCGAGGCAGCATTTATGAGCAGAATTTCCCCATCATAACGTCAGGGCGTAAAATCACTGTCGCCGTGTGTCATATAAGGAGTGGTGGCTGAAGGAGTGAAGTAACATCAAGCAAGAATTTGTTGCTAAGATCGTCGATGCATGTAGACCAAGCGGATGATACACTGTCTACTCGCTCTGTAGTGGGCCGCACGGAAAGGTCAGGGAAGGGGCTTGGCTGCATGGAGCTGAAAGAGCTCGACAGTGTAGTGTAGAGGAATAACGACAAAAGCGTGATCAAGCGCCAGGTACCCCGAGGACCGGAGACGGGTCAAGCACAGGCTATTCGAAGGAAAAGGGAGGTATTGATGGTCTGCCGCGGTTGGTGAGCAAAACATTAGCACGTCGACGACGTCCGACGGCTGCGTCACTGGCGAGCGATGCGACCAATGCGTTGGCATTGAAAGTATGATCACTTGTCGAGGGTGCGCCATTCGGAGTAGTTGCGTTGTCGAGAAATGTAGTAACTGGAACGGGGTGTCGAAATCAAAGGATACTGGGGGACAGCAGGGAGTATCGGGCATGCTGAATGAACTTCAATATTTTCCAATTCTTGCCGAGAGTAAGCTTGGGTGAAGAAGACTTTAACAAATGAAGCATCAGGTGTGTAGGGTTAATTCAGAACCCTATCTGTATCCTCGACCTCGTGACGAATGATTCAGGCGAAGTTGTCGCATAGATAGAGTTGGAGGTAGAGCTCACAGCAATACGGCATCGCAGCCGTGTTCGGGAGGCATGGGATGTGCCAGGGAATTTGGTGACTATTCACTTGTTCACGACGGCGGCTTGATCACGACAACACAAAAACGGAACACCTTTATTTAAAAGATCGGTAAGTGGGCGTGCAATGCACAGGATGTCTTCGACTAAACGTCCGGAATTACGAATGTCTTTGTTGAACTTCGGGCCAGGAATGTTGGTGACGGCTAATTTTGTTTGTAGGTGGAAAGCAACCAGGGCCCGAAGGGAGGATTCTGTCGTTGGTTGGCCCTGAATATGCCGTAGTCTTTGGGTCTTCACTGTCGGTGAAGAACCGCGCACCAGTGAGTGCAGTACTGTGTATTCAGTTTATTGAGTTTGTTTAAACTCTATTGTGAAAGTACAATCAATAGACGGCATAAAATCTTCCATTGTCGCTCGAGTATAGCGAACACGATGTGCGGAGCGCAGGGAACCCTATTAGCGCACAAGTGTCGAGCTTGCACTCAACTGAATAACACACAGTACGGTTAGCACTGTCACACGTTGAAACTGTTTGTTTGCTTACTTTTATTTCGGCAACTTATCTAGCTGTTTCACCATCCTTCGGCAGGAGCCATACCCTCCACCAGCCATATGGAGCTCCCAATATTCCCACTTGAGCATTCGATTTTCGGCGTGTCATTGTCATTTCGTTTGCGAATTGTACACAAATTAGATATATGACTTGTTTAGTCACAGGATACTATTTTTCTTTTTACGCGCTGGCACAATGGTACTAACCGTTCCCTTCTTGTTTGCATGAATTTTCGCTCTCTGTGATTGAACGTAAACAACCAGTCTAAATTCTTTGTGCTAAGTGGTGCTGGAAATTCATGGTTACCAGTAACAAGCATGCATGTAGCATGCCACACCGTGTTTTTAAGTTCCTTGTTTGCTTTTCTCCTCTTTATACCACACAGTACCCCACACAAACACGACGCCAAAAGGGTTGCAGAGGCCGCCAAATGCCCGTACTAAGCATACCTTTGCTACAGACGAGAAGAGGCTGCCGACGCATTGAAAGGTCGGCGGGCTGCCACAGCACAGGCATGTATTACCTTCCTTTGCAAACCATTCTCCAGCCATACTATGTGCTTGGTTTTTGAAACCACAAGACAAGGCCTTCATGCAGCTCAGGGGCTTGGTTGGTATTTTTGTAAGTGGCCCTGTGTTAGCATTCCTTACACTTTTGCTGTTAGCTTATTGTGGTACTCAGATCTAATGATTATTAGGGCAACATAACTGTCGCAAAGTAAAATGCGGAGGATGTTCAGAATCTAGAAACGCATCACATAGGGCAACCTAGTGTATTGGGTAAGTGTTGCAAACCTTGCCTGTGATTGCAAATGAATGCGAATGCCTTTCCCACCCGCAAAAGAAAAGACGCAGTGCCGTTCCGCTCTGTGAAGTCGACTGACCAGCGAAGCTATGTTTGTGGGTATCTTAGTGGCGACTGCACCTCTGCCACAGGTCGGCCCGGCATTGCACTATATTCGGGATTGGTCCTCGTATGGCGACTGCTTAACGCCTGATTCATCTACGCCGCGGGTCGGTCCGGCATCGCACTAGCTTCGGGATCGGCCCACGCTTGGGCAGTTCTTCACCCCTGCTTCACCTGCGCCATGGGCCTGCATGGTTTTGCGCCAACTTCAGTGTCGGCCCATCTATTGGGAGTTTCGTGTCACACATGGACACGATCCTGGGAGAACTAGTCCTTAGCAGCTTTGGTGGAACTTCGCTGTAAAATGGTTTACGTGCTTGTGCTTCTTAATTAATCAAATAATTACGTCGACGAACGCGGGCGCACCGGCACGAGCACGTTCGCGCACGAGCGCGTTCGCGCGCTAGCGCGGATGGGCGCCAACGAGCCAGCTGTCTAAAACGACAACGCTGGCGCCAATTGTGATGATGATCGCTTTGTGTTCACACACGGACACGATCTCGGGAAATGTAATCCTTAACAGCTTTGCTGTAAAAGGGGGAAGAAAAGCAGGCTGTGAAACAGGCCGTTAGCAACTGTGTAAGGGAGATATCGGTAGAATTTACCAAAGGGAATGAACTGAATAATGAATACTTTCTTCTGGAAGTGCAATAACAGGAAGTAGACCTGTAGAAGCATTAGCAGGAAAACAACAATTAATAACTTTCGTTAGATGTGAAGTGTTAAGTAGAGTGAATGGCAGTTCTCATGGGTCTAATATTCCTGAATTAGATATTCTAATATCGTTTGCTTTGGAGAAGCAATTCCAGAAGTATTAACCGATAAGCAGTCGAGAAAAGCGAGATACGTTAAGATTATTCGTCGACAAAAGCGACCAGACTAAATTTATGGGATCGGGTCCGTTAGAGGCATTGGTAACTATACAATTAGGATGTAGATAATTTAAGAAAGAGATAAAATAAGGAGATACAGTGACGAACATCCATATATTACGTGTTTACAATAAATATGCTATAGGATCATCTGTCATTGACACGTTTATAGATAATGCCTATAAATCATCGCCATTATAATTATAGGAAGACAGAAGAGCTGGATGTGAGACGCTATGGAGCGAAGAATCGTCCGGTGCTATGAGGCCCTATTTCTCGCGGTAGCATGAAATAGCAATTTGAAAACCAAGGCGAGTGGTGCATTACAAAGTGTCAAACACTGAAATATAAAGAGACAACTAAGCGTAGATACTAAACACGACAAGGTCCACATAATTGCGCGTGAAATACAATACGAATAACACACCGATTGCCCGAGTAATGAAGATCAACAAGCACACAAAGAAACAGAGTACAGAGATATATTCACTATAATCATAGAATAATTTTAACTACCGTGCTCATTGACCTTATCTCATTTGGCGTCGACGCTTGGAGGGCCATTCTTACCTGTTTCATAAGACTGTCTCCGTACAGTTACCACAAATGCGCGCCTATCGGTTGCCCGCTTTTAAAGCCACGAGTCGTGAAACGAGATGCAAATTGCATACCAAAAATCTTAAACAAGTGATATCGGTCTCACCTCGCACGACGGCCAGACGACACGTAGAAAAGCGACGAAGCTATAGTTTTGCGAAGGCTCACTATTTAGCGAAGCGGACCAATCATTCATCTCACATCGAACTTTCCACACATTTGATTCTGTTGACGTCATGCCTTAGACGCCGCCATAGTTACGACGTGTTCAAAAGGTCAAAGAAAGTCTGCTTAAGAGCCCGCCGTTCTCTTTCTGTGCGTTACTTCAACGCAGCGCGTATCATTGTAGGTTTAATAAAGCTTAGCAAATTTTTTGGAAACGTCAGAGTTCGCTTTATTTCGTTTCGGCCTACAAACTTTCCCATGGTATTTTGGTGGCTTCAAACACGAAATGCCACTGGCGTCACGACGCTTTAGGAAAGGACGAGGAAAGCTCGAAGAAGAGCATGAAACTTTAACATGACTCAAGTTTTCCTTATTATGCGCACATTGCGTTAGGCACGTAGTTCCTGTCACGCCTTGATTTGAGCAAAATAACGCATTATCAATGTCTGAATCGAACCTATGCTGTCTAGCACAGCAGCCGGGTACTCTACCATTTGTTCCCATGTTAATGCTTGCTCTGACCCTTAGGTCCCGATCACACGCAAATATATTTCTTTTCAGAAACAGAAAGCAGAATAAAAAAAAGAAATACGGCAGTACTCATCTCACGATGACTGTCGACTGCAGTTCAAGCAGCAATCAAGCAATGTAGCGAGAGAACATATTTCCGTAGTCACATTTGCTTAGCACATGTAGTGGTAATGCTGCGATTTTTCTTGCTTCGGCTTTACAACATATTTCGTTATTGTCGCACCTTGCTTTGGCATTCGCTTGCCAAGATGGTGAGTGAGCATAGACGTGCCTACTAATGTATGATACAGACACAGTTACGCTGCAATGACCAAGAGAAAAAAAAATAATTATGGTGCTAAACCTATATAGGGGGCGAAGATTCCAATACCCCTCCCCCCCACACAAAGCGTTGACGAAGGAGGAAGCCGCAGGATGGCGTAGACTGCAGACGGGTTCCTTTCCGAATCTTTACATACTAAGCAGGATGTTCCCCACACAATATTGCGCCGTATGCCCGTGGTGCGGAGCAAGGCCAACACTATATCACATCACATGGGAATGCGAGAGAAACAAGACATTCCACAAACATACAACACCAAGTGCGGAGCAATGGGAGAGCCGGCTCACCAGCTGCGAGCTAGGGGTCCAAAGGGCCCTCATAGCACACGCAAGCGAGGTGGCCCGACTCAGTGGTGCCCTGGACTAGGGGCCCACCCAACGCTGAAGAGGACCCAAATTTTTCAAGAATGAAGACTTCGTCCTCAACTCTCTAATAAGAACCAATAAAGTTTTCCATTCCATTCCATGGAACAGCAAACCCACGTAACCCCGAAAGCATGAGGACAATATAAAGATGACGGCGGTGTAACGAGGAAAACGTTGCGATTACGACTTCTGGGCAGTGGGATGACGAGGAGCCTTTGACGACGATCGTGTGACGACAGGACGGAGTGACAACTATTGGATCAAGAACCAGGAGTGACGACTGTGGCACATTCAAAGACGCCATAACGACGACTGTATGACAAAGAATGCATGAAAACGTTGATATGACGACAACGCAATGACAACGGTGGCCTAATCTCTAAATACTGATCACATCCTGAGTACTATATAATGACGTAGAAGGAATGATGTCGGTAGATCGACAAAGATGCTATGATGATACAGAGATATAATTTATTCACAGGAAAGACAGAGAGGTCGACCACCAGGATGACGGCGACCTGATGACAATGGGATGATAATATGTCATACTGTAGCATATTGGCAACAGTATGGCGACAACGATGGGACAAGGAATGCATGATGACTCCGTGGTTACGGGAAGATGACCATGCGTGAAGGAAGCAGAAGGAATGGATTCAGGCTCTTACAACTGCACAAAACAGATCTATTTTGTCTACGACGTGCTCACCACTACCAATCAACGCATCTTAACGAGTATAATTTTTGGATACCAAGACGCGCGTTCTAGAGGGGCATAACGACGTTCATCCACCCATATATCCATCTCGGTTATACACTTAGGCCTCGGTATCTTATAGCCCTTGCACAATTCGAGGCCAGAAGGCCGCTGCACTAGGCCTAACTTAGCCACCGCCTATACGACGCGACAGCATTGGTTGTCGCTCATGCCCACGGCACTACTACTGTGAAGATGGGTGCCCCAGACCACATTCCTACCGCCGCAGTGAATGAAATCATACTAGCCACTACAATGGGTCAAGGAGTCGAGACAACGAAGACGGGGCTCGGTTTCTTGAAGCCCGAAAGCACAACAAACTGTTCCAGACTACGTCGAGATTCTCAGACAGCACTGAGTCGACACAGCAAGGTCGCCCACCTCAGAGATTGCGCAATAAGGACTTTGGAAGTAGTTTTCCGAGCGAGAGATTATTCTGAATCTGGATGAGTGGTCGCAGCACTCTGAAGCCCGAGCCATAGGGACGGCGGCTCAAATAAATGAAAGAATCATCCACCAGGTAACCATTCACATACGCCGAGAGAATAACGTCGCACTTGTCAGCACAGCAACTGAAGAACTAGCTGCAAAACTACAACTGATTGAGGCTATATGCTTGGTGAACAACAAATGCGAGGTTCATGCCTGTGTCGCTGTGCCCAATGGCTCCTGCAAAGGAGTCACCTATGGCATAGAAAATAACACCCTGCCCACAGCGCTGACGACGAACCTGCGGTCCCCGATGCCTCATGTCCTGCATGAAAGAATGTGAGGGAAGTCAACTACGGCTATCATCATGTTGTCTGGTATTCGGGATCCCCGGTATATCTACTATTATGGAGCAGAATACTGGAGCAACATTCATAAACCCCGACAGCAGCTGCGCGGTGCGTGCCTCTCCCCAGTTCGTTGAGCGGATGCTTGCCCAGCCCCGAATTACCCCTGTGTACTGAGTGCGGAACTCCAAACCCTTCTGATGAACATGACTGCACGCTGAAATGCTTCTATTGTGGCGGAGAGCGCCTGCCACTGACCCACGATGTCCAGCAAGGCAGCGAAAATCATTTACCAAGAACCACGTGTTCCAAGAGCTCCAGGAAATGGTGATGTAAAAATATAGTACGACAGGAAATCCAGCGAGGTGATGACATTTAATACTTCGGCACGTGTAGCATGCAACACGTCGTCGTCCCCGCATCAGAGCCTGTGAACGCAGCCAGTATCAAATTCGCCGTAGGTCGCCGTAGCGCAGGCCATCCTACGGCCAGAAAGAGCCTCGATGTCGAAGTTCATCCGGGAGCCAAGGCCAGGCGCAGCACAACCAGCTCCCGAAACAACCTCAGGTCGCGTGGACGAAAATGCCTCACCAGCACACAAGGAAGGTGATAACAGCCAAAATGATAACGATGAGTTGGTCAGCGCAGCTTCCCCTTCGTTTCTCCTCCCTTCCTTCGCTCCGTTCGAACTACAGAGACTCAAACAAAACAAAGTAGCTCTCGCGGAAGCGATTCCACTGATCCAGGCACCTACACTCGCAGCCGAGAAACCCCTTCAAGATTCCTGCACCAAAGAAAAATTGTGCGCAATAGAGTAAATAACGACTGTTCTGAGAGCGCATATCCAAAAAAATGAAAGAAGCGATTATGGCCGATGTGAAGCACATTAGTACAACAGGAGGAGGTGTTCTTGAGGATTACATCTAGTGGACATGTAGATCTCGTCGGCTGTTGAAGTGCAGATTGGGTCTGTCTCCTCGCTGCCGCGGGTGCGTACCCCAGCGCCACACAAAAGAACATCACCAGGAGCTGAAATATACATGTCCGCTAGGTGAACATTTGCAGAATACACCCTATCCCTGCCCTGGTCATACAAATAGCCATGACTGACATGAAAGAATTCATAGCGCAGCGTTCAGCACAGCCTACAGCCAGCAAAGCGACTCCCTCCCACATGACAATAACGCTGCTCGAGATCCACCAAAGTCACACCGTTATACCCGTTTAGTTCGTACAACAGCTGCCTTCACCAGCGCGGCGATATCAGCTAATCACGGCCGGCGATCCTGAAACAAGTACTACCACAGACGTTTGAGTGTAGCAATGGAATTCTGGATAGTACTGAAACAACATTTGCCGCCTCACATGGCCCATAGCGACAGAGCGTTAACCACCAGAGGTTATAGCACGTCGGTCGGTCGGTCGGTCGGTCGGTCGGTCGGTCGGTCGGTCGGTCGGTCGGTCGGTCGGTCGGTCGGTCGGTCGGTCGGTCGGTCGGTCGGTCGGTCGGTCGGTCGCTTCGCTGGCTGGCTGGTCATTCACGTAAATGGTAGAGATGCCTATGCCCTTAAATCCCACATCTACAGATGACAGCTTCTTTTTTTGTACTTGGCAAGCAACGTGTAGCGCTTGGTTCGCGATATGAACCGTACAACGATGTTCTTATGCTCTCTGTGGGCCGTAGGCACCGGGTCGCAAATGTCGATATCAGTATCACTTAAGCAATGAAGGGGGCTAGTTGTTGAACGTTCATGGTTGGTGTTCACGAGCGCGTTCGCGCACTAGCGCGGATGGGCGCCAACGAGCCAGCTGTTTAAAACGCAACGCTGGCGCCAATGGTGATGATGGTCGCTTTGTGTTCACACACGGACACGATCCCGGGAAATGTAATCCTTAATAGCTTTGCTGTAAAAGGGGGCAGAAAAGCAGGCTGGGAAACAGGCTGTTAGCAACTGTGTAAGGGAGAGATTGGTAGAATTTGCAGAAGGGAATGAACCGAATAATGAGTACTTTCTTCTGGAAGTGCAATAACATGAAGTAGACTTGTAGAAGCATTAGCAGGAAAACAACAATTAATAACTTTCGTTAGATGTGAAGTGTTAAGTAGAGTGAATGGCACTTCTCATGGGTCTAATATTTCTGAATTAGATATTCTAATATCGTTTGTTTTGGAGAAGAAATTCCAGAAGTATTAACCAATAAGCGGTCGAGAAAAGCGAAATAGGTTAAGATTATTCGTCGACAAAAGCGACCAGACTAAATTTATGGGATCGGGTCCGTTAGAGGCATTGGTAACTATACAATTAGGATGTAGATAATTTAAGAAAGAGATAAAATAAAGAGATACAAAATACTACGGTGACGAACATCCATATATAACGTGTTTACAATAAATATGCTATAGGATGATCTGTCATCGACACGTTTTATAGATAATGCCTATAAATCATCACCATTATAATTATAGGAAGACAGGAGAGCTGGATGTGAGATGCTATGGAGCGAAGAATCGTCGGCGTGTTTTCTGAGAAAGCCATGAACACCCGCTGCTATGAGGCCCTATTTCTCGCGGTAGCATGAAATAGCAATTTGAAAACAAAGGCGAGTGGTGCATTACAAAGTGTCAAACACTGAAATATAAAGAGACAACTAAGCGTCGATACTAAACACGACAAGGTCCACATAATTGCGCGTCAAATACAATACGAATAACACACCAATTGCCCGAGTAATGAACATAAAAAAGCACACAAAGAAACAGAGTAGGGGATATATTCACTCTAATCATAGAATAATATTTACTACCATGCTCATTGACCCTATCTCATTTGGCGTCGACGCTTGGAGGACCATTCTTACCTGTTTCATAAGACTGTCCCCGTACGGTTACCACAAATGCGCGCCTATCGGTTGCCCACTTTTAATGCCGCGAGTCGTGAACCGATGTGAAAATTGCATACCAAAAATCTTAAACAAGTGATATCGGTCTCACCTCGCACGACGGCCACACTACACGTAGAAAAGCGACCAAGCTATAGTTTTGCGAAGGCTCACTAATTAACGAAGCGGAGCAATCATTCATCTCAGATCGAACTTTCCACACATTTGATTCTGCTGACGTAATGCACTAGACGCCGCTGTAGTTACGACTTGTTACAAAAGGTCAAAGAAAGTCTGCTTAAGAGCCCGCCGTTCTCTTTCTGTGCGTTACTTCAACGCAGCGCGTATCATTGTAGGTTTAATAAAGCTTAGCAAATTTTTCGGAAACGTCAGAGTTCGCTTTATTTCGTGTCGGTCTACAATCTTTCACATGGTATTTTGGTTGCTTCAAACACGAAATGCCACTGGCATCACGACGCTTTAGGAAAGGACGAGGAAAGCTCGAAGAAGAGCATGGAACTTTAACATGACTCAAGTTTTCCTTATTATTCGCACATTGCGTTAGGCACGTAGTTCCTGTCACGCCTTGATTTGAGCAAAATAACGCATTATCAATGTCTGAATCGAACCTACGCTGTCGAGCACAGCAGCCGGGTACTCTACCATTTGTTCCCATGTTAATGCTTGCTCCGACCATTAGGTCCCGATCACATGAAACTTTATTTCTCTTCAGAGACAGAAAGAACAATGAAAAAACAAATACGGCAGAACTCATCTCACGATGACTGTCGACTGCAGTTCAAGTACCAAGTAGCAGTTCAAGTAGCAACATATTTCCGAAGTCACATTTGCTTAGCACATGTAGTGGTAATGCTGCGATTTTTGTTGCTTCGGATCTACAACACATTTCGTTATTGTCGCACCTTGCTTTAGCATTCGCTTGCCAAGATGGCGAGTGAGCATTGACGTGACTACTAATGTATGATACAGACACAGTTACGCTGCAATGACCAAGAGAAAAAAAATCATTATGGAACAGCAAACCCACGTAACCCCGAAAGCATGACGACAATTAGGTGTCGATCCTTAAGGATGACGGCGGTGTAACGAGGAAAACGTTGTGATTACGACTTCTGGGCAGTCGGATGACGAGGAGCCTTTGACGACGATCGCGTGACGACAGGACGGAATGACAACTATTGGATCAAGAACCAGGAGTGACGACTATGGCACAATCAAAGACGCCATGGCGACGACGGTATGAGAAAGAATGCATGATAACGTTGATATGACGACAACGCAATGACAACGGTGGCCTAATCTCTAATTACTGATCACATCCTGAGTACTACATAATGACGTAGAAGGAATGATGTCGGTGGATCGACAAAGATGCTATAATGATACAGAGATAGAATTTATTCACAGGAAAGACAAAGAGGTCGAACACTAGGATGACAGCGGCCTGATGACAATGGGATGATAATATGTCATACTGTAGCGTATAGGTAACAGTATGGCAACAACGATGGGACAAGGAATGCATGATGACTCCGTGGTTATGGGAAGATGACGTGGTTACGGGGAAATCACATCAGAGAACAAAGGCATGATTGCCTGACGAGGGCTCTGCCCCCGTAACAAAAGGGGCAGTCTACAGCAGTACAGCAGAGCACTGGTAAAAAAAGAGAAGCGGCGTTAAAAATAGTACACGCATACATCCTACATCATACATACATCATACAACCTATACAATATGGCTGTACTTAAGCACTATGGAAATTTTATTTTTAAAAATCACATTGAAGATTTGCTCATATCACAAAAACACTTAAAGGAAGTCAACAATTCAAATGGAAATATACATTTATTATTGTTACTTAACAATTTCAACGGAAAACAAAATCAACAGAAAACAAAATTAACCGCAGTTCACGTTTGAACGTTTTTCTGGGTAGGCAGAAATCCAAAATGGAAGCACAGCTATTGAACATGTCTATTACCTGATATTCCAGATCTTTTTTTCCATAGTTTGTTCTGGCTTTTTTATTTCTGCGTTTGGGGTTACGGATATCATATTGCACCAAGGCAGGTGTGTAAATACTGTGGAGTTTCTTTTTGTTTATTCGCTGCGCCAGTATCCATAAATAGACTTTATTTGCAGGTAAAACTTTAAATCTAGGAAAAAGTGGTTGGGTCGGAAACAAACTAATAGGGCCGGTGTGGTTCACAAAAATCCGGAGGACACGTTTTTGCTGCAGTTGTAGCCTATTATAGTTCCCTTTTGTCGTTGTTCCCCAGACCGTAATGCCATACAAAAGTTTAGAATAGAACAGGGAGTTATATAGTGATTGCTTTAGCCAAAGAGGTAGACGAGGAGCTATTCTTCTAATACATCCAACAGACTTCGCGAGTTCGGAGAGCAGATGATTGACATGAGGGTTCCAAGACAAGTCTTCACTAAACTATACCCAAAGGAACTTTTGCACACTTACTTGTTCTAAGTTATGTCCTCTGTACATTAAGTTAATCATTTTCCATGCTTATTGATAGGCTTAAATATGATATACTTTGTTTTTACTGCAGTCTACTGAAGTTTGCTTTGTTGCAACCATGTGGATAAATCATTTAAATACAGATTGGCCGATTATTCAATATCATGCAGTGTTCTACGTGTAAAGAATAAACTAGTGTCGTCTGCAAACATGGTTATTGTGGGTGTTCTTTGTAGTTCCGTAAAGTCATTCACATATAAAAGGAAAAGTAACGGGCCTAATATCGAACCTTGCGGGACGCCTAGTTTAATGTCAAGCAGTTTTGAAGAACTACAGTCTATTTTAACAAACTGACGCCAAAACGATAAGTAGCTCTGGATAAGGTCCAATGTGATACCTCGAATTCCATAGCAATCCAATGTTATAGCTAAGGTTTCGTGGTCAACGGAATCAAAAGCTTTGCGCAGATCGAGAAATATTCCTAAGGTGAACAGCTGATCTTCAAAATTTCTGATTATTTGCTGCTTGACGGCAAGATGAGCATCCTGATTTGTCTTATCTTTCTGATAATCATACTGTGACGGTGGTATTATATAATACTTGGTTAGATATTTTGACAGCTTCTTATTGATTGACAAATTGTAAATCTTTGAAAACACCGGTAGCACTGAGATTGGCTGGTAATTATTAATATCGTTAATTCTAGCTCCTTTGTGTATTGGAATTACTTTGGCCAGTTTTAATTGGTCTGGCATGACTCCAGTAGAAAACGTGAGACTAATGAGATAGGCTAGGACAGGGCTGATAATTAATGACACTCGCTTTACAGGTTCAACTTTAATTTCATTATACCCACTTGCGACATTATTTTTAAGCGTATTATAAGGCCATTGATTTCATTTTCGGTAACGGCATCCAAAACGAATGAATTTACTCGACGAGAAGGCCAGTGCAGCCCACTTTGTTCAATAGACTTCTGGGGTGCGGCTGCATTAATGAAATACTCGTTAATGTCATCTGCTAGCGTCTTGTCTCCTATTGAGTCATTGATTACTGTTTGGTCAGCCTTAGCCGGTGATGGGTTTCTGCCAGTAAGGTAATTTACCTGTCTCCAGATCTTTGCCGGATCCGTTCTTATCCTAGCAAAAATTGCTTCATAATATGCAAGTTTGGCTTTCTTTATATCAGCGTTTATTTGATTGCGATATTTTTTAAATTCTTTGAACAGGTCACCGTCTTTGCATTTTATGAATTTGTGGAACATATTATTTTTCTTCTTGATGCGTTTTAGTAGGGCAGTGTCAATCCAGGGCTTATTAAATTTACGATTGCATTTTTCATACTCTCTCAGTGGAAATGCATCATTGTAGCAACTAAGAAAGACCAGAAGAAAAGCCTCATAAACAGAATTTGCATCCTACTGTAAGTACACATTTGACCAGTCTGCCCGCTCAATTAAAGAATGAAAATACATTAAGGAGGAGTCATTCTCCACTCTATGTTCAAGCCTGCTGTGTTTATAGTTCGTGGTTAGGCTTTGTTGTGTGCCAACCAATGTAGTTAAATGGTCACTGATGCCGCATGATAATGGCCCTGCTTTGAAATCTGATGCGTTCAGGTTTGAAACAGATATATCTATAGAAGTAGAACTTTGTGAAGTAATTAGGGTTGGCATAGAAATAGCATTTTCGCACCCATAAGAGGATAAGAGATTCATGAAGTCGAGCGAGAGGAGTCGTCGGCCAACATGTCGATGTTTACATCTCCCAAGAGAAAGAACTCCTTATTAGTATTATAACAATAAATTACTACATTTTCTAAATGCTGTAGGAAATGCCGCTTGTATCCAGTCGGTGGTCTGTACAGATCACCAATTAAAAACGTGCTGGTTCCCACCGTTAGGCACTTTATATCCCTATTCATAACTGTGCACTCGTCAACAATATGATATGCGTGCTTTCGTTGTAGATAAATAATAAGGCCACCACCTCTACCAGTTCTGTCGAATCGTATTGGCATGTCCCCAGTAAAACTAGGGGAAAGCTCATCTTCGCTTAACCATGTTTCTGTGAACATGAATGCGTCAAAATTAACTTGCAGGGACTTTAGCCAAATGTCCAGCTCATCTTGTTTGTTCCTCATGCTACGGACATTTAAGTGTAATAAGGAAAAACATAGGTGTAAATATCGATGATTTGATTTTAGTGTGGACGATTCAGTAAGAAAGAGGGTGAGTTGAGCATCATACTCATTAAATGAAAAACCCGGACCGACACAATGACTTTAAGATTATTTGATGCGGGCGATATCTTCTTTGTTTGCAGTTCCAATGGCATCGGTCTGTTCATCTTTCAGGGCCATAATTTTACCCGAGCTGCCCCAGACGTATTTCCATCTGGCCGTTTTCTTTTCCGCAAGGGCAGCACCAAGAAGTTCCTTGTTCTGTCGTGTTAGCTGGTCATTCACGTAAATGGTAGAGATGCCTATTCCGTTAAATCCCACATCTACAGATGACAGCTTCTTTTTTTTTTTACTTGGCAAGCAACGTGTTGCGCTTGGTTCGCGATATGAACCGTACAACGATGTTCTTATCCTCTCTGTGGAACATGGGCACCTGGTCGCAAATTACGATATCAGTATCAGTTCCCTCTTCACCCACAAGTTCACCTATCTTTTTTATCACTGAGGTTGAGTCAAGCTCCTCTGGCACACCCCTATTTCCAGGTTATTACTTCGCTGATATTGTTAGAGCTCGTCGACTTTCGTTTCAAGTCTCTCGTTTTCCGCTTTGAGATGTTGTACAGTAAGCTACTCCCAAATTGACTGAATACAATGTGTACGCCGACAAGCACGACACCACCAAACAACCACTAGCTGCCACACTTGTGTTCAAACAAAGCACAGCGATTAAATCAACGCTCAATACCTTCCGTACTCTGCATGCATTCTTAGCAATTGTACCCAGTAATCAATATGAAAACAGTATCCTCTACTTATTATTTACAGTGCACCTAAGCTGCAATGGGACAACTTGGGACATACTTTTTCGGCTGCCAGCAAACAAGCCGAATGAATCACTATTCTGGGAGATTTCAATTCGTCCCTGCCAAACTTGGGGTACTAAGCATAAACTTCAATAGGCCACCATCTAGCCCACGCCATAATCCTTCATCAATTCACTCGGTTAGCAGAACCTCAAAGGCCAACCTGAACGGGTAAAGTCCTAAGGGACACCTTCCCTGGCTTTATAATAGTCAAGAGGTTCACTCAGTTCTTCTGGAACTACCTCATTGCGAACCCGGGCAGTGACCACAGCATTCTAGCCACAGGAGTCCCTCTGGCACCCACATGCACCCCAGAAAGTGCAATGTAAATGACCAAGTAGGGCGCTTTCCAGGGCAACAGAACCCAGTCTCAACAATATGACACGCCATACCTACACAAGTGGATACAACAGCTACAAGCATATTTTAAAGCTGCTACCAAGCAACTCACTGCAACAAGGTAGACACCGGTTGTGGACACGCGCCTGCTCCACCTCTGGGATGTGCGAAGAGGCCTGGTCAAATGATGGCAGACGCATCGGCACAACTGTAGGCTGAAACAAAACGCGCATCAGTCACAGCAGATGCGGAACAATACGCCATCACGTTCAGTAATGAGAACTGCGACAACCTCTTCGACCAACGTAATGACATACTAAGTACATCCAAAACGTTGTTCCTCCACAGAGCACTACTCCACCCAACGCAGACAGAACGCACGTAACCAATACCGTCCGCAGCATCATCCACAAAGAAGAAATGGACGATGGCACTTTCTTTCTAAGACTTCAACAGACATACATAGCTACAGATCTCAGGCGGGAGTACAAAGGCTATGCCCAGGACAAAGAAACCTCATATGAGACAGAAGGGAGAGCAGCCCTGCACGGCATAAGAGGGGACACGGTGCCCGGAGCAGACGGAATTCGTTATGCACTTCTACTAATCCACCTCGACGTTAAAGCTATCTGGCAATTCACTGAATATAACAACGCAAACTGAAAAAAACAAGTTTCACAAGTAGGCCAAAAGGGCGACATTACCTAAATTCCGAAACCAGGGAAACCATTGTTTATGTAATATCTCAGACACATTTCCCTGACTTTGCATATCGGCAAACTCTTCGAACCCATAGTTCTAAAGCGCCTGCCGTCTTACCCCGAAGGGAACTAATTCTCCCTCACTACCGCAATCGGCAATCGAGCACGTCTCTCTTCGCAGGACAATCGCCTAAATGTTAAGGTGGTAGATACGTTTAAATGCCATTTTTTTACAGAGAATTTACTTTTCCTTTCTTTTAATTTTTTCTATGCCCAAACATTCACCAACTCTTTGTAAGAAATTCTCTAACGATCATCGTTAGTTGGGGATTAGAGTGAGTTTTCAAAACCATACCTACCTACTGCGAAACCGTAAATCAGAACTATTTCTCCTACAAACAATATTCGGAATCCTTTTACCATTTTAAATTTTCGCCGAGCGGTTGCATGAACAAAAGAAGATTCTTATGCACCTTATTGGTGCTCTGACCGTGGAGCTGGTGCATTTCATGCCTCTGGCTAGTTTTTGACATCTTTCACATGGTTTGATGATTTCTTTACGTTTTTCTCAAAACAAGATTATGCTTCACTTCACTTTGAACAAGCTTTGATATCATTTTTTGAACATATTGCTATGAAATTTTGCACTCACTTCTCACATCGAGATTTGTGCAACAATCTAGAACAAAGGGAATTGATGCAATATTCTTACGCTACAACTCATTTTGTAGCATAAATTTGGTCCAAATTGGCTATTTATTTAACTACGCTTAGGTGTTCCAAAATATATTTTTAATAATTATCACATTAAAATTATCCTAGTTAATCGCAAGTATCGCACACTTAAATAGATAAATGCAACAGCTTTTTCTGATACACCTGTTCATTAGTTAATTATCACTGCTGGTGCATCTAGCACTTTTCCCACATCTTATGGCAAAAACAGCCTGCAATAACAGCAAACATTTTCTGCACTTTAAATAGTTGAATAAGCTAAATAAGACATGCTTATAGAGGAAAATAGCGTATGTATTTCCTTCCGAATTAATGATGCGAAAACAATTGTATGGCCAACCACCTTAGGGAGAATGTTGTGTATGGACCGAGCACTGCTCAAACAAGAACTATTCTGGCGTTGGACCTTAAGGGGGTATTCGACCTCCAGGGGGCCTTCGACAGCATCTCGCATGGCCTCATTCGAAACAATCTTGCATCCTCCCGATGGGTAAAATGCACGTATGGTTATGTACGAGCCTTTTTATCTGGCCACACGGCTACCATCGGCGTAGGTGAAATTCTTCCGAATGTCATAAAATTTTGCGCCAGAGGGACTGAATCTACAGGGTTCGGTTCTCACAGCCACCCTTCTCTAGGTCGCAATGGCAGAGATACCATCGCTCCTCGACAACCTTGCAACATGCCTACTGCCCTACACGCCAAATAAGTCACAATCTTGATGACCATGAGATATGACGGCGCGTTAAAGACGAACTACAGAATGGAGTAAACAGAGTACGAGAGTATGCAACAGCCGAAGGACTTAACAACGCAGGTGAGAGCAGAGCTTCTGGTTGTAGGCGGATGTACCATGAACTGTCGTGTTGCGTCTCAATGGCGACCGCATTCCAAAGGTAAACATACTCTGTTGACTAGGCCTTCCCGGACAGTAAAACGGAAAGGCCTTAAATACTCTAGACAAACGATGACAACAAATTATCCAAGCAACGCACATAATAAAGCGCATTATGAGCCGCAGACAAGGTCTCCAAGAAAAAGACGTAATCCGATCC
This sequence comes from Dermacentor andersoni, assembly GCF_023375885.2. NCBI lineage: Eukaryota > Metazoa > Arthropoda > Arachnida > Ixodida > Ixodidae > Dermacentor > Dermacentor andersoni. The sequence goes on from NC_092821.1 coordinate 56,272,546, forward strand.
GTGCAAGATTGTATTATTGGCAGATTAACCTACGAACTTCCCTACCAAGCCTGACCCAGACCGAGACAAACCTGATTAACACACGCCTCCTTAGGGCATTAGAGCTAGTGCTGGGGCTACCCAATATTCATCCATGCAGCTCGTACTACGACTCGTGGCGCACAACACCATCCGAGAACTAGTGGAAGTTCACCATAACAACCGGTTGCAAAGTCACCGCGAACAAGGCAGTTGTGTCTCATTCTATACCGGCTGGGATACAAAACACTAAGAAAACAACAACAGGAACACCGCACACTTCTTGCGCTTAGCATTCCAAACAACATTTACAGGTCGCCAATTCCCCGCAGTGCGCCGCGTGACCATCATAAAGGCCGTACAAAAGCAAGAGCACTAGCCGTGGCTTGAGTCTTTCGGGATGACTCATCGGACACACCGGTCCTATACACCGACGTGGTCCGATACCCACAGAGACACTCCTTGTGTCTAATCACACTAGCTAACACCGAAAATATGCGGGCGTCGCCTCGTTAAACGCTGTGTACAGTGGCACGGCGGAACTGGTTGCTATCGCCCAAGCCATCGCACACGCTTCATACCGGCACCGGATGGAACAATTGCAATGCTCACTCATTCGGCAACCACCAGCAGGACTTAAGCACAAGGGACGATGACACCCTACACACACCGCATCATTACTTCATTAAAGCCCACATCGTAACACGGGGTGCATATCGTGTTGACACATGGACACGCCTCTCTACATGGTAATGAACGGGCTAATGCGGTAGCTCGTGAGCTCGCTGACAGAGTGCCATCGGAAGAGCTGCCCAACCTTGACGGCGCATCGACACAATTCTTAAACTGCGTTCAAACTCTACAACATTACAAACATAGCAGGCTGCATGGGGGGGGGGGGGGGGAGTGAAGAGCCGTTGGCGGGTTTTCTCAGAGAGCCAAGAAGACGCGGTACTATTAGGCGCTATTTCTCGCGGTAGCATGAAATAGCACTTCGAAAACGAAAGCTAGTGGTGCATTACAAAGTGTCAAGCACAAAAATATTAAAGAGACAACTAATCATCGACGCTAAATAAACAAGTTCAACACAATGGAGCGTGAAATTCATTGCGAATAACGTAACAATTGCCCGAGTAGTGATCATAACAAGAACACAAAGAAACATATTACAGAGGTATATTCAAACTTTAATCATTGAATTATTTTAACTGCCATGCTCATAAACCTTGTCTCATTTGGCCTCGACGCTTGGAGGACCCTTTTTACCTGTTTGATAACACTGTCTCCGTACGGTTACAACAAATGCGCGCATATCGGTTGCCCGCTTTTAAAGGCTCGAGTCGTGAAACGATATGCAAACCGCATAACGAACATATTAAACAAGTGATATACGTCACACCCCGGATGACAGCCAGATGACACGTAGAAAAGCAGGCAATCGATTGCTTCGCGAAGACTTCCTAGTTAAGGAAGCGGAGCAATTATCCTTCTTAGACCAAACTTTCCACAAATTTTATTCTGCTGACGTCATGCACAATACGCTGCTAGAGTTACGACTTGTTAAAAAAGGTCAAAGAAACTCCGCAGAAGAGCCCGCTATTCTTTTTTTTTTTGTGACTTCAACGCAGCGCGTATAATTGTAGGTATATTACAGTTCATCGGCTTTGCAAATTTTTCAGAAACGTCAGAGATCGCCTGCGGCCGTTTTGGTCCCTAAACTTTCAGATGATATTTTCGTGGCTTCAAGCACGAAATGCCACTTTCTTCACGACGGTTTGTCATAGGTCGAGCGAAGATCGAAAATGAGCATGGAACTTTAACATGACTCAAGTTTTCCTTATTATTCGCGCTTTGTGGTAGGCACCTAGCTCTTGTGTCAGCTTGCTTTAAGAAAAATAACTCATTACCATTGTGTGAATCGAACCCATGCTGTCGAGCACAGCAGCCAGGTGCTCTACAATTTTCCTCCCTGCTAGTGCTTGTTCTGACCATTAGGCCCCGATCGCACGCAAACTTATTTCTTTTCAGAATCAGAAAGCTCAATGAAAAAAAAAATTGATCAAATATCATCGTATGATGGCTGTCGACTGCAGCTCCAGTAACAATCAAGCAATGAAGCGAGAGAACATATTTCCGAAGTCACGTTTGCTTAGCACATGTAGGGGTAATGCTGCGATTTATCTTGCTTCGGCTCTACTAACACATATTTCGTTATTGTCGCTCGTTGCTATGGCACTCGTTTGCCAAGGTGGCTAGTGAGCATAAACCTATGACTACTAATGTATGATACAGACACAGTGACGCTGCAACGACGAACAGAAAAAAATATCTATGGAAGAACAAACCCGTGTAACCACAACAGCATGACGACAATTTGATATCGATTAATAATATGGCGGTGGTATAATGAGAACAACGTGGTATTGACGACTTCAGGGCAATGGGATGACGAGGAGCCTGTGACGACGATGGCGTGACGACAGGACGGTATAACCACAATTTGATTAAGAACAAGGAATGACGACTATGGTACGATCAAAAGCGCCATGGCGACGAGGGTGTGACGAAAAATTCATGATAGCGTCAGCATGATGACAACCCAATGACAACGATGGCCTCATCTCTAATGACTGATCACATGATGATTACTATATAATGACGAAGAACAAGCGATGCTGTCGATGGATCGACGAAGGTGCTGTGATGGCGACAGCATGATGACAATGGGATGATTATATGTCATACTGTAGCATGTTCGCTACAGTATGATGACGACCGTATGACGAATCTCCAATGTTGAAATTACAATGAGGGCGATGCAAGAACCGCGATGGCTCTCCGACGATGATGGGACGACTAATGCATGATGACTCCTCGGTTACGGGAAGACGACCGCGCGTGAAGGACGCAGAAGGAATGGCTACCGGCTCTTGGAACAGCACAAAGCTGATTTATTTTTTCGACGACTTGCTCACCATCACCAATTGACGCATCTTAACGGGTGTAATGTTTTTATACCAAGATGTGGGAGCATCCCGCTGGTCGCTCACGCACCCTAGAGGACCACAACGACGTTCATCCACCCATCCATCTATCTCCGGTATAAACTGGACCTCGACATCTTATAGCCCTTGTACGTTTCGAGGCGAGAAGGCCGCTGCGCAAGGCCTAACTTAGGCGCCGCGTATACGGCGCGACAGCATTGGTTGCCGCTCATGCCCATTGCACTACAACCATGAAGATGGCTGCCCGAGACCACATTCCTACCGCCGCAGTGAATGAAATCACACTAGCCACTACAGTGGGTCCAGGAGTCAAGACAAAGAGGACGGGGCTTGATTTCTTGAGGTCTGAAAGCGCAACAAACTGATCCAGACTCCGTCGAGACTGTCAGAGAGCACTTAATCAGCACAGCAAGGTCACACACATCAGATATTCCGCAATAACGACTCGCAGCTGCCCGTGCTTCAAGTCGAAGTTCTGGAAGTAGTTTTAGGAGCGAGAGATAGACTGAATCTGGGTGAGTGGTCGCAGCACTCTGTAGCCCGAGCCATAGGGACGGCGGCTCAAATAAACGAAAGAACCCTCCACCAGGTATCCATTCACATACGCCGAGAGCATAACGCCGCAGTGGTCAGCACACCGGCTGAATAACTAGCTGCAACACTACAGCTGATCGAGGTTATATGCTTGGCGAACAATAAATACGAGGTTCAGCCCTATGTGGCTGTGCCCAACGGCTCCTACAAAGGAGTCACCTGCAGCACAGAATATAACACACTACCCACAGCGCTGACGACAAACCTGCGGTCCCCGATGCCTCATGTCCTGCATGCAAGAATGAGAGGGAAGTCAGCTACGGCTGTCTTCATGTGCCTGGCATTCGGGATCCCCGGTATCTTTACTATTATGGAGCAGAATACCGGAGCAACATTCATAAACCCCGACAGTAGCTACGCGGCGCGTGCCTCTCCACGGTTCGTAGAGCGGATGCTTGCTCAACCCCGAACTACCCAGGTGTACAGAGTGCGGAACTCCCAACCCCTCCGATGAACATGACTGCACGCTGAAATGCTTCTATTGAAGCGGAGAGCGCCCTACCACTGACTCCCTATCTCCAGCTAGGCAGCGAAAATCCTTTACCCAGAGCCACGTGTTCCAAGAGCTGCAGAAAATAGTGAAGTAAAAAAATCTAGTACGACAGGAAATCAATCAAGGTGATGAAAGTAAATACTTCGGCACTAGCGACTATGATGCAACACGTCGTCGTACCCGCATCCCATCCTGTGAACGCAGCCAGTCTCAAGTTCGCGGTAGGTCGAGGAACCGCACGCTTTCCTAGGGCTAGAATCAACCTCGACTTCGAAGCCGATCCGGGAGCCGCAACGAGGCGCAGCACAAACAGCTCCAGAAAAAGACCTCAGGTCGCATGGACAAAAATGCCCCAACAGCACACAAGGAAGGTGACAGCAGCCAAAATGATAACGATGAGTTGGTCAGCGCAGCTTCCCCTTCGTTTCTCCTCCCTTCGTTCGCCCGGTCTGCCCCACAGAGACGCAAACAAAAAATTAACCCCCGCGTAAGTGATTCCAATGATCCAGGCACCTACACTCGCAGCCGAGAAACCCCTTCATGATTTCTGCACCAAAGAAAAATTGTGCGCAATAGAGTAAATGACGATTGTTTTGAGGGCGCATATCGAAAAATTGAAATTTGTGACTTTGGCCGATGTCAAGCACATTAGTACAACAGGAGGAAGTGTTCTTTAAGATTACATCTAGTGGACATGTCGATTTCGTCGGCTGTTGAAGTGCAGATTGTCTCTGGCTCCTCGCTGTCGCTGGGGCCTACTTCGGCGCCACCTATAAGAACGTCACCAGCAGCTAAAATATACATGTCCGCTAGGAGAATCTTTACTGATACCCCCCCCCCCCCCGCCTACCCTGGTAATACAAAAATTATGACTGACATGAAGAAATTCATAGCGCAGCGTTCAGCACAACCTACAACCAGCAAAGCGACTCCCTCCCATATGACAATAACGCTGCTCGAGATCCACCAAAGTCACAGTTATACCCATCTGGTTCGTACAACAGATGCCCTCTCCAGCGTGGCGATGTCACCTAATTATCGCCAGGCATCCTAAAAATGCGCTACCACAGACTTTTAAGTTTTGCAATGGAATTCTGGATAGTACCGAAACAAGATTTGCGGCCTCACACGGTCCATAGCGACAAAACGTCAACCACCATAGGTTATAGCACTTCAAGGAGTAAACTGCACTCCCAAACTGACTATATACAATGGGTACGCCGACAAGTACGACACCACCAAACAATCAATAGCTGTCACACAAGTGTTCAATTATAGCACATTGATTATACCAATGCTCCATTGCTTCCATATTCCGCGTGCATTCTCGGAAATGTTACGAAGTAATCAATATGAAACCAGATTGCTTTACTTAGTATTTAGAGTGAAACTAAGCTGCAATGGGGCAACTTCGGACATCTTTCTTCGGCCGCCAGCAAACAAGCCAAATTGTCAACTCTTCTGGGAGATTTCAATTCATCCCAGCCAAACTTGGGGTACTAAGCATAAACTCCATAATGTCGCCATCTAGCGCACGCCATGATCCTTCCTCCATTCACTTGGTTAGCAGAACCTCACAGACCAACCTGAACGGGTAAAGTCCTAAGGGACACCTTACCCGTCTTTATAATGCTCAAGAGCTTCACTCAGTGCTACTAGAACTACCTCATCGGTATCCCGGGCAGTGACCACAGCATTTTAGCCACAGGAGTCCATCTGGTACCCACATGCACCCCAGAAAGTGCAATCTAAATGACCAAGCAGGACACTTTTCAGGGCAACAGAACCCAGTCTCAACAATATGACACACCATACGTACACAAGTGGATACAACAGCTACAAGCATATTTTAAAGCTGCTACCAAACAACTCACTGCAACAAGGTAGACACCGGATGTGGTCACGCACCTGCTCCACCTCTGGGATGTGCGAAGAGGCTTGGCCAAATGATGGTAGACATATCGGCAGAACTGTAGGCCGACACAAAGAAGCGCTCCAATCACAGCAGACGCGGAACAATACGCTATCAAATTCAGTAATAAGAACTGGGACAACCTGTGTGACCTCATCACTAATGGCACACTAAGTACATTCCAAACGTTGTCCCTCCACAGAGCGCTACTCAACCCAACGCACACAGAACGCACGTAAGCAATACCGTCAGCAGCATCGTCCACAAAGAACAAATGGACGATGGCGCTTTCATTCTAAGACTTCAACAGAGATACACAGCTACAGATCACAGGCCGTGTGCAAAGGCTATGCAGTGGACGAAGAAACCTGATATGAGACCGAAGTGAGAGCAGCCCTTGATGGCATAAGAATGAACACGGCGCCCGTAGCAGACGGCATTCGTTATGCACTGCTATTCATCCATCAAGACGTTGAGGCCATCTGGAAACTCATTGAATATTAGCAAACTGTGTCCGAACTGTCAAGCGCCCCACGACGCCTAATCGAAGGAATGTCGAAGAGTTCAGAGCGAACTCTCCGTCTTGAAGAAAATGGTGAGGGACCGCTCGACTTATTGTGAAGCAGCTGCTGACGTCAGGCGACGTCGTTCTCGTCGCATACGCTCATCAAGCAATTCTTCTCTCCGCAAACAGAATATGCGTGCCACAAAGCCTGTTATTGATAAATCAGCTCCAACCCCAATGCGAAATGTGTCCAAACCACGTATTTAAAATGGAGCAGCTGAAAAGAATGCCGTGGATGAAGGATGGCCACCACTGCCAAGGATAGGCCCTGTGGAAAACCCCAGCAAGGAGTGGCACCACAGTGCTCCAGCCCTCACCAAATGAGCTGACAGAGCATGACCACCGAATTTTAACAATACTCCAGTATTCGATAAATGCGATTCGCACGCTTGTGCGTTACTCGAATACGCCAACAGCTCAAAGCGTACTTTAAGTATTGGATGCGCTGAGCCCAGTGCTCGGAAATCTTGCGTAAGTACAAAGGCTCTTCCACTGCCTTCACTCCGTGATGCAGTGCGTAGTGCGACGATTTTCCAGTGCAATGCCAGCGGACTTATATCACGGATTTCATGTGTCCGTCAATACGTTTTTACGAACCGATTTCCTATAGTGGTAATATGTCAACTGAACGTGTCAAAAGCGCTGAGACTATCTGGGTATGGCGTCGACGCGTCTATCTTTATGACGTCTTTATCTTTATGGACTATCTTATGGCGACTATCTGAGACTATCTGAGACTATCTTTATGGCGTCGACGCGTGGGCAATTCAGCAAGGTAACTGTTTACATCCGTCCAGAACTAACTTACATTCCCCACTCTGTGCAGCCTCATGAAGGAAACCAATACGCGTGTCTCCGCATTACAAAGAATAAAGTGGCCTTCACCCTTATCGGCGCCTACATCTCCCCATCCAGTCGGTTTGACGGCGACTGACTGCCAGACATCCTGACGGCGACTTCGGGGCCCAGGATTATCACGGATGACTTTATTGTTCATCACTTGGTTTGGGGAAGCCCCAGAATAGATTCCAGGGGCCGGAAGGTTGTGGAATTTGCTTCCGACCACGAACTGAGCATTATGAACGATGGCAGTCTAACGTACTTGCGTGGTTTGACCTATAGCAGTTGCTTAGATTTGACTTTGATGTCACAGCATCGTGGTAAAAAATTTCGATGGTTCTCTGACATCTACACACATGGCAGTGACCATATTCTCACCTACTAAAGAATCACTGGATTTGGAAGCCTTCTCCTTTTCTACTTCCCGATGAGTAAGGTGGCCAACATATAAGACACAGGTGGAAGACGCATGCAAATAGGGATTTACCTGCACTATTGAGAACCTTATTACAAATGTACTGGAATCGTCTAAGTACACGTTTACATCCGAAAAAAAACGTATGAATTTCGACATGGAACTTGAGCGACTTCGAATGATTCGCGAAAAGGCCGAGGGGCGATACAGGCACATCGTCACTTCATAACCTTAGAGTAGCTCGACCTATACAGAAGAAAATTCAATGTCGTATGGACAGGCTGGACAAACAACGGTGGAAAACCTTCTGCGAATCACTTGACCCCCGCAAGCCACTGTCTATCATATGGAGGAGAGTGCGCGGCCTTTGCTCGTCTCCACAGCAACGACACCCAGTCTGCCCCCTAGCCCTCTATGAAGGCCACTCGCAGGTTGATATAGCTGAAGATTTCTGTGTCAAGATTGCGGGCAGTGTGGTCACCATCAATACCGAAATTCTGGGTGAGTTTCCTGCGACACGCTTCCCAGAATTTCCCACAATTGAATATGTCCTCACTTGAGGAATCGGACGCTGCTGTGACCACATACATGCCCTCATCATCGCGAGGGCCAGACGGCATCACCTACGCTGCTTTATGCCACCTAGGGGAAGATGGCCGAGGTAGACTTCTGAAATATTACAATCAGTCATGGATTGATGACGTCTTTCCTGAGCGGTGGAAGTCCAGCCGCTTGCTACCACTCCTGAAAGGTGGAAAACCGTCACATTACCTAGCGTCCTACCGACCCATTGCACTGTCTAGCTGTGTTGGGAAGGTCATAAAAACAATGATTCTCGCACGTCTAGATTGTTATCTTGAGCGCCACAACGTATACACGGAGGCCATATTTGGGTTTAGAAGAGGCCGTTCGTCTACTGACAGCGTCATGAACCTCGTGACACCTGTACAACAAGAAAAACACCGCAAGCGCACATCCGTTGCACTTTTCCTTGATGTGAAAAACGCCTATGATAATGTAGCGCCTGAAACCATCCTTGATGCCCTTGAAAATAATGAAATTGGTGGACGCATGTTTCGGTGCATTCGGAGCTATCTATTCAAAAGATCCTTCTTTTTACCCAGCGCAGATGGCTGAACCACTGATAAACCACTGACAAAGTGGGGCCTTAGCCCCACTTTGTCCAACCTAGCAATCCTTGGACTTGGCGACATTCTACCACATACAGTAAACCTTTCCATATATGCTGACGACATATGCATATGGGCCTCGGCAGTTACACGTCTCAAGGTGCGTGCACGGCTCCAAAAAGCAGCGACCATAACATCATCGTACCTACGTGCTCAAGGCCTCGGCGTTTCAACCGAGATGCGCCTTATTCGCTTTTACCCACAGGCCAATGACCTGGCACCCCATTTCTATTGACCACCAAACAATTTGATACACAAAATCTCAACGATTCCTAGGCGTTATTATCGACAGAGACCTTTCACGGAGCCCCCACATATCATACTTGAAGATGCTTACTTCTATCGCCCATATACTAAGGTTTCTTGCCGGTAAAACGTGGACGACATCCGTGGCATCTATGCTTCAAGTACACAGGCGCGCTATAAAGTAAAACTATTCCCAACTTTTCTATTCAATTCTGCAATCAGCCCTCACCAATTGGCCAAATCTTTTCTGGACCACCCCACTTAACCTGTCTGTCACGCGGCGTCACGAAAACCGTGATAGGGGCTCATCTGATACAACGTGTACGCACTAATCATGTATGATTTGATTCACCAAAAGAAAATAGTTCTTTCTAATTCAACCCCTTTTCGCCATTAGCCCTCGTCTATTAGTCAAAAGGTTTCGGGCTGCACTCACTTCACTTGCATGTCACGCGACGTCGCAAAACCGCAAAAACTCACCGCGTCAAAGTGACCTGTACGCAATGAAGATGCAATAATATGCCGAACAAAATGAATTGAATTTTCTTCGGAATAGCAGCAGGCTGCCCGGTTCCGAAAGGAATAAAAGATGGATGCCGCCGATCGCTGAGGCACTGGCGAGTCGCACCTGCTAGAGAGCATGGCTTTATTTGTGCATGACAAAACTTTTTGCGGGGCCGTGTAACATTTTCGAGCACTTTCGGCAAGTTTACGACCTCGTGCTGCCAACTCTTCTTTGCTGAGAATCCGTTTCAGCGTCATTCTTAAGCTTCCGTTGCATGCCCCCTCGATTTTCCACAAGCCACCGCAAGCTTATTGAGAAAAAACGGACCAACCGCATACGCTGGCACCACCCTCTTGATCCGGCCATCAATTTTCAGTGCAGTTGCTCGGCCCTCACAAATCCCTCTCCACTTGAGCTTGCTCCTCGCCTCTTGTCAGTCAATTATATGAGACAAGCCGCTCAGTGTAGCCAATATTATTCGTTTTCAAGCAAACAAAAGTTACCTCGTATGCACGAGGAGAGCGTTTGACTGGTCTGTCTAGACAACCCTTTAGAACACCGCCCGATGCTTGCATCAGCAGTTAAGCAAATTTGACATCAGTATATTGGAATAGTTTTACGTTATAGGGCCCCAGAGCTCTCTTTTTAGGATACTTGCGATATAGAACACCAGTGCTGTCAAATGCTAACGAAACTAACATCTATGGACTACTGAGCATTCAAGCCCAAGCCCTTCGAACATGTCTGGGGCTACCTCGAAGTGCTTCAACCGTAGAAACAATTGCTACGGCTATAAACCACCCAATAATGACCCATATAGCTATCGACGAACTCCGGGCGCATGTTCGCCACATATCCAGAGTCCCTGACCACCACATCGCTCGCTTGCATGAGAAAAGACCCAAGGCAGCGTTCTCCAGATCAGTTGCGGGTAACCGACAAGGTTCGTGATTGAGGCACTAACCTGCAACAAGTACGCCATCTCCTTTGTGGTGCATGAAAAAGGCCCCTGTGTACCTTGCTGTTCCAAGAATAGTGAAGAAAGCTAGCCTGCCTAACTACCGCGGTTCTCAAGCAGATCACATTGGAACTTTTGCATTGTTCATACGCTAACGGAATCCATGTTTACGCGGAAGATTCAGTCTCGGAAAATTCACTGGGCGCCATTGTTGTGCCATCTCGATCGGTCGTCATCAAGTTTAAGGCTTTACACGTAACCACATCTACAGGTTCCGAACCGGCCGCTCTTCACGACGCTGTCGAATACATGAAAAAAAAAAAAAAAAAACCGCCTAACAAGTGGACAATATCTTGTGAATTGAGAGCCGCCCTCCAGAACTTGCCAGGTTTAGGACTTGGCAATAATGAAATTCCGGTGTCTAAAATCAGCGAATCTTGCCATTGCGCTTCCAAACGAGGACATGATATTATCTTTCAGTGGCTGCCCGGACATTGTGGCATCGTTGGTAACCACCTCGCCGATGACGCTGTCCGACGTGCCCAGGCTGGCGCACCGACACTCCTTATACCTTTATCGAGAGTACACGCTGCAAGAGAGCTTCGCAGTCTGGCTCGTACCATCACGTTAAGTTACTGGAATACACCACAGAATTCAAAGTGTCTTTTTTACAGCCTTGACCCATCAGTGAAACTTACATTACCAGCAAACCTTTCACAACGTGACGCAACACTGCTGTGTTGGCTGTGGGTTGGAGTAACATTCACCAACTCCTAAAGCTATTCTATTGGAATGGCGGACTCGCCAATGTGTGCTAAGTGCAAGCGTGAAGAGACCATCAGTTGTCTTTTCTGGCAATGTTCTCGCTTTGATAACCAACGTCAGGCTCTTCAGTGTGCCTTGAATAGACTGAATGACAGGCCATTTACAAAAGCAAAGATCTTGGGAGCCTTTCCTTACACTTCTTTAGTCCAGACATCAGTTCGAGCGCTCCTTCGTTACCTGAAGGCAACCGATTTGAGCGCCCGACTATAGATCTACACCTAAGTTAATGCATGTGAAAGTGCGGCATTGACTCATGTTTTCTCTCTCTCTCTTTCACTCCCCACTCACCCTCCCCACATTTAGGGTAGCAGACTGGGCCCAGTCTGCTTAACTTCCCTGTCTTTCCTTCTTGCCTTTTCTCTCTCTCTCTCTCTTGTGACAGCTTATCACCTGAGGCACCTTGGTACATGGTACTGTCCACAAAACCGCCCAATTTGCCCTGTTCTTTTTTCGATACAGGATACGGTACGCAGAAACTTTGAGAAGTGCAGATTTCATGATCGCCCTGGATAATCAAGTTTCAGCGTTTCTTCGTCGAAGTATAAATGCAATCGTAGTTTTCATATACATCACACAAAATAGACATATGTTGTGCCCATGAAGTGAGAAGTGTAAATATAGGAATAACTAATGAGGATAGCTTCGTTTCCACCGGCTGCGGTTTGTGTCACATCGATGTAACTTTAGCGTGCACACTTACACCTTAGATGACCACATTAGTTGTGATGTGGCACGGCACTCTTGTGTTCTTTGCGCATCTGCAGGCTTCTACTAAATGACCCCTGTCGCGTTTCATTTCATGCGCACTGTACGTAAAAATGTACAACACTCTGCCACTGATGAACTCACAATTCCTGTTTCTCTTACGCTAGTTTACTACCTATGTAGAACCCAACAATAACTCTGAAGTAGGCTCATGTCGAACGGCCACGGTGGAAATGATATTATGGCCGTCATACAATTGTGTACAACGTGGTTGTTGTCGTGCTCCTGTCGTCACTCACACGTACGTTCACGACCCACACACACTACATGCTTTAGAGGAGCACGTCGTTTTGTGGAGATGCAAACAATGTTGGATAGACAGGTACCTGCAAATTCCGCATGTCATTGATTCCTACAGTGCGTGGAATCTGCACAACTCTTCCAATAGACGCCTAGCCTAGCCGGAGCCAAGGTTAAACGCGACGGCGTCCAAGGTCACAGACACCGTAGTGCTGAGGCTTGAGGTAGCGTTTAGGCCTGGAATACTCCAGGAACAGGGCGGACTACGTCTGGGAGTGGGATTAAAAGAAAGGCTTTATTGTACACTATTTACGCTGTATCCAACTTACTACATGTTTAGGCCCACATCTGAACACACTCGCTGCACCAAAGCGGTCTGCCTTTGAAAGTCTTTTCACTAGGTGACTAGACGAGCGAATCTGATGATAGTCTCGGCCAATCATATCGCGAATCGTTCGCAAAATCTCGTGTACGACGCTGCACTTGCAAGCGAACTATCCCCTCCAATTGACTCACCCCCCCTCCACACAGGGCAAACCTGTGGCATTTTGGGAACCTCAAGACGAGGCAGTTCCCACGGAAGTCCTCGCCGTCGGCCGCTTGCATCAATTAGTAGGCTCTCCGTGACGGTCACTTTTTCTGGGTCAGTATACTGTCCTTCACAGTCGTTACCAATTCCACAGGAGCCGGCGGTTGTTGTCGCCTCGAAGTGAGCTTTGTTTGCGCGTCAAAATCTATGTCGGGCCACGCCGTTGTCTGGGCAAGTGCTGATGAAAGGGCTGCCTCGCGCAGAGAACCCAAGAATGCGCAGCACTAATTTGTGGCGTAACATTGGGCACATAGTTTGTGGCTGATGCCTGCTCACGTCTATGCTCTTGGTAACCTGCTGCTTTCGCCTCGGCCTCACCTTGTTTTATGCGTATATGCGTGCTCTCCGACCCGCGTGCTCGCACGCCGCCACTGGCTTTGCGCCTACCCTATTTGCTACACTCGTCAGTGTGAGTGGGAGCATCACAAATAGACATGACTCGCTTTTGCTGGTTGTGTTGTTTTGCACTTAGGCCTGTAGTTGCCGCTACAACTATCCATCCACGTAGGTAACAAGCGGAAGAGGAGCACAAAAGTCAAAATGCTGTAGAGAGATATGCGATGCGTACTGAAGCGGCAAGGCAGAAGGCAAAGCGGTGGACTGGGGAGATACTCGCGGCCGAAGAGCAGCGGCGTGTGAAGCGAACGGACGCTTAACCGGTCACAGTAACAAAGTGGCTCCGATTAGAAGAACGTCACTTACGGGATTCAGGCGCATACTTCCAAAGGCACTTTGTCGCAGACGAATTTGGTGCTCCGTGCTGCGTCTGTGACCGCCTCTAGTCTCCATAGTACGTTGTGAGGGTGTCACGGCCCGCGCATGCGGCGGTCCTTGAGCGAGCATTCCTTGGCAAGAGGAGAGTTCATTCATGCTTTGCGTCATGTGAAGGGGAGGAACGATTCTCACTGACTTATACCCGACCACAACTTTCTGTGGCACCAAAGTCAAAGCTACGCGCACGCGCTCGCATGTGCAGAGCTTATGTTCTTCTGTTACTATGCCGAGTACTGCCGACTGTAGAGTTACTACGATGTCCAGACATCGACCAGACATGGATACCAGACGTCTTTTATAAAACTGGGAAGAACATGCAGCAATTTTTCCATGGAATCTTTTGTTGTGTGGGGTATGAAATAAACAAGAAACAAAAACATAAAAGATAATTATTACGGCTTGTTTTACACTACGTAGCTTCCAGTTGCTTACATTCGCGAATTATATGCAGATGCATAGCAGAAAAACTGAGTTCACCAGTCCCGTAGCTTTAGCTGCGATGCCACAGAATGTTGTCGCCGGGTATTAATAATCATCGAGGATGTTTTTTGCCGTAATTGTTTTCAAATTGGGGCCTGCACACAGTACGTACAACTGCCGCTATTATTAATGATCGGAAGAGGAAATATTTGTAACAAGTTGGAAGCCGCCTTAGCCTTTCCCTCCCCCCCCCCCCCCCCCCGTTTATATCTCAATAGTCTCACAAGCACAAAACGCCGGTGGCATCACGGCGTGTTATAAAAGGCCGTGGAAAGCCAGTAGAACAGCAGGGGATTGCTCTAACGCATAGCATTCGTTGGCAAGGTGCCCGGGGTTGTCTCATGCTCCATTACGTTCGTCTTTCCGTTTCGTGTCTCAAAAAACGCAGAGCGCCATGTTGGCTTGAATATGTGAATTTGCGTGTATCAGAAAGTTCTGTATGCTTACCGCCGCTTAGTTCTAGGTGCACAAACCTCCGACGCGGTACTTTATCAGCCAGCATGACAGTGATAGTTAAAACATATATTGACCCCAGCTTCGTCCTTCTGGCTTCAGATGTCTTCGTTATCCCATTTTAACGCGTTAGCCTTAAGGAGCACGGGTCGCAGGAAATCCGGTGTCGGCGTCGGACGTCGTGCTTGCGAAAGTATTTTCGAACCACTAATACCAAGGCTCTCCATGCGACGCAAGAAATTTACTGAACTAATTGAATTTCACCAGCTAAAATACGTGGAAAATCACATACTACGACCTACAACATACAGATATAATAGCGCTCGAGTTGTAATTTGAATATACGCGAAAAATAATTCTTTCACGCGAAAACTCAGGGAAAACCGCTTTTCCAGCCTCTCTAAATCTCGCAGAGCTGCCGCGGCGTACGCGATTCGCACGCGCCAGCGCGAGTTTGTCTTGGGGGCTTGGGGGCCACGGAGCGGCATACCCGGTGCCTTGCAATACCTCCAGCTGGTACTCGCCTCCGCCGCATCATGGCCCACGCTAGTGTCCCTGTATATGCTCCGACAGGGCGCAGAGTTCTACATAAGTTCACCATTCTGTTCCTGCTCTGCAGTAAAGCAACTCCTCGAGTGCGCAGGAGGAAAATGCAGCGCGGTGTTCCATTCGCTTTCTTCTCTGCTGGTCGCGGGCTACATGCGGCAATTGTTCGCAAGCGGAGAGCAATATGACACTTTATAATGCAGGCTACTCTCGAAAGATTGGCGCAGCCGGAGGGGTGGCAACACCCCGAAATTTTTGGTGTGTATGTACTATCGGCCAAAAAAATAAGCGGACCGCGGCTTAGGTGTCCGGAGAGGCTGTGGGACCCCACCGGGGCGCTGCTATCGCGCTCCGCACGCTGACGGCGATAGTGCTCCGAGTGACGCCAAACTTCGCCCTCTCTCTCGCGCAGGACTCATCATGCTTGATGAAATTCTAGTGCACCGTTCGGTTGATCTACTGCTGGCGGTCGCGACGAAGGCGACCGTGCATCGCCGGCAGTCCAGTACATGGAGCTCTCGTGCAGTAGCCTGCGGCCGCAGGGCATCAAACCGCGGCACTAAGAAAAAACGAAAACCCGTTCTGATTCTTGTTTTCCTTATTTTCACGTTATCTTTCATTTTAGTGCATCTCGCCGGTGTACGTCCGGCCTACAGCGGCGGCGCTTTCCATGCCAAGGCCAGTAAGCCAAGGGATCGTGGTCGACGGCAGTCTTTTATCGCACTGAGGACCGATTCAAGCCATTTAATGCTTACGTGGATAAACTTTCACGACGGACTATTTATTCTGATTTGTCTTCCCAATTATCTCTACTGGCCATACTTTTGTACTGTTTCATAATGGCCTAGGCATTGTAGTAGCTGATAAACTAGTTTGAAGAGGCGCCACTGGTATACATATTAAACCCATTGGTGGAGACAGTGCCGGAAAAGTAGTCTCGACAGAAAAGCCGTGATCTCAGTAAAGCTTGGCTCCTGTAATTTATCGGGCCGGTTTGAAAGAGCGCGCGTCACCGAAGCCGCTGTTAAGGGCAATTGCAGTATGTCACCTAAAATCGAGCAGCGGTGGACGCCGGCGACATGCAATAAAAGATAAGGTGAATATAAGGAAACGAACAATCAGAAACGATCTTGGTTCCTTCTCAGTGCCGTGGTTTGATGCCCCACTTCCTCCGCTACTGTGCGACAGCAACATGTGCTAGACCAAGGGCAATGCGCGGTCCCCTTCGTCGCAACCGTCAGCACCAGAGCAACGGAACGGCGCACTAGAAATTTATTAAGCGTGACAAGGCACCGCGCGAGAGTGAGGGCGAAGTCTGGCGCCACTCGGGGCACCCTCGCTGTCAGCGCGGGGAGCGAGATAGCAGCGCACCGGCGGGGCCCCGCAGCCGCTACGTCCTCCCAAGCAGTGGTTCGTTCACTTTTTTGGCTGACAGTAGATATATACACACGCATGTATACAAACACAAGGACGGACGTACCTATAGGAGCCTACTCGATCCCTCGAAATAAAATCCTCAGTGCGCTATGGCTCGAACAGTTGAAAAATTCCCGTGCAAACGCGCATTACCGTGCAACAATAATCGGTGCAATGTTTTTCAGCATGCATATGAAGTTTTCCCGCGGAGGCCGGCAGGCAAGAAATTCTTTAAACGCTGCTTAAAGACAAGAGAATGCAGCTGTGGCGTAGAGGTAGAACATGCGCCTCGCGTTCTAGAGGACCATGGTTCGAATCGCGGGCCGCACAATTTTCCACTGGATTAAAAAAATCCACATGTTGATAAACTTGCATAACCGGCTTCGAGTGCGGCCTGATCCCGGTGACCAAACGCACTCCCTCACCCGAGCAGGATTAGCCACCCTGGTACAGTACTTGGCTACAGCGTCCTATATGAATGCAACAATCAAACTCCGACCCTCAGAGCCCTGCAGCTGCGAAGCTTCTGACCACGGCGGTGGTCAGATTTGTGACGCAGCAGAAGGTGCTAAGAAAATATGGGTCCGGACAGGCCGCGATTGGAATCTGAACCTGGCAACGTTTAACGTTTGAACGTTATCTACTGAGGCGAGTCTAGCAGTGCTAGTGGAGTAATTGGTCGACAGTAAATAGGATGCAATGGGCCTCAGTGAGGCTACGAGGACTAAAGAAGCATATACAGTGCTAAAAAAACGGGCACGTCCTGCGCTACCGGGGCTTAGCGGAGAGACGAGAACTAGGAGTCGGATTCCTGATTAATAAGGTAATGGCTGGTAACATACAGCAACACTGTAGCATTAACGAGAGGGTGGTAGGTGTTGCGAAACACAATAAGAGGTGCAATTTGAAGGTCGTACAACTGTACGCGCCTACATCCAGTTATAATGACCAGTAAGTGGAAAGCTTCTATGAAGACGTGGAATCGTTGATGGGTAAAGTCAAAACAAAATGCACTATACTGATGGGCGACTTCAATGCCAGAGTAGGCAAGAAACAGGCTGAAGACAAGTCAGTGGGGCAATATGGTATAGGCTCTAGGAATAGCAGGGGAGAGTTATTAGTAGAGTTTACAGAACATAATTTTTTGCGGATAATGAATACCTAATAAATACTGAAAGATATCTATAGCGGCTCCACAGCCACCGTAGTCATCCATAAAGAAAGCAACAAAATCCCAATAAAGTAGGGCGTCAGGCAGGGACATACGATCTTTCCAATGCTATTCACAGCGTTTTTAGAGAAGGAATTCCGAGACCTGGATTGGGAAGAATTGGGGATAAGAGTTAATGGGGAATGCCTTAGTAACTTGCGATTCGCTGATGATATTGACACGTGTACTTCTTTATCTTTATCGCGCAACCACTTTTCACCACCTAACAAATGTTATCGCACAGCGCAGGACGCGCCTGCATGTAAAAGAAGTTTTTGGAATACTATCGATGGTTCCAACGGTGTAGGTGAAGCAGGCGTTAAGCACTCCCCTTACGGGTGCCGATAATAAAGATAATGCAACGGGGGCATGACCAGCCGTGGAGGTGAAGCATGCTGTAAGCACCCCCTATACGTGGGCCGATCCTGAAGATAGTGCAATACTGGGCCGAGCCGCGGCATAGGTGATGTTCGTCTTTAAGGGTCCCAGATTCACCGCTTTACTCGTCATTATTCTTCACAGAGTGGAAGGGCACTGTACTTTTTTATTTAGGACTGCACGCACGCGCCTACCACTGCGGTGTTTAGAGATATTATCATTACAGGACACGTTTGAAAAGTGTCAGAAGTCACACTGGTTTTATTAGTCTAGCAATGAAAAGTGGAAATGTTTGCAGACGAGTCGATTTCGATCTACATTGTGCCATGAAGTTTCATTGTTTAAATATGTAACTGATAAACCAGCGTCTTGCAAGGTTAAATCGGTCTATCTACAGCCAAATCAAAGACAGTGGTCATGAGATATGCATATTTAATTTTGGCAGAAAGAAAAGTGGATTCTGACTTTAACTAAAATAAAAAAGCAAAATCACTGCGCTTGAATATTTCCAGCTTTTTTTATGAAAAGCTAGCTATAGGTAATCAAGAAATAATAAGGTTGTGGAGAAAATTACTTCAGTAGTACGCGTAACTGAGGCTGGGTCGCCATTATTTGACACCTCAGCAATGTTTCGGCGAACTACCACTGCAACGGCGGTAAGCGCTTCGCTGGAGGTATTTTACAAGTCATGAAAAGAGTACTTCGCGGTCTGGGAAATGAGGAAAATTATATTGACGATATTTTGGTGGCGAGAGACACTGGGCAAGAGCACCTAGCATTGAAGAATTATTGTATAATTCAAAGGAAGCAAAACTGACCATCAAGCCAACAAAGTGCGAATTCGGTTTTCACGCGGTGTCATTTTTGGGACACAAGTTACGCATGAGGCGCATATCGACTAAATAGGAAATATTTGAGAAGTTTCAAGAAGCAAACCCACCGAAGAAGAAGAAAGAAGTACAAACCTTTCTGTGATTGATGGGGTTCTGCAGAGACTTCATTCCAAATTATGCGGATATAGCAAATGGTGTAATTAACAAAGAAAGGTGCATTCATTCAATACAGTGAAACGAAGAAAAGTGCAAGAGGACGCATTTGAAACACTCAAGCAGCGCATGGCCAATCCTCCCATTCCGTTGGTGCCGAACTTAGAACTCGACTTTGTTTTGGGCACAGATGCATCACAGAAAGCGCCCGGGGCGGTGTTGCTATAAGAAAAGACAATATCGTATATCCTGTATTCTATGCAAACAAACCATTGCTTAAAAGGGAAACGCACTACTCAACCGTGGAAAAAGTGTTTCGCTTTTGTATGGGGATTCAAACGGCTTCATATATAGCTGTATGGAAGACATTTTAGGGTGTATACAGATCACCAGCCCCTTGAGTTCTTAAACAAAGCAAAGTTTGCTAGTTCTAGACTTATGAGATGGAACCTTATGCATCAAGAATATAGCTTCCGTGTGGAATACATCAAGCGAACAGAAAATGTGGGAGCAGGTTTTATGAGTAGCACTTCATAGTACGTTGCGTGACAAGTGGACCAGTTTACTCTAGTAGTGTTGTGGTATAGGAGTGCTGCGCAATAAATTTTTTGTGGGCAATAGTGAACTTGATGATGCGCACTGTGCAGTGAATAAGTGAAGTGAGGTGTGGGGAAAGTACCCAGTGCTGCAAATGACAAAAATTGAGGAAGATATCAAGTGGTAATGTTGGAACGACATGTGAAGACAACGGAAACATTCAATAAAAGGAAGAAGAAGCAGTTTTTCACTAGGAAAAACTCTTGAGGGTGGGCATACGTCATGAGCCAATAAAGAAAGAAAGAAGACGAAAGAGCAGAAGATAAGAAGAGGACAAGAAAGCACGAGGAGTCGGTGGAAAAAATAAAGCAAGAAAGGAAGCTAGAAATAAGAGCGTCCGAATAAAAAGAATACAGTATACGAAAGAAGTGCAAAAGTGCACGCGATGCTACGTGGCCAATGGGGAAAACAAACTCGTAGCCGAAGAGAGCGGGTCAGCTACGCTTTGGAACGACGAGGGGCAGAAGGCGCTGGAGGCCGGACAGGGTAGATGGAGCGTGGAGTGCCGTGGACGCGACTCGTGAGCTGAGCGGGGGCTCCACTGGAGACCGCACAGCTACAGGCTGACGGAGCCGTTGCCCGGTATTGCTGCGGCTATGATCCGCAGGCTAAGAGGAGTCAACCGGGACCCAGGCGCCCCGGTAACCCCATTACCCTGACTCCCTGACCCAGTTAATCGCGGGCCCAACGTCGGACACTGGGACAAGTCCACGACCCATCGGCGGACCCAACGACGTGTCCTCGGAGCAGAGTCAACCAGGCGACGCGGCTAAGTCGATGGACTTGATATAAACATTTTGAACTTCATAACACATCGTGTGTAAGGACTTTAAACAACATACTCAATTAAGTCGCTCTGTGGATAGTTTATCGTGTGTTAGGTTGCTTTGATATTGGGCTTGTAACGCGTTCTTATTTATATATGTATTTTTCTTATGCTCAGGCCTCATAAAGGCTTTTCCTAACTCAAACATTCCTTGCGTCATGTTTACCACCATGAGCCTTTGACAGAATATTGGCGAGCCCAGCATGACTTCGCTACCTTTTGACGCAGCCGGTAGTTTTCGAAGACCAGACATGCGGGTTACGTTTTTTGTCGACAAGGAGTCATTACAGTATGTTGCGTTCACCCGATACCAACTGCACGGTGAGCCAGCTGCGGACCTTCCTCTCGAAGTAAGTTCTACCGCGCTTATCAATGTGGTGCTGCAACAAGCTGCAATCAGCCACCAAGGCCTCGTGCAAACAGCATCGGTGACAGTGAATCTACAGCTGTAGACATTGAGGGAACTCGTCCTAGAACCCATACGACTTGGCACCCTCAAAGAGGAAAAGCATACCGGAAAGGTAAGCCAAGACTTGACTGTTATGGAAGTGCAAAGGCACATTACGCAACAGAATGAAATAATGAAAACTTTCGTCGAAGCGCTTAATCGAGAGAAACGAGGACGACGCACTGCTGAGCGGATGTTCTTCAAGGAAACTCGTAAAGTGCGCACTGTTGCCTGTGGTTTTTCGAATATGCCTGTGACAAGAATATGTGGCACTCAGACGACAAAAATATTTTGAATATTCGCCGCTATTTGTGCGGCATAGCCAGAAAATGGTATGGTGTGAAACTCATGAATCATGGACCAACACGTACGGAACTATGCAAAAGCCACTTTTTAGCGGCTTTCGAAGGCGACGCAGTATAAAGATGGGATGCTGCATTACGGTTCAGGTATGCAGGTGGCTCTCTGCTTGAGTACTGTCTTGAGAAGTGTGGCCTATTGTATTCTGCAGAACCGAAGCTGTCGTCGACTGCTGTTGTAGCTTTGATAACGCAAGGGTTGTGTATCGAGATCCGTGGTCATGTCCAGCTCAAAGCTCCAAGACATTTGATGACCTTCTGAACTTTCTACAGACTTCAGTGCCAAGAATTACATTGAAAAGACAGTCAGGTGGTAGAACAGAGCAACTTGATTCTCTTAAGCTGAGTGAGCATCTAGGGTCGTTGCCGTCATTTCAATGTGAAGATAGCTTCATACAGAAACCCCTGCGAAGCGCCAATCATTACTGTGAGGATGGTCAAAAACCAATTACCGCAGTTCATGGCAACCTACTTCTACATAATCTGAATACCGTGGGTCACAAGCCCTAGAAGAAAGAGCTTCACTGAGACAGTACATTTGGTTTCGTCAAGCTTATTGTATGCCCCCAATTAGGCGGATGGCATTGAAGTGAAGGCTATCGTTGACAATGGAGCTTCTGTATCAATTATCAACGAGACTCGAGTGCATGGCGGTCGTCTGCACGCTGGTAGAGCATTGCGTGTCCAAGCCTACGATGGGTCAGTGGCCATGCATAGTGAATGAGTAACCCTGGCTATTGAATTTAAAGGACACGCTATGACCAGTGACGCATTGGCGTCACTGGTCAATTCCCAGTGTCACCTATCTAGACCTCGTGGCCAGGACTCACGAACCCTACAGAAGACCATCGCTGTACCCCAAAATGTAAATTGTGCGGGGACGAACACCCGCGCTGAGACCGAACTTGCAAGAAGAAATACAAGATCCCCTACGTTGTGTGCAAGCGACAATGGAAGCGCCGACAGGCCGAACGCCAGCTGCTGTCGTAGAGCAATTCCCCGCCTCTCGACAAGCCGCCAGCTGCGCGAAAGTCAAGGACCCCATCGGAGAACCACGCGCCTAAATGCAGAGACAGAAGCTCCTGCAAGAGAAGCCTCAGCAGGAAAAGGTCACAATCACGTGAGTGAGTGAGCTGGGTCGACGCAGCGAAAGGAAACAATATAAGGAACGCGCAGAAAATTACCGAAGCCATGAAGAAAGACGATAGGAACAAGGTGCGAGAATCCAATGAGACCCTTAGACAAGAGAGCGCGTCGTTGCGAACGACCATCAACAACCTCACGAGAAAGATCGCCTAGATCTTTCAGTTGCTCCTATGGCACAACGAGCCTCTACTACGACCCACGCTAAGCGCGAGCACGACGGAGGAAACAACCACGAACACCCAAGAGGGAGCCGTAGAAGAACCGACACCGAAGACTCGAGCCATCGAGGCCACGCGCAAGCAAACAAAAAGCAATCCCATCGACAACCTCGCAAAATTCTCAGTGAGATTCAGCAAACTTGAACAGCTCATTACGGCGAACATCGCAGCAGTGACAGCAATGAAACAAACAATTGAGACCTACCAAGCCGAGAACACGAACAGGTTCTCCTGCATTGAAAGGACCATACAGCCGATAGCGATCAAACCGACGTTTGCGCCCCTCTTAGCGCAACATCCACCCAATCAGGGAACCCCGTACACGTCAACGCAATCATGGCCGCCAACCCAAGACAAGCAGCAGCAGGTGTAACAGCGTCACAGTGGATGTGCCGTGGCCTCGGAAGGAAGAAAACAGTTACACAACAGCACATCGCACATGCCGTGAGCAAGCACGATGTTATCCTATTACAAGAAACACTAACCGAGCAACCGTCCCTCCCCGGCTGCAGAGTGCACAAGGGCCCGCCCAACGAGAGAGGCCTGTACACCCTTGTAAGGAAGGAACTAACGTTCGTCGAATCCGACCTGCAAAGCAATATCGAAGCCGAGCACACACTCACCGAAATGATCCCGGGTAAGACGAGAAAAGAAGCATATTTCTGCTCAACGTCTACAGCAACCCATCGCAAACAAAATAGATTCAAGACATTACTGCACACAGCCAGCACCACAGTGGGCCGCAACACGCTGATCGCGTGCGGCGACATCAACGTGATGAACCCTGCCTTGGGCTACAAAAAGTACATAGCAAAGGGCCGTGACCTGTAACAAGAGGCCACGCAACTCGACTTCAGCCTCATCACAGACCCAACGCATCCGACGAGAATAGATAACTCCGTGCCCTGGGACACCGCTCCAGACCTCACGTTCGTCATAGAACGACGCCCGGGGCGTGATCACGTGTAGAAACCAGGGAACCAACCTCGGCATCGACCACACCACCGTGGAAATCGGCATACCGGAACACAACGACAGTAGCATCAAAACACAAAGATGGACAGGCGAGGATGCCTTCCGAGCCGCCAGAAGAGAGACGGTAACGACGAGATGGAAGACATCGACTCGTGGATGGCCGAAATCACCAAGAGCGTACGCGACGCGACAAAAGAAATTGAAATGGACCCGGAGATCGACAAAGTAGACAGCCGGCAGGCGCATCTCATGGAAGCCAAACAGTCCATACTCAATCGCTGGAAGAAACAACGGCTCAACCACTTACTCAGAAAGAAGGTGGCGGAGCTCAACTGAGCGATCGAGGACCACTGCCACGCGCTGTGCACGCAACAGTGGAGCGAGATATGCAACGTGGCAGACGGGCAGATGCACAGCGTGAATACGTAGAACCTGCTGCGGCACTTTCTCGACAAAACCAAGACCAAATCGCACCAAAGTGACAGACTTGTCAAGCTCGTACATCGGGCGGTTTCGGTACACGGCGCCGACGAAGTCACCAGGCACATTACCGACAAATACCTGCCGACTACACCCACCGAACAACATGCGCCGTACGGTGGCCTACCCAACGCCAAGTTCGATTGTGACATCGACGTCGAGGAGGTCCACGCGGCCCTGCACGACCTCAAGAGCCGGTCGGCAACTGGCGCGGATCTCGTAACGAACAAGGCGCTCAAGACCCTCGACAACGGCTTGATTGAGAACCTCACAAATACTTCAACAAGTGCTAGAGTGGGCGCGCTGCTAAAGCAGTGGAAGAAAGCCGAGGCCTACTGATCCCCAAGCCGGGGAAGCCGCCGGACATTGACAACCTCCGGCCCATCTGGCTCACGTCCTGCGTGGGCAAGGTGCTGGAGCACATCCTGCTCAACAGGTGGCAAGACTACCTAGAACGAGAAGGGCTTTGCCTGGCCACAGTGATCGGCTTCAAACAGCATCTAAGCACGGAGGATGAGATGCTGCCGCTCAAATACCAAGTCATCGACGATGGCGGCAGCGCCCGCGTCAACAAGGCAATCCTGGGGCTCGACCTGCAGAGCGCCTTCGATAAGGTTAAACATTCGGCGATTCTCTCTCAAGTCCCCAAGCTCAACATAGGCGAAAGATCCTACAACAACATCAAGGACTACCTCACGAACAGGACCGCTGGGCTACGAGAAAGCGACCTAAAGAGGCAAGAAACGACACTCGGGAGCACGGGCACACCACAGGGATCGGTCATTTCGCCAATGCTGTTCAACCTGGTAATAATCGGAGTACACGTGAAGCTCGCGGACATCGAAGACGTCAGTCACATCATCTACGTGGACGATATCACTCTGTGGGTGATCGGCAGCAGCGACGCCCCCACTCAGGGTGCGCTGCCAGCCGCCGTCGACGCGATACAAGACCAGCTGGAAAGCACCTTACTGAGATGTTCGCCGAGCGAATCGGAGCTTTTCTTACTCCCACCATGACACAATGGCAGAGGCATGACCTGACAACGCGAATACGAATGAAATGAGAATCCTAACCAAATCCGGCAACGTGATCGCGAGGTCGGCAAAATATGGATCCCAGACATGTTCATCGAAAAGTAAGGAAGAAACGGCGAAACCATCGCCCGTCTGACGGCAAAAGCGGCCCACGGGATTTTACTCCTCAAACGAGTCACTTCCCGGAAGGCTGACATTAGAGACGAGAGCCTCATTAGGCTCGTCCAAAGCTTCATCATCGGCCACGTCTCGTACGTTGCAGCCCACCACAGATGGGTATAACACAAACGCAACAAAATCAACGCAGTCATTAGAAGAGGGTGCAAGACGGCGCTGGGCCTGTTCGAGTCCACGAGCAAGACACGCTTCTTACAACTCCGGATACACAACATGCTCGAAGAACTAGCCGAAGCGCAACGGACCTCTCAACTGGAGCGGCTGTCCACGACCAAAGCCGAAAGGAAGATACTGGACGACCTGGGAATAGAATGCTCGAAAGAGGCGGAGATGAAGTTCCCCGTCCTCGAAGAGGTCCGACGCCAGACCGGAATCGACCTCATACCCAAGAACATGAATCCTGAGTTCAACAAGGGAAGAATAGCGGTGAAGGTCAAGGCTATCATCGACCTGCACGCCAAGGACGAGCGCGCGTGGTACGTGGACGCGGCCGAGTACCAATGGAACGCCTTCGCAGCGGTCGTCATAGAGGCGCCAACCGGTGCCACGAGGATGGCAGCGAGCGTGAGAAGCGCCGGAGCGGAACAAACGGAGGAGGTGGCCTTCGCGCTGGCCATCGCCAACGCAGACTGCCACACGGTGCTGAGTGACTCGAGACAGGCGATGCGAAACTTTGCCAATAGGCAAATCTGCAGGTAGGCTAAGCGCCCATTCAGTGCGGCCAAACTGGGAGGCAGAAAAGTACGAATCAAATGGCTCCTGGCGCACGTTGGCGACGCGTCGGAAGGCAATGAGAACTACATTTAGACGGCACACGCAGCGGCGCGAGTGCTAAGCAACCGCGCCCCCACGACAGACCGTCCCACGTGATTCGGAGCCAAGGATCGCATGACAGAATACAACGACATCACGAAGGCCTACCGCCTGACTCGCGAGACTCTCCCACCCCCGCACCGGCTCCTGACTCGAGCGCAGCCGGTACTACTGAGACAACTCGAGACCGGACCGCTACCGAGCACGGGACTGATACATCGCATGTACTCTGAGACATACCGGATCGAGAAATGCAGGGTCTGCCTGAGGGAGACGGCAGATTACAGGCACATCTTGCGGGACTGCATCAAAAATCCAGAGGAAGTAATATCAAGAACAATCCCGCCGTGTCTCGAGGCAGCCGCGTAGAGCTAAGGCCAAGACCAACAGCTCTAGGCCCTCCTGCAGGTCCTTAGGGCGCTAGAAAGGCAGGGACCCAGCGAGCCGGCAACAGCGAGCGTAGACCCGCGCCGAGTAACGGCAACCTTGTAAATGACGTAGGCCAACTGCAGGAACAAATAAACTTTGCTCTAATCCAATCCAAACTTGTCATTGCGCTCCTGAACGAGGACATGATATCATCTTTCAGTTGCTGCCGGGACTTGTGGCATCGTAGGTAATCACTTCGCCGATGACACTGCCCGACGTGCACAGGGTGGCGCAGCGACACTCCTTGTACCTTTATCGAAAGTAGACGCTGCAAGAGAGCTTCGCGGTCTCACTCATACCACCACATTAAGTTACTGGCATACACCAGAGAACTCTAATATCGTTTATACAGCCTCGGCCCCTCAATCAAACATAAATTACCAGCAAACCTTTCACGACGTGACGCAACACTGCTGTGTCAGCTGTGACTAGGAGTAGCATTCACCAACCCTTAAAGCTACCGTATCGGAATGGCGGACTCACCAATGTGCGCTAAGTGCAAGTGTAAAGAGACCATGAGTAATCTTTTATGCAACTGTTCTCCCTTTGATAAGCAACGTCAGACTCTCCAGTGAGCATTGATTAGATTGGATGGCAGGCCATTTACAGAAACAAAGATCTTGGGAGCCTAGCCCCACAGGTCATTAGCCCAGAAAGCATTTCGAGTGCTTCTTCACTATCTGAAGGCAACAGACTTAAGTGCCCGGCTATATACATCCTACACCTACCTGAGTGCATGTAAAAGTGCAGTATAGACTCATGTTACCGCTCTCTCTCTCTCTCTTTCACTCGCCATTCCCCTCCCCACATGTAGGGTAGCAAACTGGACTCAGTCTGGTTAACGTCCCTGCCATTCCTTCTCTTTTGTCTCTCGCTCGCCACCCAGTCGAAGAAAGCTAAAACTGCATGGGAAGGCCTTCAAATTCGGACC
Source organism: Dermacentor andersoni (assembly GCF_023375885.2). Classification (NCBI taxonomy): domain Eukaryota; kingdom Metazoa; phylum Arthropoda; class Arachnida; order Ixodida; family Ixodidae; genus Dermacentor; species Dermacentor andersoni. The sequence continues at coordinate 56,300,385 of NC_092821.1, forward strand.
GCTGGAGGACACCTCATTACGCCGACTGGAATCTGCACGGCAACAATTACCGTTCATAACCGGACTTACCCTGACACCTTCGTTATCCTCCAACAGTGCTCACGAAACGTTATTCTCGGCACGTACTTTCTGAATCAACACGACGCTACCATTGACCTGAAGTCGAAATGGATAACGCTGTCGGGAGAACAAGCGACATCGCCGGAGAGCTCTCGTAGTCAGTATGCCTTGAGTGTGCTAGATGAAGTGAGCATCCCACCGCACTCCAGGATTATTATTTTCGTCAGCACCGAAACACCCGCTGACGGAGAAGCCGTCATTGAGGGTCACCAACGTATACTACAAGACCATCAAATTTCTGTCACAAAAGGGATCTCTCGACTGCACGTAGGAAAAACGAAAGTGTTAATACCAACCTTCAGCCAGCAGTTCAAGTGCATCAACCAGGTCACGACGATCTCGTACATCGAGGAAATTCTGGAAACCAGCAATGCGGTTGTCCTCTCGAACCCTGCCACATCTACCCTGACGACCGTAGTTCCCGAACTAAACTTCGACAGGAATCCAAGTCTCCCCATGATTAAGCAGCAAAAGCTCAGAAGTCTGCTTCGATGATACAAAGAGTGCTTTTCGATGTCATCGTGGATTCGACAAACGCCAGTAGCAAAACATCGCCTAAGAACCGAAGAATGCACTCGACTACTCTGCCAGAGCCCTTACCGAGTTACGACGCGAGAAAATGAAGCTATTAGGCAACAAGTCGACGAAATGCTGCGCGATGACATCATCCAGCCGTCGAAAAGCCCGTGGGTATCTCCTGGAGGCATGGTGAAGAAGACGGACGGAACCCTACGTTGCTGTTTCGTTTATCGTCGACTTAAGATAACGAAGAAGGACGTATAGTCCCTCCCACGGATAGACGACGCATTGGATCGGCTCTGGTACGCTGAATATTTGTCGTGGATGGATCTCAAGTCTGGATAGTGGCAAATAGAAGTCGACGAGAAAGACCACGAAAAGACAGCCTTCATCACGTGAGACGGTCTCTACGAGTTGAAGGTCATGCCATTCGGACTGGGCTCGGCTCCTGTAACGTTTCAGCACGTCATAGGAACGGTGTTAGCAGGATTCAAGAGGCAGACGTGTCTTGATTACTTGGATGACGTCGTTTTGCTCGACAGAAATTTTGACGATCACCTTAGGCGGCTTGTGACAGTAGTCATCAGGGCTCAAACTAAAGAGGGAAAAGTGCCGCTTCGCCTACGATGAGTTCCTGTTCCTGGGCCACGTCGTCAGGAAATTTGGAGTGAGTCCCGATCTAAAGAAGGCAGCCGTCATTGCAAAGTTCCAGCAGCCCATCGACAAGAAGGCAATGCGTAGATTCCTTGGCATGTGTACCTATTACAGGCGCTTTGTCAAGGACTTTTCACGCATCGCCTAGCCCTTGACACATTTAAATGTGATGTCGAGTTCAAGTGGCAAACGCCGCAGGCCGAGGAATTTGAAGAACTCAAACGGCGCATGCAGTCGCCACCGGTACTTGCGCACTTCGACGAGTAAGCGTATACAGAAATTCATACTGACGCCCGTAGCCTAGGCCTCGGTGCCGTTCTAGTCCAGAGCAAAAACGGACTTGAACGGGTGACAGCTTACGCTTACCTTGGCATCGTTTGGGCTACAGCAAAATTTCGCCCTTACCAATTTGGCAGGCCATTGACACTCATCAGCGACCATCACGCGTTGTGTTGGCTAGCGAATTTAAAGTATCCTCCATGATGGCTGGCGCGGTAGAGCCTCATACTACGAGAATACGACAAGAATACGAGAATACGAAAAGAGAGCGAGTGAAAGTGTCCTTTAACGTACCTGAAAGCCAGTTTATGCATGACGATATCCGCACTGTCTAAAGGGCTTCCTAAACACTCCGGCAAAGGCGCTGCGCATGGATACCATATGGTCTAGGTGTGCGCGAGACATTATTAGCGCGTGCTGTGCGAGGGGAAGGGGTTGACGCCGCTCGCAAGCCTCTATGCATTTTAGGTAAACTCCTCCCTTGTCCAAACGACCGCATTCCTCTGGAAAAGGCACAGCGCATTCTGTAAAAGATTACCTGCACCGAACGCCAAGGTCGTACATTGGCGGGCCTAAATACTTCGCGGAAACAATTCCTCAAAAGAACAATAACGTTCGCCACCTAAACAGAGAATGCAGTACTGTGGCAGAACTCTGCAAGGATTTTGATCTCCACGTTAGCCTCCCAACGGCACTGTAGTCTCGGAGAGAGAAAAGTGCAGGCGGCTGCTTCTGTTTGAATCCGTACGTACCCAAATACCAAAATAACCCGGGTAGGGTGACTATGGCCGTGCCCCCGAGCTTCGTCCTGAGTTCATTCTTGTTCAATGCAGTACTGGCTGGACTTCCTGCGGCAATTATAGTAAACGCATGGTTTCCTACCCAGTGCTTTGTTTATGCAGAGTATGTGGTCCTGGGAACGCCATCCTGCATCACAGCAAAGCCCCGGGAATCGGTGCCTACCTAGTTCGAGAACGTGCGTGTACTAGCGTCCCCCCACAACGATAGAGGCCCTGTTGACCTATCCCAAAGCTGCTGCTCACACTACCGCCGGGAAGCTGGTGCTGGGAAATACGTCCATACCATGGAAGAAGGCCGTCTCATACCTGGGACTCCAAGTGCACTACCGCATAAAATGCGAAACTGCTGCGAAGGCCGCCGCCATCAAAGCCCGTAGCTTATGAAGTCCTGCTAGCTGACTTCTCCGACGAGAGAAGGGCTGCACATCACTATGAGCACAATCACTATACCAAGCTGCATGTTCTTATATGAGCACCCTCTGGCAAACATGATGCATACCTGCGAGAATCAGCTAGCACTGTAGTACAGGACAGTTATTAGAACACTCCTTTGGCTACGACGCCAGTCACCGGTGACTGTGTCCTTAGCCGCGGCCCAAGCCAGAGCCTTCTCGCTGTTCATGCTGCAGCAGGGGCGTCTCCACGTAGGCAGGCTGCACCACGCTCTGGAATGCCAAGCCAACGGAAGGGCCGCAGAGTTGACTTCACTTCACGTGGTGGCAGACTAACTCACCACATACCGATCGCAGGTACCTGTGCCCATCATCGCGGGCTCCAGACCAGCTTTCCAGGTACTGCTTCAAGCTGACGGAGTGGGAGCCACCGTTACGCTGCTCCCGGTGAAACTCACAGCCATCCAAAGGAGTGGCAGACACCTCTCACTTCAATGGTCCACTCACACGTAGGGATAGCGAGATACGAAGAGGCGGATGCACCATTCAAAGCAGCGCATCATTACCCTATCAGAGGAACCATAGCAGTAGCCGCATCCGATTTCACGCTCCGCGGGCTGTTGCAACTGCTTACCGAAGCTGCGCCAGACACACGTCTGGCTAGTGGTGAGTTACCCTGGCCACTCCCGGAGCATGGCCTTAACAGGCAAGAGCAAATACTATTGGCACAGAAGAGAGACCACATGACCCGCCACCCGAAAATACAATATAGGGCCTATGTCATCAACTAACTGTAGGAGATACGGCTACATGGATACCCTTGAACACATCCTGTACCAAGGCCCAGCCCTAGCTACCTAATGGCGGGTGATTACCGCATGTCAATGCCTCTGCCTTCCAACCAACTCAGTCGAGGACATGCTCTTCTCCCACCGATTCCCAGTCGCAGCACTGCAAGCCTTCATCGAGTTTGCCGCTGCCGTTTGACTGACCGCTCTGTAGCTGAACCACCGGCCAAACCTTCTCTTTTCGGTCTCCTGGAATCCCAAATGCTGCAGCTGGACCTTTTTACATCTAACCTACATATTCCGACTGCTTGTTTAACTATCTTACGCTACCCCTCTCTCCCCTTCTCTTTGATGCTAAGCCGGCCTCTCTTACAGGTAACAAAATGGCATCATTTTTGTTCACCTGAACCACTATATTTGCCCAGAATACGCCGGATTACATCAATCGTACGTCAAGAACACTATCCGTCGTCTAATTTCAAGGAATAGAAAAAGTGTCCACGCGGCTGTCAAAAAGCCAAAAGAGGGAAATGTTTAGGAGAGAAAGGCAGGGAGGTTAAGAAGAGTTCAAGCCTTCGGTTTGCTACCGCGCACTAGGGGAAGGGTAATGGAAAGCAAAGAGGGAATGAAGCGCGTTAGACGAAAAGAGGGTCGTGGAACAAAAAAGCACGGGGCCATTAAAGTCTTTCTAATTGGCCACTGCCACGTAAAAAGGTCAACAAAGCCTTGACTGACCTTCGGTGCGACGACAATTTATGTGGGCATAAAGTGGTCTGTCGTCAAGGCGTGCCAACACGGTCGCTAGCGAGAGCCAGTACGGGGTATATCGAGGACAGCGGCAAAGTACGTATTCTATAGTCTCCTCGACGACGCTGTGACTGCAAGCCGCGCTGTCGTCCATACCACGACGGAAGGTAAAATATCTTTTGAAGGCGACACCAAGCGACAGTCGCAAAAATATCGTTTTCTCGAGTGGAGAGAGTCCAGATGGGGGTCGAAGTCGAATGGACGGGTCCAGTCCGTGCAGACGTGTGTGCTTCACGCTTGGTCTGTTCGGTGTGATGGTTTCATTTGCAATCACACAAATTTTCATTTCTGCGTCTCTTCTGGAGTATGGTATGGCGCCTTGCAAGCTTTCCTGAAGTGCAGATCGTGCTGCTGCATCGACATGTTCATTGCCTATTATGCCACAGTGGCTTGGAATCCACTATAACGTGATGCCGTGTGCTTGCTCGATAAGGTGGTGAAGCAGAAGTCCGATTTCTAGAACTAGTTGTTCGTGGGCTCCGTGGCGCCTGGCGGAAACCAAATAATGAAAAGCAGCCTTGGAGTCGCTGAAGAGGCTCCATTTCTTAAGTAGTTCATCAGAATATACGCGAAGTGCACAACGAATAGCAGTGAGTTCCGTGGCAATCGCTGTAGTCTGCTGAAATAGTCGAATTTTTACGGTGGAGGTTTTTGTAGGATATATTACCGATCCTGCAGGCCCATTGACCGTGGCTCAAGCGTCAGTAGATAGATGGTGATGTTCGTTGTATGTCTCGTACAGCAAGAGCAAAAAGTCAAAAATGCATATAAGCAATGCTATGCCTCACGCTTTCTCACCCGTGAAGAAGGAGCCGGTAGGAGTCCAAAACGTTGCGTTCATAAAAATATTTTTAAAGAAATAATCTCTGTACCTAATTCCTGAATTTTGCGCCGAAACTCAGGCGAACGTTGACCGCATATGAGTTTTCGGCATGATATAATTGTAAAGCTTAGCCTGTATAGTATCATTTGTAGGCGTATGAAATATTGGCGTTAGTGGTTGAGCGGCAATATAGATAACTCTGCAAGAAACTGTGCATAGGGCGTGTCTTAGTGACCAATGCAATTATTATCACTACACGTTTCTTAGTTTACATTAAGAGCCTATGTACGAGGCGTTGGCCAAACCACATGATATTACACAACAGGGTAATTGGCGATCAAGAATGCCTAATTAAACGTAACGTGATGCTTGTGCTTTTAGTAACGTACACCAACCACACACCATTTTTAGCTGTGCAATATGTGGTACCGCGTGTAGTGATAAGTTATTCATAAATGCGTAAGGCGGTTGATTTTACGATTTCAGTGTCTCCGAGCTACATGTTAACGTTATTCAGGTTTTGTTTTTAGGTTAAAAGCAAATACTATTACCTAGTCTGCTTGGAGTTTGTAGTCTGTTTCAACTATGTTAAAGTATTCCGCAGGTCACTTTGAGCAATGTCTGCTTTTTCCTGCTGTGACTTTCTTTGAATTATTACAGCTCTGGTCATCAATTTCTTTATAAGAAGGCATGTAGGTTAGACGAAGAAAAAGCGTCAGCCCGGCCTGTAGTCTTAATTAACGCAAAGTTAATTACGAGCCATTTTATTTAGGTGGTAGGTTACACGCAAAATCTTTTTCTTTTAATCAGAAGCCCGGATTCAAACAATTCTTTTCTGAATAAGCAGGACTGATTTAGCTTATTAAATTATTTAGAGTGCACAGAATGCAGTATTTTATCTTTGGCAGCTAGTTCTGCTCAGAAATTTTGGTAAAAGTGCAAGTCACGTCAGTAGTAATAATTAATGAATAGACGGTTTGCAAAAATACTGTTGCGCATACCCGTATGGATGGGTGGATGAATATTATGAGCGTCCCCTTTGGAAAGGAGCGGTAGGCTGAGCCACCAAGCTCTTGCGATTATAATGTCTAATGTCCTATCTAGGTTAAAAAAGGAAGAACACAATGAACTCCCAAAACAAAATCTTCTGACCCTCCATTGCGAACTTTGATTTTATACGTCTCCGTTTTTTGTCGTTTCCCTACTTCCACCAATCTTCCCATCGCCTCTTACTAAACTCTACTGCGGACATGTTTACTTTTTCACTGTCCTTGCTGAACCCAAGGGCTTCAAGGAGGCCAGTGGTGCCTAAATCGACCGCTGGGTAGCCGTCTTCACATTCTAATATAACATGCTCCATCGTTTCCCTGGCTTTACCGCAGCAAGCACATGCTTCTTCTTCCTTCTTATACCTCGCTTGATAGGTGCGTGTTCTAAGGCATCCCGATCTCGCCTCGAAAAGTAATCAGCTTCCCTTTGAGTTATCACAAATTCTTTCTTTCCTGATTTCGTTTTTTTTCCTGTTAAGTAGTTACTCATGGCAGGTTTATTTCCCATTACCGCCACCCATGACATTATTTCAGCCTCTCTGACTTTCGGCTTGACGTTTTTCCTTCCTGTGTTGCCCACCCTACAGGCCGCATACTTGCTGGTAAGTTTCCTAGTTCTCTTCCTCCATTGCGAATCAATGTTTTCTTCTGTACAGATATCGCAACACTCTCCCAGCCCATTTACTTTATTCCATATTCCTCAGTCGTTCTTCATAATCAATTTTACTGTGAACTTCCCTCACTTCAAAACTAGTCCAGAACATATCCCCGCGCACAGCTTCATTTGTAGTCTTCCCGTGAGCGCCCTATGCGTGGTGACCCACTGACCTTTGGTTCTCATGAATTCCTGATTGTACCCCTCATTTCAAGCAAACGACCACATTTCTAAAATTAAGTCCTGGAACCATTACACCTTTCCACATACCCCGGAGCACCTCGTACCTATTGTATCCCCATAGCGCTCTGTGCTTCAATATGGCTGCATTTCGCTTCCCCTTCACTGTTGTTGTTTTTCCTGTGTTTTCATGTACCTATTGCCTTCAATTATCCGCATATCAAGGTATTTTTATTCTCTTACCCGAGGCATTTCCTGGCGCTATATTGCCACTGTCTGTTCACTGCTTTCATTTAATACCATAACACCGGATTTTCTAACACAAAATTTGAAACCTAAATCCTTGCATCAGCCGTGCGAACACGGCTGCCATGAGTGCCCTCTACATTGATGGATATGAGAAGCAGGCGACCAACCAACATAGCCCTAGCACACCTTGTGGTGGATTTGATGGCGCGAGTTTTGGGAAAAGGCCGGTTAATACTGTTTCGTATGGATGCACAAGTTGTTTTACTGACAAACCTTGCATGAGTTAATTTTGGTTTCCGTCCAGCAAGGGCTGTCCGGCGCGAAAATCCGCATGGATAAGCGACGACCGCAGCTGTCATCACAGCACACAACTTGCGGTATACCTAGATCTTCGCAGAGCCAGTTCTCGTCGATCTACTTGTCGCTACCGAATTGTGATTTGCCAGCGCCGCGAGGTTATTTTGGCCAGCGAGCTTCGAGACGTCCCTGTAGTCAGCCGCGTTTTGTCGGAAATATGGAAAGCCGTAGACAAGCACGGAGATAGCTTGCGAAAGCGCAGTGGTGTCAGTCTGTTGGCGCTGACATGTAATTATAATAGATATTATAATGTTATGTCGAAAGTTCACCTCATGTGACAATCACCAACCGGCACTGTTGGTTGGTTGGTCTTGCCGACCAGGAGCGCGCAGTGACCACCATACGAGGCAATTCACCTGGCTTGCTCTTTTTTTGCCGATGGTGTACACATATACAAATGCATTTTCATTCAGCATCTTAATATTCATGCATGCGTTAAAGAATTTACAAAAAAATATACATTCAATTGCTAGTACAGACTTCGTAATCGGTGACACCCACGGCCAGCGAGCAAGACTTACTATCTTGACGTAGTAGTACTGCGAAAACACGCAAGTAATGAATGAAGGGAAAATCACACATCCCGGACGTCCCGGACCAGGACGAATTTTTCTTTAACTATGAGGCGTTTCTTTCGATGAACCCGTATGGGTTTCCTTTGTAGCAGTTGCTACGAACGGGTGGATATCTTTTTTCCCTTTATTCTTCACTTACCAACTTCATCAGTGGCAACTAGTGCACGCAGTCGGAGAACGGCGAGCTGTTTGATACTTTCCCGTATTTACCATTCACGTCAAAGGACCGTCGTAATAAGACAAAAGATCTGTGTGAAACTTTGCTTTGTTGCAGATGGGCCATATTAGTGCGGTAAAGTTTCCTTAGCCGAGCATCACGCTCGGTCCGCGGACTATAGCGGGAGCCGCCTAACTCTCGCGCCGCTAGGTCTATCTGCCGGTTTTTCAAGCAGCAGCCGATGGCGCTGGCGACCATAACGCCGCGAGTCATAAAGCGTTTATTTTCGTAAGCATTTTAGTGTCTCGACAATTATGTCGCGGTTAATTGAACATAGAGTTGCTTCTCTCTATACTCTCCTGGCAGCAAAGAACAAATAAGGCGAGACGCATTGCACGGTGGTCACTGCGCGTGGCCGGTCTGTGAAACCAGGTGAAGTTACTCGGTGACACATTGGCAGTGTGTTTCGGTGAAGTACACTCAGCACTTTGTTGAAGGACTGCATGTCACTCGCACCAGTGCCGGGCTGGCATAAGCTGTCTCCAAATGTATGATACCTTTAACGCAATCTTCCTTCGGTGCCGAGTATCGATGATCCTGGCGAACATTGGCTGTTTTAGAAAGCAGATAGGACCACTCACGATCAGTTCTAATGGCACCCTTCGAGAAGTTGCAGGTCCGTGCAATGTATGCGAACGTCAACGAAGTGATGGCGTCTACCATTATTGTTTTGCCGCAGTGAAGAACACATGCGGCTGCGGCGGCATAGGCGAGGCAGCAGCCGAGAAACCAAACTGACTTTCTAACCACAGATTCTCGCACGCAGAGCGCTGCAGCCTCGCCTGTTGTGCGACATGCGGCACTCAATATTTTGCAAACCGCCAATTGCTGAATTGAGTAAAGCTTTGGCGTTTATGCAGAGAAGTGAGAGACCTGTGCAATGAACTAGGATGAAAGCAATGTGACATATATTAAGAAATTAATGATCGAGAAAACTAAGCAAAGTGAAAGAGTTGCCTATTTTGATTAATCTGTTAAATCAGCTGTAAAAGCAATATTATTGCATCAATTTCCTGTTTTCTGGTTCGCTGTACACATCTCTATGCTAGGAATGAGTGTAAAAACTTTTATGTCAAAATATTGATTCAAGAAAGGTCATTCAAATTCGCGTAACATGAGGTGGAGAAAATCTTCCTTTGAGGAAAACGTAAACAAACCTTAAACAATGCGAAAGAGGCGAAAATTACACATAGGCCTAAAGTGCACCAACTTCATAGCTGGAGCCCACATGAGGTGTAGAAGTCTCCTTTTGGTACTGTGGATGCTCGGCCACAAAAACTGCAACGAAAGTATTTTAAATAATATATACTTTTAAAAGGGTAATGATTTCGAGTCGCAATACTAGGGTATTGGTTGGAAAACTCACTGGATCTCCCAAACTAATGAGGATATGAAGGTTAATCTTTCTTTTTATATTGCTGAATGTCTCTGCATATATGAAATGCAAAAAATAAAATTTGCGAAAAACACGGACTGTGGGAATTCAGGAATTCATCTAAGCTAATCTTTCTAGGGCTCCTTGCGCTGATTCATAATAGTTAGCGGTGATGGTAACAGTGAATGTTTAATTTCTTCAACTTTTAGTCCAAGACGAGAATGGCGAGTTGAGGTGAAACGTTACCTTGCCGGCATCACTGTTGTTTTTCTGCGTAGTACACTGAACACACAAGGGGAGGTGTTTGCTTGAAGCGTTGCTGTGCTCCACACTTCATAACCTCTGAGAAGCTTCAGCATCGTTATTGTCTCACATGACTCATCGCATCCGGGCAGAGGTACTGAAGTTTAATTGAATTATGGGGCGATGCGTGCCATGACCACAATCAAATTATGAGGCACGCCATAGTGGCGGACTCTAAATTAATTTTGACACCGTGTCTAACTGTTGCTAAATCTAGGTGCAGGAGTGTTTTTTTTTTTTATATTTCGTCCAAGTCGAAACGTAGCTGCGACGGTCGGGAACAAACCAGCGGCCTCGAGCAATGCCATAGCAGCAAAGCTACCACGGTGGGCACAGAAGTGTTGATGTTACGTGTGATTGCTTCCCTGGTGTCACCTGATCCTACTGAGCTTTTAATACAGCTTTGCTCCTGCACTCCCTGCGTAAGTTCCCCGCTTGACAAATTTGCTTGGTGTTTATTTTCCAGAAACAGCATAAACGTACCGTGCAGTAACTTGAACTTAAATCTGTACCGTTTGCCCGCAACCGCATTCGTGTCTACAGTAGTAGCGCTTTCTTGCCTTCTCACGTCACCTTTTCCAAATCCCCTTCACTTCCCCCTTCTTGTAGGAGAAGTGTGAGCCAAGAATGCAAGGCTCTCACTCACTCGTTTCAAGACTGCGTCGGTTCTCCCATTCGTTGCCTCGTATCTCCCCTCATCTCTGCCAATTTACCTAGCTTTCATCTGCAGTTGCAACTTAATAGAAATATGAGTGCTGTAGATTCTCCAATGCTTTTGTGGAGGCCACGGTTAATTACGGCTGTGAACAGGCTAATGCAGCGATGCCCAGGGAGCTAGGAGGGCCTTGTGCACATTCGATGCGGTGCAGAAGTGCCAAGGAGTTTCTCGGCTTCTCTTTACTCCCTGCCGCGCATCTTACATGTTTACACACGCTATAAACTACCCCCCTATGTGAGCAGCAGTATCAGCCTCAGTAGCGAAATCGAAGAAAGAGGCATTAGAAGGTTCACTTTAAAACAGACTTCTGGATGTGACCTACAACCTTAACATAGAGAAAATAATGCATTTGAACCTACGCCATTTGATGGAGGTCGAACCCATTTGAAGATATGGCTTAACCGGCGATATCTCCAAGCTGGGTTCCAATCGACATCTTGAAGTTCGGCAGTCGTACGCAGTAACTTTGCTGTTAATTAGGGCATATTATTAGGATATTGGCACGTGTACTTATCTTTATCGGGCGACCACGTTTCGCCGCTTAACAACTGTAATCGCGCAGCGCGGAACACGCCTGCATGTATCCGAAGTTTCTGGAAAGTTATCGATGCTTCTACCCGGCTTTCTGTTGTCGCCGAACCTTGTGTTATCTGATTTCATCGCGTGACACGAATGGTGTAGAACTTTGTGGAAGGCACGCGGGTCCTAACGATTAGTCTGGAACATTCGACGACTGCTCTATAAAAGCCGACGCGCTTGACCCGATGATCAGATTTTCGACGATCGCCGACTGTGTTCGCCGCTATCGTTGTGCTTTAAGTGTTACCTGTTTTGTGGGCACAGGTTCTCCCAATAAAAGCTAGTTTTGTCCTTCACAGTACTGCTACTGTGTTCTTTGACGTCACTACCACGTGACATCTGCTGGAGGTGCTTTCGTTCATGTACCGGACGCCCCCGACAAGCCGTGATCCAAGCCCGGACCGCAAAGTGAACACTAACGTAGTCCCGGAGCATCGAGCTAGCCACCGTCTTCAACAGCTGCCTCCGGAGCACGGACTTCTACCTGAAAAGACCAAGAAGATTGTGGACAAGGCAACCCCAATGGCAGCCCCAGCGTCCCCCATCGTGCTGCAGCAGCCCAGGGAACCTTCGACGTTCCGCGGATCAACATTCGAGGACCCGGAAACCTGGCTCGAGACGTATGAGAGGGTCGCTACGTTTAACAGTTGGGACAGCGATGACAAGCTGCGGCATGTCTATTTCGCACTGGAAGACGCCGCCAGGACCTGGTTCGAGAATCCCGAAGCCACCATAACGACGTGGGACCTGTTCCGAAGCAGCTTCTTGCAAACGTTTACAAGCGTCGTGCGAAAAGAGCAAGCCCAAGCACTACTAGAAACCAGAGTGCAGCTGCCAAACGAGACGATCGCGATCTTCACGGAGGAGATGGCCCGTCTTTTCCGGCACGCCGACCCGGAAATGTCAGAGGAGAAAAAAGTCCGCTTCCTAATGCGGGGCGTCAAGCAAGAACTTTTCGCAGGACTCATTCGTAACCCGCCGAAGACCGTAGCTGAGTTTTCTGCAGAGGCATCGACGATCGAGAAAACTCTGGAGATGCGCACCCGGCAATATAACCGCCAGGGGCTCACGCCGCAGGACGCCATCCAAGGACTCGATTCCGGCGACCTTCAGGAGACCATCAGGGCCATTGTGCGCGAATAACTGCGCAAGGTCCTGCTTTCGTCGCAGCCTCAAGTGGCTTCGATCGCCGACATCGTGAAAGAAGAGGTGCACCGATCGCTTGGAGTTCCCGAGCTGCAACCACAATTACCGCAGCCCCAGCCAGAAGCGATGACATGCGCCGCCGTCGCAAGGCGTCAAGGTCCCCCTCCGCGACCACGCCAGGGCCCTGCAACGACGCGATTCCGTCGTCCACCGCCGCCGCCGCCGCCAACACGCCCACCCGTCGCCCATCGCACCTACGCGAGGAAGACGGACATTTGGCGAGCCCCCGACCACCGCCCGCTCTGCTATCACTGCGGAGAAGCCGGCCATGTGTATCGCCGATGCCCATACCGGGAGATGGGACTGCGAGGTTTTGCCGTCAACGCTCCGCGCCCGCAGCAAGGTGAACGCCCTCGCGATATCGCGGTCTACCTCGCCGCTACTCAGCGGAGCTCTCGACGACCGTCGCGTTCGCCATCACCAGGCCGCTACCTGTCGCCGCAGCGCCGACCATACACTGGCCTAGCCCGGGGCCGGTCAGCGAGCCCATATCCGGAAAACTAAAAGCAGCAACCGATGGAGGTGCGGTTGCTGTTTGTCGAACTGACGAAGATCCTCCGCCGCCGATGAAGACACCGGCGAAACTACCTCGACGACATAACGACACGCCGCCGTCCCGACGAAATCAGGAAGCGAGGACTACACCGATGAAAGACGACTTGACGACGCGACGTTCCAACTTCAGTTCAACACGACGCAGCCGTGATCCGACGCCAAGACCTAACTGTAACGCAAGACAGAGAACCACCGACCTCGACGTGCTTCTCGACGGCCACGCAGTCACCGCTTTAGTAGACACAGGAGCCGATTACTCCGTCATGAGTGGACCCATCGCCGCCCAGTTGAGGAAAGTTAAGACTGCATGGGAAGGCCCTCAAATTCGGACCGCTGGAGGACACCTGATAACGCCGACTGGGATCTGCACGGCAAGAATTACCGTTCATGACCGGACTTACCCTGCCACCTTCGTTGTCCTCCAACAGTGTTCACGAGACGTCATTCTCGGCATGGACTTCCTGAATCAACATGGCGCAGTCATCGACCTGAAGTCGAAATCGATAACGCTGTCGCAAGATCAAGCGATACCGCCGGAGAGCTGTCGTAGTTACCACGCCTTGAGTGTGCTCGAAGATCAAGTGAGCATCCCGCCGCGCTGCAGCATTATTATTTCCGTCGGCACTGAAACGCCCGCTGACGTAGAAGGCGTCATCGAGGGCGACCAACATCTACTGCTCGACGTGAAATTTGCGTCGCAAGAGGGATCGCTCGACTCCACGGAGGGCAAGTGCAAGTAATGCTAACCAACTTCAGCCAAGAGTTCAAGCACATCAACAAGGGCACGACAATCGCATACATCGAGGAAATTGTGGAAACCAGCAATGCCTTTGTCCTCTCAGATACAGCCGCATCTACCCCGATGAGCATTGTCCCCGAACCAGACTTCGACGTGAACCCAAGTCTTCCTCTGAGTAAGCAGCAACAGATCAGAAGTCTTCTCTGGCGATACAAAGACTGCTTTTCGACATCATCGAGGATTCGACAAACACCAGTTGCAAAGCATCGCATAATAACCGAAGAGAGCGCTCGACCACTCCGCCAGAGCCCTTACCGAGTTTCGACACGAGAACGTGAAGCTATTAGGCAACAAGTCGACGAAATGCTGCGCGACGACATCATCCAGCCGTCGAAAAGCCCGTGGGCCTCTCCTGTAGTCCTGGTAAAGAAAGAGGACGGAACCCTAGGCTTCTGCGTCGATTATCGTCGACTAAACAAGATCACGAAGAAGGATGTGTACCCCCTTCCACGGATAGACGATGCATTGGATCGGCTCTGCAACGCTAAATACTTCTCGTCGATGAACCTCAAGTCTGGCTACTGGCAAATAGAAGTCGACGAGAGAGACCGCGAAAAGACTGCCTTCATCACGCCAGACGGCCTCTACGAGTTCAAGGTCATGCCATTCGGGCTGTGCTCGGCGCCTGCAACGTTTCAGCCCGTCATGGACACGGTGTTAGCCGAACTGAAGTGGCAGACGTGCCTTGTTTACCTGGATGACGTCGTTGCCTTCGCCGGAAATTTCGACGATCACCTTAGGCGGCTTGCGACAGTGTTAGAAGCCATCAAGTCATCAGGGCTCACTCTGAAGCCGGAAAAGTGCCGTTTCGCTTACGATGAGCTTTTGTTCCTAGGCCACCTGATCAGCAAATCAGGAGTACGCCCCGACCCACAGAAGACAGCTGTCATCACAAAGTTCCCGCAGCCAACCGACAAGAAGGCAGTGCGCAGATTCCTTGGCATGTGTGTCTACTATAGGCGCTTTGTCAAGGACTTTTCACGCATCGCGGAGCCGCTAACACATCTAACCAAATATGATGTCGCGTTCAAGTGGGATGCGCCGCAGGCCAAGGCATTTCAAGAACTCAAACGACGCATGCAGTCGCCGCCGGTACTTGCACACTTCGACGAGGACGCCGATACTGAAATCCACACTGACGCCAGTAGCCTAGGCCTCGGTGCCGTCCTAGTCCAGAGGAAAGAAGGACTTGAAAGAGTGATATCGTATGCTAGCCGGTCGCTGTCAATAGCGGAAAGCAACTATTCTACGACTGAAAAGGAATACCTCGCCATCATTTGGGCTACAGCTAAATTCCGTCCTTACCTCTATGGCAGGCCATTCAAAGTCGTCAGTGACCATCACGCATTGTGTTGGCTAGCTAACCTAAAGGACCCTTCAGGACGGCTGGCGCGGTGGAGCCTCAGACTACAAGAATATGACGTCACGGTAATATACAAGTCCGGAAGAAAACACTCCGACGCCGACTGCTTATCGCGCGCCCCCATTGATCCCCCGCCGCAAGACGACGAGGACGACGACGCCTTCCTTGGGATAGTAAGCGCGGAAGACTTCACTAAACAGCAACGAGCCGACCCGGAGCTAAAAGGTCTGGTCGAGTATTTGGAAGGGAACACCGACGTCGTCCCTAGGGCATTTAAGCGCGGGTTGTCTTCGTTCACGCTACAAAACAACCTGCTCGTGAAGAAGAACTTTTCACCAGTCCGCGCCAGCTACCTTCTTGTTGTACCGTCAGCGCTGCGTCCAGAAATATTGCACGCCCTACACGACGATCCAAGCGCTGGGCACCTCGGATTCTCCCGGAGGCTGTCGAGAATACAGGAAAGGTATTATTCGCCGCGTCTGACCGCCAACGTCGCCCGTTACGTCAAGACATGCCGAGACTGTCAACGACGCAAGACACCACCGACATGGCCAGCAGGATTACTACAGCCGATCGAAGCTCCTCGCCGACCATTCCAGCAGATTGGGATGGATTTGTTGGGGCCGTTTCCAATATCAACATCTGGGAATAAGTGGATCGTTGTGGCGACGGACTATCTCACCCATTTTGCTGAAACTAAAGCTCTAGCAAAAGGCAGCGCAGCCGAAGTGGCGAAATTTTTCGTCGAGAACATCCTGCTGCGACATGGTGCCCCAGAAGTCCTCATCACGGACAGAGGAACGGCTTTTACAGCAGAGCTCACCCAATCCGTTCTGCAGTACAGCCAGACAAGCCACAGGAGGACAACTGCCTACCATCCGCAGACGAATGGTCTCACGGAGCGCCTGAACAAGAGCCTCGCCGACATGCTAGCAATGTACGTCGACGTCGAACACAAGACGTGGGACGCGGTCCTGCCGTACGTAACCTTTGCGTACAACACGGTGGTGCAAGAAACAACACAGATCACGCCGTTAAAGCTGGTTTACGGCAGGAACCCGACGACGACGCTTGACGCCATGCTGCCGCACGTAACTGACGAAGAGAATGTTGACGTCGCCAGCTATTTCCAGCGCGCCGAAGAAGCCCGACAGCTCGCCCGCCTGCGAATCAAGAGCCAGCAGAGGACCGACAGCCGACACTACAACCTCCGACGACGCTTCGTCGAGTACCAGCCTGGCGACCGTGTTTGGGTCTGGACACCGGTACGCCGACGAGGACTCAGTGAGAAACTACTCCGACGCTATTTCGGACCCTGCAAGTTCATCCGACGTATTGGCGCTCTGGACTATGAGGTCGTGCCAGACGGCATTTCGCATTCACAGCGGCGCCGCACACGATATGAAGTGGTCCACGTGGTGCGCCTTAAACCCTTTTACGGACGCTGACGAACTTCGTCATTTTTGTTCTTTTCTTTGCTACGAGTGCTTTTGTTTATTACCTTCGTTTGTTTGCAGCATCGGGTCGATGCTTTTTAAGAGGGGGGTATTGACACGTGTACTTATCTTTATCGGGCGACCACGTTTCGCCGCTTAACAACTGTAATCGCGCAGCGCGGAACGCGCCTGCATGTATCCGAAGTTTCTGGAAAGTTATCGATGCTTCTACCCGGCTTTCTGTTGTCGCCGAACCTTGTGTTATCTGATTTCATCGCGTGACATGAATGGTGTAGAACTTTGTGGAAGGCACGCGGGTCCTAACGATTAGTCTGGAACATTCGACGACTGCTCTATAAAAACCGACGCGCTTGACCCGCTGATCAGATTTTCGACGATCGCCGACTGTGTTCGCCGCTATCGTTGTGCTTTAAGTGTAGCCTGTTTTGTGGGCACAGGTTCGCCCAATAAAAGCTAGTTTTGTCCTTCACAGTACTGATACTGTGTTCTTTAACGTGACTACCACGTGACAATATCATCGAGCGATGCTCAAGAGACGAGCCGCCGCGAGAACGACGATGAAGTTGGTTAGTGCCCCTGGCGCGAGCGAGTGTCGGCTTGGCTCTCTGGCTCCAGTGTAAATAGTCAAGTCAAGTCAAGTTTATTTACATGTACACAGTAGAGTGTTGAAGGCCACCCTGGCAAGAAAGCTGTAACCATACAGCTTGACCAGGGCAGGGGGCCAACACCAGGCAACATCAGCATTGCACACATCCGCAATACAAGCAATAAGCTTTCGTAAGTACCTTCATTATTACAACACGTGGTATATATCCACTTCCCTGGGCATGAATAGATCTACACACATGCATAATTATTAGGAGCGCATTGAAATTCAGGTAAATAACATTAGCGCTAGAGGACTATATACTGTTACACTTTAAAAAATGAACATTATTAAAAGCAATAATTAAAAGGAACTTAAGCAACAGTAACGAATGTGCACGTGCAACTTACAAGAAATGAAATGAATATACATGTGATGAATACATTCTGAATAGGTATGGAAACCAACTAATTTACAAATTTCAGACAGTCAAACAATTTCAAACAAGAATGTGCACGTGCAACTTACAAGAAATGAAATGAATAGACATGTGATAAGTACATTCTGAATAGGTATGGAAACCAACTAATTTACAAATTTCAAACAATGAGGTGAAATTTATTAAAGACAAAGACATCGCGCAATAGCATGCCTGATAGAACCGTATCTCCATGTACGCGTATTACTTGTTGGGGGACTAGTTGGTGCATGTTTCCAGAAGAAGGTTGTAGCGCCGAAAAAGACAACACATAGCAAGCGAGACGGGACCTTAGTGGGAACCTGTCCCGTCTCGCTTGCTATGTGTTGTCTTTTTCGGCGCTACAACCCTCTTCTGGCTCCATTTACACACTTCTGCAGTTGATTTAATTGCGCGGGTACATTGTATGTCAGGGTTTGCATAAAGTAATTTGTTCGATGGTGCCTTATTATCTATTTTTCCAATCCTCGTGTTACAGGTGTGCTGGGTCGTTCTACGAGGGCTGACACATTTTTAGGAATTGTATGGTTTTTTTATCTGCAAATTGTAATTTGTGTAGAAGACGGTATGCGTAAAGATCTTTGACGTTAATTATTCTGCTTTATTGAAATAATGGTTTTGTACGATGTAAATAGTGAACATTGTGAACATTGTGAATACAACGAATAGCTTCCTTTTCGAGCAGCAACAGGCTGGTAATGTTGCGTTGGGTAGTGGTAGCCCATACTAAGGTGCAATAGTTTATATGCGACCGAAAAAGGGAATGATAAAGCTGGAACATTACACGAGGTCGGAACATATGACGGCATCTAAATAGCACAAGTAAAGCAGCAGACAATTTCTTTGCAACAAGGTTTATGTTTGATTTCCACATCAGGTGACTAGAAAATACAACACCCAAAATTTTGTGCTCCTGTAGTACATCAAGCGAGTGGGAACCTATGTTTAAATCGACGCATGACACAGATCTCTTCTTTGCAGCAAAAACAAAGGCCTCTGATATTTTTATACTGATTTGCAGGCTGTTACATAACGACCACTCGAACACTTTGGACAGAACATTATTGGCGTATAAAAACAAGTCTGACTCGTTATCAGAAGAAACTAAGAGGCTAGTGTCGTCTGCGTATAAAACAAAATCTGTACACTTATCAACAGAAGGTAAGTCATTCACATATACATTGAATATAAAGGGGCCCAAAATGCTTCCCTGGGGTACGCCACTCAGTAATAGGCAAAATAATGACGTAGAACCATCTATAACTACGCACTGCTGTCGATCGGACAGATAGCCTGTAAATAGCCTCTTTCGTCTGTGTCTTTCCACACGTAACATCCTGGTGGAGGTTAGCGATCCCCGTCCTCGCCACGTAACTCCGAAGTGGTCGGTAGATCGAGCTTGTCACCATGCCTCCCGGTGACGAGCGCGCCTCTGCAACGGCGTCGGCTTGTCCGACTGCTCCAATCATCACGGTTGCCCCACATCGCGACCCTGGTGTGTTCTCTGGCGTGGTGGGACAGGACATTGACGAATGGATCAGGCTCTATGAACACGCCAGTGATAATAACAAGTGGGACCCAACGATTATACTCGCCAACGTCATCCTTTATTTCGGCGACACCCCACGCGTGTGGCACCAAACGAATGACGACGAGATAAACAGTTTGGACAGTTTCAAAGGAACGCTACGGGAACTGTCTGGAGACCCCATTGGGCACCAGGTTGCCGTGAGAAAGGCTCTTGCGTCTTGTGTTCAGTCATCTATAGAGCCATACGTTTCATACATCCTCGACGTCTTGCCTCTATTGCGCAAAGCTAACAATACTATGTCCGAAGCAGATAAAGTGGCACATGCGCTAAAAGGCATCGCCGACAACGCTTTCAATTTGCTTGTTTTCAGCAACGTCTCGACTATCGACGCCATTATAAAATAATGCCGTCGCCTTGAACAGGCTAAGAGCCGCCGTATGTCACACCACATTGCGCGGCTACCCAACACTGTTGCTACGTCGACGTGTGAGGGTAGATCGCGTCAGACCACCACCTGCAACGACGTCACCCGTATCTCGAGGCCGCCTGTTCGCCAGCCTTCTCCACGACGCCTCCCGATCCGCCAGCAACCACGATTGCGATGATTCAGGCTGTCGTCAGACAGGAATTTGAAAACATGGGTCTGAACACCGTGTGTTCCACGCCTCGACCCAGCGTTCCCCAGTTATCTAGCGGCCCTCCTCGTGCCTGGCAGTCCTTTTCTGCCACATATCGCCGCAACCCGTCTGAATGGCGTACCCCTGATGACAGGCCAATCTGCTTCCACTACTGTCGTATCGGCCACGTCGCTCGTCACTGCAGCAACCCATGGCGAACACCTCAAACATACGCCGCCGCTTATTCCCGCGCCTTTGGACCTTCTGTTCCCTATACCACCCGTCATGAACCCATTGGCGCTTTTGCTTCTGCTCCGAACCTTCGCTACAGGCACTCGCCCTCACCTCGACACCGTCAGTCTCGTTCGCCCCAACGCCGTCGCTTGTCTTCACCACCTATCGCCTCTCAGATCCAGCCGGAAAACTAGGCACTGCAGCTTCTGGAGGTGAAGCTGCGTTGTCCTCTGCTCCTCTGCTAAAGTTACCTACGAACCAAAACCTTCTTGACGTCGAAGGTTATCCTGTCACCGCCCTCATCGATACAAGAGCACCTCTTTCTATTGTGAGTGCTGCCTTCCGACAATGACTGTACAAGCTCCTCACACCAGCATCTGCACGCGTCATCCGCCTTGTAGAGGGTGGTACTGTGCCTGTCACTGGCATGTGTATGGCACGTGTCAGCATCGCCGGCCGCCACACTTCTGTGCTCTTCACCGTGATTGCTCATTGCCCCCACGACCTCATTCTCAGCCTCGATTTTCTCTACGCGCATGCTGCTCTCATTCACTGCTCTTCCAGTACCCTTCGCCATGAGTTGGCGATGCTCACAGAACGTTCTGATGCACCCCACTGCCGCTTACGTCCCGCCGGCTTTCTTCGCCTGCAGCCAAAGTCAACAGCCTACATTGAACCGTTGTCTTTCCCACCAGTTCCTGATGGCGAGTACCTCGTCACTCCTCTGCCCGACATTCCAATAAGGTATGACGTTACAGTGCCTCACAGTACACTTAATATTACTGCGAACGGCACTCGCATGCCTGTCTTTAACTTTGGATTGGCAAAGCAAATTCTACCGCAAGGCATTCACCTTGCCACCGTTGTTTGTCTAGGCGACCATCACGTGGCAGCGTTAACGACCGATGGTTCTGGAGAGCTTATCAGGCTTCTCGCGCCAGCCACGGGCGCCGATCGCAACATAAAGAAAATGGTTGCGACGGCCCCGTCCTCTGGGCAACCTGAAGACGTTTACCAAGTATTCTCGTCCTAACGAGGTATTTTAGACGTCGACGATCACCCTTTAGGCTAGACGCTCGCGGTCAAGCATCTGATTCTTACTGGCGATGCTACGCCTATTTACCGACGACCATATCGAGTTTCTGCGTCGGAACGCCGAGTACTTCAAAGTGAAGTGAACAAAATGCTAGATAAAAACCTCATTGAGCCTTCTTCAAGTCCATGGGCGTCACCTGTAATGTTGGTTAAGAAGGACGGCACGTGGCGCTTCTGTGTAGACAACCGTCATCTGAACAAGATTACTAAGGACGTCTACCCTCTCCCACGTATAGATGATACCCGTGACTGCCTGCACGGTTCCAGCTATTTCTCTTCTATTGGTCTTGGTGCGGGATAGAGGCAGATTGCTGTTGATAAAATGAGAGAAAAAACCGCGCTCATCACATCGGATGGCCTATACCAATTTAAAGTAATGCCGTTTAGATAATGAAGCACCCCTGCCACCTTCGATCGTATGATGGACTCCTTGCTCTAAAGTTTAAAATGGTCCACAAGCCTCTGCTACCACGACGACGTCATCGTCTTGTCGCAAACGTTCTACACTCACCTTGAGCGAATAACAACTATATTGATGTATTTCGAAAGTCGAAGGTGCAACTTACTTCGTACAAATGTGGTTTTGGCCACCGCCAAATAGCTTTTCTGGGCCATCTCGTTCACGCTTCCCGAGTGCAGCCTAATCCCGACAAAAGTCGCGCTGTCCGAGAGTTTCCGGTTCCCAAGACAGCCGCACACATTCGATGTTTGCAGGGCTCTGCTGGTACTTTCATCGTTTTGTGCCAGATTTTGCGGTAATTGCTAGATCCCTCACTAACCTTTTGAAGAAAGGCGTACGATTCTCGTGGGATACAGCAGAAGCCGCCACCTTCTCTCGTCTCGTCACTCTTCTAACCTTACCGCCCATTCTCGCCCACTTCGGCCCTAATGCCCCTACAATATTGCGTACAGATGGCAGTGGTCATGGCGTAGGTGCCGTCTTAGCCCAGCGTCAGCGTGGCCAGGATCGCGTTATTGCTTATACGACCGCCTCCTAGCACCATCGGAGCGCAACTATTCCTCTACGGAAACAGAATGCCTTGCTGTTGTGTGGGCGGTAGCGAAGTTCCGTCCTTGCCTTTACGGTCGCCCTTTTTCTGTAGTCACTGACCATCATGCTACCTGCTGGCTCTCATCGCTAAAAGATCGTACAGGCTGGCTAGGTCGATGGGCTTTGAGGCTACAAGAATTTTCATATTCCGTTGTGTACAAGGCTGGCCGCCTGCACCAAGACGCTGAGAGCTTGTTGCGTTACCCTGTTGACGACTCTGACTCCTCTGATATTGCCATTGCTTCTTGCCTATTCTCTGTATCACAGCAGCTTCATTTCACCGACGACCAACGTCGCGACGCCTACATCACAGCACTCATCGACCATTTTGCACACTCTGCGGCCAATGCTGCTCTACGCCTCTTCGTCCTCTGCGACGGCACTCTGTACCGTCATAACCTTCATCTGGACGGCTCTGAGTTCCTACTTCTAATACCTAAACACCTGCGTTCCACCGTTCTAGAAGAGCTTCCCGACGCACCAACGGCAGGACACCTCGGCGTTTCTGGGACCTATGAACATGTACGTCACCGTTTTTTCTGGCCGGCCCTTTCCGTTCCGTACGACGTTACGTTGCCGCTTGTGAACTTTGCCAACGACGCCAGAAGCCTTCCCATCTCCCTGCTGGTTACCTGCAGCCGCTCGACATCTCTAGCGAGCCCTTAGTGTGGGCTCTCGAAAAGCTCTCATGTTACTTGAAAGGCTCTTCCTTTATTTTTGAAACGGATCATTCTCCCTTAGTGTGGTTAAACCAAATGTCAAACAAAAATGGTCGCTTGATGAGGTGGAGTCTGGCGCTTCAACAGTTCGATTTTCTAATGCGGCACAAGAAAGGCAAACGCCATGCCAATGCTGACTGCCTTAGCCGCATTCCCTAGTTTCCTTTTCCTTAAATTTTTTTTCTCGTGTGCATGCCAGTAAATGCAAGTCTTTTCATTCTCGTGTTCAGTTTTCGCGGGTTCTGCTCCAAGTGAATTCAACTGCCGCGCTTTCCTAAACTTGGGCGCGAGGTTACGTCTGATGTTGTTACTGCGTTTGTTCCGCTCTTCCAAATGCCTCTACAGGTCCTATCGTGCCGGCTGACGGATGAACCCTACACCACAGGTCTGCGGCCCGCTCCCTGTCGCTACGTGCTCGGCAGCCTTTCGTCACTCGGCGGCCAGTGCTAATTATGAGCGTTACCTCCTCCTGGACGTGTCAAACCCTCTCCACGGGCCTGTTCTTCGAGCCTAAAGACGCTTGGCGCCTTCTCCACCCTTTTTGCGATGTCAAGCTCAACTTGCCCGCCTGTGCCACCAAGCACATCAACGTCTTTTCCAAGCGCAAGGACAATGTGATCTTGCAAAACGATTCAGTGCTATGCTTGGACACTCTTGTTGCCCACCTGTCCCCGCCTTCAGTTGTTCAAGAAGCGTCATCCTCTCCAACGCCTTCCGAGAAGGGTAGCTTTGGCCGAGCTGCAACATTCGTGGTGCTGGTCGCATTCTACGTTGTAATCTGCCGATAAGATTGCCCCGCTTGCCGCGATGTCTTCCTTTCTTTTGCCGCTCCCTGATTGGCTGCTTAGCGCTCATAAAGCGCGTCGCCGAACGAATAAACGTGATTGTCTTCCTGGCGCTGCGTGGGTCGTCTGTTCCTTGGGCCGGTCGTCCTGCCGCCCTCGGCGTCTAGCCATCGAATACGTAACAGTGCTTACGCCTGACTGTCCTTCTCCAGCCTGCACTCTTGCCCTGTACCTTCCCTTACCTGGCGCAGTGCCGTTACCGTGACTCGAAAGACAGTTATAGCGTTTCGTCACGGTACTTCTACTTCCCACCGCAACCTTGCGCGCGCACATTGAGGTTGTCTGTGAGTGAATAGATGTGTGTCCTCTACTCAATACCCCTGTTTTCTACCCGTTTGCTCATCGCACCTCAGAATAAACATTAGATAGTTATTACTAATCCTCCGTCCCCCTCACCGCGGTGGTGACCCGCTATAACATGGCGCGATGGTGCGTCACCGGAGCGCCTTCTCGACAGCGGCAGATCGCGGTGTCTCCTGCGCAATCCGAAATTCATAACCACGTCCGTTCGGTACTGCGTGTTCTGTATGCGGTTGCCTGTTGTTGAGACAAGGCAGCAGCTGCACTCAGAGATCGCATTACAATGAAGCGCAATCGTCGGCCAGTTTTTTTTTTTTTCCTATTGCGTGGTAGTGAAGAAGTTCTATATCAGTGACTAATTGCTCATTCAGTCCATGACGAAATGGCGACATAATGCAATGGACAACGGCCTTGGAGTCGGAAAAGATTGACCATGCCTGAGACGATTCTTCATTTACGAACTCCAGAGTGGCGCGGAGGGCGGCGAGTTCTGGTGCTGTCGATGATGTAAAATATGATGTCTGGAATTTTACGCTGACGGACTTCGTGGGAATAACCACTGCTCCTGCTAAGCTTGGAGAAGAAACTGAACCGTCTGTGTAAATGTGAAGGCACCCGCTCTGTTTCTCATGCAGAAGCAGTAGCGTTGCCTATTGTAGGGCTCAAAATGACGACTGTGTTTTCTTTCGGATTCCAGAATGGTTAGGAGGACTTCGATGCGATGTAGGTACCACAACGCTAATACTGGTCTTGCTGCAAGCGTGAAGTTCGAGGGAAGCATTGCTCGATGCGAATTAATAATATTACTGAATACGTAGTGGGGACTAGAAGCAGGGTGAGACGAGGTAGAATGATGGAATCCGGGCGAAATCCCTCATGGGCATTCTTAAGGCATCGACGCAAATATATGTTGTGATTGGGTGATCGCGTGCGATGACCACAGTGGCTGCTAAAGATGCACATCCCGGAAGGCCAAGGCAGATTCTCAGTGCTTCAGCTTGAACCGACTGGAGGACGTGTACGTTTGTTCCTAGGACCCTCCCCAGCACAGGTAAACTGTACCGCATGAACCCGAGGAAATCATCATCATTATCATCATAATCAGCCTGGCTACGCGCACTTCAGATCAAAGGCATCTCCCATACTTCTCTAACTACCCCGGTTATGTGCTAATTGTGCTTATATTATCCCTGCGAACTCCTTAATTTCATCCACCCACTTAAGTTTCTGCACCCCATGCTGCGCTTCCCTACTCTGGAATCCACTCCGTAACCCTCAATGACCATCGGTTATCTTTCCTCCTCATTGCATGCCCTTGCCATGCCCATTTCTTTTCCTTGATTTCAACTAAGATGTCATTAACTCGCGTTTGTTCCCTCACCCAATCTCCTCTCTTCTTATGTCCCCGCCCTTAACGTTACACCGATAATTCTTCTTTCCATAGCTCGTTGCGTCGTCCTCAATTTATGTAGAACCCTTTTCTTAAGGCGAGGAGGAGTACTGCATAAATCTGAAGCATCGCTCGTACAAATGCACTACACAATTTTCCCGCAAGAAATCTGAGCACGTGGGTGATTATCCGGACTTTCTTTTTCATGTAGGCAAAATGAGGGCTCCAAGAGAGGTGACGATCTATTATTACTCCCCGAAAGCGGTAGATCTTCTCATAGTTCATTGAAACAAACTGCTTGCTGTGCTTATGTTGTGATGAGCTAACTACAACAGGTCGAGAAAAAGAGTGGGTCCCTAACCTTCACGTGCTTTGTTATCCTTAGTGTGCCGGCATATGTTCACTAAATCACCGATGTCTATCCGAATTTAAAGAAAAAGTAGCCTGTACTAAGCGCTGTTACTTGTGCCTCATTTACCTTCTCTTCCTGTGGTCTGTATTCTATCGTTCCTAAGCTGTTAAGAATAAAACTTCTACGGAGACTCAGCTTGCGAATAAGAGAGATTTTGATGTGATGAAACGTACTAAATAGGCTATTCTAGAAATCATTGAAAGGAAAGATATATAGTTTTTTTTTCTAATATAGAATGGTTAATGCTTAAGAGCTGCACATTGTTTACAGCTGCAAATTGTTTACTTGCGGGATGTATTTACAATTTCAGCGGAAAGTAAGGCCGCGACTAAAAAATCATGAGCCGATCCCATTTCTGAAGGTGGATGGTCAGGGCGGCCATTCAGCACGCAGCACATAGGTGACACCAAAATTTTAACAAAAGTAGGAACTCAATTATTTTCATGATGGGTGGTCATCGTGACGAAAACTACGCACACACACTCATTGTCTTGATCGGTGGGTCATTATTTTTCGGTCGTGATGGTGGCGACGATGGTCTTGTGTTCTCTATGCTAAACACTGAGCGGCTCGGGTACAATCAGGGTTGGCCATGTTCTTAGCCAGAGATAAACCTATGCCTGATGAATAGCTCATGACTAATGAAATACGCTGCTCGGTAGCTGTTGGCTATATTACAGTTGAGGAAAAAACTTTATTAAATCGAAATGGGAATGGGAATGTGTCAGCGAGGCTAGCCAGGGTGCAAAGTTCGGACCCAAGGAGCCGCAACTATAGCAGACCAGTCCGCCATGCTGCTCTTTATAATAGAATTTGTGCTATATAATGGCCTCTCTCACACTTCTGGCGAGAGAGTTGGCTACAAAAACTCATCGGGGGGCGAGTTGCTGCGGCAAACCATAAAACGAGATCTTGTCTTGCCTGCGCTAAGTAGGCCACAGTTAACACATTTATGCAACTTCTCGTAATCCATTATTGCGGCCAGCCTTCTACGGCTTAGCATGCAGTGTGTTTGAGCCCTTCTCAGCGTCATCGCCTGGGCCCGGGTCAATGTTTCGCGTGGTGGTGAATAGAGCTGCCTTTGTTTCCTGCACCGTCTGAGCCGGTCTCGGTAGCAAAGCGCCAGGTCAGACGGATTTGGATCCTGGGGCCGCGATACCTCCCGGTTTATGTGTCATCGGGCTGTCTGGTGGGCGGCCTGATTTCCCGAGTTCCCGCAGTGGCCTGGACATCAAAGAGGTCTCATTTCTTCTTCATGTTGTGTTAACTTTTTCAGAGACGTGCTTTTCTTGTGCCCGGCAGCATATGTCTTAATGGCCGACATGGAATCCGAAAGCATCAATTTCTTGCCCTCAGTATTTGTTCCTACACCCCCCCCCCCCCCCCCCCCGTAGCGGTGGCTGTTTCTTCTCGCTCCGTAATGCAGCCGGCCTGAATAGTTTCTGTCCGCAACGTACATCCATATTGTCACGTGATAGCGACGGTGAAGAAAGCGGCCAATCTGGGAAACACGAAACTAGCGTTTTATTGGGCGAGCTTGTGCCCTCAAAAACAGCCTACACTCAAAGAACGGCGACAGTGGCGAACATAGTCGGCGATCGTCGAAAATCTGATCAGCGGGTCAAGCGCGTCGGCTTTTATACTTCAGTCGTCGAATGTTCCAGAGTAATTGCTTGAACCCGCGTGCCTTGCACAAAGTTCTACATCATTCGTGCCACGCACACATGCAATCATATTACACAAGGTTCGGTCACAGAGAGCGGATGGAAGCATCGATAACATTCCAGAAACTTCCGATACATGCAGGTGCGCCTTGCGCTGTGCGACAAAACCCGCTAGGCGGTGAAACGTATCACCCGACAAAGACAAACAAGTACACGTGTCAATATCTATGAACTGCTGCGTTGATAGAATTTATCCCGCCTGCGTGGATAGCGTCTACGCACGCAGCTGGTTTGTGGGTCAGCACTTGTTTTGACTGCCTCCACCGGAGTTTGTCGACGTTCTTTCTTTTGGGTGTAGCAAGCATGCGACGCCCCCTCAGGCATCATGTTCATTAGCCGCCACGCTCGGTGGCCTAATAAGCTCGGCAGGCAACATTGGTCACCGCACCGCAATAAACACCGAGGAGCACTGCTGCTCGGCGGTCAGTCATCGTTCAGCACCGCCACGCTGCGGAGCGTCCGGCTAACGGAGGGTGCCTCGAGCCCTCCCTTGTTCACGAACCCGGGTGGATTGTGACACTGGCGACGAGTACCCACGGATCGTCCAACGCCGCCGGGAGCGGCGAAACACCCCCCCCCCCCCCCCCCCCCCCCGTTGCTGCCGCGATGCCGGTGTACGGAAGTATCGAGCCGGAAGGCAAATTTACGAGGAGCAAGTCCACCTGTTCTTCCGGGTGAACGACACACCCGAAGCCATACAGCGGGACATTTTCCGGACCAGCTGTGGGACCCGCGTCTTCAGCCTCTTGCTCGACCTCCTCAAGCCAGCCACTCCGCATGTTAACACATTGCATGAGCTGCTAGCCATACTGCGCTCGCATTTCTTCCAAGCACCGTCCACACTAATGGAGCGTTTCCGCTCCAACAACTGGATCCGGCGGGAAGGAGAGACCCTCGGGCACTTCCTTGCTGCGCTTCGAGGGTTAGCGAGTGCCTGCGTTTTCGGGGACCAGCTGGACTCGCTGCTCCGGGACCGTTTCGTCTGCGGCATCAACAACCCCGCCATGCAGACGCGACTCCTCGAGCTTCCCGAGCCCTCGCTAGACGACGCCGTGAAGGCAGCGCTGGCAATGGAAGCGGCCGCCAAGGACGCCGGCGAGATTTCTCATGCGACTGGCTCACCATCGGCGGAAGCAGCGGTCAACGAGTTGGCGACAAAAGGCAGTACCTGCGCTCGCTGTGGTGGTGCCCCCTCCCCCTCACAGTGCCAATTATCTCAAGCACAATGCTTTACGTGCGGGAAAACCGGGCACCTGTCACGTGAAGCCGAATGGGGAGGATGAGCAGCAAACAGCAGCAGCAGCCTGATTCAAGCCCAGGTACCACACAAGCCCGCGGCCATGGTAGCCATCGCAAGCGCATGCGGCGGGGCGTGCAGCAGCCGGCTCAAGTTCTTTCGCAGCCAGACTCCACGTCGTTGCCGAGAACCCGCCGATTTTCGACATGTGGCACACTGGCTTTTGCCGTCGTCTGTGCCGCCGTACATGCTGACCGTCGAAATCTGCGGGCACCCCATTTCCATGGAGCTCTACACAGGGGCCAGCGTGTCAGTAATCGCCGGGAAACTGTTCAAGCGTACTTTGCCCAGCATGTCCCTCGAGGCTTCGGGCGTGATAGTGCCCGCTGCCCCGGATTGAAGATCTGTGGGCAACTCTCCCAGGTACAGTGTCATGCACACGTCAGCGTTCGCTTTGGCGACAGGGAGGCAACCATTCCCCTTTACTTAACGAAGGGGTCGTCGCCGACTCTACTAGGCGGAAACTGGATTCATGCACAGGGCGTTTGTCTCCCAGAGTACCAAGAAGCCAGCGCGCATGTGGTGAAAGACGTCCCGAACCTTCTGACCGAGTTCAAGTCCCTCTTCCAGCAAGGAGTGGGCACATTTGGTGGCACGACGGCTGGCAGCTATGTACCTGAGGGAGCCCGCCACGTTTTTTCAAGCCTCGCTCACTGCCGTTCGCCTTAAAGGACGGGGTCACCCAGGAGTTGCAACGGTTACAGCGAGATGGCGTCCCGTTAATGTCAAGACATCTGAATGGGCCACTCCCATCGTACCAGTCTTCAAACGAGACTGCAGTGTCAGGATCTGCGGGGATTTCAAGGTTACGATCAACCCCGTCGCTACCGTTGAGAAGTGCCCGCTGCCCCGGATTGAAGATCTCTGGTCAGCATTGTCCGGTGGACAGACGTTTACCAAGCTCGACCTCAGAGATGCTTAGCACCAGCAGGTGCTCCCGGATGCCTCCCGGAAGTATGTCACAATATCGACAACTTTGGGGTTCTTTCAGTACACGCGCATACCGTTTTGCGTGGCCTCGGCCCCAGCCATATTCCAGAGGGAGATGAACATCTTCAGGGGCATGAGGCACGTGGCGGTGTACTTGGACAACATCGTGGTTGCTAGCAGCGCGACGAGGACCACCTGCAGAACCTGCCCAACGTCCTGGCATGACTGCAGGACGCTGGCCTCAAGCTCAAGCTGGAAAAGTGCGTTTTCCTAGCCCCCAGCGTTGAGTACTTGGGACATGTCATTTCCCAGGCAGGCCTAGCCCAGGCTCCCTGCAAAGTTGATGCTGTGCTCGAGGCACCTAAGCCCTAGGACAAGAAGGAGCTTCAGAGCTACCTCGGCCTCATCAACGTCTACAGGAGTTTTCTGCTGAACCTGTCGGAGCATCTACAGCCGCTCCGTCTTCTGCTTCGAGATGGTCAGCAATGGGTCTGGAAGAATGAGCAGAACCGGGCCTTCCAGCGCAGCAAGGAGCTAATCCCCAAGGCTCCAGCGCTCGTGCATTTCGATCCTGCTTAACATGTTGTCCTTACCGTAGATGTGTCGCCGTATGGTGCGGAAGCCGGGTTCTGGCACACCGGGACAAAGGTGGCCAGGAACGCCTTGTGTCATTGGCTTCTCGACGGCTTCATGCTGCAGAGCAACGTTACAGCCAGCTGGACAAGGAAGGTTTGGCCCTCATGTTCGGTGTCGAACGCTTCCACCAGTATCTGTAGGGCTGGAAGTTCGAGGCCGTCACGGACCACAAGCCGCTGTTGGGGCGGCTGGGGCCTAACAAGGCAGTTCCTGTGCAGGCATCACCTGGACAGGCACGCTGTGCCTTGAGACTGGCAGCTTACTGTTACCACCTGGTTTACCGTCCGGGAAAGTACCTGGGACCTGCTGATGCCCTGAGCCGCCTGCCCCTGCCACAGGTGCCTGATGCTGTTCCAGAACCTGCTGAAGTGTTCCTGCTGGAACACGCGTACCCGGAGGTGCTCTACAGATCAGCGGTATCTCAAGCGACCAGCCGGGACCCAGTCCTGCCTCAGGTGGTCAAGGCGGTGTCCCGTGGAGAGGAATTGGTGCAGCAGGCCTATAGCCACAAGGCCGCTGAGCTGAGCTTGCAGCTGGGCTGCCTACTGTGGGGTTCTGGGGTGGTGATCCCACAATGTCTCCGGTCCAGGGTCCTGCAGTTGCTGCACGCGGGACATCCAGGTGCAGAAAAGACCAAGATGGTGGCCCGGTGCCATGTTTCGTGGCCTGGACCAGGACATCGCTCACTTGGTGCAGAGCTGTCAAATCTGCCAGGAGCATCAGCGATCCTCGCGTCATGTGGAAATCACGCCCTGACCATTCCCACAGTGACCCTGGTCCCACCTACATGTGGATTTTGGGGGACCCTTCAAGGGCTGTTACTTCCTGGTGGTGGTGGACGCCTTTTCCAAGTGGGTGGATGTTCTACCTGTCACCACTCCATCAGCAGGCATGACCATTGCAGCGCTACGACAGGTCTTCGCCACCCAGGGGTTGCCGGATGTCATCGTGTCCGACAATCGTCCTGCTTTCGCCAGCACAGAGTACATGGCCTGGTTGACGAAGAACGGAATCCGCCGGATGATGGTTCCGCCTTACCACCCTGCTTCAAAGGGTGCAGCCGAGCGGGTGGTGCAAACCATCAAGGACAAGCTCAAGCAGAGCCAGACTGGGGATTTCCGGACGCAGATTGCCCGGATACTGTTTTAGTACCGGACCACGCCCCACGATGTCACTGGCAGTGCCCGCTGTGAGCCCCTGCTGGGTCGGATGGTCAAGAAACCCTTGGACGTCTTACAGCCGGACCTCCGATGCACAGTGCTCTTAAAGCAGCTGAAGCAGAAGCTGGCTGCTGATCAAAGGTGCCGTCCCGGGCCTTTGCCAGAGTCGGGAGCTCCAGTTTTCGCCAGATACATGCGTCCTAGCCCACCCTGGTCTGCAGGACAGGTGGTGTCTCCTGCCAACACCTCATCGCTGCTCGTCCGCACGCCGGATGGGGCCACGTGGCACAGACACGCCGGCCATGTGAGGCCTGACCTCGGCACCTGGCCTGCACCCTGGACTGCCACTTCAAAGTTCCAGCCCGCAGGAGGACTAGCGGCAACAGCAGTCGTTTCCAGCGGAGCACCATCCACCTCAACGGTGGCAAGCGTTGCCATTGGTGTGGCGCCCGTTTGTCTGGGGTCTAGTCTGGCACCACTCACTAGGCCGACCACTGCGGACCCTCCGGACGGAGCGAGGCTGGCTCAGGCAGCACCCGGCGTTGCCACACACGGCCCGTCAACGCCGGTGCCCAGGTGAAGTACTCGACGGCGGAGGCCTGGATAGCAGGCACCGTCGACTCAGCTAGGGTGGAGGCAGAGCCTCGTATTTTGAACATGGACGTTTGTTTCTTTTATTTAACAAACAAACTGGGGGTAAGGGGCTGTAGCAAGCATGTGACGCCCCCTCAGGCATAATGTTTGTTCGCCGCCAGGCTCGGTGGCCTGCTAAGCTTGGCTGCAACATTAGTAACCGTACCGCAATAAACACCGACGTGATGGCTGCTCGGCGGTCTGTCATGGTTCAGCACCACCACGCTGCGGAGCGTCCGTCTAAGGGAGGGTGCCTCGAGCCCTCCCTTGTTTACGAACCCGGGTGGATCATCGCAGGCTACGCGTGTTTTTCGGCAGCGGTTGCATTTTTGTCTTGGTCCTTATCTATGCACGACCAATCGCTCATGCTCTATCAAATGCGCTGTTCGGTAGCTGCTTGTTTTATTATTGTGCTCCTGCCTGGACGACTACCGCTACCTTGGGGAGCCGGAGGAAACTAGCCCCTCATTTGATACAAGCGCTGTTGCCCCGTGGAGCCGGCGAAAAGCAGACACGCGTGTCATGTCGACAGGACGACCCATGGCCGCAAAGTAGGCATGCGCGGCGTACCTGCCACCCCTGGAGAGCGGAAGGAAACTAGTCACTCACGAACATGGAATAACGAGAAAGAGAGAGCCCTGAGTTTTCGCTCACGCACATAAAGGTTTCAGGGCAGGATAGTCACAAAGAGCTTCGCTGGAAAGCTTTCTCAGACCAGTCAAATTTTATTTCGTGCTAACCCCCAGATTCATGTCTTACATTTTCGTTCCAGTAACGGGAACCAACAATTTCCTGCAGAAAGTACCTATGTATGGAGGAATGACTCTTATAAATCGTTGCTCGGCGTGCACCTTTCTTTCGTATACACAAATTTATGTCCTGGATACTGACTGCACAGCATTCTGAATGCCTTCCTGCATGGAGCACGCTGCTCTTTTGTAGCGGCTGCTCGCCTCCAGAGTAAGCATTGCGAAATTGCTGAAAGAAATGAAAAGAAAAACATTTGCCTTGACAATTCAACATCGACGCAATACTTCGAGCACATATTCATTCCATTGCAGTGTTCTTTATATAATTTTTATTCCAATGCTGCACCCAGCTGCATATATCTGAGGGGAACCTGCCACGTCTACAAATACCATTTATGTTTTTTTTTAATTAGGAATTTAAGTCAAAACTCTGCAGTGCTTATTAAAATAGGGTGAGCATGCCGGTAAGGTCTGTGAAAGTAAAACAACATGCGTAAATTCAGCAGTCTTACAATATCGTACATCTTACAACTCAATAAATTACAATCTTGGGAAAAAAGGAGCAAAATCACTGTCCATCCATGGAACCAAATCTGCCATATCCGAACTAGAGCTTTGATAGGAGACACCGTAGTAGATGGCACCAGGTATTTCTCCCTTCGAATCTTTTCATGCACGACCAAATCTGATTATACAACGTCTTTTCTTTGCATTTCGCCTCTACGAAACTAAGGCCACCACGTCCGCGTATTGAACCGTCAACTTGCCGCTCAGTAGCAGAAGGCTAGAGTAACTGAGCGACTGCAGTTGATCGGAAAAAAACGATGCTTTAAAGTTGTCATCTAAATGCTAGCTCTACAAAAACTTCAATGGCACAATAAATGTGATTGAAAGTTTGCGCTTGGTGTGTGTTTTTTCTTCTCTTAAGTCCGTGTCTTTTCTGTTGCGCAATAATACTTCATGAATAGATTACCAACTTGCCCGGAATGCTGCTCTCATTACCAAAACCTATTTCGACGAAACCTACATTAGACCGGTAGAGCAGTGTCTGATTTCTATACGCGCGCAGTCCTGCAATAAACAACTGGCCTGTGATTGGACTTGCTGGCGAAAAGAATCGCAGAATACTCGTTTTAGTTGATGGTCCTAATGACAGAAGGGTTGCGCGGAATATGTCGCGCCCATTCACAAATTGCAGAAACTAGAAAGCAAGAAGCCTACCAACATCGCAGCCCTGTGGTTGAGTCTCCGCATTTATTGCGGGAGGACGTGGATTCAAAAACCATTATGCCACCAGTTACTCACTGCTTACCCAAACAACAACAGACGTCTCTCGGCCGACACTCGACTGTCGTTGGAGGCGAACCGGTTTGAATTCTGACGAACCGGTCTGGTTCGTCAGAAACTAACACCCTGGAGAGCAATATTTCCTGGCCTGGGAATAGGCAACTTATGCGCTGCAGAGATTTGCAGGAATTGTCTCTGTCCTCCTGGTTTCCAACCATAGACTCTGTGATTTTTCAACATCCTCGGTGGCTGTGGGATGCGGTCATCGGGTACATGCCTCCACCTTATGTGCAAGTGTATTCCCAACTTGTGGCACTCTATAAAAGACCTCTATGCTAGGATAGGTGCATCTGTGCCTAAATCAAACCAACCATGCGAATGCCACGTGGCATATGAATGCCACGTGAAAATATTCACCATGAGAGCGGCCCGGAGCCTTCTTCAAAAGTCGCCTCAAAAATCATCTCGATAAAAATTATCTCCTCTTCTTCCAACAGAAAAACAACTTCAGCGTTTTATATGGTATGAAGACAGGTCAAGTGACACACATCTTTACAAATTAATATACGTCGACAGCACTGTGGGCGAATCCAGTGCTGTCATCACTTGAGAGTACTGGCTCAAAAGAAGCAATTCCTATTGGGCAGCCTTGCTGGATAGTACTTTGCTGCACCCAGTAACATGTAGGAGAAGTATCCGAAGTGACCAAATATGAGCCTTTCTAAAAACGCTGCAGCTGATGTGACACTGTCGAGTAAATTTGTCTTCGCGATTGGAGCCATCTCAAAATTTAAGTTGTGCGATATGCCCTGTGCTCGTCAGTGATCTGCGCAAATTTCGAACATTTAGCAGCCTTAGTGTTAGGAAACATCGCTTCCTGTGGCTAGCATGTCCGCTGCAAGTCTGTTTACCTTCGGTACAACAAATGTTCGGGCAAGTTGACGGTCCGCCGAGTATGAATTGCCCGAGCTATGTCATCATCACTTAATGTAATTATCATTCTTGCAATACTTCGCGCAATTGGCTAGCGTTAGTTGGGTGTCTATCTATCTATCTATCTATCTATCTATCTATCTATCTATCTATCTATCTATCTATCTATCTATCTATCTATCTATCTATCTATCTATCTATCTATCTATCTATCTATCTATTTCACTTCATTGCGTATCTAGCAAGAACACCTAGGCTCAATACGTTGGTTGCTCTAACATCAATTGTAACACCTGAACATGCTTTTATTGTCGGTTAACTGTACCCGTACAAATTCGCAGAATCTGACTATAGAGATTCCACATCAAGCAGAACTTTAGGTTCGAATAAGTAGGATAAAATTGAACACGAACGAGCCCTGGTAGTTTAGACTGTACAGCACTGCACTGCTGAGCTCTCGGTCACGGATGTGATCGTGCCGCAGCGGCCTCATATTAATGGGTTCATATCCAAAAAGGCTCGTGTATCTTGATTTAGGCGCAGCTTAAGGAACAACAGGTGGAAAAAATTAATACGGAGTCTCTACTACGTTATACGTATAAATGATATGATTTTATCGTGTAAAACACAACAATGTAATTTATTTCATTAACCTTCACAAGCAGAACTCATCCTACAGTAGACATAGCGTCAGTATATTTTGTTGTACATATCACCTTTTTCCTTTAAAGCAGTGCTGATGCTCCATTCCAATGTGGTATCGGCAGAAAAAAGCAACTTGTGTGGTATGTGGAAGATATTTATACTCTGCTGTTGAGAAGCAACAAAGCAGAACATCAAGTCTACACGCTTAGACACAAGCGTGCCTCCTGCGTTCAATTATCACTGTAGGTTATTGTAATAGGGAATGATATGGATTCTGAAGATCCGTTTTGACGTCAGTTCGACCGCCGCCCAGCTGTCACGGTATCGCGACCAGGGGCGCGATAGCGTAACTATATTTCAAACTCCGGACGTTAAAATGACGCGACTGCTTCTGCATACGGGGGCGGAAACCTGCGAAGTTTTTCAATCTGCCCGATCAGCAGCCTCCATCGTTGCCAGAAGCATGTTTTGCTTTTTTTTACTTGCAAAGGGACCATATAGCAACTAACATTCATATATTAACGCCTTATAAAAGAACAATTGTATGTCGCTGAGAGTGAAATTATTTTGTAATCTTTTGACGCAAGA
Source organism: Dermacentor andersoni (assembly GCF_023375885.2). Classification (NCBI taxonomy): domain Eukaryota; kingdom Metazoa; phylum Arthropoda; class Arachnida; order Ixodida; family Ixodidae; genus Dermacentor; species Dermacentor andersoni. The sequence goes on from NC_092821.1 coordinate 56,337,044, forward strand.
TAAGTTGAAGCGCGGCTGAAAGTAAACAAAAATATTTAAATTTTTCGAGTCATAGCCACACATGCGCCAATTCCGCATCCAATCCATTTCGCTACGCACACGTAAGATGGCGGCTACGTGAAAAAAGTTGATCGGTTCTGGGGCCGCACTTGGTGTATTTTTGCCCGTAACGCTGCCTCATTAAATGAAATCTCGGCGTACGAGATGTACTTTCGCCCGAGAAGAATTTTTGAAGCTGTGAACATCATGAAGACTGAAAGCGTAGTGCTCGGTGAATAAACACATCCTTCTTTCTTGTGCTTAATGACTGAGCAGTAGCATCTGAACATCTGCGGTGATCGCGTGGTGTTCACTTTTGCTTTTATTCGCATAGGATACGGAAGAATTGACGAAGGTTGGAAGGCATCTCAACAGATAGCTGGTAAGTAAACGTTTTCTATAAACGATCGCAGCTATCTCCGAATATAGGTCCTGATTTAAATCGAAGGTGGTCTATAACAGAGGCTCATTCTTTTTTCTCTGCCACACACTGCTGCGCAGTGATACATTCCCCCGTGCGGGCGGTACAGATACTCCGCCAACCCGCCCACAGCCGCTGGAGGATGCGGCCTGCAGGGCAGCCGCCGAGTATGCGTGGCAGGGGCAGCTGGCTGAGGCAGTGAACGCAGAGGCCACCAGTTTCCAACCAGCTGCTGCTGCAGCGAAAATGGGCAGGTACGTAAAACTTGGCCAGGTCATTTTTTTAAGAGGTGATTAGTGCGCATGGTAATGTACATTACAACCATATTACACAGGAGAGGCAGCTGTAGTCATTTGGATCATTGGCTCCTGTACGTTTATACATCTCCTTTGAGGTGTTCTTTAACACATAGCAACTTATAAAACATTTCCATGGTTGCATGTATCACCACAGCATGATCATCTTTTGTTTAACAATTCAACTAGTCAGGAATACTGTCTTCTGACAGGCAGAGGCAGCTTGGTAGGATTTGCTGCTTTTCGCATGTTTTTAACATAACAGACCATATACGCTTGCACGGCCATTTCTCATGTCACTTGTAAATTATCTCGCTGCCCTCAAGAGTAACCTTGCTGAACCTGTAACGCTTGCAAACAGTGCGAATCAAACATTAACGCTGCATAACCTGTAGCTTAAGTGAATTTGTTTCGCTGGTGGAGGACCTGAGGGCGACCCGGGTGGTGCAGCAGCAGCTGGCAGCAGAGCTGCGTGGTTTGAGAGAGGCCACTGACCTCATCGCGACCACGCTGCGCCAGCTCCTGGCTGCCCTGGCGCGCCTCCTCGAGCCACCTCAGCGAGCCGCCTGAGCCATGAGAGACAATTCCCCCCCCACCCCATATCATCCTTTAGTGCTAGCAGGTACAAGTGTTGCCTATCTTTCCGTTCAAATCACCGCTGCAGCATTTGGTGGTGGTGCCCATACGTCCGCGAAAGCTGTTGTGCCGGGTTTTAGCCAGCCTTTTGAAATGATGTGCAGGTCATGTGCCACCATGGCAGCGAAAACTGATAGTGCTGTGATGTCACTTGAAACACGAGCGCATGTTTTTTTTTTTTTTTGTTATGCAGCACTAAAGGAAGATGTGACAGTTTTCCCTACATTTCTGCCCCTAATCATATTTTTTTTCAAGGTAATTTTATTTCATCTGAATTTTCATTTGCAGTGCAAATGTGCCCAAGTGAGGCGTTATAAATTATATATAGAATTTTTGCAATATTTTCGCATTGATGTCCCTAATCATATTTTTTTCGCAAGTTCATTTCCTTTCGTGTGTATTTTTATTTGTCCAAGTTAGACGTTATAAATTATATGTAGAATTCTTGCCATATTTTTGTTAGGTGTTGTTCACTTTTGTTTTGCTGTTACTGAAATGTTTCTATGCGCACCGTTTTTCCAAGGAAGACATAGACTATGCAATCACTTTTACGGCAACTTCGACATTGTCTCGCACACATACAGGTGCACTTAACTACAATGCTGTGGTAACTGGTAATGAATTTTCATGCCATATGTATGTCGTATTTGCACTGTCAAACCTATTGTGCCTACGGAAAGCAAAGTGGCCGAATTGGATTTTTTTTTAACACCAAGCGCTTGTTACTTGCGACAGTTATTGTGATATTTCAGGTGTCCTTACCTTTGATAGCAATACAATCTAGTCGTGATTGTAGTTGAGCACAGTTTGTGACATACGTAACGCAGCCATCGATATGGCCACTATTTTGACATTCGCTTCCAGGCTGCTCTTGCAGCCGTTATATGAAATACCGTTTAAGTGCCAAGCATTTTCTCGCTTGTCCTTCCTTAAAAGCATGTGATGGCTGTTTTACATTGTGATCTTATCACGTCACTAGTCATTGAAAAAAAAAACTATTTCGTGCTACAAACATGCTGACTGCATAATAGACAAGACGTATTTCTTGCTGTTAAGGTGCTGGATGAAGATAAATAATTGCGCGCGAGTTCAAATAACATCATTATGCTCATCTCATATTTATGCGATTTAACATCTGCCAACGGCCCATTGGTAGTGTACTGGGTCCCATGTAGTGAACATCACACGGCTATTTTGGCGCCATGAAATCATGCTCTGTGTACTTGTCTGTCTATTGCTTTGATGAAAGATGGCAGGGAAGATGGATAACATGGTTTTATTCACAATGTAGATATAAATAAACGAACTTAAACAATGCAAGTGGCACGTGAAATGAATATTTACAATTCGTGTTCCTTCAATTTCACAACTATTTACATATGTACACTCTCCGAAGGGAAAATAATGCGCTTGACATGCCAGGCGATCGTTTTCTGCATAACTAGGCCTTTTGTCCAAGAACTGTGCAGTGGCTGTATGGCAAAACAGCGCAGGGCCTACAAGGTGCGTGAGAACAGTACTCATGGTGGAGCGAGAAGTGTTGCGCTTGGCAGCAGCCCAAATAGGAAGCGAGGAGACGAAGACCAATATCCTCCCATGCACGGTACAGATGGCGGTGACAGTGTCGGTGGTGCTAGCAGCGAAATGCATCAAGATGACAGAAGCAACAGCAGCAGCAAATCATTTGGCAAACCCCAGCTGCCCAGAGTAGTGGCTATAACATTCTGCTGATGAACACAGAGTGTTCTATCCACAGGTACTAAATGAAAGGCTCTCATGTAGTTTCACAGTGGAATGAAGCAATCATCTCTGGTAGTGACAGCTCACTGGCCGAGGCCACGTGAAAACGCTGGTTATGATTGAGGAGATTCGATAAAAAAAACAGCATGCTATCCACTAATTGTACACATTTCTTCACATTGGCTCCTGCCCTCTATTAGGTGTGTAGACAGCAGTAATAAACATCTGCCTGCTGTGTCACGCACGTGTTTATTGCTACTGTCGGTGCTGCTGTCGACGCAGCTGCCTTCGCACCCATTGAACGTAGTGCTGGTGGTGCTGCCGTGTTGTGCCGAACGAGCTAACATTATCCCGGGCAGCACAGCCTTTCAAGTATATCATGCGTGCTGCCCTCACTCGGGGAACTCTCTGTCGGGAGGGGTTGCCACTTTCATCGTCGCTGCTGCTGTTGCTGCTGTCATCACTAACATCATCCAACACGTCACCTTCGTCAAGACACAAGTTGTGCAACACTGCACATGCTGCAACGATGTTGGAAGCAAGGTCTGGTTCGTAGTGGAGGGCGCGGTACCGCTGAAGGCAGCCGAAGCGGCTCTTCAGAAGCCCAGTGCACCGCTCCACTACGGACCGCATGGCAGCATGTGCAGTGTTGCACCTGCCTTCTGCAGTGTGTATGGGAGTGTGGCCTGTGACTGGGGTCAGGAGCCATGGTTCCACGGGGTAGCCGCTGCCACCGGCAGGATCATAAAAAATGATATAAAATTTGCACGAAGTTTAGTAGGGGAAGCATTGGTCATGTCAAATGCGCCTACTACAGAAAGGCTGCAATAAACGAATATACAGGCTGAGCACCTGACGCAGCTGTCATCACAGATAACAATAGCTGGGACATAGTGGCGTCCCTATTTGCAGCAAGGCTGCTCTTTGTGTAGTCTTCATTCACAAATGACTATCAGTGTAAAAAAGAATGTGACAACACGTGCACTGTACTCACATTAAAAATTACTTCAAAGTAGAGCGCAGGTGTGATGTCACTTTGTTTCGTGCAGATACCATTGAAAAATTTCTACGTCTCGCCTATACTTAATAACCTGCTATAACATAAGGGGTTCGGGCTTCAATATTTTCTTACGGCGCGAGCACGCTTCGCTGCATGCTGCCGAAATTGCAACTGTATAAAATTTTCCCGCTGCTCAACGAGGAGGTGTTCGCCAGCCTTGGCAATATGCCCCTCCTGGAACCGACGACGCAACGATGTAGTTCTCCGGACGTGGGCGTCGTGGTCTGACCCCGGTCGCAGAGCGTCGACGGCTATGATCCGCATGCCTGCGTCGCAGATCTGACGAGACCGCGCACAGCATAACCCACGCGTTGCTATGACGGGCCAAACAGACAAAAATTAAGATACTTACGAACATTGTGTTGAGGGCGTAGTAGCCTTTGCGGCACATGAATGCCGCCTTCAGCTCGCCCTTCGGTGTGATGATGGCTATAAGCCTGCCGTCCACGCATCCGATGACGCCGGAAATGGAGCCGCGTCGAAGGAACCCTTCCGTCAGGGCCGCCTTCTCCTCTGACGTCCTCGGAAAATGGACCCACTTGTTGCAGGCCCCGGCGCGGACAATTGCCTCCGCCACACGTCGCACACACTTGCTGACCGCAGGCTGGGTCACGCCGATCGTCTCCTCGCTCCCTACCTAGGCTTGAAAGCTGCCCGTTACGAAGAATCGCAACGCGCACAACACTTGCCGCTCCACCGACAGCGCTGAAGATCTCACGCCTCAGAGTTCCTCCGCCACTTCGTCGCACAGCCACCGCACAGTTTCTTTCTTCAGGCGAAAGTGCCGCCGAAACAGATCGTCTAGCATGTTAAACGCATCCTCGGGCTCCCTCCTCCCGCGCCCGGGCTAACGAGCCGCCGACGCCGCCAACGCAATCAAGAAGGCCACCATTTTCTATTCCAAATGGAACGGGGCACTCGCCGGTTATTCCATGAATTTGGCGGGTTTGTTCGGCATAATTTAGCATAATGAGTGCGTTAACGTCACTTTGACGTGGCGGTTCTCGAGCATTGCTGACGTCGCTTGACAGGCAGGAAAAATGGGCGCGGCCTCAAAAAATTCGACCAATGAGTGAGCGGTGTCGGCCATTTTGGAATAGAAACAGAACGGAATAGCTTTATGTTATACGGACCCAGATTCGTTGCTCGCATGTGTGCGGTTAGAAGGACTCAACAAACGCAACCTCGACGCCTTGCATTTTTCTCCTAAAAAGAGGAAGCAAACACACTATCAAACTATGCTCAATAGGATGGACAGCAGAATCCCTCATGTCTACAGCACGACAGCAGGCAAGCGACAGACAGACGCGATGAGGGCTACGTTCCAACTAAACTGTAATGGCGTAGAACACACACACATACAAATATATATATATATATATATATATATATATATGTGTGTGTGTGTGTGTGTGTGTGTGTGTGTGTGTGTGTGTGTGTGTGTGTGTGTGTGTGTGTGTGTGTGTGTGTGTGTGTGTGTGTGTGTGTGTGTGTGTGTGAACACACGTCATACTGAGCACATCATCGGTTACCATCAGGTAGCCCGGCCTCACACCTTGCTTTGGCAGCTCAGTCACGGCAGCGTTTCCCTTCCGTGTTTGCATACAGTATTTGCCACACATCCGCATTACTGCTGTGTTGTTTAGCGCATACAGTCGTCTGAGCGGAACCGACATTGAACATCCCGCATTTAATGCCGACGATGTCCCTTATATATCACATTTAGTACTAGCAAAGTGCGATGCCTGCTGTACCTCTAGGAGCACTCGTCTTCATGGCAGCGTTATGAGACGCCAGATAGCGGCCAATGCACTGTTCTTGGTCTGCATATCCTGCCCCACGTACTGCATAATGCCAACTTATCCTCTTAATGTATTATTAGAGCCAAGTAGGCCATAAAAGAAACGTTTACCTTCAGTCATAGAACACCTTCAGTGTATCCTAAGGACAACACTGAACTTTCTTACCTAATTTATTGAAGGGCCCTCCATGCGAAATGGTCTATTTTTTTTTTTTTATACGGCAAGACAATCCTCGAGGACAAAGTCAGGTCTCAAAGAAAATTAGCGATCTCCGGAGTGCTGAATTGTTTTGTAGACTGTGACGTAAACTGCGGTTTAAAATTCTGCATGCATATATTTGCAAGCAATGTAACTGACACTTCCGTTTAGAAATAGTTTTTTTTTTTCAAGCGAAGCTGTAAGCCTCTCGGTGGCCGGTATATTTCGCGCCAGTGGCCGCTAATAGAAATTGTGATAATTGGCAACGGCTGAAACGCCCATAAGCAAGCACAGCCTACAAGCACTAAGCAAAGCGAAGGGAACAGTGCATATATTTCTTGGAATCATGCATACAGCATACAGAACGGCATTTGTTTCAATAAAAGAAGAAGCTCAAAACAAGAATCCGAATCACATAATTGATTATAAGGCACTCCTGATTTGTTCGAGATATAATCTTCTTGTTTATTTAAATTTAGATACGTACCTTTTCTAGGTGTAGCGACTATAAAACAAGTATTGTCAGCATAGAGGATATCGTAGCTTCCAGATATTCTATGGTCCAGAAAACCGCCGCCTGGAAATGTTTATGACTCCGCGTATGCAATTAAGACAAACAAACGGGCACTTGTGCTTCCGATATCACAACATTTAACGCTTACGTCATACTTATGCATGTGAATGGCACCAACAAACTGATTAATTCGAACGTAGAGTGTATTACATATTTGGTGTGGGCATCTTCACGCGGTGTTTAAATGAACTGACAATATACAGCAACACTTCTCTTCAAACATTTCGTGGTAATTTGATTTGAGCTCATTTTGCTCGAACGTTTTTCTTCTTGATAGACAAGCTAAATGAAAAATTTTATTGATCCGAATTATCGGCTTTAGCTGCAGCGTCGGTATATGAGTATAGCACCATAGCTTGTATTTTTGTCTGGGTAATTTTCATTGTCCATTGCAATAAAACAAAGAATTCTCGATAATCAGTAAGTTCTATTTCTTTACATTTCTGTAAGAGTCAATATAACTGTTACATTAAACATGCTGAGATCGAAGGAGACAATTTCTAAATGTCAGGATGTCAAATGAGGTCTGACGCTCTTGCAGAAATTTAATTGCCATTTATCACCTAACTAAGCATTTCTCTATGATGTTCTTTAAAAACATATTCATACAACAAATATCACGGCTGTGAAAAGCAAGGTATCAATTTTCATTTGACTGCAATGGGGTAAGTCGTGAACCAGTATTTACTCATGTAAGCATGGACGAGAAGGCTCAGTGCGTCGTTTGCTTTGACTTCGAAGAAAGCTCTTCTGTAATGGAATTTAAGAAAGAGAACGTTACTCACGCAATAATAACAGCATACGGTACCATGTACTTGGGCATCTATAACTACAGCGCAAGCATATAATGCATACGAGGTATTTCAGGTAACTCAGGCAAAGTCTTAAAAAAATGCACGTGTGCGTTACCAGAATCCATCCATTATCCGCGACGTACTATATTGGACCTCTATTGCTCGGTTTCTTCTTGTGCAATGTGGACAATTTTTTTATAAAAATATTTAGCTAACTCGAGATATTTATCTAAATACAAAGCCTTTGAATGTATATGTTGTCGAGCATATTGTAGCACCTAGTAACGTCATACTTATTCAACTCTAGCTCACCGTCCTTTCGGTCAGGAAAAATGAAGCCACGGCACTTAATACTACGCAAATAAATGATGTCGCTATTTTTGAAAAGGGTGTGCAGCTTCCCTATAGACAATGTTATGAGTAAAATGCATTTGGAAGTTGGTAATACATTGTTTTTAAATATTTATCTCAGCTTATACTAGAAAAACACATTGAGTAGGACAGTTAAGAATACTAAGTTCATTAAATTTGCATAAGATACACGTGGATATTTAAAGGCTTTGCACGAGTCAGCAGAAACAAGCTGTATAACAAAAAGAAAACACACTAAAGCGGTGGCTAGGGATCAGAATTTCAGAAATCGCAGATACACGTGAAAGAACTAAGAGTCAAGCCTGAAAAGCAAGAACAACAAACGCCACTGCGCATACCAAGTAAACATTAAAGCGATGGACCGAACTTCAAAGCAGAAAGTCAATATAGTGCATGTTCCCAATATGTACTAAAATGCAAGTACCAACATTGGTGCAACTACTACAACTCCGGAAAGTCGTCTGTAGTTGTGTGCTGCTCTGCTAAAAAGAATGGACCCTACAGAAACCGAGGATAGGTCCCAATATTACAGCGCGTGCGCGGGCAAGCGAACGACAGAGATGCGACCAGGCTGAAAGCAAGGGCGGAATACAGGAGCGCGCTTAATACGAAAGGCAGGCAGCCGACGTCACTAAAGCGAAGCGCCTACACCCTGCCTTTTCACCCCTGTTCAGCAGGATGGCAGATCTGCACAGTGAAAGCAAAACAATGTCAAAGCTGTAAAGTAGGCTGGTAGAAGTACTGTTTTATGACAAAAGCGGGAGGGAAGCGAGCAATGGTGGATTTTCGTACTGAGATCGTTGGGTAGGTGGGCTTGGCCCTGTCGGTCACCACAACGTGGTCACGTCCGTTGACGGAACCAGTGAAACAGTTGTGTGTGCTGCAGCAAGTCATTGAATGCATCATCATACAGGGGCGCAAGGCAGTGGCAGATGATTGAGGCATACGAACACGTGCTTCGCTGTACGTAGGTATTTGCTGACGAAACATCCCACCATGGTTGCTAGGAGTTGAAGCATGTTAGGAGTGGAACAAATCCGGTTTAACAGGAACTCAAGCTACTGGCCATGGCTCTCGGGATCTGTGTGACGACAGTATTCGGCGCGGATAGTTAACCGGAAAGGTGCAACATTGTTTCATAGACGGGCTGTTGCAAGGTAAGCAGGGTCGCTTTGCTAACTGCTTCCTACCGTGCTCGCTAACGACGTGACATCTCCTGAAGAAAGGGCCTTCCACCACCATCCACTTGCCCATGAACAGGGCTGAATAACATTCCGAGAGTAATCTTGTACGCAAACACCCAGAAATGGCCGGAAGGATGACATCCCGGTGATCAATTTGGTTTAGCACTGCACGCGTTTTGCAGAGGTGTTCCCACTGGCAAATTGACGGTTCTTACTTGTGCTGAATTGTCTTTTACGTGCACTTTTGCATAATTTGGCCCTGCTATACCGAAATATAAATTAAAAATAGCGAGAACTTCATCCATGTATGCGTTCGCTGGCATTATTTCAGTGAATTGGGGACATTGTGACTGTATGTAATGAAGACCGTCAGTAGCTCCAGTTAAGTACCGCTTCTGATTTTTTATATTGGCTGAAGATGTGCATAGATTTAGAATTACAAAAACGAATAAATGGGAACCACGGGGAAGGCGGGAGCTAGAAATTCAAGACGATGAGCAAACCGAGAACACGGTAAAAGCACGAGCCAACGTTTCGTCAAGTGGAATTGTCTATCTCAAGGCGACATTTAACCGATCGACACATAACGACACATAAACGGATAAAATATCATATTGTACTTCATTTGCGAGTGCATTATTTGGGACGATTGGGCATGGACATATGATAATATTGAATAGTGAATGCGAAGACCATTGAAATTGTACATTTTCCTTAAATTTTAACATTAGAAGAAGCACGGTTGTCAGCCGAACGCCTTGCTTTCTGAATAATGACCTGCGTAACAGTGTCACTCGCTAAATAAATATACCCTACCCTAGGGGTCCTGCGAATTTGTAGTATGGATATAAACATAGCAATTTATTTTTTCACCAATTGCACCATGCTTGTTTCTTTAACTTAGTGCTCTGCTATAGCACTAAACTCAGGTCCTTAAAATTGCGGCAGCACTTATCTCACAAGGATTGTCGACGGTGATGTGAATAGCAATGGAGTAATGTAGCGACAGACCATATACGTGCATTCACATGCGACATGTGTAGTGGTAATTCTGAAACTCTCCTTGTTTCGGCTATGTGCCACATTGTCCGACATCGCTTACTTTGCTATGGTTAACTATGCATCGCTAACTTTGCTACGCCATCATATTTATTGCCATGTGAGCTGCGAACTTCGACAAGCGAATTCCTTAGCAAAATGGGCCCATGGTGAGGATTGCGCACATCGCATTTAGCCGAAGCAACGAACGTTTTGGAAAGACAATTCCTGATATTACTTATAGCGTGTACTTACATAGTGTACTTAAATTACGTACTTCCATCGCATTACTATCGAATATCATCATGAGATGGTTTGTTGCAGATTTTTTTTTTTCACTTGCTTAATTACCTGAAACCTTGATTCTGACAGCGTTACATGCAACTCATCCCGTAAAGACTGATATGAAATCTGACGGACACGCGAGCCAGATTTTTGCCGTCGTCATCGACTTCGGCTTTGACACAAAGTGCCGTATGAAGTACGAATGAAGCACCCATGTAAATAGGTCTAGGTGTACGTTAAAGAGCTCCTGGTGGTCCAAACTATTCCAGGGTCGCCCACTACGGCGCTCCTTGAAATCAAATCTTGGTTTCGGAGCGAAAAACCGCATATTTCTTTTTTTTTTCATGTGCGCGATAAGAGTGCATAAAGACGGGGAATGTTCAGCTCGCAGTTCCGTGACTGAGCATGCCTAGGGGGCAGGCGAGGACGTGTCTCCTCCTGCAGCCCCATTAGGGCTCCACATCTAGCCCCCAACGAGGCTCACACGCTTTAGCTCGGTTTGAGCCTGGGGTGATTGAAAAGGCGGGCGACTCAAAATTTTTGGCGCTTCATGTGCGCTATCTTCCCGCGAACCTTGCGTTCGAGGTCACGAAATCGGACGTTTCGGATACACGTTGAGGCCACACGCAGCACAATAAGTATCCGCTCTCAGAGAGTGGCGCTTTTCGAACCAACGTTGTAGTAGCGGTAATTCGTGGTGATGGAGTTATATCTGTGTGTTTTCTTGTGTGTGCTCGTAAATTTTTGACGCCAGTTAATTTTTATGCAAGTATCATTCTTTGCACACTTGAAACATTTTGAAACTATCTGTCTACCCGCTTATGCGAATGCAGCCGTCCAAGTTGTCTGCCAATTTGAGTCACTAGATACCTGCTCGCAGTTGCGATGACCTCGAGATTACCCCATCGTAATTATTCCGCTTCGTCATGTAATTCTCGTCATGCCGTTGTGGCCGTGCCTTCTATGCCGAATCATTGGACAAAGTATTCTAACAGCTGGGACCGCGAGGCAGCGAATGTGATTCCATCAAGGTCGATCTATTGTCCTCATTCCAGCTTCCTCATCTGATTCTCTTCGTCACATCGTCGTCGCGCCTTCCGCGGCCACTCCCTCGTCGAGTTTACCTTTAGTTTTTGCCACTAAATATGTGCTCTTCGTCATTATATCGTCGGGATCCTTGCAGAATACCCATTCAGGCTTGGCCATCCGACTCTCGCCACGCTGCCATGCGTCACACAGTCATCATGCATTCCTTTTTTTATATTGTCGTGAAGCTGTGGTGGTCATTTTAATGTCTCACTCGAGCTTCGTCTTTTGGCTTTTGTCATGATGTCGTCATACAAACTTCGTGGTGCAGTCGTCGTCACACCATCATCGTAATAGATTTCTCGTCATCATATTGTACTCACAGCTTTGTCATCCCATCGGCATCATATGGTAGTCGTCATGCATTCCTTGTCTCACCCTCCACATGATGCAGTCGTGATTCTTTCATCGTCGTCAGTCTTTCTCATCCGGCTCTCTCCAATCCATCGTCGTCACGCTATGGTCGTCACATCACGCGCTAACTATCGCGGTCTCCCGATAAGCAAGGCAGGGGCGCCACACTTAAATCCGTTTGCGACTTCCCGCTCGAGACAGATTGTCTGCGCCAGCCAATCTATCGCGAAATGAAAACACACATGCAGATGCACTCAAATTTCGCATTATTCAGTATCGTAATCGTCGTTGAATTTTATAGTCAACGAACATGTACTGCAGTTTACACGGTCGATAAAACTACAAGTCTTACTTCGTGTCTCTATTGCCTTGCTGCGCAAGCAATCTGCGACTTCTCTCTCTATTTCCCTCATCATCAATGCTCAACCAGCTTGTTTAGAAATTTTAAATATCAATATCAGTTTCTATGCTCGATTGTATTCTTTCAGAAACATTAGTATTCGTATTGGAAACTTTGATGTTCGAGCACCCAAAGTAAATGTGCAAAACTCCAATAAACTTACAAATTCACTTACAAGTACGCTTTTGTGGTATAAATGCCGCAATTGGGAAGAAAAAAAAAACTCATGGATGTTCTTCACCTAATCTTTTATTGTCTGGTTGATAAACACTGCCAGTGTAGAAATTGGGCCTAAAATTCAAGTCATTTATATAGATGACACATCGGGTAACCTGCACTTGTCATATGTAGAAAATTGTTGAAATCAAATAAACTTAGCTGCAGGTATAATTTATTCTTAATCGGGGTTTTAGCGGGAGACTGCTGATATAAGACTTCCGATTCTAACGCCAATGCATGCGCATCAGACCTTCACCTTTACTTTTGTCCAACTCTGAATAACCTTTCATTGATAAGACAAGTCAGTCTGATTGAGCGACAAAGCATTCATTTTGAGCTCGCGATTACGCTAGTCTGAATGAATTACTCAGTCTGACTAAGCCTCAGTGAGTGCAACACTATGAGTTCCTGAGAGCTAATGAGTTTGCATGAGTCTCACTCTTGTGACCCGCCGTCGGTTTGAGACGAGTTGGGCCTGCTTTAGTTAAGCATGAGTTCAAGTCAGTTTGGCTACGTCCGTTTCTTAGTGGCTCTGAGCTCAAGTAAACCCTACCGAGTAAATCCTACCTAACCATTACACCATGGACAACCCGTGCCCCAGATTGACAGGATAACATTTAGAGACATGAAGAGATAGACAGTCAACTCTCAAAAATTGCACAAAGTGCCCTGGGAATGATACTCGCAAAAGTACTTTAGCTTTGTTTATATAAACAACGTCCTAATCATTTTTTAAAATTTTGATTGGCGAAGTCTTATTGAACCTTAGCACTGCAGATCAGGTGATAAGCTTCGAAGACTGCGCTAGATGCTCAGCCGTTCTCTTCCTAAATTCACTTCCTCCTTACCTGGTTTAGTTATTTCAATAAATTATAAGTAGCAAAACTCAATCAGTTGTATGGTTGATCAAGCTTGGGAAAAATTAGGTATAACGTGATTATATTGAGAATAATTTTTTGCATGGTAATTCGATAATATAGAGAAGATTAAACCACGCCGCTTTTATTTATTACGTCCTTTGCGACTTACAACCCTATGTGTGGAGAAAATGGAAGGGTAACTGAATTTTATCGCAAACTCTGCGGCACTCACAAGGTATGGCGCTTTCCTAGTATTCCAGACCCCTGCAAATAAGGCAGAATAAATTAGTCTATTTGTGAAGAGCATGAAAAACATAAAAATTTCACAAAAGATCGTAAATATTCATAGTGTACCTTCATTGGCCTGGTGGTTGTGGCTATAACGACAACGCTAAACAAGTTGAGGAATTGCATTTAGATGTTCGCGATCGTGCATCAACACTAAAAAAACCACGGGACTACTTTAGACAAGCAGCGGCAAGGTGCTCGTCATCGCGGAATTGCACCCGTGTTTACAATCTAATGAGAAGTTAGTGCTTCGGCATTCTTCCAGCAGCAAGTTCCCAGTGACACTTTAGCGCATTTTTTTCTCCCGGCATTGGAACCTGCAGCTACATGAAAAAAAAACAACATAAGTACCAGCTAAGATTTCCAACGCGCGAGAAGGTGCACACATCGCTCTCGCTGTTGGCACACTCTACATCGTCGTTGCCGCCGCTGCAGCAGGAGGAACGCTGCGAGCGCTGAGCGAGCGGACGCGCCTCACATCGGCTCCGGCAATTTTCCTCCGGTTTACCGAAAATTCTAAGGGACCCCGTGAAATTTTGCCTCTACTAGACGGATAACATCACCCGGCGCCCGAAGATACCGCTCTGGAGCAGGTGGGCCATTTTTTGGGGCCTTTTAGGCCCATTTTTGTCTCCGCCACTTCACCCAGCTGAGCCTAACGCCCCGGACTCGATCTCCATCGTTCTCCGCGACTGCCATGGCGGCCTCCGCTTGGCGCGGGTACGATCCCGGGACGATGACATGGTCAGAAATCATCGCAGGAGCCCCGTCTTCCCTTGAAACTTCCACTCCGACGGAGGAGATAGTGGATGAAGGCCTTTTCTCGTTGGTGGCACTTCGTAAACGCCAGCAACGCTCGAACACTTCGGCGGTCAACGGACGCTCCATGAGTTCCGGCGTTTCTGTGCCTACGAATCCTGAAAAGTCCAACCCTCAGCTCTCGCACGCAGCGGGATCGAAGAAATGGCGGCCCACCGCTATGCCTCGACTCCGCAAAGAAGATTTCACGATTGTCATCAAGCCCAGAGTGACGATCTTCCTGAAGACAGCCCTGCAGAACGGTGAGCTTGGTGCTTTGCTCTCTGCCTATGTAAATCCATCTTCGGTGGACACTCTTAGTGTCTGGCCCATCTGGGACCAGAATATTGTCATTGCCACCACTCAAGACGTCCATGTGGCGAACGCGCTCGCTCATGAATTTACACTCAATGCTTCGAAAGGCCCCATCCCGGTGGTCGGACACGCCAAAGTCAACGGTGAAATCCGCAGGGGCATTATTACGATCCATGAGTAGGAAACTTCTACCACCCTGAAATCTAAAGCCCAGTGGCGCGGAGGAGAGATCGCCTTCATCCGCAAGCTGGGGAAGTGGACGATTGCCCTGCTCACCTTCGTGGGACACAGAGTACCGCGTTACGTGCACTCTAACAGTGTGGTGACTGTGGTGCACGAATATAAGCGGACTATTCCCGCGTGTTTCCGATGCGGCACCATCGGTCACCGTCCGGACTTATGCCCGAATCCTCAAGACAATCGCTGTGGACACTGCGGCGAAATGGTCGCAGTCCTCGAAGACGGCAACATGGCGCCCCACGAGTGCACTCCTTCCTGCATCGTGTGCGGTGGGGCTCATCTTACGGGCTCGCAAGACTGCAAAGCCAAATTTCGATGGCTGCAACAACCGGGCAAGCCGACCGGTCAACGAACCCAACCTCGGACTGCAGTGCCCTCGGGTTCTGACACCACTTCAAAAGCTCCCACGACTAGCAACATGAGGACGAAAGGCACAACCGGACCAGCACCACCGGCGGGCACCTTGCCTGAACGTGCCCCCAAGTCACCTCGGTCAACTAACCCGAAAGCGTCACGGGATACAGGCGCCCCTACATTCCAAGAGGGGGACTTTCCGGCTCTCGAAGGCCCTCCGTCTGGCACACCAAAGAATACGTCTCAGCCCAAGGTAGTGAGCCGAGACGGGCCTCCTCCGCCTCCCCGCACTCCTCTACCTTCTACCCCACTAAAGATTCCTCCTCATCCCCCCCTTAATTCTGACGTCGCGGACCTCCGCCGCGAGCTCCAGACTCTCCGGGCCCAAAATGCTCAACTTAACGCGAAAATTCACGCGCTAGAAACGGCTCGGTCCTCCCCGCCCCCGGCCCATGTAGCTCCGGAACCGATGCAAGTGGTGCAGGCGGACCTGACACCCTCTAGCTCTGACGTGCGTTTCACCGCCCTGGAAAACGCCCTTGCCGAATTAACGGCTCAGATATCAAATTTTGGCCAAATTCAAGACAGCCTTCTCAAGGCGGTCACAGCTACGGTTACGGCCGCCGTGACGGCCAACATTAGGACGTGGCTAGAGTCAAACCCCCGGATTTTCCGCCGAACGGGACCCCTCAAAGACGCGAACCGCCCATCAAAATTCACCCGACCCATCGATCTAACCGACCTCTTGGAGGAGCCGGAATCGCTCCAGCTGAAGGTGACGGAACCTGGGCCGGCTCTCCAAGGCGATCTCCCTACAAATCAACATGGCTGCATCCCCTCCCAACCAACTCTCTAGAGGGCGGCGCCCCCCACAAAGACAGCAAGCTCTCTTTCTTGTACAGTGGAACTGTCGGGGTTTCAAAGACAGGACGAAACGCACCCACTTAAGGGCGTACATTGAAAATCTCGAATACCCCGCCGCAGTACTTGCACTGCAAGAAACCGGGGCTGCGGTTAAGCTCTCGGGCTATAACGCTTTTCAGCGAGACCCGTCCACCTGTCTCCTAGTCCATAAAGGCTATACAGCGCAGGAGGTTGATCTCGACCTAAATCTGGAATATTCGTACGTGATGGTTTCTGTCCTCCCCCTGCGGCGAACAGATAGCCCCGTACACATACTTAATATGTACTGCCCCCCGAAACTAAATAACGTTACTTTTTCTAACATCATTAGCGCAGCGCTGAGGATCGTGGGTCGCGATCCCCTGATGATAGTGGGAGATTTTAACGCCCCCTGTCCCATGTGGGGCTATCGCAAGGAAGAGCCGCGTGGTCGTAAGTTGGCGGGACTTGTATCTACGCTGGGCATCACTCTTCTAACCGCCCCGGTCCACCCAACACGTGTAGGGAATTCTGTCACTCGGGACACCTGCCCCGACCTTACCCTCACGAAACACATCCGACACGCAGACTGGATCAATACCGAGGAGACCCTCGGTAGCGACCACTGCATACTGAACACTATCATTTATACTCGACCCTTACATCGCCCCCTTGCACAAGCCAAACTCCCCGACTGGAATGCTTTCCGCCAGACCCTCCCAGTAACTTCTCTCTTGGGACAAGGCTACTCCACTTGGGTGCACGGACTCATGCAAACACTCCGTTCACACGAAAAGCACATACAGCTTACGGAACATGCACCGGACGTGGATAACCACCTGATGCACCTCTGGGAAGCTCGCCGCAGCTTAACCAAACGATGGCGGCGGCAGAAACACAATCGTAAACTCCGCGCTCGTATCTCTGACCTTACTCAGCAAGCAGCCGAGTACGCTGTCCAGCTCGCCGACACTAACTGGGTAGATAGATGTAACAGCGCAGCAAAACAGATGTCGAGCCGCAACACTTGGCGGCTCTTCAGGAGTCTCATAGACCCTACACAAACACGGTCGGAAACCAACAAACGCCTCACTCGCGCACTACACAACTTTCAAGGAAACACGGAGCAGCTAGCGAACGCTTTGCGCTCACAATACCGCAATCAGGATCGAGACCCGCGAGGGATGGATTATTGATGCGAATAAATCCCGCCCCATAATTGTTATGTTCTCGGCATTTAAGATTAAAGAAAGCATCCTTTCCTTGAGGGCAAAGCTAAAGGGCTCTGGTGTATCTGTAGGTGAGGATTTCTGCAAAAATACCAGGCAATTGCGTAAGAGACTTATAGACTTCGGAAACGCCAGCAAACAGAATTTTACACTTCGTTATAATAAACTAATCATTAACAAAAAACATACGTTTACTGCGCAGCCACCGATAGCATCTGTGAAATGTATCCCCCTTCACACGTGCCAGCCGCCGTACCTAAGTCTGCTGCCGCCTAGGTGAATGATTCTTCATAGCTATCTGCCGTACACCAAAACGTCAAAAGCCTATCAATACTATTCACTAATGCACGAAGTGTACTCAACAAACGCATAGCTTTATCATCAGCCATTGATTCCTGTTCTGCTGACATTGTTATCATTACGGAAACGTGGCTGTCAGCAAAAATAGGCAGCAGTGAAATACTGGATTGCGAAAACACTTATAGTTTATACCGATATGACCGCGACATTCGATCAGGAGGGGGAGTTCTTATCGGTGTCAAAGATTCTCTTGTTTCTCACATCATTCCGATTACATCGTCATTAGAACTCGTGTGTGTACGGGTTGTCATTTCCAATCGCGAGTTTATTTTCTGTGCCTGATATAGACCACCCGCTGCCCCTATTTCGTTTTGCCATGAACTTCATGATGTGATTAATGACCTCATTGTTAGATACCCCACATCACCCTTGTTTATACTAGGGGACTTGAATTTTCCCAATGTTGTGTGGTCGAAGGAGGACGTAGTTGTGAAACAGAGTTTTCCTCAATTTTTAGAATTTTTGGACCTGTGCCGTGATTTTAACCTTATTCAACTTGTGCACTACCCCACGCGCACTACACTGACTTCTGCCAATATCCTGGATCTTATTCTTACCACTGCCCCCAACTTGGTTTCACCTCTAACGTTCCTGCAAGGTATAAGCGACCATGTTATGATCCATTTCACTCTTAATGCGCATGTTACTACTAAAAAAAGCTCAAAGAATATACTAGATTACAACAGAGCTGATGCCTCGTCAATAACAGCCGAATTTGAGTCTTTCATTACGAACTACTTAATGAACTTTTCGCAACGAATAGTTCATGAAAACTAGTCTCTCTATAAAAACAAACTTCTATCGATAATTGACCGCTACATACCTAAAAGAAGAATGCCTTCTAACCCCCGATCACCATGGTTTAATAATGCACTAAAGCGCCTGCGCAACAAAAAAAAAACGGGTGTTTCGCCGCGCTAAAGCTACAAATCATCCTGATCATTGGTCTCGATATCACCGCATTGCCAGTGAATATTGTTCGGCAACAGCCAGTGCCAAAAACACATTCCTAAATAATACTCTGCCCTCGTTTCTGGTTTCTAACACACGGAAGTTTTGGTCTATTGTTGCAGGTACTAAAAAGAATGTTCTTCAATTAATCTAATCAGACGTGCCAGTTCCAACTCACGAGTGCTGCGAAATTCTGAATAATACCTTCTCGTCATTTTTTCAGCGATCAGTACAGCCAAATTTTCCATTCTTATCGTCCCCAAGTTTTCCGCCTATGGATCCTATCTCGCTTGACTGGATTGGCATCGGCAAACGTATCAGAAATCAAAAAATTTCTTCATCTTGTGGTCCCGACTTCATTAATTCAAAAATGCTAAAGTGTACTGAAGTTTTTTCAAGTGTTATTTTATCAAAGATTTTTTACCAGTCCCTACAGCTTTCTACCCTGCCCAAAGACTGGAAGGTGGGAAAGGTGGTTCCGGTCCATAAATCAGGTGACACTCACTCCTCCAATAATTATCGACCAATTTCATTGACATGCATTCCAAGTAAAATATTAGAGCACACAATTTATTCACACCTCATTAATTTCCTCGAGATGAATTCTTTCTTTAACAACGCACAACATGGATGGATGGATGGATACAACTTTCTTGTATGTCCGGCAAGGTTTAACCCAACTCTTGTCTTTTACCAATGACTTGTTTATTAATGTAGATCAGCAACTTGATACTGACTGTGTATTTCTGGACTTCTCGCGAGCTTTTGATTCTGTTTCTCATGCTAACCCATGCTAAGCCATGCTAACGTATAAGTTTGTGCGCTAAGAGTCCTTGCTGTGGTTCTCTTACCACTACGTCAGCATAGATGACATAGATGCTGACCTGCGAGCTTCCGTGCTGGGAAAATGATAGAAAAGTGTGGTCATGAAGCGGCCAGCTATGCCGCTGCTCTGCCGCAGGTATGCAGGACTCCTGTGAGGTGCGAAAGCTACCGTTACATCTGTGCCGATCATAGCTTTCCTTCTCAAGATACGCTGAAAACGAGGCATGGTGGTGTGTACACGCGGACAAGCATACATGCCAATTGCTTAAAATTTCTTCCACATGTGAATATTCAAAGCTTCGGAGTCATAAGCTTACGCTACACATGTTTTGTGGCCTGTTTACATTAAGGAAATATAACAGTTTTCAAGTCCTCGGCACATATTCCGGAACGTTCTTTTTTATTTCAAAGGACATCAAAGTTGGTGCACTAAACTATAGAAAATAATATATTAAAATGCAGAGGAAAAGAACGCTGTGCTAGTATAAGAAATACTGCCTATTTACTGACGGCTACAACAAGCCGTATGATATATAGAAGGCTGCTTACCTTTTCCTTCTCTTCGTAGTAGGTTACCTTGTGGAAATATCCAGAAAGTGAGTGCTCTTCGAAACGTGATCGCACACATAAGGGGTAATCGAGTTGCGTGTACTTTCCACGACTAACTGCGAGGAAACCCTTTTGGTTCAGTAACTGCGTCCAGATTTAAAAAAAATTGTTACAGTGGTAGACAAGACAGAGAGCTCAACAAAAAAGTTTGAGTTTGCTTTTTATGTCACAACTGCTTCCGTAGTTTATTCGTTTAAGTACGTTGTGTACTGTACTTTCTTAATTTCTGGAGGTTTCACTACTCACACGAGTTCTGTTACGTAAAACTCATAGCTGAAAACAAAACTGAATTACCTACCCTTAGTATTAGTATACTCGTGAATTTATTGTCTAAGTAATAGTTATGGCCTTCATATCCTCACTGAAAAACTGAATAAAAAGACGACAACCATCCAGCAATCAATGTACAAAATCCGCGTTCCGGTCAAACTTAAGCAATCATTTGTCTTGTTAATCAGACCACGAAATGTTGAACCATATGAGGGAAGACCAGACAGCGAGTGAGCAGCTAAATATTTTTCTTTAAATTGGGCATTTTTGTGTGGCACCAATGTTAAGTGTTTCAAAGTTGTATATTGCACTCGAATCCCCAGTCGTTTTTTTATATTGACCAAGAAATCAAGCGGGATTGCCACCTGGTGGACAGTAGATGAACCATGTCATGCGCGGATGGCGTGTCGCGTCATCTGCTGTTCCTTGCGTGTCACATGTGTCAGTATGGCGAGCACATTCTCTATAAACTGATTGCTCAGTCGCGGTAACGCACTAGAATATGGCTTTATGCATTTATTTACCCTTTGCTGAATCATTTGCCAATGTATTTTGTCATTGCGCTGTAGTAATTGGAGTGACTCTACGTGGCGAGGCTATGAATAAGTCAAGGTAGCGTCCTCCACAAGACATAATTACGTCATATGTGCTGCCGCTTTGTGTTTCAAGCCCATCAAAAACAGCATTTCGCGTCGTTCCAAACAAATTCGGTGGTAGCAGTGCTTTGGTGACTGCGCCATACGTTTGTGATTTCGCAATCTTAACAATAAGTAAGTGAGATGAAGATCAGCAAGCAGTTAAAAAAAAGGGACTGTTTTAAACAGTCATACAGAATATACGCTTTATCTGGGTATTTTGGTATAGCTATTTCGTGGTGGATAAGCGACAGACTCATCTGCGCTTAAAAATAATTTTGCGTCACGGCTTAATTTTGGCAGTGTAATACTTTGATTTCATGTCATAAAAAGCAAGCGAGAGCACAGTAATAAACGAATAATATGTGCGCCAATGCAGTAGCTATAGGCCGTACGTCATAAAGTGATCGGCTGGCGGCTATTACTATGCGTTCGTTAGTGTGACGCTCTTTGCATGGCGGAAAGTAGCCTTTCTTGTTGCTTTTATACTTGAACATAAATTTTGCACCTTCATATTACGTCAACATTTTAGCTTCGAAGTCGCGCACACGTAACCACGACAATACATATGTGCGCTTGAACGTGATGTTCTTACAGCTACTGTGATAAAAAGAATGGGGTGTGAAGTAAGGTCTCAGTCCTACTAGTGTGCCGTCATTCAATGGCGTAGCTTGTTTTCGTAACTTTCTTTAAATGATTTTGACTGAAAAGAAAGAAAAAAGGGGCCAACAGTTACCTTACCAGACAATAGGGGTAAGCGATGTTTGCCCTGCTTGCACCTGACCTTCGTCACTGTTAAGCACGGAGTGCTGTTAAGTAACCCACAGGAAACGGTGCGGGATTGCTTCGACTTTCCGCTCCCACAGCACGGGATTTTCTTGTTGCTGTGAGATTTCCTAGGCTCGGTCGGCTCTAACGGCTGAATCGGCGCGCCGACGGCGAGCCCTTTCACGGGCGAGTTCTCGCTGCCGCTCCTGGAACACTGCCAGTTACTCGGGGAAGCGCACAACGCGCCGCCACCCCATCTGTTTTCCGATAATGAAGTGAACAGAAGAGAAGCCGGCGCAGCGTGCGCCATCCCCTATCCCGCCCTTTTCCTTCCCGGCGGAAGCAAAACGGCTCTGACTAGTTCTGCGCGTGGCGTGAGCACACGCCTATGCAGATGGAATCCTTGCTAATGACTAACGCTGCGGCACCAGCGCAGCTGTCAACTCCTGAAACACCCCTTTCGCGCAGCTGTTCTGCTCTGCGAGCAACAGTTGTTTTTTTTTTTTTGCGTGACAATAACTCCACTGTAACATGTGAGCCAACAGAAGCTTCGCTTGTAAAAAAAAAAAAAAAAAACATTGAGGAGGCATTCCACTTTGTGAAGGTGGATCACCTACGAAGCTGTAGCATGTCACGCAGGTAAAGACGTGGGTACATGTATTTTCATTATCTCCCAATGGTAGTGGCGATATCTTTGTGATTACTGTGATATACAATGATTCGATCGGTTACAACTTGATATAAAATTTAGGAAGTAGTTAAATCTATGCTCGACCGTTATTGAGTGCTTCAGTGACTTCGATTAGTTTTGCACTTCAAACCAAACTTTCTAGCACAAACTGAGTGAACCATTTCTTATCTGGTTCCGAAATGTCCACATTGAAGTCTCCAAAAATGGTCACACGTGTCATCTCGGCTAACCCATGCAAAGGGTGCGGTCATATACTTCTCGATATCCCACTTGGTTGTGCCTGAAGATATATACACAGTGGATATCACAATTCTGTCTTAAGTGTCTACGTCACAGGCATCCCTGCAGTTGGTGGCATTCTCCTCTTCTCGGTCAAGGGTGCATGGTTGTGCGTACATTTCGTCCTTTGCGTATGCCTCGTGCTCGTGAGTCTATGTGTACTTCACAAACGATTGCGGTGTGCCAATCGACTTGAAACTATGCATCTTCATTGATGTATTTCATTTATTAATATTTACTTTTAATAATATTTATATTTAATTTTAGTAGGGGCGGAGTGCTTGAAGCCTGCTTCACCTACGCCAAGGGCCGCCTCGGTATTGCGCTATCTCCAGGATCGGCCGACGCTCACCTTCTCACGCGATAGCGTTAAGGGCCTCGTGTCAAAGAAAATCTGGTGCGCGCGTGGGCGGCGCTGACCTTTACAGAAAAATAATCCCGAACGTGCATCCGACGTAATGGCGGCCACATCGGGAGGGGGGGGGCGAGCAGAAGAAAGAAGAACCAAACAACTCGCCTTTGGGCATAGAATTCGCGCCAGCGTTTCCAGGAACACATAATGGTTACATAAGCTGCAGTTGTCAGGAAACCTGAGAAGCAGTCAAGGATCTTTCAGTGCTATCACCTTGCACTCTTACAGGCGAAGCTTAAGGGACCTCCAATTGTCTTTATTGCTGACGCTCCAACAGGAAAACTACATGGAAATCTTCATTTGTTTCATTCAATTGTCATTATTTATGATTACTACTAATATACTCATTAGGGGTGGAGTGTTTAAAGCCTGATTCACCTCCACCGCGGGTCGGTGCGGTTTTGCACAACCTCCGGGACCAGCCCACATTTTTGTCCGAGGAAACAAACGATGAATTAGAGAGTAGAGGTACAACAGCTTAAGCTGTAAAAAAGAGTCGCGTAGAAGTGCATACAAGCGCTGAAATAGAGTGTCAATACGGGTTAATAGTTTTACCAGCTCTTTTTTATTTATTTTACCCAATGCACTTCTGGCAGAAAATGCTGTATTAGCTGAGATCCCCAACAGAAATGCCAACAGAGTATGCAGAAGGCAAGTGAAATATCAACAAAAAACACTAATGAAGTGTTCAAACAAACCGTGTCGCTTATTGTCAGTTCCTTCTTTAATGAGAATTTGCGTGCCTTTCGGACAAAATGGGTGCGTTCTGTGCGTATCATGCTTAAGTATGCCTCAGGAAGACACTATATGATCCGTTCAATGAAGTGAGCTCGTTTTTTAGCTTACCATCGGCTGAAATCTATCGCGGAAAAGTGTCGCCATGTGTGCTTCAACCGTGCCTTTAAACAGCTGTCTGCACTACTGCAATGATTGCTGCCTCCTGTAACTTGATTTTAAGGCGAACAGGCTACCTGAAGTGGACGGGGACGCGACGAATGAGTGCCTTTTAGCACCTGGGTGGCAGCTGCTGGTATTTCTGAGGCGGCCGCCTCGTACTTGGAACAGCAGCAGCATGTAGCAGCAGCGGCATGAACAGTAACCGCATGAAATTAGCAGCGTTTACGACGAATTTTCTCGTAACGAACACTGTTGGACATGACCTGGCAAGAACATAAATTACACTTGAAAGTTATTTATTTTTTTATGTGTAACGTTGAAACGGTACCACATCCCTGCCGCACAAACAGCTTCGTGGCCTCTGCCTCAGACAGTAATTTCGTGCTGTGTGCCCCATACTGCGCCGAGTGCTCTCTGGAGCACCTGTGAAAATCCGAAACATTGCTTGCGCCCTTGAAGAGATTACTGTAAAGAAAAGCCTCTGCTTGACAGGCACATTTCGCAGCAACTCGTGCACCTCCCTTTGGCATAGAAACATCTTTGCCATGCTCCCCCCTCCCCACACCGAATCATACATTTAAACCAACCCTTGCTACCACTATAGAATGACTTCGTTTTGCTTAATGCTAAAGTTAAGTTAACGGTCACATTTGACGCCCTCGGACAGGGCGAATATCTGCGATAAATTGACACTTTAATAAGCGCGCGTACCTAAGCTGCCACCAACAAGGAAAACAAGTGGGCGCTGCACCACGCTCAGCTCAGTCAGCTTAGCAGTACAGTGCCGCCTTCTACTTCTTTCATGACAGTTATGCGCACCTATAATATGTTTTCATGAGAGAGTACACACACCCAAGCTTCTCAGATAATTTTGCACACCGTAGAACATCCCGGAGGGGTTTTAAGGCATCGCCCAGGGCGTTCTCGTTGCAAAGGTGTAAAAGTAGTCTGACCGCAAGCTTGAGCTATTTATTACTATTATTTGGTGTTCACAGCAGCTGCCGTTACATTAGTGCGTAAGCATCATGGGAACCATTACTCGAAAATCCGTCGGTGCCCCAGCGGCACGGGAAGAAGTTCCGAAAATGGCCGACGGCGCGAAAAGTAAAAGCACGTCACGAAATGGTCGGATTGTCTTAGTTTCTCAGCGAGATTCATCGGAAAAAATTAAAGAGTGGCTTTGAAAACAAAGTTTGATAAATAGCGGTCTGGATTGGGATCAAACTCAGGCCTCCGGCGAGCGAGACCTCCATGCTTCCCTGACGTCACGGCGGCTCCACGGTTCTCGTCGACTAAAGGGGTGCCTAGTGCGTGCGTGTTTGCACACGTGAGTGCGCAGCCATTGGGGAGGACATGGCGACACGTCCTGAGTGTGCAGAATGAGTGCATAAAAAAGGGGCCTTAAACTGCACATCAACTGCGTGAGCGTTCCTTCGAGTAATGAATTCTTCGTGGGCAAACGAGCGCGTTGAAAGGCTTGGCGCGCTTTGATTTTGGCATACCGAGGCTAAGTTAGAATGCACGCGAGAACTTGCGCGGACAAGGAATGCGTGGAAAAAAGACCTTTCAGAAACAGACGATAACGCTTTCGCATTCCCACACTCGCGCAGTATTAAGTATCTCTGCCGAATTTCCTCGGCCTCAACCCATGCACCATCGAAGCACGAGGTTGGAAATGTGCTGCATTCTTGGTGGTGTCAACAATTTGAGCACTAACATGCGGCTTCCTGCATCTTGTTTTTCTTGCAATAGCAAAACGATTCCATCGAATTCCAACGAGTCCACGCGAATTTCCTAATTTCATCGCTCCACCTAGTCTTCTGCCGTCCTCGGTTGCGTTTCCCTTCTCTTGGTATCTATTCTGTAACACTAATGGTCCAACGGTTGTCTAACCTGCGCATCACATGACCTGTCCATCACCATTTCTTTCTTTTAATGTCATTTAGAATATCGGCTATGCTCCTTTGTTGTCTGATCCAAACCGCTCTATTTATGTATCTTAACGCTATCCTAGCATTCTTCGTTCCATCGCTCTTTGCCCAGTCCATAACTTATTCTGAAGCTTCTTTGTCAGTTTTCAAGTCTCTGTCCCATGTGTCAGCACCGGGAAAATGCACTGATTGTACACCTTCCCTTTCAATGATAACGGTCAGCTTCCAGTCAGGAGCTGACAATGTCTGCCGTATGCGATCCAACCCATTTTATTATTCTATGAATTTCCTTCTGATGATCAGAGTCTCCTGTGATTAATTGACCTAGGTGAACCCACTTCTTCACTGACTCTAGTGGATGACTGGCGATCCTGAATTCTTGTTCTCTTGCCCGGCTATTCTTCATTATTGTTGTCTTCTGCATATTAATCTTCAGCCCTACTCTTACGCTCTCTCTGTTAGGGTGCTTTATCATTTGTTGCAAGTCGTCTGCAGTGTTGCTGAATAGAACAATGTCATCGGCAAATCGAGGGTTGCTGAGATATTCGCCGTCGGTCCTTACTCCTAAGTCTTCCCAGTTTAATAGCTTCAATACTTCTTACAAGCACGCAGTGAATAGCATTGGAGAGATTGTGTCTCTTTGTCTGACCCCTAGGGGTCAGACAAAGCGTTCCATAATAGCGCTCCCAATACGAGAACCTATAAAGAAAGCTTTCTTTATAGGTTCTCGTATTGGGAACGCTTAACGCCTGCTTCAACTCCGCAGCGGATATGCTCGGTATTTTACTATCTTCGGGATCGGCCCTCGTATGGGGAGTGCTTAACGCCGGGCCGGTCCGCGGTGCTGGTGAAGCAGGCGTTAAGCACTCCCCACACATTACAATTCAGCCTTTATTTTCTCTTAGACAGAGAAGGAGACAGGACTAAAAGCTCAGAAGCTTGACAGAGGTCCTGCGTCTTTTATCGACTTGGCAGTACAGTACACAGGCAGCGATTTTCATTTTTCTAAATAAACACTGAAAGAAGATAATAAAACACTTCGAAAAAGAAAGCGGGGGCCGATACCGAAGATTGTGCAATGCCGGGCCGACTCGTGGCGGAGATAAAGGAGGCGTTAAGCACTCCACGTACGTGCGTGGGCCGATCCAGTAGATAGTGCAATGCCAGGCAGACCCGCGAGGGAGGCGCAGTTCACCATTAAGAGGCCCACATATACAGTTTCTCTGGTCATCCTTCTGCACCTAATGGAGGGGCAATGAGTTTTTTTTTAAGAAAACAGTGCGGTCATGAACCTGTGTGGATTCGATTTAGGTAATTTACATAAATAAAAAATGGACTCCAACCCACTGTATGAATGTGGTTGGCGAGCGAAGGTGTGGTATCACCTGATGTGACTGACCAACGTGACGTAGCCTTGAACGGCATCCTGTGTAGAATTATCACGATGCCCTTGTGCATAATGTCACGCAGTCGGGATGGTGGAGAAAGCAGCAAAACTGCATTCGACGAAGCTTGCGTTTTATTTGGCGAACCTGTGCCCTCAAAAACAGGCTACACTCAAAGAACAACAGTAGCTGCGAACACAGTCGGCAATCGTCAAAAATCAGATCGGCGAGTCAATCGCGTCGCCTTTTATGCATCAGTCATCGAAAGTTCCAGATTATTTGCTGATTCCCGCGTCTCTTTCAGAAAGTGCTGCACAATTCGCGTTGCTCATACAATAAGATTACACAAGCGTCGGTGCCAACAGAAAACGGATAAAATCATCGATAACGTTCGAGAAACTTCTGACACATGCAGGCGTGTCCAGGGCCGAGCCGTAACGAATATTGATTAGCCGGTGAAAAGCGTACACCGATGAAAGATAAACTGCGGGTATCAATATTGACACGTGTACTTGCATATCTTTTTGGGGTGACCGCATCTCATCATATAACAAATGTCATCGCTCATAAGGGGACGCGTCCGCATGTATATGGAAGTTTCTGGAATGTCATCCATTGTTCATTCTGCTGTGGTGTTGTTACCCAAGCTTGGGTAATCTGATTGCACGTACGACGCGAACCCTGGAGAACTTTCTTGAAGACAAGCAGGCACCAGCGATTACTCTGCAACCTTCGATGAATCATGTATAAAAGCTGACGCGCTTGACGCGCTCATCAAATTTTTGACGATCGCCGACTGCGGTCGTCGCTGTCGTCGTTCTTTGAGTCTGGCTTATTTTGAGGGCACAAGTTCGCCAAATAAAACAGTACTTTCGTCATTCCCTGTGTTGCTGCTTTGTTCACCGTCACTACTACGTGACATCTGATGACGGTGCATTGCGTTCAAGTACCGGACGCCCCCTCCAAGCCGTTAGTCAAGCCCGACCGCGTATGACAACACCAACGTCGCCAAGAACCAGCGAGGTAGCCGCAAGCTGCAAGGACTGCCACCAGAGCACGGACTTTTTCCTGAGATGACAAGGAAGATCGCTGCCAAGTCAACCCCAATGGCAGCCCCAGAGTCCTCCATTGTGCTGCAACAGCCCGGAGAACCACCGACCTTCCGTCGATCATCATTTGAAGGTCGGGATAACTGGCTTGAAACATACGAAAGGGTCGCTACATTCAACTACTGTAACTCCAACGGCAAGCTCCGACATGGGTATTTCGCCTTAGAAGACGCCGCAAGGACTTGGTTTGAGGACCGGAAATCAACCCTGATCGCCGACTGTGTTCGTCGCTGTGGACGTTCTTTGAGTATAGCCTGTTTTTGAAGGCAGAAGTTCGCTCAATAAAAGACCAATTTCGTCATTCCCAGTTCTTCTGCTTTATTCACAGTCACTAAATATTTACGTTGCTGTTTCCATTGCCGCTCATCGTGTTCACGCTGCTAATCTGGAGTCCTAACTGTGCGCGGCCTCTACATAGCGCTATCAGAACGCAAATGAAATCAGTTGCCAGGTGGGTTGTTACGACAACGAAGAGCCGCGGATCCCGAGTTTCGCTTGCAACCCTTTTCGCAAAGGTGGAAAGGTGGTCAATTTTTATTATTTCCCCCGCACGGCTGGTGCCACCTTTTCCGCAGATCCACGCAGGCAAGCGAAATCTGGTGGCGCGGCATATGACCCCGAGGCGCACGCGGCGCGTGCCTCCCGCTGCGATTGGTTGACTTTTAGGGCTGCGGCGGCAAAGAAATCGCGGGATCCTAGTCATATGTAGCTTCACCCTAAAATTCAATGATAAAACTAATCGAAAACGACGATGCCCCTTGTAAAGGTGGGCAACGAAAAAGCTATGTTTAAATTACACATGGCATACAAACGGTAAGCGCAGACAAGAAAGAGATCTGAAGTTCATGAAAGTGTACAAAGTACACGAAGAGCGTTTTCCAGTGAAGTGGGCATAATGTGCAGAAAGGGCGGGGAGCATGCAAATGGCAGGGTGGAGGGCTTCCTTGGGACTGAGCTCGTCAAAACGTCGATCCTTGTGTGTGTTGGCAGCGGCCGCACGACCTCTCGGCGTTCACTGGCCGGAGCTTGACAGAGGTATTGCAGTAGCCATACGGTCCGGCTGGACACCCTAGCAGCGTTCTCCAGCCGCAGACTTCGCGAGGGACTAGATGAGGTGCTTGCGCTCACGTGGGAGCTTGTTTACGTGGGAGCGTCACGTGGGAGCAATCTTTATAGATTGCCGCCGTCCTCCTCCCCTGCGCTTTCCCTCAACCCTCACCCTCCAACTGGACGAGCGCCTTAACGCCCTTTTTTCTTGCTTGTTTTTGCTTCCACCACCATCGCGGTGCCAAACATTGCAAGCGTCGTACGCAGGCACCACCTTTCGCGCATTCGTTGTGCTTTTGTGGCCTGGTCCCGCGTTTGCGATGGCGCGCTGCTGTGCCTTGGGGTGCAG
Source organism: Dermacentor andersoni (assembly GCF_023375885.2). Classification (NCBI taxonomy): domain Eukaryota; kingdom Metazoa; phylum Arthropoda; class Arachnida; order Ixodida; family Ixodidae; genus Dermacentor; species Dermacentor andersoni. Next base: position 56,367,026 of record NC_092821.1, read on the forward strand.
CACACATGAAAGGGGCGGCAAGCGACTATTCCGCATTCCATCAGCCAAGCAAGACATAGTACAGAGGAAGGTGCGGCTTCAAGCAATTCACCGGATTGATTTCAACCTAACGCAATAGTCGCGGCGCTGGGAGGTAAGCCAGCTATTTTTCACTCTTCAGTAATCACATATGCTCCCACTTGTTGTATGCGGCTTCGTTAGTTTTTCGTTCTCTTAAGTTCCGGATCTTCACACTGCGTTTATTTGCAACTTCCGTGCCCGACTTCGATCAGGTCGTCTTCAAGCACGCGTGTTTTTTTTTCGACTCAGTCATAGATTTCATGGTGCTGTCTTCGCTTGGCCTGAATGTATGCCAACAGTACCGTTTGAGTGTATCGCCGTTTGTTATGAAACTGTGAGGGTGCGTAGGCACACAGGCAAGCTGAAGACATTCCGATCATTATTAGTCGTTATCGCTCTTTGGCGCCTTACGCATCCGTGTTGAACCGTTAAGAACCGGGACCAAATGTACTCGGTCCACCGCACCGCTGCGAGGACCGTACCTTGAAAGCAATCTGCAATACTCACAAAGAGTGCCGATTGCTGTTAGAGCGTTGCGCTTTGTGTTGTCGCCGCTTAGCTAGCGTTGAAGAGAGAAGCGTGGAGAACGCGGAGAGCTTCTTGGAAGAGCGTCTGCTAGTTCAGCGCCCCGTAAGGCGAGCCAACGCTGGCGCAGTAGGAAGAGAGAGATCACTCTACCTCTATTTTATTTGGCCATTAGCTGCCCCCGCACTCCGCACGCCATCTTCAATCTGATGCCGCGTCCTTCAAGATCGCCAGCTCCTCCCTAACTCATCCTCGCTTCTTTTGCTGTCGCTCCGCATGAAGACTACTGATTCGTTTGGACTCTGATGCAGGCTTATGCTGCAGCTTCGCGCCCACTTCCTCACCGACAATTTTTGTTGATGCGCAAAGGCCTGATTCTGCCTTGTCGTGTTCGTAGCAATGACACCGCACTGAACCCACACACATCACCATAATTGCTTTACAAACCATGAAATAAACATTAATAAAGCTTTCTGGAGGCAGGATTAGAACGCATCACATAGAAGAGAAGCCCGATATTGGAACCATTATTCCACGGACCCTTGGACAAGCCAAACCAGTGCAATGAGCAGTGATTGCGCGTGCTGGAAGAGTCTTATTACCTTCTGCATTCAAGTATTTTAAACTTATTTCAAATTTATTAATCCGTAACAAACAAAGCCCCAATGAACATCTGAATCCTCAAGCACGAGCATAAGCGCAATCCGTGCAGTAGTCATCATTCCCGCGGTGGCTCAACGATTGCAGCGCCAGAGTTCGCTGTGGTAAGTGTAGGAAACACTATGAGGCGAAACGACAGGATAACACCTATCTCCTTTCCTACCCTCACTGCGGTTGCACATGGCATGTCTGAACGCTGCAGTGCATGCCCATTCTTGGAGATAATCTGCAGTGTATTCGCAGAGTATGCGATGCGCCATAGCTGATGCTTTGGTGTCCGCTGTATTCTGGCGCCCCTAAATCGCGTTGCAGCGAGAGGAAACATGAAGGGGAGTTTGATTATTACAGCTGCCGCTATTCATCATACCAGACTCCTGAAAGCTAGTGTGCGCGGTTTTCTAGCGAGAGGCGTTCAAGCTTTCTGAGCACGTATGACACCGCGTTTCCTAATTTATGTTAGTGAAGGTTCACAGCAAGTCACACAGCTGATAAACCTACTGTGCTTACTTCGTATGGTTTCATAATAATTGGCTATCACACAAATTGGCATGGACCTATGGTGAGAACTCACGCTTTTCTCCATGGCATGGAATCCTCCTTCTCATGCCTTCCCCTTCCTTAGGAAGCCTATATTTCAACCGGTCATTACTGCGGAATGACTTACTTTGCGCAATTTCAAAGACAATGTTGTAGCTCACATTTCACGCGCTCATGCGCTGGATATAATATACTACCGCAATCAGTGCTTCGTATTCGGTGCGAAACTGTTACTTTTTGACGTAATTAGCTTTGCGTATGAGGACACATGTGCGGTGACGTCGCCTCACTGTTGTATTTGTGAAAAATAATGCCGTGAATTTATTAGGGCACACTCAAAAACAACTTGCTTCCATTTGATTCCGTTGATGGGCGCCAAATCGCCCGTAGTATCTTTGCAGATAGCTCAGATGTAGGGTGCATTGTAGGGTACCTTAGCATGTTCGGACGACACACCGCGCAAGGTGGTGGCCAGAAGAAACAACGCCCAGGCAGCCCCCACACGTCTCACAACGCTCGCGTGATCTGAGCTGCCAATGGAGTTGCAGGCGTCACGCACGGTGGTGCACGAGATCAGACCAACGGGTAATCATTAGTAGGAGCCACGGCCCAGTGATATATCAGATTTAGTTAGCTTAGCAGCTTCCGTTCGCTCAGACCAGTGCACAGACACAGCAGCTAGCTACAACGTTAGTGCCCGCTGCGAAAGCCGGAGCTCCACCACCGAGTAGATGCAGCGTAGCGTTTATGATGCATCCAGTTCGCTTCGCCGTTTATGCATCCAAACAAACTTCGCGCTTCTCACGATCCTCTATGTACAATACGCGAGCTACGCATACGCAGTCACTGTTTCGGAACAACAACGGCGGCGCTGACGCCGACGTTGTTACTGTGCCTTCAGCATACGCATGCTAGCTATCACATTAAAAGCTGTCGTAATAAAATGTGTCAAATGACGCAACCACAGAGCATTACGCGAGGGTTTTCAAAGGAACCGTCACGATACCATTTACACTGGGCAAACATTGATGCACACAACTCTTTGAATTGTGCGACCATCCTTGTCATCGCTTGCAATAATGCTCCGACATGTTGACTACCATTTGTTATCACGCTATGAATGCGCGTTCCGGCCTCCTTCTTAGCATTTCAAATATTCAAGATGTGAGAATCCGCGGTAGCTTGCAAGGGCTATCCTAAACTCTTGTGAGGTCCTCTCTTGGTAGAAACAGGACATATGAGAAACATTGTCACAAAAGAAAAAGCGCTGCCATATCCTCAACGGGTACTGTAAACACGTACGGAAGGAATTAACAATAATAAATACATTACTCATGGTGTGCTCCATAACAATAAAATATGTGATTGTTTTCGTAAGCACAAGAAACTATACAGCAATCTTTTAAGGCATATTAGTGTTGTTCCTATTGTTAGACAATTAAGTCAACTGCTGGTATCACCAAGCTGATCAGCTTCCCGACTGCGAGATTGCATACAAATTCGTTAAATTGTTTTGTTTATAATCTAAAATGCATATTTAACACGCTAGTAGTTATACACGGATATCATTTCGATTTACCAACAGAAAGTCTTTTATAAAACTTAACGCTTCCAAATCATGAAAGCGGAAGAAACCGAAACTCTGGAACATTATTTACACTTATGAATTACATGTACGTACTAGAAGTGATAATTCAAGAATTGCACATCATGAATAAATAGCGAGCCATACGAATGATTTCAGTGGTTTAGGTGTTGAGCCTGGACAGTGCGTAAAGGGCGCAGCTAACGCTTTCGATAAGCGCCAAAAGACGGCGATGCAATTCATTTCGCATTTATGGCCTATTGACACCAAGCCACAACCTCCCGGACACGGTCACCAATATCACTAGAAACGTGATCCTGGAACTGACATAACGGCACAGAAATATCTACGCACATATTTTCAATACGTACCGAGGTCATGTGCGCGAACAATTAGGTAACATGTTGTTTTCCCTTCAGTCAGGATATCCTCTTTCTCTAACATCAACATACCGGGCTTTCAATCCCATAGTGTCTGTTCGCATGCCGGGCTGAAATCTAAGAATCTTCTGCTAACGAGACTTCCGACTCCCGCAAGCTGCTACCTAGAACCTACACGAAGCTTTAAACATAAAATTATAAGCACTCGGTTACTGTAATAGCTACACTTTACAATGTTTCTCTGTAACTTGAACCGAAATATAGCATTGCAGCCGCAGAAGCTTACCTTCTTTACCATCTGCACTCGGTGGTCATTATTTTTCTTTGCTGTATTTATAGGTGCTGGAAAAGTATCGAGGGAAGTATCATTAGAGGGCTGGGCAAAAGCGCTGTGCGACAAAAGAAAGATTCAAAAATACTCAGGCCACAGTTCATGTTCTTACAGTTAGAATCATCTTCTTGCCCACAGATAGGGAATGCGGAGAAACATACAATGGAAAGATGCTCTATAGCCAGGAATTCGAGGAAGAATGTTTTTGCATGGAGAAATACAGCATCCCGTCATTTCTACACAATGAGAGTCGTCATATTCAAACAAAAGTGTATATTTATTTATCTAAATACATATCTGTATGAAAATAAACTAACATTTTGAACACCGCAAAATGTTTCAGTACCTGCAGCATACAAAAGACAGGTGCCTGAAACTGTGAAAAATGTACGTGCAGATAGGAGCGCTCAAATGACCTAAGAAAAACCAGTCCTCTCGTTGATGTCTGATGCATATGGCCCAGCAATTGCATAGTGTTGCGTCAGGAAAGAAGTGTTTTTTAAATAGGTTTCAAGGTGGGCATCAGACGGGACAAAACGTCCTTCCTTTGTTTCTCGTTTCCTCCGCTCTCATTTTCCACTCATGCGGCTGAATTTACTTTAATATTTCGCCCTTCCTAGACAAAACCTGCCGGGCGAATCAGTTAAGTTCTCGGAGTGAAGGGCTTCATACGAGCGATATGTATGTACAACCTCAGAATTGGCGGAGCGCTGTCACGTTGCGGTGGCACGCGCCAGTCGATTGTTTACTTGACTGAGCTGGTCAACAACGACGTAGGGGCCAGCATAGTTGGCGAGAAGTTTCTGACACAGACCACGTTTGCGCACCGGGCACCACAGACCAATGACATCCCCTGGAGAATGGCCACATCCCGATGGTGCCTGACGCACCGTGATTTTGACTGGTCTTGCGTAGCCAGAGTACGGGTGCGGGCCAAGCGTCGAGCTTCTTGAGGAAGAGACAGAGCCTGGGCGATAGAAAGATTTTCGCGGTTGGAGAAAGAAAATAAGGTGTCCACTGGGTGACTCTACGGATGAGCGTAGAGGAGGAAAAACGAGCTGTAGCCAGTGGTTTCGTGCTTTGAAGTGTTAAGGGGGTATGTAATAAAGGGCAAAATGCCGTCCCAATCATTATGGTTCGATGCCGCGTAGCGGATAAACATGTTTACCAGTATGCGGTTGGTGCGTTTTCGAGTGGCGAAAGCTAGTAGTGCACCATTTAAGAAGCTCTTCTACGATATCTGCAGTAAACTGGCGGCCGGGTCGCTGATGATGACTCGAGGAGGAACCAAAAATGATTGAGTGAAGCGAAAAGGGGAAAGTTAGCTGGTGGTACCACATGGTAAAATAGCCGTCTCACAGTACTGAATCGATAACCGTATGAACAGGGTGGTGCCAGCGTCTGCGATTGGTCCGCTTTCCCTTACATCGCTTGCGGTGGCTCGTCGACAGTTGCGGCGGCATGCAACAGAAGCTTAAGAATGATGCTAAAACGGATCCTCAGCAAAGAAGAGTTGGCAGAACGAGGTCGTAAACGTGACGAAACTGCTCGAAAACGTTACACGGCCACACAAAAAGTTTTATTGCACGCAAATAAACCCATACTCTCTGGCAGGTGCGAGTAGCCAGTGCCTGAGCGACCGGTGGCAGCCATCTTTTATTCCTTTCGGAACGGGGCAGCCTGCGGCTATTCAGAAGCAAATTCAGTTTTGTTCGGCATATTAATGCATCTTGCACGCGTACACGCCACTATAACGCGGTGAGTTTTTGTGGTTTTGTGACGTCGCGTGAGATGCAGGTGAAGTGGGTGCAACTCGAAAACTCTTGACCGATAGCCGAGGGCTAATGGCGAAAAGGCGTCCAATCAGATATAACTTCTTTTTTTCGTTGGGTCAAATCATGCATAACCAGTGTGTGCACGTCGTATCAGATGTTGAGCTATCGCGGTTTTCGTGACGTCGCGTGAGAGACAGGTGAAGTGGGAGTGCTCCAAAAAAGTTTTCAACCAATCGCGCAGGGCTGACGGCAAAATCGAAATAGAAAAGTTTGGAATAGTTTTACGTTATAGAGCCCCTGGTGAGATGATCGGCAGCTACAATGATCAAACGGTTTCCTTTCGACTAACGGGGAAAGGGACCCATTAGGTCAATTCCATCTTGCTCGAAAGGAAGGTAGGACCCGTCAGTGGTCGTAGGAGGCCGGCTGGTGTCTTAGCTAGCTGTTTGTGGGCCTGACCCTGGCGGAACCGGCAGTATACCTATCAGCCGACCGACGTATTCGGGGACAGTAAAAGCGTTCTTCGGCATGAAGAAATGTACGTGCTATTTCTACATATCGGTAGGTAGAATCGTCGGACGTGGTCAGCTAAATAGTGGAACGAATCTTTACCGGAACTGCAAGAAGGAAGCGGACACCAATGGCTTCGAAAGTGCTTTTGTAGAGGGGACCATGACGAAACAGAAAAGCTTCGGGTTGCGGGGCCACGCACAGCGTTGAAGTGTGGTTGTAAGCTGAGTTCTTCTCGCCGCTACATCCCAAAGGTGTCTCAAAGGTGTGTGCATCTCAAAGGGGGTCAAAGTCGTCCGCATCACAAATTTTCGTGTTTAGTAGCATTAGCGAAAGGCATTCTGCATAAACATCTAGGCTACCACTCTTGTATTAAACTGTGAAGTTGCACTCCAGGAGACGTAGACCCCAAGCCTGCGAGATGACCAAAGGGACCACGAAGGTTTACAAGGCAGCACAACAAATGATAACCCGTGACGATTGTGAATGTACGAGCGGCGGAACACTTACGAGCCAGGGAAGCTTGCACTGCAAAAATGACCGCTAGGAGTTCTTGCTTCGTAAATGCGTAATTGCGTTCAGGCTTACTTAACATGCAACTCGCATACGCAGTGAAGTGGCTTTCCGATCTCGTCTGTGAACGAGGACTCAACCGGCGCCCATGCCACTGGCATTGCTGAGGATCTCTTTAGGTGCGGCTGGGTCGAAATGCCAAATGGGGGACGCGTCGTCAGTAGGAACTTCAGTCTACGTGAACTTGTGTCCCACACATGAGTCCAATCAAAAACGGTGTCCTTATGCAGAAGACAAAGCAGTGGATAGGCGACATCAGCAAAAAGTGGGTATAAATTACCGGAATTAAGAGCAGAGGCCTAGCAAATTACGAAACTCTTACCAGACCGAGGAGATTTAAACTCTCCAGCAGCTGCGGTCCTTTGTGGGTCAGGCCGGATGCCATCCTTGTCTGCAAGATGGCCAACACCTATGTCCACCGCTCGCCGAAGTGCCATTTCTTAGAATTTAGTACTATGCCAGCATGTGTGACGCAGTCTAAGATAACTTGCAGGCACAAGTTGTGTTCTACAAAGGTGATTCAACGATGACAGCTTTCTTTAGGTAATTTGAGGTTCATTTGAGGTCTTGGTGAATTGTGTCTATAAATCTTTCGAAATTCATGGTTGTGTTGTAGAACCAAAAGGGCATTACGTTGAACTCAAAAAGGCTGTCCGGGGTTATAAAAGGCGTTTTGTCTTTGTCCGCCGGGTGCATTGGGATTTGCCAGTATCTCGATGGCAAATGGACAGAAATAAAATAGGGTGCCGAAAGAAAGCAGTCCATTGCGTCATCTATCCTTGGAAGAGGGTAAATATTTTTCTTGGTAATAGAATTCAGACGGTGGTTGTCGACACAAAATATTCGAGTAGCGTCTTCTTTTTCACAAGTATATCTGGACCTGTTCACGCGCTGGGTGATTCCTGTATTACTCATTTCTGTAACATTTTGCGAACTTGTTCCGCTGTGGCCTTGACCTCTGACGGTCATACTCAATAGGGTATTGTAGAACGGGCTGCGCCAACCCCGTGCTAATTATGTGCTTGGTACGAGACGAAGGAATGGACGGTGCGCTGTCCTCCTGGGTCAAGTCGAAGATACTTAGGTGCATAGTACGAACGTTCACTAATGTATGGCGCTCGTCTGTGCTGATTGTCTTGCTCATCATAGGAAGAATCTTTGAGTCTTTCAGTCTTTGACGGGTACCCGCTTCGTTCCAGCAGGTAGCACCGCGCTTTCGCCACAAAGGTTAACAATCCATTTTGAGGGTGACGCTCAGCCACGGACACGAGGCAATGTGGTAGAAAGTGTTCTTCATGCACGTTAAATGTAGAGCAATAGGTGTTCCATAAGCGCCACGTGCACATGCCTGATACCTATAGAAGTAGCAAATATTGTAGTATTTAGAAGTGTCTTTTGGTGTAGCTCAGTCAGCATCTTTGAGCGACAGTGTTCTTGGCACTTTCCTAGCAGTTTTTCAAACGTGAACCCTACAGCTGTTATAGATTTGCGGCGCCGTGATTGGTGACACTTTTCCGCATGTCTGTTTACTTTTGTACGTGTGTATGGGCACAGTAAGCAATGCTGCCGAAGCTGCAAGAACGAAGACTCACCACATACGCACTCAACCTTCCCTAGGTTATACTTACTACACCTTGTAGCGTGTGTGGTGCTGCTTACGCTGCGTAGCAGCACAGGTTTCACGTGCTTGCTATCGCTTTCACTCCTTCTCCCTTCGAGCGACATTGTATTGACTGCAAATTTGTCAATTTCAGTGACCAGTTGTAATTATGCTTTGCATCCTATTTTGTTTGCGCAGTGCCGGTTTTCATCTTCTTATTCTCTTCCTTCCTTAACAGCATTGCACTGCAGCGAACGACACGCTTTCCTTTTTTACCTTCCTTGCTTTTCTCTTCTTGGTTTTTCTCTGTCTTAATTGATGCTTAAATTCTTCATTGAAATAGCAAAATCCAAATGTCGCTTAGTTTATTTAATTTTCAGCACAATGATAAATACCAATATGGGACAGAATAGTTCGTTAAAAGATGCGTTTAATAAGTTTCACAAAACAAAAGGGATTGTACAGCAATCGGTATAAGACTGTGCACATACCATAAAGCATATTTCACAAAGCATAATTCACATACCACAGACACAATATTCACAAGCTGCGACTTTGAAATACAAAGACAGGAAACAAATCCATGGCAGACAAACACATTCAACATTCAGCAACACAACATTTACAAAATACAATTAATTGACAAACCACATTGATCTTCATGTGTATGTTTAAACGTCAAGTGCGCGAGGGCAGTGATCGGAGTGGGTCGGCCATGTGAAGACGATGACGAGACGCTGCAGCGGTTGCGCGAGCGCACCAAAGAAACAATGGGAAAAGCAACAACAAGCCAGCGTGGATTAAACAGGGCGCCAGTGCTCCAGGCACAAGAGTGAAGTCGTCGGGCATCAGGCCCGTGCTTCGTTCCTTCTAGTGCACCAGGGCGACCTTCCAGAGAGGCGTGGTCACCGGGTTCTCCTGATCGCACGCAGCACAGTGCTGATCGACGTGGCAGAAATAAAGCCCATGCACCAGGCGCACAGGTGAAACCGCTGGATTTTGTGTCCAGTGTAGAGACCTCTACCGTCCCAAGGGAACCTGCCCATGCTCCCAACGTCATAGCCGGACTCACTCCTGCATTGCGCGATCCCGGTTGTTTCCCTGGGGGTCCCCAGGATTTTTCTTTAACAGTGCCCGTCTTCGGCACCGCCTCTACGCTCCGCGGGCTGACCCCGTTGCCACCTCTAATTCATGTCGCAACTCCGCTGCAGACCTTGAAACTGTAGGTTCCTTTTGAATTTGGTGCTTTCTTTGTAGACTTTATTACGTAAAGATGTTTGACTAATCTGTAAAGATTATGTTTCTCTTTTTGCTGGACTTGCTTTACTCAGTTAATAAGTGAATGTTTCCAAGTTTATACGGCCAATAAAACTACTATCCTTACTTTGTATAGATGTCTGCTAATCTGCTAACGCACTCGATGCTTCAGCTTTCGGGGGAAACTGTGACTTTTTTTAATAATATTACGGCAATACCAGCAAGTTGGCTGGCCTTATTAGCCGTAAACTGCCAATCATATATTTAACAGAAATTGCTCATATTTTTCCTTTATAAATAAACGCTATTATCCATAATTCATTGCTTGCTAGATCACGCGGTTTCAAGTCTGGACGCTTGAATAATGGATTGTTGGTGGCCTCGCGTCTCGTAAAAGTTAATTACCAGTAGGCTATTAAGTTTTAAAGGAAAAAACACTCACCTTGGCCGTAGGAAAGCAGTGGTGAAAGAAACAATGCAAGGATGATAACATAGTCCATCTTTATAATTAGTTATTTGGACGTATAAGCAGCCTATTTAAGAAAAAAGAATATAAGCATGACAATTACTTGTGTCACAGAAAAATTGCGTACATTAAACGATGCACAGCCCATGCAATGCGTTAATGTTGAATTAGACGCGAAGCAACACTTTCTTATTTTATTAACAGCTTCAAATAAAATAGACACGCTGCCAGGGAGATATGAAGTGTTACATAAGAGCCGTAGTGTACAGACAGGCCGCCATTGGAATTTGAACCTGGCAACGTTTAACGCTAGAACATTATCTAGTGAGGCGAGTCTAGCAGTGCTATTGGAGGAATTAGAGGGCAGTAAATGGGATATAATAGGGCTCAGTGAAGTTAGGAGGCCAAAAGAAGCATATACAGTGTCAAAAAGCGGGCACGTCCTGTGCTACCGGGGCTTAGCGGAGAGACGAGAACTAGTAGTCGGATTCCTGATTAATAAGAATATAGCTGGTAACATACAGGAATTCTATAGCATTAACGAGCGGGTGTCAGGTCTTGTTGTGAACCTAATAAGAGGTACAAAATGAAGGTTGTACAGGTCTACGCCCCTACATCCAGTCATGATGACCAGGAAGTCGAAAGCTTCTATGAAGACGTGGAATCGGCGATGGGTAAAGTCAAAAGAAAATACACTATACTGATGGGTGACTTCAATGCCACGGTAGGCAAGAAGCAGGCTGGAGACAAGGCAGTGGGGGAATATGGCATAGGCACTAGGAATAGCAGGGGTGAGTTATGAGTAGAGTTTGGAGAACAGAATAATATGCGGATAATGAATATTTTCTTCCGCAAGCGGGATAGCCGAAAGTGGACGTGGAGGAGCCCGAACGGCGAGACTAGAAATGAAATAGACTTTATACTGTGCGCTAACCCTGGCATCACACAAGATGTGGACGTGCTCAGCAAGGTGTGCTGCAGTGACCATAGGATGGTAAGAACTCGAATTAGCCTATACCTGAGGAGGGAACGGAAGTAACTGGTACATAAGAAGCCGATCAATGAGTTAGCGGTAAGAGGGAAAATAGAGGAATTCCAGATCAAGCTACAGAACAACTATCATCATCATTTCAGATATAGTAAAGAAGTGTACTTATTTATTTGAGGTATTAGTCGCCCAACTATAACAATATTCATTGTCAGTGAAATAAATGTGTGGACACCAGTGGAAGTGTAGTTGGGACCGTCGCTTCACTTCACTTTAACGTTTATTTCACAATGGGTGAGTTCACAATAGAGATGTCTTACTGTATCTCTAAACAGTTTGAAGGGAGTTTTTTCAACTAAGGGCGTCAGATAATTTGTATGCTATCCTCCGTTGTTGAATCTGAGTATTGAAAACTTTCAGTCACCCTTTGCTTCTGAACCGTGCATTCATACTCGAGTACATCCTCTAGAATTATCGAATTGTTTTGTAACCATGTCTTTTCAGGATGATTTAGTTCAGGTGCAGTGGTATTCGTAACTGAAATTAGCTTCGGTGGAATTGATGGTATAGCTGCTGAACAACTCACAAATAACTTCACTATTGTATATCTTACTAATTTTGTTGCTAGGAATAAGAAATGGGTCAAATGAGGGATAGTTTCAATCCGGACAAATAGAAAGTCACTATTACTGTTTTTATCTTCCGGAAGAACGTATTCGAAGGTTGATATAAATCAGGCAACCTTGATACTGCCGCTAACTATTTAGATAGTACAGACATGCTTACTGGTGACTATGAATAGCTTTGTGAAGCCGTAAATTGTTCTCTCACCTAAATAATATCACTTTGTGCCTGGTTGAATAAAAATCACGTGGCTTTGCGATAACTATATGTATTTGTCGTTGCAATATATAGCAGGTGTTTGGTATCGCGGTCTTTTCTACATGCAAGCAAGGCTGCTGATTCAGTACATCTAGATCTTCAATAAAGAACAAAATAATTGAATATTAGGTAAGTTATTGTCCTGCTAAAACAACGCGTGAATAATCGTGATCAATCGTTTTGTCTTACTATGATATCGTAAATTAGGTGTTCTTCAAGGCCTATTATCACCCCTTGTAGGCTTTGGTCATTGTTTGAAATATACGACATGTTCTGTTATGTGGTATGTTAGTGAATCCTCTTCGTTAGTGAGTCCAAAGTTAGGCAATCCATTGCAGACAATGAGCAAATAAATTTTCAGGTGCCCCAACGCCTTGTGAGTCTTGTCCCCTGTCAAAACTTTTGTCTGCTACCTTCACAGGACCGACTTGTACGCAGAGTTTGTGTTTCGTAAAAAGGTCCACCGTGTTTTAAGTCGTCTGGGAGCCAAATTTAACGTACGTGGTTTATTTTTCTATTTGTGTGCGTTCAATATTACACCACTTGGAAGTACTACAAATCTTCATGGTATCTTGGCAGAACGAACCAAAACAAAAACGAAGCATAAATTTTTAAGCCATTGAGGCTATTCTATGGTTCATATGCTGGTGTAAAAATTTGATGTTTTATTTGCGAATAAACAATACAATTTCTAATGAAACCAAAACTAAGGCACATATTCACTGAAAATTGGGCTTTGATACCGCTAGGTTATAGAAGTGCTTGGCAATCTTGATAGCTTGAAGATATGGAACACGGAATATAAAAAATCGGGTTGCTTCGAAAACGATAATGCCGATATATGGTTTATTTTTGCTGAAACAACTTCAACTTTTTTCAAGGGAAGCTGATTTTAAAGGCTAACCTAGTCCACCTAGAATGAAAGCGTTCGCTGTATATAGCCGTAAGGAATTTGATGTGTGAAAATAAATATAAAATTGAACATCACAACATCGAATCACCTTTCTCGGTCGTATTCCATATATATCATAAGCATACTCCGCAATGCAACCGATATTCGGGGACTCACAAATATGCACATGGCCTCTACGAATCTGAGCTTCCCTAATTTGCGGCTCTGTCTATGATGAGTGATTTTTAACGCGGTTCACATTATTTGGAGGACGCGTCCAAGGCATCCAGGAGTGTGGACGCACTCGCATCAAGCTCCGCAATTTCGATGTTTTTCGTGTGGTCCAGTTCTTCGAACCTACGAAAAGTGCCCCTCGTCGTTTTTGGGAAGTCAAGCGGCAGCCAGGGAGGCAAGAATTTTGGCCCTTGGACCATTTTTCACGGAAATACGACCAAGCGATTGCTACCTCTACAAGTGAGCCAGTGTAAGCCTGCCGACGAGCAGCGAGCGGCGGCAGCCGCGACGCCGGCTGCGACTCCGCCACCGCCGCGACGCCGACGCAGATGGCGTCTCAAACTCCTGCGCGTTGTGCGAAAAGCGGTTCAGCGAGAAGAGCCTCGACCAGCCATGATTCCAACACCGAAGAGCACATGGATTGTACGGACATCCGACCGCACCAGGCGATGACCACCGACGCAGGGATAAGCCCATCACCGTCCACCATCAACAGCGGTGAGAATACGACCGAAAAATGCATTCAAGACGCCCAAGAGGGATGGACCACAGTTGTGTCCGTCAGGGAAAGAAAAATGCAACGGAGAGAACGTGCGCAGGAGCACCGGAAGAACGAATCTCCAAACGCAGACAAGCCAAGATTTCGCCCGAGACACAACGGGAAGAAACTACCAACCTTACCAAAGGACGATTTCAAGGTCATTGTGAGACCGCATCAAGGACTCCCGCTTCGAGCAATTACAACTCCCGTGATGGCCCGTGCTATTATAGAGGCTTGCAATGAAAAGATCCAAGGTGAGCAATTTCTGCTACGTATTAAGCCTGGATCGAACATTGTAATTGTTTCAACCCCAGAAAAAGAAGTCGCAAACACATTGCGCCAGATTACATAACTCAAAATAAATGGAAAACCCCATGCGGTGAAAGCGTATGTAGCTCTGGGGGACGGAGCAGTTGGGGGGGGTAATCCACGGACTCACCCCACATACACCCTCAGACGTCCTTAAATCGAAAATCAGAGTGCGCAGGCTAAATGCGGAAGTCGCTCACGCACGAATGCTGGGGGACACTAAGAGTGCCGTCATTGTATTCTTCTGAAACCTAGTACCAAGATATGTGTACTACGAGGGAGGCGAAATGGCCTGCTATCCGTATCGAAATACAGTGCAAGTCTGCAAAACATGTCAAAGGGTGGGTCACAGAACTGATGTGTGCCCACAACCGGAACTGTGTGTGTGTAGGATTTGTGGAACGGAAGATCCTGCAGACGGACACGAATGTAACCCGAAATGTGCCTCGTGTGGTGGAGCCCACCTAACGGGGGACCGAAGCTGCAGAAAGCGTCTAAAACAGGTTCGCCGACTAGAACCGTCGTCAGGACGCCAAGAACGGAAGCCATCAAAGGAACGCAGCCTCAAGCGTAAACAAAGGTGGTTCGAGTCGGAGGAAGAAGAGCACGGATATACCACGGAAGGATCTAATCCCTTCGACCGGGAAAATTTCCCGGAAGTACACCGTCAAGAAACCGGGCGGGGACCAGAGAAGTCCAAAACGAAGAACGCAACACCTCAACACCCTCAGTCCAGGGAAACCATTGGCCAACCACAAATGGCGGCACCAAAAGTAAGCTGGGCGCAAGTTGCAGCTCCCACTGCACAACATCATACGAATCACAAATCGGTAGCGGATCAGAAACTTATAGAAGAAAATAGATCACTTAAAGCCAGTCTGGCAGAATTGAAGAAAGAGATGGCTGCCCTTAAGCAAACAATAGACGACCTCGCAAACAAAACAAAGGAAGCGTCTACAACACATGTTAGTAAACCCACACCAACACCAGAAGAGCCCATAGGCAAGCAGCTGGAAACAATCACACATCAAGTACAGATAATGTTCGCAGAATTGCGTGCTCTTAAAAGACACGTAAACGACTCCCTAAGTTGCATCAAAGTAACCACACGAAAACGTATTAATGATAGCCCAGGAGCTCCTACCCGTCGTCCTAAAGTGATAGAGACGACGGATAGCGATAGTACCATTCATGGCTGACACGACACGCAGAAACACTGAAAACCTTGAGGTGTGGCAGTGGAATTGCCGAACGTTACGTAACAAACATGCTGCCCTTGCACAACATATACAGTCAGCGCCAGTCCTACCCGACATTATATGCCTACAAGAAATTGGGCAAATTACACAACAACTAAAAGGATATGAGACGTATTCCCATCCTGATTATCCTAGGGTCGCCAGCTTTCAGAGAAATGAT
Source organism: Dermacentor andersoni (assembly GCF_023375885.2). Lineage (NCBI taxonomy): Eukaryota > Metazoa > Arthropoda > Arachnida > Ixodida > Ixodidae > Dermacentor > Dermacentor andersoni. The sequence goes on from NC_092821.1 coordinate 56,382,550, forward strand.
CTGGCCCTCAACGTCACGTATATGCCACAGCACGACACACAGCATCAAATACTAACGGTGTGGCCATGCAAAAGAAATAAAGCCAAGACTGTAATCGTAAATATATACAGTCCTCCTCGAGAGCGAGCACCATGCTTCGATACCCTACTAATTTATGCAATATCAGACATGGAGCGAAAAGACAAGCTGCTAGTGGTTGGTGACTTCAATGCACCACACTCTGCCTGGGGTTACAACAATGACTCAGTGAAGCGAATATCACTAGTTGAGACGACAGATCTATACGGGTTAGAACTCATTATAATACCGGGGTGTTACACACGTTTAGGCAATAGTGTAGCGGTGGATACAACCCCAGATCTAGCTTTCTCGAGCCATCCAGGGGAGACGCGGTGCACAAATTTGGAGGAAATTTTGGGCAGTGACCATAGCATTGTCTCGATAGGTATCAATTCCCCCAAAATCCGTCGCTCCCTAGGGAGGGCTTGCATTACAGACTGGACTGTATATTGAGATAAACAAGAGCAGCTTATTTTCACAGAGGATATTGAAACCTGGGTGGAGCAAATACGCGAAACACACGAAAAAGCAACGAGGGAGATTGCTACAACATCGGAAATAAAAGCGGTAGACAGCCGCCTCATACATTTATGGGAAGCACGCAGAAGCCAGACGAGACGATGGGAAAGACAAAGATTAAATAGAAAGCTCAAAATACGCATAGCTCAACTAACACAGGAGGCTAATGCTTATGCACAAACACTAGAAAACAATAATTGGCACCAATTCTGTGAATTTCTACAAGGAACCTTACACACAAAAAATACGTGGGCCATTTTGAGAAGCATGATAGATCCTGCAAGTACAAAAACAGCGACGAACCGAGATCTGCGATTACTTGAATGCGAATTTCGAGACGCTGACACCCATCTCCTAGACACACTAGAAGACATGTATATAGGAGCAAATTCCACGCAAAACCATGATACTCCCACATATTTAGGAGGGAACAATGAGGAGATAGATGCCTCTATATCGGTGGCAGAGGTTTTCGCGGCAGCGTAAACTTTCAAGAAAAATACGGCGCCTGGACCGGACAAAATAACAAACGCCATGATTCGCAATCTTAGCCTCAATGCTTTAACAGGGCTAACATATATTTTTAACAAACATGTATGGACTGAAGGAGGTCAAATGCCACAGGCATGGAAGCATGCAGAGATGATTATAATACCGAAACCAGGGAAATCGAGGGACATAGAAAACCTCCGACCCATATCCCTTACCTCATGTCTGGGTAAGCTTTTTGAAAAGGTTATACAGATGAGACTCACTAGGTACATAGAAAACAGCAACCTTTTCCCGGAAACAATGTTCGGCTTTAGACAGCATATGTTGGTACAGGACGTGTTTCTCCTACTGAAAGAAGAAGTATTAAACACAGAGAGAGGAAATGCAGACAGATTCATAGTGGCATTAGATATCAAAAAAGCTTTCGATGCCATCTCGCACGAAAGCATTTTAACGGGACAATCGAACATGCACTGCGGACAGCGCACTTATGAATACATAAAATCCTTTCTAGACAACCGCACAGCCACAATAGGGCTAGGATCCACCCGCTCAGATGTTCTACAGACCCCCAAAAGAGGAACGCCGCAAGGTTCAATTCTTTCACCGCTACTCTTCAATATAGGGATGAAAGGACTAGCGGTGAAACTACAACGGATCCCAAACTTAGGACATGCGATTTACGCGGACGACGCAACTCTCTGGACCTCAAAGGGATCTTTAGGGGAACGTCAGGAAATCCTCCAGAAGGCAATTAGCATTGTTGAGGATCATGTAACAAAAGCTGGCATGAATTGCTCCCCGGAGAAGTCCGAACTAATCCGAGTAAGATCGCCTTATACATGAAAGGACGATAGACTTCCTATAAAGCTTGCTTTGGGAGGTAAAACAATGCAGGAGGTATCTAAAGTTCGGATACTCGGACTATGGATACAGGAAAATGGAGCAGTAGGGCACAAGATCGCAAATCTCCGGAAAACGGTTAACAGCGTGTCTAGGATGATAAACAGAGTAGCAAGAAACAGAAAAGGCTTCAAGGAGGAAGAGACGATAAGGCTCGTACAGGCATTTATCATAAGCCGTGTAACCTTTGGCCTTCCTTTCCAAAAAGTATCAAACTCAGAGGAAACTAAAATAAATGCCCTTATACGCACAGCTTATAAGGCGGCGCTTGGTCTACCAATTTGCACTAGCACGACCCTTTTTAATGCAATGGGTATTAGCAACACATTTGAAGAACTCGTGGCTGCAACACTGATTGCACAACGAGAAAGGCTCAATTCCACGGAGCAAGGTCGGACACTTCTCCGTCGATTAGGGTATCCACTCAGACCGGCACATTGTAACGACCAAACAGAACTCCTCCCACCGAACATACGAGCTCAGTTCTCTGTGTCCCCAATCCCTAAAAACATGAGCGAGAAATACCACAGACAACGGCGCCTTGCACGGGCCAGGACACTCGAACGCAGGTTCGGTAGAAATCCGGAGGTTTATTACACGGACGCGTGCAAATGGGATGGCGAAACTTTCACTGTGGTAGCCACAAACGAACAAACTACTATTTCCTCAACAGTCAGAACAGGGTCGGTGGCCACAGCAGCGGCTACTGCGGTGGCTCTGGCTATACGTGACGCTGAAAATAGAGCACGTTCTGCGTTAATACTAACCGACTCGCAGTCGGCATGTCGGATTTTCATGGCAGGCACCCTGCCCAAACTCACCATCAAAATTCTAGGAAGAAATCTAACGGAACACCATGCTATTACGTGGTGTCCGGCGCACGCCGGAGTGAGGGGTAACGAGAGGGCGGACCACATCGCTCGAGAATATAGCATCCGAGCGACGGAACGCACTCTCGTAGAATCTCCGATCACAGCAAAAGATATCTTGGAGGCACAGAGACGAGGAAGGCAACGGTATAGCTTTCCAGACACATCCTTGGACTCAGCGCAAATGCGGGACTGGCGCCGACTACAAACCCGTACATACCCACACCTACTCCTACTACACCACATACACCCCACTCGGTATCCAAACACTTGCCCTTGGTGCGGAGGGCGGCCCTCTATTGACCATATAACATGGTCGTGCCAGAGTCGGCCACAAGAAATCCAATCACCCCTTATGGGGCAAAACTCCAACAGTAGGCAGTGGGAGGTGTGGCTAGCCAGCACGGTGCGGGAAGACCAATTGGCCCTTCTCGACCAAGCCCGGCGTGCCGCGATCGCCAGTGGGGCCCTGGACTGACGGACCCACCCACTGGACCTGAATGTAATTTTTTAATAAAAGTTTTATACTACTACTACTACGCATTATTTGCGAACTTTGCCTAATTAGCAGCATTTCCGTAACCCCTCTTACCCAGTGACACAAGTTGTCTACAAACTCGGTTTGTTACCTATGTGTTGGCTCCGGTATGGTTGCACATACAACAATGGGCGCTGTTGATGTTACCAAACATACAATTTGCTGCTAGCTGCAATTAGGTGTAGTAAACAACATGCGTCACGGGTATATGCCGCTGGGTATGTGTACTAACAGAAAACTGCAACATGGCGTACATGATAGTCCTAAGTGCCCATTTTTCAAAAATCTCGAGAGTAGTTGTGACAAGGTAACGCATGATGCACGTGCCTTCAATGTATTAAATTGCTAGCGCCCCATACACGATATACACATCTGCGTCGAATGTGGGCAAATATTTATTAGCCATTGCTAGATGTTAGAGGCGGGACACTAGGAATAACACGCAGTTGCAAATGTGGTGCTGTGATTAAAACAATATAAATTTGGTGCGATTTAATTTAGCATCACGTTTTGCGACATTACCACTTCGCGTGTCTGCGGAGGCAATACGAAACGTCGGCCCCTTGCTCTAATGCCCATCGCATTGGGCATTATAGACACGCTAATTCCATGAGACACGATAGTCTTGATAGATTATCATGTCTCGGAGAACGTCATACCACACACAACACGTGTAACAAAGTAATCTGGCCAATTCGTGATTCACGAGCCAAGTATTATATTTTTCCTAAACAAACAACAATACTTTATAGCGACCCTTCACCACTTCGCCTAGCCTCGCAGTAGGTGTCATTGCCCACTGCTCTTTCTTGGGTTCGAATCGGTTGCCCGAATTAAACGCCACCGCAGCTACTCGGCAAACCTGTCTTAACTTTTGAATAATGCCAGTGGACTCTCCGTTATCAAGCTTTCAAAACGCGTATTCTGTGCTCCAGACAACTGCATTTTTTTGAAGGGCTGTTAAAGGTTATCAAAGGAAGGGTTATCAAAGTCAAATAAAATTTGACTTTGATAAGTACGGCCCGCTTTATTTTCGAAATAAAGCTCAGTCTGTCATATGAGCCTTCAAGGATATACTATGAAGTCTTTGAGTGCTCCTGAACGTGCGAACAGCTTAGCTGTAATATCCATCAATACTCGACGCTTTGGCGAGTCCTTTTAATGTAGCTATAGGGTCAAGAATTGGAAAAAAGCATCGCTATGTGAGGAGCTTCTCTGATCATGGATTTGAATACGAGCGCCTAATCTGGTGCTATGGGTTAAAACCTGCTTTCAACGGTGTGCAATAAGTCGGAACGGCTTATTATAGCGATAAGAAATATATGAACAATCGGGACTAATTTCCGCCGACGCCATTGCAGTGAAAGCCCAACTGTGATAAGGCCGCAGCAGCGCGCCGTATGGTGTAAGTGCGAGGGAAGGCACGCGAGGGCGCGCCGAGAAGGAAGCTGGCTCGATGCATCGGCGCGTTCTCACGCACGCAACGGAGAAAAGGGTGGCGGGTGTGCACTATGTCCTTTAATGACGAAAGGGGATGGGAAGGGGCATATTTCCGCTTCCTAGACGAAAAGGAGAGGGGCAAAAACCCCTTAAACTTCGTAAAGTAGCGACACTCTCCTCCTCCGCCTTCGCTTTTCCTCGTTTCTCCTCTTTTTCACGCTCCCTCCTTGACCGTGGCACCGCCTACACTGCTTGAGCGTAGCAACGGCGTCAACATGCGCTCCTCGCCACTCCGAAGGCGCTTCTCGAGCAAAAATGGCGCTGATGCACGGGGCGAAGGCCCACGTGATGCTATTAGGCCAATAGCGACGCGGCGTTGGCCTAGGCCAGAGTGTGCGAGGAGGCGGCATTCTCCAAAACGTGGCAGTATTTTACGATGTTTATGGGGCTTTAGGAGGGGCAGGTTTCTCCTCTTCTACTCCAGTCGAGGCAGCTGAGTGGTAGCGCGCACGCTATCGTGGAGGCAATCTGTGGTGGACTGGACGGGTTGGCTACCCGAGGTAGCTAATGGCGTCGTGTGCGCTCTGTTCATGCGCGCCTAGTTCGCAATTAGACGAGAGGCAGCACAAAGCAACTCTCTCCCGCTTCTGCCGCTCTTCATCACGCCAGCGTTCTGGCAGCGGGTGTCCGTGGTCCTCAAGTGTTGTTTTCACGTGACAACATGCTGGCTAATTTAGTTACTAAGCGAATGTTTGCAGCGGTTTATGCACCTGATATATTACTAAGCTTACAACGGACCACTGTCTGAAAATTTGCTTTCCCAATATTTGCTTCACTTTTAGGGCGTAACTGAGACTTTTTTACAAGCATGTGCCCCTTAAATTGAAAGCTTGCTGTCGGCGCCAAGAAAACGCCTGGTAGGCAAACGTCGATGTCAGCAACGAGGTTATTATTACGTCTCTTTCATACATAGGCATACGCAGAACAGGGCTTTGCAAACTTTCTGGATTACGACAGGTAGGTGGCCGCAGGCAGCTGTAGCTCCGGCCGTTCCATTTGGCGCCTTCCCCAGGTGAAAAGTGTAGTCGGGCACGATCGCCGGGCTGTTGCGAGTTGGAGCTGGTGGCTCTGGTGCTCGTGAACACGGCCGTCGAATTGATACCGCGCGAGATGTCAAAGTTTCGCATTTGCTCTCTTTGCACGTGTTGCAGGAAATGCGACCAGATATATACCAGACATTTTTCTCAGTCCTGCCTCGTACTCGCCTTAGAACGTATTATCGCATAAAACGTCTAGTATTCTCGTGCTATTACTTCAGTGCACCTTTCTATATGCTAACCTATTTAATTTGTAGTGTCGTAGCGTGTAGTGGTGGCATGATTATTAATTTATTTATGTAAACAAATAATGTGTGGCTTAACACATAATTCATTGTCTGTGAACTAATAGCTTATTATACATAGCAGAGTTGAACTGAGGCCAGCCTATATACTTATTTTTGATCCTACTTCGACTTGCGGCGATGCAGCAACTAACATTGCAGTTTTCACCTTTGTAATCCTACGATGTCGTGCATTGATATTCGTGAACCTTTAGTATTATCTTCGCTGTCGTACTTTTTCGTATGTTAGTTTTATGTTGCGTGCTATTGTGCGAATAATTTTTTGATGTGATGTCATCTTTTTGCCTTATTGGATAACGCTTGCTTTCCGTTGATGCAATCGTATTAAGCCATTACGCAATGCCTTCCTTACATTATGTGTACTATTATAAAAATATCAAAAAAAGTAATAAATATGTCATAGGCAGACGTATGGAAAACTTACGAATACTTTTATATTGGGTATAAAGCTTTTACTTCTTAACATCCTTAGTTTTCATTATTCTTGCTTGGGTGGCAGCAACGGATAATAAAAAAGGAGTATGCGGTTGAATATTTCCAAGTTCATTCTAGATGCACCATTTATCGCTCCATTAAACATGTGACTGCGGCATGCAGCAGGTAAAGGCACAGAAACTCATGCAGCAAAACGCACGGATACGACGGAACCTTTCCTAATGCTTGCAGCGCCTTAGCTGAAACATTGTTTGTGTGTTTGCACATTTCAGTGACACATCATTTTCAAATATTGCATTTGGAGTGGCACAGTAAATCCAGCGGGTTAGGTTTGTCTGTTTGCTAATAGTGCCAGCACTATACACATGGACAAGTCGAAATACAATTCTCTAGCATTAGAACGAAAGCTTACGCTACATCTTAAATTTCGATGCCATACGTGATTACTTTTGAAGATAACTTTGCAACATTTTGTGATAAAATTTAAAGTGATTGATTGGTGAGTTTAGTTTCTTTTGGGGCTTTTTAGGCACTTAGTATACATACAAACATCATTTGTTGGAATGTAGAGAGGACAGACCATAACCTTCGCTGTATTGGAAAATATGATCTTGCTCTACGTTTTCAGCAATGTCATCTGGTGACACAAGAAAATCAATTGCTGGAGGGTATCACCGTGTTTGATAAGGTCACCGAAGCGCCTAGTTCCGTTGTGTTATGCAAGAAACTACCCGCCATCGCGCACAAATTACAGGGTTATTGTGTTAGACGTAAGGGACTAACCGTCCGTCTACGCCGTACGGCACACCATTATTCTTCAATGAACCTGCCTAGGTCTCAAATCTGCTGTGCACAAATAAAGTTTATTGCTCCTCCTCCTCCTGTGCTTCAAGGAGAAGTACGTGTGGGCGTTATAGTATCCACGTCCTTATAGGGCCATGTGCATTTTGGTGAGTTGCAAAAACATTGGAAGTGAGAAAACAGGACTCCTCGGTCATTCCGAATAAGTTCGTCGCTATCATTCTCAAGATAATGACTCATCTCCATAAGCAGTCATTTCTCTGAGAACCAAATGAACAGCTGGCTGGGACCGGGACAGAGGGACTGAGGTTTGGTGCTGGGGAGTTGACGACACAAAACAAATGAACCCGAAGAAAAAGAAAGCCAGTTTGCCACTGGCAGGGAAGAATTCATTCACACCAGCGGACTGCGTGCGTGTGTAATACGACTTAGAGCTTTTATGGACTATTAGCTTTTATCTCATTTTGCTGTCATGGCGCCTTTGACTAAAATTCGTGTTTGCTTACGTTATTTCCCTGTTATTGGCCTAATGCCTGTTAATACGCAAAATAAACCGAACTTAATCCTGCTTTCTCGAGCGTCAGTATCCCTATGACAAGCATCAACATCCATGACCTGAAAACGTTGCAGGGTTTCATACACTGGCCTGATAGAGAAGGTTACCATGTGTTGCTGAACAAACTTTCCAATCTTTAGCAATGCAATACCAGCTTCAATTATTCTAGCCAGCGACGCTGTAATCGCCATATGACATATGTTGTGCTAACGCCCATCGCTAAGACCACTGGAAGCCAGAAATTGAATACGGCGATTCTGTATTGAGAAGTTCAGTTATTGTAAGCTTTCAATCGCTTTAAATACCTCAACATCAGTCATGTTGAATGCACACCGAATATAGATAGGGAAAAACCACGGCTCCAAGAATCAGTACTTACGGGAGCACACAGGCGTACCAGAGGCGACATCACAACGTATTCCGATACAGACACTTATAGAAAACTACATGCCTTGTGAAAACGCAAAAGGATACAAAGGAAAAGAACACCTGTACTATGACGTCCGTGGGCATAAGAAAATCATTGTTGCCGAGGAGCACGCGGCTTTGTGGCGAGATGCTTCCATGCTTACAATATATTCATCTAAAAAAAACCTGCCATTTTATTGTATCCCAGGTTTAATGCAAGGTCTCATATCGCCTTTACTTCTACAAAGGGATCGCAATATTTCCGTGCATTGGGAAAACTGTGTTTTGTAATATTATAATCTACAGAAAATTTTATAACATACAATAACGTTTCAAGTTTATACAGGACCTTTATTGCCGAACGTATATACACCCTATGTTTTCAGGAACGAGTACTGCGCTTGTGTAGTTTAGAATATTTATGCAAGTTCTATTTCTGAATTTGTATTTTTATTTTATTACTATGTCAATTATATGGACACTCCAGGCGTATTTCTGCTGTCCCCACTGCCGTGAGGTTCCGTATAAAGTCCAAGAGTGATAAAATTGTAACTGGGCGCCGTATGCTGCATGTGCGAGTGAAAGCGAGCGAGGTTGAGCCAACGAACGCGGCTCAATGGGTTCAGTCTCGCGTGTGCGAGCCAGGAAGGCGGTCCGAAAGCGCGCCCTCTCTTGTCACAGGCGAGTCGTGTGGGTGAGGCAAGGGAAGGGGCCGTCCTTCGCCGTCGGCTGCTCCTTAGGGCGTGGCCATGCGGGCGCCATATGTCGCAAGCGATCTGCGATGCTTGCGGAGTCAGTATTGTCGCGAAAAGTGTATAGCGCGGGCCTCTTTGCTTACTTTCGGGGAATTTTGTGGGCTCCTCGACGCGGGGGCAACCTTTGTACCCCAAATAACCGCGACGGCGCCGCGGGCAGGTACTGACCGCCCGGCCGCCGCGCCTGACGTCACACGTGCACCTGACGCGTCTTCGTCCCACGCTCGGCTGTCAAAAGCCGATTAGTTATGGTCCGAGTGCTTTTGTGTAAGGAGTGTTGACGCGACCATTTCTTGACCCCTTGAACTCTGCCGCTCATTGGATGATGTCGGCTTGCCTGATTGGTCGGAGTAACGAAGTAACCCATTGGTGGAGAAAAGTGTCTCTTGGATGCTGTGTAAACTTATTTAAGGAGAGTTCGAGTAGTTTTTGAGTGAGCAAGTAGATAGCAGCAGACACGGCGCAACTTCACCAGGGGAGACCAGGCCGGTCAGGCAGGCCGACGACGACGGGTATGACATCGTTCCGTTTGTAAATATTTTTATACAGTGTTAACTTAAAGTAAATCTCAAGTGAATAAACTTAGTTATTGAAATGCTACTCTCGTCGTCGTACCTGTGAATTTGGACTTGCCCCTGCCAGAACTCATCCCCATTCTTCTTCCGTCTCCCTGGTGAGTTGATGCGTCAAGTATCTAACGGCTGCGTCACTTCGCTACAAAGTGGTGGAGTGTGCTGGGTACCGAAGTCCACGCTCTAATATCATGGGCCGTGACAACAAACCCGAAGAACCTAGCTCTAACAGCTCGACTATGACCGAACCCCCTACTGTCCTCGCTACCATGTCCACCCCTCAAGCGGAACCTTTCATCGGACCGCCAGTATTTAAAGGCACACCAGAAGAGTCAATATCCGAGTGGCTGCTTTGCTACGAATACGTAGCCTCCCTCAACAACTGGGATGAAGGGACGAAAGTAAAATTTTTATATTTGGCATTAGAGGGCAATTCAAAAAAGTGGCACACCACGCAAATTTTAACGGGTGCCCCTAATACATGGAAAGAGTGGACGACGCTCTTAAAAACGTCTTTCACAAGTCGCCACTCAGTTGAGATCGCATATTTGCGGCTACAAAACCGAACGCAGCTGCCATCAGAATCTCCCGAAGATTATTACTATGATGTTCTGCAGCTGTGCGCCAGAGCTAATCCGTCTATGACGGAAGAGGAGCGGATGCGGCACCTCGGGCGCGGATTGCGTCCGGACGTGCTGGAAAAAATTCTTATTGCAAACCCGGACAGCTGCTCTGCTTTCCTCGAAATTTTACGCCGAATTGATTGGGCAGCTTTTTTGATGGTGCGTGCGTCGCAACCAGAAGCGACCGGCACCTATTTCTCTGCCGGCCAGCAGTCGTGCTACCCATACACCTCGGCACCTGCCGCCGGAGTGACACCCGCTGGAGCAACAATGCAGCCGCCTCCGACATGTCTCGCCACCTGCGCTGCGGCAGAGCGTCACTGCACGCGAGAGGCCACCGACCGCGACAGGGACTTGAGGGCGATCGCGGCCTCTATGGCCTCATTATTCGACCGCCTGAAGGCTATTGAAGAAGATGTACGTCGCCCTGCAATGCCCTGCCCAGCGAGAAGTTCCTGTGACGACGACGAGCGACCACGCTGCCTGCTATGCGACCGCATCGGCCACATCGCACCCCAGTGCCGGCAACGGTTCCGCGAAAACGGACCCCAATGGAACGAGCAGCGCGGCGGTCGGGATGAGCAGCCTGGACGACCAAGCGAAGGGGACCCGCCCGGCCGACCATTTGGCAGTTTGGCGAAAAGTCAGCCCCTCGCATCGTCTTTCCGAGAGAATGGGACTGACGCAGAGCTACGGCAGCGCTCTAACTTTGAGCAGAGCAACTCCGGCTTGCTTTCCCGACTTCCCCATGATTCCGCACCAGCAAGCGAAGAAAATCCATTACCGTTGCTCGTGCTGGATCATGTGGACATCGGCGAAAGGCAGAGAGAGGATTCCTGGATGCAAGAAATAATACAGCACCTAGAGCAGCCGAGTGCGCCCGTTGTCAGAAGAACGAAAAGAACGGCACGAAGCTTTCGATTGATCGACGGTGTGTTGTATAGAAGAGCGAAAGGCTTTCAAGAAGGTCGCATGACACTCGTTGTCCCAGGGTGTTTGAGGTCGGAGGTGTTACGGCACTGTCATGTCGATAGCTCGGCGGGCCACCTCGACGTCAGGCGCACCGGGGGGAAAGTTCGCCGCCGTTACTTCTGGCCCAAGATGTTTGGCCACGTCAACAAGTACGTCCTATCCTGCCCTGACTGTCAGAAACAGCCGCTCGCCCCCAAAAAGCCAGCCAGTATCGCCCCCTTCGTAAGCTCCAAATATGAGCCTCTACTTCAGGTAGGCCAAGGAACTCAACGCGGAACCCAAAACGCCAAGAAAGTGGCCCACCGAATGGAGCCTCCGCAGATGTTGCTGAACCAAACCGGCAAAAAACGCGACGCTTCTAATGTTGCGCGGTTAGAACCGTGCAACGTCAGACAGTGCTCGGATGATGACGACGCAGACAGCGAATCTGATAACGAATGTCCAAAGAAAATGTGTTGTGTTCCTCGCGTAGTGCATCAATGTAGTTCGCGTGGTGATCAGAGGCATGCCGCGTGTGATCGTGTGTGTGAGACGTGGACTAGTGATCGTGGACGACAAGACAAAAACCCGGACGGGATTGAACTTTACTCCAATTGGAGTACATTTAACTGGAGGACATTCCACAACGAGGCCGATCCGAGAACTATCACTGCTTACGACACAGACACTGATGTGTATCACAGCGCGAGCGAAAAATCTTCATTGTTAATTTTATTGTGTAGCGCGCGTGAATGAACTTTTATGTTTCTTGTCTTGTGCATTTTGTTTCCATTGTGTTAAAACTTGTTTTGTTTTGTTTTATGTGATGTTAAATCTTCCTTACCGATACTTCAGTTTTTATACCAATCCCTAAATGTACGTGTTTAATTTGTTAATTTGGTTTTGTAGTAATGCTTTTAACGAGTGGGACACTCTTTTTCGTAGGGGGGAGGTGTCGCGAAAAGTGTATAGCGCGGGCCTCTTTGTTTACTTTCGGGGAATTTTGTGGGCTCCTCGACGCGGGGGCAACCTTTGTACCCCAAATAACCGCGACGGCGCCGCGGGCAGGTACTGACCGCCCGGCCGCCGCGCCTGACGTCACACGTGCACCTGACGCGTCTTCGTCCCACGCTCGGCTGTCAAAAGCCGATTAGTTATGGTCCGAGTGCTTTTGTGTAAGGAGTGTTGACGCGACCATTTCTTGACCCCTTGAACTCTGCCGCTCATTGGATGATGTCGGCTTGCCTGATTGGTCGGAGTAACGAAGTAACCCATTGGTGGATAAAAGTGTCTCTTGGATGCTGTGTAAACTTATTTAAGGAGAGTTCGAGTAGTTTTTGAGTGAGCAAGTAGACAGCAGCAGACACGGCGCAACTTCACCAGGGGAGACCAGGCCGGTCAGGCAGGCCGACGACGACGGGTATGACATCGTTCCGTTTGTAAATATTTTTATACAGTGTTAACTTAAAGTAAATCTCAAGTGAATAAACTTAGTTATTGAAATGCTACTCTCGTCGTCGTACCTGTGAATTTGGACTTGCCACTGCCAGAACTCATCCCCATTCTTCTTCCGTCTCCCTGGTGAGTTGATGCGTCAAGTATCTAACGGCTGCGTCACTTCGCTACAGTATAGTGCCGGTAGCTTCATATGCCCTGTGCTTTCGACGTTTTGCTCGCGTTGAAGCGAGATACACGATGGTGCTCGCTGATGCTACCGCAATACCTCACGGTAACATTTTGGTAGTGAATTTCCGGGCTTATCGAGCGAAATCTGTTCATGTTTTCCTCTGCGCATGTGACACCGCGCTTCGTAATTTAGTTAAAGGAGTCTGGCGGGCTAGTTGTTTGATTCGGTGAGAGAATATTGGAACGCGTACTTGTATATCTTTATCGGGCGGCCACATTTCACCTTCTAACTGATGTTATCGCCCAGTGAAGTGTTATCGCCCAGTTGCCTGCATGTATCGGAAGTTTCTCGAAAGTTGTCGATGGTTCTATCCCCTGCGTGTTTTTACCAGACCTTGTGTTATGTGAGTTCATCGCGTTACGTGAATGGTGTAGAACTTTGTGGAAGATACGCGGGTCCCAGCGATTAGTCTGGACCGTTCGGCCACTGATGTATAAAAGCCGACGCTCTTGACCCGTTAATCAGATTTTGATGATCGCCGACGGCGTTCGCCGCTGTCGCCGTTTTTCAAGTGTAGCCTGTTTTTCTGAGCCCAGGTTCACCCAATAAAAGTTAGTTCCGTCTTTGACAGTACTGCTACTGTGTCCTTTATACGTCCCTACCACGAGACATCTGGTGAAGGTGGTTTATGTTTATGTACCGGACGTAGCGTTAAGAGCGTGCCCAAGCGTTACTAGAAACTCGAGCACAGCTTCCCAATGAGACCATAGCAATCTTCACGGAGGAGATGTCCCGTCTTTTCCAGCACGCCGACCCGAAAATGTCGGGGGGAGAAAAAAGTCCGCTTCCTGATGTGGGGCGCGAAGCAAGATCTTTTCGCCGGACTGATTCGCAACCCGGCTAAGACTGTAGCTGAGTTTTCTACAGAGGCATCAACGATCGAGGAAAATCTGGAAATGCGCACTCGGCAGTATAACCGAGACGTGCTCACGCCGCAGTGCACCATCCAAGGACTCGGTTCCGATGACCTTCAAGAGACCCCCAACGATCGGAATTCGATCGCTGGGGGACACCTCATTACGCCGACGGGAATCTGCACGGCAAGGAGAACCGTTCACGACCGGACACACCCTGCCAACTTCGTTAATCTCCAACAGTGTTCACGAGACGTAATTCTCGGCATGGATTTCCAGAACAAAGACGGCGCGATCGTCGATCTGAAGTCGAAATTGATAACGCTGTCGGAAGTCTCGTAGTCACCACGCCTTGAGCGTGCGCGAAGATCAAGTGAGCATTCCGCCGCCCTCCAGCATTATTATTTCCGTCACCACCGGAACACCCGCTCACGCAGAAGGCGTCATCGAGGGTAACGAACGTTTACTACTCGATCGTGAAATTTGCATCGCCAGAGGGATAGCTCGACTGCACGGAGGAAAAATGGAAGTTTTGCTGACCAACTTCATCCAGGAGTTCAAGCACATCAACAAGGGCACGACGATCGCATATATCGAGGAAATTCTGGAGACCAGGAATATGCTTGACCTCTCGGATTCTGCCGCATCTACCCCGACGACCACAGTTCCCGAACCAGACTTCGACTGAATCCAAGTCTCCCCATGGTTAAGCAGCAAGAGCCCAGAAGTCTGCTTTGACGATACAAAGACTGCTTTTCGACGTCATCGGGGCTTCGACAAACACCAGTCGCAGAGCATCGCATAATTACCGTAGAGTGTACTCAACCACTCCGTCAGAACCCTTAGCGAGTTTAGATGCAACAACATGGGGCTATTATGCAACAAGTCGACGAAATGCTGCGCGACGACATCATCCCGCCGTCGAAAGATCCATGGGCATCTCCTGTAGTCTTGGCGAAGAAAAAAGACGGAACCCTACGTTTCTGCATTGATTACCTTTGACTTAACAAAATCAATAAAAAGGACATATGGACGTCAGACTCTGGAGTTTTGCAAGACGCGTAGCGCCACCTTTCGGTGCGAAGAGGCAGTAATTGAGCAGTGCTAAGCCCGACTCCCTTGATAAGTTGCCTATGCAGCTAGCGACTGCGAAACAGCGATTTAACTAGATTTTGGTCCATATTGCGAGTGTTTTGCGCATTAACCACCCAGACAGAGAGCTATGAATTTCTACGCTAGTCCGACGCGCCGACGAACTGCCATAAAGCGCTTGCTGGCTCACTTTTCAGACTGATGGCGGAAACGACGGCAACCACGATAGCTCCGCGATAGCTCCGCGCGCTACGAAGAAACACCACAATCGACGCTACTGTTGTGTTCTAAATTGCCATGAACGTGAAGGACAGAATAACAACGTTCAGTTTTACCGATTTCCATTGCGATCGTATGAAGTGGAAAGGCGAGAGCGCTGGATACAAGCCGTTCAACCTGTTGGGTAATCGAATTACTTGCATTCCCCACAACACAGCGGCTCGCATGAGAATGTGCGACAATTTTGTTCTTCTGTAATTGTGTTGCCTAGCCCTGACGGAGGACCGTGGTAATCAAGCGAAAACTCAAGAATTTGAAGCCGCCACTTCGTTGGTTAAAGAAAAAAACGTTGCGAACCATCCTCCTTATGTGCCATCGACATCTCCACCTTTTAACAAACGTCCGCCTTCCGCTTGACTCAACAAGTGGAACAGAGAGATTTGGCAGGTCAGCTTAATCAAACATTTTGGTTCGTTTATGAATTCAAAATTCTGTTCTAGAGCATCGTTGTATCGCGAGCTCATTTCTACTTTCGGTATTTTGTATGTCCTGCGCCGATACAACAAGCACGCTTCGCAATGTGCTGAGCCTGCTCGACGCGCGTTTTTCAAATGTGAGCAATAAAGTTGCTGTAGGAGCACTGGACGAGTAATTGCGAAGTAACGCACGTGTGTAAAGAAAAAAAATGTCGCGTTTATTTACATTTATTTGTGCGCGCTTGTTGCTCGAAGCGTCTGCGAAAAGTTCAAATCAAGGTACGAGCGATGCTGTAGCTCCTGCGAGAAAGAAAGATACAGCGCGTAGGCACTGTAGGAAGCTTCCTTCGTTATGATCGCACGCTGTTTGCTGCCCTGGAAAAGGCTATGAAAAGATTTACTCTCTGTAAATAATTGCGAGACATAACATTACGAGAAAATGTATAAAGATATAGGAGATATTGAGTCTTGTGTTCAGGACATATTCAATATGAACCAATTTGAAATGCTTAGATTTTTTGCTGATATGCCTATAGGCAAACCTGATGCTCTCTGCACTTGCGAGTTGCAGCACGCCGAAATAACACTTGAGACTTTATTTTATATTGTACAAGTACTTCGCCCTGCTGAGCTTCCTTTCCGAAGCGTGGATGGGCGGATGACGCTTTCCAGGTCCTTGATTTTTAGGAAACCGTGCCTCAACACAAACGAAAGAGAAGGGTCCACTGTGGCCTATGCACCTTCGCTCGCGGACAGCTCTCCTTGCACTACTCAGTTCGCGCCAAGGCGCGGATGGGGGCGCTGGTGACGGGTTCTTCCGCAGCGCCGCCTGGGCAGAGTCTGAGGTCTATACCCCTTTCCCACGGATACACGACTCATTGGATCGGCTCTGCAATACCACATATTTCTCGTTGACGGATCTCTAGTCTTGCTACTGGCAAATGGAAGTTGACGAGAGAGACCGCGAAAAAACCGCCTTCATCACCCTTTTACGCGCGCTAAAGAAGATCCATATCTTGTTGATTCTCTGCTAGGGTGTTTTTGTTTATTACTGTGGTCTGTTTGCAGCATCAGGTCGATGCTTTTTAAGACATGGTACTGCCACGTGTACTTGTATATCTCGATCGGGCGACCACGTTTCACCGCCTAACAAATGTTATTTCGCAGCCCAGGACGCGCCTGCATGTATCGGAAGATTCTCGAAAGTTATTGGTGGTGCTATCCGCTGTCTGTTTTTACCAAACCTTGTGTTATCTGATTTCATCTCGTGACGCGAACGGTAAAGACCTTTGTGGAAGACACGCGGGACCCAGCGATTAGTCTGGAACATTTGACGACTGATGTATAAGGCCGACGCGCTTGAACCGCTGATTAGATTTTGACGATCGTCGACTGTGTTCGCCGCTGTCGCCGTTGAAGTGCAGCCTGTTTCTTCGGCCACAGGTTCACCCAATAAAAGTTAGTTTCGTCTTTCATAGTACTGCTTCTGTGTTCTTTAAACATTACTACCACGTGACAATATCTAAGTGCGACTGAATGAGGACGTACAAAGAAACAGACACATAGAGACAGCGCCGTCTCTGTGCGTCCGTTTCTTTCTACGTCCTCGCTCAGTCGCACTTACACTTGCTATCATGGTTAATTGATTAAGCAATTCTTTGCGCGTTTATACGGCCTATAAGACTACTATCCTTACTTCTTAAAGCTGTCTAGTAATCTGCTATCGCAATCGGTGCTGCGCCTTTTGGGCGAAACTGAGGCTTTTATTTTTACACACCGCATATGTATAGGTGGAAAATGTGACTGTGGTGAGTAGCTTCAGCTTTGAGCTCTATGCATTTTCTATCATATTTTCTGTGATTTTTGGAATCAGTGACAAGAAAACTGGGGACGTTGTACTCTGAATTGGGGGATCCAAACCCCGCCTAGCAATTGGGTCATGAACGCACACTTCGTTATGCCGCCGACACGAGTGACCCCTTCGACTCCAGCCTGGTCTCGATAGAGTCATCTGATGGCTCCTCCAATGGCTCCAGCGATTTTACCTTGGTGTCAAGCCGACATCCAAAGATAAAGATAAGAATGACATCACCCACCACTCGTCAGGCAAATGAAAAAGCAAGTGCCAAGCAGCCATGCACTATTGCATACGTACCAACAACTTCAACAGACAACCACAACTCACTGAAGAGCCAGAGCCTGTCGGAGTATTTCGAACGAATGGTCCTTGGTCAAGCGGAAGAAATACGTATAAACGCTCGAAAGAACATCCTCTCGGTGGAAGGCAATACACCGACAATACTGGAAACACTCGGAAATGTCACCCAGTTGGGGAGCATTCTTGTTCACCCATTCCCCACATACTGCAAGAAAGTGACCAGAGGCGTCATAAGCGACGTGGACATTGATATTACAGACACTGCCTTCGCGAAACTACTATCATCGCCAGCTATTGTGCTCAGCTGTCACCGTTTCGGGCGATCCCGATGTGTGCGACTAGTGTTCCAGTCGGAAAATTTGTCAACGCACGTCAAGGTTTGATATGTGAAGCATTCGGTACGTCCTTATGTGCCGAGGCTTTTACAATATAACAGGTGCGTGAAATTTGGTCACGTCAGCGCAGTTTGCAAGGGTGCACTAACATGCATACGATATAGTGGACCTCATTGAGACATCAATTGCAGCGCTGCTGCAGAGTCCAAATGGTTCTGGTGCCCACGACGCATCGTCAAAAGAGTGCCAAAGGTGAAGAATGACGTCGGTATTCAGAAGAAAATGCTTAGAGTTCATTTTACACACAGGGAAGCGGCAAGAGCTATCCACCACCGCAGCCGCCCTTCACGATACCGACGCTTAGGGTGCCGCATACCTCCTCGCGTAGAATGAATGCCGGGTCAAGTGCAGCTTCCACCCCTCCTCATCTGAGGAATGAAGAAACACGTGCCTGAAAGCCTCTGTATTCTACGAAAGTGCAAGGCGACTAGTCATCGGCCGCAAACACATCGGACACTCAGTGGGCCTCATTACCATCAAGTCCTGTGGGAACGCCCTAATGTACCGCTCTGACACGTGCTGAACAGAATGAAAATAAGGATGATCTCGACGCCAAGGATATGTTGAAAAATTTGATGGCTCCTTCCGCGGGATTTTCCGGCCTAAATAAACGAGCTGCCAAGGCTGCTGTGCAGCTACTTGAAGTGTTGGAAACACCTGTAGTGTTGTAGACTAAGCAAGCATGACGGTGATACTTAAAGAACGGATGCGTCAATCCCTTGTAATGCAATGGAATGCTCGAGGTCTGCGTGGTCGTTTGTCAGATTTCCGACAGTGGGTATTTCAGTATCAATTGCCTCTTATTGTCATCTGTGAACATAATATGGATTCTTTCCGAATGTATGGTTATGTCCAGATATGGTGTCTTAACGACGAAACCTCAAGCAAAGTATTAGTTTGTATACTTCACAATCTGGTGTACTTCAAACATGACGTCCCATCGCATACTACTAATGATTACGTATGCCTTACCCCAAAACATAGATTGCGCAGGTCCAAAGTGATTGGAGGATACATCCACCCAATAGTGAAGATCAATTGCTCGCACCTAGTGTCTCTGTTGCAAGGATCGCAAACTCCTCACATTGTGATTGGCTACTTTAACACCGTCCCCTGTGTGGTAGCATTGCGATGAATTCTTGTGCACACATTTGACCGATTTCATGTGCAGCTAGGGACTAATTGTGCTCAATGAAGGATCTCCTACATTTATTTGTGGCATGTCCTACAGCAGTTGTCTGGAGCTAACGTTTGTATCAAGAAGCTTTCTGTTTTCGGCATGCTGGATGACGGACCTAGAGACTCATGGTAGTGACTTCCTCCCAACCTACGTTCAGTTTAGGTCGTTTCGCCGTTCAGCCTAACGTTGTACTCGTCAAACATACTGGATTTTTTAAAGACCTCTCGGCACCGCCTGTCAGAGTATGACATTTCCATCCGAAAAAGAGGACATCATTGCATCTACCCTGCGGGACGAAACCAAGAATGTTAGCATACCTAGGCACAGACCATCGGTCGACATACAGAATGAGGCCCTACCTGCCATTCGTCACCGTGCGGAACGGCGATACAGAAAAAAGTAATCGTCAGATCTTTCTCGAACAGTCGCCGAGCTCAAGGACATGTTCTTCAACATCTTGGCAACCTTGACAGGCAGCGTTGCAGGACATGCTGTGCACCCCTAGATACAAGACAGCCTCTATCTAAGATCTGGCAGGTCATGCCAAGTCTCCAGACAACTCCACGACAAAGATACCCATTCCGTGCCATGGCTGCAAACTTAATGCGGACACGTCTGGTGCAGTGACTTCATCCTTTGTCCTCATCACTCCCCCATGATCTGAAGAGTGACTCCACGTATATTTTACGATTCAAGAGCTTGCCACTGCACTTTCGATTTGCGGACGCTCACCGGAGTCAGGACCTGACGGAATTAAGAACGCTGCACTATACCATCGTGTCAAAGAATCACAACATATTGTTCTGTATTTCTATAATACAACGTTGGAGTCTGCATTTCCAGATAGTTGGTAATGCAGTCGCATTGTAGCGCTGCTTAAACCGAACAAGGGCCTCAATGAGCTTTCCTACTACAGACCGATCGTCTTAGCCCAATGCCTCACCAAATGGGATGAATGGGCTTGTCAAAGATAGAATGGTTCCTAGAGAGCAATAATTGCTTTCCTAATTTTATGCATGGTTTCAGAAGAGGCCGTTCTTCCATTGATGGTGTTGTCGACTTGATCTCCAATGTTGAACAGGAAAGACTTCGCCGTCGGTTGGTGGAGCTGTTTTTCTGGACATGAAGGGTACATACGACACTGCACTCCATTATGGAATATTTTATGCACTGGAATATTTATACGTCGTTGGCCGGCGACATGCATGTATTGTTAGCTTCTTCAGTGGCCGCACGGTGTATATGTCGAGAAGTGATGGCGACACTGGACTGTACAATATTCATCGAGGTCTTCAACAAGGTGGAGTTTTCAGTCCAACTCGTTTCAATGTTACATTGATTGGCCTTGCATCTGAACTTGCCTACACGATGAAGATTAGCACATATGCGGATGACATGTGCATATGTGTTCCTGGAGCCACCTGCCCTCAAATGCGTGCTAGGCTTTAAAGGGACACTAAAGTGAAAAATGATTTCTTGTGCATCAGTAAACTACCTTTCTACAACACCAAAAACACCACTCTTACAACGATAAGACGTTTGGTAAGCCAGAAAAAGCGCAAGAACGAAATACGGGTGGCGACGCCTACTTCAGTTCCCGCACCTGGGGGCTGTGACGTCTTGTATTTTGGTGGCATCTTCTAGGGCCTACTAATTATATATAGCGGTACAGATTGACTACATTGTGTTCTAAAGGAACCAGATATTAAACATGGCAAGTTTCCGGAACCTTTACTCCGTCAACGCGGCCGAAATGCGAAAACATACTTTGGAATCCCTGACGTCACGCTGACGTACCGGCGCTGGGGTTTCGGCGCGAAATTCAAATACAGATGCTTGGACCTTCATTTTCTCATCTAATATACAAATTATCTTTTTGAAATGACTGCCTCCAGAGTTCTGAAACAATGCTTCATTCATCTAAACTGATTTATTGTTTTCCTTTAGTGTCCCTTTAACGTGCAGTGACAATCACAGGTAAGTATCTTCGACGTCAATGCATCCAGCTCTCAACAGAAAAAAGGTTCTGTGATTGCACTAACGCGTAAACGAATGATCAGGTATCCAATAACCGTTAACGGAGTAGCGATACCTGCAGTAACACACCACAGATTCCTTGGCTTAGTCATAGACCGGGGATTATCTCGGTCAAAATACGTCGCCGCACTGAAATCAAAGGTGAAGAGTTGTGTTAAGATCCTTCACTTCCTTGCAGGAATAAGTTGGGGGACCTCGGAGCTGTCATTACTCCAATTCGTGGGGTATATACGGTACAGCATGCAGGCGCTCTCAAACATGGGACGTAGATGTGTGCGCACGCTGGAGAGCATTCAAGCTCAAACGTTGCGCACATGTTTGGACTGCCACGATGCCCGTCAGGGAATGGAAAAGTAGCGGAAGCTCGTGCTTGTCCTATTGGTGTGTACTTCCCCTGCGAGCCTCTTCGCATGTACCTTTGCGTGTAGACACGACACAGGCACTATCCTCAGTTATCGTTCCCTGCTACCAATGTTCTATGTTCCAGGTTTTCAAGGGCTCTATCGCGTCGCAGGATGTTCTGCCGTCAAAATTTCTTGCCCCCTTTATTACGAGCTTACCTCTTTGGGTTCTGCCTAAACATTTATTTACATTACAAGTCCCTGAAATGACAAAAAAGTCATCCGTTGTATATATTGGCCTCAAGCAACGGCCCTGTTTCACATTTCTGCAGAGTACGGAGATACTGCACATGTGTATGCCGATGGCTCTGTCACACAATATGGCTCCACTGCAGCCTTCGTCATCCCACATATGATCGTCGTTCGGTGGTTTCAACTTACCATAAGTCAACATGAACTGCTGTAGAACTTGTTGCTATTCGGGAGGCACTTCGCTTTCTCTCCTAGGAGCCTCCTCACGCATGGACAATATTCTGCGATTCCAATCCAGCTCTTCAAACAATTAACAGTGTCCCCAAACGGGGCCCGTATTATTCAGTGGCTGTAAAAATTACGGAGCAGCTCGACAACGCAAATAAAAATGGCCACAATATCACCTTTCAGTGGATACCTTCCCACTGTGGCGTGATAGGAAACGAACAGGCAGACGCTGAAGCGAAAACAGCTTTAAATAATGCTTCTGAAGCACGCATTCCGTTCTCACGAACAGACATAAACGCCCTAATTCGTCGAGTAATAGGCAATCGTACGTTGGAACACTGCACCCAACGAGTTCGACGACACAAGCGACTACACAAATGGGACCAAGAAATGAAATTTCGTATGCCTCACAAGATAAAAAAAGTTAAATAAGCATGGTGCACGGGATTTGCATTGGTGGCGCATTCACCAACAGTTAAAGACATTTGATAGGTTGCAGTCATAATAACACAAACTGTGAATATTGTTAGGTACAAAACACATAATCATATATTTTGCGGGTATCCGGCGCACGCGCACGAACAACATAAACTGGTCTCTAGTATTGCAAACGTCAATAAGAGGCCGCTATTTTAGGGCCTTGGCGTAATGCAAGGAGCGCAGCCCTTATAACAAGTGCCACAATAGCATCTGTTCGAGCCACTGGGCTGGACACACGGCTTTAGAGATGCCACAAGGATGTGAACTTGTATATACGCATCTTCCTCAAACTATCATCATTATCATTTAACAGCCCTTTTCCTCCCCGGTATAGCTTAGTTATAGCTCCTGCCAACTTCTCCGGCTTTGCGTAAATAAATCTTTCTCTCTTCTCGCATTTATATCGGAAAGGCTGTTGTAGTATTGGGGAATGAGTATCTATTTGGTTTTTACTCTTTGGCTCGTCGCTGTTATATTATTTACCGTTTCTGATGCATTACCTTCCTGACATCAATTTATTATTGTTTAATCTTTCGTGACAATGCTCTTCAGTTACACATGAAAATTTGTCTTAGGCTAATACGATCATATCTTATGCAAGTCTTTTCTCTCGCTGAAGATTTCTCCCACCAATAGTTACCAGATAAAATTAGGTGTTTTAGTGTCCAGTACCAAAGGAACATGTAGGCTACGGTGGGCGCTATAGTACCTGACATCAAACTAAATTAAAGCAATCCTACATTTAGTGTTTCTTTTTTTGTTATGATGCCTATATTGTTGCATACATATGCATCCCCGGCGGTTGCTTAGCGGGTATGGAGTTGCGCTGTAAGCACGAGGCCGCGGGATCAAACTCCAGCCGCTGCGGCCGCATTTCGATGGGTGCCAATCGTAAAAACGCCCGTGCCTTGTGCATTGAGGGTAGGCTAAAGATCAATTGGTTTTCGAAATTAATCCGAAGTCCCTCACTACATGTGTCTCATACTCAAATCTTGTTTTTCACCCGTAAAAGCCCGCAATTCAATTCAATTTATTGTTATACATAAGCATTCATTTATTAGGCCGTCATCAGTATACGATCTCCACTCCAAGTTTTACTACCTGCGATCTCCTGCTGAGCACCAGAATGCCATTATTCCACCACTGCTGGGTCGGATAAATATTATTCGTTGGTGTTGTTTAACCTTGAAAATAGATCATTTCGCAGTTTCCGTTGGCACTTGACTGTTGCCACCGCTATTTTCGCTTCATCTTTGAACATGAAAAGAAACAATGGAATTACTGTCCTAGTCTTAACTACACTTTCCTAATCACCAACAAAACCTGAAATAGAAAGTTTCATTGATTTACAAGCTCTATATATATTGCGAAATTGACCGCGTGCTGATTTTGGTTGGGTTAAGTTACACTGCTTTGCATTGTGTAGCTAGTCAGTATTATAGCTGGCAGTAAAGCCTACACAGTGCAAGGAGGTGGACTGCCCTTGCTGCATAAATAATTTTATGACTACAGAAACGCTTAGATGCCCCCAAGGGGCACATATGTAAGATGGGTTATTGCTTTTAGTTGTTCATGAACGAATGGTCAATAATGGCGCGATGGCAACAGGCGTGATTAAGACTAAATTGCAGTCTCTCGGCTGAGTCATACAAACTTGCGAACTCTTGTCGTTGGGACGACACAAGGCATCGCCAAGGCACATATTTGAAAGTGCCAAATGGGAGGTTTCAACACGACCTTTCCATAAAACCGGCAGAGTGATGTAAGAACCACATGAATTCTCCTTTCGTTGGTGCTAAAATTAACCAGAGTTTTTTATAGACAGACAAATATATCGGCTGTTCCATTAAAAGCAGTCTGGAGTGACGCATCGTTCATATATTTCTTATGATCGTTACCTTTCCGAATCTAACGCAGTCGCCTATTGCTGCCAGTATGAAAGCTGAAGGTCTCGGGAAGGTGTACGAGTAGTTTTGTTTTACTCCCTCGAATAAACAGTGGAAAAAGGATGTTGAACATGCGTTTCAATATTCAAGTTCTCAGTGTGTGCTTGGTCATACAAACGAAGATGACAATACTTGTGCTCTCGCTCTCATTTGGCAAAGCAGAAACTACTAACGGCGTTATTATTTTACGTGGTGTTATCTTTCTCAAAACACACACTTAATTTTATTAGGCGCTGTGAACTCGTATGCTACCTTAAAGCATCACGGCTGCCGAAGTCTAGACCCCCGCTATGCAATTAGCGTGTAGCCTTCGTGCCAATGTCACAATCCATTGTGCACGATATACGTGAGTACTGCGGCTGAAAGCATGTTCCGCATCAGCAGCCTTGGCTCGGAGTAGTGGCGCTGGTTAAGACTCTCAGAGTTAATAGCACTCCTAAAGAAATGTACGCATGTTGGGGTCATATCTTCCTACACAACAATAATGGTCATCTGTCTTGCTTGCGCTTCCTTTTCTGAAAACGCTGCGCTCGTTACTTTCCTGTTAAGGGTGCTCTTTCTTGCTGATATCGCGCATGCAGTCCGTATCTTAGAAGCACCCCGCTCGTACACTTAAAGTAAATGCGGACAAGACGGATGACGATTATTGTTGTGTGGTACATTAAGACCCAAAGGGTGTAACTTTGCTTAGGAGTGTAATGTACAAATACACTCATAACCAACGGCGCCGCCATAGCTCAGTTGGTAAAACGTTACGCACATAATGACAAAGATTGGACTTGCACTTCAGATCGATAAGTGCACCATGTTCGCTTAGGAAGTCCATGGCGAGGACGACGTGCCGTGAGAATTTTGGCAGGTTAACAAAATATGTTATCGAGTGTCCAAGGTGTCTCGATTATAAGCCATTCCCTTGCAGCGCTAACTTTCTTTCTAATTTCTAGTTTTCTCATTCACATTTGTCATGGAATTATAATATTTGAGAAAATGATTAATAATTACGACTACCTATGGAATTGGAATTAGGTAGCATGAAAAAAGTTATTTGAGTGTCTTCAAGCGACAGAAAACAACATGATCTTGGTTCTGTAGAGCTACGTGGTATTCGCATACCTTTAAACTCAGGCTCAAGTTGCATGGGACACCTTGTATATGTATATATATATATATATATATATATATATATATATATATATATATATATATATATATATATATATATATATATATATATATATATATATATATATATATATATATATACAGGGTTCTTATATTGAAACAGAACTGTTGCGGCCCATAGTGGATACACTGTGAAAAATGAGTGCTCATTAACTATAATACGTAGATACAAATATGTGACGTAACGTAATTAAATAAACAGTTCATTATTCAATATAACATTTCAATTTCTCGTACAAGTAGTGGCCGCCTCATTGAGTCTTTACATCAAGTAGTAGACTAGTGCTATCTGACATATGCAATCTTGAAAAAATTCGGTGCAGTGAAAAAAAAACCGTTTTCATATATATTGCTACGGATAAGTTATTTCTTTCGTCAACAGCAAGCATTTCATGATTGAAGAGACGATAGGGTAAATGTTATACCCCGGCACGGGCTCTTCATTCTAGGCAGGGCTACATGAATATGCGCTTGCACATATACCCTTATATATTCATTCCCAAGCATATTTATACGTAACATATTTGGTAGAGGCTTGCGGTCCCTGTCGTCACCAAAGAACTCCACAGCTGACACTAACTCGAGGTTTTTACCATTGCCTCCGGTCAATCGACATCGACCGCACCTGCTGCCCTATCTACCAGAACGACTTCTGTCACGCCTTCAGCCACCAAAGATCCTAGAGTCTTCTCAGGCCTGGACAGTACTGACGTGGATCGCTGGTTGAACTGCAACGAAGGCGCCAGCACGAACAGCAGGTGGGATCCTACTGTGAGGGTGGCGAACGCTCTTTTTCGCCCCCCTCCCCCTCGGCGGAACACCTCAAATATAGTTGAAACCCATGAAGAGGAGCTCACAAACTGGCACATATTCAAGAAAAAGATTCGCAGCATAATTGGAAGCCCTTCGGGATGACCACTCGCTACCACGTAGGAATTATCTACTCGTGCGCAG
This sequence comes from Dermacentor andersoni, assembly GCF_023375885.2. Taxonomy (NCBI): domain Eukaryota; kingdom Metazoa; phylum Arthropoda; class Arachnida; order Ixodida; family Ixodidae; genus Dermacentor; species Dermacentor andersoni. Next base: position 56,409,355 of record NC_092821.1, read on the forward strand.
ACGTCAACGGAGCCATGTGTAACCTACATACTAGACGCACTAGCTCTCTGCCGCAAAGCCGACGAAAAGAGGGCGGAGGCGGACAAAGCGTCTTAAAGGTATTCCCGATGGTGCCTTCAACTTGCGTGTGTTTACGAACGTTACGACTGTTGACGCCATCAATAAATAAATGCCTCCACATGGAACAAACCAAAAGCCCACGCATCGCACATACGTTTCAGCATCTGCCGATTACCGCTGCGGCATCATCGTGCGACCATCTCTTTCACTCGGAAAGCAGCAGTGGTCGAGTGGAGGCGGCAGCGGATCGCCGTACTCAAGGAAGGGTTTTGGTTCTGCGATGCCTCGCCGTGTCCACCGTACCGCTTATCAGCGCCAGCTATCCAACAAGGTTTGAGTTAGTGTGAAAAGATCAGAACGCTTTCTTCGGGTTCTCGATCGCGGTCATCCACTTGAAATCGTCGACAAACGACCTCGTTGGTGAAACCTCTCTCTCAGGAGATATTTACTTCTTTATTGGTGCAACACCTCCTAGGCTCTTTCGTCTGTAGGTGAGCCAGCGCAGTGCTTTAAGACGACATGGACGACAGGCCGCTGTTCGTGCAGGTGGTCGCCATGTTTGTTGAGCAGAAACACTGGTTCGCAGTGCGCGCTCCGCTGGGGAGAGGATACCAGTGATCGAGAGCAGCCCATCACCGTAAACGCGCTGGGCTACCCAGCGTACCGCGCATGCGCAGTGGTGTCTCCGATTGCCTGCAGACCCGTAAACCCGTTGAGATATCACGTTCTTATGTATCGAGTATTCTTCGGCGTGAGCTCGAAGCGGTCGCTTCAACTAGCATGGAACCGAAGCCCTTACTGATCACCTTTGGTTCTTACACCCCTCATACAAGCCGTTGTCCGATAGGAGATTGTCAATGTGGATAAGTACTCTGTTTCGTCTTTCCGATATCGAGCCACATTGTGCCACTCCACCTTGAACTACATCAGACTTTACTCAACGATGCTGGAAACCGTCGCATGGCCAACTCATGAGGCAAAGCCTGTTTGTTTTCATTGTCACCGCGTCAGCCACATCTCCTACCTCTGCCGAAGTCACTGGAGCTGTAAAGCACAGAATAATTTTTCCAGTTATTTTAATGCACCTGGTCGCTATTCCTCATATATGCCAAGCTCTGACCAAGTCGCCCCTCGAGCATGTGCCTGATCTCCCCTACTTCCGCATGCCTTCACCCCAACAACGCCAGTTTCACTCTCGAAGCCCTATTGACCATCCTCCCCGACTTTTTACGACCTTCCCGGATGCAAAACTAAGCAAAGCAGCTCCTAAAGCAGGCACTGCATTGCTTCAACCCACCGAAAATCCTCTTTAGACGATCCGTACCGGGCAGAACCACCCGGTTGTAGAAATCGACGGTGTGCACGTTACTGCACACATGGACACTAGGGCGCACCATTTTATCATGAATACTAATTTTCGCTGAAACGAGTCAAGTCATTCCTGTCGCCGATAGCGGAACAGCTGCCGTCATTGGAATGTGCGCTTCTCGTGTTTGCATCGCTGATCGCCAGTCAGTTCTATAGCTGTCCTTGCCAGTTGCCCGCATGACGTGATCCTGGGCTTCGACTTCCTCTTTGTGCACTTCGCCCTTATTGATTGGTAACCAGCACTATCCGTCTTGACCTTCCCCTCAAGGACCCCCCTGACTCACCTCGGAGCCACCTCTGTTCTACCGAGCTCGCGCATTTCCCACCATACGTTGAGTTGCATTCACTTTGTCTCGTCGCAGCCGGTTCCTGACCGTGGCTATGTCTCGACGCCCGTCACTTACATCTTCACCCACGGCATCACAGTATCTCATACCGTTTTGTCTGTGGCGGCGAATTGCATCTCCCTTCCTGCAGTGAACTTCAGCTTGACACCGCAAATGCAGCCGGAAATCTTCTCACACGCCCTCATTTGTGCCTTTGCGGTAGCGAGTTCTCCTGGTTCTCCGGCTCATCAGCAGTCCGAGTCATGCCTTGACAGTGCCATTGAGTCTATGACACCCTCTGACTTAACACCTCAGCAGACTGAATAACTCCACCGCGTTCAACATCCCTAACTTTAACATCTCCGACATTAGGGGCCTACCTTGGCCAAAGTCCTTAGCGTTATTTGTTATTCATAGCATAAATACAGGCGCTGCGCTCCCTATTCATCGGCGCGCATATCGGGTATCCACCGCTGTGTGTCAAATTATTCATAATGAAGTTAACAAATGCTGGCCAAGAACCTCATCGAGCCGTCTTGCCGTCCCTGGGCATCACCTGCCGCGCTAGTAAAAAAAATCTATGGGCACTTTGCTGAGCTAAACTGCGATGTGCGAAAGCCTATCGATGACTGCCTCTGTTGCTGTTGTCTGGACTGTTGTGCGAATGGATGCCGACGTGGCCGCGAGCATGGGATGCAATCACAGCCATACGGCTGCAAGGTTTGTCACCGATGCGCGCTCATCCACACGCGCATGTCCGCGCTCTCCCACGCGTCCGCTCGCACAACGCTACTGGCATGGCGCCTCCTCTCCTTATTCCCCTCGCCGGTGATCACCGCTTTCCTGCGTCCCCCACGGACTGTGCCCGGACACTCATGAGCCCCAAAAGACTCACGCCTTAATAAAGACGGCACATGGCGATTCTGTGTGGTGCAGCAGCACTCTAATAGAACTACGAAAAAAGTCGTACTTTCACACGAAAGGCGAAACTTAGATTGCGATAGCAAATAATTGGGCGGTGTTATGAGTTGTTGCCGTTTGTCGCAGGACAGGAGAACAGAAAAACTTCAGTTTTGCCAAGTTGGTGTTTACTGCATATCATACTATCCGCAAATAAACACAGGGACTGCGGCTGAGAACACAAAAACGACACGGGCGTTAACTTTCCACTGGTTTATTCACGGCAACCCGTGACTATATATAAACAATATATACACAATATGTAGACAATATATATAGAAACGTTCGGCGTGCCAGGTCCTGCACGCAGAGCAGAGATGTACACGTCGTGTCTCGCTGTCCGTCTTATGCCCTACACCATTCGGGCAACCTCATTCCCTCTTCCTCCCTGGTAGCGGGCCTTGTCAACACACTGGCCAGTCCACACGATGCGTTTTGAGAGAAACCACTCCCGGGGCGTACAGGGGGTGAGCGTAGGACAAAGGAGGTCAGGATTTGCACTGGTGCATAATCCCGTCACATACACCCGACAGACAAGTCTTTTCACGTTGACGAGCGTGACTACTAGGAACGTCGTGTCTCAAGCGTTTGGCATTTGTTCCATTTTGGCACACTACGTGAACCGTAGCAAGAACTATAAGAAATAGGGATAGTAGATTTATGAGCCCTATACACTTTGAAGCATTCGCTTAAGGATGTAATTAACAAGTATGGTGTCAGTGTGCACAAGCAAACATGAACATATCGCACTCAATGGGCGTGACACTCGCTGTGAAAAATCTCGAGTGAGCAGACGCGGCAGCTGCAGGTCTTATTGCCCTTAGACCTTATACGTAAAATTACGGCGACATCGACAACAAAAGTGCGCCCGCACTGTGCACATAATTGCTAACACAATAAAAGGTCGTGTACCCTCTGCCACGCATTGATGATGTTATTGACTGTCTGCATGATATGCCCTATTTCTCCTCCATCCGCTTACGCTCCGGGTACTGGAAGATTGCTGTGCACAATATTGACCATGAGTGAGTGAGTGAGTGAGTGAGTGAGTGAGTGAGTGAGTGAGTGAGTGAGTGAGTGAGTGAGTGAGTGAGTGAGTGAGTGAGTGAGTGAGTGAGTGAGTGAGTGAGTGAGCGAGCGAGCCGGTCGGTCGGTCAGTCGGTCGGTCAGTGAGCGAGGGAGTGAACTTCACTGAAGGTCCAGCGAGCATGCGAACTCGTCGCGCACCCGTCTAGTCCCATGTCGATACCGGCAGGTCTAGCCCCCTGGCCCGGTCGCGGGCACGCCGCACAGCCAGGATTTGCGTGTCTAGAGCGGGACTACGCCGAAGTGAGTCCCGCTCCTCCTTGCTGAACTTGGGGAACCTTGGCCCGCTCTTCCACAGCATGTGTGCTAAATGGGAGGTCTGCCCACAGGATGGGCAGGCGTCGTTGCGATTTATGTCGGGGTGAACTTCGTGTATAACAGGCAGAAAATGATATGTGCTGGTCTGTAACAGTCTAACAGAAACGGCTTGCGCCCTATTCAACTTGGGGTGAGCTGTGGAAAGACCCTCCTTGACATGTAAAAGAATTTCATAACCTTGTTGTGAGTAGCAGGAGCGTCCCTGTGGCCCTAGGGGGGAAGGGAGTTGGCACTCCTTACAGAGGAAGCACGGTTGGTGAGGTCGTGCGCTGCCGCGTGAGCAGACTCAAGGCACGTTCACACCGAAGGCGGAGCGGACAAGCGGACAAGCAAATCCGGCCAAGCGGCCGCGGATTTTCCGCTTTGCGGAAAATACGCGGCCGCTTGGCCGGATCGCGCCCGGACCGATTTTTTCCGCGCGGATAAGTTGGCCGCTTTGGCCGCAGCCAATCAGAACCTGACACTGCGGAAGCGCTGGTGAAGGAATGTAAACGAATGTCTTTCTCTGGGCTTTCCGCTTCTATTATTCAAAAGCGTCAAAACGGCAAGTTGGGCCAGTTGGTTGGGGTTCATAGTAAGGTTTGTTACAGCGCAACACAAGACAAGGACAAAAGAAGGTATAAAACGACGACACGGCGCCGTGTCGTCGCTTTATACCTTCTTTTGTCCTTGTCTTGTGTTGCGCTGTAACAAATCTTGAAAATCGACTAGACAAGTGGCGAGTAAAATGCCAACGATCTCGTCTTCTTCGTCTGAGCTCATCATTTTGCAGAAGTAGATAGCGGACGGGAGCGCGCCGACCCACGAAGAAAAAAATATCGAAAGCGCGCGCACAAACCCAAAGTGCCCCGAGATGGCGGCACGTCCCTGAAATTGCTAAAGAAATTGCGAGACGCCCCGCCTTCCCGGCGGCGCGGATAGCCAGACAACGCGGCCGGTCTGAACAGGCGCGGGCGCTCGCCGCCTCGCCGCTTCGAAAATCCGCTTGTCCGCTTAGACTCTCCACTTTCGGTGTGAATGTGCCTTCACAGAGGTTCGGGGAGCACCCTCGACCGATCCTGAGTGAGAGGAAAACCAGTGAATTGAATGATGCGTGAGGGCATCCGGAATTAAGACACTAACAAGACGAGCAGCTTCCTCGGCGATGCAACCCTTCTGAAAAGCCCTAACTGCTGTTTTGGAATCGCTATAGGTCTCGGACCCACGGCGGTCTAGCAGGGCGAGGGTGATGGCGGCTTGCTCGATCACTTCGGGTCTGAAATTGTAATTGATGTTCTATTGGAAATCGTGCCGGTGGACTCAACCGCGACGACGGCAAAGACCTTGTCATCGCTGTACTCCGCAGCTTCGATGAAGCTTGCTTTGTCTTGTTGCTTGACTTTTTGAGGATCGCTGCAACTCTGGCCTTGCGTGTGCCTACGTTGTGGACGGGATGGACGTTTCGGTGCATAGGGACCACTTCGAACTTGACTCGAATGGACGTAGGGATCGGAGTACTGACCATCGGGAATTCCAACCACGTTTTCTATGCGTGCCAAGCTCTCGGAAAAACCGATTATACAGATTTTTATACATTGTGGAGAAGATGATGGCCCCCTAAGGCGTGGCCCGTCCTCCGAGGCGCACATCTTCGGAGCGGAAGTCTCCAATGCGAAGTTTGGCCTTCTTGTCCGTTAGAAAAGAGCCAACGTAGCCGTTCAATCTGGAACCGAGACCGAGGTCCGAAATGGTTTTGGCGATGAAGGTGTGCATCACGTTGTCGAAAGCCTTCTTAAGGTCCAGACCGAGCAGAGGCTTGACTTCTCTGGAAGAGCCGTCCATGCTCTCATGCTTGATTTGTTTCATGGCATCCTGCATCAAGAGTCCGGCGCGGAAGCCGATCATGTCGTACGTGTAAACTTGGTTGTCTTAAAGGTACACGTTGAGCCTGTGGAGGACGACGCGCTCCATGAGCTTGCCGACGAAGGACGTTAGAGCAATCGGCCTGAGGTTCTCGATGTTCGGGGCCTTGCCGGGCTTGGCAATGAGCACTGTGCAGGCAGTATTCCGTTCTGAAAGGAAGAACGCCACTCTTCGAGGGCTCGTTGATCTTGTCAGTCAGAAAGGTGATCAACGAGTCGTCGAGGTTTCTCAACATTCTGTTAGTGACTCCGTCCGGACCCGGCGCAGACTTGCGGTGTGCGCGAAGATGGCCTGTCTGACCTCAGGAACCGAGAAGTCTTCGTCCAGATCGGGCGAGGAGGGCCTCGCTAGTCCGGAAGTTGGGTCACGGGATAGCCATGGCGCCGGACGGGGAGGTACTTCTGTATGAGTTTTGAGACGAGTTCATCGACCGTGTGAGACCTGGTAGCTTCCTGAAGGGCCCGGCCAACGTGTGCTTCCGATTTGACTTGGAGCCACTTTCCTCGAGAAGGGGCTCCAGATTATCCTAGGACTTGCCGTTGTGCATCTGTCCGTCGATGGATTCGCAGAGCTCGTCCCACTGAACCTGGCATAGCGCTTTGCAGTCGTCATCGGTGACCTTGTACAGCTCCGAGATCTTCTTTCAGAGTCCGTGATTGAGCCTTTGACCCTTCCATCGGCGGAGCAGGGTGTTTTTGGCCTTGATCAGATGGGCAAGTCTGCTGTCTATTCGCTCGTCAGCCAGATTGGTTTCCACTTTCTTGGTGGCATCGGAAGCGTCGTTGCGGATGCCTTCACATCATTCTTCGAGGCTGGCGGGTGCCCTCGTTCTCCCATGTTCTTCCCGAATCTTGCGAAAATGGTCCCAACCGACCAACGCAAATTCTCTGACCCTACACCAAGCCACTTTGAAGGTGGGCTCAAAACTGTAGTCGTCGATGCCGGACTCCATGGAGGTGTTCTCCCAGCCCACGTCCTCGACGTTCCTGACGAAGGCGAGGTCGGGTGTCGAGTCCCGGGCGACGCAGTTGCCGATGCGCGTGCGAGAAACCTGTCGATGACCAGAGCGAGGTTCATCTCTCTGGCGTCTCGCCAAACGTTGCGCCCCTTGTAGTGCTGTAGACGTAACCACAGATGGCGTATGGGGCGTTGATGTCGCCGACGGTGACCAACAGTGGAGGGCCGGCGATGTCGGCCGCTTTCTTGAGGATGGTCTCGAACTGCTGGTGAGAGTCTCAGGAGTTGCTATAGATTTTGAGGACAAACACGCTGTGTCTGCATTGATTCTGCTGCGGCGCGTCGAGCAGGATCTCAACCATGACATATTCGTCACTACGGGTAGCCAGCTTGAGGTCGTGGGTGAGATGAGTAAGGCTTTTATTGCAGGTAACAAACCCCTCGGTCCCTGGGCTGTCCCGACACGGCCCTGTAGCCCTGAAGTGAGGCGGTGGCGACTAATGTTTCCCTGAGAGGAATAACCAGAGGCTTGGCAGCGAAAGACCTGAAAAAACGGTGGCAGGGGGGGCTTTCATGTTAGAATTCCCCCTCAAGTTTCAGTGTCATATGCGAACACTCTCTTTAGATCTATCCATTATTGGGCTGACCAGACGGACTGCCACCTAGTGGGGAAGTTAGGGCTGCACAAAGAATGGGCACTGCGGTCGCTGCGCTGGTGCGATACTGAAGTCTAGCTTCTTTCAGTGTGGCGGGAATGATTAGCGGTTGTACGACGCTGGCAGGTAAAGCCATTCGTGACTCAATAGCGTCGATGCGGTGTGCGAGAGCTCGGAGACCCCTTTTGGGGTCCCCGAGGGCAAGCTGAATTTGGCGAACGCTATCGGGGAGGAAACCGACGCGAGCAGTGAACTGACTGAGGCCGTCTGCCAGTGCAGTGAGAGTTTGCCTAATCTCGCTGACTTCTGCGGACAACGCTCCCGATTCACATGTTTGTTTGACTACGGCCCTGTGTTTGGAGGACATCCCGATACCGTCTCCCGGTGCTTGGATTGGAATATCGGTGGCCCTTACTGACGCACCGTCACCCGACACATTCGAAACGAGTTTCCTGATCTCTGCCACTTGGTTAACTAGCCTCTGGATCGCCTTCTTGAGGTCGTCGTTCTCTTTGCGTAAGCGAATGACTTCCGAGTTCCTACCTTGCTCTGGAGGCGGGTCGTTACGAGGTGACGCTGCGGCACCGGCATTGGCGCCCGGCTTGTGGTGCGCCACATAGCCCAAATGAGTGTCAGCAGCCTCCATCAACGTGTGGAGGCAGGGTGACGTCCGTTTGCTGGCTTACGTCAGAAATCGAACCGGCCCCTGGAACCGGATCTGGACTTGGATCGGAATCGGACCCAGGATCTCGACCTGTACCTGACCCTGGAGACGGAGCGGCTCCTAGTGAGATCCTTAGAGCAGCCATGAGGCCTGGATCTCCCTCTGGACCAAGAGTAGCTGCGACCTGACTCGCGTTGAAGCGACGCTTGCTGGGCTTAATTCACGCCGTCCATGGAGGGCAAATGTTCGGTGTTGAGGATGAGGCAGTGTTCTCCCCGTCTGCGCCTGACGAGATACGGCGCCTAAAACCTTCGCTTGCACTCCTTCGCTGCCGTAAGGTGGTCGCCTCCACACAGCTTGCATTTGGGATCGCACCTATGCTGAGCATCGGGGTTTGCGTATCCGTATCCCCTGCAGATGGCGTCGTTAGCCGAAGGGCAAACGTTGGAGCGGTGCCCAAGTCTGCCGCAGCGGTAAGACACGTTCATTTGCTTGCGAAATGAAGCACACCTGACGATAGTGCCACCGTACGAGACGAAATTGGGCACCCTGTACCCCTCAAACAGGACTACCATGGGGCCGGTGTTGTTGATTCCTTTGGCGCCGGGCGCCGTGGGGTTTCTCGAGTTGACGAGTTTTACGTCGGTCACCATGGGCCTGTCGGTGAGGGAGACGCCTTGATTGACGCTCTTGAACGGGGAGGGGGGGGGGCGGCCTCATGAGCGCTCACCTCAAAGCGTTGACCAGCGACGGAGATGTCATCGACGGCGGCGTAGCATGCAGCGTTGTCCATGTTGGGTGTGATTATCACCGTTATATTTTGTTGAAAGCTGAGACACATCGTGTCGGTGTCTCGCGTCGCCGAATCGAGCCCGGCAGCATGCCGTATGGCGTCAGCGACTGCGGTAGGTCACACCTTGCGGATACACTGACCTACCCTGTGCCGTACGACGAGCTTTGCCTCCTGCTTGGCAGTGGAAGCATCTCGCCCCTTCGAATGATTTTGTTTTTATTGCCCGCACGGTCACCGCGGCCCCGAGCGTTGAAACCGGCGTTAGGCTGAACTTCAATGGCATAAGTATTAGCTACATTTCTCATTCTCACTGAAGAATGACTGGCGGTTGCGAGCTGCCACCCAGAGTCATTAGTAAAGTCCTCGGGGGCTAAAACCTCCCCTTCCACCACACACTCCATCACAAAGTCCGCGGAAAAATCTCCGACGAGAAGAGGTGGGTGAGCGATGGCTTCCCGCACTAACCCTAACGCGGTTAGGCTCAACACACAGTCACGGCGTCGTCTATAAAAAAAGGACAATAAAAGTCACAAAAGTTCACTCACCCAGGAAAATCACGTATCGGTGAGTTCCTCTTGACTTCACGGATCCGAAAATGTAAAACGTTCAGGGGTACATATTTAAAACATATTTGTACATATTTAGTTGGTAAAAAGCAGGAGCCGAGCGAACCACTTCACATATGGCTGGAACCCATTACTAGCCACCAATATGAACCGTGACATGGAGGGTTTTGTACTACATGATGGCCTTTACCAGCTCAAGGTCATGTTGTTCGAATTTTGTAACACTCCGGCCACTCTTGTGCATATGATACACTCTCTACTCAGAGGCTTCAAATTATCCACACATTCGTGCTACTTAAACGACAGTCATTGTTTTTGTACCACCTTTCGAGACTCATATGCGGCGCCTCTCAGGCATTATCGACGGTTCCGCCGGGACGGACTGATGTTCAACTCGTTCAAATGTCCCTTTGGCCGCCGCTAAATCACAGGTATTGGCCATCTCGTAGGTGCTAATGGTGTGCAACCAGACACTGGGGAAATCTGCGCGATCAAGAACTTCCCGGTTCTCTGATCTGCAGAGGATGTTCGGACAGTTTTAAGGCTGTGCACATACTTCCGCGACTTCGTGAAGAATTGCGCTAACATAGCTAGGCAACTTGTTTAGCTATTTAGACAAGACATGCATTTTTCACGAAGTCTGGAAGACGCTTCTGCGTTCTTGCACCTCAACAGCCTTTTTCCGAGTCCTCTGATACGCGGCCACTTTGACCCGGCTGCGCCTACAGATGTCCGTACCAGTGCAAGCGGCCATGGAGTCGGTGTCGTACTAGCTGAACGGCAAAGTGGCCATGACCGTGTCCTCTCCTACGCTAGCCGACACCGACTATCAGCAGTTGAGCGCAATTATTTCATTAGAGAGAGCGAGTGTTTCGCACTCGTTTGGGCGGTTGGGAAATTCAGGTCCTACTTATAGGAGCGGCCCCTATCTGTAGTTACCGAAGACCACGCGCTGTGCTGGCTGTCCTCTCTCAAAGATCCTTCAGGACGGCTTGGTCGCTGTGCCTTGCGCACAAAAGCATGTGCACAATTGGCTGTCTACAAGTCCGGCCTCCTGCACCTGGATGCATATTGTTTGTCGAAGCATTCCGTCGACAACCTTAAAAACGGTTATGAGGACACACATACTCCGATTTTTTCGTGTCTGACCTGATTCTCATCGGTGAAGAACAAAACCATGACCTCTCATTGCGCGAAATCATGAATCGTCTAGAATAATTGCCAAATAACGCATCCATCCGCAAATTTGTGATTCACGAAGCTCTCTTACACCGTCGCCATTTTCAATCTGATGCACTTGACCGCCTAATTGTGCCTCACGCCTACGACGGAGTGCCGTCACATAACTTACGATGCGCCCACTGCTGGACATCTTGGCGTATCTCGCACCTACGAGAGTGTCCAGCACCTTTTCTTTTTGCCAGGCCTTGAATGCTTCGTCTATCGTTACGTGGTCACTTTTGAATCAAGCCAACGTAGCAGAACACCTCCGCTACAACCGCTGGTCCCTTTAAACCAATTGACGAACCCAGGGAGGCATTCCTTCGCGTTGAACTAGCTCTTCTTGGCCATTCTGCCACATATACTTTGAGAAACGAAAGGATAGCAGTAGCTACTCCTTTTGCTAGGCGCTACTCAATTACCCGAACTTTGCCGACCAGCTGTGCAACTGATGTCGCGGACTTGTTGTTACTAGACGTTATACTGCATCACGGTGCCCCGAGACAACTGCTCCCTGATTGTGAAGGTTGCTTTCTCCCTCGAGTCGTTTCCAACATACGGCGTTCCCATTCGACTCAACACAAAGTGAGCGGATTTTACTATCACTAAACCAAAGACCTCACGGAACGCTTAAAGTGCACTATCACAGTCATGCTCGCTATGTGTTTCGCCAGGCTACTGTTATTGAGACCTTGCTCTTCCCTACGTAAATTCTGCGTATAATTCTTCTTGTCATGATACAGCTGGGTTTTCCCATTTGTACCTATTGTACGGAAGCGAGCCGACCTCACCCCTATGTCCCCGCACTCTGCCGCATTCACTAGCAAGTACGCACGTGATGCCATCGCACGGGCTCACACACCTGAAAGCTTGCACGAGCTCAGCTTACGGCATCACCAACCTTTCTTTCCTGGTGCGCTTGTGCTTCTTCGTCCCCTTCCTGCCATGTCGGCCTCTCCAAAAGCTTCTTTCTCACAACCCGGGACCATACCGTGTGCATAGCCAAGTGACAACTGTTGTCGAGATTGCTCTAGTCAGTTTCAACTCTTCGTATCTCCTTCGTCCAATGTTGTCGCTCACGTATCAAGACTGAAAATCTACCACTGTGATTCCGGCGACTCCCTTTAGTGTTCCAGGACGGTGCTTCTGCCGCCGGAGTAAGGCTACAGAACAGTTGTTTCATTGACCAACAGCAGGACGGCCATGGCAGAAGAGAGGATGAGGACGGCGTTTTAACCGGGCACGGGCTTGTCGCTCTGGGCCGAAATACGTGCATATGCGCTTGTAAATATACCTGTATATACTCGTTACCGTGCATCTTTATACGTAACAATATATTGTGTACATTATATTACTCCATTATCTTCTACATCTGTAATTATTCATCATCATGGCCAGCGTCATCCTGTTCCGCGCGTGGCCTAAAAATACACGGTTTAATTATTTATTTATTTACATACCTACTTCGCCCATTGGGCATTACAGTAGGGAGGACGGATAATCAATATATAATACAAGATTGCACACTCTTAAAAAGGTTAAGCACTTCAGACCATAGGTGCAATACTAATCATACATGTGTTACATTCTGAGGTAGCGCGTGAGACAGCATTAAGAACAAGTTTCGCCCAGGTAACAAGATGCACTCATTAACGCAGCACGCTGGCTAACATTGCAAAACATAAACATCAAAGAAAGTTTCAAACGGCGAGTGCATTTTTATCTACAAGCATATGCTTGGTGAGCAGTGGTGAATGTGACATCAGAAGCAACGTCAATTAGTTCAGGAGGCAGCAGGTTCCACTTGTGTATTGTACGGGGAAAAAAGGAGTTTTGGTATGTTGTTGTGCACACGCATATTTCTTTTATCTTAAGTAAGTGGTTGCGGCGCCCGGATATGTATGTTGGCGGTTGTAGATAAGTCTCTTTGTTTAGTGGTGTGCGATTGAAGACGGTATCTTGAAGGAAAGAGAGGCGGGAAACAACACGGCGTAGTGAAAGATCTTCCAAACATATGTGCCGTTTTATTTCTTTGATGCTGCTTGGAAATGAGTAAATGCCGGTTATGAAACGGGCCGCACGTTTCTGTATCGCTTCTAAGCTATTGACAAGAATTTCTGTATGCGGGTCCCACACAACAGACGCGTATTCGAGAATCGGGCGAATGTTGCTTAGGTAAAGTGTTCTCTTGACATCTAGTGGCGCTTGCTTAGAGTTCCTTTTAATAAAATTAAGTACTCGCCCTGCTTTTAAAGTGATGCTTTCAATCTGACGATTCCATGTCAGATCGGCGGAAGTTGTGACACCTAAGAATTTAGCTTCACTTGTTTTTGTTAAAGGGGAGCCGTTCATGTAATACTGTGTACGGATTGGTTGCCGTTTGCAGGTGAAACAAAAATGCTTACGTTTTGAGATATTGAGGGACATAAGCCACATGTCACCAAGAAGAAATTTTATTTAGGTCTGTCTGTAATACTACTCGGTCGGAATCATGATTAATTTCTCTGTAAAGGACGCAATCGTCTGTGTACAGCCGGATTTTCGAGGTGATTCCTGTGCCAATGTCATTTATATATACAAGAAATAAAAGAGGACCTAAGACGGAACCCTGCGGAAGGCCAGAAGATACGCATGCGTATTCTGATTCTGTGCCATTAAATACCACTCTCTGTAAACGACCTGTGAAGAAGTTTTAGAGCCAATAAGTGATTTTTTCTGGTAAACCAAGAAGTGAAACCTTATGAAGTAAGAGAACATGGGACACTTTGTCAAACGCTTTCTGGAAATCTAATAATATGCAGTCTGTTTGTAAAGCTTTGTCAAATGATGTGAACATGTCATGGGTAAATTCCACGAACTGAGTTACGCATGAGTGCCAGCTCTAAACCCATGTTGGTAAGGAACAAAGAAACTGTTGTTTTGAAGGTGGGTAAAGATGTTAGTGTAAATTATGTGCTCCAGCGTTTTGCAACACACAGATGTTAAAGATATAGTCTATAATTCATGACACTGTCACAGGACCCACTTTTATGAATCGGAACAATGTCGCCCATCTTCCAGTCTTCAGGTAATTCTGAGGTTTCAAGAGATTTGTGATACAGTACTTCTAGATACCTTGATATTGATGCGGCAAGAAAGCTGGCCCACGAGTGTAAAATAACGTATATTTACAGATGGCGTATATGGCGCTCAGGCAACTGCCAGACTTCGTCTTCCTCTAGTCCAAATCAACTTCTTTCTTCACTTCACCGTAACATCACCCCCCCCACCCCCGGCGGGGTAGCTCCGTCCAGGTGCAAGTTATACAGCCTCACTTAATGGGGGGACATAGGGCTGGAGTCTGGTGACGTGAACAACATCGCTGGTTACGTTGGGAGGCACTGAAGTGTGACCGACTGGGGTGATGTCGTATGTGACGTCGGACAGTTGGCGTAAGATCTGGTACGGACCAGAATAACGGGAAAGTAGTTTTTCCGACAAGCCGACGCGACGTGAAGGCGTCCAGAGAAGGTCAAGGGAACCAGGTGAAAAATGGGAGTCTGGGTGCCGAAGGTAGTAGCGTCGCTTTTGAGAAGCTTGCGAGACTGTGAGGCGATGACGGGCGACATCTCGGGCCTGGGCGGCTAAGTCAAAAGCATCGCGAGCGTAACCAGTGCTGGGTGATTGTACTGCGGAAGGTAGCAACGTGTCAAAGGGCAAGGTGGGGTCGCGGCCATACACAAAGAAAAATGGTGAAACTCTGGCAGTGTCGTGACGGGACGAGTTGTATGCGAAAGTGATGCATGGTAAAGCGACGTCCCAGTCGCGCTGATCTTCGGAAACGTACATCGCGAGCATTTCAGTGAGTGTGCGGCTGAGTCGCTCGGTGAGGCCGTTCGTTTGAGGGTGGTACGCGGTAGCAATCTGGTGTTCTGTACAACAGGAGCGGAGCAGATCATCGACGACCTTCGTTAGAAAGTAGCGGCCGCCATCCGTCAGCAACTGGCGAGGGGCGCCGTGGTGCAGGATGACGTCTTTTAGTAAGAAGTCGGCGACATCTGTAGCGCAGCTGGTTGGCAGCGCTCGGGCGATGGCATATCTAGTGGCATAATGGGTTGCTACAGCAATCCATTTGTTCCCTTTGATGGAAATTGGAAACAGGCCAAGGAGGTCGAGGCCCACACGGAAGAAGGGCTCTGTAGGTATATGAATTGGTTGAACAAACCAGCGGGAGGCATAGCAGGTGTCTTTCGGCACTGACACAGGTCGCAAGAAGCGACATAACGGCGCACAGAGCGATAAATGCCGGGCCAGAAGAAGCGGCGCCGCAGGTGGTCGTTAGTACGAGTGATGCCCAGATGTCCAGCAGTAGATGCGTCGTGAAGTTGCTGGAGCACGGTGAGTCGAAGGTGCTTGGGGACGACTAGGAGGCGCTCCGGGCCGTCAGGACGAACGTTGCGACGGTATAAAGTTCCATCGCGCAAGGTGAACATCCGAAGGGACGGGTCATTGGGCGAGGAGCTATGGCGTTCTATAAGTGTTCGAAGAACAGGATCTTTGCGCTGCTCGTCGACAATATGGTGGAAGCCGGAGAGGAATAGAACACTGATGTCCGAGTCTGCAGTGGTATCGTCCGATTGATCCACGGGATTGCGGGACAGACAGTCAGCGTCTTTATGCAGGCGCCCTGACTTATACATAATAGAAGATGTATACTCTTGTAGACGCAATGCTCAACGTGCAAGTCGTCCAGTTGGGTCCTTCAAAGAGGAGAGCCAGCAGAGGGCGTGATGATCGGTTACGACGAAAAAGCTCTGACCGAAAAGGTGTGGTCGAAATTTGGCGACCGCCCATACGAGCGCGAGACATTCTCTCTCAGTAATGGAGTAATTTCGCTCGGCTGTGGAAAGGCGGCTAGCGTAAGCGATGCCATGGTCTTGGCGCTGTTGACGCTGAGCGAGGACAGCGCCGATGCCATGAGCACTCTCGTCAGTTCGAACTTCAGTGGGCGCAGAAGGGTCAAAGTGTGAGAGAATCGGGGAAGTTGTAAGCCGCTCAAACAGGGTAGAGAAGGCTTTCTCCTGTAGTGGTCCCCAAGAGAAAGAGGTGTCTTTCTGAAGAAGGTGAGTGATAGGGTGAGCGATGTCGGCAAAATTTTTCACAAATCGCCGGAAATATGAGCATAAGCCTAGGAAATATGAGCATAAGCCTGGTGGGCTAGGTGACAGCAGTACCGGCAGGATGCTCACCCGAATATTTGTCTTCGTGCAGCTTCTCGATTGCCTGGCTGTTCCCGTTGAGTGCTGTGCTGCTCCCTTTGGTTGCAACATTTCTTCGTGTCCAGCTAGCCTCTGCTCTCAAGGTCGGCACGTGCAGTGCACTGACGATGCGCGTCTGAACTGCCCTATCACCTTGTGTGATAGCCCTGGCCCGTTCATCGGCGTATCTGGCGACCCCCTGCACGCCTTTGCCTACGCCTCGCGGGATCAGCCGGCTATCAGCGGCCTCCGCGCTGCTATTACGTCATATACCGAGGATATAAAAGCGTTGCCCCCAGCGCCCTTCTTCAGTGGGCTAGGTGACAGCAGTACCGGCAGGATGCTATCCCGAATATTTGTCTTCGTGCAGGTATGTTACCGCAAAGGCGCTCATTGTATTAGATCCGACGATAAGTTTCTACTGCTGTTCCTATGCCCACATGATGTTGTTTGCTGTTCTTCACAAATGATGTATTGCTTGAGTCACCTTCTGTTCAGCGGTGACGTGGAAGTGAACCCCGGCCCTCCAAAGAAAAATCCTGGTCTTCACCTTTCCCCCAAAATTCAAATGGCTTCAAGTAGCCTTACGAGAACCGCGGCAGCCGCTGCTTCCACGTCACACGCCGACGCTACGGCCGTTGAAGCTAATGACGCTATGGTTGCCAAAATGCTGTCTGAACTGTTAGATGGGCAGAATCGATTAGCTCGTGACATAGCTGACATAAAGTCATTCCAGAAAACTGTCGACCAGCGTTTCGAACGTCTCGATTCTCGAGTGACTGCGCTTGAGTCTTCACCACCGGAAAACTACGACGTCTTACGTGCTCAACTTGATTCCTTGACTGTTGCTGTGGTGCAGCTGAGTAAGAAAAATGATGACCTCGAAAATAGATCTCGTCGCAATAACTTAATCTTGTATGGCATCCCAGAAGACCCAAATGAAGATGGGGACGACTTATTAAACAAGGTGTCAAACGTCATCTCAGAGAAATTGTCGATCCAATGTCCAAGAATCGAACGCTGTCATAGGCTTGGTAGGGTACTTGGTAGGGTATTGATAAATCTCGGTACGTCTGGAACACTGATAAGGATGCCCTTGAGAAAGAACACAGGCCGTCCCTCAAACGCACAGCCCGACATTCTACTACGCCTTCTGCTTTACGTGCTAAGCACAGGCATGAAAAGCTCTCGATTATGAATATTAACGCTAGAAGCATTATAAATAAATTTCCTGACTTCTTGTCTCTTGTGTGCTCGCACTCCCCACATATTGTGGGCATTACGGAAACGTGGCTTCACAATGGCGTCCATGATTCTGAATTCACTCCCCCAGGCTATGTGGCGATACGAGCGGATCGACAGGATAGCAAAGGCGAAGGGGTCGCTCTTATCGTTCTATCTGACATTAAGTTCTCCGTTATGAATGCGCCAGCACAAATTGAATCTGTCTGGTGCAAAATTTTTCTTAATGAACAGTTCATTGTAATCGGCATTCTTTATCGACCATCAGGTTCTTCTGTCGATGTATTACGCATCCTTAATGATTATTTGAACATACAAACATTCAAACTGTCTAATCTTATTTTCATGGGCGATTTCAACGCACCAGGTATCCATTGGCCATCATTTACGTTTTCTGGTCGGGATACATCCATCTGTCGAGAATTGCTGAACGTTTCCTTGTTCTTCGATTTAAAGCAAATTGTTAACGAAGCAAAGAGAGGTGACTCGCTGCTTGACTTGGTCTTTCTCGGTTCAAACATTTCCCAGTGTGGTTTTGAATGCGATATTGTTGATGGAATTTCGGACCACAAGGCTGTGGTAGTTACTATTAACTGTCCTGTTTTCGCGCCGCTGTCGACTTTCACGACACTTCCTGATTTCGCTCGCGCTGACGATATTGCTATCACCGATTTTCTTGCTTCTTCTTTCGATACATTTCACACGATTAGTCACATGGGTGACATCAACGAATTAGTCAGCAAATTCGAAACTATTGTCAGTGACTGCATGCAGCGTTTTGTTCCGCTAAAAACAAAGAAAAAGAACCTCAAAGTACCCTGGATGACACGTGATATCCTTCCCGTATCACGCCGCGTTGGACGCCTCAGGCGTGTGAAGCGTTTATATGACCCTGATATTGCCATCAGGTTTCGTAGGGCAAAGGAAGAACTACGTGTAATCACGAAATCGGCAAAAGATCGTTTTTTCAATGTGCAGTTAGGAAATCTTCTAAAAACAAATCGCAAATTTTGGCGCTCTGTCTTGCCAGCAGTCTACATCGGCATCTATAATCGTCAATGATGAAACAACTAATGATCCGTTAATAATAGCTGATGCTTTTAATGCCTACTTTAAATCTGTGTTTTCATCAGATATCCACGAAGTTCCATCCTTTGACCCTCCTAAAGTGCCAACTCCGATTACTGATATCATGATTAATGAGCATGGTGTAATAAACCTAATACTACAGTTAGACACTAAAAAATCAACCGGTCCTGATGGTATACCCAATTCTTTTCTCGTTCGTTATTCATTGTGGTCTGCTCGCTACCTAACCGTCATCTTTCAAAAGTCCCTCAATACCGGCATTGTTCCATCCTCATGGAAGCTGGCCAAAGTTCATCCATTATTCAAATCTGGTAATAAGCAGCTCTTATCTAATTATAGACCTATTTCATTAACATCATATTCATGTAAGATGCTGCAGCACATAATTCACAAACATATAGTGGAATTTCTGGAATCTAGTAACATGCTTTCTAACTTTCAGCATGGTTTTAGGAAAGTTTTCAGCACCTTAACACAACTAGCAGAATTCTCACACGACATCCTCTGCGCCCTTGATATCGGCACCCAGGTCGACACTATATATATATAGATTTTTCTAAGGCTTTCGATACTGTACTGCATTCTAATCTCTTAATAAAGCTTAACATGATCTTGAAAAATTCTCACTTAGTTAGTTGGATTGCCAGTTTCCTTTTTCATCGGTCACAATTCGTATGTTATAATTCAACTAATTCTTCTTCTGTTGACGTGTCATCTGGTGTACCCCAAGGGTCGGTTCTTGGTCCTTTACTATTTCTACTATACATTAATGACTTACCTCGAAATGTCACTTCACACATACGCCTTTATGCGGATGACTGTGTTTTGTATTGCGTGATTAACACACCAGAAGATCATCTTGAACTAAATTCCTCATTTGTCAGCTTCTGTACCTGGTGCAACACTTGGCAAATGACAATAAACTTTACTAAAACTGTGATAATGTCATTTTCTAATGGTGCATCTCCTTCATTGACCAATTACACTTTTAACGACTTAACCTTGCACAGGGTCTCAGAATACAAGTATCTTGGCGTCATATTTACCACTAACATGTCCTGGTCAAAACACATTAACTTCATTTGCACTAAAGCACTCCGGAAGCTCGGGTATTTGAGGCGCAATTTTAACAATTCTCCAAAGGAAACTAAGTTACTAATGTATAAAACTTTAATTCGCCCAATCCTAGATAATGCTTCTCCTGTCTGGAACCCTCATAAGCAGTGCAACATTAACTCCATCGAGAGCATACAACGAAAATCTATTCGGTTCATATATCGTCGCTATGATCAGTATTTTTCACCCTCTCATGCCTTATCTTCTTTGAACCTAACCCATTTCTTCATACGCCGTCACGTTGAGTCATTGAAGTTTCTGCACGGCATCGTCAATTTTTCTTATCGTGTCTCAGATCCCATATATATTCCTTCAGACATTCCTCGGTCAAGTAGGAGTCTGCATAACCTTAATATTAAGCCTTACTTTGCTCGACCTAATAAACTTAAATACAGCTTTTTCCCACGTACTATTGAATTCTGGAACTTAATTCCCGGAACAGTTAGGTCACTGCCATTAAATGATTTCCTTTTAAACGTTAACCACACCTGATTTTATGTATTTTTTTGTTGTTCCAGTGTATTTACTCATTCTCGTTTTTGTACTGACTCTCAGTGTTGCTTTTATTTTGAGTCTCATTTGTGTCATCTGCCTTATTTCTTGTGTATTTTTAATGTTATTGTTTACTTGTTTTTTTTATGACTTTTTTTATCTAACCCACTCCTGCGATAGCCCCATAAAGGGGCTGCAGTTTGTATAAATAAATAAATAAAGTAAATAAATAAAGCTACGGACATCGTTTGTTGAACAAGGTACAGGAAAATTTCGCACGGCGTGAACTTTCTGTGGATCAGGTTGGATTCCGGCGGCGTTTGCGAGATGGTCAAGCATGTTAATTTCACGGCTACCGAAATGGCACTTGGAGGAGTTTAGCTGAAGGCCAGCCTTGCGAAACACGGAGAGTATGGTTGTGAGGCGCCGCAGGTGGTTCTCAAAGTTTGGCTAAAACACAATCACATCGTCGATGTAACACAGGCATGTAGACCACTTCAAGCCGCGCAAGAGAGAGTCCATCATGCGCTCCAATGTAGCTGGCGCATTGCATAATCCAAAGGGCATGACTTTAAATTGGTAAAGACCGTCCGGTGTGACGAAGGCCGTTTTCTGGCGGTTCATCTCATCGACGCTAATCTGCCAATAGCCGGAGCGGAGGTCAATTGCTGAAAAGTATTAGGATCCGTCAAGGCAGTCAAGAGCGTCATCAATGCGAGGCAGGGGATAAACATCCCTCTTTGTTATCCGGTTGAGGTGACGGTAGTCAACGCAGAAGCGCCACGAGTTGTCTTTTTTCTTTATTAAGACAACCCGTGATGCCCACGGGCTACTGGAAGGTTCAATGATGTCCTTGTCCATCATCCTGTCTATCTCTTTCTGTATGATGGCCCTTTCTTTTGCGGAGACACGATATGGCCACCAATAAATGGGGCTGGCGTCACCGGTGTTGATGCGATGCGTGACAACAGATGTCTGGCCAAGTGGACGTTCGTCCAAGTCAAAGATGTCCCGATAAGATGACAGGAGGTGACGAAGAGCTGTTTGCTCGGAAGGAAGGTCAGGGGCGATCATCTTAGAAACATCGTCCGCAAGCGTCGAGTACGAAGGACTGGGTGACAAAGTTGCGATCATGCTGAGGAAGGATTCAGAGGTCAAAAAAGAAATCTGAAATTCTTCCAAAGGAGTGATATGCTCTATGGCGCTACTGTGTGGCAGGACATGTGACTAAAATCCAAAATTGAGGATGGGCACGCGAGCGCAGTTTTCGCGAATCTTGATTAAGGTTCTCGGTAGGGCAATATTACGCGACAAAACCACGTCAGTAAGCGGCGACACGACGTACTCGCCATCAGGGACGGGAGGACAGGGCGTCAGGAGGAAATTTGTAGCCGCCTGGGGAGACAGCCTTGCAAATTCAGCAGAAAATAAGCGGTGTGAAGCACAAGTGGTCGCGTAGGCAGGAAGTGGCAGATCCAACTGTGCAACACCTGCGGAACAGTCAATTTGGGCAGAGTGTTTCGAAAGGTAGTCGAGGCCGAGAATTAGGTCGTGTGGACAGTGTTCAAGGACGATAAATAGAACAACGGTATAATGGCCCCCAATGGTCACACGTGGTGTGCCCATTCCAAGGACAGGTGACGTACTCCCATCGGCGACTCGCACAGTGCACGGTACGGCGGGTGTCAGAACCTTTTTGAGCTTTCGGCGGAGAGCAGCGCTCATAACTGAAAGCTGCGCTCCTGTATCAACGAGAGATCTAACAGGAACGCCATCAACTTCAATGTCCAGTAGGTTTCCACATGTAGGCAGGGTCAACAGAGGATTTGTGGGCCGGGTCGGAGTTGCAGCTTCACCTCCAGGAGCTGCACTGCCTTGTTTCCCGAAGCGAAGGACCGGTTGCAGAAGGGGACGAAGAGCGGTGAACGAGAGGCGAACGGGACCTACGCTTGCGGAGACGGGGAGCGGCTGGATCTTGGTGGAGCACTGTCGGCGTTGATGTTCCTAGTTGGCGTATAGGGGGAGAAAGTACGATTGTCTGGTACTTGGCGGTAGTGACTCGGAGACGACCACCCAGGCGGCGACGACCAGTGGTTGCGGCAATGACGGGCGATGTGTCCAATACCGGAACAATTAAAAAAGATGGGTTTATCATCCGCTGTGCGCCAGTCAGCTGGGTTGCGACGGAGTGGCGGAAAGCTTTGCGTCTGGGAGCCAGCGGTCGGGGAAATTTGGTAGGTGTTTGTATCGCGGACCGAGCAGAGAGATGGAATGCCCAAACTTGCTATTTCCTCCCGAACGACCGCTTGTATAAGGGAGATAGCGGGTACGCTTTCCCGACAGTCTGAACGAACTGGAGCCGGGGCCATGGCCTCAAGCTCACGGCGAACGATGCGCGTTATTTCTTCCGGTCCTGGGGGCTGAATGAACCGCGGCGGGTCTTCGGAAGATGTCGCTGCGGTATTGGGCAATCGATGAAAAGGTTGAGCGACGCGGCGGCCCTTCGCTTGTTCGCAGTGCCGGCACACCATTATAATTGCATCCACAGTGGCACAATCCTTACACATCAGGAGAGTGAAGGCATCGTCTGCAATACCTTTCAATATATGACCATTGTTGTCTGCCTCGGTCATGTTGTCATCAGCCATGCGACAGAGGGCCAGCACATCCTGTATGTACACGACGTAGGACTCTGTGGACGTCTGAGCGCGACACACAAGTTCTTATTTTGCTGCCAGCTGACGACTGACAGGTCTGCCAAACAGGTCTCGCATTTTTTCTTTGCAGACATCCCAGCTCGTTAGGTCAGCTTCATGTGTGTCGTATCATTGCTTCGCAGTTCCCCTCAGATAAAATATCAAGTTTGCTAGCATCATTGTTCGATCCCACCTGTTGTTGTTGCACAATCGCTCGTACATCGTAAGCCAGCCCTCGACGTCGGCGTTGTCCGTGCCACAAAATATCCCCGGGTCCCGCGGATGAGTGAGGATGACCGTTGGAACAGGCTGCCGAGGCGTAGTCGCTTGCGTCGGTTGATTTGCCATTGTGACGGCAGGTAGATGATGTCCGCTGCGAAGTTCCGTGGTTCTACCCCGCACCTTCCACCAAAATGTTGCGGGAAGAAAGCAGGCCCACGAGTGTAAAATAACGTATATTTACAGATGGTGTATATGGCGTTCAGGCCACTACCAGACCTCGTCTTCCTCTAGTCCAAATCAACTTCTTCCTTCACTTCACCGTAACATTATGATGTGTGCGCAGGATTTCAACACAAAATTGGGTATCCTATCTGGACCTGATGCCGAGTGTGGTTTTAATTTTTGGAGAAGGCTGACTATTCCGAAGTAGTGAATAGCAATAACCGGCATATCAACAAGCGCGTCGCTCAAGAAGACTGGAAGATGTTGAGGTACTAGCGTGGAATACACAGAAACAAAGTAATAATTAAAACAGCTTGATTTATCTCTATCATTAGTAACATCTGCACTATTGTGGACTAACGGAGGAATACCAACATCGTCTTTACTGGTTGATTTCACTAGTTTCCAAATGGATTTTCTTTAATTCTAGAACCAAGAGAGTCAAAATACCGCTTTTTTCTTTCGTGATTTTCATCTGGATTTCAGAACCAAGTAGTCGAAGCTTAGAAAATCGCAGTGGATCGGGCTTTTCTCTATACCGTTTGAACATATCATTCCGCTTATTAAGTAGCACCTTTATGGGTTTATTAAACCAAGGTTTATTTTTTCGGTGTTTCACAGAAAGAAGCTTAGACGGAATGGACAAGTCAATGAGCTGTAAAAGTTTTTCCTTGAACAGCAGCCATAACTCGGAGACAGATACAGTGCTGCTTTGTTCTGAGAAAGTATCGAAGTTTGACTCAAACGTTTCAGAAATACGAGAGTAATTTGCGCTATCAAAGAAATAAACTTTTCTGGGTATCGGTGGGGGTATGTGCGGCTTGGGAGCAACGAGACGGGCAACCACTGCATCATGGTCGCTTATTCCGGGAACTATGGAAACAGATTGCAGCAACGAAGGAGAGTTTGAAATCGGAAGATCTAAGGTGGAAGCGGCATTGCCATGGCGCCGTGTTGGTCCCTCCACGAATTGATAAAGACCATGCGTTATGAAAAGATCGTAAAAAGCCGACGACAGGGATGAGCACGGAGGAAGTAGTGGCAGCTTATTAATCCACTGCGCATCTGGCATATTAAAGTCACCACTGACGAGAAAGTAATCAGTTGAGACCGTAAGTAATAAATGAGAAAGGGTATTAAAGTTATGACTGCTGTTGTCATTAGGCGGACGGTAGAATGCTCCAAGTGTAAGCTGCTTGCTATGTTCTAGAACTTTGCACTAATCAGATTCACAGCTGTTATCCCCCAAGTCAACTACAAAACTTGGCAAGCTGTGCTTGACCAGAACAATAACGCCCCCACCATGCGTATTGCGGTCTTTGCGATAGGCCACGTATTCCGCAGGAAATATTTCAGAGCTGAAAATCGATTCATCCAACCAAGATTCAGACCCGATATCAATGTCAGGGCCAAAAGATGATACGAGCCCTGTTAACTCGTCGGTTTTGTTCTTGACGCTCCGGCAATTGATAAGCATAACGTTTACCAATGAAGGACGGCACGCCACATGCTCAACGCGGTGGCATCGGGGAACGCTGACGGAAGCGTTAACTTCAGTAACAGGGATTGCTCGACGCCGTTTCAAGTTCACTTTTTTCGCAGCACGATTTTATCACTATCAGCGTCGTAAATGAAGTTTCGTCCGTCCATACGAATCTTATCATGTCTTAGTTTGTACGAGGAGGACCGAGCCTTTGCAAATTGGGAAAGTTTCCTGCGGGCTAAGCTTACTGAACGAGAGAAGTCTTCCCTGATGGAAATGTCACTTGTCTTCAACTTCGGACCCGCCCCCAGTACCGCATCTTTATGTTTGAATCTAATAAAGCGAACAATAAAGGAGCGGTTTTTATCTTCACTGTAAGTACCCAGTCTATGCGCTCGATCAATATTTAGTGGGTCAAGTGATACACCTAGCTTTGTAGAGCAGAACGAAACAACAGTTTCTTCGGCTTACTTCCAAGTTTCCAACGGTTTATCTCAAAGCTAAAAAAGAGAAGGTTGTTCCTTCGTAGCCTATTTTCGGAATCATCCGTGGAAGCTTTCAAAGCAGCTATTTCTGCGGGCGGGGCTTTCGAAGCGGCCGAAGAGTTACTGGACTGCGAGCGACCTTGCTCTAGAAGGTCGACACGTTCAGTCAAGTTACTCGCTTTTTTGTCAGTGGCATATTGTTTAGTCCGTTTGTCCGCTAAATCCGAAGAAATCTTTTCTTGACCTGACTGAAGCTTGGTAAGCATTTGCAAGACAGCAGATATATCCCCTGCATCGGTGTGCGTACTAGATTCCTGAACGCTATCAGGGCCTGGGTTCGACTCCACGTCGCCTGACAAAGCTAACAGCAATTGTGACAACGCAACATGGCACACCGCGGACGTACAACGGTTGACAAACCAAAATAGCCAGTCCTTGGTGTCACTGGGGAACGACACCTCAAATAAATATGTGTTTCAAGTTCGCATGCATGCGCAATGGCTCATGTAACCAAACTGTGTTACAAGAAGGGGTGAGCACATAGCGCGCCCGGCGGTGTCGTCAAGGTAAATATACCTGGTAGCGAAGCTTCCATAGGAGCCCATACGTTCAACACATGGCGGTCCATCGGCGGTTCATGGGGCTTAGCGCCATCTGTATGTGGTGGGAATACTTCCGGCGGAAGAAAAAATAATGTGACGCCATATCCGTTAAAAGCAGAAGTGACGTCATGTTGTTTTCGAAGGCGCGAAGTTTGTTTTGTTGTCCTGCCTTTGGAGCTATATATTCAAATTTCCCACCATTCGACTTGATGGGCGTTTCGAGCTTTCAGCGTGGAAAGCGATGCAGGAAAAGGCCAGCCGTACGGTTGTCAAAATCGCCTCCCTGCCCAGAACATACTTTCTTTGGAGGCCGACGAAAGCTTTAGGTGTAGAGTGCTGATCCTATTGTAAGATGCCAAGCCCGTCGGCCAGCGCAGTCGCGCGAAAACAACTACACAATTATCTGGCGGTCGTAACTCACTACTTTTGACTGAACAGATTAAGAAGCGATGAATCTACCCGCGTCACCAAATTCAGACAAACTTCGACACGCAGGAAAGCACAAACTGTGAGGGGGGCGTATTTCAACAGGTGAACTTTACGAGTGCGCCTTTCTCCCCATTTCAAGACGTGCATTGCATTGCGAGTGATAGTGGCGTCAACGACCCCTGTAGCGATGGGCGCTGAAAAGAAATGCATTCATTAATAATAACAAAATTAAATAAACTTGTATTTTCTTAACTCTTAACGAATATATAAAATTGAGTAGGAATTTTATTTTCGTTGAATGAATCTAACTGCGTCTCGCTTGAATTAAAAAACGCGTTTTTTCTTTCCCAATGTTTGTTCCCTCCAAACATAGTCGCGCTTCGATCGCGGCTCCCATAACCCCCCATGCTGATGTCGGTGACAATCTGTACTGAACCGCTTTTCGCCCGAAGCTTCGCGACCTATTTCAATCGACCTTCGTGTCGTGCCCCGCTGAATGCCACGTAGGTGGGCGGTTAAATAGTGTTGCTGTGGTTCCGGGTTGCCAGACGAGGAATCCGAGGCGCTCCAGTTTTGGCGGGGAAACAATTTCGGCTTCAAGAACGCGCGACTGGATGGAAGGCCCGTGTGTCGATGCTACTTCATCCGATGCGCTTGTTCCCGGAGCACCTTTGACGAGCTTTCCTAGCGGGCCGAGCCAGACAGCGAGAGCAACCTGTCTTACAAGAAGGAGTGAGCACAGAGTGCGTCCGGCAGTTCTTCCTGCTCTTCCTGCTCTTGCTACTGTTCCCAACTATCTGGCGACACTAGCACCGTGTCCACCTGCCACAGCATATTACACTACCCAGCCTTCGCCTCGCCCCATTTGTTATTATTGTGGTATTGACGTGCACATATCGCGTTTTTGCCGAAGACGACAACAGGACGAACGCCGTGGCTACGATATTTATGAGAGAGACCCGCTGTTGCCTCCGAGTCCCTACGAGCGCCGGCTTTCCCCACGCTCAATTTCTCCACCTCCCAAAGCGTCTCGTAACTTTCGTCCAGGGCGCCGCCGCTCGCCCTCCCCTTTCCGAAGCTCGACATCACCCTTGCAACCAGCAACAAGCACTCCTGACTACTGATCGGTAAATTAGATGGCGCAAATTTTGGAGCGAAAGTTGCATGGCGCGCACAGATTACAATTCCTCCAGCGTGCCCGGCTATTCTTTATTCTTGTGTGTAGAAGGTGTACCAGTTCTAGCATTGATTGACACGGAAGCAGCTATTTCTATTATTCACGCTGACTTGTGCTGTAGTCTACGCAAAATTAGTACACCTTACAATGGAGCTCTTCTTCGTGGTGGAAATAATGTTGTGATTCGGCCGTCGGCGCAATGCACCGTTCGAGTTTCGATCGACGGAATACGCCACCACATCCAGTTCGCAGTGTTGAGTTCCTGTGCTCACGTGCTTGCACTAGGGTGGGACTTTCTTCCTTCGGCGTCTGCTTTCATCTCGTGCCGTCAACGCCTCGTGAACTTGACAGACACCGACAATTCCGACCACGTGCACGAACAACGCCTTCACCTACGAACTGCTGACGATTGTATGGTGCCACCAGGCCGCGAAAAACTCTTTGTAGTTAACGCTGATATCACCGATGGTGACGTTTTAGTTGTACCGTCAGCCCGTTGCCTATCCAAAGGGATTGCTCTGGCACCCGACCGCGACAAGATTACCGCTGTCCTCCGCTTTCCCAGGCCTCAACGCGCCAAAGACTTTCGTAGCTTCCTTGGCCAAGCTTCGTATTTCCGGCGCTTCATACGTAACTTTGCTACCACTGTGGCGGCGCTCTATCAACTCCTTCCTTCTGGAGCTCCCTACATATGGTCGAACGAATGCCAAACTGCTTTTGACGCCCCCAAGCGTGCCGTCGCGTCCGAACATGTGCTTTGTCGTTTCGACAACACCACACCCACTCTTCTACATACTGACTCCTGCGGCCACGGTATCGGCGCTGCTCTTCTGGAACGCCAGCAAAATTCCGAATAACCTGTAGTTGCATATGCAAGTCATACGCTAACAGCAGCAGAAAAAAAAATATACGATTAGCGAGCTAGTGTGTCTCGCCGTTGTTTGGTCCGTCCAAAAATTTCGGCTTTATCTGCGCGGCTGCCACTTTACGGTCGTCACTAATCGCCACGCCTTGTGCTGGTTGGCGACGCTAAAAATTTAACGGGACGTCTCGGCCGTGGGATATTTCGTTTACAAGAATACGACTTCGATCTCACCTACAAGTCTGGAAAGAAACACCAGGATGCCGAAGCTCTCTCTCTCGTTGTCCCCTACCGCCGTCTTCAAACGCTGCTTGCTTACCACCTTCCGTGAGGAAACCGCAGGACGCGTCGCCTGCATTCCTTTCGCTCACAGCTCTCGACCGGTTCCCATCAAGCCACTCTCATACGTTTGCCTCTTGCCAACCTAATGACTCCTACTGCCACTTCGTTATGCAACGTATTCGCGGATCATCTCGCACACTTAACGCTCGGCTCTGTGGGCAGTTGTAAAACTTCAAGATCAAAAATTCGGTGTTATCCCGGTACGCATTTCATCCCCAAGGACAGCGTTGGGTTCTTGTCGTTGCCCGATCACTTCGGGCCCAGATACTTTAGACTTTTCACGATGATACCGCTGCCGGTCACTTCGGTTTCCATAAAACCTATGAGCGAATTGGCAGCCACTTCTCTTGGCCTGGACCTGCAACCAGTGTAGCGAAATACGTAGCTTCTTGTTCGCGCTGCCAACATCGCAAATGACTAACCTTAGCTCCGGCTGGACTGATCCGACCTGTACCATGTCGTGAAGCTCCTTTCGCACTCCTTTATATCGACCTCTATGGACCGCTACCCTTATCCACTGGCCGTAAACGATGGATCGTCACAGCTGTAGACCCCTTGACACGGTACGCAGAAACAGCCGCACTGTCTTGGGGATCCACTGCGGTTGTTGCAGCCTTTTTCTTAGAAGCCTTCTTTTTAGGTATGGACCCCACGTGTCATCTTGAGGGACCGCGGCAGGAACTTTCTGTCCAAACTTCTCGACGATGTTCTCCGTGCGTCCTATATCATCCATAAAACGACTTCCAGCTGCCGCCCTCAAACTAATGGTCTCAAAGAGCGCTTTTATCGCACGCTGTCCGGCATGACATTGTAACGATGTTAATAAAGCAACAATATTTATTAAAGTTGAACTTGTGCCCACAAGTAAAAATCACTACGTTCGTGAAGAAATCCACGGTAGTCGCGTTCTCCAACTGGGCTCGAACCGTCTTCCTCTTCCTTCTCGCGTGACACCTCGTGCGCGTGGCACATGCGAGCCGGGTCCAACCGGCTGCCCGTGCCACGAAGATCGCTGCCTGTTGCTGAACAACAACACGGTACGGCGTGCACAGGGTCCAATAGAAGGGCGCGCAACTTGAATGTGACCAAGTTGTCGCGGCATTATCCCCCTCTTTACCGCATCGGCCCGATGCTTGAGAGGAAGTACGGGTTGCTGTGGGCTCTCACGCTTTTTTGTTCTTTTTTTTTTTTTTTTGTTCATGACCTTTCCTGGTAGGGTTTTATGCGGACAACATGCACAACTTCCTAGAGTTGCGCCGTCTTGGGCTCTCGTGTCCAGCAGATTTCACTTCGTAAGTCACGTCGCTTATACGACGAAGTATTTCGTAACGGCCGAAGTATCGGCAGAGAAGCTTTTCAGACAGTCCACGGCGTCGCACTGGGGTCCATACTCACACCTTGACGCCGGGCTGATAATGAGCTGCACTACGGCGCTGGTTGTACCAGCTGGAGTCTATGCGTTGTTGGCGGCGTATTCGGTACCTTGCCATCTGTCGTGCCTCCTCGGCTCTTTGCAAGAAATCATCGAGGTCAGATGAGTTATTATTTTCTTCATCTAACGGCAACACAGCAGCCAATGTTGTGGTTACTGCTCTGCCAAATACATTTTCAAAAAGAGCGACTCGTGTTGTTTCTTGAGCGGCCGTATTATATGCGAAGGTGATGTACGGCAAAGTCGACATACGTCGAAAGCATGTCAGTCAGTGTTCTGTGTAGGCGTTGAGTTAAACCGTTTGTCTGAGGGTTGTAAGCAGTAGTTCTCCTATGATCAGTATGTGTCATTTGCAGCAAGCATTTCATTTGGTCCGCAGTAAAGGCTCTTCCACGATAGAGAATAACAACTGTGGGAGCGCCATGCCTGAGCACGATATTGTTGACAAAGAATTTTCAACTTCGACAGCCGTTGCATTGTACAGGGAATCAGTTTCTGCGTAACGGGTCAGATAGTCCGTGGCCACAACTATCCACTTTTTGCCTAAAGATGATGTTGGGAAGGGTCCAAGGCGATCCATACCGATTTGTTGGAATGGGGCTTTTGGTGGCTCTATTGGCTGGAGGAGGCCTGCTGGTTTTACGGATGGAGTCTTGCGCCTTTGACACTCGCGACGAGTCTTGACGTAGTGCTGCACTGATGCTTATAACTTAGGCCAGTAGTATTTCAGACAAATCCTGGCGTATGTACGCTCACGCCCATGTGTCCAGATATCTGTTCATCGTGACACGCATGCAAAATTTCTTCTCGCATAGCTGTGGGTACAACAGGTAAAAACATTGTCTCGCTGTTCTCAAAGTTTCTCTTGTAGAGGATATTTGCTCGCATACAGAACGAGGATAGTCCTCGAGAGAAAATACGCGGGAGTTGAACGTCGAGTCCCTCCAGGCGCTGTATAAGTGGAAGCAAGTCTGGGTCATCTCGTTGTTGTTGGGCGATTTGTGACGCGTCAACAATGCCAAGGAACGGGAAATCCTGTTCTTTTGACACAGTAGTCTCGACTGGTGCGCGTGACAAGCAGTCGGCATCGCTGTGTTTCCTCCCGGATCGGTATACGACAGTAATATCATACTCTTAAAGCCTAAGGCTCCATCTTGCTAGTCGCCCGGATGGATCCTTGAGATTCACCAGCCAGCAGAGCGAAGGGTGATCACTGACTGCTCTGAATGGTCTACCATAAAGGTAGGGCCGAAATTTACATATTGCCCAAATGACTGCAAGACACTCTTTCTCAGTTGCTGAGTAGTTTGCCTCTGCTTTCGAGAGCTCATGGCTGGTATAAGCTATTACTTTCTCCTGGCCGTTCTTCCACTGTACTAGTATGACACCGAGGCCGACGTTACTCGCATCGGTATGAACTTCAGTGTGGGCTGTCTCATCAAAATGGGCAAGGATTGGAGAAGCTTGCAGGCGTTTCCTTAACTCGTCAAAGGCGCCTTGTTGTTCCTTTTCCCACATGAAAGGTTGATCTTCTCTTGGTAGTATTGTAAGGGGCTCAGGAATCTTTGAAACGTTTTCTACAAATCTTCTGTAGTATGCGCATAAACCCAAAAAACGTCGCACTGACTTTTTGTCTGTGGGTGTCGGGAACCTCGCAACAACTTCTGTCTTTTCGGGATCTGGCCGAACGCCTTCAGCACTGATGGCGTGTCCGAGAAACCGAAGTTCATCAAAGCCGAATTGACATTTTTCGGGCTTAATTGTCAAGTCTGCTGCGCGGATAGCTCCTAGTACTAGTCGCAGGCGCTCTAGATGTTGGTCAAATGTGGTAGAAAATACGACCACATCATCCAAATACACTAAGCACGACTGCCATTTTAATCCTGTGAGCACAGTGTCCATCACTCGCTGGAACGTTGCAGGCGCGCAACAGAGGCCGAATGGAAGCGCTTTAAATTCGTAGAGGCCATCAGGGGTTACGAATGCTGTCTTTTCACTGTCCCGCTCATACACCTCTATTTGTCAATATCCACTCTTGAGATCCAGGGAGGAGAAAAACTTCGCACATCGGAGCCGATCTAACGTATCATCGATACGCGGAAGGGGATATACATCCCGCTTATTTACGCTGTTAAATTTACGGTAGTCGACGCAGAATCAAAGTGTGTTATCTTTTTTTCTTAACGAGCACTACGTTAGACGCCCATGGACTGCTGGAAGGCTGAATAACGTCATCTTAATGCATCTCCTCTGCTGGCTTCTTGATGATCTCCCTTTCTTTTGGTGAAACTCGATACGGGTGCTGGCATACCGGTCTTGTGGCGGCTTCTGTTATGATTCTGTGCTTCGCAACACACGTGCGCCGTACCTTCGAGGACGTGGAGAAGCAGTCAGAAAAATCCTTTATCAGGGCATATATCTGTTTCTTTTGGCCATCCGGGAGTCTCGGGTTGACGGTAATTGATCTGTCGACACTGCAGGTCCCTGGCAGGGCAGTTGACGTAGTTGGGCTGCATAATTCGGTCACTACACAGAACTCGTTGAAATAGGCAATAGCTGTTCCTTGTGCGATGTGTTGGAATTCATTACCGAAATTCGTAAGTGCGACATTTGCACGGCCATCGCCTAACTGAACAAGGCCCCGAGCCACGCAAATACCTTTGTTGAAAAGGAGCTCTATGTTTCCATCTGCTATGCCTTCGCGGTCGGAAAATCTTTCATTCTCCACAAGAACCATTATCCTGCAGCGTGGCGGCACAGTTACGTCATCATCAACGACGCGCAGTGCAGCGAGACGTCGCTCCTCCGATTATTCCACAGGCATAGCTTGTTTTGTCGAGAAAGACACACTGGACCTACGTAGGTTAATTATGGCGCCGTTAGCTTGTAGAAAATCCATTCACAATATAAGTTCCCGTGAACATTCTGGCAGTGCAATAAAGTCAGAAACGTAAGCGAAGCCTTTTATCTTAAGTCTTGCGGTGCATCGGCCAAGGGGCGTAATAAGATGTCCGCCTGCCGTGCGTATCTGCGCACCAGTCCACTTCGTCACAACTTTTTTCAGGTGCTTCGCCATCTTGAAGCTTACTACCGAATAATCAGCGCCGGTGTCGACTAAGGCATTCAGCTCGCATCCGTCTATTATCAACCGCAAATCTGACAATCGTTTCGTTCCTGCACCTGTATACTGGAATTATCTCGTCATTGCACTGGACCCGCGTCGTCGCGGCAATAATAATGTACATCAAACCTGACCACACCAATCGGGATGTCATTCTACCATTCGTCACTTTCGCGTACAACACGGCCGTCCAATGCACTACACTCGCCCTTTTTCCTTGTGTACGGTCATAAACCGATCACTATCCTCGACGTTTCTTTCGTCGGTGTACCCGTGCCCTCGTCCACATCAATGTGGGAGCAGTTCACTTCGCTCATTACACGGTGTCGCCAACGTGCCCGCCTCAACACCAATGCCAGTCGACAAGACCGCAAACTTGCTATGATGCATATACTGTGTCGTTTCGTTCCACCCTGGAGACGAAGTGTTACTGTGGACCCCAGTTCGCGTTCCTGGCTGGTGCGAGAAATTTCAGTCCCGTTTTATCGGGCCCTACATTGTTCGGGAACAGACTTCGCCAGTTAACTATTGTGTCACTCCCGTTGTTCCGCCTATAGACGGCCGCTGCCATGCCACAGAGATTGTCTACGTTTCGCCTTTAAAGACTTTTATATGGCGCTTTCCGCCATAACCAGCGGCCAGGTCTGCCACTTCCCCACGCGGGGGAAGTTGTGTGAGCATTAATTACATCTTCATCTTCTTCATCTCTATATATGCATCATCATGGCCAGCGTCCTCTTGTTCAGCGCGCGAGCTGCAAAATAAACTGTCGAGGGCCGAATACGCAGGATAAAGTTTACCCGCCGTGGTTGCTCATTTGCAATGGTATTGGACTCCTGAGCACGAGGTCACGGGATCGAATCACGGCCAGGGCAGCCGCATTTCGATGTGGGCGAAACGCGAAAACATCCGTGTACTTAGATTTAGGTGCATGTTAAAGAACAACAGGTGGTCGAAATTTCCGGAGTCCTCCATTACGGCGTGCCTCATAATAAGAAAGGGGTATTGGCACGTAATACTCCATAATTAAAATTTTAAGGATAAAGTTTATTATATTTTTGAAAGAGTAGCAGGTAGCCAATTAACAATTATATCTAAATGTATGGATAGCCTATGCCTATAGAACGAATATGTTGCTATGTGTTCACCTGGCTTCAAATTGGCTTGCATGTGGTTTTCACCGTGTAGACCGTGTACCACCTTCATTAGCACCAATGCTTGCAAGTGAGGGACCTATAGAATCGTCTAGATTTCTCGAACTGGGTCCTCAAAAAGCCGATGAATTACTCAACTTTTTGAGCAGCATCATGTGCACTTATGAAGGGAATTTCCGCAGAAACACCCAGGTAAGTTTTAATAATGCACACTATTGCTGTGACCCCAATCAACGCTAGGTAGAGCGCAGTCGGACCAGTACCAGTGGAACTTTAATGTGTGTTGCGGAACTAATTTATGCCAGAGGTACAATCAGTCCCATATTCTTCGATCACATACTTACTGGACAGCGTTACGTGGATGAAATTCTTGAGGATTTTCTAACTGAAGTGCCGCTGTCGCGTCTTCCAGTTATGTGGTATCAGCAAAATGGGGCACACAGCAGCAGCCGATCACGAAACTGGCTGGATGTGACTTTTCATGCGCAACATATAGGAAGGCACGGGCCTGTGAACTGGCCGGATAGGTCACCTGACCTCTCTCCACTGGATTTATTTATCTTGAGTTATGTGAAAAATTGAGCTTACATGATCGAAACGGACGCCAGAAGAGCTCAAGCCAAGGATAACGGATGTCTGCCATAGAATTTCTGCGTCAGGCATCAGGAGAGCCTTTGAAGAAATCATACAGCGGACTTAGTACATCGCAGCTGCAGAAGGTAAACTACTCGAACACATCCGCTGGCAGCAGCTAGTGCTCTACGGCACTTTCAAATTCATAGATAATAAGGACACACTACATCTGTGTTCTTTTGTTTCTTTATTTTTTGCAGACGTCTCGATTGCCAATCGGGCTCATTTAGATGTGATATATTTACTTTGTTTAAGGCATCTGTTTTGCTTTTCTCTGCACGTGGGTCACTTCCTCATTTGTTTAATTCGCGTATTTCCAGAAACCTATTTTTGCAGCACGTATACACTTTCATGCAGAATAGAACCGCCACTTTTATTTGGCGTTGGTCCGAAGGAAGCCTATGGCGCGAAATATAAGTGCGCGCACACTCTTTTGATGCGTTACGAGCAAAGCCGCAATTTTTAAACACTCCATGCTTATTACATTGCTTTTCCAGTTTCGTGCGAGGTAAGATGGGCACTTCGGCTGTTTGGTCAAGGAGATTTTGTTATGAATATGATCAGTCGGCCGTGAAAGACAGATAACAATTATAACCGAGAATTAGAGCAAAGAATAGCTGCAAAACCAAGAAACCTGCTTTTGGTGCTCGTTCTCTAAGTAATTCCGGGTCTCTTCTGGTTTGCGACCAGTAATGCATTTGTTTTCAATCAGCTCATTTGAGGAAACTGCCTTGTGATGCGGTTAGGAGCTCAGTCACGTGATATTTTTTATATTTTGTGAGTTTTCTTTTCCAGTCGGAAAATATTGTACGCTATTATTACATCGCTGAAAACACCACACTTAGATGTTATTTTGGGGTGCCTGCAAATGCCTCATTGACACTTTCATAATCAGGACAGTACTTCTCGAGTTTGATAAATATGTGAAATTACTGAAATAAGACACAATAAGGAAAGAAGAAATACCTGCGGCTACACGGCTGTAATGGAAGCAATATATATGCACTAGGTTTTCTTTGAGTAGCGCAACTGCTATTTTTTAAGTCTTAGCGCATGATATTTAAGTCATCCCGTATATTTTCCACAGTGGCCAAAATGAGGCCAACCCAGATTCACGCGAAATCAGAATCGATAGCAGTCATGGGCAGGAGCGCTTATACTTGGACTAAAAAAGAAGAGCGAGAGAAAGGCTGCAATTTCGCTGAAAGGTGAAGCAGTATTACTCATAGCGAAGCATACAATTACACGAAGGAAGATTATCCCACCAAGAGGTACCAGATTCTTGGTGGGGTTAGGGACCTAATGCTGTGAAATTGAACTTTGTCCTGCTTGAGGTCTTAAGAATTCTGATATAAGGCCGTGTGTGTGTGTGTGTGTGTGTGTGTGTGTGTGTGTGTGTGTGTGCGTGTGCGTGTGCGTGTGCGTGTGCGTGTGCGTGTGCGTGTGCGTGTGCGTGTGCGTGTGCGTGTGTGTGTGTGTGTGTGTGTGTGTGTGTGTGTTAGCATAACGTGCAGCGCTTTCGGCCACGTATACGGTATCAGTCTACTAACTCACATTGGCCGAATGTCCATGCTAGGGGCATTTGAAACCTCCTACTGCACGCCGCAGCTACTTTCGACCAGCCACAGAAAGCCAAGCATGGGGAAGCAGGTGAATCGCAGACGCCGGCACCACCCGCATCAATGGTGGTTGCGCTGGCTCGGTGCGACCAAACCCCTAAACTCTTCTGTGTGTTCCTCGCCGCTTGTAAACCGATTACATCAGAAGAAC
Source organism: Dermacentor andersoni (assembly GCF_023375885.2). Classification (NCBI taxonomy): domain Eukaryota; kingdom Metazoa; phylum Arthropoda; class Arachnida; order Ixodida; family Ixodidae; genus Dermacentor; species Dermacentor andersoni. The sequence continues at coordinate 56,446,038 of NC_092821.1, forward strand.
CAGTAAACATAGGCAATGATATTCGCGTTTCAAGCAACGATTGTGACCTCCCACAAAGGGGATAGTTTGATTGAGTTGTCGAAACAACACTCTACCTCACTACCCGGTGGTTGAGACGGCGGGTACGTAAACTTGACGCCAGGAGCTTGGCAAAAAGTCGCATCTTCTCCCGAAAGGCGAAGCATCGATTACGACAGCAAATTAGTAGAGAGCAATACAAAGTAAGGATAGCACTTTTATAGTCCCTATAAACTTGCGAACCTTCGTATGTTAACTAAATAAGAAGCATGGTGCCTGCGCACAAAAGCAAACCCGAACACTTCACGCTCGAAGACCGCGGGCACTCGCTGTGAAAACGCTGGCGTGAGGAAGCCCGGCAGCACCTGCGCGCGCAGCGACTGATCTACGTGTTGTCTATCGCTTCAACGCAAAATAAGCCGCGAGAACATAGCACACGCAAATGTGTGAGGCGTTGGCGGACCCAGACCACTTTGAAGGTGCGGCCCGCGCGACTGCCCGCGGCCGCGCGAAACGCAGCTGGTGCCAGAGTACAACGTTTCCCCCCATTCCTCCCCTCCGCCCGGGACCTTTCATGCGACGGAAGATGGTGCAATTCCTTCTCCCGTTGCTCCCTAGCACGCACGAGATTGGGCCGTGACCATCGGCTTCCCTCACGCGCTTGCACTTGCAAATACTTCGTACGGCGCACGGCGATGGCGTTATCGCCTTCCGACTTTATATGGAACATCACGGTGACGGCAACGGCAAGAATGTGCCTGGAGTGTCCATATAATTGCTAGTGCAATAACCAGATTGGGATATCTTACGTTGCAGTGCCCCAGAGCCCTTAAAATTTACACCTGAGTTCAATCGTGTTAACGCCAATGTTCTCTTTTCTACTCGCAGGGCAGTGTAACCTGCATGTAACTGCGCGACTGTGTGAGGCAGACTAACTACGAAACTTTGGAAGAAGCCAATGGACACCCAGAAGCATTTAAATTTCATAAGAAGTTATGTCAGACACTGTAACAAGGGCGTTGCGAGCAGACCAGTACACCGCTTTAAGCGTATACGTTGGAACAAAGAAACTTTAGTGCTAATTGCGCACGAATGAAAGACGTCACGGACTAGGTAATTGTTAGCGCTGTAATAGGAGCTGGCAAGTTCAATCGGGCGAACATACGTGAAGATAAATCCCTAATAGTGTACCAATACACGGATCTCATCTTTGCCTACTTTACGTCAGTGTCGAAAGTATCAACTATTCTTTAAAAAAAAATACCCCAACATCCTTGCTCGAAGTGATCGCGTTAAACACATATCTGTACAACCACCCAGTAGCCTGTACAGGAAAAATCAAAGTTTACCGGGTAGTTTGACCAAGTCGACCCTCAATCCTGTCCTTTGCACACGCTGTATGCGTTACAACAAATCAGATTCCCCGATCTGCCCTCACATAGGAACGGCACAGAAAGCAATCAGCACTGGGTTCAACTTCTATGCCCAAATTAAACAAAGCTGTCCATGTGGCACCGCCACTATGGTGTACCTTCCTTAATCTACTACCTTTAATCAACAGACACAGATACATTTCATGGTACAATTTAATTACCACAGCTCACACCCAAAACTCTTTCGAAGCATTCCGTATAAAGAGGTCATTCTTCCTGGTCACTCTTTCAATTACCTAAACGCGCCAATATTCCTATCAATCTCTAGCTTACAACACGACCGGGAAATTAGCGAGTACTTCCTCGTTCATACGTGTAATACTACCACCTTTACTATTACTGAAATCAATCCGAAAATCAGGTGCTTGCCTTTTGATTGGAATAATGTTGCTATAGTTGAAAGGAAATTCCTTGTAACTTAAGCACGAGGCATGTAAAACGGTCTTTCTTCATGTTAACACGCCCGGATATCCTCTATTTTTTTTATTCCTTTGAAGGAGCTAGTGTGCAGTATGTCCCTTTGCATGGCAGGTCTTTTGCCATGCCCTAAACGATGACAATCCCTCAAGAAGCTGCCTTTGGCGCGGCTTATCGCAGTGTACACATGTATTTCCACTCCACCATCGTAGAAAGGACATTTTTTATTTGCTTTTTCGAGAGTGCAAGGCTCCCTCCTCCGTAGCTCATCGAAGCAATCCATAAATTATTTTTGGTCCACATGTTATTTCCCCGTTTCGAAAAAAAGTCATGTATTTTAGTCGTCTATTATTTTGTGCTTACACTTTGTTTGGAACAACGTATCCTTTCCGTTTCGAAGACTTCGGGAACGAACGTCTTCTGTAGTCTCGCTCACTCCGATGAAGGCCTGGCCACCAGTGGAAACGCTAGTAGAATATTAGTATTTTTGTTGTTGTTATGTGAGGGGGTGCTGAAAACTTCCTGGTTTTGCCAACTTTCATGTAGAATCAAAACGTAAACTTGGCACCACATTAAAGCTTTATATCCTATTATGCAATGGTGAAAACATGAGATGAGTCTGACTTTCATAACTAGTTTATTTTTATATAGAACCTGAGGTGGCAGACGCAGAAGCTAGTTTGCCGTCTTTGTAGGTACGGGGCCTCATGAAGTTTTGTTTCTTCTGGCAAAGTCTTGAAAGGACATTCACACTGCGGTGTCCGAAACATTGGGGAGAAGCGTCCTTCTTACACTACAGTAAAAGCCTAGCTTTCTCATTTCAATACCGGGTATTATACCATTGACAATGAACGCCGAAATGGGCGCACCACAACCTTAACAGATCCAGCAAAAATAAATCGGCAATATCCTAGAAATTTGTAAACCTTCAGTGAAGTGGGCGCAAAAATGTTTGAACAGTGAACAGAAGTAGGCACGAGTTGAGGCATTAAGAGTTGTTTTGGCCCATTTTGATGATACAAAAAACACTTTTCTATAGGTTAGTGACCGAGCATCAAACATGGCTCCCTATTTATGACACAGAAACCAAGAAACGGTTAAAGAAATGGTGTCACAGTGGGTCCCAACAACCTAAAAAGTTCCACACCCAGAAATTGGCCAAAAGTCATGGCGTTCAATTTCTGGGACAAAGACGGTTTTCTTTTGGCGGGCTACCTGCCTCAGGGCTTTAGTATAACTGGAAAGTACGACGCCAGCCTCCTTGAGCAGTTGAAGGACGAAGTAAAGACGAAACACCGGGGAAACATGACCAAAGGTATCTTTTGCTGCACGACAATGCACCTTCATACACGTGCAAAATTGAAGGTGCCAAACTGAAGTGCCTGGGTTTACAGTCGGTCTACCATCCCCTTATTCGCCTTCTGACTATCACGTTTCCTAACTCGAGGAAACACCTGAAGGGTCACGATCATGACAGCATTGTAGCGGCCAAACAATCAGTATAGAGCTTGCTTGACGACCTATGTCAAGATTTTTTTTTTACTGAAATGGATTAGGAGAAAGCTGACGTAGCGATGTAACAAGTGCGTGTGTCTGATGGGGGAATAGGCCGAATAAATTTGTACATTCAAGGCGGTAGTAGTGCGGAATATATATAGCTGTCTTGAACATTATATATATATATATATATATATATATATATATTGTCGCGTACGAGTTTGGGCCACTGTGGACAGAATAACGTTGGCAGGTGTAGAAGAGGTTGAAGTGTCTCGAAGATCGGTCGATGCTGTTACCCTGGCCACTGAGTCGGCCAAAAGTCACAGCGTTCAATTGCTGGGACAAAGAGGGTCTTCTTTTGGCGGGCTACCTGCCTCAGGGCTTTAGTATAACTGGAAAGTACGACGCCAGACTCCTTGAGAAGTTGAAGGACGCAGTAAAGACAAAACGCCGGGGAATCATGACCAAAGGTATCTTTCTGCTGCAGGACAATGCACCCTTGTAACTGTATATATTGAAATACATATATTTTCTCCCCGTAACGTTTTGGTGGACGTGCGAGGTAATCTCGCCGCAAGGTGGTCCTGGAACTTCACACCGGGATTCATATCAGTCCCACATTTATGGCTACTGACGCTGCCTCCGCCACTGAGACACCAGCGGAAGTTGTGCTAACCCAGCTACGCCATCCGGGAATCTTCATCGACACTGGCAATGTCGACGTCGAAGACTAGCTGACGTCATATGAACGCGTCGGTAAGCACAACAGGTAGGGTCGCACACTTTTCTGGCTAACGTGATATTTTTCTTGGGAGCAACCGCGAAGGTATAGTTCGAGAGCCATGAAGCCGATAGTAAAAGCGGGGTCTCCCGCAATGAAAAGCTACGCGATCTTTTTGGAAGACTAGTGGGAGATCAAACGGAGGCCAAACAAGGGCTAGCGTCTCGTGCCCAGGCATCAACCGAATCGTACGTTGCGTATATTCAAGACGCTCTCGCTCTGTACCGTAAAGAGGACGCAGACATGCTGGAGGCAGATAAGGTCGGACACATCTTGAAGGGCACCGCGGATGATGCATTCAACCTCCTGCTTTGCAAGAACTGCTCACCCGTTGAGTCCATCACTAAGGATACCAGAATTTTGAGCAAGGAAGTGCAAACGCATGTACAAACGTTTCGACCGAATTCCCAATATGGCTGCTCTTCCTCCTGCAATGACCCTCCGGCGTCACATCCACCTACAATGCCATGCTTGACACAGGTATTCGTCCCGAGCTAGAGGCTATGGCTGTAAGTTCTCATTGTGCCCATACGCATAACAACGTGACCATCTCGCTCATTCAAGCTGTTGTCCTACAAGAAATTGCAAACATGGACATCCATTTTGCCGTCTGCCCACGTCCCACACCTACAGCTACTGTCATTGGCTCTCCTGCGCCTCGACATTACTTCCCTAATCGATATCGGAACCCCTCTCAGTGGCGAACACCGGAGGACAAGCCAATTTGCTTTGCTTGCTCCCGGGTCGGTCACATCTCCCGCCGCTGCCGTAGTAGCCACTGGTACTCCTCGCGTCGACCATATGCTGATCACCGCTTCGACCGAGACCCTCGGCCTCTGTGGCCCCTCTCTGAACCATACCATCATATCCAGCTTTAGTGGACACGTACCAACTAGCGCCCCAAGCGGCCCCGGCACGAAGCTAGCGCGTTTTCAATGGAACGAGCGGGTTTTTCGGGAATAACAAAAGCTGCAGGTCGATTATCGAAAAAGGCAGGTGACAGACGTGTTCTGGAAGACAATCCACACGAGCCAAATGCAGTGACCACTCTATGGCACGTAAGAATTTTGTGCCCACAGATTTAGCAATGAAAACCTATGGAAACGACGAAAACTTGTACTCAATTTTCGAGGCTAGAACGGTCGCTGTTACTAAATTACGGCGCCTATCGTAAAACCGATTGCAGCGTATATAGTCCGGAGACTCAGCTTTCGATTGATGCCTATCTAGACTCTCCACACATGGCGTAACACGGTTCCCAAAAGCGTTTTTTTGTAACACTGTCGTGAAAATTCACGTGCTTTCTATAAAAAGATGAGCGTACCACTGGGCGAAGCCTCGGAAGCCGTGGCTGAGTGATGGAATCCCGCGCACCTTTGGTCCCGCGTCGTGGTGGCCGCGGTTCGATTCCCGCTTCGCACTTTCTTTAAGCCGCATAGGACCTAGTTTTGTAGTCTCTCACTTGATGGCAGAAACGCAAAACCTAAAATTTGCTTTCGGTTCTGGTTTTTCTGCGGCGCAGTTTCTTTTAAAAGCCGCATAGGACTTAGTTTTATAGTCTCCCACCAGATGGTAGAAACACAAAACTCATTATTGGCTTTCGGTTCTGGTTTTCCAGTGGTTCTCTTGAAATATTATCTTTTCTATTTTTCCTTCCTAAAACATAGCAGTGTCGTGTTCATTTGTTAAGTCATCGCATTTATGAAGATTTAATTCATTGGACATCATAACTAGAAGCTTGCGCATAGCTGTGTGTTATGCAAAAAAGAACTTTCGTGCTTTGCAGCGTAGAACCTGGGAGAACAAAATGGCTATTCTTATATGCGTTCTTCTGGAAGGTCCGTTTTCTTCGACTTTCGCCTGGCCTTAATGGTCACATACTCCGAGCGAATCAGGTCCACCTGGGCCACAATGCCACCCGGTGGCCAGTGCCGTTCCTATGCAACATTCTTGCAGAACAAAGGGTCTGCTAAGCTGAGTCGCTGCCCAAACGTTAATTAGTTCTAAAGATTCATCCAAATAAGAAGTGCACCAACTAGGAGAAGATGTGCAGCGTGTGGAATAATAGCTACTGTTAATGTGTTCCCTACAGCCAAGTAGTATGAATCCGTAGGTGTGGCCGTAAAAAAAACCATTTGAATAAATGTCCCGTGCTGTGTCTGCTCCGGTCGCTCTACAGAGAAGGTAGCTTGGCTAGCCGTCAGTATTTAGGATGAACATATGGCGTCACTCGTTTGGTGCAGTTGCCTTTAATGCGCAGCATTCTTTGATGAGTACCCCAGCAATTTGGTAGCAAAATCGTGCAAAATCGTGTCTGTAACACCAAAAAACTTGACGCATTTCCCATGTGAATACATAGGTCTTGATAAAAAGGGTTGGGGTGGCCAACTTGAAATTGGAAGTGGCATGAGCATAAATTTGGGCGTGATATGAGAGTGGCCCAACGTCAATTTGGGGTGAAATGGTAATGAGCCAAGCCGAACTTGAGGCTGATATGGGGGTGGCCCAACCTAATTTTGAGGTGATATAGGGGTGGGTAAGCCTAAGTTTGGGGGAATATGTGGGGGGGCAGCCTTGATTTGGGGATGATATGGGGGTGGGAGAACCTAAATTTGGGGGATATAGGGGTGGGCCACCCTTTAACCATGGGGGTGATATGGGGCTGCGCGAAGCTTAATGGGGGGTGATATGGGGATGGGCTAACCTAAATGTGGAAGTGATTTGCGGTGGGCCATCCTAAATTTGATGTGATAGAGGGGTGGGCCAGGCTAAGTTTGGGGCTGATGTGGGGGTGGGCCAAGCTGGATTTGAGGATGATAGGGGGGTGGGCCAACCTAAATTTTGGGGTGATATGGGGACGGGCTAACCTAACCATGGGAGTGATGTGCGGCTGGACCAAGCTGAATTGGGAGGTGATATATGTGTGGACTAACCTTAATTGGTGGGTGATTTGCGGTGGACCATCCGAAATTTGAGGTGATCGAGGGGTGGGCCAGCGTTAGTTTGGGGCGGATATGGGGGTGGGCCAACCTCGATTTGCAGGTGGTATTGGAGTGGGCCAAGCTAAATTTGGTGGTGTTGTGGAGGAGGGCCAATCTGCATTTGGGGGTGATGTGGGGTTGGTCCTACCTAAATATGGGGGCAGTCTCGGGGTCGGCCAATCTGAATTTGGGGGCGATGTGGGAGTGGGCCAACCTAAATTTTGGGGTGCGTGGACTCGAAATTTGGAGGACGATTTATGCAAATTCGTCCGAGGGCCAACTTGAAAATTAGAGGTGGCCCAATTGAAATTTGGGATTGGGCCAACTTGAAGTTTAAGGCTGGGCGAAAAGAAAATCGGGCGTGGCCGACTTTAAATATGAGGGTGTGCCAACTTGAAATTTGGGGGTGGGCCTACTTAATGTTTGGGGTGGGCTAATTGAAATTTGGGCGCCTGTTTACGAGTAGTTAGATATCACCAGTGGTCTTTCTCCATATTTTTCTTCATCGCAAAGTACGTATATTAATAATCTACCACTCGAGCCTTCCCAGACGACTGAGCTAAAAATGTCACAGGAGTGCTCTCATCATGACGACTGCGACGTTCACTATGGAGATCCACACAAACAAATCGCAGAACGAGCTGACCATATTCACACCAATGCCATCGCTAACACTACTCGCTCGTGCTAAACGCAACACAAGCTTACTACGATCATAATTTAACTTTTAATCGCACGCTAGTCGATACGTTCTCAGTGCACAATTTCGTCAATCATCTAGATAGGAACCTTGCTCGATGTTTTACTGTTATGTTGCGTCGTTTTTCACGATACCTTCTCCCGCAAAGCGAATACATTTTTGAGATTGACGAGGCAAGCTAGTATATAAGTCATACGAAGCCAATGTATAAAGGGTTATAGTGATATTTCAAAAAAATATGCATAACTAAATAAGATTTCAGATGGTATTGTTTAGACCGGGCATGACAGCGATTTCTTCCCGCCTTTCCCAGTGCTTTGACCGAAAATCTAATCATTTTGCTCAAACGTGTGGCCCCAATACTACATGTGCTGTATGTACAAAAGTGCGGTGCGTGGTCACAGCTTCAAAGCCAGTCTATTTGTGTACTGTTTTTGATATTGTAGTAATGTGGAGTTTTCCTCTTCTTAAGAGCACAAAAAGAGAAATATTACAGATAGTAGCTAAGCGCAAAGTACATTGGAAGATCTGAAACCAGCAATTATTTCTAATTTGTGGGTTGGTCTTCTCCGCTGGTAGATCGCCGTGCGATCACTTCAACGAATTTTGTTGCGTGCAACTGCAGCAAAAACAAAGATACTACCATTTCATTGCCAGGGCATTTATGCCCTCCACACACACAAGAAGGACACCATATGATTGACACTATCAGTTTATAAACTGATATTGTTTTGCTAATTTCAGTGCAGCGTGGTGTCTGCGAAAGGAGTATTTTCTTAGTATCAGTCCCGTGTTAGCAGTGAGAAGCAGTTCCGTCTACCATTCCCATGAGGGCATGCTAGCCATTGTAGTGCTTTACTGTAAAACAAGTGCTAAGAACTTGGTGTGCTTTGTCTTTTCCACAGGTCGTCCATCCATTCTGCTATGGTGACCATCAACGTCGTGTCCGTGAGGCCTCCTCCTCATTTTAGCTTCACCATCGCGAGAGTGGACAGAAAGAGGGAGCTTTCTTCACAATCAGCCCCAGCGGGATTCCACCACTCGTAACTGCTGCAATTTGCATTCAGTGGCTGGGCATGCTAACTACATCTTTAGTTTCATAATGGCTAGAGCACGCAGAAAAAGTAGAGCTTTGGTCGCTATCACTACCACGAAACCATGTCAATGCAGATATAAGTACGTGCAGGGGCTGGGCATGCTAACTTCTGCGCTACCACCTGCCGCCGCCACCTCAGATTTTCTATGCATACCTGCTTCTTGTTTTCATCGCAGACGCATGCAGGACAAACGCAGATAAGTAATTGCATTGGATTACGAAAGCGTTTATTGCGCCTGCAGCAAAGCGCGAAGGCGCGCTTCGGACATGGTCTACGTCGTCATCCTGGCGCGAGCTCTGCGAGGATCCAGGCTCGCTGTTGCCGGCTTGCCAGGCTTCTGCCTAGCCAGCGCCTCAATAACCTGCTGGACGGCCTGGAGTTGTTTTTCTTGGTCGTCGCTCTGCGTTGCTTCCTCAAACGGCGGCGGTATACGTCCTGAGTTAGCTTCGCTTAGATGTTTCGAGCAATCCCATAGCATGTGGCCGTCTCCCTGCTGCACGCTCTGCATTTGTCATGGGGGTGCGATTCTGGGTACATCCTATGCAATAGCGCCGGGCGTGGAAGCGTTCTCGTTTGCAGTTGCTTGAACAGCACGGCCTGCGGCCTGCTCAGCTCTTTGCAGGGCGGCGGGAGAAGTCTGCGGGCCAGCCGAAAGCCTTGGTCAATTCCTTATAGCTGGTCATCCGGTCTTTGGTGCTGAACCACAGCGGGCAGCCGTTGCCTTGGGCGCGGTCGGTTAGTCCTCGCGCTCGGGCGTGTGCAGTTTCGTTGCGATTTGCTTGCTTCTCCGACGCTTGTCCTGCGTGCGCCGGGAACCACTTGATTCGAGTCCTGTTGTCGCGGTCTGCCTGTCGGAGCAGGACGCGTGCCGCCGTTGGGGCAATTCTTCCTTTGGCGCAGTTTCTCATCGCCTGTCTGGAGTCACTGAGGATCATGTGGTTTTCTCGGTGTACGATGGCCAGGGCGATGACCATTTCTTCTGCTTCCTCCACTTGCTTGCTCGATGTGCTGCGGTCGCCCGCACGTTGCCTCCGGAGTCGACCACCACGATCGCGAAGCCGTTGCTGCCGGTATATTCGGCTGCATCCACGTATCTCGCGCCGGTGTCTTCCGCGTGCAGGTCTGTCAGTGCCTTGGTTCTAGCGCGTCTTCTGCCTTCATTGAATTCCGGGCGCATGTCCCTCGGCAAGGGGTCAAACCGCACGTTTCGTCGTGCGTGGTCGGGGACGGGGCATTTTGGTCCCTGCTGTTCGCGATAACCGATGCCTAGACTGCACAGGATCTTTTTGCCGGCCTTTGTCGATGACAGTCTTTGCAACTGAGCGGCTCTTTGCGCTTCGGTGATCTCGTCGAGCGTGTTCTGTATGCCCAGCTGGAGGAGACGTTTCGTGTTAGTAGTTTAGGGCAGACCAAGGGGTGTCTTGTAAGCCCTCCGGATTAGGATGTCTAGCTTCTTCTTTTCGCTTTTCACCCACTTGTGGAAGGCTGCCACGTACACTATGTGGCAGACTACGAAGGAGTGTATAAGTCTGATGAAGTTTTCCTCCTTCTTGACACCCTTCTTGGTGGTAACGCGCTTGAGCAGTCTGGTGGCGTTGGTCGCCTTCCCCATGATGCGGGTGACGGTGTTTCCGTTCCTGCCGAGCGCTTCGATCGTCATGCCCAGGACTCGGATCTTGCTGACCGTCGGTATTGTGTTACCATCCCTGGTGCAGATATTGATCTTTTCGTGTTTCCTTTGCTTCTTCATTCTGTGCGTTTTCATCAATTGGTAAAGCAGGAGCTCCGACTTACTTGGGGAGCAACGCAGTCCCGTAATTTCCAGGCTTTCTTCGATCGTGACGACGGCCGTCTGTAGTGTGGATTTTATGCGGGCATCACTGCCCCCGTCCACTCACAGCGTAATGTCGTCCGCGTATATCGTGTGCTTCAGCCCTTCAAGCTGGCATAGTCTTTTGGCAACTTGAATCATAACAAGGTTAAATAGCATGGGTGAGATGGCAGAGCCTTGGGGGAGTGCCCTGGCTCCCTAATGTCTTCTCGTCCGTCTTCAGGTCGCCGGCTCTGAGTTCCGCCGTTCTGCCGGTAATGAAGTCTTTGAAATATTCGTACGACCTCTCGCCTAGGTTTAGATTGGACACCTGCGCGAGGATGGCAGAGTTCGTCACTTTGTCGAAGGCGCTTTCTAGGTCGAGCCCGAGGACGGCTTTGGTGTCCCTGGTTTCGCCGTCGATGACCTGATATTTTATAAGTAAAAAATCTCGATGCCATCTCCTCTGTGAAGAAAGATGACCAGCAAAGCTATGTATGTGGGCCCCTTAATGGCGAACTGCACCTCCGCCGTATGTCGGCCCCGCATTGCACTATTTTCGGGATCGGCCCACGTATGGAGAGTGTTTAATGCCTGCTTCACCTCCGCCGAAGGTCAGCCTGGCATGGCGTTACATTCGGGATCAGCCCACGAATGGGGAGAGCTGAACCCTCGCTTCACCTCCGCTGCAGGTCAGGCCGGTATTACGCTATCTTCGGGATTTTGCTCTGCACGCCGACGCGATAGTGCGGAAAATAGCCCTTAAGAGGAACCTTTAGCTCTGGTGATCCTATCTAAATACATGTAAAGGGAGAATTCGTTTTTCTTCACAACCACTGCATGACATTTTACAAGGTTTGTCGCACTTGAAAGAAAAACTTAAAAGCTAGTGACTGTTGGTTTAGAATTTTTGATTTAGGTCATCATTTGTTTATTCAAAACTGGCGAAAATCGCAAATTTTCTGAAAACGAAACCATCAAGTTTACTACTCTGTCATTCGGCAATGAAAAATGATATCACAATTCTGTACATTGCGTCTAACAGCACATCTAAAGCAGACAACATTGATATATCACGCATGAATCTAAAAAAACATTAGCATGTATATCTAAACCCTTGTTCACAACGTAACGACTTCACGTAAGATATAAATCGGCATATTGGATTTGTCCGCTTTGAATTGTCTAAAGGATGCTGTTTACAGAACCGCGATATCAGTTCTTGATGCGGAGGTATTAATTTGTAAACTTCGTTCTTCTGTATTTTTTGCACATTCAAAATTTTGAAAATCTTTTACCACAATTCAAGCTTTAAATAGAAATTCCGCTTCCAATAGTCTTACTTTCTAATTTAGGAGGCTGTGAAGTACAGCAACCTTTTATTAACAGGATGTTTTAATAACACAGAAAACTTAAATGTTTATTAGTCGGCTTTCACCTCATGGTAAGGAATTTCAATAAAGATATACTTATATATTTAAAAGCCTATCCGTTTGACAACGTTTCATCCGAGTTCCCTTTTGCAAGGTGATACAGACTTGCAGGTGGTTCGTATCGGGGACCCTCGACATATGTCCAAACACCAAACAAAGGGTTATTCCGAATGTTTCATTTCAGGAAGGCGTGTTACCCTCCTGTCTTTCATTCCCGTTCGCAAACAAGCATAAGACGAAAGTGCTGCGTGAAGAGCGTTGTTAGTCCTAGCCAACGAGCTACCGTAACTCACGTCGCCTATATCGCGGTCATTTAGGCTTAGATAAGAAATATCTATATTTTAAATCGACGCATCACGAATCCACAAAGAGCTGCCCGCGACCAGCCCAGCTAGGTTTCTTTCATTTCGTACTTCGTCGTAGCGTCTTATAGTAGCTCACGAAGCAGAGCACTGAGTGTGGATAAGGCAGAGAAGGTGTTCTATATACTGTCTCGTCACCCACCGAAAATTGCCCGCCGTGCTACTGGCCATTCCTAGAAAATTGTATATGTGACGCCCAGCCATTTGCAACGCAGAAACTTTGTTTTGCGATGGGAGAGTCCAGGTGAGATACAGGGTGGTTATGGAGATAAAGACACGCTATTTTCTGTAGCAACTTAGGATTGCATGAATGAATGCCTTCATTTATTGAGAAAGAAGGAGGAGAAAGCATCAGTGGAAGCACGTCTCAGCAGATTGGGAAAGAAGCAGGGTACAAAAAGGAAAAGCTGGGGCCCGGGTGGCAGGCGAAGTCGCAGCTTAGGGGCGTGAGTTGGCGAAACCAGTTGAACTCCAGTGTAGATGTGCGATGGGCCGAGTGAATGATTGGAGTCACCGCCCAGCATGAGTCCTTTGCGGCAGTATAAGCTCCCGCCGTCCTGGGTAACACACCTTTACTGAAAACCAATCTTCGCAATTACTTATTCATCAGCCATGCCTAGCCACGTATTCCCTAGTGGCAGGGTCTGTGGACTACAACTACGCTGTCCCGACAAGTTACAACCATAACGTGACGCTTCCGGTTACGGATGCCATACTCGTGACTCTTACTATACTACTACTATACTGCGCGAATACTATAAACATGGGTTCACCGCACAAGTTAGTGAACAGACATTTTAGAACCGCGTTTTTCGCTTGACATACGCTCAACGCAAGCACCATTGCAGCATGTTACGGTGCGCGTCCCGTCAAGACAGAGACGCGTGCGCAAACATAAAAACGCGTTAGAAGACAGGGTCTTGGGCCTCGTGCCAAACATATCCAAGCCAACAATATGTTGAAGTTGAAGTTGAAGTTGAAGTTTATTCATATGAAAAAACATAGGTACATAAATACATAGAATAAACATAAATACATACATAAATACATACAAGTACATAGGTACATAAACAATCATGCCGTCGTTTCTATCCAAAGAGGTTATGTATTTAAAGTTCTGGAGTGACAGTCCAATCCGCCACCTACGGGAGCGCGTGAAGCCACCGGGGGCCTCATTGTTAGAGAAAAAGGAGCGCGGCCACAGTACGTGGCTGTTATACGCGCGTCGCAACCTGTGCTTGCGGTTCTGCGATGAAAAAATAAAAAGAAACACCCTTAGGAAGTATATTAGTCCGCCATTGTGTGCCGCTGTTGTGAAAAATAAAATGTCATGGTGGTGGGTGCCTTGTGTTCTGTGTACAATATGTTGCGAGAACTGAAAAACAGTCGTTTCCTGTTTTCTTTATTCAGTAACCTGTCGCGTGCATCGGCACTGTGATGCCCTTTCGTCGATACATGATGCCGGCCCGTATTCATACAACGACGTGACCTCGAAATATAGTATCCGTATGCCATTTCTTTAAAAAAAATCACTATTTGTGTTATGAGCGTTTCTGGTTTAAACGTAGAAAACAAGAAAAAATTTTCAACGGTAGGTCTCATTTTTGTCCGGCATTTCAGTTCTAGCTGAAAAGAGTCGGTGAAAGCAAATTTACCATAAAGCTAAGGCGACCCACAATCTGCACGCAGCCGCAAGCCTACATGTGTTCCAATGAGAATAACCTGTCAAAGTTAAGGTCATGTGTCAGCTGGCTGCTCAAGCAATCTTTACCTTTTTTTTTTGGTTCTGCATCCGTTCTACCTGCGTCTGCGGCAAAAACGTGAAGTGGGAAGGCAGATAAACAAAAATTGGTGGAGGCAGGTGGTAGCGTAATGGTTAGCGTGCCCATCTCCCAAATACAAGATGGTGCATTTGGGAGATGGGCTCGAATCCCGGTGGTTTGTTTGTGAAGACAGCTTTCTGTGCTCTCTGGTGACTGCGAAGCTCAGAATGAGGCGGCAGCCTGACGACAACGGTGGTCGTCAACGTAACAGAACAAGCGGGCGTGCAAGGTCGCACCTAAAGCCGAAAGAACATTCAGAGGAAATACACTATGCTCTTGTCGACAAAAAAAAAACGTGATGAGTAACGAGCGGTGTTGTTGAGCGAGGGTGTAGACGGAAAATGTCACAATAGACAGGACCACGCTCCAATCCCGGTGCTCAGCGGGAATATACATCGACAGCGTGTCAACTAGCGTGTAATTGATACTTCATTAAGGTCGTTTCGTGTTTGTGTTGTGTCTAGCAGGAGCGAGTAGTGTAAGAGATGACACTGGAGAGAAGGCGGTGAGCGAAGTCCGCGAAAAGTAATTGAGGACAGCCATATTGAACGTCGACGCCATATTGAATAAAGCCTGCGACTTCAGTTGCTCAGCCGCCAGAAAGGCTTGAGTGGCAGTATACCGCTGGGCGTATTTGGTAACCACAGCGATAAACACGCACTTTGCGGAAGTAAACAGAGGAAAGGGACGTAGTGAGTTGGCCGCCCTTTTCGAGCTCTGGCATAGTTTGAAAAATGGATGTGGCGAAGTATGACGCACAAAATACTATATGTCAACCCTAATGAATCAGCGTGGTCATAATTGAGCGAAACGCCATGGTGGCCTGCCACCAGGACATTATGAAGTTAAAGCGATGAGTTTTCATTGGGTACTTGAGAACGAAAACAAGCACATCAGAGACGTCCGAGGGACATTTCTAGGGTAGAAGAGCACATCGCCCCCCCCCCCCACCCCAAAAAAGTAAAATCACGAATATAAGATTACGAATAGGGTCATCATAAGATCGAGCGCTACGGCGCTTGTTGATCTTGTTTAGGATGACGTCAGCATTTCATTCAGCATTTATTTCTGAGAGAATGAGTTGAAGTTCCGTTTATTTGCATCACAATGGCAGGCGTAATCAGGCAAACATTGACAGCACTTCATTAGAGAGTGCCTGCCTACTCCGTGGAGATTACGTATGACAATGACAAAAAAGACAGAAAGCTTTGCTTACATCGATTCGCACATACATGGGATCCGCATAATTTCTTGACTGTCAATTTAATTGCTTAAGAATGGCACTCATTAACGCAATATTTCCATTCACAGTGAGCAAAAGAGGCTGTCCTATCCACAGTAGAATTGATTTAAATGGCTTTAATCCCATGGACATTATATCGTTGCCAACATGCATGGGATTGGAGTCGTCAAAATGGGATACAGTTGACAGGGAAATCAGGAGTTTGATGAACGGCAAGAAGGCAGAAGCTTGCACAAGACCTCAGGGATATAAAATGACTTTTTGAGCAGCTTGGTCAGGGGGCCACGCAATGGTTTCCACGTCTATTAAAAATCCTCCAAAATATGAACAGAGGCCGACAAAAATGCGGACATTTTGGGAAAGGTGAAACCGCTGGAAATTTCAGGACAGCATTAGCCTAAATATAAAAGATGACTTAAAAATAAGAAACCGTAACGTTGACAGGGTGGCCAAATTTTGGCACAAATAAATTGGCTGTTGAAGCAGTTAAGCTGAAGCGCAATGGTACGAAATAAGGCGAGAATATCGGCAAGTGTTGAACAAAGGTCAAGTAGGCCCTGTGGCCGACGCCAGCGCTCTGCAGCTGTCGAGTGACTGCACGTATTAGCGAGATGCCTGGTCGTCAGTAGTTACAGTATGATTCGGGTCTGAAATATTGGACGCGGACTCCATCACATTGAATACAGTGCATTCTACTGTGTCATTCTTCGACAGATGGTACCGATTCTCGCGCGATGAGGAAGGGAACAAATTGTCTCACGTGCCGGCTGTCCCCTTCCTCCTACTGCCAACATTCCTCCCCCTCCGTAGTTGTTTAGCTTTTATTGGGTTCGGCTGCTAATCACGATGTCTCGGGATCGAATCCCAACCACGGCAGTCGTGTTTCTGTGGGTGTCAAATGCGAAAACCCGCGTACTTAGGGTTAGGCGCACGTTAAAAAATCCAAAGTGGTCTAAATTATTCCCGAATCCTCCACTACGGCGTGCTTCATAATGAAATCGTGGTTTTTGCAAGTAAAACCTCATAATGTGTTATGTAACATTTGTTACGGATGTCCTGGGCAGTGCACAACTCTGAATGCAATTAAGTGCCAGGAGTTGTGGGCGAGGTCTTTGAGTATATGGATAGCCTTTATGGCGTTCGATAGCTGCTAGTCTATATTGCGCCTACATAATAAAGGCGGAACGGCAACATGGTAGAGAATGTGGACAACGTACAAATCCCGCATATATTACTGCACAATAATATTAAATAGCGTTCTTGCTTCACGCACGTGGATAACCGCCATAGGAGACTACTTTGGAAACTAACTGCAAGTACTGTATATGTCGTACCCAAAGGTGTACCTTGCCTGGTGGCCAGTAAATGTGACGTAATATTGCTAGCAGTTTCGGCCATAGCTTGCTAACGGACGACGACACAGACAGAAGTGACTAGCGCAAGAGTGGACAGGGGACACTAAAGGCGCTACAAGGACAAGCGCCCAGTTGGAAGCTTGGGCAAATCCTTGTCGCCTCTTTAGTGTCCCGTGTCCACTCTTGCGCTAGTCACTTTAGCATGGAATACGAACTAGCCCGGTCTCACACCCTGCGACGACAAAGGGACAGTTTGTTCAATTCTTGTGTCGTGACTTTTGTGTCAAGGTGAAAAACCAATTTATCCGTGTATATGTAATAATACTTAAACACATCTAGATTTGCAGCTGCGGCGGTAGCCCATGAGTGCGCATTGCAAAGTCGCTAGTGAAATAATTGTGTGCACCTTAACGAATTCGATAAGAGAAAATCAAAATCCGTCCACGACGGCGTCTCTAGTAGATGCTGTGCGATGTTCTGACGTTAAGAATGTGTGCCGACTGAAGAAAGGCTACCGCGAAGTGCTTCTGACGGTTAGGCTAGCTTCTTTACTCCGTAGAATGGAAAAAAAAGAAAAAGAAAAGGAAAAGAAAAAACAAGAAGAAGAAAAAACACATCAACCATTGCCCAGAATCAGAATCAAGCATTGCTCGTCGCTACTAAACGCTCTTAGGATGGCGAGTAATTTCCAGGCGACGAGCGAATACGCTTTATCAAGAACACCGATAACGCCGGTGGGACAAGCATTCCGGCGAAGTTCAATGCGCAGGGATCGCTTTTATTTTTTTTAATTTTTGTTTGGTTGACGTCATGACGCGTCACCGCGGGAAGTTTGAAAAGCTTAAGGCCAGTACGCCACGTGGTGGCACTCAAACACTTGTGCCCAGAAAAGCTGGATACGGCAGGCCTTCCTTCTCGGGGAAACACCACTAGCCCCTCACCCGTGTCGCAACACCGACAATCCCCTTCGCCTACACCTCGACATCCGTCGTTCTCGTCCTACGTGGGCCGCTTCTCACGAAACAATGCAGCCCCCGCAGGTGAGGCTGCATTGGCCACTCGCACTGCAAAACCTGTGCCGACTCCTGCTGCCCAACCGAACCTTGTTGAAATTTTGTTCATGATGTACTCTTTCAAGCCCTCATCGATTATGGCGCTCAGGTGCCGGTTATACGGTCAGATCTTGATAGCCGTCTCCCTAAATCCTGGCACCTGCCCAGTCGCCCGCTGTCCGAGTAGCTAATGGCAGTACAACAGCCGTGATGGGAATGTGCGCCACCCGTGTTACCATTGCCGGCCTTCCAGTGTTAGTCCTGTTTACTGTACTGGCCGAGTGTCCGCACGAAGTGACTGTTGGAATCGACTTTCTGACTGTCCATTCCGCACTTATTCACTATGCAACCGGCACCCTTCGCCTTGCACTGACACATTGCTTTGCCGGCCAGACCGACGACCACAAGTCCCGACTTCGTTGTACTGAATTTGTTCAACTGCAACCTGATGCTGCGACTTACCTCCTCATCTCATGTTCTCCGCCACATCGGGATGGCCCTTACGTGGTGACCACATTTTGCGACGTCCTCCTGGCACGTCAAATAGCACAACCAAGCTCAATTGTAACTCTTGCCAACATTAGAGCTTGGCTTGCCCTTCTGAATTTTGGTTCATGTCTGCAAGTGCTTACTGAGTGTGTATCTCTCGTTGTACTATCCCCTTTGGAAGACTGTGGAGTACCTGCCCATACGCGTGAACCACGATTCGACACCGCTGCAGTTCTACCTCTCCTACTTCACGTAACGACAAGCGAATAATCGCTACTCATCTACGACCTGCTTACGCCGACGTCCTTCGCCACATTCTGATGTCCTATGAAGACATCTTTGATTTTGGCAACCGCCCGCTAGGTCGAACCCGTGTCGTCACCCATCCAATCCACACTGGTGATGCACTGGAGACCCTACCGTGTGTCTGCGGCTCAGCGCCAGGGGATTCAAAGGAAGGTGGACAAAATGCATTCCTAACATATTATCGAGCCTTCCTGTAGTCCGCGGTCGTCACCTGTCGTTTGGCTTAAAAAGAAGGACAACACTTAGAAATCTTGTATGATTACCGTCACCTTAATAAAGTTACCAAAAAGGACGTGTATCGGCTTGCGCGTATTGATAACGCGCTGGACTTCTTACTGGATGCCAGTCATTTTTCGTCAATTGCGTTGCGCTCTGGCTACTGGCAAATCGCAATGGCTGAACGAGATCGCGAAACGACCGTGTTCGTCACCCCAGATGGTCTCTACCAATTTAAAGTGATTCCTTTCTGACTCTGTAATGCCCCAGCTACCTTCGAGCGCATGACTGACTCTTCGCAGCGCGGATTCAAATAGAAAACATGCATCTGCTACCTTGATGTCCTCATTGTTTTTTCACCGACGTTTGAGAGCCACATTCAGCGACACTCAGCTATTCTTCCTGTTTTTCGACGAGCTGGCCTACCAATCAATTCTGCAAAATGCAATTTCAGCCACAGCCAAATACGAGTACTTGGTCACCTTGCCTTGTTGACGATGCTGGCGTCCAGCCTGATCCTGATGAAGTTCGTGTCGTTGCGGAGTTTCCACTTTCGCGTTCTTCTGCCGATGTCGTAAATTTTCTAGGGCTGTGTTCCTACCTTCGGCAATTTATCCAGAACTTTGCCGAAACCGCTCGTCCTCTCACAGACCTCCTCGAATAGGATGCCACTTTTCGTTGGGGACCCGGCCAGGCTGCAGCATTTTCCACGCTCATCAGTCGCCTTATAAATCCGCCCGTGTTGGGTCATTTTCATCCGCATGCCTCCACTAAAGTTCGCACTGATGTAAGCGGCCATGCAATTGGCGCCATCTTGTTCCAACAGCAGAGGAACACCAACGCGTGATCCCGTATGCTAGCCGTCTTCCTTCAGCACCAGAACGCAACTATTCCTTAACAGAACGTGAATGATAGGCCCTTGTTTGATCCATTGCTAAGTTGCGCCCTTTCGTGTTCGGTCCACATTTCACCGTCGTGACATATCATCATGCCTTATTTTGGCTATCCTCACTCAGAGACCCTTTTCCCTGTCCTACAAATCTGGGCGGCTACATAAGAACGGCGACTGCCTGTCCTGCTATCCTGTCGACCCACCCAATGGCACCGAAACCGATACAGATAGGTGCGTTTTGTCGATCTCCGACTTCTCACGCATTGCCGACGAGCAGCGTCGGGACCCATATTCGTGATCCATCATCGAGCGCCTTACCTCGGAGCAACAGGACATTTCCCTCCGTATGTTCGTTCTCCAGGACGGGACTTTATACCGAGGAAATATGCATCCACATGGTGCTGAACTGCTTCTCGTCGTACCCCAGCATCTGCGCTCCACAATTCTCTCGCAAATGCGCGATGTGCCCATCGCTGGTCATTTGGGTGTGTCTCGTACGTACGACCGTGTGCGCAGGTGATTTTTATCGCCTGGGCTATATCGCTCTATTCGAAGATACGCCGCTGCCGGCGAACTTTGCCTACGCCGCAAGAAGCCTTCATTGTCTCCCCTTGGGCACCTTCAGCCTATAGATATCCTCAGTTAGCCATTTTTCCATGTTGGCCTGGACCTCCTTGGCCCATTTCCAACTTAATCCTTAGGCAACAAGTGGGTGTCCGTTGCGACAGATTATACCACGCGTTATGCCATAACGCAGACCCTACCCTCCCTACGAGGTGCGCAACTGATGTGGCTGATTTTCTCCTCCATGAAGTGAGGCTACATCCTGGTGCCCCACGTCAGCTACTTAATCATAGAAGCCGCTGTTTTCTTACTAAGGTTGTCGACGACCCTCTTCGCTCTTGCTCAACGTCCCACATGTTCACGGCCGCTTACCACCCACAGACAAACGGACTTACCGAGCGTCTTAACCGTACACTGACGGACATGCTCTGCATGTACGTGTCCGATGATCACCGGGATTGATACTGCTCCTTACTCTTCTTGACGTTTGCACACCATTCGTTAATTCAGTATATTACTTGTTATTCTTCGTTCTATCTACTATATATATATATATATATATATATATATATATATATGACCGTGACCTACTCCTACCTCGACTCGTTTCTCCCTTCCGATTCCAACACTACCACATTGTACGCTCACGACGCCTTTGTTCGCCCGGCCACAGCACGTTCACATTGCCCATGATCATCTTCTGGTGTCTCAGACTATCCGAAAGCAACATTAGGACAGTCGTAGTCTGGACGCTCATTTCAGCCCTGGGCCACTTGTCTTGCTTTGGTTACACTCTCGTCGCGTCGGCCTCTGCGAAAAACTTCTGTCGTGGTACGTCGGGCGGTACTGAGTTCTTTGTGAAGTGACCAGCCTCACGTATGAGATATCGCCTTTGACTTCGACGTCTTCCACCCCATCAAGAGCTGATATTGTGCACGTTACGCGACTCAAGCCCTATAACGCGCACGCTGATTCGACGCCCTAAAACGCATCGAGACGATGCTTCTGCCGCTGGCGGTTCATGTCACGCATGAGTTTGTGCCGCTGTGGACAAAATGACGCTGGCATGTGAAGAGGAGATTGAAGTGTATCGAAGATTGGTTGATGGTGTTACCCTGGTCACTGAGCTACACCCTTGTAACTGTATATTTTCTCCCCGCAGCCATATATATATATCTATATATATATATATATATATATATATATATATATATATATATATATATATATATATATATATATATATATATATGTATGTATTAGCAATACTTCCAAGTGCCCTTGAAATTGAGACACATATACTTACCGGTGGTCTCGCCGAACGTCTCCCATAGAACTATTAGCAACGAATGAATACATCTTTATTGTTGAAGGTTCAGCGCGCAAACAGACATTTTTAACGCCGTTAAGGGTTCGTTGTCACAGAAAAAACAGTGCCGACGTCCACCGTCAGCGGACTTCTCCGTGAATAAAAATAATCCCGTACCACAATCACGTAGGCCCTCCCCGTGTGGCGTAATAAAATAAAGCCTAATATAATTCTTAAAGTCCGACATACACACAATCTACAGATATGATAGCATTGAGTTGTAATTCGTATATAGGAGAAAACATCATTTTGTTACACGGAAACTCAAACACAAACCCCATTTTCCTTGTTTACGAGGGTATGACGCATTGCACTTCCCTGCACTGCTACCGGGATCGGTCCACAGCTATTTTCTTTCGGTTCCCATGTCACCGAATATCAGTTGTCTGTGGCGGCGTGAAGGGGACCCGATAACGCTATTGCGTTCCACTCTTACAGGCGAGCTTTAGTTTCCTTCAAGTTCTTTTTCTGTCGTCCTCCCCCACCTCCTTCTACTCATGTAATTATGGCGATAGTATCATACTAAACCATTTAAACAAACAATTTCAAACTGAAATTATGCGTGCGCATATGCTGTGGATACATGTATGTTGTTATGCATAAAATATTATTGCGCTTACTAATGCGATATTCTTAAAAAACCGTGAGCACCATATATGTGCGTAGACTTGCATCCATAAAAGGTTAGCAATACTTACTTTTTACATTTCTAAGTGGACCAGCTATCCTGACACCAGCACCATGCAAATTGTCGCGGCACTCTGTGGGTCCAATAATGTTGCGGTTTTGTTTTTGTTGTCAGACAATTAGGGAGTTCTTTGCAGCTCAAGTGTGTTACGTTGTGCGCTCGCTTGGTGTGCGGACGAATTGCTTGTGACTTGTGAGCAAACTCCGTCAGACAGCATCAGCAAATAATGTAAGGCTCATTTGAAGTCTACTGTAATGACGCAACGCCCTGAAATAGCTGGATGTGGTGGTTTGATGCCGTACTCAACTTTTCTTGCGGGAAGATCACATATACTGCTGTGAACTGTACTGAAGTCTGCCAGTCTTGTTGAGACGAAATGTGCCACTGACATCTTAACTGTACTTGCAAAAGCCAGTCATTGTTGGTTCGTGGCCTGAAATATAAACAAAATAATTTTTGAATTCTTTCAGTACGAAAATTCGATCAATGAAGCAGAAACACGAAATACAGCCAGAGGTATACTGTTTATTGTCAAGCCAGAGTATTCACTATAATATTCCCAAAACATTTCACTATGGTGTAACCTCGTCTTGCCCTTTTTGTCGCTCCTTTCACGTCAATCCCTCTTCGTAATTCTATCGTAATGCTGCCGTCCTTCAATGGCAATCATTACGACATTCTGGTGCCATCATTGTGACTGCGTCATCGTCCGACAGCCACTGCCTGAATCAGTAGTCATACCGTCATCGCCATGCCGTGGTGGTCACACCATCTTCGTCGCTCCAACTTCGTCATCCAACTCTCATCAATGAGCTGTCGTCACGCCATTGTCGTCGTACACTCGTCGTCATCATACAGTTTTCATATCATTGTCATGTCCCCATTGTCATTGCATCATTTACATATAATTGCCGGCATGTATTTGTTGTCGTCATGCATGATGCCATCAATGTAATTCTATTGTCACCAATACTACTTCATGATGGCGTCATGGGCATGCCATCGTTTTCACATAGTCGTGATGGCGTGGTCGTCACATTGTCGTTTTTCCATTGTCACCACTCCAGAAACGTTATCCCATGGGCGTGCTATCATTGCCATATGATCTTCGTTGATCGATCGACCGTCATATTTCGTCATCAGACAGTCGCTATCAAGCATGCGTTGTCATCATGCTATTGTGGACGTGTGAGCAAATGCGTTAGCTGGAGCAATACCGAAGCAACGGAAGCCTGAGAATGAAGAATAAATAAGCTAAATATCTCTGGCCATAACAGTACCATGGTCGTTACGGCTCATCGTGCCCATGTTGTAACACAGAAATCCAAGATGTGACAGTGACACACCTATTATGGATGTGCCCAGGACTTCATCTAAGCCGTCTCCGCCATCTCCGGGAAACAGGCCTTCGGCCTGGCCGCCCACCCGACCTTGAACTTTGGATTCATGGACCACATCATTGTTCACTCCAAGATTTTTTGCACGAGTCCAATCCATTCGTGTACCTTTAACATCCTTTGTATTATGCCTAAAGGCATGCTTTCTAGTTAAAAAAAATAAGCTAAATAAACATTATATTCTAAATACGTCGTGTCGCTATATTGCTCGAACCCAAATCCTATTACCACTGACAGTCATTAAAAACCAGTACTGGCTCAAATTTTCTTTTACCATGTAATAAATATTCTGGCCAATCTTACCGTCTTGCTTTCCACTATTTCCGGTGTCTTCTTGCACTCTGTCCGGCCCCGGCCAATCGGGCCAACTTAATTCGAATAATGTGCGCGCTTAAGGACTGCTGTATGCCCTGATGCCCCAATTTCTTTAAAACAGTCTATTAATAAAACGTCATCAGAGCCTTAATCGCGACCTTCCTTTGACATTAGATCCAACTAAGCAAAAACATGCGTCTTATTTAAAATGCCAATTTCTCTATAATGAATCATTTGCACCATACCCATTTGCCACCGTTCAGCGTGTTTCGCCTTGCTTTCCCTGACTTTTGAAGTGTGCTTTTACAGTGACATCGCGTGCTCTCTGCATGTGAGGTTAGCATAAGCTTTCATCTCTCGATACCCTGAAACCAATGTCATAAAGACTGTCGCGATGACGCCTAGAAATTGCTGCCGAGTAAGTAAGCCTTACGGCCTACAACACATTTTATTCCCGTGAATGGCGTAAACTGGTGAGACGCGCCCGTCTATCAGGCCTCAAGCGCGCAGGCTGAATTTATGTCACGCGATGAAGTAAACGCATTTGCATCCTTGTATAGGAGGTGTGTAGAGCGCCTCCAGCAAGGCCGATTCATCGATAAGAAAGCGCAAGGTTACTTTCATCCTAAGGTATTGCAGTTAGAGAAATTATAATTGTGTGGCACTCTACATATCACCAACGATTACTATACTCCCAAATAAGGAATAGGAGCGCCGCTCAATACATGTACGTGTCTTCATTTCGAGATGTATTTGCATGCGTGGACAATGAGCCTTGTGCGGCACGTTGCAAACGGAGTTAAGTGTGACGTGACTGCCTCGCTAATCGGCAGATCACGACAGGCAGCGTGGGGGTGAGGTGAGGGCGCGATTCACATGAGCGGACGCTGACTAGTCTTCACTCAAGCACTGCGTTGTTTCCATATATGGTATGATGCGACGCGCCCGCCACGCGCCATCAGTGAACAGACAACGGTGCTCTCCTCTGGCGGCATCTCATAGCGGCCGCCGCAAGTCTCGCGCTGCCCTACGCTTTTCTTTTCACGCTTCATTGCGCGTAGGCTCTCATCTTGCGCTGTGCTAGTTCACTCGGTTACTCAGAGGGACAACAACGACTCTCGCCGCAGCAAAAGGCGCGTAAGAGCTGAGCTCTGAAAAACTCAATCATACATGTCGTTTCTGTGAACACTCTATTCACTAACGTGCAGCTCAGATCAGTGTTATCGTTCAAAATGGCTATCTTTGCTAATAAATGTTGTGCAATCAAGAGAAACATAGGAATGACACGCTTTAGAGACCATGTTCTTTTACCAATACAGAGCCAAGTACATCTATTCATTTGTCTAATAAGAAGTCTACCGCAGTTTCATTTATGTATACCTTCGGGACCTTATGGCATAACACACAAGGGCGGGCAAGCTACAGAGTACGAATTGGTACGCACAATAGGCACAAACATGTTGAATCAGAAATCCCAGAAATAAAGGAAAGTTGAAAAAAGTACAATCCCTGAATCGAGGCAAACCAACAATGCATAATCAAAAATAATGGAAAAAAGAAATAGAATCATACCAGCAAGCTTACAAGCATTTTAAACGGGCAAGAGAAGAAACACAGTTCAACAAAAGCATTCAATCGAGAACCCTCATCGCCAACCTGGGAAAACCATAATTAACAATTATTGTGGCTACTTAAGAGGAGGCTTTAGCTCGGGTGCTCCTATCTAAATAAATGTAAAAGGAAAATTCGTTTCTCTCGGCAACCACTGCACCAAATTTGACGAGGTTTGTTGCATTTAAAAGAATATACTTGAGGTATAGTGACTGTTGGTTTCGGATCTTTGAGTTAGGCCGTCAATATAATATTAAAGATTGGCAAAAATCGAAAATTTTCAATAAACGAAACTATCAAGTTTACAACTCTATACCTCAACAACGAAAAACGGTAATACAATTCTGTCAACTGCATCTAATAGTACCTCTAACACGGACATAATTGATATGTTACGCATGAATATCAAAAAATTTAGTAATATGGAAATACAGCTTTTGCAGAACCTTTGTAACCAACGTAACAAATGTACGTATGATGTAAAATGACACATTGAATTTGTGCGCTTTGAATGATGCAATGGATGCTATTACAGAACCGCGATATCTGTTCTTGATGCAGAGCTATGAATCTGTAAACTTCGTGCTTCTATTTTCTTCAAACTGTCGAATATTTTAAAATCTTTTTAACCTAATTCAAGCCCTAAATCGAAATTCCGCTTCCAACAGTCACTAGAATTTAACTTTTTCTCTCAAATGCAACAAATTTCATTAGGTTGGTCCAGGGGTTACCTCAGAAAAGGTTTTTGCGTTTTACGTGTATTTGAATAGGCCACGTCGGAGTTCAGCCCGAGCTAAAGCTTCCTCTTAAACTCAAGTATACTTGTCGGTATCTCTCTATAGCTAGATGAATCGGTGATCATTACTTCGTCAATCGTCCGTTAAGGAATTCGCTCTACTGCTTCCCGAATTAACTATCAAAACAGCGAAGCTAGTTATTCACGTACACGATGTTTAAACATACGTTCCTTTTATGTATGCGAAGTTCAGATTAGTGGAAAAAGAGCCAGGATAAAAGCACCCTGATCCGAATATCACGCTAGGGGAGAACCTTCTTGAAATCATCGCAGGTGAGATTTCGAGTAATGAAGGGAGGCTGCTGTTACAGTTGCGTATCGGATCCTTGTGGACGGAACCCCGCTGGCAACGCGTTGGTCTCGTCGTTACTCATTCTTGTAGCCTCTATCCTAAAACAAAGACCACTGAAAAATCACTCCTTCGGCAGACAGCTTTGTAACACCGCAGAGGAAACACTTGATCTGTTGAGGGTCACTCACAATAGGCCGACCCTACACCGATTTTGATCTGCCGCCCATTGGCGACAGCGTTTTTTCATTCGTATCGGCGCCTCTGTCACACTGTACCGACGCCGGCACCAAGCTACCAGCAGATAGCTCGGTGTCGGTACAGTGTGACAGAGGCTCCGATACGAACAAAAAACGCTGTCACCGACAGCCGGGAGACCTAAAGGCCCTTAAACTTCGCAAAGTAGCGATACGCTTTGAAGAATGCCACTTCCTCCTCGCGCGCTCTTGCCGACGCCGCCTGCTATTGGCCTAATAGCATCACATGGGCCCTGACGTCATGCATCAGCGCCATTTTTGCTCGAGAAGCGTCTACGGAGTGGCGAGAAGCGAGTGTTGGCGCCGTTGCTACGCTCGAGCAGTGTAGGCGGCGCCACGGTCGAGGAGGGAGCGTGACGTTGAGGAGAAACGAGGAGGACTGAAGGCGGAGAAGGAAAGTGTCTCTAGTTTACGAAGTTTGCTAAGGGATAATGAGGCATCCACCCGTTCGTAGAAATTGCTACAAAGGAAACCCATACGGGTTCCTCGAAAAAAAGAAAGCCTCGTAGTTGAACAAAAATTCGTCCTGGTCCGGCACTAGAACCCGAGACCTCCGCCATTCCAGGGCAGCCGCTCTACCATATGCCCTAACCAGGCGGCTAGCAGATGGCAAGGCGAAGTCGAATTTGTCAACAACTCGAAGCAAAGGCAAGAGTTTGACGTAATAGTTCTGCGGAAATCTGCATGGTGGAGAGAAGTAATTATTAAAGGGAATATGAGACATCCACCCGTTCGTAGCCATTGCTACAAAGGAAACCCATACGGGTTCCTCGAAAGAAAAAAGCCTCGTAGTTGAAGAAAAATTCGTCCTGGTCCGGGACTCGACCCAGGGACCACCACCCTTCCGAGGCAGCCGCTCTACCATCTGAGCTAACCAATAATTTTAAGGGACTTTAGGGAGACCAAATCGGTGTAGGGTTGGCTTAGTGTGAGTGAGCCTTTACTAAGCCCACAGCTTCCGTCCAACAGCAACGAAGCAATTTTACCTATGGCCAGACGGTTCCTTTCGCGGCCGGAAGGCACCGCATAAAACTCGGCCTGACTTCATCGAGCACTCTGATCTCGCCATCAGGCAACTCCACGTGAACAAATAGTGCTGGTGTGCGGGGCCGGGTGAGTGACGTTGCCGTGAGCAAGGAAGGAGTGGAGGCTTTGTTGTTTAACCTAAACCTGCATTCAGCTCATGGACCCGATGGAATTTCTAATCATGTTTTGAAACAATGTTCGAGACAGATAGCACCTTTCTTAGTAATATTATTCAACAAGTCACTAGATGATCAAAAACTGCCCGAAGATTGGAAGACAGCCAACGTGACTCCGATATTTAAAGAAGGTGATCGTACACACGTAGGCAATTACAGGCCGATATCTTTAACTTCCGTTTGCTGTAAGACTCTCGAACATGTCCTGTACTCTAATCTGATGAAACATTTTCAAACAAATAACTTTTTCACTTCGGCTCAGCATGGGTATCGCTCTGGTTTTTCGTGCGTAACACAACTAGCCGAATTCACTCATGACATTGCACTCGGCCTAGACCATGGTGAACAGATAGATGCACTCTTTCTTGATCTGCGGAAAGCATTTGATGTCGTCCCGCACAATCTACTTTGCTTAAAATTATCATTCCTAGGCCTTCCTGAACATATTTTTGGCTGGATAAAGGATTATTTACACCTGCGCAAACAGCAAGTTGTTCTTAATGGGGTAAACTCGGCTCCAATGCAGGTGCTATCGGAAGTGCCTCAAGGCTCTGTGCTTGGGCCTCTTTTGTTCCTAGTTTATATTAATGATTTAGTAGTAGGCCTTAATTCAACAGTTAGACTGTATGCCGACGACTGTGTCATGTATCGTGCAGTGAAATGTTATGCCGATATGTCTGTCTTACAGGACGACCTTGAAAAAGTTTCTATTTGGTGCAAGCGGTGGCAGATGACTCAGAATACTGGTAAATGCTACCATGTGCAGTTTACAAAGAAAAAGAAAAAATTCCCCAGTTCCTATTGCCTAAATAATATTGCACTCAGTACCGCTAAGGATGTTCAGTACCTCGGAGTTACGTTTTCTGAAACGCTTGGCTGGACTAATCATGTTAACTCAATCAGCGCGAAAGCTTACCGTCTTCTTCACTTTTTCCGACGAAATTTTAAGCATTCTCCTTCATCACTGAAGGCAACCTTGTATTTAACAAACATCAGGCCTATTCTAGAATATGCATGCGTTATCTGGGATCCATACACTAAAAACCTCACAGAAAAAATAGAACGCGTCCAAAAGCAAGCAGCACGCTTCGTAACAGGAAATTATAATTTTACTACCAGAGGATCCAAAATAAGGGGAGGGTTGGGTTGGAAAACTCTTTCTTCACGCAGGAAAATCCTAAGATTCAAATTCCTTTACAATATATATAAAAGTAAAACTGGTATCGACAAAACACTGTTCATCAAGGAGCCGCATTACGTTTCATCTAGGAGAGACCACGCTAACAAAATTAGAGCTTATCAGTGCCGTACCAATGTGTTTAAGTATTCATTTTTTCCTAACACGATTAGCGATTGGAATGAGCTCCCTAATGAAGTGATGGCAGCTTCTAGTTTTGAAAATGCTATTGAGAGTCATATTCTTTGATTGTTCTGTTATTCATCTGTGCACATACGCTAGTTTTTTTTTTCTGTTTTGTAAGTTAGTTACTTTGTCACTCACTTTGTTTTGTACTTTGTTAGTTTCTATTCCACTTTTGCGAATTTCAGTGCTTAAACTATGTTCTATTTACTGATGTATTCTTTTGATGTTGCTGAATATGTTTCCATTGTGACCACCTGTATTTTAACCCCCCTACGATAATGCCGTGCACGCGATGTAGGTATACCGAATAAATAAATAAATAAACAAGAGAACTGTGAATAACACTTTTATCTAGTTTTGTATGAATAAATTCGTATTGTTTTCAGATTACGGAGAAGTGCAATTAATACCCGTTGGCAGATATCACAATTCAAACTTTCTACCTGTGTTACTCGTATACGCGGGCAGTGCTTGCTCATGAAATTGAATTGCGTAATTGACACATAACAAAACGCTCCTACTTAAGTTATAGGTAAGAATTTGGCGGTGCACATTGCAATCTACTAATAGTCGCGGATGACTTCGCAAGGCGCATGCACTTGGAAGAATTTCTCACTGTCATATATGATTATTCCCTATGATGTGGACAATTCCAAGGGGGATTCATGTTTGGAAATGACACTTGGTATAAAAAAACGAGAGGGTCAATGGAATATGAAGCATGACATAATGTCGAGACATCCCACTGAAGTGTTTCGCCTTACAACTCACTCCCTTAGCTTCATATATATTAATGAGAGCATGGCGCAACAATATTTTCACATTCGACACAACTGTCTTGAAATTAGTGCCGATGGAAATCGAACTATTGACTTTGCCCACAACACTGGCATAGGTGCCTGACCACATATAGGACCCTATAACCTAATAATACTTGAATCTATCTTTATTACACCTTGCTGACGTGAAACCTACGTAACAGCCAACTTAGTGGTGACCGTTAGGTGGTGACCCGCAGCTCTATATAAACAGCCGAATCACACGCTCTCCTGTTTTATGGGATGTCAATTTTGTTCACTTGAAAAACGAATAACATTGCCTACATTGTGCTGTCTTACTTTCCTAATTAGTTGCATGAGCCGACAGGCACACTCAAGGGGATGGGTTTCGATGGGGCCGAGCCTGCGCAGTGAACATAGATAACCGGATGAGGAGGGTCGTGACGGCGTCTGTGATTGGGCCGCTACCCTTTACTTAACTCAAAACACAGGCTCATCCGACAAATGCTTATCTCATTATTCTTGAATCAATCGCTCCAATTGGTACATATATATATGATAAGTGACAGAATGACACTTACAGCACTGGCATCCACAGAACCACAACCCTCTTGGTTTGCATTTTACAAAATATCCTTCCCCCTGACAATATTTTTGCCACAACGTAACACAGTCCTTGTCCAGTTCAACTGAAATAGCACGAATGCAGGGTCAACAAAAGCAATCCTGAGAAAAATGGTATGTTTTCGACTTTACTCTGTTCGTATCTATTGCTAAAATATAGTGTTAGTAACAATCTAACGACATCTCAAAATAATCTCAACTTAAGCAAGCGTCTTCGCTTAGAAGTGAAACCAATAAGATTGGGTGAAGCATAAAAGAAACATAATCATAAACTTTAAAAATCAAAACTATTTTTGTATTTCTTGGATTGCGGTAATCGCTCGTGCGCAGTAGTGCATGCAGAAACCAGTGGCAGTTTGACTGGTGCTGCCTAGCGACCAGTTCCTTCAGATAGTTAATAAACCTTGTAAGATACTCCCCATGGAGAGCTCAGTACCTTACTGTAATTTTCCAGAAATCCTTATACTCTGATGAAGTCCCGACTAAATAGAAAAGAGCCAAAGTCCTGCCTTTGTGTAATTGAGGCGATAAACAACTTCTCTCTATCTACAGGCCGATATCTCTCACAAGACGTCTATCACATCTCTCATAGATGTTAGGGCACATTATTCACAAACATATATTCGAACTCCTTTACTGTAATAATGTTCTAACATATTTATAGCATGGTTTCCATCGTGGTAATAGCAGTGTAACACAAATAGTCCATTTTGTTCATGATATCGCTTCTAACGTATGCATAGGTAATCAAGTGGATGTCAACTTTATTCACTTGTCTTAAGATTTTGACTGTGTGATTCATTCTAAACTACTTGTAAAATAAACGTCATGTTCAATAGCCACTGTCCTGCTTCTTGGATAGCCAGTTTTATCGTTATCGCTCACAATTCCTTTCTTTTAACTCAGTGGAACCAACTCCAGTCGAAGTTACGTTAGGCATTTTTCAGGGGTCCGTATTAGGCCCTTTAGCATTTTTAATATACATCGATGATTTACCTCGTAGTACCTCAAATAAAACCAGACTTTATGCAGGTGACTGTGTATTATACGAATGTGGAACTGCATTCATGACCACCACCGTCTTCCCAATCCCTTATGTCTTTCTAAACTTGGCGCAAAATGTGGCAAATCAACATCGACTGTAGTACAACAATTGTGGTGTCATTTGCCAATAGACAGAGCTCCCTCTCATTCACTTATTCTGTGGATGGCATCCAACGTAAAGGAATGCGTCAATATAAATTCTTAGGCGTCATTCTAACGGAATATTCTTCATGGTCTAAGCATAATGAATATGCAATTGGGAAAGTTCTAAAAACATTTCGTTATTGGCACTGTAGTTTCGCTAAGACCCTCCGCGATAATAAACTGCTATTATAAAAACGCTAATTTGTCCTGTTCTAGAACATGCCTCTGTCGTTTGGTTCCGCTACAAACAATGTGAAATAAGCCCACTCAATAACGTTCAACCAAAATCTATCCATTTCATTTGCCAAAATAGCAGCCGCACATTCTCACCAACACAGGATCAACAATCTTTGAACATTGAGTCATTACTTTTACGTTATCACATTGAAGCCTTCAATCTTTAAGCCTTAAATGATTTCAGATCTGGTCTTTTTGATTGGAACTATACCAGATTTGCTAACACAAGTTGTATGCGTAGCTCCCACGCCATGAACATAACACCTATTTATGCCCGTAGTACCACATTGAAGTACAGTTTTTTTCCAGGCACAATAGAGCTGCGAAATCCTCTACCCCGTAACATGCGTTCACTATCACCAAAAAGATTTTATAGCTACCACTGGTAAGCACTTCAATAACTTGTAAAGCGCTTCTTTTTGATCATTCATCGTTTTGTGTATATCTCTGTTTCTTAATGTGTTATATACACTAATGCATGTTCCAAGTCCTGCTGTAGCCCTATATTGGTCTGTAGTTTGTGTAATTAGAAAAATAAAAATAAATAAGTAACCTCTTATTCCATTAGCGCCCAGCGCACTTTCCTAAATACAGTGCCATTTTCATTTGTAAATAATTAAAGACAAAACACAGTGTTGCTTGGTATGTCATTTTGCTAAGGAGGGTCCTGCGAAGACGACCGGATAGTAGTTTAGGTCAGCTGCATAATGTGTTTGATCTATTCGTCGCCAAACTTGGAAATGTGCTGAACATATTAGGTGCTTGTTCTACTTGCAACGTCTTTACTTTTTGTCAAGCATAGCATGCGCTTCTGGAAGCCGAAGTTTTGGGTAAGCTTTAGAAAAGAAGGGGGTAAACGATGAACGCATGACATTTCAAATACAATACATATTTATACTGTCCCAAGAAAATGAATGCAGGCGTGCTTTGTAAGGTACAGTGGCTTTATGCGTCGGCTAGAGGTATCTGATTGATCTGAAAGCACACGCGATGAATTTTTTACCTGTATTTTCTGAAAATTATTTTGCTAGCTCCAAGAACTTCAGAGACTGTCCCAGGAAAGAAATGTATTTAGAATCCGCCTTTTGCGACACCATACTGCGGGTGCGCGGTGCCCTAGCGGGTGAGGACCGAAGCAATTTGGCAGGTGTATGGCAGGACTCAAGTCTCTACTCCGGGTCAGTGGAGTGCGGCCGTAGAGGACGCTGCACTTGTCAGTGGAATAGAGCGCCAGCCGTTTCTCTTAGACTCTTACGGACTGGCACATATCCATGTCTTGTCGTTCTACACGGTTTACCCCGACGCACAATGCGACGACGCCTGCCCATCCAACGGGCAGACCTCCACTCTAGCACATATGCTCCAGGAGTGTGGGTCGAGATACCCCAAGTTCAGCAACGAGAAGTGGGACTTGTGTCTGCGTGGCCCAGCTCTAGACAAGCAAATCCTGGCTGTTCGGCGTGCCAGTGACAGGGCCGGTGGGCTAGACCTGCCAGTCCCGACATGGGACTAGCCGGGTGCGTGACGAGTTCGCGTCCACGCCGGAACTCCAATAAAGTTCTTTCACTCACTTGTCAGCCTTGCCATTCTCGCTGTCGCGCACACGGAACGCCTTTCGAACAATATTGCCATACAAATTTGGCCGCGATGCCAATGTCGTGCCTCGTTTACCGCTGCACCTCCCCTGACCATCCCAGCAGGGCAATGCGGATTTTCCGATTTCCGTCGGTAAAACGCGATTGACAGCGCCGTGAAGCCTGGATTAGGGCTGAACTTTGTGACATGTATGTATTGGCATATGCAATTTACCTCTCTGTTTCTGTCATTACTGACTCATACGAATAATCTCGACGAAGACGCAAATGTGTGTTTGAGCTAGCGAAACAAACGATATCTGAGCTCGCGTGACATGGTGGAGTGAAACACGGTTTTTTTTATATCGTCTCTGTGCGTGCGTCGCTAGAACACCGTCATTTCACGACTTCACACCATGCACACTTGCAGCTTTATAAACGCTCAGCGAATGCTCGTGATGTCGGCCTAGTTATCTGTCGGAGCCAAGCTCACCTGCACTGCCGGGCTGACATGGGAAACAGCGTGCACTGTGGAAGTAGCTGGTAGTGCTAGTTAGCAATCTTTGCTAGTTGTCGTTTCGTCATTCTTGTCGGCACCAAGTAATATTTACTTGCAGAAGGCATTTATGTTCGTTTAGCGAATCTGGATGTAGTACGATATGTAGTAAAACTAATTTTGCTGTGCGGCCTCTTCTGGAGCCGAATGGCGCGTCTTGTGTAACTGACACATGTCAGGGGCGCCTTCGCTGTCGCCCAGACATCTGGACTTCATACTGCCACGTGTACTTATCTTTTTCGGGCGACCACTTTTCACTGTCAAACAAATGATATCGCTCAGCGTGGGACGCGCCCCGCATGTATCGCAAGTTTTTCGAATGTTATCTATCGAACCTAGTGTAATCTGATTGCATGTACGTGCGACTCGAATGGTGCAGAACTTTCAGGAAGACACACGGGCACCTGCGATTACTCTCGAACGTTCCGTGGCTCATGTATAAAAGCCGACGCTCTTGACCCGCTGATCAGATTTCGACGATCGCCGACTGCGTTCGCCGCTAACGTTGTGCTTTAAGCGTATACTATAGCCTGTTTTTTGGGCACAGGGTCAGCTGTAGTAGTGTAGTATCACAGTATTGCTACTGCGGTTCTTTACCGTCACTACCACATGATATTACCTACGCTGTTTGTGTACACACTCCAATTCAAAAGAAAAAAGGACGCGGTCGACTGCTATGTTCGTACCGCGGCGCGTTCTAAGAGGATGACAGGCGCCCCACAAATAGGAGGTATCACCCATTTTGGTGATTCAGACCATTTTTGCATTTTTGTAGATGTACACATATCTTATGTGGGTAAATAACGCATGCAACTTGGCATTCTGTTGGCCTCCCCACTGCCTCTGTATGTGTGTACGCCTAGCACTATGGCATACCATAAAGCAAGACATGCAGTGGTGAAACGTGATATTTGCCCTAAGAACTACACCTCACGCCCTATTCGAGTCATGCGTTTTTTTTTTGCGTACTCGTACTGCTTTATTACTGATTGACTTTACGCCACAGGTGCAGCGATTTAAGGCCAACGAACTTGTAAAGTGCTGCCGAAGCTTGTCTTGCAGCCGTTCGTTACGCTGAAGAATCTCCGGGTACAAAGCGTTCACCAGCGGGCTCGATGGCTAGCTGACGATGCCAAATATGACTGCGCGTTTCGGTGTTGTCTCGCACGCCGCTTGTTTGGTCGCGAGTCTCGCGTGGGGCGGCTGTCGCGGCGCGCAGCGGCGCCTGCCAAATTGTTTCTCGCGGCCACCGGGCGATGGCGCCACGATGCATCGCAAAAGGCGAATTACTTCAAGATTGCTATTAGGTCTATTCGATTAAATCATGTTTCCCTGCACCTTCTGCACCTATTCACGGTGCACTGCACCTAGGCCTTCGATTCCCCAAGGTGCAGCGGTGCAGTGCACCTTTGAACCTTGCAGCGAATGGGTGGAGCCCGGCACACCATAACTGGCACCCCCTGCCCCTTTTCGTTTGTGGTGCCGTGCACCCTTTTCTCAATCGAAGAAACGTATTATTCCTCCTGATTTCTTTTTGCTGCCAACAAAAATGATGATGGTCTTGTCTTCTCAATCAATAATATAGTGAGAAGTGTTAGCGTAAATTTAGATAAATGGAAAACATTTAGATATCATGTGAAAAATATTTAAAAAGGAAGATTATTCATGCATACTTTATTGCAACTTGAAGAATGAGCGGGAGGATACAGAGAACAACAAAGACAATGTATATTCCTATGCCAATCGAGATGAGTTATGCAATAACAAGTAGGGAAACCAACATTAGTGAACCAGACGCAGACACAACTTCTTCAAATGACAGAAAATTCTAAAGAAAACGACACCCAGCAATCATACAACAGTATTATAATGCAAGCAGCGACTTTCAGTGGAGCAGACGTCACCAGTCTCTTGAATATATCAATTATCATTTAACCAAGTGCTGAACGCTTTAGTTTTAAATGCCTGAATGATCACCAATCGCCGGTCTCGACCTGCGTCAATAATACATTTGCGTTGCGCGCCTCTGAAAGTAACAGCAAAGCCCTTCCTTGTTACTTGATGCAGTCATGTTACATACTTGAGAAGTAAAAACACCTCCATAACAAACAATATTTCTCACTAAAATGCAAATTTTACTACCAGAATGTTATGCGAGCTTGCGCAAAATTTCGTTTGACTCTTCGCTGGAAGCCTGTATGGCTTGCAGCGAAGAGTACTCTATAGGCTCTCGTTATGAACTAATTTGTTGACTAGGAACAAAGCGGCAATCAGTGTGCACACAGCATTACATCATTATTTTGCCCTTGTTTCCTATCTCCCGAAAGATTTACTCGTTTTATTTTTTTGTGTACTTATGTAACCATTGAATAACATGCACTGCTATCATTCAGCGAATCTGTGCCTCGCCCAGTACCATCGCTAATTTCCTATTTTATTCTCCGTTGACACTGGCCATTTCCCACATTAGATTCTCCTCGATACTACCACATTAGGAACTGCGTCCTGGTTAGTTCCGCCGCGTGTCTTTTTTTTTTCGTTGAACACCAAGTGCACCGTTAAACTCCAATATGTTCTATTATGACTAGTAATATGACTAGAAGAAGTGGTGAGGCTTATACATTGCTGAATAACGGCCATGTCCTATGGTATAGAAGTCTCCTAGATAAGAACCAATACGGGCTCGGATTCCTAATCCATTAGGACATAGCGGGCAAGAGTGATGAATTCTACAGCACTATTGAGAGGGTAGCTGTAGTCGCAATCAACCTAATAAGAGGTATAGATTAAAGGTAGTACAAACCTACGCTCCAACATCCAGTCACGGTGATGAGGAAGTAGATACGTTTGATGAAGATGTTGAATTAGTGATGAGAAAAGTGCAAAGTTAGTATACTGCAGAAATGAGCTACTTCAATGCAAAAGTAAGGGAAAAAGCAGGCTGGTGAACAAACAATTGGCAACTACGGCGTCGATTCTAGGAACACCAGAGGAGAGATGCTGGTAGAATTCGCTGAAAGGAATAAGCTTCGAATAATGAACACATTTTTCAGGAAGCATAGCAACAGGAATTTGGCCTGGAAAAGCCATAATGGTGAAACAAGAAATGAAATTGACTTCATACTTTATGCTCATCCCAGCATAGTGCAGGATGTAAAACTGATAGGTCGGGTAAAGTGCAGTGATCATAGGTAAGTGTGGGCTAGGATTCACCTCAATTTGAAGAGAGAACGAGCAAAATTGGTCAAGAAGAAAGAGGTCAACCTAGAGGCAGTAAGAGTAAAACCAGAAAAATTCAGGCTCGTACTTGCAAACAAATGCGTAGCCTTAGAACAGAGTGATGATGATGATGATGATGATGATGATGATGATGATGATGATGATGATGATGATGATGATGATGATGATGATGATATCGAGCTAATGAATGAAACCTAACTAGGCTGGCTTCAGAGGCAGCTATAGAAGTGGGAGGCAAGACACAAGAGCAACCAGTAGGCAAGCTGTCTCAAGTACCAAAAGACCTAATAAAGAAACGACAAAGAATGACAGTGTCCTACTGGGAGGCGAAAATAAGTGATATTAGAAATTATAACGTGAGAAAATCTGAAGAAGCCGTAAAAAATGAACGCAGCTTGAAATCAGTGAGAAAGAAACTTGGCGTAGCGCCAACCAAGATGTATGCACTGAAACATAAGCAGGGTAATATCATCAGCAATCTCCAAGATATACTAAAAGAGCGGAAGTATTCCATACTGACCTATACAATACCCAGAGGAGTCAGGATACCTCCATTAGGAACAGTAATGAACAGGATACAGAAAGTCCAATAACTAGCAATAAGGTCAGAAGGGCCTTGCAAGGCTAGGCATAAGGAAGAGCAGCAGGAGTATATGGAATAACAGTCGATTTATTCAAAGATAGAGGAGACATAATGCTTGGAAAACAGGCGGCTCTTTATAAGAAATGCCTAGCTACTGCAAAGATTCCAGAAAATTGGAAGAATGCAAACATTACACTAATCTACAAAAATGTAGACGGTAAAGAATTGAAAAATTATCAGCCCATTATCTTGCTCCAAGTATTATATCAAATATATACCAAAATATTATCCGATAAAATAAGGGTAACACTGGACTTTAGTCAACCAAGGGAACAGGCTGGCTTCAGGAAGGGATACTCTTCAGTGGATCACATCAATGTCATTAATGAGGTTATCGAGAAATTCGGATAGTACAATAAGCCTCTCCATATGGCTTTCATAGATCACGAAAAGACATTTCACTCAGTAGAAATACCAGCAGTCATACAGGCATTAAATAATAAACGAGTACAGAACGCTCACGTAAATACCTTAGAAAATATCAACAGATGTTCTACAACTACCTTA
Source organism: Dermacentor andersoni (assembly GCF_023375885.2). Lineage (NCBI taxonomy): Eukaryota > Metazoa > Arthropoda > Arachnida > Ixodida > Ixodidae > Dermacentor > Dermacentor andersoni. The sequence goes on from NC_092821.1 coordinate 56,485,145, forward strand.
ATTCTACACAAGAAAAGCACGAAGATACAAAGAAAGAGGTTAGACAGGGAGACACAATCTCTCCTATGGTATTCACTGCGTGCTTGGAAGTATTGAAGCTATTAAACTGGGAAGGCTTAGGATTAAGGATCGACGGCGAATATCTCAGCAACCGTCGGTTTGCCGAGGATATTGTTCTATTCAGCAACAATGTAGACTAGTTACAGCAAATGATAGCGCACCTTAACGGAGAGAGTGTAAAAGTAGTGTTGAAGATAAATTTGCAGAAGACAAAGATAATAATAAATAGCCGGGCAAAGGTACTAGAGTTCAGGATCGCTAGTCAGCCTCTAGAGTTTGTGAATCAGTACGTTTACCTAGGTCAATTTTTCACTGGGAAGCCTGATCATGAGAAGGAAATTCATAGAAGGAAAAAAATGAGTTGGATCGCATACGGCAATCATTGTCAGCTCTTCACTGGACGCTTAACATTATCATTGAAAATGAAGGTGTACAATCAGTGCATTTTACTAGTGCTGACATATGAGGCAGAGACTTGGAGACTGACAAAGAAGCTTTAGAACAAGTTAAGGACGGCGCAAAGAGCAATGGAACAAAGATTGCTAGCCATAATGTTGACAGACAGAACGAGAGCGGTTTGGGGCAGAGAGCAAACGGGTATAGACGGTATTCTAATTGACATCAAGAGAAAAAAATGGAGCTGGGCAGGTCATGTACCGGTTAGATGACCGTTGCACCATGAGGGTTACATAATGAGTACGAAGAGAAGGGAAGCGCAGTTGAGGACGGCAGAAGACTAGGTAGAGCGATGAAATTAGGAAATTTGCGGGCGCTAGTTGGAATCGGTTGGCGCAGGACAGGGGTAATTGCAGATAGCAGGGAGAGGCCTTCGTCCTGCAGCGGGCATAAATCATGATGATGATGACGATGATGATGATGACATCTGCACTGTTCTCTCTTCAGATATTTTGAAGGATAGGTCAATTATTAGCCTCTCCCGCAAATGTGCGAAACTTTCTATTTCTTTTATTGTAGGGGTCATTTGCCGCCCGTCTAGTACTAACATGGAGTGTTTATAGAATCTAAGGGCATGTTTGCAGAGTTATAACATTTCTGCATCTAACGTTATCTGCACGGGCAATTTTAATGCTTCCAGTGTTGGTTGGTTCAGCGGGATTGGTTGTTGAGCGGCCACGAAGTAGCTATCGGCCGAGAGAGTTGGTCCACATTTCATTGTCCTGGGGCCTAGACCAGATCGTTCAGCATTTCACTCGGCAAACTTCAGTCCTTTATCTTTTTTTTTTTTTTTCTTACTACATCTCTTTTGATTGCCGGTTATGAATGCGATGTGATTGATAGAATATTTAACCGCGATGCTCTGTTAATTTCAGTTTCAGGCATCTTCCCGAAATCCCTGTATATCTACTGGACATTTCCAGGTAGTGAAGTGAATTCAAGGTAAAATAAATTGATTAGTGCTCGGGAATCGCTAAGGCGTGAATATTATCGCGAACAGAACTCTAGTAATCGAGAAATTGAGGTAAAGGCAGGACATGATGAGAGACCCTCCCGTGACAATCAAACACTTTCCCGATGACGAAAGCACTCCTCTGTTAATTGCTGTCACTAGCATTCAACCAGTCGTTGCAGAAAACATCCTTCTACTGTACTTTAATATTAAATAAAATGCACTTCTGCAGTTCTATTTCATATTTATAAAAGAAGAACTCATTCAAATTATCGTTGGCAATGACGCGGGCGGTCCAAAAGGTTTCATTTTCGCTGGACCCTGCGCCGCCCACGCTTTCGCGTTTCACTATTTTCCAGAGCGTGTCGTGCTGCGCTGGTTTTGCGGGCTCGCGAGACTCGCACAAACTGCAAGTAGCCGAGAATTGCAATTGCATGTGATGCAGGGGGATGCGCGAACGGTCCACGCCTCTTGACCAAAAAGCAGCTGCAGTGGCGAATGCACCGCTCTTTCTTGCCTCGGTACCGCCCTCTGTCGGGTGCTGTTTAACTTAGTCATCGACGGCAGCAAAGGGCGGTGATGGTATTTGCAACGTCACCCCTCCCCCGGTTGGGTGGCGGGAGATTTCAGTTTTCAAAAAGGTACTCGGACCCGTCAGATGCAATTTTCTCGTAAACTAAGTCTTTCATGGCACGAAACAATCATTGCGATGTTTCTGGAAACGCATATAAATGGTCCACGCCGACTTACTATTTGCCTTTAGTGTCCCTTTAACAAAACTGACTGAATTCGTTTATGACATCATCAGCTTTTTAGAAATAAGTGACCAGGTTGATGCTATCTTTCTAGAGATTGCAAAGATTTTCGACGCTGTCTCAAATCCTAAACTTATGCACAAACTGTTCGCTATACTAAAATGCATCATCGTTGGCTCGATATCGGTTTTTTTTTCCAGCGCTCACTCTACTAAATCATCGTTGATGCCTGTTTCACCAAAGTTCCTCGAGGCTCAGCACTGGGTCCTCTTATTCCTGTTTTATAATAATGATCTCCCTCTAAATACCTCAGTTACAATACACCTTTTCGTAGAAGATTGCATTTTGTATCATACTACTAAATCTGAAACTGATCATGTTGTCCATAGCAAATCTTTAGCTGATTTCTGTAACTGGTCCAAAGCATGGCAAATGCATGCCAACTTTTTCAAAACTGCCTCGATGTCTTTCGATGCTCATGCCCTGCCTTCTTTGCCTACGCCTTCAAAAAGATTACATTAAATAGATCACTAGAATTAAAATAGTGCGGTACCTTACACACGATTTGTCATGGTGGAAGCACACTGATGTCCCCTGCAATAAGATCCTTAAAAATGTAGGTTACTTGCATCATATGCTGCGTTTTCCTCCTCAAGATACTAAACTTCGGACATACAACACTGTCATCCGTTCCATTTTCAAATATGAGTGTGTTGCATGGAATCCAGACAATGATAAGGACATTTTGCCGTCTCTCTTCACCTACTTGCTCTCGCTCCTCCTGCAGAGTGTCGTAAGCTTTAATGCCTAAAATTCCTTCACATGTTAATCGATTCTCCTCGTCTCTCCTCTCTAGATAACTTTCTGCAATTTTCCAAACCCTGATCTATTAAGAGTCAAAACGATCTAAATATCGCAATCTTTTTCGCCCGCACTGTTTTCGTAAAGTGGTTCTTTCCATCAACAATTGAAGTCTGGAATTCTTTACAGAACAACATCCGTTCACCACCACTGAATTATTTCCCGCCAGTTTGTTTATAAATGCTTGTATGTTTGTTGTTCATCGCGCTCCTGCAATAGCACCAATGAGGCTGCAGTGTGAAGAAATGAATAAATAAGGAAATAAATAAATAAAATAAATAATTAATTTCTCTTTCACACGGCGGAACTGTTCATAGCAGCCACCTGCGTAGCTCCCATTGTATCGTTTGTCATTATTGCTCTCTATGCGCCACCTGATTCTCCACTGCAACCGTTGCTTAACCAGTTTCAAGTCCGCATGTCTGACATGACGCTGCCATTTCTTGTCATTGCCGGTTACTTTCTTGCCAAGCGATGGGGTCAGTTGATGATGACGGTCACGGAGCACGCAAATATCGCAGTTTTGCGTCCACTAATCATCAAATAAATCTCAATAACACCGCTGTGCACGTAGCTTTCAATCATTCTACGGTGAAATCTCCACGGACGTCCCCATTCCAGCCCTTGCTATTGTCTGATACGGATACATCTGGGCCCGCATTCGCAAAGACCCCTAACGCCAGAATCGTTCCAATTCAGCAAATCTAACACTGGATATGTTGCTAACGAAGGGGGGCAGTCAATCCATGAGTAACCGCACCGACGGACAATATTTCTTTTTAATTTGGCCCCATTTCCGAACAGTATCCGATCAAAAGTTCATTCAGCTTCTTCAGTCAAACACACACACACACACATAAAACAAAACACCTTACCAACTTCGGAACGCACGAAAGTTTGGAATCACACTAAACATGTCAATAGATTCAATTGGTCGCGCAAATGACCCTTCATTCGCATGACACTTGACTGCTTGTCTTCGATAAATGCTTCCCTCAGACGGTTCCTGGAATAGTTCGTTCGGTTACCGGGAGTAAGTAGGCAATAATTATCTTTGCGTGGGAAGAAGACTGAAGAACGAAAACTACAGGCCTTAAAATCAAATTTTGCACAAATATTTTAAGAGCTGGCATGACCGTTAGCTGAAAAAACCTGCATAATAGTCATTGTCATAAGATATTTCCCTTAATTTTTCATATACTCGTTAAGTTAGATTTGTCATGCCTGTAAGCACGTCGCGCATCAGTCAATCAGTTTCTTTTGTCCAATGAAATCTTAATGATGCTTACCACATCTCCTGTAGGTTACGTGGTCGCTTTTGATGAAGCAGCTGCATTTCAAATTTTCACTCATGCACTTTTCTATATACTTGTTGGGACACCTTGGATTGTCTGAAGAAAAAAGTCGTTACACTTCTAATACATATGGCAACCTCGGTAAAAATCTGGCTTTCGAAAATTGTGCAGGGATTGCATTGGTGGTGGATGGGAAAATGTAGCACGTTTATAACGCACGAGTAAATCACTCGCAATATCGTATGTCTGACGTCTAGCGTCACAATACTTTAGAAATGTGACGAACGTATTCAAGTCAGCAGTCTGCTACGCTTGTTATACATGTCTAAATTTTCTGCCTGAGCAACAGGAAATGTGCAAATTAATATATAATATTTTCAAAGGTTGTAAAAAAAATCTGTCTCCAACTCGCTCAAAGCGGAATGGACAATTATACTGAGGCGCACACAAAGGAGCCTTCAGTCGTTGTCTCGTGGTAGACGACTATTACCTAATTGGGATAAGACACTGCGAAGAAACATTGGGCATAAGTTTAAGCTCTTTTATTGGATGAATATCCTTGAACAAAAGCTAATTCTTTTTCCTACACTCCACAAGCAGAAGAGAATCAAAAGAAACGCTCAGAGAGGGCATTAGATGCAACGGGAAGATAACAGAAACGTACAGTGTGTAGATGTCAATTCTAAAACTGCGAGGAGAAAATTAGAATTACTGCAGCAGGATTGAAAAATTGTCTAAAATGCTGACTCCTGAAATCATGAAGAACCATTGTATAATAGCCATAATAAGCGTTTATGCATTCGTAAAGAACTTCTTAGTCGATCAGCTTGAACTACCCCATTAGGTTTTCGCTGGGCGCCTTATGCTACAGCGATTGACGCTTACGATGAGGCTTTGAAATCCTCCGAGTGGGTTCGGTGGCACTCTAGCAGTGGGTTATGCTCATTGGGGTCCTGTTCTTGTCTTGTAGCTTACCGCTCTGGAATCTTCGTTACCGCCGCCTAAACCTTTAGTCGTAACAGAACAAGCTTCGCAGTTCTAGGTGGAACCTTGCTTTGCAGCAGCTTGCAGGTTATACAGCACATGTTCGGACACTTACTCAACTTTATTCCTTCTTTTCTCAAAGTGAAATAATGTTCCAGCCTGCGTCGTTGTTCGCGCTGATACTGGGCGTTTTAGGTTTGCCATGGAATCACTTGCCTGATTGCGTCATCAGCATTTATTATCTGTAGCAATCTCTTTCCAATGTTTCTATTTACGTCTTAATTCATTTTTCGAGTTGTCTGCCTGTTTTTGCTTGCCTTGTTTAATACCTAGAAATGTTACTGCCACTATTGGTACACATACGCTCAATATTTCTCGACCGCTATATTTGTTGTTCCCACGTTTTTCTTTCTGCAGTTTTTTCTATTTCTTAACCTGTGTATGTCCCAATTTTGTTAGTTCTTTACTTTTTTCTTGCTTACTGTCATTTTATATAATTTCTGTGCTTAATGCAGTCGTATTGTGTTTCTGCTTATTTGTATGATCGCCCTTCCATAACGCAAATCCCTCTTGCAGGCGTACTTGAGGTATTCTAAATAAATAAATAAACAAATAAATAAATAAATAAATAAATAAATAAATAAAAATTTGCTTTCTTCACACATTGCAAGACATATTGGAAACTAATGTACAAACATTTTGGCGCTTCAATTGCTCCGAAGTTGTAAAATACGTGCCTGTTGTAGGGGATTCCGATAACCCATTTGCCGTTACCCTTCAGTGCAAACCTTCTGAATGTATATTTTCAAATTACGTGTTGTTTGGCTACAAATGTAATTATACCATTTTTACATAGCTATGAATATATTTTACTGTATACAGTTGCTACTGGTTCATTTGGTATTGCCAACCTAATAAACAACTTGTCCATTCACTTTTCTCTCGGTCATCCTATTATTAGAGGTAAGTTTAAAAATACCGTAATGTATTGTTCATTAATATCGACGAACCTTTTTTTAAGAAATCGTTCGAAACATTGCGATTTCTACACAACATTAAAGCAGGAAAGTGGTTTCAGTATTTAAATAATGCAACAAACATTGCGGACAATAATTACTGTTCTGTCTCGCATACTTGGACATCTTGTAAGCTATTAGAACACGCCCCTACCGCCATCTTATTGCAATTCCTGGAATCGAATCCACACGTTATGTCAGCAGAAAATGAATTTTGTAGACAATTTTCAGGCAAGACGCCGCCTGTACACCTAAATTATGTAACATTATGATATGTTCATCGTAGATTGATGGCATATTTTTACGTCACGACAAGGCTGTCTAGACGGTCTATAATCAATTGATATCGTAACGCAGAGCCTATTAAACCCAGACAGCAACTTACTTGAGCGGATTGTTGTTTTCCACATAATCACATGAAGGTGGGGGGTATAGGTTACAGATAATAGCCATAATTCATTGCCTACTGGAGGTACTCTCGGGTGAAACAAAGGGGTCATTTCTTCCATCTCTCTAGTTTTTTTATGTGCACTAATTACCTCACTTCCGCTTTCTCTTCCGACATTCACCTATTTGTCTAACTAATGCGTCACATTTTGCGAAACAAATTTGCTGTCGAGCGTTCCTACATTCAATGTGGCCTAATTCTCACTATGAATTGGTGTGGTACATGGCGAATGCGAAACCATTTTTTTTTTGGGGGGGGGGGGGGGGGTTAGACAAGCAGTGGCCGAGAACAGTACATGTATAAGGGCGCACCGTGCGTCATCGCTAGAGTTACTGAAGATCCTCGACACGATGCAGTCACTCTACGTCTATCGCACGCAGAACAATGGAAATGTGCGACGCGCTTCAATATTCCTAATCGCCTTTCACCGGCACGTTCCACCAGCGAGCCACTGCTTTCTTAGATAAATGTGCCTGCACCTCGCTCATGTTACCACTGAATTTTGCCATCACACTTTTGACAGTCTCAGTTTCTTTATTCACGTTCGCGACTTTGTATATTCATTTATTCAAATAATGCTTTCATTACTATTTCACATCTTAGACCGGCGTTCGTGCCTTCCTATTTTTTTTTATTTTCTCCATCGTTTCTCTCCTTTCTGTTTTCACTGTAAATCCTGAGTTGAACCGGACGCCAACCGGACTCGCCAGCTCATTTCACAGGCGGTGCCCTAAAGAAGCGCTCAGCGTGGCTTGCCATTCCTCTCCCCGTTTCAACAGCACGTTTTACTTTCGGTGCTCTGACGAAGGTCATACGGGACAAAGGCACGTTCTATTGGCGCACCACAGAGGAAGGGTGCAGTGCGCCATAGCTCCTGCCTTCTGGAACACCACGTTTCACCGGCGATACACTTGGGAAGGGCACCGTGCCCGAGAACGTTTGTTATTCCACTTCGTCAGCGCATGAAAATTTTACTGCAATTTGTAGGTCTATACGCACTCCTAAAAGCGTATTGAAGCGCAATTTGCTCAACATAAAAAGAAAGGTAAGATTAATCCAATTTTTAAGGGCTGTTGGCGTAAAGAAGTTGAAGACTATCGGTTACTCTCAATATTGCCGCCTTATTACAGAGTCTAAGGAACATTATATTCGTATGCGTCAGCAGCTTATTAAATCCGCCTGATACCATGTCTCCAACACAATATGGTTTCGTTTCAAGTAAGAGCACACACTCCATAATAGACGCTTCTTCGGGCGCTTTAGGTTTAGGTTTAAGAAACTAATTCTGTGTACATTTCCGCAATATAGGCAAAGCATTGGAATTTCCCTGTCTTCCGCAAACTGTGGCATTAGGCATCCGGCGCTCTTCTTTGTCATTGTTGAGCGATTTTCTATCAGTCAGACAGCAGTTTGTTGCTCTTGGCCAAGATAGTAGTAACCGCTCTTTGATAATTGTCGAACTACCTCCAAGTCCCACAGTACGTCACTATTGAACGTTTTTGTCAACGATATGTCGACAGTTGTTTCTGTTAAATTACTCCTGTAAGCCGAAGGCAGTCTTTCTCTCTCAATCGAAACTATTCTGTCACCCTATTTCTGTGCTAAAGGAAGCATGCAACAAAGCAAAAAATTGATCTGACAGTAATTTATTCAGTGCTTATCCGAACAAAACTAAAATAATCTGTTCTCCGAACTCACTGATAAAGGTCATCTTCACTTGTCATACACATGGAAACCTCCAAAATACTGCCTGTGTAAAATACTTGGGTTTACATATTGGTTCGGATCTCGCATGGAGCACATATATTCCAACGTAGTTTGTTTGAAAGCACAGGCTGCCGAACTAGATGCTATCTCTTTGACGGTGGACCATAAAAAAGCGCGCAGCCCACGCGCTTTAACGTCTTTCGTCTGACCTTTGCGCAAGCTTTCCTGCCGTGTTGGATGCCCCACATCCTTGTGTCAAATGGCCTCCAGGCGAAAAGCAATCATCTCGGTCGCGGGAAAAACTAGTTTCAGTTGAGTCTACGCCAGAAATAGAGCTCCTGACATGCAATCTGAACGTTCACGTATGCCCATAGTATGGCTTCATGCCCACCACATGAACACCTTCAGCCCGAATACGATGACGTAGCGAACCGGAGTCAGAACTGCAGGGGACGTCTTCATAGGTCACGCCACTGAGCGGCGCGTGAACTCGTAGGGACCGAAATACAGGCGAAACAACTTTTCCACGAGTCCACGGTAACGGATGAGAAGTTTGTACTGCGTGCAATGTGTGGTCTCCTGTACAGCAGTGTTATAGGCGAGGGTCAAATATAGCAAAATATACTCCCACGCCTTGTACTCTAGGTCGATATACATGAAAAGCATATCAGATGGCGTACTGTTCAGAATTTTAGTAAATCCATTTATTTATTTATTGTACATTCAAGGCCCGAAGGCGTTGCAGAAGGGAGTGGAACGAAATACAGAACATGTACAGACGACAAGTTGTAATAATAAAGAAATGCAGATTAGCAAAAGTATTCCTCACTATTAGTTCTAAAAGCTGATTCGTTTGAGTATTATACGCAGTGCTTTTGCGGTGAGAGCTATGCGTCAGCTGGAGAACGTCCTGCATTGGTTCGGCTGTGAATACTGCACCGCGATCGATGATAAGACTAGAGCGTGCACCACCATGTCGTGGAACGTAGTGGTCAACAAAGATTTTGGCTACTTCATAATAGTGCCCTTGCGCGAACTTCGCTCTTGCTTATCCTTTTTCAACCCCCCTTCCCCCTTACCGAATGTAGGGAAGCCTATCGTACTTAGCCTGGTTAACCTCCCCAACTTTCCATTGTGAGTCCTCTCTCGCGCACGGTATAGCTTAGGTTTCGGTGTACCGTGTTATGTACTATGTATGTTATGTTATCCTATGTTATGTACTATGTACGCTATAGACCAAGCCGGACGGTGTAAGAGGGAGTTCGTTGCGGGGCTTGCGATCGCGGCAGGTCATCCCTTACACAAGGAAATAGCTGGTACCAGTAATACTTCTGGCGTATCCTTTCTCACGCTTCAGTGAACGCCAAGTGTCCATCGCATGGCTGATAATGATAGGCTTGCAAAATGTATTGGCACGGCGCCGGCGACACGACAAAGAGGTACGTTTCTGGACCGCTTACGCAGTTTACCTCTAAAGGGCATTGTTACGCAAACAGTACGCGAGTAAGAAGCGCGCGAGCGAGCAAGGTAAAACAGTTTCAGCGGCTTAAAGGTGCTCGATCAGCGGTAGCAACTTAATGTTGACGGCGTCAACAACACCGCTAAGTGTCAAGCCGCAGTCAGGACAAGATGAAGTCGTAGGGAATGGTGCGTGTGAGATACATTCAGCTTCCGTGTGCTTCCTCCCAGACCGACACACAATGGTAATCCCATACTCTTGTAAGTGCAGGCCCCAACGGGCTTGTCTGCCTGAAGGATCATCGAGGTTGACATGCCAGAATAGGGTGTGGTGATCGCTAAGAGCCCTGAACAGCCTACAGTACAGATGTGCTGGAAACTTGCTAATTGGTGAAACCGCGAAACACAATTTTTCAGTGGTTGAGTAGTATGTCTCAGCCTTGGTTGGACTTCGGCTTGAAAGCAATGACGTGTTCCCCATCACCTTGCCACTGCACAAGAATTGCGCCGAGACCCACGTTGTTGTGGTCAGTATGAATTTGTGTCAGTGACATCGTCGAAATAAGCAAGCATTGGGGCAGTTTGCAAACGCTGGCGTAATTCATTGAACAACTACTGTTACTTGTCCGCCCAAACGAAATGCCGGACGTCGCACGTAAACCGTGTCAGACGCTGAACAATTGTCGAGTATCTTTCGACGAAGCTATTATAACATGGGCACAAACCGAAAGAGCGCTGGACCGCCTTCTTGGCTGCTGGCGCTGAAACCTCGGTGACGTCATCTAAATCATCGGGGTCTCGACAGATGCCTCTAGAGCTAACTACATGTCCAAAAAATTTGAGTTCTTGGAACACGAAGTAGCGTTTTACGCACAAGCGTAAAGGTACAGCTCATAAAATCAGTGGTTTTTGTCTGAAGCCGCGAAGCAAGCGAACGAAAAAGGCGGCTGGGCCTCGGTGCTGGCTCCGATAGCTCTCTAAATTTCGTCTGCACATTTAATTAGCACTATGCGCAACGACAACGCAGAAATTTGCGGCTAAAGTTGTTAAGCGTCATTCCTACTCTTTAAACTAACACTTTGAACACAAATTATGACACGCATATGCCTGAAATTGAGCTGGTGAAATGTTTGCTGCCAATGGATAACGAAATAATTTATTGAGAATCAACCCCACTTACTATTCAACAATATCTTGAGCTTGCATTGGTACGTTGTTATTTGCGGCAGTATATTGCACGCTGCTATAGGCGGTGCTCTCCTTTACCACCGTGCCTTACCCGTAAGCGGGAGCCAACCGGTACTTCGAGTGCCACTTCCTCAAGCAACGCATTCGAAACTCCGTGCAGCGCATGCTATGAGCGTCGCCTTTGGAACGGGGCGATGGGTTGAACCACCAAGCTTTCCTTATTATATTGCCTAACATCCTACCATTGTTAAAAAAATAAAAAAATAAGAAAGGAAAACAAAACCTTGAAGAATTCCAAAGACCAAAATTTTCGCGCTCCTATTGGGAAATTTGTTCTTATATGCCTCGGTTGTTTCTCATTTCCCTACTTTTCTTCGACCAAATTTCCAACTACATCTTCCTAATCTTACTAATCTATATTTGCGGATATGTGTACTTTCCCCCTGCTGTCACTGAAGATAAGGGCTTCACGGAGGCCAGAGGAGCCTACAGCTACCGCTGCGTAGATACCCTCACATTCTAAAAAAAAAAAAAAGCATGCTCCATCGTTTTCCCAGCTTTACCGCAGCAAGCAAATACTTCTTCCTTGTATCTCGATTTATAAGCGCGAGTGCTAAGGCATCTGATCTCGCTTCGAAAAGTGATGAGCTTTCCTTTGCGTTATCATAAATTGTTTGTTTCCAGATTTCGTTTTTTTTTTCCTCTTAAGTACTTACTCAAAGCAGGTTTATTTTACATTGCCGCCACTCATGAGATTACATCAGCCTCGCTTACTTTCGGGCTGACATCCTTTGTTGGAATGCTGCTCGCTTTACACTCCCCCTATCACCATGCCACAATGCTGTACTGAATGGTACTAACGTGCCAGCGGTACCACCATACTGTCCCTACGCGGGGTAGCGCGCGATCGCGCGGGCTTCATCTTGGAAGCGATGCGCTTTGAGGCCACCACCTAGGTGGGCTGACGGCTCGCAGCCTTGCCTACACTGTGTTCTCACCGCTCAGTTTACGTTGAGGCGATAGAAAGCACGAAGGTCACTTCGCTCGCTACTACTTCCGAGATTCCTCACGCGAGCGTTTTGACAGCGACTGTCCACAGTCATCGAGTGTGAATTGTTCATGTTTGCATTTGCGCTCTGAGACCACGCTAGCTAATTTAAATATTAAGCGAATGTTTACAATGGGGCCTGCTACTCGCGTGGCCGCTCCGTACGACGCGGCCGCGCCAGCCCTCTCTTGAATACGATCTGCGATGCCGACAGTGTAGGCGTCTAGGCGCACTAGGGCCGATAGCGTCGCGTGCGCCAGAGCACCAATACGATTCCGCGTCACCCACGTTCACGATGTGAAACGCCACTGCCAATTTGACTGGTTTGATGATGAAGTCGGCAGTAGGGGAAACAGCTAGGACACTCTTGAGTGGTGCGGGGCTTTAGTCAAACGTGTTCGAGAACACGACCATCGTCCAAATATACAAGGCAGGTTTGCCACTGTAGTTCAGTAAAGACAGTGTTCACCAGCCACTTAAAGGTGGCAGGAGCAGTACAAAGGCATAAGTAGAGAACTTTGAGCTCATAAGGGCCGTCTGGTGTCACCGGCACTGTTTTCATGTCGAAAGCCTTAGATGCTCATTCGCCGCAAAATCGGTTGTCCGGCTTTATGGGATCACGCTTCAAGCGAACCACCTTGGAGATATGAATGAACCAGCCATATGTCATATTTGAATTCCAATTAGTATGATAACGATCTAGAGTTGAACCCATGAATTTCAGTGGGAGTGGATCCCACGACCTTTACTGTAAATAAGGCGACGTTAATTTAGATAATCGAACCCACGACCCAACTTGAAGATATGGGCGAACCGATCATATCTCCAAGTTGCATCCCAATTGAAATGGGGAAGGTCGTGAGTTGAACCCGCAACATTTGGTATTAAGTAAGCCACAGCTAATTAACATAGAGTTAATGAAGACAACCGAAACGCCGACCTTTGGTGTTAATTGGGCAACAGTAAATTAAGGTTGGATGTAGTTTAGGCACTCGCACGCACGACGTTTGGTGGCGCTCAGGCTTTTGCCTTCATCCTTTTTGTTGCATGCTAAAGTGACTGTCAACTTTTCCCACGATCTTGTTGATCAATCTCGATTTGCCAAATACCCGTACGTAAGATCCAACGAACAAAAAAACTAGCCATGATTTAGGCGATCCACTGCGTCGTCGATGCGTACGCGTCGCGGTGACTTAGCGGCTATGGTGTTCCGCTGCTGAGCCGTTGCTGAGCACGAGGTTGCGGGGTCAAATCCCGGCCGCGACGGTTGTAATAAGATAGGAGCGAAATGGAAACACTCCTGTGTACCATGCATCAGGGGCATGCTAAAGACACATGGGGATCAAGATTAATCCGGAATCCCCCACTACGGCATGCCTCACAATGAAATCGTGGTTCTCGCATGTAAAAATTCAATTCGTGGATGCGTAGTAATAGACAGACATCGCGTTTGGTGTTACGGTTGAACTTTATGTAATCTACACAGAAGCGGTAGTATGTTGCCCTCTTTTCTTTCCATCACTACAGGCGAGGCCCACGTACTTTTGGGCGGCTGGATGACGTCGTCTTGGAGCACCTCTTTCACCAAGTGGTTCGTCACTTCCCTTTCCACTGGTGGCACTTTGTAAGCATGCTGGCTACTACCACGCGCGGAATTGTCCGTAATGATGATGTCCTTTGTCATCAACGTGTGTCGTACTTTTGAGCACATTGAAAAAGAGTCAGAAAATTCATTCGCTAGACTTAGTAGACAATCTTTCTGAAGGGCTGGCAGATCAAAGTCAAGGTGAATGCGTTTTTTTCAGGCTGGGCACATCAGACTGCTATGACGATGCGGTTTCTAATGCTCAATATCGGAGACAGCATTAACTTCGTGAAAAAAGGTGATTGTCGTGCCTCGCTGTACACGCCGATAGTAATAGTTAAAACATTCGTTTAGCAGCTGTAGAAGCCTTCTCGCGAACAAATATTGTGTTCAAGAAGCAGGGGAATGTTTGACTTCGGAACGCCATCGCCGTCATTCTCTATGTTGCATCGGACAACTCGGTGCCCTTAGGTGGCAACGTGATGTGATGGTCGGCTACGCGAAGCGCGTCAATGTCGTCATTGCTCTTCGCTATGAATTGCGTATTAGCGAAGCTGACACTAGACTCTTGCAGTTCGATGATCGTCGATGTAGATCCACACTGCAGGCGTACAGTGCGTTCGCTTGAAGGAAATCTACACCATGTATAAGGTTCTTTGAACATACAGGAACAATCATGAAGTCGCCAATATACGTGAAGCCACGAATTTCGACTCGTACTGTACACGGCCCCACTGCAGTTACGAGGTGCTCTACTGCAGTACCAAGCCTAACTCCAGCCCATTGTGTCGAAAGTTGCTTCAGTGTACACGCGAGATTTTGGCTCATAACGGATATGTCTTCACTGGTGTCAATCAACACGGTGACTTCGCGGTCATCTATAGTTGCTCGTACGTCGCAAGATACTGAGAACGAACTGCACTGCTCTCTTTGAGTTTGAAAACTGCCGTCTCTGCGACGTTGTTGCGGAGGATCTGCATTCGCAACGTCAGCGACCTTGCCTCTGTAGCGCGCTGGGCTCAGGTTCCTCGGGTGGCAGTGCTGGGTAAGCGACATCTGGTTGTGCTCGGTGTAAAGAGAGGGATCGAAGACATGTGGGTGACGTTGAGGAGGTACGCAAAATTGTAATCGGTAAGAACATGTCCTTTAGAGGTGATCGGATTCACAGCAATGAAAACGCAAGGGCCTGCTATCTGCAGTGCGCCAAATGACTCTTTTGTGGGGTTGCCATGCTTCCATCATGAGTGCTTTGCTACGAGAATAGAATTCCATTGTCGCTTGTTGAACGATGAGCAAACCATGAAAGTCCGCGACGGCGCTAATACCGTGGAAGATCCGGGACAGCGAATGTCGCGCCAGTTACCGCATGCCATTCAGTAGCTGCCGTAACTCTTGGTGCGGTGCGTCGACTCGTTCTGGGACTTTGAAAACAAGGGTTTCCCTCACCGTCGACCTCAGCCATAGAAAGTCGTGGTACTGATGCCGGAGTCCCCTCAAGGTTTTGGAGCTCTTCTCGAACAAGCCTGATGAACTGCCGCAAGGCGTCAGTGTTAGAGGGGGCTGCGAGAGCGTCACACGATATAGCCGACACGTCTGCGTAATAGTGCCTTGTTCGCGGCTGCAGTTCCTATTTATTTGAAGTGGATTCGGAGAGAAACTGCGCATTTCTCTTTGGCGGAATCCTATCAGGCCACCTGAGAGCTCTTGCTTAACACCACATCGAGTTCCTCAACTTCTTCCGACATGCACGAATCCGCGCGTCGAAAAAGTCGGCACATATCTTCCTCAAACACAGCGGCGCTTTTGTTCAGACGCCGTACCGTTGTAGGAATTGCAGACTGAGCTCGCTCCTTGCGATTCAGGCTTTCATATGTGCTCATAAGCTGCGGTAAGAGTCCATCATAAGACGATAGGGCCACCTCATGCTTCTCGAATTATGTCCGCGCATAGTCCTCGACTTCAACGTACACGTTGCGTAGCTTGCGCCTTAGAGTCCATGCGTTGAATTCGGACGCTGGCACAAAGTGTTCCAGCAAGTCTTCAGCATTCTCAAATGCGGCCCCCTGGAAAGATTCAGTGATACGCGGTTGGTTAAGGACGACCTCTATCGGTGCAGTTCAGAAAGATGAAAGAACTGGTTCTATCATCCTTCTGAGGGGGCTGGGTAGACTCTTGTGCTCAGGTGGTAGCCCTTGAAGTCGACGTCCTGTCAGTACGTGAACAGGGGTCAGCTCCACCGGACTATATACTGTTCTTGTAGACAGGGTTCGATATAGGAGCGCCAACATGCACCCATGCAAAAATCTAATGTAGGTTAAAAACGGAGAGTATAAATATATACGTGGTCTCCTTGAGGGCGGACCAGAATAGAACGTGCAGCGAACGCGCCTGATATTCTTTTAAGACACTGACCTTGCGCGCGCCTTCCTGTGGCGTAGAAAACCTGCATCCTTTTGTCAATGTAGGTTACATCTGTCAAAAACTTCCTTCAATCTCTAGTATTTGATGCAATGTAAGGTATTACATGCGCTTATTGTTTCCTAAGATTACCGCACACGCATAACTCCGCAATGTGCTCCACCAATGGTTGTCCGCGTACGGCAACTGCGCTTTTCTATAGCAAAAAAAAATTATTCGATATTGCGTTCTGTAATAATTTTATTACGTATGGTTTTGGTCTCCCGTCTCATTTAGATGTGTTAAGGTTGTAAGGTTTCCTGAAGCTAATCCACTCTTAACGGCAGCAATTGTGATAAAATAATTTTGATACAATAAATAAACAGCGCTATATGAATGATCATAATCTCGTAGGCCGAAATAAACGTGTTTATGGCGCACAACTTTTCTCCCGTGGATTTGGAAAGAGAACTCACAGATATAATGTGACAACATACTTCATTGCGCTGTTATAAAGTGTATTTTTGTCAACACCAAACACAGCCTCAAGAAACTGTTGTAGATCATTATTCCGATACAGCTATACCTGTTCTGTTTTGGTTAGTGAAATTTCATGCATGATGTTCCAAAAACGATGACTTTGTTGAGTGGTTTAATTATCGTGCGTGTTATTGCGCAATTGTATGGCTGTAATTATTCCTAGACTTCTTTTTGCTTTAGATAGTTATATGTGCAATCATATTTTTTATAATATGTAGGAGATGGGTCAATGCAATGATCGCATGTCTCTTGTTTCGCCTTTATTCTTATATTTCAACATAATCTTAACTGGCCTTTACATATGCTCACTCATTCTTTTTATTTATCAGCCTCATTGCGTTCTTTACGCTTATGTGTAATAATTCACTAAGCGATATGCGTACGCGTACCTTGGAAGGCTTTGGTTGTCTGCAAGCGCTGCAAGCTCTATGAAGCATCGACAGGGTTGATCTTCTTACACGCTTGAAAGTGCGGAATAAAATGTTGCCAATATTACTAATGTTAATAGCAACTTTCTCCTACTTGAGCCGTATTGAGCCTATCTCTTTATCTATCTCTCCATCTAGTCTCTTAGGCAGACCCAGTGGCCTAAGTTGTCCACCTACGCGGGTCACGAAGTATGTGCCCCTGTTTGTGATGACGTTTTTGTCGTTCCATTGCCTTCACTGTAGCTTCGCGATCTTTCTCTAATCATGCCATCGTTGTCTTCGTCGGGCCTTCTATCCCGACCCAGTGGCACAACTTGTCTAATAGCTTGGTGATACCAGGTATAGGTTGGTGGTCTTGATTCCTTCATGGTCGTTGCACCGCCATCATTCAAGCTTTGGCATTCCACACTCATGACGCCGTCGTTGTCGTGCCATCGTCACCGCACAGTCGCCATGCATGCATTGTGACACCACTATAGTGACGCCGTCATGGTCGTTCAATGGTTGCCATTCGTGCTTCGAGATCTGACTCTATTAATAGCGTCGTCAGTGCCCTATCTACTGCCACCAAGCGATTCATCTTGTCTACTGACTTGGGCCAATAGGTAATTGTTCGGGGTCGTGATAACATCATGGTCGTTCCATCGTCGTCACTTGCGCTTTGTCCTCGAACTCTCGTCATGCCGTAGACATCACGCCTTCGTCTTCAAACTGTCGTTTTATCATGGTCATCACGTTAGTAACGTCATCCAATTTTCAACATGTCTTCATCGTTATACCGCCTTCGTCATTCCACTATGTTTATTGTTCCTTTTCATGCTGATATTATTGCGCTGTCGTCCCTCATTATTCATTGTGCTACCCTTGTCAAGTGGTCGTAGTCAAACACACGCTCTCTAGCTTCCACTGTGATACCGTCATCATAATGCCGTTGTGATCGTGCCTTATCGTCACTCCTGCTTACTCGTCCGACTCTCCTCATGCTGTCAACCTCATGGCATCGTCGTCACAGACGTTTCGCGATACAGTCATCGCCACGCCATTGTCCTCATAGACGCATGTTTATCCAATTTGTCCAAGTGTCATTGTCATGCCTTTGTCGTCACTGCATCGTTGTCATGCTTTCATTGTCATGTCGTTGCCGGGCTACCGTCGCCGGCGTTGCATCGCCATTGTTGTAACTTCGGCATCCGATTCTCCGCATGTCGTCATCGTCTACTGTTGTCGCCATGCGAGCGTCGTCACCCTGCCGTTTATCTACTGTCATCACATCACTATCGTCATCTAATTGCCGTCATTGTTGTCATACGGCCGTCGTCGATCCATAAATAGCACTCCTTGTTTGTGATTTTATCGTAATCATTCTGTCGTCATTGAATCGTGATTATGCGGTCCTTGTCATGCCGGCATCGTGATTGCGTTGCCGTCCCGAAGACGTTCTTATGCAACCGTCATCAAATCGTCGCTGTCACGGCGTAGTGGTCGTGCCATCGTCGTCATTCCTATTTCTGCATCTGTTTGTCATCAAACCGTGGTGGCCATCTCATCGCCCGCATGTGGTCGTCGCCACATTGTCGTCGTTATAACATCCTCGCAATCTTATTGTTCTGACGCCATCGTAGTTATACACCTCTGTCTGTCCGTGAATATCATTCCATCTTTGTGATTTCATCATCATTGTGTTGGTGTTATACAGTCGTCCTTATACCTTTATAGTCGCGGGCGACCTTGGCAAGCAAGTGCCATAGCGAAGTGGGACAATGTCAGATTAACCCATACGGCATAAAACCAAAACGAAAGTCTTAGGATTACCACTAGCCGTGCTAAATAAAATTGGCGTCACGAATATGGTCAGGCGCTACATTGCTCGATTGCTATTCGCATTACTATGAACAGTCATCGTGAGATGACTTCTGCCATAGTTTATTACTATTAAGAATAATAATTCGCCGCTTCCTTTCCCCTGTTCCTTCGAATTTATGCGCTCTTGTAGCTTCTGTCTTACCGAGTGGATATATGACAAATTCCCACTACAAACTGCAACACTGCCCACTGCCAGCTATAGTATGCAAGGATTTATTATCTACCCAACTTTTTCGCTCAGTGAAATTGAACCCGCGACTTTATGCCCAGTAGAAGAACGCCATACCAACTAAGCCACCGCGCCGTATAGTTGGTATCAGCATATATGACATCGTATGGCCCATGCATCACCCTAGGTTACTGATTGCACAACCTCCGGTACTGACTCATGCAGACATGGTCCCCACGCATCTGCCATGAATAATGAAGCATCTATGAATTTATCCAGATGCCCCTAAAAATTGCGCTTTGCACCTGGCTAGTCACCTTGCCTCTATCATCTCGTTCTTGTCCACATATCGTGGTCATTTAGCTACCGTTTTCGTCGTACTTTCATCAATTCATTGCATTCGCCTTCCTTGCCTTACCGTCCTTGAAGAAGTTCTGGCGCAGCAGACAAGGGCGTCTCAAAAGATGACTCGTGTTCTGTATATTTGTGGCAATATCACCAAAACATGGCGTGAGCACTAAGCTTGTTGCTCTTGGATGGTTGGTGAATAACGTGCGTTTGTATAAGTGTGTAGCAACAGCGTCCAACAATGGAAAACGCCCCCATACATTTCAATATGATGGTAAACACGGTGGCCGTTTTGCCAGCATTGCTTTGCGCGATGACCCCTGCAAGAAGTTTTAATACCTTGCTGTGCGTATTAACTCGAGTGGCTTCTTGGAAGATTGTCTAGAAAAACATAATTCTGGACCTTCGTGATACTGTATAACAACCTAATAAATAGCTCAAGGGCAGTCAAGCCGGTTATTAAATTTATGCTCATAATTTACTAAGAAAAAAAAGGAGAGAAAAGCAAAGGCAGGCATGTCCGCCAAATTGCACTTACTTTGCTACCATACACTGGGGAAACAATTACTTACATAAAGTCATTGCAAATTATTACCTTCAATTCCTCCTCAGCTTAGTGAAAAAATATTGAAATGGCTGTGCGCGTGCCGTGCACGTGTTGCTCAATTTCAGGTTTGACAGAACAAGGTATACTGGGGGTTAAGAATTATTCTTTATGGTTTTCCTAAAACTAGGCACTGGTAGGCATGGGAAGACCACCTGTGCAAATAAGTTATGTTGTCAGGGAGACACAAAGTGAGATGATAATTATTGGTGTCAGCTGCGCAATTAATTAAACTGAATAACTTTTGTTGACTTCAGTAAGTGGGTATCTTTTAGTGAAAAGCTAGAGGCCGTCGTGTTTCTACACACTATCAGTTGAAATAATTCTTCTAACGTATCTGTGCTCCGAGATTTCCGATTAGAAATTTTCATGGTCGTTCACATGTTATGCATGCAAGAGAGTGATGATCGGCACAAAGCTCCTCCCTGATGCGACGCAGCTGTTGCATGCGGCGTTTAGTCAGACAACAGGGCGGACGCATAGGCAAATAGTAGAACTCTTTCCATCTAGCTAGAAACTGTCAAAGCAAAATTCTGATGGCCCCCAGGCAAACACCAGGGATCCAGTGACGCAGAACGAAGCTTGGGTGATACATTGGGAACGTGGCCAGGTAGCCCTCGCACGGCAGAGATCTCGACGCCGGACACCAGTTCCGGTGGTGCTCTCGGTGCAAAATCTTCATTTTTCCCCCGTCGAACAGCACGTTCCTGGTCGCGATCAGGAGAAGGCGGCAACATCGCATCCGGAAGGTCGCCTTGGTCCAGTAGGAGGCAGAAATCACGAGCCTGATGCCCGACGGCTTCCTTTCTTTGCCAGCAGCACTGGCGCTCTTTGTCATTTACATTGTCTTTCTTTTTTTTCTGTTTGACTTCTTAGCGCTCGTAGCATTGATACCAGTGTGGCATATAGGGCAGAAAATGGGAGCGTAACAAAGAAGCTCCAGATCACGTTAAAGGCCATGCAAAAAGCGAAGTAACTAAAAAAAATTTCCTGATGATTGCGATACTCCTTAACGCGAAATTTGAACGCAACCCCAGGCGTGGCTTCATTTCTCTGTATATTGGCTGGCGCGGACAATCTACCTAGAACGACACGTTCAAGACGGAGCAAAGTGAGGAGCGACTGGCTGGCTAATTGGGAGATTACCAGAGGCACCGTGTGGACGACGCGTGGGTGATATTCACAACAGTCGCCGCAGACAGACCAAAGCTCATGTATCGCTTTCGTAAGCAGACGACACGCGCTACTCTAGCGCCATCCCATAGCCATCGTTGCCCGAGCGCCTCTCTTCAATTGCCCAGACACGCTTTCGCCAAACCTTCATCCTCGACTGTCCTCCTGGCGTTATCTTCGCTATCGCCTTCGTTCATTTCCCGCTGCGCTCCGCATTCCCTTTCATTTTTGCTGGGCTCGTTCTATATATATATATATATATATATATATATATATATATATATATATATATATATATATATATATATATATATATATATATATATACAGAAGGATGAGAAGCTCTACTGCGTAGTTATCTTTGGTTTATCTTCCCAACAGTTTTCCCCTGTCGACTGAACTGTTCCAGTGGCTACTGTAAATTCTCGTGATGCAGTCTTTTCATATCTCAAGGTTGAGAAAGAGAAGAAATAAGAAGCACGATAATGAAAGGCAAAGAAAGCGGAAAAAAGTAGAACGATTAAGAAAAAAGAAAATTTGTGAGACAGCTGGGAGCTAAAGATATTACTCGCTGGTAACAGGGTTATTTACCACACATCTACCGAGTCAACCCGCTCAACATTGGGAGTGCTCAGGTCTTCGACACGTTCCTCAAGACGAGTGTTATGGAAAATCGAAGTGAGAGATGTAAGAAAAGCAATTCGTTACGGGTGCTTCAACGCGATAGACGAACACGCAAGCCATTTTGTGGTGTGATTAAACAAATGCTTTGAGCAATCAGCAGAATGTGTTAAAAATATTAAACAAAAATTTCAAAAGGAGTGAGGCTATGTTTAGTGTCTGGAACCTATGCAAGCTGAAAGAGAGGTTTCCCATGTGTTAATATATGCCGTATGTAATTGTTCTAAATTTGTAGACAAAGTACGAATCTTTTTGTCCCTGTTCACGTGAAGAGCGGAAGCCTGACTCGAGAAGGGTGACAAGGATTTTGTCAAATCAATGCTCTGGCAGACTGAGACGCTTTTAAATGGAAGGTATGGTAGCCCGCGGGTGTGAGCTCTCTGGTTATTTCGACGGAGTCTGAACACGGCTCCAGTCATACCTATATGCTGTCGTTCTCAGACACGACATTGAAGCATATCGACCACATTACCATTGATGATTGTCGCGGCTTAGGGTTTCCTAAAATTTGGTTGTAGAATCAGAGGAAGTAGGATTAGGAAGGCAGACTGAAGTCACATGCTTGCAGACCGTGGAACGTTGTTTACCATTTGGTTTGCAGCCTGTTTCATGTTTTCAACCGTGAATGTTCTAGCTCTAACAAGCACATCTCTTACTTTCCTTACACGGCGATGGACAACTTGGCGTGGCTTTGTGAAAACTGAAAATGGTACTCTGTTGAATAATATTGGAATGTTTGGATATGATGCTCATGAGGTGCGTTAGTGTAGATGAGTTAGTGAGAACAAGGTTTGTTTATTATTTAGTATAATGTGGCTTTCAGACCAACAAGATTTCATTTATGCCTATGGCTTGTGCTCGGCTTATAGCATCAACAATAGTTTCCGGATAGCCCTTCGCCACCAGGGGCATTTTGACTTCCTTTGCGTGAATTTCGAAGTGTGTCCCGCCAGCGGACATGCGGCGGTATCGGTGGGCTTGTGAATACGGGATTTCTATCTTACAATGTCGCGTATGGCTACTTCCAATATTGGTTGCGCTCTGTTGGCTTCTTACATAACGCATGAATATTCAATCAGCTTTATTTGTACACACGCATCAATGAAGTTTACAGCTTATTTAGAATAACTGTGTGTGAAAGAGATTGATGGATGAGCCGAATTAAAATATGCTGCCAATCTGAGGAGGCTTTCTTCGCCGTAGTGCCCACAAATATTATGTCGTCTAATAACCGTTTGTAGATGAGCGGCGTGAGAGACTTGGCCACAAGAAAGTGTTCTTCTAGCAACGCCATAAAAATATTCGCATAAATATATGAGCGATCTTTGTGCGCATTGCCGTGCCGCGTTTCTGGAGAAAGTGTTTATTGTAATATACGAATTTATTGCAACCTAATACTGACCACACTAAAGTTGACAGCATGTCCTCGTCCAAGCATGCATGCGTGTTTGCCTTGATGTAAGCCTTGGCTGTCAGATGAATGCTATCTACTTGTGGTACATTTCGCGGGATTGAATCCCGGCCACGGCGTCCGGGTTTCGGTGGGACGAAATGCGAAAACACCTGTGTACTTAGATTTAGGTACACGTTAAGGAACCCCAGGTGGTCGAAATTTCCGGAGTCCTTCACAACGGCGTGCCTCATAATCAGAAAGTGGTTTTGGCACGTAAAATCCCATAATTTAATTTCTTTACTTGTGGTACATTTCTGTAAAGGGGTACTACGTCCTTTTTAACTAGGAAGCTTTCGCTGGAGATCTCGAGTCCAGTTATTAGGTGAAGAAGTAGATTCGTATGGTGAAGGTCATAGGGAATGAACGTAACTACATATTTTATGGTGAAATACATCATCATCATCATCAGCCTGGTTATGCCCACTGCAGGGCAAAGGCCTCTCCCATACTTCTCCAACTACCCCGGTCATGTACTAATTGTGGCCATGGTGTCCCTGCAAACTTCTTAATCTCATCCGCCCACCTAATTTTCTGCAGCCCTCTGCTACGCTTCTCTTCCCTTGGATTCCATTCCGTAACTCTTAATGACCATCGGTTATCTTCCATCCTCATTACGTGTCCTGCCTGAGCCCATTTCTTTTTCTTGATTTCAACTAAGATATCATAAACTCGCGTTTGTTCCCTCACTCAATCTGCTCTTTTCTTATCCCTTAACGTTACAGCTATCATTCCTCTTTCTATAGGTCGTTGCGTCATCCTCAATTTAAATAGAACCCTTTTCGTAAGCCTCCAGGTTTCTGCCCCGTACGTGAGTACTGGTAAGGCACAGCTGTTTAAACTTTTCTTTTGAGGGATAATGGCAACCTGCTGTTCATGATCTGGGAATGCCTGCCAAACGCACCCCAGCCCATTCTTATTCTTCTGTATATTCCAGTCTCATGATCCGGATCCGCAGTCACTACCTGTCCTAAGTATATGTATTCCCTTACCAGTTCCAGTGCCTCACTACCTATTGTAAACTGCTGTTCCCTTCCGAGACTGTTGAACATTACTTTAGTCTTCTGCAGATTAATTTTTCGACCCACCCTTCGGCTTTGCCTCTCCAGCTCAGTGAGCATGCATTGCAGTTGGTCCCCTGAGTTACTAAGCAAGGCAATATCATCAGCGAATCGCAAGTTACTAAGGTATTCTCCATTAACTCTTATCCCCAATTCTTCCCAATCCAGGTCTCTGAATACCTCCTGTAAATAAGCTGTGAATAGCATCGGAGAGATCGTATCTCCCTGCCTGACGCCTTTCTTTATTGGGATTTTGTTGCTTTCTTTATGTAGGACTACGGTGGCTGTGGAGCCGCTATAGATATCTTTCAGTATATTTACATACGGCTCGTCTACACCCTGATTACGCAATGCCTCCACGACTGCTGAGGTTTCGACTGAATCAAACGCTTTCTCGTAATCAATGAAAGCTATATATAAAGGTTGGTTATATTCCGCACATTTTTCTATCACCTGATTGATAGTGTGAATATAGTCTATTGTTGAGTAGCCTTTACGGAATCCTGCCTGGTCCTTTGGTTGACGGAAGTCTAAGGCGTTCCTGATTCAATTTGCAATTACCTTAGTAAATACTTTGTAGGCAGCGGACAGTAAACTGAACGGTCTATAATTTTTCAAGTTTTTGGCGTCCTCTTTCTTATTGATTAGGATTATGTTAGCGTTTTTCCAAGATTCCGGTACGCTCGAAGTCATGAGGCATTGCGTATACAGGGTAGCCAGTTTCTCTAGAACAATTTGCCCACCATCCGTCAACAAATCTGCTGTTACCTGATCCTCCCCAGCTGCCTTCCCCCTTTGCATAGCTCCCAAGGCTTCCTTTACTTCTTCCGTTGTTACCTGTGAGATTTCGAATTCCTCTAGACTATTCTCTCTGCCATTATCGTCGTGGGTGCCACTGGTACTCTATAAATCTCTATAGAACTCCTCAGCCACTTGAGCTATCTCATCCATATTAGCAATGATATTGCCGACTTTGTCTCTTAACGCATACATCTGATTCTTGCCAATTCCTAGTTTCTTCTTCACTGCTTTTAGGCTTCCTCCATTCCTGAGAGCATGTTCAATTCTATCCATATTATACTTCCTTATGTCAGCTGTCTTACGCTTGTTGATCAGTGGTCAGTTGCTTCGCAGCAGCTGGGGACTGAGGGCCGCGGTTTGATTGTTGTGTTCATATAGAAGGTTGTGGCCAAGTACTCAACCAGGGTGGCCAATCCTGCTCTGGTGAGGGAGTGCGTTACCGGTTCTGGTTACCGGGATCAGGCCACACTCCAGGCCTGTTTATGCAATTTTATCAACACGCGGATTTTTTTTTAATCCGTAGGAAAATCGCGCGGCACTGGAATTCGAACCACGGACCTCTTGCACGCGAGGCGGGTGTTCTACCTCTACGCCACCGCTGCACCCAAGGCACTTCATATACAAGGCACTTCAAATTATTTCGGTTACTAATCCATTGTTTGAGACAATGGAGGGAGCGGACTGGTTAGATTTGTGAATTCTATGAAGCAAAAAAAAACTACCCGAGGCTGGCTGAATCGGCTGCATTGCTGTAAGCACATCGCTAGATATTTTTTCTTCGTTATCTAGTAAATTTATTTCGCGGACCATTTATGATTCAGTTTTGTGGTGTCGTCTAAGAGTTCCATGTAAAAGTCCTTATTTTCTAATTGCCAGTATCCTTCTTTCAGGTAGTCGACCTCTGAACGACTGCTCAGCGACTGCGATGGCTTGAGCTCTTCATATGACGATTTGTGTAGAAAGGGTTTTAATTTTGAGCATGCTGTCGTGATATCATTCTAGAAGGAGTATATACAGATTTTCAAGTACTTGTCTCTCAGATGAGTTGGCGACAAAGTTTTTTTTATCTACCGGGGAAGGGTCTTCGGCTGGGTTTTACGTGAAAATATTCTCCCTGCCGAAGACTTCTGGCGAGCATACTATATCATTAAATTCATTAAGTTTGTCATTTGGTGGACAGACTGTAAGGCATTTAGATAGAAGACTAATTTAGGAAACAGATAACGAGGAAGAAAAAAAGATGACTGCCATTCATATATTTAGTGTGAGCGCAACACCTGCCTAATTTTCAACTCCATCATCTCCACATATTATCATTCATTGTACACTTCTTCATCTGTATATATCATCACCACCAGCACAGCTTGCTTCTCGTGGTAGTAGCACGCCTTTGGCTGGAATAAAGCGGTTCCTTACAAGTGGTGTATACATTGACACATGTACAGGTGCCGACAAAAGGGATATACTCCACGCAGTCCACGCAGCGGGAGCCGGAGCAACGGCAAACTGCATCGCAACGCCATCTACAAGCAGCATCTGGGATTATGTCTGCCGATAATAAAGGTCACCCATTGGCTGTCTCGATCCCAGATGCCGCCTGTAGATGGCGTCGCGATGCACTGTGCCGCTGGTATACTCCAAAACTGGTATACTCCAGTATACCAGTTTTGTCGGCGCCTGTACATGTTCATCTTTATCGGGTGACCCCGTTTCACCGGCCTAACAAATGTTATCGCACAGCACAGGACGCGCCTGCATGTAAAGAAAGCTTCGGAATGCTATCGATGGTTCCATACGCTGTCTGTGACTGAGCATTGTGTAGTCTGATTGCATGTGTGCGCGACGCAAATAATGAAGAACTTTGTAGAAGGCATGCAGGTCCCAGCGATTACTCTGGACCCGCTAACATGAGGGCCCTTAAATGTGTTAGAGATTGCCGCCGCCTTAAATAGCACAAGCGTAAACGCAAGCTGTTTATAGGAAGCCCGTCATTCAAAGTATAGCGTTTTATTGCTGGTACGAAGGAATAATAGTGAGCAGTTGGCACATTGCATAATTAATACACGTGCCCTTGTTATCTCCGCTCGACAACGTGGCATATTAACAGCAAACCAATCCGGTTACCAATCCTGACTACGTGACATTCATTCTAAGAGCAGCACTAGCAATGGCAATAAAAATTTTCACATCAATGCAGTGTGCAGCAAATAGGTAGCTTTACTAGGGAGCTATTAGAAGCATTTAACTACAGAAGTCAGTAACTAGATAGGTTACTACATGTGATCTTGCTTATACAGTTTATTTTCAAAGAAATTTCGTGAACTTTGATAAATAAGGGCAACTTACGTGTGAAGATATTTGCGCCGTAGACGGCAACAAAATGAGAAGCTATTATGATCCATATGTTCACCATAGCCTGTTGCGTACTTGGCTAGTAGAACTTCCTTTCGAAAATATGAAATTGCGAAGCAGAAAATAACGGTTGACTCAATCTTAAGACATGAATGAAAAGTCCTACAGAACAGCTAAATAAATTGGATACAGACTGTATTCTGCTAAATAATACTTGCACAGGAAGACTGAAAGATAATTTATACCAAGCTTTACCGTCATAGATGTTTGTCAACCTTAGTGCCTAAGCAAGAAAGACGCAACTCATGACATAGTTGTGATATATAATACGCAAAGTTGGGTACACTCTACTAAAATTATTTCAGAAGCTAAAGACGAACTGCCTCTCAATAAGTCTGACACCCAAACGCCTTCGCATGACACATAGTGGCTAAATTATTAATGGGTAGATAGAAAGTGCGACAAAAAATGTGCGATTTTTTTTTTTGTGGCTGTGTAGCTCAGTTTGCTATAATATTATGTGTAGCATCTAAGGGCGACGCACGTAAATACTTGTTTGTTCTGTATTCAGAATAGATCGAACAACTCTATGATCCTTCTTTCCTAAGGCAAACAGC
Source organism: Dermacentor andersoni (assembly GCF_023375885.2). NCBI lineage: Eukaryota > Metazoa > Arthropoda > Arachnida > Ixodida > Ixodidae > Dermacentor > Dermacentor andersoni. The sequence continues at coordinate 56,513,442 of NC_092821.1, forward strand.
GTGTTTTAACATTTATCTCTTGATACTGTTCACTGCAGTAGCGCTCCATGTCGTAATAGCAGTGACTCAGTTCACTAGGGAATGTGATGTTCTTGAGCACTCGGTGGTTTGCCCGGACTCAAAGTCGGCACTAGTCCGTCTTTGTCACGGTCATGGCGGCAGAATATTAAGTGAAATAGTTTTAATAGCTGAATGTGGGCATGGAGGAGCATCTTGCGAAAAATTATTTCCGGGGGTGCCCAGCTACATTGGATACTGCCGCAGCCGGCTGGGCACACAGAATGCAAGAAGGACAAAAGGTATGTTATGCGTCTTAACCATGACATACCAAACATCGTGGAGACACTGATGTATCGTCTTTAACAACGTCATTCCACGATGGTGAAAGTGTGCTGATTCTATGTGCAGTGAACGCGAAATGAAATAAAAGTTTTCTCATAACTTACCCGATACAGAAGAAAACTTCCATCCTTGAATTCAGCCTTCAACAAACCCGCCCCACATATTATAGGGCACGTTAAAGCATGCTCGTGAGCTAGCGATGAACCTGACGATAGACCTGCTATCACCTCCCTTTTAGCCGGCTTCAGGGCCAGCTGAGGCAGAAATCTCGTGTCAAGTTTAAACAATGGGGATTTGTTCACTGTTTTGAGGAACGATTCTTTGACCATCGTCTTGTCTACACATTGGAAGCAGGGCATTGGGGACTTGCTGAATATATTTTTTTTTCTGCAAGCTTTCTTCAAAATATTGGAAGTCTGTATAAGCGTTGAACAATTCTTTCTCTTGCCAGTTTTACCAGTATTACTATATTTGTTTAAGTTTGATGTCCCGCAATCCTTCATCAGTTTATTTTCTTTTTATTTTACCCCAGTTTATTCAACAATTTATCAAAAATACTATTAAGCGAACGGGCATTACCCCATACATAGGTAAGCAAGAGCATCAGGAATCACGTGCTTGCAGCCTCCCCATCTCGAGACAACACCTAACAGATGCCTGTGCATTATTGCCTGCGTTTAAAGAGAAACTAATAGACCTGATATGCTGGTACCCTAAAGAATTACTATCATTGAAAACTTGAAAACCGTCACAAGCCCTTGGTGGCATAAAATTTTATTTTACAGGCCAAAGGGGCGGGGGGGGGGGGGCTTTGAAGTTCAAAGGGACACAAATACTGCACATCTAACACAAAAACAAAGGAGAGATAACGTCTGTGACCGAAAATGACATATAAGCAATAAATAAATTGAAAATTCAAAAGAAAAATATCTGGAAGCATGAAAACAACTATATTTTTAACTGAGACTACATCGGAACCTTTTAAATTCAAAGTTTTTATTATTTTTCCTAAAGAAACATATTCCTAAATAAACGTCTAAACTAGTGCAAAGAACTGCGGTTCCTACACCAACGCGATGCGATTAATATACAGAAAAAATAATGTCGTCAGGCCCGAAATTCCTTCAATAATTAAATGATAACCATTATTGCACGGGATGGCTTGGCTGACTTTCATTTGACTAGTCCTCGTACACTAAAAATGTGAAGACACAATGAAATATATAAATGCGAAGATACAACTTGATAACTGGCACTAAAAAGTGTCATTTGCAACAAAATTCACTGCACGTATGCAGAAAACCTCGCCACAACATATTCATACGTACGTAAAAATCTCTCATAAATCTACGTATCTAAGGAAAAGTCAAATAATGTAATCCGTCAAACAAAGCAAATAAGCATGCAGCGCAATCACAGATTACATAATCCTAAGGCCTCCCCCCCCCCCCTTCCCCCACTTCCCCTGACGTATTGCACACGGCAGAAGGCGGCCTGCTTCCTCCCCCGTTTTTCCGTTGCGCATACAAGACTGAGCCACTATCGCCGGCTCGGACGTGCCAGCCCCCCACTAGGCTTTCACTTGCACATACAGCATTTGGCGCGCGGTCCCGATGTTATCGCCCTTGAACTTTATATGGAGCATGAGGGCGACGTCGACTGGAGGAACGCGACTGCAGGAATAAGAGTATCTGGCAACTGTAGCGTCCCGAGGCTCATGACTGCGCAAAAGTAGAAGTAACAAAATCGAACTTTCGCCATGCGACAATTCGCTGCGCCGCGACCATTTGCTCTTTTCTTTTGTGGGGTGGGAGCATCCAAAAGAAGAAAGAAACTAGAAGGAAAGCATGTTGGCTGCAATAGAATGCCTACTTTGGGCAGCTAATGTGGCTACCGAAGGAAAATCGAAGAAAACGTCAGACGCTTGCCCCCAGAGAACCATACGCATAGTGCTAGGTATCTTGCACCGGCGAGACAAGACTTTCCGGAGTGGTTGTGCCCATGCTAACGCGTTGCCATTCGTTGAGTCCCCACAGTGATGGTGGCGAGCGACCGTTGTTTTTTTTTTTTTCTCGTCAGCTAGCCGGAAAGCGTCTACAACTCTGCCTACCGGTGCATGGGTGCTGGCGCGAAATCTAGCCCGAGTTCGAAATGTGTCCCCTAAATGTCTTCGAGTGGGAAAAATACATTCTAGAGAAAATTCAGAATGATTTCCGGCGCCGAGGGCTGTTTTGGTCGGCGGTGCATGACAACAGGAAAGAAATTCGGGGGCGGGTGCCCTGAAGCTCCGCAAGCCCCCCTCCCCCCTGGCTATGCCCTTACAAGTAATAGATGCCTTGACAGGTTGAGAACGGAGAGTCGACTGGCATTCGTCAAAAGCAACAGGTGGTTTTGCTGAGTGGCAGTTCTGGCGCCCGATTTGGGCAGCCACCTCGGTTCCAAGAAAGAGCCGAGGGAAATGACCCCCACGACGAGTCAAGGTGAAGTGACGTACGGCCGCTACAAGCACTGCCCCCATGAATGCAGGAGGCTTAGGTGTGAATGGCGGAAGAAATGAACAGTTAATGTTGAAGATAGGCTCGTTTCATGTAGTCGCATGACACTTCCTCTTCTTGCCGCGAACGTCAATCTTCAAGGTTCTTCCTAAATCGCAACCGCACGTAAGGGGCCTTCATAGGAAGGAGTCAATGCTGGCTTGATAGAGTCGCGCTGCAGAAATAAGTGCTTACTTGTGTTCATTGCCGGGAAATTAAACAGTGGCTGCCCGCGGGCGATACGTCGGGGTGTAGACCGAAGCTGGTCGTGGCAGGAATGTGGGATACTAAGTGATCCGCGGCCGCTGGTGAAGTGCCTTGCTGGGTGCAGAAAAAAGTGGCCTAGAACGCGGATTGCTGACCCATAAAGAATCTCGGCTGCGCTGATCTCGAGGCCATCCTTGATTGTTATTCGCAGCCGGAGTAGTACTAGAAGTAGCCTTTCCACTGTCTGTCGAGCGTGGCGTTCAATTACGCATTCAGTTGTCGGTGGAGACGGTCGACGATGTTATCGCTCTCTGCGTGGCAAGGCGTGGTGTTATGAAGGCGCGTGCCGAGCAGTCTCAAGAAAGCAGAAAAAAAACTATCTTTGGAATTGTTGGCCTTTGTCAGTAGTTATGCGCAAAGGACAAGCCTACCGCAACAACCACGTAGCAAGAAATGCTTCCGCAACGGGTTCGGCCATGATGTCTCGCAGAAGCTTCACCTCACGCCACCTTGAGTACCGGTCGACACACGTGAGTAAGTACCTGAAACCTTGGAAGGGGGGAAGAGACCTCACTAAGTGGAAATGCACGTAATGGAAACGATTGCACTGCTGAACAAATGTGCCGGGTCACTTTCACGGCTTTACAGACTTTGCAGCTTCTTAACCAGCTTTGACCATCTTTATGGATCCCTGGTCAGACGAAGCGCTCTGTGATAACTCTCTGTGTCCCTCTGCTGCTGGGATGGCTTAGCCCGTGCCGTGAATGAAACAGTGGCTGCCGAAACTGATAGGGCACGAAAGGGCGAGGAGTTTCCTGGCGCTGTGTCGCACATGAAGAATGTTGTTGTGTAGGGAAGCGGCACCGCCACAACATGGAGTGACCAGCATTTTTCTCGCAATTGGCACAGATCCGGGTCGTCTTGGTCATCGGACGCTAGAGCTTGGGAATTCGCAGGGCCAGCCGGCACAGTGCCAATCCCGGCAGTGCGTCTGCTGCCTGATTTTCGCTTCCAGAGATATGGCGGATGTTTGTAGAAAATTCGGAGATAAAAGAACGTTGCCCAAGCTCACATATTCGATACGAGGAAGTGTTTTTCTTGAAAACGAAGGTTAATGGCGTGTTGTGGTCAGAGTGTGAAAGCCACAGCCTTAAAGGGTAAAACAAGTGCTTGAAAGCGCGATATATGGCTGTCTTTACCCTGCCGAAGGTGCTGTAGCGAGCCTACGTATATAGGTTTAAGGCGCTTCCAGAGGAAGTTCAGGGGCTTCCAGTCTTTCTCATCGTGCTGCTGCAGTACTACACCTACAGCCGCGGCGGGCGCGTCTAGCGTAAGGCGAGTTGTCGCGTATGGAACGGATGAATCAGCAACACTGCTGTTGCCAACCGAGTGTTGGCTTCCTGGAAGGAGTGTTCATGCTCCGAGGACCAGTGGAAGGTAGGCGTTTTTTTTTTTTTTTGAAGACTCGCGATGTAGCAGGTGGGCAAGAGGCTGAAGATAGTGTGCAGAAGATTATATGTACGCCTGTGAAAGTTTATGAGCCCCAGAAACTTGCGCAACTTTCGAAAGAAGGTTGGAGAGGGAAAGTCCCCGATTAACCACACCGGTGATTCAAGCGGCCTCATGCCTTGGGGTGTAATTAAGATGGCCGAGAAAAGCCGGGACTTCAACTCGAAAAACGCATCTCTGTGGCTCAAGACCAGGCCTTCTGCATCAAGTCGTTCAAATGAAAGGGGAAAGTACTATTTGTGCTCTTCGTCTGCGTGACTTCCAGCAAGAATGTGGTACTTGCACGTACATTCGACAAACACGGAATGTCTAGCAAATGTAAAAGGGTTGCTTTAGGTTAGATTATATAATCATGTTGCAAAACAGCTACGTTAGCTAAAATCTACTTCACAGTTTTAGTGGAAATCTTAGTAACATTTCTTTCTCAACCAAGCGGCACACTTCAATAAACTTGAGCTGCACTGCATTGTAAGCTTATTATGTGTGATTGATAATCCCGTTGCAAAGGAGAAACACAACAATTACAGTTGTGATGCATTTTTGAGCCTTTTATGGCCAAGTTAATGGGCAAATTTTTACCAAGTGAATGCTTATCTCCATGATCCAGTTGTTTTGTGAGCACACGTAAGCAACAGACTTATTTGCGAAACGGAAATGCGGCAGTGCCCGCCGATGTGAGCTGGACCTGAGCCGGTTTGACTAATCCTTAAGAGGAAATGGCGAATTTGCAATAAAGGTTAAATTGGAAACATTTTACATCATGCTGGACCAGGAAATTCAGGAACTTGCACTGCAAGCTTCTGAAGGCGTGGCGGGTCTTCCTTTTAATGAAGCACACAGAGTGACTCCGTTGCCTTCACGAAGGCAACTTCCCAAAGGAACTGACTCTGCATCACTTTATCGTAGGTTCCATGGGTGGGTGTCCTCAGTTTCAAGACATTAGAATAGAAAGGAATAACAGAACCGTCTTTGCTGATGCAGCACAAAGCGAAACCAAGATTTCCCTGTTTATATTGTACAGAATCGTACAGAAATGTTACAAAACAATGCACAAGGAGCTTGTAACGGCGTAACTTCAGAACACCATTGTTGGAAGGACGTTGTTCCAAGGGGATAGCACAGGTGGACACAAATGCACCAGATGGCCTATGGCAAGTCTTTTCTTTGCGTATTCGTATTATCCACCTCGGGCCTGTCGAAAAACGTTTGACGAATATTCTAATTTCAAAATATCACACCTTTTATATTTTCTTTGCGTCATCAAGTACTTATTTGCAAATGATGGCTGCGCGTCAAACCTTGTTGCTGCTACCTCAATACATAGCTGAGACGTCAGTGGTGGGCTCAAAGAAACTTTGTCCAAATTAACATACACATAAACAGCAAGTGGGTACATTCACAATAACGGTATTACTTCGAATGTTCCTCAATGCATTACTATAATAATAAATAAATAATACTTCATTGCGCGTGTACAATCATTTAATAACTCTGTCCTAATACAACTTTCATATAGACGCTGGGCAGGGACAGCGCATTCTCTCGACTACGAGGCACATCTTATGGACAGCTAGCATACTGATATAATAGCCTGGCCCTTGCTAAGGTCGGACTCGAATCTCAACAATGTGGAACGCTCTCTAGTTCGGAGACAATGTCCCCGAGCAGAAAGTAGAGTCAGTCATCCGAACATACGGAGACCAAAAGCGTAAACACCTAACCTGTCTTGTTCTATAGAAACAGCCCGAACGATCTAGGCGCACACCCGCCGTGGCGGACGTGGGGCATACAATGGAAGATGTCGCAGCCACGCGGTCGGTACATCCACGAAATCAGCCGGTGTACAAAGCAGAATGAATGAGCACCTCGGAGTGGCTACCATATGAATCGCAGTGCCCAGAAAGCACAAAGATAACGTGTTCCACAATAGTGAATAATGTTTATCTCTCGTGCAGAAGAACTCAAGTGCCGCACCTGAGCTGCCTGCCGTAGTTCCAGGAAACGCGTGTCCCGTTTTAGAACGCCTTACATGCACGATACACGTGCAGCGCTTAACCTCGTTTTCAACTTTTTCAGGCGAAACTTTCTGTAGTGCTTTTTCGTGTAGTAAGCTTGCCCGTTGTGGACACGGCGATGATTGCTACTGCCTTATGCGTGCAAGCTGGAAGCGGTTTTCTGAAGTGTAGGGTGGAAACACGTGAAAATATCAACATATAACCTATACTAGGAATGCACTATGTTTCGATCACTGTTACACGCTATATTCGCTAAGCCTAAATAATTACCATATGCTGTTTTTGACGAAGTAACTTGTCCTCGACTGCAGTGAGCTTTCAATTGCAACCGTCATTTTCGTCCGTATAATTCTTTCCCACAATAGTACATTTTGCGGGTGAGCTTGTAAAGGTCTACCTGACGTTACGCGGCCTACGGGCCTAGTTTATTCGGTGCATCATCATTGACAGTCGATGAAGTAGGCATGGTCTCGTACTGGCTGTGGAGTATGCTAAAGAAATGGTGCTGAACATTCCTTGTTATACTTTTAGCCTTATTTGTTATTGTCTGTCACATTTAATCAACATGCTGTGTCATATCCGCTATGCCCCCCTCGTTCTGTAGCGAGGGAAACAGATGGAGATCCGGTGCATAAACGTTTTTACTTAGACCACTATGTGCTGTATAATTACGCGCAAGTAATTATTTTACATGAAGATTACACACGTAAACGTCAAGTAGGATGGTTGCAAAAAAGTTTTCTACCTTTCTGAGATCCAACACCTATGTAATATAATACACGGGTAAACATACCTGCACCGAACATACGTGAAAGCGACAGTTTCAGCAAGGCGAGATTCCGGGACTGGGTGGCAGCGTATCAACGCTCAGTACATCTTAATTTGCGGGATGAACAATTGTCGCATTGCTGTTTCTTGTTCGGGCAGAGTGGGTACAACAGATGCTGCAAAGTAAAAATTTGTGCTATGTTAACGTGCGACAAGCTCAAGCCCATTAGACTCCGTCACATTCTACAGAACCGACACATTCCCTTTGAAGCAATCGGCTACTTTAAGCACAAGCAGGCCTATCGGTACTACCGAAACGCCGGGCCTGAACTCTTTCCAAGTCGCCGTCAGAGAAGTTCCACAAACGTGGGGACATACGACTACAATTTTAGTATCCCCAGATCTCAACACAACTTACAATTACTACATAAATGGCTGTTGTTGTGAAAACGTTTAATAAAATTCCAATAAAAACTTTCCGACCCCAGGATATGTATCCATCAGGGTGGAGGGGTGACAAATGAGGATGCTAGTTCAGATATTACTGACTATTTAACATTGACTTCGAGAAGACTAAAAAATGGCCACTAGTATCGTAACGAGGCTCAAACCGCACACAGAGAGGACGCGTCTAGGTCACGACCACTCGGGTTCAAGTTCAAATTCAAGTTTATTTACCAAACAATATGCTGGAAGGTTCGCTGGGCCTTCCAGCATATTGTCGTGAAACCGTCTTGACGGGGCCCATGTGACCGTTACATGGTAGTGGCTATTCAAGGTGCGCAGGTATAGGGCTAAGATACGCCGCGACAAAGGCAAAAACGAGAAATATGCAGATTGCAATGCATAATATAACATATTCATAAATCACGCAAATACACTTGAAATACGATGCACCTGAAAATGCATATACAAATTGCAACTTATAGCACAACGTATTTTTCACTCACACAATGACACTGAAAATGTTGCAAAAATAATTTAATGCTTTTAAATAATGACTGAGTTGCACGCACTATATATATATATATATATATATATATATTTATAGATACTGAATATTTTACTAGCAAACAATAGAACAAAAGAAACAACGTAACTCTTTTTTACTGCAACTGGTTGTGCTTTCATATGTGTTTAGTGTTGTTGGGACGTTGTATGCCAAAGTTCGATACTTATAAGTTGTACGAAATCGAGGTATGGACCACATATGGGTGTTTCTTGTAGGTACTGCACTAACACGACGCTCTATACATGCTAAGGTAGTAATAATGTCCGAGAGTTCTCTGTTTGAAAAGTAGAGCGTGTTCAACAAAAGGTATGAGTAAATGTTGTCAACCCGAAGTATACTGAACCATTCAAACGATTTGCAAGTGGTTCCCAGACGTTCAATGTTTCTAATGTAGCGAATTACCCTTTTTTGTACCACAAGGATTTCATTTATGTTTGTTTTTGTTGCCGTTGCCCAAATCAACGCACAATAATTTAAATTTAAATTTAAAACGCTTGATATATTTGATGTTTCACCTTGAGTGGCAGCAGAATACGGCAGCGAGACACGACTCCTGTTACAGACGGGATTTTCCTACATAGTTCGGTACACCACAAGTGATACGTAAAACGAAGAGCTACATTTATTGATGTGTACACTCTGGAATCTATTTTGAAGATAAGATTCTAGTAAACATAAGCAATTACCACGAATGCCATTTGATTCTAGTTTATGCAAAAGAATGCTGTGGTCGAGTGAATCAAAGGCCTTGCTGAAATCTAAAAAAAAATACTGAGTGTGAATTCATTTTTTTCAATGCGATGAACTATAATTTCTTTCAATGTCAGCAGCGCAGTTTCAGTAGACCTGTTACTTCGAAAGCAAAACTGTGCATCGGTTAGAACATTAAATTTATCGAAGAACAGCGTAATTCGAACAAAGACAATTTTTTCTCTGCACTTAGAAAAGACTGGAATGACAGAAACAAGTCTGTAATTACTTTCTATGTTACGATCTCCTCCCTTAAAAATAACTTATACTCTGGCTCTTTTCATAGCTTCTGGAAAAGCTCCAGATTCGATAATTAAGTTAAAGATGTGTGCAAGAACTTCTGTGATGAAATGTATAACGTGTTTTGTTGGAGAGATCTGCAAATTATCGGCATCGAGTGATTTAGTATTACTTAAGCATATAAAAGTGGGATACACTTCATTTTTATCTGTAGGATCAAGAAAGATGCTCTGCTTCATATTACCGCGTACTTTAACCAAGTCCACATTTTGATTACATGGAGTTACTGCGTTTAAGCAGTGGTTCTTGAAGTGATTTGCGAGTGATGTGCCAATGAAATCCTGTCCGCCAAGGATTAAGGATTCAGGCTGAGCATGTTTATTTTAGCGCCCGAGTATATTATTGATGAGCTTCTAAGTGGCGTTACATCGTTGTCGACTAGCATTTTCAAAAATACGACAATGATAGGCTTCTTTAGCACGTATAAGTTGTGGATTTAGTCGATTTCGAAGTTTCTTAAGTTTTTTCAACACTTCCATAGAGTGGGTGCGCAAGAATGAATGATAACAGATATTTTTATTTTTTATCATTTTCAGATGCTCACGGGTGACCCAAGGTTTTTTAGACTTCGTTACAGGTTTGAAAGGAACATTTTTCGCGTAGATACGAATAAAAATTTTAATGAAGTCATCGTAAGCGTGATTTGCATATTCCTTCTCCTTGACAGAGGACCAGCTTTGATTCATTATGTCGTTTTTGAATAATTGAATACTCTGAGCTGTTATTTGTTGAATAATGAGCTGCCCCTGTCGTAAATTTCTATATAGTGGTTCATTATGGTAATTTAGAAAGACAGGACAGTGGTCACGAATATCAGATATGATAGTACCTGCTCTGTAGACAATAGTGTCAATATTTGTCACGATAAGATCTAAAGCCGATGCTGTGGAGCATGTAATACGAGTGGGCGTAGTAATTAAGTTAGTAAATCCAGTGGAATTTAATATATTATTTAGTTCACGGCTGACATTGCTTTTTTCCATCATATTAATATTGAAATCTCCCGCAGAAACCTGTTATTGCAAACATAACCCAAAAAAGTTTCAAAGAACCAGAAGAAACTGGCAATACTTTCATCTGGAGTTGATACAGTACAGAAAACAGCTCAAGCTTATATTGAATTGTTTGTATTTCATAATCATCAGTTACTACAGTAAATTGAGGGACAATATGGCAATTATTTTTTGTTGTAATGAGCAGGGCCACACCCCCCCCCCTCGTTTGTTTGGAAGATTTAGGGAAAATAAATTGTAACCGTCCAAACTGAATGCCTGATCATCATTTCTTCCCCAAGTTTCCGTCAACATGATAGCGCTAAAGGTTAACTGAAATTGTCCAAGCAGAATTCCGACATCATATTTCTTGTGATTAAGTGATCTTGTATTAATATGTAAAACTGAGTCACTTGTTTGGTGACGTGAGCTAACGCACTGGGCAAAGGCAAGCTCCAGATAATCCATATCAATAAGAAAAAAAGCAGACTATAAATACAGGCAAGCGCAGTACTCTAACTCAACCGGCCTGCCTTACAAAAATCTTATCGATGTCGCACTCGCATGATATGTGCACAACAGGTGTTGTGTCGCACTGTCTGGCATATATCTTTCCGTTAAAGGACCACACCGATTTCTATTTCATCTCATATTTGTTTTTCACCGCAAGTGCCAACGGCCTTTTCAGCGTTGGGCAAAGATGCTCATTGACAGCTCAAGCTTACATTGAATTGTTTGTATATCATAATCATCAGCTACTACAGTAAATTGAGGGACAATATGGCAATTATTTTTTGTTGTAATGAGCAGGGCCACACCCCCCCCCCCCCCTCGTTTGTTTGGAAGATTTAGGGAAAATAAATTGTAACCGTCCAAACAGGCGGCAAAAACGGTGTTGAGCTGCTTATGGCCAAGTCTGCATTAGTGAGGCGTGCCTTTTTGGATTTTTTTCAGTACATATCGCACTGTACACGAGACTTGAACTGAACAACAATGTGGCTTTGAAGTTTGAAGTTTATTATTAGAATTTTGACAATACAAGATTGTCATGGCGCCGGAGCAAAAGGCGAGACTATACACGCCTGACTAGGCCCCTGGCGCCACGAGCACAGCAGACAACAGTGCAAAAAAAAAATATATACATATATACACATAATACACACATATACATACTTATATATACGAATGTTACAATTATACATACAAGAAATCATTGCAACACAATCAGTATAAATAATGAAAATGAAGAAATAAAGTGCGTACAGAAAGATACAGGAAGGCCAAAAGGCCACATGGGAACAAAAAGTCTTGCAACGCATGAAATTGCATATCAGTCGAAAAAACAGGAAATAAATTACAAAAAACAGGTGTCATTTGTTGGAAAAATACAGTTTTGATTTCTTTCTGAATATTGACATGGTTGAGGAATCTTGCATGATATCAAATAAAGCATGCTCATCATTAAGTAAATTAGGAATCTGCCACTGTAAAAGCTGATTGCCGTAGTTTGTTCTAGTTTTTACCTTAATAAAATTCCTAGCTCTTAAGGTGTAGTTAGTTGTGGTATTAGTATATATAGAAAAAAAGTTCTCACGATTACTTATGAATTCTAAAAAAGCTTTTTCGGATAACTTTTGTTTATACAAACTAGCGACACTCAAAATACTGTCCTGGTGAAAGTACTCAGAGGTATGTTCGTACATCGATAGGTTATTAATAATACGAACACACTTCTTCTGCATTCGGAATAGAGTTTCCAAGTTAGCCTTAGAAGTGACACCCCAGATAAGTAGACAATAGTGGAGTCTAGAATGGATAGTAGAAAAGTATAACTGACGTTTAAGTTTTAAAGGTAACAGCGTGCGATGCTTATTGAGTATACCAATTAATTGTGCTATGCTACGTTTAATATAACTTACGTGATGCGTCCACCGTAGATTTTCATGGAAGAGTACACCCAAGAACTTGTACTGGGAAACCCTTTCAAGTGGTTGCGATTGAAAAATTAAAGAAGATGCGAACTTAACTGGTTTGTTAATAGGAGTAAAAACAATATACTTTGTTTTTTTAACATTTAGGCTCAACTGATTAGCCGATAGCCACACTGAAAGGGAATTTAACCAGTTGTTAATAAGAGGAATTAGAGTAGAGATGTTATCAGAGGAGAAAAAAACGTTTGTATCGTCGGCATATAATACAATATCAGGTGTTCCTGGTATTGCCACGATATCATTGATATAAAGAAGGAAAATCGTAGGACCTATAATAGAACCCTGCGGGACGCCGTACCTAATGTCTGCTAAATCTGATTTTATGCTGTTGAGTTCCACAAATTGGGAGCGGCGCGATAGATAGCTACGCAGTAAGTCTAAAGCAATGCCTCTAATTCCATAAAAGGGTAATTTAGAAAAAAGTATGTCATGTTTAATTGAATCAAATGCTTTATTAAAGTCTAAAAATAAGCCTATCGTGTATTGTTGGTTTTCTATATTGGTAACAATTTTATCACGTATTTCAAGTAACGCAGATTCAGTGGATTTACCCCTTTGAAAGCCATACTGATTCGGGGATATAAGGTTATGCTTTTGCATGTGTCCAGTTATTCTAGAATTTAAGGCTTTTTCAATAATTTTTGAAAAAACTGGAAGTATTGATATCGGCCGGTAATTACTGATGCAATCAGTTGCGCCACCTTTATGCAAGACGACGATCCTAGCAATTTTCATTGTCTATTCTACTTGGTACGCGGTGACATGCTTCCTTTCACCTCTAGCAATCGGCTCAGCGATGGCTGCACCAAGTTGTCACAGCAGGTCATCGACAGATTCGTTTTCCTTCTTAATGATACCTTGTAGCTCCAAGTTCACATCCCTAGAGTACTGCTAACTGCTAGTTACTCGATGCTCTAGATCATTCAAAGAGTTTTTTAGGGTTACGTTTTCTTGACGCAGAGCGGCATTTAAAGTTTCGAGCTGAACGTTTTTGGCGGCCCCTTCGTCCAGTTTTTCCTTTAAGTCCGCGATTGTGTCATGAGCATAGTGGATACTTTCCGTCATGTTTCTTTGCTCGGTTTTCTGTTCTCGTATTTCATTTCTGAAATCTCTTTCTACAATCTCGCGGAACATTTTAAGTTCCTGCTGTATTTCCTTCTTAAATTTCAGGCATTCATTCTTTACTTCCTCTTTCATTTTTGCCATAACAAATTGGTTACTGACTTTTTAAACCGAGGTATGGAAATGAGAGACAGATGCGGCAACACACAGAAAGAGAACTGACAGCTTTGCAGCAGCGGCAGAACACTTTACACAAAAATTCGCTAGAAATGCAATTCGCCTACACACTGACCTGTACAGAAGCCGATAAATTAGCACCATGTTCACAGTTCCGTCGCCACTGCCAAGTGAAGCAGCCGCTGACGGGAATGCACCTCTTGTAGACTGTACCTTGTCACGTGGTATGATGCCGTAGTAGCACGCAGGCGCACGACAGCCCGCAGGCTTGCCAACCACGCCAACCTTGCGTCCAAGCTTGGGCCGCTCGGGTGTCAATGGTGAATGAATGCACGTGAGCCTGTAAAGAAGCAGATAAATTAATACCACGTTCACAGTTCCGTCGACACTTAGGAGTGGCGACGGAACATTCGGAGACCCGATGAATGTGTTGGATGGAAAACACCCGTCATTCCTCAAAGCCTCTCATGGTGGAACCCATGGCATATACGAAATAATGCCAGCATCTTTGGTCATCGAAAGAACGCCTTCCGGTTGGCCTGAGTGCAGCAAATCGACAACGCGGCACAGAACAGATAGCGGCGTATTGACGGCCATGTTAACAGGGTCAACTTTCCCCCAGCGTACCTAGCCTCGGCATGAACCCTATACTCTTCGACTAGTAAAAACGTCGCGCAGACGCGTAATATTGCAAAAATAAAAAAAAAACACTGTCTTTATTCTAGCAGTTACAACAAGAAATGCGTGTGAACACGTGTTGCTAAACAAATTAGGCAACATCTTGTTAAAATATTTTTTATGTTAGGACGTGCTGTGCTTCTTAGTTCATACACGGACATATTGCCGGATCATTATAAGAAGTTCGTCATCCCAGTTCCGCAATATATTACATCAAGAGGCGACATTTTCAAGAGAAATTTCCTGACGAGTATCTTTAATTTACTATCTGCTAGGTAAAAAGCGGCGGTGATGTAAAGTGATTCATAAGGCGTTAATAAAATTAGCATTACTTTCTTTAATTAACGTTTGTACAAGCCGCCTCTGAACAAGTTTCCTGTTCCTGACAATCATATTTCTCAGAACTTTGAGAATGTCAGCCCACAAACACATGTCATGAAGCATAACATTTATGCGCATTCCTTTCATCTTAAGTTATGTGAGAAAAATGAATACAAAAATTGCAAAACGACATCAATTTTTAAACCTGAAGGTGATGTCATTTTACTCGCGCGGCTCTTACAGGCGGCGTAGGCTGTTCTATATCATTGTAGACCCTATGTGGTGTGTTAATGTTTTCAGAAACATGAAGTAAGGACGAAGACGAAAGGAGCACATACGACAGGACGGGCGCCGAACTGCCTACTGGCATTTATTTTAAACTATCATCTCATTTTTGCGCTGCGCATCAGGTAGCTCACGCACGCATCATCATAAAAAAGTAATCAGGCCATACATATGATTGTATGGTCAATCTGTTCACGTACCTAGATACCGCGAAAGCAATCTAACTTATTTTTCCTCTGACGTCAAAGACGGACAGCTGACACACGTCTCACCTGCCTTCCTTATAAATCACGTTTCCACGATTTCGCGTTCTGTTGTTGTTTATTTTTTCTCGAGGGAGTTGTGTGCCCAACCATGGTTGTGCATGAGCACTTTTTGCAGCGTTCAGCCAAATCATTACGAATCCTTTTCTAACGTCATTATTACGCTATCTAGCCCTGTTGTATAAGCGCTGGCCAGTTTGCCCTATGTGAAGGCGTCCACAATCTAAGGGTACCTCATACACAGCAGCTGAAGTACATTTTCTGTAATTGGTTCGGTGATTAGTATGGAATAGCATGCGGCTCGGATACTTTTTGTCTTGAAAATTTCATGTTGCTGATAATTTGCAAAGGGGTGCAAAACAATACTGATAATTTGCCGGTTTGTAACCTTTTTCAAATTATGTGAAACTTTTTGTATGTATGGAATTACATGCACAGGTCTTTTGCCACAATCTTTGGTGGGCCACAACCTTCTTCGTTTCATTTTTGAAGTAATCACTCACACAGTGATTCAATGACAGACACTGGAAATACTGCATGTTTCAATATGTCTATCTTGCACTGCTGTGCACATGACTTTAGCAAAGCGCTAAGAATGCAAGGGGTGGCTATATACCTGTTTATCAATTTAGGATGTGCGCTATCGAAATTTATAGCGATATCGAAATTCTTGTGCGATGACGCGTGCATAATATAACCAATGCGCACTACATAAAATAGATGATATTCTGAAATAAACGCCCGTTAGCAGTTCGACGCCTGTCCTGTCGTATGTGTTCCTTTCTTCTTCGTCGTTGGCGCGTATTGATGAAAACTGTCAACATGAACCTACTCGCCCAAACCAAGGTAATGTTGCCTGTTAAAGCTTTTAAAGGAGCCCGAAATTTTTGTGCACCCGCTTATGTAGCAGCATTGTTAGTTCGACGTGCGTTTAATTAGCACACTGTCATAGAAGTTCAAGAGCAACGCTAAACCTCGCTATGCAAGTCAATGCTCCACTTTTCTAGCGAAAGTGTGAGGTTTTTTTTTTTCATTTTTCTTTCAATTTATGATGAGGGATCGGCCTATATTATCACTCTACCTGTATTCCAATTGAAACTGTTTATTTATTTATATATTTCGTTCGATGTATCGTATAGTTATTTCCGTGAGCAATTTACCATTCATGTCGTGCACCAATAGGTTTCTGCACCTAGAAGTGATAAATATTATCCCTGCTTCATACCTATTTCAGTGTTTCGTACAAAGCCGAATATGAACACACTGCTGTGCTTTGCGATAAGCACCCAATAAAAGCGGTAGTGTTGCGTGTTTTCTTTGCCTTTACTTTTCCGCTAGCCTGCTTATTCTTTAACATGTCAGATAAGCGGCCCATTGTCCGGATAGCGCCAGCGGTGCTACTATCAAGCGGGGCACAGACAGAAAAAAGTAAGTATGCTAACAATTGTTACGAAGTACCCCACATGAAGTTACCCCCTCATCCAACATTATAACTGATGCTAAATACGTTAGGAAATGTAAAAAAATAAATAAAATAAATTGTAGGTACTGCAGAAAACATCTTTACATTTACCGTAAAAATTCACCTGGCGATGCATGCGGTCATATTGACACGAGGCTCTACATCAGCAAATACGGCAAGCTTAGCCCTAATTTTCGACATGTTACATCCTAAACTCAATAGCTTGCCACAAACTGCATGTTTAGGAGCATTAGTCTTGAAAAAAATAGGTAAAAAGCTTCGCGGTAATCTTATTAAAAATATGACTGAATATTTTATTTAGTCATGGGGTTGAAATTCCTATAGGTACAATTGTGGCAATAGACCTTCTTCGCGGAGTAATTTAGAGTTACGCGATAGCTCTTTAGGCTGAGCACCGGACGTTTAATTATTTATGCATTTTATACAAGTACCTGCAGCACCACAAGAGCATAATTGCAGGGGGGCGGAAATTGAAGTAAAATGAACATGAGACAAAAACTTTAACACAGATAAGCACAGGTGGTAAAAGTAACAAAATGCGTAACATCGATGAGTCATCTCGACGGCAAAACGGTCTCCAGTGAACTGCGGTGCAAAATTGCGACACAGAAATACAAAGGGTACACTATCGAATGAAGCGCAATGCCAGCCAAATGATATAAAGAAAACAGGATGATATTATACTACGGCAAACTGTGTGACAATAAAGACAAAAACTCTGAACACGTCTTACGTTCACCAATGCTCTTGGGAAGCCTTTCCAGTGTGTGGAAGCATGCGGAAAAAATGAATTACAGTAGATATCAGTACGACAGTGCATTTCAAGAACTTTCAGCTCGTGGTCACATCGTTTAGAGATGAAGTGGGGAGGGAAAATGTACAAATTCTTATTTATTCCTGTGAGATCAGAGTATATTCGGCAAAAGAATTCTAATTTTGCAGTTAATCCAAGGTGTGCTAGTGTGTTCCAACCAAGGTCCTCTTTAACTAATGTAATACTGCTACGGAAGTTATAATTACCGGAAACAAATCTTGCAGCGCGGGTTTGGACGCGTTCAAGCTTTACTATCATTTTACAGCTTTGAGAGTCCCATACCTGGCAAGCGTATTCGAGTACCGAACGTTGCCTAGGTGATTGCCCACGAATAAGAACCATTACTACTTCCGACTTGCTATGGTGTGTTCCGGTCGCTAGCTCACTGTGCTACAGTCATACAGCGAATTGTAAAACGATAGATGGAAGAGATATGCTGGAGTTGGCAGCACAGACAGTAATGGGCATGTTTGGAAGCGGAATGGATCGCTCGGACTATGTCGCTGTGACCCGCACGTATGTGGAAGTGCAGCGTACATTCTCATTCTTCTACGCCTTCCGCCAAGCTCAGGTGCTCTATTGAAATAAATGAACGTTTAAAAGAGAATTGTGTCGACAAATGTCTAAACTGCGACTTACGCAGTAGCTGCACACAAGATAGCTTCGGGTTGTAACTTGAAAGTGCGACAAAACGGAATTCTATTACAAGGAAACTCAAAGCCAAAGCCGTTTTCCAGCTGCCGTTCGAGGTCTATTTGAGGGAACACGGCTGACATTTGGCGGTACCACTTTTCAACAGTTTGTCATAATGACCTTTTCGGTGGCAGCACACACTCTGCGACAAAGTGCAACGCCCAGAGTGCCCGCGCGTCAAGTACAGATGCATTGTGTGCACACGATCGTCACGCACGTATCCGAAAGCTGAGCATACTTTCTCAATCTAGTAGGCCCTCAGACTAGCGCAAGTGCATTAGTGAGCTAAATTAATGTCTCAGATTAACATGCGTCATAAAATTTGTAAAAAACTACTTGCACTTGGCCTGCAGACGTGAAAGTAGAGGATCGTAATTTGAGTATACGAGAATTGCTATGAACTCAAAGACAAAGCCATTTTCCAGGTGCCGCGGTTGCCATAATGTATTTTGGGTGAGCCCATACCCCGAAATCCCGACCAACTAAAAGCTAACAGCTTCATTCTAAAAACGAATTCTTTCGATGTCATTCTAAAGCTAACTTCAAGAGAAAGGACCGAAACTTCGCAACGCCGGCAAGAGGGAGTGCTACTAGTTACACAGTGAGCAAAGGAGTAGCGCCGATTCATTGTATGATTAGTGTCTTGCACTTTATTTATACACACATTCACCACAAGTCACATGCAAGCTTACGCCCGCTTTATAACCAACGTTTGAGCAAATAATGAATGAGCGCACTGTTGAATCAATGCGCCAAAACATGGACAACGTCGACTACAGCGACTACACAATAATCTTTGAAGCTCAGCGTTTCGTGACAATACACAAGATGAGCGACTGATACAATAATGCGTACGTCTTACGGGCAATAATCGGGACATTCACGTTCCGAGGCCTGTGCGCTGCAAGAACGAATATATCGCAAATAAGCGCACTCTCGAGCACGAGCACGAGCCATTAGGCAGGAAATTAACGACCATATGGTGAATGCAGTTGCAAACGTTACTGAGCCTGCAAAATGGCAAACCACTGCTCCTGATTTATTTAATAGGTGGAAAATTTAGATAGCTTGGAATAAGTTTCTACCCACACTTTTCATACAAGCACTGTTTACGTTGTCCGCGCTGTTTGGAGAAGTTGTTGTGAGCGCCCAAACCACTTACGTGCCCTATGAAGATGTGGCCAAGTCTTTGTGTCGTCCACCAAGTTACCGTGTATGGTATCCGTTGAAACGGGGGTCTTCTGAGCCTCATTGGCGTCACGCTCATCCCTCGCAAACGTGGAGCCCACCGAGGCAGCTGAGGCAAGCAATGATCAAGCAAGGCGACGCCCACGGCACCACCATGAAAAAGGCCTATACGGAGCGCAGGGGCGGAGGACTGCCTTTTATTTTTTACCACTTTTGCTTTTTTAGCGGCCACCTAGATCCAAATAGTGAGGCGTTTTAAAATTTTGTCCCACATATATTCGGACATCATGGCAGGGATTCGAACCTATCTTCTTGAATTCGGCAGCAGAAGGCCAAAGACGCGGAGAGGTCAGTAAATAGGCATTCTTGTATGCACGTAAAAACATTGGATTCGCTTACGTGGATATGTAATTGGTATTTTCTTCAATCTTGAAATTGAAAAACACAAGCATTCGAGCGCTTCTTCGTGAAACTCGGCAGCTGAGTCCCAACGTCATTACGCAGTAAACAGGTATGACTCAATGTGGCTTTTCCTGGCGCCCTTAGAGGGTTTGTTGCTATCCGCTTGATACCACATATCCGCTTATCTGCCGACATGTCGCCACATACAGATAGTCTGACGGGCAGCCGTGCTCGCTTCTCCTTATCTCTATTTTCTGCACATTCGTCCACCCGAGTACCTGAGTTTTTTATCCTGCGCGCGGACTGTTAGGGGCACTCTCAACGGGGTTCTCCAGCAGATCAGCGTATTCGTCCGCAAAGATCAGCCGGTTTCTCGCATTCTCTCATCGGGTGCCTGACTCGTGTTTTCCGACTTCTGGGGAACATTTATTGCTTTCTGCATGTTTGTTCTGCGGGACTCTAGGAAGGCGTTGGACGCATAATAATTCACACCCTTTTTTTGGATACCATGCCCGAGCTTCCGCGCATCGTAATACTCCGCGGGTTCCAGCGGGGAGTCGACTGGAAACCAACACAGCTGGCTGATCACGTCCCTTCCACGCTGCATGCTTGTAGCCTGTGCGGTGGTGTGCAGCGGACTACGACTGTGCTGCCTTGCTTGCACGCATTTTGCAGCAATTGCCTACAAGCGAGCGAGGGCGCATCTTACGGCTGTGAAACCCGCTGCGTGTTGGACGGCAGGTCGTTTGTTCCCGAGGAAGATGTGGTTCGTAAGGAATGTTCTGCGCAAGATGCTGCATCGCTCAAGGTGAGCTTACGACCGGCTTTAGCCGGCATTGTACGCGTGTAACAGATGTCAAAGCCTCACAGTAAACTGCAGGCAGCTATCAATAGACTACGTGTATGAGGACGTTAGAGGTAGAGTGGGTTGACTTGGGGTTAGGAAGCATGCCTAGTGATATTGTTATCATTTAATAAGTTCAGTTACCTCTTTCATACAGCCAATAACTCTATTTAGGACCCATTGCGCATTCAGCTAACCCAGCATGATAAGAACGGCACATTCTTTTTAAATGTATATAAAATTTGCAGTACTGCTGTTTAGGACACTTCGAGGTTGTTGTTAAATGGAACTAATTAGAAAAAAGAATGTTTTCTCGTTGCATAGACATCACTTCTTTTTCTTGGTGTTGACGTTGTTTACCACCAACGAGCTTATTTTAGACGCATCTTATATTGTGGGTGTGTGTCATGTTTCAGGCTTATCTTCATCATTGGCATGATCGCTTTCTTCGGACCACTGCGGGTATTTTCAGAAGCATGACAACAAAGAATAACACGCAAATGCAGCGTCATCTTGTCACTCACCGCAGTAGCGTAGTGGCTTTGGCGTTGCGCTGGTAAGCGCGAGGGCGTGGGATCGAATACCGGCCGCGGATGGTGCAGTTACATGGTTTCCATATCGAAAACGTCCGTGTATTATGCATTAGGTATATATTAAAGAACCTCAGGTGGCCATACTTATTCTGAAGTCCATCAACATGGCATGCCTCATAGTCACGTCGTCCTTTTGGCACGTGATACCCCAGAATTTATATCTTTTAACCGTTATGTTGTTTCTGAGCGATGCATATAGTGGAACCCTCGTCCACTACAGTGTTGTTCGTTCTAGGCTGCAAAATACATACATAGATGCAGCTGCTCTATGAGGCTGTGTGCAGCTCAAAACCTTAAAGGAGTGTACGGGCCAAATTTAGAGGCTAACTTGGCTATAGCATAAGATTACATGCATACGAGGAACGTTTTCGAGAAGTATCCCTCATACAAGATGGCTAAGATGTAATGTATTACAATTTAAAGTCTATAAATTCAACAAGCATTCCGTATCGAGACTCGTCGTGACAGCCACCATGGAAACGTCGTTGTTGAAACTAATAATGCGACCGTAATAATGCGACCGTTGAAAATAATGCGACCGTAAAGACACGAATGGCGATGCTTTTTCCGAGCGGATGTAGGTGCGTTTGTCAAAACACGAGCGCGAGATAAAATCGTGCGTTTCATACCTTGATACCGCGTCTACAAGCGTAAGCGCGCGTGTCAAATTGAGCAGACAACGGGCGAGTTCGTTGTCGACAGCTGGTTCGTAGTTCATATGAGCTCTGCGACGTTGGATCCTAATGATTTCCTTCACGCAAAGTTGATCGAGTCCTACTCGAGGGAATTTAGAAAGCCGCAAATGTGCGATGGAAGTAAATTTATCAGAATACGCGAGATGGATTACTGACCCGAGCTTTGGCAAGCGTTCGTTAGGTGCCTAAGTGGCCACATGTGGTGTCGTCATGGCAAGCGAAAAGAATGTGGCTCCGCAAGTTTTTCGGCACCACCAGGAGGCAGGCTCGGTCATTCGAACGGGCGTTTTTCTCGTAAAGCACGTTGTCTCGTGGACAAAAGGACCAGAATACGCCACATAGATGGCGTGGAATGGCTGTTGGGCGGCCCTTTAAGTGGCCGATGATAGGCCGAATTTCAGCGTCGTAGAGTGCGCGCCACAATGTGTCAGCGTCTGCGTGCTTGCGACCAGACTTGTAAACGATTGTGACGTCAAATTCCTGGAGCCGCAACGTGCACCTTGCCAGTCATCCTGAACGACCCCGTATGGTCCCCAACCAACATAGGGCATGATGGTCTGTCACCACTTTGAAAGGACGGCCGTAGAGATCAGGGCAAAATTCGTGATCGCCAACACAACGGCGAGGTACTCTTTTTTCTGTGGTAGAGTACTTCGCCTCGGCCCGGGGCAGGGAGCGGCCATCATAAGCTAGTACTCGTTCATTGCCGTGTTGACGTTGGACGAGTACTGCACGAAGACCGATGTTACTGGCGTCAGTGTACCTCGGTATCAGCGTCGTCGTCAGAATGTGGCAGGATGGGTGCTGACTGCATGCGGTGTAGTTCAGCAAAAGCAACCTGTTGCTCATTCGTTCAGGCAAATGGCGTGTCATCCCTTGTAAGTTGAGTCACGGATTCCACTATCTGCGAGAAGTTTTTAATTAAACGATGATAATATGCACATGAGCCTAATAAACGCCGTAGGACCTTCTTTTAGGCTGGAAAAGGAAATGCTGTTAACGCAGCAAACTTGTCAGGATCGGGTCGGACTCCTCTAGCGATTACGGTGTGTCCGAGAAATTGTAGGTCTTCATAGTCAAAGTAGCCCTTTTCGGGTTTAAGCGTGATATCAGCCGATCGGATCACTTGCACCACATTCCGCAGGCGATGAAGATGTTGCTCAAATGCTTCAGAAAAGACTCCTACGTCATCCAGATAAGCGAGACAAGTCTGCTACTTCAGTCCAGTGAGGACAGTATCCATCATTCGCTGGAGCGTAGCTGGAGCTAAGCACAAGTCAAAAGGGAGCATTGGAAATTCGTAGAGGCCATCGGGAGTCACCAAGTTAGTTTCCTTGTGGTCTCGTTCCTCTACCTCGATCTGCCATTACCCGCTTTTCAAATCGAGTGAAGAAAAATACTGGGCGCACCGCAGTCTATCCAACGAATTGTCGATACGTGGCAGTGGGTACACGCCGTTTTTAGTTACGTTGTTGAACTTCCGGTAGTCGACGCAGAAGCGTATTGTTCCGTCTTCCTTTTTGACAACAACGACCAGAGACGACCGTGAGCTCTTGGGCGCTTTGATAACGCCGTCTTCAAGCATCTCTTTTTGTTGCGTATGAATCGCTTTGAGTTCTTGTGGCGACATGCGGTAGGGCTGCTGGCGTATCGGGCATGCGTCGTCGCATATGATGATCCTGCACCTTGCAATTGAAGTCTGGCCTACCTTGGGCGAACTTGCGATACATGCCCTGAATTCAATCAAGAGCTCGCGCAGTGCGGCCTTGTTATCTTGCGATAGCTCTGAATTAATGTCAAATTACCCAGTGATTTGCAAACCGACACCACTGCTTCAGGGGCAAAACATTCTGTCAGGTTCTATATTTCGTCCGAAAACGCAATCGAACTACCGCGGAAACGGTGTTGATGCTCGTTACTGAACTTGATGACAAACGACTGAGAATGGCCATCACTAACTGTAGCACAATCCTAGCCACAGAAACACCTTGTATAAGCAGACGTGATAGTTACTTTCTGAGACCACTTCGCCTTCGCGCATTCCATCGCACACAACTTCGAAGAGGGCAGTGGCTCGTGGAAGAAGCTTAACGCTTTGGAGGAATCGCAAAGGGCGTAGTCACATCGGTTGTCGTCGTACCCGTAGATTTCTCGATCGGCTTAGAAGGTGACTGCACCTCCCCATTGTTCGATAATAGCGCCGTATTCCTGCAGAAACTCGGCCCCTAGAATGACGTCACGGGAGCATTCGCGTAGGACAAGGCGGCTGGCCACGAATGTCGACCCTCGAATCAGAACGCTAGTAGTGCAAGTTCTTAGCGGAGTAACGACGTGGCCACCAGCCCTGCGCATCTGCGAGCCATACCAAGGGGTAATTACTTTCTACAGAAATTTCCCCATCTTCCCGCTTAAAATTGAGAAGTCCGCATCATCTCATGCAATCGAGGCTGCGTTTCTGAAAATCTGGCCAATTTAATGTACCTGAACACATCTAGCCTAGTACAGAAACCTCTTTAAATAGTAACTATAACAAGGCTGTATGGTTTAATTGAGCCAGCTTGCTTAATGCCAAAGATATCGAATAGAAATCTGCCTCGCGAATAACCGGAGGTTCAGTTTTCACGACATTTGTTTTACAAGGAACCGTTTTTTGCCACTCTCCAAAGGACATATGCCGTTACAGCTATTGCCTCATTACTTTGCCCATTTTTGAATGTTGATAACGAAGTGGTAATGGTAGCACTAACATCTTTTGTCAGATTCTGGCACGTGCATAGACGTTTTGGACTATTATTTGTTTATTGTGAAATGCCTAGTCCTCTCACTGCAGGTCTGACATGCACGCATGACTCATTTCTACGCGTTCATTCCGTTCACAATATTTTGCATACGAAGCATCTGGTACTGTAGTCTGTTTCTGCTACCTTAATACATAGCCGAGTCGTCAGTGGTGGGCTCACAGAAACGTTGTCCAAATTACCATTCGTATAACCATAAAGTAGATACATTCGCAATAACTGCATTATTTCAAATGTTCTTGAATGCTTTACTGTACTATTAAATAAAGATTACTTCACTGCGCTTGCTTTGCACAGGAGTTCATTTTTTGCGTACAATCTTTTAATAACTCTGTCCTAATACAAATTTCATATAGACGCTGATCAGGGGCACCGTATTCTCTCGAGTGTGGGGCACATAGTATAAACAAATAGCATGCTGATATATTAGCCTGGTCCTTGCGAAGGTTAGACTCGAATTTCAACAATGCGAAACGCTCTCTAGTTATGAGACAAAACCCAGAGCAGAACGCATAGTCGCTCACCAGAACAAACGGAGACCAAAAGCCTAAACATCTCAGCTGCCTTGTTCTAAAGAAACAGACCGAACAATCTAAGCGCGCACCCGCCTTGGCGGACGTGGCGCATACAATGGAAGATGCCGCAGCCACGTGGTCGGTACTTCCGCGAAATCGGCCGGTGTACAAAGTAGAATGATTGAGCATCTCGGAGTGGCCAGCATATGAATCGCGGCGCCAAGAAAGAACCAAGGTAATGCGTTCCACAATAGTGAATAAGGCTGTTTATCTCCTGCAGAAGCACTCAAATGCTCCACATAAGCTGCCTACCGCAGTTTCGTGAAATCCCTGTCCCGGTTTACAACGCCCTACATGCACGATATACGTGCAGCGCTTAACCTCGTTTTATACTTTTCTAGGCGACATTTTCTGTTCTTTTTCTTGTGAGTAGCTTACTTTTTGTGGACACGGTGATGATCACTGCAGCCTTATGCGTGCAGGCTAGTAGTGGTTTTCCAAAGTGTAGACAGGAACCACGTAAAAATTATCAAGATTTACAGTATACCAGGAATGCACCATGTTTTGATCACTGTTCCACGCTATATTCGCTAAGGCTAAATAATTACATTGTGCTGTTTTTGATGAAGTAACTTGTCCTCGATGGGAGTGAGCTTTCAATTGCGATCCTTTTTGTCCGTATATTTTTTTGCCAGAATAGTGAACTTTGCGGTTAAGCTTGTGTCGGTCTATCTGACGTTGCGCGGCCTACGGGCCTAGTTTATTCGGTGCATCATCGCCGATATTGCTTCAAGTAGACATCGTCCCGCACATGCTGTAGCGTATGCTAAAGAAATGGACCTGAAGATTCCTTCTTACACTTGTACCTTTAGTTGTTATTGCCTGATTACATTTGACCAACATACTCTGTGATCTCCTCTATGCCCCCTTCATCTTGTAGCGAGAGAAACAAATATAAATTTGATTAATAAACGTTTTAAGTTGGAGCAGTATGTGCGGTATAATTACGCACAAATTATTTTCTTACATGAACATTACACACGTAAACGTAAAATAGGATGGTTGCAAAAAAAGTTTCTTCCTTTCTGATATCCAACACATACGCAATAAACTACGCCAGTAAACTTACGTGCACCGAGCGTACGCGAAAGCGATAGTTTCAGCACGGCGATATTCAAGGACTGGGTGGCAGCGTATCAACGCTCTGCACATCATAATGGGCGGTTGTCAACAATAGTCGCATTGCTATTTCTTGTACGGGCAGAGGGGGTACAAGACATGCTGCAAGGTAAAAAATGTATCCTATGTTATGTGCCACAAGCGCAAACCCATTGAACTGCGTCACAATCTTCAGAGCCGACACAGTCGCTTTGAGGCAATTGGATGCTTTAAGCAGAAGCAGGCCTATCGCTACGACCAAAACGCCGGGCCTTAACACTCTCGAAGTCACAGTCAGAGAAATTCGACAAAGGTGTTGACACACGACTGCAGTTATAGTATCCACAGATCTCAACACAACTGTACAATTACTACATAAAAGGCTGTGGTTGTAAAAACGTTTATTAATACTCAAAGAAAAAGTTTCGGCCGCCAGGAAGTGGTGCCATCAGGACGGGGGAAGGACAAACGAGAAAGTATGTACAGATATACTATTGCTAATTGTAGTTTCATTTTTACAAGACTAAAAAATCGTTAATAATATAGTTAGGAGGCTGAAACCGCACAGAAGAGATTGCTTCTAGTTGGCGTCCACTCCGTTTACATTCGGCGACCGGACTACTGTGTTGTATGGAAAACCCCCTTCGTTCCTCAAAACCTCTCATGGTGGAGTTCATCGCATATATGAAATCACGCCAGCGTCTTTTATCATCCAAAGAAAGCCGTCCAGTTGGCCTGAGTGCGGCGAATGGACAACGAGGCTAAGAAAGGATGGCGGCGATTGACGGCCATGTTAACGAGTTCAAGCTTTCCCCCAGCATGCCTAGCCACGGCATGAACCCTATACTCTTTGACCATTTAAAAAAAACGTCTCACAGACGCGTAATATTGAAAAATAAAAAACGGTTCCTTTATTCGAGCAGTTACAACAAAAATGGGTCGACAATTGTTGCTGAACAAGTTAAGGAAACTCTTGCTAAAATGTTTCTTTTTTTTTTTTTGCAATCAATGACAGACACTGGGAATACTGCATGTTTCAACATATCTATTGGGCGCTGCTGTGCACATGACTTTAAAAAAGAAGCGCCATAAATGCATTGGGTGGCTATGTCCCTCTTTATCAAATTTCGATAAGCGCTATCGAAATTGATAGCGACATCCAAGTCTTTGTATGATGATATGTGCATATTATAGCGGACGCGCAGTGAGTAAAACAAATATCATTTCACCTGTATTCCGATTGATACTGTTACATTATATTGTTACGCGAACGAAGGATTAAAACTGGAGACCATTTACAACATATATTTACAAGGGATAATGCAGCGCTGGCCAGTTCAGCCGACAGCTCGAGAGCCAGATACCGTTCTACCTCCTCTTTTCTCGAGTGATGCCGTCTAAGCACCTCGTTTCAACACTCAAATACCACACGCGTTTAGCATAATCCCCCAGCGGCAGAAGTGACGTCCTGGATCGTGTAAATATCATTGCTGGGAGGGTGGTACTGCTTCAGTCGTGTACCGTGCACAATATCACTGGACTGGGAAGCCGATGGGGCGTCAAGGACGATTTCGTAGTGGACGGGAGTCCCGGCACGAAGCACTCGGTATGGGCCTGTGTAACGAGACAACACTTTTTATGACAGGCCGACCTGACGCGACGGAGACCATAGAAGCACCAAAGAACCAGGCGGGAAGTGCACGACTCGGTGTCTCCGGTTGTACAAACGCCTTTGACGTTGTTGTGATTTCAGAAGCCGGTCACGGGCAAATTCCGTTGCGTGGGCACCGCGGGCGATGGCGTCAAGTGCAGATTCACTGGTCGGTGCCGCGCGAACAGGGAGGGTTGTGTCGAGTGGCAGGGTTGGTTCTCGGCCGAACAGAAGGAAAAATGGAGAATAACCGGCTGTGTCGTGGCGCGAGGAGTTAGTATTTTCTCGAGTGATGGCACCCACGTACCTCGTTCAAACAATCAAATACCTCACGCGTGTAGCAATATTTTTTTCATTCTATGTATATTATAATTATTTCCATAAGCAACTGGCCATATATCTCGTATACGAATATGGTTCTGCACATAGAGATGAAAAAGATTATCCCGACCTCATACTTATTTCAGCGTTTCGTACAAAGCCGAATATGAACACACTGCTTTGCTTTGCGATCAGCAGCAAATTAAAGCTGCAGTGTCGGGCGTTTTCTTTGCAATTATTTGTCCGTTAGCCTGCTGATCCCTTAACATTCCTGATAAGAGGCCCATGGTCGTGATAGTGCCAGCTGTGGTTCTTTCAAACCGGTTACGAAGTACGCGACGTGAAATTGTCCCCTCAGCCAACATTATAACTGACCCTCAATAGTCTAGGAAATTGGAGGTGCGCAGGCTTCCTATGACAACCTATACACTCCCATCCGGAAATTAAAAAGCACTATCTCAACTCTCTCTTACAGAAACGACAATTTAGAAAACACAGATGCCAAACCACGCGGGAAATTATCGAGGCATTCCACATAAAAAGATTAGGAGACACTTGCGTCAGTCATGCTTCGTTGTCTCTGTTAGATTGCGAATTTCAGTACCTTCGCAATACGTGTACTAATCTGAAGTAATTTTTGTTCTTTGACTTCGATACCCCCTGATATGTTAAACTGATGCTTTTTACCTTGTCATGTTCTTTTGCTACGGTTTTTGCAATCACCTATATATATGTTCTTCATTTTTAATAAAAATTTAGTTGAGAGTTAGCGCTCGTCCTGTCTGCTCCTTTCTGTGTCCGTGTTTCACTTCGCGCTAGAAGCCAAAATCATGATAGAAAACAGATCGCGTAGAAACAATATTATTATACATGGTCTCAGCGAGAGCCCTAACGGGAATTATAAGGAATTTTCTTCCAACATTGCTAAGTGGTTCCAGGACGATTCTTAACCCATATATGCCTGAACTTGGGGAAATTAAGAAAAGTGATTTATTTTCCCGTAATAATGGCTTCTGGTACCTCAGAAAGTAGAATCAACCTTTTATTCAAAAAAAATTTTTTTCGAACTGCGTTTTTGTAGCCGTCCTACATATAGGACACTAGGCACATATACTACTCCTTTGAGTGGTACAATTTGAAACATTTCACATGGACTCCGATGTCGCATTTTTCACAACGTGTTGTGGTCTTCTCATGGCAATGAGCACACCTTGTTTGCTTCTCTTGAGGAATCACTGTGTGGTCAATGCGGTCAAATCGGCTTTGGGCTTCCAGTAAAGATTGCCGGCTTTTTCCACGCAATGGCTTGGTGCCATAACTCTTCATATACGACACCGCTATCGTCCTTCGAAATGTGAGGAGCTCTGTTTTGGTCGTTCCAATTCTGTACAACTGGAATGCATTATTCACACATGCATCAACCAGATATGTCAGGAGTGAAGAATACCACTTCTTTCCTCGAATGGCTGTGCGGTACTTTGAAATATTTTGGTCTAGTCTGTCAACTCCTCCCATGTTGCCATTATAGCTCGAAATCAAGAACGGCTGCTCCACCGTGACTTTGGACTTGTTTTCTCTCGAATATCTTTTCACCATTTGTGTTGGCTCGACCCCGTGAGCATTTGAGACGACGGTCACTGTGCTGTTGTCCTTCCAGCGACATACAATAATTTCAGATTCAGCGTCGACTTTGTAATCGTAGAAGCCTCGATTCTTGCTTTTCATTTCTTTCTGTGTCAGGATGGGACAGTTTTCTATTCGGTTATCCCGCACGGTGCCTGTGCACTTGACACCCATTGACGAAAGCATTCTAACAAGTTTGAGACTTGAAAAGAAGTTGTCAAAGAACACATGAAAACAGTAATCAAGCCTTTCTTTCAACCTGGACACCATTTCTGTAACAACAGATCCTCCTAGTCCAAGCTTGTTTTTTATCATCCACATTGACGCCATACCTCCCTTGGTAGGGCTCAACAGAAAGCAAATAGCCCAATGGGGTGCAAATGCACCACAATTTATAGCCAAATCGGATTGGTTTCCCTTTCATAAACTGCTTGCATCCATGCTTTCCGAAGTACTCGCACATGCTTTCATCAATGCTGAAGCAGTCTAGTAATGGAGCATACAACAGAAACCGTTCATTCAAGAGCCTAAACAGTGGTCGCAGTTTTGTGAATTTGTCTTCTTGTACTAGGTTGTTGTTGTCAGCCACATGTAGGTTGGTGAAAATGGCTTCAAATCGGTCCCGCCTCATAGAGTTCGCGACGAGTTCATTATGAGAATCACGTGAGTTTTCCCACAACATGCGACGCCTTGGAACCGGCACATAGCCACTGAGAAGCAGAATGCCGAGAAAACATCTCATCTCACCTGCGTTCACGTTCAACAACCGATTCTTCTGTTGTGCATAGGTGTTGGTGTTTGCAACAAGCAGGTTGATGACTTCATCATCGAAAAATTTTTCAAATGCCTCTACTGGAGTTAGCGGTGCTCCTTCAGCGGAGTCTGAATCACACGAGTGGCGAGTTGGGAAACTCGCGTTCAAATCGCGTTTATCCCACTTGACACGTCGTTTCTGTTGCTTAGCTGGTGGCTCCTGGTCGTTCTCGTCCTCACTTGACTCTGAACAAGTGTCCAGAACTTCAGCACGAAGAGTGCTCCCCGGCAGATGGTTCATGCTGGTGCATTCTTCATCACCGCTTTCTTCATCTGTCACTGCCGCCGCGTGATTTTCGGGCGGAAGAATGGCCACCGTAGACGGTACATCTTCCCCAGCGTCAATCTGGTTTAGAATGTCGTTGAGCGTTTGCGGATCTCTTCTGCGGTAAAATGAACTGCAGGGAATCTTCTGACTGCAATTGGAAAAAAAAAGTTTCTGCCATACGTCCATATGTATTTTACTATGCTACTTCAACGCTACGCGCGCGACGCATCGCGCGTTCCAGAGTGACACAACAGCGACCCCGGATCTGCCTAGCGTCCTACATATAGGACACCGCTGTTTGACAGATCGTAAACAAAAAAATGTTGCCTATACCACATTGACATTGTTTTCACAGCATATTCAATTACTCAGGAATAACTGACAAAAATCTCGAAAACATCAAAAATCATTTCAATTTATATTACTTACATTTTCTTTCTCGGCATGGCGTTCGTCGAAGCTCACGCGGAACGCCGATTTTGAAACTGCAAGCACGTGGCGAGCTGTGCTCCCACGCTAACCAAGACTTGCACGCGAGAAGGCCATAGCCTCAGAAACACCCCCTAGGGGGCGCTAGCTTTTTGACAAAAAAAAATTTTCAAAATTATTTGAAAAATTTCAGTGTCCTACATATAGGACACTAGGCATATATGGGTTAAGATCGCATGCTCGCGTAACGATAGGTTTCATAGACTCGGCAATAATTTGAGAGGCCGCTCACGTCCCGTTATTACGGTGCTCCTTGATTTTCAGGATAAGGTGCTGGGGCTTAAGAATTGCTATAAACTTAAAGACACTCGCTTTTGTGTTTCAGAAGACCACTCGCCTCAGGTTCGCAATACTCGCAAGAAGCTCTAAAAAGCATGCCGATCTCATAGGGGTAGTGGCTAATCTGTCCAACTTCCATTTGATCATGTATTGATGGCGCGTATACGCAATGCCTCATGACCTCGAGCGTACCAGAATCTTGGAAGAACGCTAACATAACCCTAATCCATAAGAAGGGGGAAGCCAAAGCCTTGAAAAATTATAGACCGATCAGCTTGCTGTCAGTCGCCTACAAAGTATTTACTAAGCCAATCGCAAATACAATCGGGAACACCTTAGAGTTCTGTCAACCAAACGACAAGGCAGGATTCCTCAAAGGCTTCTGAATAGACCATATTCACACTATCAATCAGATGATAGAGAAATGTGCGGAATATAACCAACCCTTATATATAGCTTTCATTGATAACGAGAAAGCGTTTGATTCATTCGAAACCTCAGCAGTCAAGGAGGCATTACGGAATCAGGCCGTAGACGAGCCGTATGTAAAAATACTGAAAGATATCTATGCGGCTCCACAGCCACCGTAGTCCGCCATAAAGAAAGCAACAAAATCCCAATAATGAAAGGCGTCAGGCAGGGAGATGCGATCTCTCCAATGCTATTCACGGCGTGGTTACAGGAGGTAGTCAGAGACCTGGATTGGGGAGAACTGGGGATAAGAGTTAATGGAGAATACCTTAGTAACTGGCGATTCGCTGATGATATTGTCTTGCTTAGTAACTCAGGGGACCAATTGCAATGCATGCTCACTGACCTGGTGAGGTAAAGCAGAAGGTTATGTCTAAAAATTAATCTGCCGAAAACTAAAGTAACGTTTAACAGTCTCAGAAGAGAACAGTAGTTTACGATAGATAGCGAGGCACTGGAAGTGGTAAGGGAATACATCTACTTAGGACAGGTAGTAACTGCGGATCCGGATCATGAGACGGAAACAATCAGAAGAATAAGAATGGGCTGGGGTGCGTTTGGCCGGCATTCTCAGATTATGAACAGCAGGTTGCCATTATCCCTCAAGAGAAAAGTGTATAACAGCTGTGTCTAACCCTGCAGTATTCACGTACGGGGCAGAAACCTGGAGGCTTAGGAAAAGGGTTCTACTTTAATTGAGGACAACACAACGAGCTATGGAAAGAAGAATGATAGGTGTAACGTTAAGGGATAAGAAAAGAGCAGATCGGGTGAGGGAACAAACGGGAGTTGATGACATCTTAGTTGAAATCAAGAAAAAGAAATGGGCATGGGCAGCTCATGTAATGAAGAGGCAAGATAACCGATGATCATTAAGGGTTAGGGACTGCATTCTAAGGGAAGGGAAACGTAGCAGGGGGCGGCAGACAGTTAGGTGGGCGGATGAGATTAAGAATTTGCAGGGACAACATGGGCACAATTAGTACATAACCGGGGTAGTTGGAGAAGTATGGGAGAGGCCTTTGCCCTGCAGTGCGCGTAACCAGGATGATGATGATGATGATTATGATGATGATGATGATGGTTGGCAGCTCACGACACGATTGGGATTGTACATCCAATATTCTGGTCAGATCATCTGCTGGCTCCACTAATCCCGTCGATACACTTCCTAGAGCCAAATGTCCTTGACTTCACGGTACTGGCATTAAACTTTCCATTTTAGACGTTAATGAATGAAGCGTTGTCAGCAATTTCTCTAAATTTCTTTCCTTGATCTCGTCTTACGCCCCACATATTCTTGGTTTTACTGAGGCCTGGGTACATGATGGTGTGCGTAATTCTGAAGTATCCTTCGATGGATTCAAATTCGTTCGGGGAGACAGAAAATTCGGGAAAGGAGGCGATGTTGCTCTATTTCTTCAATCTCCCCTCCACTTCTCTGTACTCCATTTCCCGCCTAACAGTAAGTCTTTGTGTTGTAAAGTCCAACTTGAATATGTGTCTTTGATTATAGGGGTCGTTTACCGTCCGCCATGTTCTAATATTGAGTATTTACACAATCTAGGTGAATTTTCGTATAGTTATAATACTTCATCCAAAGTTATCTGACTGGGCTATTTCAATGCTCCTGATGTCAATTATTCTATAAAAGTGAGCGCACACGAAGTAGCTATCGGGCAGAAGTTGGTCAGCATTTCATTGTCCGGTGGCCTCCACCACATCGTTCACGATTTCACTCGGCAAACTTCAGTCCTTGATCTTGTTTTTCTCGCTACACCTCTCTTTAATGGCCGTTACGACTTCGATGTTATTCATCGAATATCTGACCACGATGCTCTGTTAATTTCAGCCCCAGGCATCTTCCCAAAATTCCGCTATATTTACTGCACATTTCCTGACTTTAACCACGCGGATGATTTGGCAATAACAGACGCCCTATGCGATTGTTTTAGAATAGAATAGCTTTATTTCCATCTATTTGATGGAGGAGGCTGCAAGTACAAGCTGCTCCAGTAGAGGCAGCTTCACGAGGCCCGCAGCCCCCCCCCCCCCCCTACATATTATTCGGCAACAGCATACATGCAAACATATTCATATACACTCTCATGAACTCACATACTCGCATATACACATGCATGCCCCTATCCATACAGAGCCGCTGGTGACTAAATAAAAAATATTTAGGGTAGCTTGTGTGGTTGTCGTGGTGAATACAAATGAAACAAGAAGACGCCGCTGAACATTATATACACACATATATATACACACACATGCATTCATATACCCGTATATGCATACACACTCGTATGCATACCTACATATGTACACACACATATACAGAAGCATATATACACACTTTATATACATACTACCCGAGAGGATGTAAACTTAACCAGTTATTTCAAAATCATGCACATACAAGTCTCTGAGTTGTTGGGCCGTTATTTGGGTATTATAAACGCCTAGAGTTTGATCTAATAAGTACCACTAGTGATAATAATACCTTGAGAGGTTTCTTCGGAAATATTGTCAGCAAGTGTATCAACCTTCTCATGTCTTTAAAAATAGAGAAAACAAACACTGAAATTCCTTGGATGACTAGGGATATTTTGCAATTATCGCGTCGTGTGGCCATATTACGCGATCAAAATGCTCTGGCGACTCACCATAGCTCAGGCAGTTCCATAGTGCGAAACAGGAACTTTATTCTAAAACGGTTGCTGAATAATATTGCAAGCTGGTCTTGCCGAAATCAAGGAAGACTTATCCTCGTAAATTTTGGAAAGCTATCTTACCACCTAGGTCATCCTCGGACAAGTTTATAATTTACAATGTTGCAGTTTCTGATACGCAGAATAGCTTGTTTTTTAAACACCTACTTCCTCTCTGTCTTACGACTGATAACTCGGTAATCCATGTTTTTGATTCAGAGCGATAGCCTAACCTAGCCTATCTTAACCTAACTTAATCCCAAACCTAGACACCAAGAAACCATGTGGTCGTGACGCTATCCCGACTGTCTTTCTCGTTCGATAGTCTCTTTGGTGCAGCAGTTATCTAACTGCTGCACCTTTACCTTTACTTTTACCAATTACCTTTAGAAAATTTCTTTCAATCACCACTCTTCCTCTTCCGCGGAAACTTACTTCAGTTCTCCCCTTATCTAAGTCAGGTAACGTTCTGTTGTTATCTAAATATACGCCTATCTCCTTAACAGCACCATTCATGTAAATTACTCGAAGACATTATCTTCAAACGTAATATGGTCTTTCTTGAAACGAACAAAATTTTATGCACTTTCCAGCATGGTTTTAGACGTGGCCTCAGGACTATAACACAGATGCGAGAATTCGTTAAGGACCCCAGACGCTCTTTAGAGATTGGTGACCAGATTGATGCTATATTTATAGGCTTTGCAAAGGCCTTCGACACTGACTCACACCCTAAACGTACGCACAAACGGCTCGCTATACCAAAAAATGGAGCCTTGGTTGCCTGGATATCGTACTTTCTTTTCTAGTGCTGCCAATATCTACGTTTCAACTCTACTTATTCACCCTTGATGCCTGTTTCATCAGGGGTTCCACAATGCTCAGCTCTAGGTCCTCGTTTATTTCTACTTTACAATAATTATCTCCACTTACACACCTCCGTCAAAATACGCCTTCTTGCAGACGATTCCGTTTTATATCGCGCAATAAAATCTCCTGCTGATCATGCTGTCCTTAATAATTCATTCGCTGACTTTTGTAACTAGTATAAAGCATGACGAATGAATATCAACTTTTCCAAAACTGTCTTCATGTTCTGTACACGACACTCCTGCCTTTCCTTATTTGCCTATGCTTTTAATAATATTACTTTAAATAGAGGGCTCGAATTCAAATATTTTGGTATCCCAGTAAAACAAACAATTTGTCATGGTCGAAACAAATTGATGTCACCTACACCTAGGTCCTTAGAAGACTATGTTGCTTACATCGTACACTGCGTCTTACTCCTCGAGAAATTAAACTGCTAACTTATCAGAGCCTCATTCGCCCCATCCTCGAATATTTCTGCGTTGTATGAAATCCACAGAGACACCGTGGCGTCGACAAAACTAGAATCAGTGAGAAAAATAGTCACTGCATTTGGCTTTTAGGTTATAAGACAAGAACGTTTCTCCGTCTAACTCTCTTCCCCTACTTGGTCTCACTCTTCTTTTAGAACGTCGAAAACGTGAATGCCTACAATTCCTTCACGTGTTAATCAATTCTCCTCGTCTCTGTTATCTAGAGAACTATTTGATTTTTTCCAAACTTTCACCTACGAGGATTCACAATGCTCTAAATATCTCACCTTTTTTTACCCGCACTGATTCTTTTAAATACAGCTTTTTTCTATTACCATTTGAAGTCTGGAATTTATTACCGGACAGCATCCATTCACTACCACTTAAACCACTCACACAAGCTTCATTAAAAATGGTTGTATGTTTGATGTTTGTATGTTTGTGGTTCATCCCACTCCTTCATTAGACTCACTGAGACTTCAGCATGTACAAATAAACGAACCTAGAAATAAATAAATACAATGAAATACATTCTAGTACTGCAGGAAACATCTGTACATATAGAGTAAAAACTCACCTTTCGGTACAAGTGGTCATATTTCGAGAAGGCTCCAGTTTAGCAAATAAAACACGTTAAGCCTTAATTTTCGCCATGTTAAAACATTAAACTCAATAGCTCATCACAACGGCATATTTAGGAACGTTCCTCGTAAAAAAATTGGAGCAAGGAACTGCACTGTAATCGTATTCAAAAGCAGGGAAAATATTTCATGGATTCATGGGGTTTAACTTTCTATAGGAACGCTGTGGCTATAGGCCTTCTTCGCGGAGTACTTCGCTCCAGAGGAACCACATGACGCTCTAAGTGGTGCGCCGGCCGTTGCCTCAGCGATAGCGCACGAATAACAACTATTCCTACTTCTGGCTTGTTATGGTGCCGCGAGCTGTAGCAAATGCGACTGAGCGTTCGCTAGCTCACGATGCTCCATTCATGCAGGAAATTGTGGGTCAATAGATGAAAGACATGGGCTGAAGTTGGCAGCATAAATAGTAACTGGCATCTTTCGAAGTGGAATGGATCGTTGTGACCATGTCCATGAACCACTGCTACACAAGGACTGCCTGTGTAGCTGCCCTTTGCAATGCACGGCTTTCCTCTAGAATAAAAGAGTCCGCCTCCATTCCACCCTATTAAAGTGTTCGTACAGCGAAGCTGTTGCAGATGTTACACATGCCCAACCACCTTACCCGGTGTAGGTCACGTACACCCGCACGCATGGGGAAGTGCAGCATACATCCTCATTCTTCTAGGCCCTCATCCAAGCTCAAGTGCTTTATTGAACTAAATGAATGTTTCAAAGATAAATGTGTCAAAGAATGCGTAAAGTACGGCTTACACAGAAGCTGCACACATGATAGCTTCAGCTTGTAATTTCAAAGTGCGACAAAACGGAATGCTATCACACGGACACGCAAAGCCAAAGCCATTTTCCAGCTGCCGTTCGAGGTCTCGTCGAGGAAACGCGGCCGCTAGGTCGCGGAACCGTTTTTCAAAATTTTGTCATAATGGCGATTTCAGTCGCAGCACACACTGTCCGACAAGTGCAACGCCCAGAGTGCCCACGCGTCAAGTACAGATACATTGTGTGCACACGTTCGTCACGCACGTATCCGAAAGCTGAGAATACTTCCTCAATCTAGTAGGCCCTCAGACTATCGCAAGTGCATTAGTGAGCTAAATGAATTTCTTAAAGTAACATGCGTGGTAAATTTGTAAAGAACGGCCTACACACGGCCTACAGACGTCACAACATAGGATTGTAATTTGAATATAGGAAAGTTGCTATGAACGATAACACAAAGCCCTTTTACAGCTGCTGTGGTGGCCATACTCTTTGTTGGGGGAGCACAGACCGAAAAATCCTGACCAACTAGAAGCTAACCGCTTCATTGTAAAAGCTCACTCTTTCAACAGCATTAAAAAGCCAACCACCAGAGAAAGGACCACAATTTCGCAACGCCGGCAAGAGGGAGTGCTACTAGATACAACGTGAGGAAAGTTTTATCGCCACTTCCTGGTATAATTAGTCTCTTGCATTTTATTTACACACACATTAAACACAACTCACGCGCAAGCTTACGCCCGCACTATACCCAACGTTTCAGTAATTAATGAATGGGTGCGAGATTGAATCAATGAACCAAAACATGGATGACGTCGACTACAGTGGCTACACACGAATGTTTGAAGCTCAATGGTTCATGACGATGCCCAAGGTGAGCGACTGACACAATAATGCGTATTTCCTATGGGCCATAATAGGAACGTCCACGGTCCGAGCAATGTGTGCTGCTAGAACGAACTTATCGCAAATGAGCACGCCCACGAGCACGAGCAATG
The DNA here is from genome assembly GCF_023375885.2 of Dermacentor andersoni. Lineage (NCBI taxonomy): Eukaryota > Metazoa > Arthropoda > Arachnida > Ixodida > Ixodidae > Dermacentor > Dermacentor andersoni. The sequence continues at coordinate 56,552,204 of NC_092821.1, forward strand.
AGCGCGAGCAAGTAGGCAGGAAAATAAAAATGACTTGGTGCATGCACATAGAAACGTCACTGAGTCAGAAAAGGGGGAAGCCACTGCTTCAATATGTTTGCCGAAGAAATAATTTAAGCGCAGAACGCGCTGCTCCTGATTTATTTCATAGGCAGGAGATTTGGACAGCTTCGAATGCGTTTCCAGAGACGCTTTTCGTACAAGCACCACTTACCTTGTCCGCGGTCTTTGGATAAGGCGTAATGAGAGGCAAAATCACTTACATGCCCTCTGAAGATGTGGCCAAAGCTTAGTGTCGTCTATTTAATCACCATGTATAATATCCGCCGAAACAGAGGTTTGCTGAGCCGCCTGGCGTCATGGCCATCGCTCGTAAACAAGGAGGCAACCGAGGCAGCTGAGGCAAGCAACGACTGCGTCAACACATGATCAAGCAAAGCGGCGCCCAAGGTGCCACCGTGAAAATGATCTATAATGGGCGCAGTAGTGGAGGATTCCCCAGTGTTCTTTACCGCCTTTGCTTGTTTTAACGGCCACCTAGATCTAAATAGTCAGCCGGTTTGGAATTTTGTCCCACAAGTATTCGGACACAATGGCCGCGATTCAAACGTATGTCTGAATTGAGCAGCAAAAGGCCAAAGGTGCTGCGAAGTCAGTAACTAGGCGTTCTTAGATACACCTAAAATTATTAGAGTGAGTTACGTGAAAATATATAATTGCCATTTTTTTTTCAATCTTGAAAAAGAAAAACAGGAGCATTCGCCAGCTCATCAGTGGATCCCGGTAGCGAAGTCGCAATGCCATTGCGCAGTAAACAGGTGTGACTCAATGCGGCTTTTCTGGTCCCCTCTAGCGCATTCGTAGCTTTGCGCTTGACACCACTTAACTTCTTAGCTGGCGACATACAGCCCATGTCACCACATGCAGCTAGTCTGACGAGCAGCCCGTGCTCGCTTCTCCTTATCTCTATATTCTGCACATCCGGCCACCCGAGTACCTGAGCTTTCATGCGCGCGGTCTTTTAGGTGCACTCTAAACGGGAATTTCCAGGAAATCAGCGTCTTCGTCCGCAGATATCAGTACCTCCTCAAGTGCAGAAGTTGGACAGTTGACAGTATTGGGGGTTCCGGCAAGAACAGACGTGAGCACTAGAAAAAGGAAGGCATGCACACGACAACGCTGGATTTACAACAGTTGTAACAAGTCCAGCGTTGTCCAGCCACAATAATGTCACCATGCGGAAACTGGCGCAGCAAACCACACTACTAAACATCAATTAGGCTTTAGGCTTTCGACAAACGAGAGGCAAGCAGTTTTGAATGAGCTGAAAGTTAGTGGAGCATGATATTGTAAAATGAAGATATCAGCACGACTTTCAGAAGTACGGGCTATTCATGTGTGATGCTTGTGAAATGAAATGCCCTGTTATCACTCATAAGTTGTTTTCACTTGGTATTATATAAACTATAGCGCCCACTACACCTTAAGTCGAGTTTTCCATGACATCGGAGGGATAGCTACATCATTATAATTGCTTGTTTGCCTTGGCGGCATTTGCTGAAAGACATCTGTGCCGTAATTCATTTCTCAGTATAAGCCCCGTCTTCGTGACTGTGTTTTGGTTTTTGTGTGTGTTCTCTTTGTAGCAAATATTTCTTGCACTTCATGCTGACTAGTTTCGCTATTGCGTTGGACGCCAACCCCACTGACACTGGGTTGCTGATGTGAATTTGAAGCCATGTTCATTTCGTGCTGCTTGTTGCAATCCCAACAAATGGGTCTCAGTGGCCATGGTGTTGGGCTGCTGAGCACGAGGTCGCGAGATCGGCCACGGCAGCCGTATTTCGATGGGGGCAAAATACGAAAACACCCCTGTACTTCGATTTAGGTGCACGTTAAAGAACCCCAGGTGGTACAAATTTCCGGATTCTCCTACTACGGCGTGCCTCATAATCAGAAAGTGGTTTGGGCACGTAAAACCCCATACTTTAATTTAACAAATGGGTGATCACACCAGAAGGGCTTTGCAGAACCACTGCCATTGCTTTCGGCAGCCATTGCTTTGCATCGTGCATCACGTCGTTCCCCCGAATAAACAAATGGATCGTTGCTATATTCGTTATATTTACGCTTCTAATTACAATATGTTCTTTTCATGCATGGGCAGCAGCGTTTCCGGTTTCTTATGTTACGGTCAGTTACCACGAACTTTTTATGCTGCCTTGAAGCGTCCAGCCAAGTACCCTGACCTTTAATTTCTTCGTGCTCCTTTCTCTTCTTGTCTCTGATTTTTTTGGTATTGCACAAATTTCACGGTTCATCATATCCAAGCTTAACCTTATTACCAGTTCCTTAAGTGCAAGAAGAACGGCACTTTTCAGCCACATGCTTGCGAGGCTCTTTCTTAAACATCACAATGAGATCATCTCGTGCACTCCAGACTGCGTTTCGGAAAATCTGGCCAATATAATGTACCTGAACATTTCGAGCCAACTGCAGAATCCTGTTTAAATAGTAATTCTAACAAGCCTGTATCGTTTAATTGCGGCAGGTTGCTTATTGCCGAAAATAGTGAATACAGATCTGCCTGACCCGTAATCAGAAGCTTAAGTTTTCACGACTCGGGGTTTACAAACGCCCGTTTTTTGCCACTCTACTGAGGACAAATGGCATTACATATACTGCCTAATTTCTTTGATCATGCTCTCAATATTGGTAATAAAGTGGTAATCGTTACACTAACATCTTTTCTAAGATTCTGGCGCGGACATAGACGTAACGGACAACACTTTCTCTATTATGAATGGCCTAGTCGTCTGAGTGCAGGTCTTACATGTACATACGAGTCATTTCTAGGCGTTTAGTGTGAACAATTTACTTTTCATTAACAATATTTTGCATACCAAGCACCTGGATCCTGCTACGAGCCCTATCTTCCTCTCGGCGTTTATTCAAGTGCCGAACTTGAACATCGCGTTCTTTTTTCACAGAAACAGCTTTCACGGATATAGAGTTGTCAAACCGGCCGGTTACCGACATGGGCACCGTTGGGTTATTGGCTTCAAGTTTGTGCTAATCACTGAACAGCGCCTACGTTTGAATGTAGTTTATTCACTCTCTGCAATTTGTATCAATGCAAATTGAACAATATTTCGAAGTCATCTCCCGCTTTTGGGCGCCGGAACCCAGCGCTGGTACTGCTAAAACTCTTTCGTTGATATTTGTCAGCCACAGTATACGGGGGAAGATCCGATTCAAAAATTTGCAGAATGTTTCATTGGCCACATTTAAAGATACAGATAATAATTTTGACGAATTCACCGACTCCTTAAGTCGTTGACGTTGCTAGACTATCTCAATAGTCTATAGGTTTGCACATGGGCTAAGCAGTTCTCTTCAACGGGCTGAATATCTTCCAAAATCCCTGTAACATCTTAGTGGTATTGCCTAGCATTTGTAGCTAATTAAAATATTACCGATAACATTTCTTACCTGCGTGACCAGCACCGAAAGAAGATAGTAAAAATGGCTGGCCTTTCCAATTGGCGCAATGTGGACGGTTAATGACAACCATCTCGGAAGGGTCGCGGTTTTCTGATGGGCCAGTCAATCTGCAAATGTGCATTCTCAGTTGTCTCGTACCAAGTACGATTGCGAAGCTGGCGGGGTGAGTGGCGTATAGCCAGGCTGCCGGATTCAACGGCTTCCAAAAAGCCCGGATAAAGTCAGATGTTCGTAGCCTATCAGGCAACAGACCGTAAAGTCGGATACGTAAAGCTATCAATGCCAGGATCGACAAAATTTTGGTCTGTCTATGCCCGTAGAGGACAGCACGTTGAACTTCGCCCACAGAATTTGCGGCGATCAACGGTTGCCACAGCACATGCATACAAGGGCATCCTGAGCCAGCACTTTTCGTTTGGAGAAAACGCTAACTCGGCACGTTCTATTCAGTGCACCCGAGCAGGAGGTCAACATTCTGGGGACCAGCCAAGATTGCTAGTAATAATAATAATAATAATAATAATAATAATAATAATAATAATAATAATAATAATAATAATAATAATAATAATAATAATAATAACAATAATAATAATAATAATAATAGTAATGTTTATTTCCCATCAAGCAAGATGGAGGAGGCTGCAGGTAAAAGCTGCACGAACAAACGACAGCTTGACAGGAGCCCGCAGTCCCCTCTACAAGGCGGATCTGTAGACTACGTAATTGATACTTCTGCAGAAGATCGTCGCCTTTCGTTAGCACGGGAAAAGATAAATTCACAGGTATTGCCTGAGGCCGTCTGTTATTCTAATATAGCGGCTGCGGCGTGAGGCTGGACGTGTTGTATTCCCGCGCCGGCTGCTTTAAATCGCACCTAACTCCATCGGCCTGGTGACTGCGCTATGATGCTAGAATGTACAGTGTCCACGTTTCGTAGGTGCAGCGTAACTGTGACACGCGTGGTGTGCGGCCGTGTTACACCGGACTATATCTGCGCCTTAATAGTACGCCGGCAAACGCAGGCTGTTAGACATGATTGTAACACGTTGGATATCGCAGCAGTCCCAGTAATCTACCTGCTTGGTCTTCTTCGTGTGTTGCGGAGTCATAGTCCATCGGGACCCTATCATCTGTATGTTCACCGCTTACATTGGCGAAAATCTCAGTGCTCCTCTCGAGGCTCTCAAGGATCATGAAGAACGCTGCTATGCCAAACTCTTCACAGTCAATCAGACTTCGGAACCGTTTGTTCAGACTGGTGTTCTGTATTTTTTTAGAATGCACGCTAGTCCTTTAGGCAGCCCTTCAAATTTCCGAGCGAAATGCCTGCCACCGGGTTTCAAGAGCACAGGTAAAGGCGAGGCCGAGAAATTGGGGGCGTACTATGTGTTCTGCACCTTTGTCCAGCTTATTCATTTACTTGCGCCTTCCGTGTTAAAGGCAGCCGACAGCGCTGCCATGGAAAATTTGGTTCAAAAAAGCCTCCCGATGGGGATTCTTTATTATTAGTACAAGATATCGCAGATTCGTCAACCTAAGGTATGTTATGTTGCCATGCTGTTGGACATAAATACCAGCCCAACACATGCTGCAGCGCAACAAACATAACTGAACTTATTGTCACGTTAGGCATTCGACATGGCATTTCAATATATTTGTTCAGTGCCTCGTTTATGTGTCAATCTTGACTGTTCTACCGCAGTGTAATTTGCACATGCTAACGTATACACTTGTATTATCCTGCAGGTGGTGTGCTGGAACTCGTGCTATGGCTGTGATTTTACGGGACCAGTATCTCATTTACCGGAGCACTTCGAGGAGAACTGCTCGTTTCATCCAGCCGTCTGTCCTCGGTGCAAAGTGACCATGCTTCTAACGGACCTGCCGGGCCATTATCGACGTGGCTGCATGCCGCCTCTTGAACGGAGTGAGCTGAGACCCTGGGATGCGGAAAGCAGCAGTCCTACAGCGCACAGTACTTGGCACGAAGATGTCACGCTAACAGCTCATGACACACTAGTGGGCCTGGAATCAAGGATGAATGAGCTCGTCGAGCATGTGAGAAACCTGGATACCAAATCTACACTTATGAGCTTGAGCCTGAGTGAAGCGACAGGCTTTCTTCGGCAAATGGCTTCGACACACTCCTCTACCGTCATTTGTAAAAGTAACCCTATGTCTCCAGAACTGACGACTTTACCAAGCGATTCGAAAGAGAATAAGCGCATTGGCGTATCGGAAAGAAGCACAACAGAAGGCGCAGATGGATCTGTAGACTCAGTAATTGATACTTCTGCAGAAGCTCGTCGCCTTTCGTTAGCACGGGAAAAGATAAATTCACAGGTATTGCCTGAGGCCGTCTGTTATCCGCCTACTGTGCGTCGACCATTCAGGAGACAAACCACGCAGTTGACTCACTACCTGTCGGAGCAACAAGGTGACGAGAGAGAGAAGCGAGCTTTTCTGGTGATGTTCCAGAGGACAAAGCCAGTACCTTCCAGTTCGGCTTCCGACTTCTTACCGTTTTATGACCTACTTAAACGCGGAATAGAACTATCTATTCCAGAAACGTGGACAGCTAAAGTGTTGTTAGATGACAACGAAGACTGCCACGTAAAAATCGTTATACTGGAAGAGAACGCGGCGCTGGACGTTTACGCCAAAGTTGAAGAGCGGCGGAAAACTTTCAACCCTTGGAAGGTGGAGTCTGTACGGTTGGCACATCCAACCGAGAATACCTCTTCCTCATCCTCCACTGTAAATCGTCTGCTTAAACCTACATGGACACATTCCAGAGCTGCTCGTCTGAGGTTCCAGGCAAGCGGGTACGGATTCTATGGATCCAACAGGTTTGAAGCCATGTGTCGGCGAGGTTTTGTTTTGGGGAACGATACCGTGACATTCTGCGTAACGCTCATGCGCAAATGGAATGCTCCCGGAGAATTCAACACGGCAGAAGGAACATCCAGCTCAACGGCGCCAGTCACATCAGATGAAACGTAGCCTATTTTCTTCGGTCGTTTGAAGCACTTTATATCTTACTCCTGTCATGTTTATACTAAAAATATGTTTATATACTGTTCTCAAGTTCAATATTACGCAATCACTCGCGTGAACCTATACAGACATATGATTTGGTTAAGGTCATGTCTGTACGTGTGCGCGATTGCATTATATATTTTATAATAGTCGCTTTATTGTCCAGTAGGCTATAGACTACATGGTCACTAAATGTAACAAAAGGTGGCAAGCTAGGCATTCCTGATGACAATGGTCAGAAACCTCGGTTATACAATGCACAGTTAGCTTTTTACAGAGAGCTGCAATAACATTTTGTACTGCATAAAAAGCACAGTTTTGGACAATGCAGATGCAGCACCACCCCCGTGCAAAATTTTAGATTAAAGATTTGTGTGGGCGCGTGAAAGAAGGTTACCAAAAATCGATGCTTTTGATATGCAAATAGTAAAAATCCCGTGGCTCATTCCATAATCCCCGATGCGACATGTGGTAACGATTCGCAAATGAATGCTGATAATTCTTGCATGGTCCACTACTTCACACAGTTTCTCAGAGTTGTGGCGTCTCGGCCTTTATTATAGATGATAGAATGCGTATTACTGTAGCGGGCAACGAGGGCTCCATATTACCAACCCTACTTAGATTAGTTTAGCACCAGCTCCCCATTTTTCTCTTCTTGATAAATTCAACGCTAATCGCACGTAGCGATAGAGTAATAATGTCATGTACGTACGATGCAGACAGTATCACCTTTTTGCGGATCAAGCAAAAGGGTAAGCAAACAGGTAAACAACGCAAATCTACATGACTTGGTCATATTTCCTACTGCAGCCGCACAAACTACTAGCTGACTTCCAAACCTGAGTCGATAAAAGATGACGTGAGAAAAAAGTTACAGACTGCTGGTAAAAAAAAAAAAAAAACATGAATAGATGGTTTTGCCTACCGGTGGGAGTGGTACACACGGAAACGTTAATGTTACAATTATCTATCTTCTAAGGAACTTCGTAATAATTCAAGATTCCGAGGCGCGACTGCAAGAAAATCGAGTGCCTCGTGGTGATGACGATATATACAGGTGAGAAAGACGAAATGCAAATATGGCGCTCACTTTAATTTCCCCTGTGGGCGCCACTGGCTAGCCTGGCCTCTGAAGTATGCTATGAAACACGTCGTATATAAAGCTTCAGATGGCACACGTGCACTATCTCTGTCCCACGATAACGACAATCAGACGGAGTATCAAGAGGCGTTATGTGATAAGGTCATACTATGTTTAGAGTAATAATTACTTGACAGAGCTGAACGTCACAATGCTCGCGAGCGTCGCTACCACTCGACTTAAAGAGTGGTAACTACGCTTGGGAGCGTCCTAGGAGATGCCGGGATTTATGCGCGTGAAGTGGGGACAGTGCGAGAGACGCGAAAGAAATTGTTTGGAAAAAGACCTGGCCGATGCGACAGGAGCCGAGAAGAAAGATGTATCAAGGACAAAAGCTGGTGAGCGGCCATAGATTACGCAGAATGGGAAAAAAGCGGGTGGTACTTTGAGGTACAGTGTTTAGGCAAAATTTAAAAACGGTATAAATGTATCCCACTTTGCGTTCTCTGTTATGATGTACATTGAGATCATGTCTGAGAGTGTACGATGCAAACGCTCCCTCAAGCCATTGGTCAGTGGCCGGTATCTGGATATTTTGTCATGAACAGTGGTGGTGGCTCGTAGAATTTCGCAAACAGTGGAAGAGAGAAAGACCTTGCTGCGGTCGCTGAGGGGAACATGTGGTGCTGCCTGGCGTAAAAAGTTGCTTAGTCGGAGAAAGTCTGCAACTACAGAAGCTGTGCCAGAATGCAGAAAAGCTGTCTCAGCATAGCGAGTTAGGTTATCGACAGCTGTCCCCATAGAGCGATTACTGTTGGCGGTCTGAGGGCGAGACCCGTACAAGTCTATATGGACGACTTCAAAGGGTGAGGCAGGACAAAGGAGGGGTTGAAGGGGCCCTGCGGGAGCAGATGTGGGGCTTTGCGGCGCTGAAAATGTACGCGAGAGGCGATACACTTGTCGCCAGTTGAGGAGAGGTTAGGAGAAGAGGACTGGCTTCGGATCCTGTCGTAAGTCTTGTGGTATCCAAAATGAGCTACGGTTGAATTTTCGTTAGAAGTTTGTAAAACATCAATTTGCAGAGAACGGAGAATGACGGAGACTCATTTCTGGCTACCGGAGTGACCAATGTAGCGGCATAGGGCCCCGTTGTGAAGCTTCAATTGGTCAAGTTGTCGAGGCAGATGTGCGTCTGGGGGATAGGAGGAACCGCTTAGGCGGTCAAGAGTAGTGTGACAGTGTGAGTCCGCATACTGATACGCAATAAGCACGTGATGGCGTTCAGCGCCTGGCCAATGCAGTGTTGTTATTTCTAAAGCGGATGAAGATGGCTCACGAGAGGAGCTTTTAAAGCGACGCTTTCCTTGACTCTTCTCCCAACTTTCAAGGTCACTGCTGCTGTGATGGTCTTGTCCGGCATGCCGCTGGGTTTCTTCTAACACTACCACATGGCGCTTGCTTCCCCACATCCCTACCACCACGACCACCACGGAAGCGCTTCAGAGTTTCTGCGTATGACACGTGCTGTGCTTGCTTTCCTATGCCACAAAAATACAGGTGCTGGGCTGTTGAAGTAGCGTGCTGGCTTGTGATAGCGTAAGCATTACAATCGTCGATAGCCTGAACATACCGGTTGAAGCTGGCCAGTTATGCAGGATTACTAAACACGCGCCAGCAAAATGGCTCCAAAGCGCGTACTCAGCGTCGCGCCCATCCATGCCCGAAAGAAGCGTTGCGCAGAACAGGACCATCTTTTTAAACCTAGAAACGTGGTGCAGATCACGAATGTATTTATGCAACGGCTGATCATCAGCCTGCTTACGCCCACTGCAGGCCAAAGGCCGCTCCCAGACTTCTCCAACTACCCCGGTCATGTACTAATTGTGACCATGTTGTCCCTGCAAACCTCATGATCTCATCCGCCCACCTAACTTTCTGCTGCCCCCTTGCTACGCTTCCCTTCCCTTGGAATCCAGTCCGTAACCCTTAATGACCATCGGTTATCCTCCCTCCTCATTACATGTCCTGCCCATGCCCATTTCTCTTACTTGATTTCAACTAATATTTCATTAACTCGCGTTTGTTCCCTTACCCAATCTGCTGTTTTCTTAACTCTTAACGTTACACCAATCATTCTTCTTTCCTAGCTCGTTGCGTCGTCCTCAATTTAAGGAGAACCCTTTTCCTAAGCCTCCAGGTTTCTGCCCCGTACGTGAATACTGGTAAAACGCAGCTGTTATACATTTTTCTCTTGAGGGATAATGGCAACCTGCTGTTCATGATCTAAGAATGCCTGCCAAACACACCCCAGCCCATTCTTATTCGTCTGATTATTTCAGTCTCAGGTTCTGGATCAGCGGTCACTACCCGTCCTAAGTAGATGTATTCCCTTACCACTTCCAGTGCCTCGCTACCAATTGTACACTGCTGTTTATACAATCTATACATATAATTATATTATTTTTACTTAAATACAGCCCCATACTTCAAATAATGTTTAACACTTCTGCCAGGATAAGGTACCCATGTGAGGTCATGATAATGTTAAACGCTCTCAGACGTCAGCAAATAACCTAGTGCCCTAGGCGACCAGATACGTTCTTCAGCGAGGAGAGCCAGCAAAATGCGTGATGGTCTGTAAAGGCCATGAAGCGGAAGCCATGTAGTCGCGGGCAGAATTTTGGCATAGTTCAAACGACACCAAGGCATTCCTGCTGAGTTAGGGTTGACGCGGGCTCAGTTCCTGCTCTGCTGCCGACAGGCAACATTTGGCATCGGCAATCTCTTGCCCCGGAGAGGTATCTTCAAGTTTTAATAGCACAGCGCCTCTACCATGACCGCTTGCGTCAGTGTCGATGATGGTAGGTGTAGTCGTGCCAAAATTGCACAGTATTGGCTCGGAAGTCATGGCTCATATTAAAGCCTGGAAGGTTTCTTAGCAGTCCTATGTTCATAGGAAGGGCACGACTGTTCCAACTAGCTGGTGGAGGGGGAACCAACGTTGCGAAGTCGCTTATATATCGGCGGATGTAGGAGGCGAAGCCGATAAAACTGCCGAAGTCATTTTGATGTCCTGCGCAGTAAAGTTCAGGACTGCCGCCATCTCCTTGTCTGGCCAAACGTCTTCTTTACTAAATACCCGAGAGCCTCGATGGTCTTGCTTGCGTAACAGAATTTTTTTTCTTTGTGGTCAACTGTAGTCGAGCGTTGGCAAGAGAGAGTACAACTTCATCAAGGCACTCGAGATGTGAGAGTGTTGTAGAATATAAAACTATCTAGTCAAGATAGCACGGGCAGGTCTTCGTCGCAGAGTCCGAAAGGAATCACTTTGAACTTGTACGACGCTTACGGGGTGGCAAATATAATTTTCCCTTGTGGGGCTGCACCTCTACCGGTCCCCCTTTCACTCAAGAGGAAATTATGAAGCTAATTAAGGCCCAGGATCAGACCTCTCAAATCCTGGCAGTCCACAGGCCTCGCGAGAGGGCCGTCAGGTTTCCGCTGATGGTCCCCGAGTGGGCCTAGCCAGGTGACGTGGAGCTTGCTTACGTCTATAGTGGACCGAATAAAGTTGTTTCTCTCTCTCTCTCTCTCTCCTTGTCAGACTCGTGCATTGGTATTTCCCAGTATATAGGCAGATCGGAGATCAACACTACGGAAGTATTCAGCGTCCTGCAGCGACTCAAACGCGTCATCAATTTGTGACAGGAAATATACTTTACGCGTCCAATTTTGTTGAGGGCGTGTTACCTAGGCAAACGCGTACTGAGCCGTCCTTTTTTGTGCAGAAAAAGCACTGGAGAAGACCAGGTATTGAGGAAGGGCGTATTATATTACGTTGAAGCCTGTCGGACATATTATTTTAATTACCTTGGTAGGAGACATTTTATATGGACGGTGGTGAACGATGCGTAAGGAATCGACCTGATGTGACAAGTAGCGAGAGGCGTCTTAGCGTGAACGGGTGAATGAGTGTCAAAAAGTAACGAACGGATTATATTCTCACGTAGTATTACAGCTGTACAATACAGCGGTGAAATTGTGAATGACGCAACGAACTTTTTATTGGGCTAACTTGCGCCTTGAAAAGCAACTTACACTCAAAGCACAGCAATAGCAGCGAACACGGCTGGCGATCGACGAAATTTGATCTGCGGGTCAAGGGCGTCGGTTTTTATACATCAGTCATCGAAAGTTCGAGAGTAATCGCTGGTGCCCGTGGGTCGTCTAGAAAGTCCCACACCATTCCGGTTGCGCATACATGCAGTCAGATTACCCGAGCTGCAGTGCCAACGGACAGTACATAGAATCATCGATAACATTTAGCCACCTCCTATAAATACAGGTGCGTCCGGGACTGAGCGATAAAATTTGATAGATTATGAAACGTGGTCACCCCATAAACAGGTACCCTTGTATATATCTCCTCTCTAAAACGTCGTCCCGATGCTACAAATGCAATGAGGGAGCGAAAGGCAAGAGTACACTAAATAAAGAAAAAGTAACGTAACAACAAAGGAAGAAAGTCCAAAGCAAACAAATTCCAAGGAAAGTCCAAAGTTCAGGGGCGCTTTAACGTAAAGCTATCCCAAACATTTTTATTCCAATTCCGCAATCAGCGTTTCACGATTGGCCAAAAGATTTTCGGGCCACCCCCACTTCGCACGTCTGTCAAGCGACGTCACGAAACCGGCAATAGCTCCCATCTGATATGACATGTACACACTGATTATGCATTGCTGTACCGAAGAAAAGAAAAAAAAATGTTGTTTTTGATTGGACTCCTTTTCGGCATTACACCGCGGCTATTGGTCAAAAGTTGCAGGGTTGCACCCACTTCACCTGCCTGTCACGCGACGTCACAAAACCGCGAGAACTCACCGCGTCCAAGTGACATGTAGGCGCTAAAGATGCATTAATGTGCCGAAGAAAACTTAATTTTTTTCCGAATAGCCGCAGGTTTCCCCGTTCCGAAATGAATAAAATATGTGTCAAACGTGCTATTGTTCTGCGAGATGCAAGTGATGGAAGAGATAGATTGTCCTTCATTGATGTTATGCTAGCGGTACGGCTGTAATTTGAAAATATGAATCGGACTGAATTATTTTGGACAAGCTCCATTGAGGTAATAAGGTTTTCATGGTACGGCTCCCGCACAGCTGCAGCGTATCCTAATTTAGGAAGCACTAATGACTGGTAAAGTAATAACTTTAAGGATGGTGGTGCTTTGGAAAACTTGTGGCGTAAATAACCGAGCATGCTATTAGCTTTACTTATTATGTACTCAGTGTGAAGGTCCCAGGTTACTTTTGCTGTTATATGAACTGCTAAGTATTTGTACGAGTTAACGGGTTCTAGATGAATTTTCTTTAGATAGTAAGTATGAAAAGTACTGGTGTTCCTCTGCACGCGCATACCTTTACATTTATTAATATTAAGTTGCATTAGCCAACTGCTACACCAATCAATCACATAGTCCAAGGCACACTTAACAGTATTAGTGTCGTCGTTAGTAATTATGTCACGATATCTCACGCAATCGCCAGCAAACGAGTGAATTTGAGATGTGAATGAAGAAGGTACGTCTACAATATAAATCAAGAAAAGTAGGGGCCCTAGTACTGATCCCTGAGGCACACCAGAACGAACCTCAGTCAATGATGAATCGCAATTATTCGCAGCAACAAATTGATAACGGTTAGTAAGAAAACACTCAATCCATTTCAGCAGGTTACTGCCCAGGTTTAAAAGACTCAGCTTGAATAGCAGCAGTTTGTGGCAAACCTTGTCGAACGCATTGCTAAAGTCTAAAAATACACAGTCCGCCTAGGAGGCACGATCTAAAATACAGTGTAATCTATGAGTGAAAAATATTAGTGTGGTTTCACATGAGAATGTTTTGCGAAAACCATGTTGCGCTGAGTTAAAAAAATGAGTTCGAGTCAAGAAAGCTAATGAGATTAGTAAATATAACATGTTCAAGAAATTTTGAACAGGTGCTGGTTAGCGAAATCGGGCGGCAATTAATGGGTGAGCTTTTGTTACCAGACATACGCAACGGAACCACCTTCTCTATTTTCCATTGAGGAGACATAGTACAAGTGTTTATTGATTGCTGGAAAATATTAGCAAGTATTAGAGAGCTGTATGTGTTAGTGCTTTTCAAAAATTTACTATTAATAGTATCGTAACCGGGAGCTGAGTTTAAAGGAAAATTGTCAATCAGCCTAGCAATACCTGCAAAGTCAAGAGCTATGGGTTGCATAATGAGATAGTTGCAGTGTTCTTTGTGTGGTGCATCAATGTTCAATGAAGTGGAAAAATTATTTGCAAATGATTCACTGAGAAAGTTAGCGCGAACTTAACTTGGAATAACTTCACCTGACTCAACTTTCAAGGTGATAGAGCTATCAGAAGACGGGCTAATGACGCGGCAAAACTTTCAAATATATGTCTTAAGCATGTCAGGTAATGTATGGGATAAGTAATTGTCTTTAGCATTTTTTAGTGGAGCTAAGTACAGAGGATGGGCAGCATTATAGGTTTTACAAATTGTTTTACTTTCAGATGATTTAGCTAAGCGATAAAGACCCTTTTTTTTCTGTTAGATAGGCGCTTTATATAAGAGTTGTACCAAGAAGATTGATGATTAGAAGTGATGGCGCGATTAGGAATGAACTTTTCAGTTAATAGGCGTACCTGGTCTACAAATGTATCCCAATTTGACTGGACCGAACGGTTTTCAAAATCAACCGAAATGTTTGAATAAATGACGATAGTTTATTGTTGATGGCTTCAAAGTTGGCTTTATTGTGATCGCATATTACTTTCTTAACTTTTGTCCTTTTGGTATAGCAGACTTTTAAACTGAATGTTAGTAAGGTATGGTCCCAAATACCAGGTAGGTATCTTATAGAATTAGCAAGCTCTGGTCGATTAGTTAGGAGTTCTAGGCTCAGTCACAAGTTGTGAAAATGAAAACAGGGAACACAGTTCACAGAAATCTTTAGCCTGAACGGAAAAAGGCTTTATGGTAGGTGGATGCGTATTCCACATTACACGTGGAAAATTAATATCGCCGAGTAAGAATAACGGTGTTGTGGAAAAACGGGAAAAAAATTTGAATAATTGCTTCGTGTAGCTCTTCATTGAAAGTGGCAGATGACGAGGGTGAGCGGTAGCAAACGGCGAGGATCTTCTTTGTGTGACTGAGAGTTAGGCAAGCTAACGTGGTTTCAAGTTCAATGTTAATATCCATATGAAATGATGAAATATCTTTAGAAATTGCGAGAAGGCCGCCTCCTCCTCGACCTGCACATCGGTCACAGCGGTAGACAGCTCTTGTCAGGCAATCAGATGAGAAAAGCCGCTCTGTGTAGGCAATGTTATCCGGCTTTAAAGCAAGCAAAAGTGACCTCCTATAAATGAGGAAAGCGTTTAATTGGTCTCTTCAAAAAACCCTGTGGGTCACCGCCCGATGCTTGCGTCGGCGGTTACGCAAATTTGATGTGAGGAGATTAGAATAAAAACATATTGGAATAGTTTTGCGTTATGGGTCCCCCGCTATGCAAAGTTTCAAAGATCGTTAGCGCTCTTAGAACTGCTAAAGGCACACAACATGGACTATTGGAGGTCGTGAGCGGCGGCACTTTGACTGTGGAATGCCGTCTTACGTGACCTCATAGTTTTGTGCATCCAATGCGTCAAATGACCTTGTAGGGTCCGAAATAGCTGCGTAAAATCTCCTCAAGTCCTCATCAGCGTATCGGGGTGCAAACCCAAACACGTTCACCAGGCTCGTATTCCACGCATTGTAGTATGAGCTGTCGGTCCTCTGCCGGTTCTTTACGCGCAGGCGGGCGAGCTCTCGGGGTTCTTCCGCATGCTGGAGATAAGCGGCGACTTGGAGATTCTTGTCGTCGGTGATGTGTGGCAGCATGGAGTCGGAGTCGTCGTGGGGTTTCTGCCGTAAACAGGTTCAACGCCGTGTTGTGCGTTGTTTCTTTCACCGCTGTGCTGTAAGCGATGGTTACGTACGGCACGACGGCATCCCAAGTCATGACTACATTTAAGCAGCCAGGTGCTGAAACGTAGTCCAAGGGTTGCCTGTGCCATTGGTATCGAGGCGAAAAAATCCGGTCAGGCCGAGGGCACGATCGCCAAAGCAGGCCAAAAACTGCCTAAAAAGCCGAAAGCGGTTAAAAATCCCACTGGCGCTGCCGTCGGATGTGCCTATACAACCGTCCTAATGCTAAAAGCATGATGGCTGCGTTGGAATATATATATGTATATTATATTATATAGCTGAAGTAACGAACGGTCTTGAATGGTTTAACGCTTCGACCGTGGCACGCCCTTCGTCGGAATAACTTTCTATTCTGACGAAGGCCATGCCTCAGCCGAAACGTTAAACCATTAAACATGCTATTTTCGTAAGTGCCCCTTCGTTTCTTGAACTACCTATGCACCGGACCTACAGAACGTCTTCTTAACACACACACACACACATCAGCAGCAGCCTGGTTATGCTAACTGCAGGACAAAGGCCTCTCCCATACTTCTCCAACTACCCCTGTCATGTACTAATTGTTGCCATGTTGTCCCTGCAAACTTATTAATCTCATCCGCCCACCTAACTTACTGCCGCCCCCTGCTACCCTTCTCTTCCCTTGAAATCCAGTCCGTTACCCTTAATGACCATCGGTTATCTTCCCGCCTCATTACATGTCCTGCCCATGCCCATTTCTTTTTCTTGATTTGAACTAAGATGTCATTAAATCGCGTTTGTTCCCTCACCCAATCTGCTCTTTTCTTGTCCCTTAACGTTACACCTGTCATTCTTCGTTCCATGTTTGTTCCATTATTTAAATACTGAAACCACTTTCCTGTTCTTATGTTGTCTAGAAATCGCTATGTATCTAACGATTTCTTAAAAAAAAGGTTCGTCAATATTAATGAACAATACATTACGGTATTTTTAAACTTACCTCTAATAATAGGATGACCGAGAGAAAAGTGAATGGACAAGTTGTTTATTAGGTTGGCAATACCAGATGAACCAGTAGCAACTGTATACAGTAAAATATATTCATAGCTATGTGAAAATGGTATAATTACATTTTAGCCAAACAACAGGTAGCTTGAAAATATACATTCGGAAGGTTTGCACTGAAGGGTAACGGCAAATGGGTTATCGGAATCACCTACAACAGGCACGTATTTTACAACTTCGGAGTTATTGAAGCGCCAAAATGTTTGTACATTAGTTTCCAATGTCTTGCAATTGATGAAGAAAGCCAAATTTGTTTATTTATTTATTTATTTAGAATACCTCAAGTACGCCTGCAGGAGGGATATTGCGTTATGGAAGGGCGATCATACAAATTAGCAGAAACACAATACGACTGCATTAAGCATAGAAATTATTTAAAATAACAGTAAGCAATAAAAAGGCAAAAAACTAACAAAATTGGCACAGACACAAGTTAAGAAATAGAAAAAACTGGAGAAAGAAAAACGTGGAAACAACAAATATAGCGGTCGAGAAATATTGAGCGTATGTGTACAAATAGTGGCAGTAACATTTCTAGGTAATAAACATGGCAAGGAAAAACAGGCAGATAACTCAAAAAATGCATTAATACGCAAATAGAAACATTGGAAAGAGAGTGCAACAGATAATAAATGCTGATGACGCAATCAGGCAAGTGATTCCACGGCAAACCTACAACCCCCAGTATCAGCACGAACAATGACGCAGGCTGGAACACTATTGCACTTTGAGAAAAGAAGGAATAAAGTTGAGTAAGTGTCCGAACATGTGCTGGATAAACTGCAAGCTGCTGCAAAGCAAGGTTGCACCTAGAACTGCGAAGCTTGTTCTGTTACGACGAAAGATTTAGGCGGCGTTAACGAAGATGCCAGAGCGATAAGCTACCATTGTTGCCATTATCTTGAGGGATAATGGCAACCTGCTGTTCATGATCTGAGAATGCCTGCCAAACGCGCCTCAGCCCATTCATATTCTTCGGATTATGTCAGTCTCGTGATCCGGATACGCGATCACTACCTGTCCTAAGTAGATGCATTCCCTTACCACTTCGAGTGCCTCGCTACCTATCGTAAAATGCTGTTCTCTTCCCGAGACTGTTAAACATTGCTTTAGTTTCGTGCAGATTAATTTTTGACCCACCCTTTTGCTTTTCCTCTCCAGGTCGGGTGAGCATGCATTGCAATTGGTCCCCTGAGTTACTAAGCAAGGCAATATCATCAGCGAATCGCAAGTTACTAAGGTTACCATTACCATTACCATTACCATTACCGTTACCATTACCTCTTATCCCCAATTCTTCCCAATCCAGGTCTCTGAGTACCTCCTGTAAACACGCTGTGAATAGTATTGGAGAGATCCTATCTCCCTGCCTGACGCCTTTCTTTATTGAGATTTTGTTGCTTGCTTTATGGAGGACTACGATGGCTGTGGAGCCGCTATAGATATCTTTCAGTATTTTAACATACGATTCGTCTACACCCTGATTTCGTAATGCCTCCATGACTGCTAAGGTTTCGACTGAATCAAACGCTTTCTCGTAAACAATGAAAGCTATATATATGGGTTGGTTATATTCAGCCAATTTCTGTATGACATGATTGATAGTGTCAATATGTATATGATCTTTTGTTGAGCAGCCTTTACAGAGTCCTGCCTGGTCTTTTCGTTGACAGAAGTCTAAGGTGTTACTGATTCTACTTGCGATCACCTGAGTAAATACTTTGTAGGCAACGGACAGTAAGCTGATCGGTCTATAATTTTTCATGTCTTTGGCGTCCGCTTTCTCATGGATTAGGATTATGTTAGCGTTCTTCCAAGATACCGGTACGCTCGAGGTCATGAGGGATTGCGTATACAGGGTGGCCAGTTTCTCTAGAACAATCTGCCCACCATCCTTCCACAAATCTCCTGTTACCTGATCTTCCCCAGTTGCCTTCCCCCTTTGCGTAGCTCCCAAGGCTTTCTTTACTTCTTCCGGCGTTATTTGTGGGATTTCAAATTCCTCTAGACTATTCTCTCTCCCATTATGGTCGTGGGTTCCACTAGTACTGTATAAATCTCTATAGAGCTCGTCAGCAACTTGAACTATCTCCTCCATATTAGTAATGATATTGCCGACTTTGTCTCTTCACGCATACATCTGATTCTCTCCTATTCCTAGTTTCTTCTTTACTGTTTTTAGGCTTCCTGCGTTCCTGAGAGCACGTTCAATTCTACCCATATTATACTTCCTTACGTCAGCTGTCTGACGCTTGTTGATTAACTTGGAAGGTTCTGCCAGTTCTATTCTAGCTGTAGGGTTGGAGGCTTTCATACATTGTCGTTTCTTCATCAAATCTTTCGTCTGCTGCGTCAGCTTACTGGCATCCTGTCTAACGGAGTTACCGCCGACTTGTATTGCACACTCCTTAATGATGCCCATAAGGTAATCGTTCATATCTCCAACACTAAGGTCCGCTTCCTGAGTTAAAGCCGAATCCCTGTTCTGTAGCTTGATCCGGAGTCCCTCTATTTTCCATCTTACCGCTAACTCATTGATCGGCTTCTTATATACCAGTCTCTTCCGTTCCCTCCTCAAGTCTAGGCTAATTAGAGTTCTTGCCATCATATGGTCACTGCAGCGCACCTTGCCGAGCACGTCCACATCTTGTATGATGCCAGGGTTAGCGCAGAGTATAAAGTCTATTTCGTTTCTAGTCTCGCCATTCGGGCTCCTCCATGTCCACTTTCGGCTATCCCACTTACGGAAGAAGGTATTCATTATCGTCATATTATTTTGTCCTGGAAACTCTTCTAATAACTCTCCTCTGCTATTCCTAGAGCCTATGCCATATTCCCCCACTGACTTGTCTCCAGCCTGCTTCTTGCCTAACCTGGCACAGAAGTCGCCCATCAGTACAGAGTAGTTTGTTTTGACTTTACCCATCGCCGATTCCACGTCCTCATATATATATATGTATATATATATGTATAGAGAGAGAGAGAGAGAGAGAGAGAGAGAGAGAGAGAGATTATAACATCGAGCCAATTCGGCCATGTATGCCACATTGGTTTGCTGACTCACATTGGCCGAGGATCTGTCTTAGCGGCATTTAAACCTCCTAATACGCACCACCGCTACTTTCGGCCATCCACAGAAAGCCGGACAAGAGACGCGGGTGAATCGCACACGCCGACACCACATCATTCGGTTATGTACTTTAACTGCGCCGACTCGGTCCTACCGAAGCCCTCTCAACTGCTTTGAGTTCCTCGCCTCTTGTCAGCCAATTAGATAAGAAGAGCCAGTGAAG
Source organism: Dermacentor andersoni (assembly GCF_023375885.2). Taxonomy (NCBI): domain Eukaryota; kingdom Metazoa; phylum Arthropoda; class Arachnida; order Ixodida; family Ixodidae; genus Dermacentor; species Dermacentor andersoni. The sequence goes on from NC_092821.1 coordinate 56,572,179, forward strand.
GTAGGCAATGCTATTCGCAATGAAAGCAACAAATGTGACCTCCCACAAACGTGGAGAGGCTTTGACTGAGCTTTCCAAATAACACTGCGCGTCACCACCCGATAGTTGAGTCGGCAATTATGTAAACTGCGGCGCTCTTTGGTCATACCTGGCCTTTGCACCCCTGAACAACACACATTCATTCATTATGTAAACTTGACCCCAGCATATTCGAATAAAATAGTCGCAGTTTTCCCTGAGGGGCAAAGCATCGACTGCGATATCAAGTTAGTAGAGAGCAATACGAAGTAAGGATAGCAGTTCGTATAAACATCTAAACATTTGCTTGTTGACTAAATTATTAATCATGGTGTCAGCTCACACAGGCAAGCACGCACACATTACACTCGAAGACCGCGGGCAGTCGCTGTGAAAACACTGGCGTGAGGAAGCCCGGCAGCAGCAGCGAGTGAGGTCACCTTCGCCCTGTGTGTCGCTTGACTGTGAACTAAGTGGCGACAAAAAAACACGCACAAAGGTTTGAGCCGTCGGCGGACGTCGACTCTTCCCCAAGCGCAGATCGGTTTCAAGATACGGCGCAGGTGACCACCCAAGACCGCGTGATACACAGCTGGTGCAAGAGTATAACGCCGCAACCCCATCCCTCCTCTCGCCCCGGGACCTTCCGCGCCGCGGAAGACGGCGCGTTTCCTCCCCAGGTTTCTCCCTTGCGTGCGCGAGATTGAGCCCCAATCGTCGGTTTCCCTCGCGCGCTTTCACTCGCACATACATCACAGGGCGCACGACGACGGTGTTATCATCTGTGGACTTTAGGCTAAACATCATGGTGACGGCGACGGCAAGAAATTGCCTGGAGTGACCATATGACTGTTATTGTAATAAACAGATCGAAATATTTTACGTCACAAGGCCCCCGAGGTCTTAAAATTTATACCTGGGATCAGTCGCACTCACGTCAATGTTCTCTTTTCCCAGCAGTACTCGCAGGACAGTGTCACCTGCATGTAACCGTCTCGTATAGTGGGGCAGACTGACTACGAAACATTACAGGAAGCCGTCGGACACCCACAATCCCTTAAATTTCTATAGTAGTCGTGTCAGATACTGCAAGACGGGCGTGGCGTACACGCAAGCACACCGCTTTAAGCGTATATGTAGCAACAAAGGTTTTAGTACTAATCGTGCAATAATTAAAGGCGCCCGAGTCTAATTAATTGATAATGATGTAACTGAAACTGGCAAGCTGGATCGGGCGGACGTACGTAAAGCTAAACCACCTAACAGTGCACAATACACTGACCTACTCTACGTTGGTGCAGAAAGTTTCATATAAATACCATAACATCCTTGCTTGAATTGATCGTCTTAAGCACATATATATGGAAACGGAAAAATACAAATTTACGTGAAATTAACATTTCCATATTTATGGTACTGGAAAAATAAAAATTGACGTGATAGTTTGACTAACTCAATCCTCAATCATATCATTTGCACATCCTGTGTGCCTTCGAACAAATCACGTTTCTAGGCCTGTCCTCCCTTCAGAACGGCAAAGAAGGAAATCGACACTAGATCTAACTTCTCTGTCCATAATAAAGGAAACTTTCCATGTGACACCGCCATTGTAGTCTACCTTCTTTAAACTACTACCTCTAATCAACAGACCGAAACACCTTTCATGATGCGATTTAAATACCACCGGTCAAACCAAAAGCATTTTCGAACCACCCCGTATTTCAACCTGTCAGTCTTCCTGGTCACTCTTTCAATTGCCTAAAACGACTATATTGGAATCAGGCTTTGGCTTGCAGCACGATGTGGAAATGTGGGATTACTTCCTCGTTAATATGCCTAAAACCACCGCCTAGAGTAGTAATGAAATCACCGGAAAAATCACGTGCTTGCCTTTTGACTAGAATAATGTTGCTATAGTATAAAAAAAAATTTCTGGCAACCTAAGTACGAGGCATGTAAAACGGTCTTTCGTCATGCTGACTAGCCCGCATATCCTTTATTTTTGTATGCCTTTGGAGCCGCTGTTGGGCAGTACGCCCACTTTACAAGACAGGTCTGCGGCACAGTGCCGTTTCCTTATCCTAAACAATGACGATCGCTTGAGACTGGGGAAATCGCTGCCTTAGTCAGGGCTCATCGTAGCCGCCCACATGCTTTTCCCTTCCGCCACCGAAGAAAGGAAGTTTTTTATTCGCTTCTTCGAGGGAGAGAACAATGCTCCCTCGTCCGTGACTCATTGAAGAAATTCATGTTCCGTCCACGTGTGATTCCCAGTTTTGAAAAATAAAATGTATTTTAGTTGTTTATGATTATTTTTTGCTAACACTTCGATTGGAGGAACGTGTCCTTTCCCTTTCTAACACTTTCGGAAAGAACGTCTTCTGTACGCTAGTTCATTCCGTTGAAAGCCGGACCACAGGGCGAAATGCTAGTGAAATAATACTAATAACACTACGTGTGTTGCTACACAAATATGTGAGTATGCCTGTCGGGATTATTTCTCGGGGCTCAGCCCATATTCGTTATGGACCACACACACACACACACACACACATATATATATATATATGTATGTATATATATATATATATATATATATATATATATATATATATATATATATATATATACACATATGCATATACACACACACACATATATATATCTGTGTGTGTGTGTAAGTATATGCAAACGCTCCTTGTCGCGCATTTCGAAAAAGTTTAGTGCTGAAAGAGACGATACGACCACTTAGTCACAACCCGTTGTCGCAGAACATCCGGAGTCGGCGTCCGCCGTCGCTGGCGTTGTCAGGAAAAGTCATCCCGTACCACAACCACGTGGGCCGTCCACGTGACACAGAGGCGTTACTGAACTAAATAAATTTCTCAAAGTAAGATGTCTAAGAAAATGTCTAAAATCCTGCTTGCACGCAACCTACAGATATGACAGCATCCGATTGTAATTTGAATATACGGAAAAAAAAATTTTTGTTACGCGGTCACTTCTACACAAGGCCCATTTTCCTTGTTTACCGGGGTATGCGCCATTGGGGAGCCGCTGCTTGTAGCCTCTGCCCTACGGAGGTATGAGCCATTGCTCCTCCCTGTACTGCCGCCGGGATTTGTCCACCATTATCTTCTGTAGGGCGCCATGTCGCTGAATGCCCGGATTCAGTGGTGGCGCCAACGCGGCCCGATAACGCTACCGCGTTCCACCTTGAAAGGCGAAGCTTAAGTGCCCTTCAAGTTCTTTTTCGGTTCTCCTCCTGACCTGCTACTATTCATCTAATGATAGCGATGTGTCGTACTAAATGAGTTTTAGATGCAATTTCAACCCGAAATTTTGTGTACGAATGTGCAGCGCATGTATGGATGTCGTTCTGCATATAACATGCCTTCGAATAAGGGAACATCGCTTGTGTAGCGCATGTTTGTTTATAAATATATCGGTAACAAAAGATACTGCGGGCACCATATGTGCAGGTAGACTTGGGTGCATATCGAGTGAGGAATGTCTACAGTTGACATTTCTCTGTTGAGCAGATATCTTGACACCAGCACCGTTCATAATACTCCTTATGTTTGCTAGACAGATTCTACTTATCTCCAGAGCTCTGTGCGTCCAATACCATCGATATTTTGTTTTTGTTGTCAGACAATTACGGAGTTTCTTGCAACGCCAGCGTCTTGCGTCGTCTGCTTGCTTGTTGTGCGGAGCAATTGCTTGTGACGTGCCAGCAAACTCTCTCAGACAGTACAAGGAAATTTTGTACGGCTCAGTTGAAGCCTAAATTAACGATGCGCCACGCTGGCATAACTTGCTGTGGTGGTTATGTGCTGGAATCAATGTTTTTTTTTTTTTCGCGTGATGATCACATATATTGTTGCGAACTGTACTGAAGTCTGGCTGTCTTGTTTGGACGAAATGTGCGAACGGCATCTTAACTGTACTTGCAAAAGCCAGTCATTGTTGGTCGGTGGCCTGCAATATAAACAAAATAATTTTTGAATGCCTTCATTACGAAAATTCGATCAATGAAGCAGCAACACAAGATACATTCAACATATACTGTTATTGCTGAGCCGGAGCGTTCAATATTATATGAACAAAACAACGCACTATGGTATACCGTCGTCATACCCTCGTCAAACCGCCGTCATCCCGCCAGTGTTGTAACATAGTCACCGTCAAACCATCGTTGTCATGCCGTCATGGACTTACTGGCTTTGTCGCTCAATCCACGTCAACCCTTCTTCGTCATTATATGGTAATCATGCTACCTTCATACAATGGCAATTATTCCGCTGTTGCCATGCCATCATTGTGACTCCGTCGTCGTCAGACAGTCACTGCCTGAATCAGTAGTCATAGCGCCATCGTCATGCCGTCGTTATCCCGTCATCGTCGTCCTTTCAACTTCGTCATCTGACTCTCCTCCATCCGCCCTCTTCGCGCCATTGTCATCATACACCCGTCATCATCATATTGTTATTTTACCATTGTCACGTCTTCGTTGTCATTGCATCATTTCCATATAATTGTCGTCTTGCATTCTTTGTCACACCATTGTCGTGATGCCGTCGTGTTAGTTGTTTTGTCACTATTTTTTATTGCAATGAAAATAAAAGGGAGAGATGTAGTCACCTTATATTGGTGACGGCTCCTCCTTTTCTCATAGCAGAAACAACATTAAAAAGAAATATGTAAGAAAATGAAAAGAAATCACGTCGTACGGGCAGATAATCCACAGCAGACAGTCCTCAACACCCCTGAACATGACAATATAAAAGTCAAATGCAGGTACCCGCCGTGGCTGCTCCGTGGCTATGGTGTTGGGCTGCTGAACACGAGGTCGCGGGATCGAATCCCTGCCACGGCGGCCGCATTTAGATGGAGGCGAAATGCGAAATCACCCGTGTACTTAGATTTAGGTGCACGTTAAAGAACCTCAGGTCGCCAAAATTTCCGGGGTCCTCCACTACAACGTGCCTTATAATCAGAAAGTGGTTTTCGCACGTAAAACGACATAATATTTTTTTCAAATGCAAATTGCACCACAATGAGTTTCTAAAGAAAGTCACAAACACACACAAACGGCCGTCATGTAGGCTGCGATGAGCATATAAAGAGATGAATGAATGAATGAATGAATGAATGAATGAGGAATTATAGAAAGTTAAAGTAATGTACGCCCAGAATCCAAAAAAGGTATAACACGTCACATACAAGCACTAATAATTACAAATAAATAAAAGGAAGGCATAGCAATATCGTCCGAATAATCAGTTCAATATCTAGTACGTGTTAAGGATGCATGTTTCTTCATAAAAATGTTCAATTGCGTTCAATGCTTTTCGCTGTGCTATTTTCGATGGCTATGGGCCCAGCAATCTTCCGAGTGAGAAAGGCCGGTGAGGATTAACGGAGTGTAGCTCTTGTTCTAGCTGCCAACCTTGCGTCGCGTGTATGTGTCACTCGAGGGGCAGATGGCGAACATCCTCATCGTCGTGGCCACAGGAGCAATCCGGAGAAGATGCCAGCTTTGGAACTATTTGGTGGATACTGTCCCAAGGCGCAATCGATGAATTAGTGTCTCGGTACATTTCGGAAGTTCTACGTCCTGCTGGTTTTTGCGTTGCGGGTACACTTCGTAAAGAATTGATTCCTCAGTATTTTCTTTAAGCCAGGTTGACATACACTAGTCCTTCATTAGTACTGCTTCATGATGCCGTCATGAACATGACATTGTTATCACATAGTCGTCATGCCATCGAGGTTACTTTGTCGTTTTACCATTATCATCGCGTCAGTAACGTCTTCCCAGTGTCATGTTGTCGTTGTCACATGATCTTTGTTGATCGATCAACCGTCATTTTTTGTCAACAGACAGTCTCTATCAAGCATCCGTTGTCATCATGCTCTTGTGGACGTGGGAGGAAATGCCTTAGCAAAGTGGAGCAATACCAAAGCAACGGAAGTCTCAGAATGAAGACTAGACTAAAGACGCGAAATAAACATAAATTTGGAAATACGTTGCCCAGCTATACTGCTCGAATGGTAATGGTATTACCATAGAGAGTCATTAAAAGGGGGTTTCCGGCTCAAATTTTCTTTTGTCATGTAATAAATATTCTGTGCGTAGTACACTCACAATAACTGGCTGTTGGTTGTGCAGCTACTAACTGTTGTCTGTACGCAGGCAACAGCCAATAGGTTCCACTTTAACGACTACTAAAGGGGCTGAAAAGCTCAATAGTTTACGAACCTACTTGAATATTTAACGTCTGTTTCACTGCAGAAAGCAAGTCTTCAGCAGAGTTTTGTTCCATGAAAACATCACCGCCACACAATGCTCCACAGAAGACCGCACCCACATAGCTAGAAAGCCTGTACGTATATCGTGCTACTGCTGCAGAAGGAGACAACAAACTGTAAAAACTATGTACCCGTAAGAAAATGTGCACTGGCAAGCGCATCATTCATTGATAAGCCAAATTTATTATATTTTTTACTCTTGCCTTTGTTTTAAAGCTCCTAACATTCTTTTACGTTTTCCCCGTTTTCCTATTCTCATTTTGTTTACGCTAAGGCCACTGGTATCTTGAAATCAAATTGCAGGACGCAATCCTCTCTGACTGCCGGCTAGTTCTTTGAAATGCGGGTCACATTTATGGCGCCTCAAGGTTTACACGCAGGGGTCAAAGGCAGGTCTGTGTGGCGCTGGTTAGCCACGCCCTCCCCTGCCCCCCACCCCCAAGGCTGACATTGACACGTCGCGTTTGCCACCAGGGTTCGCCGCGTGTCTCTCGTTAAGACATGCCGAACGCTATTCTTCTTCCAGTGGTAATCGACATGTGGCTACCACATAGGTGGCAATCTATAGCCGACTACTTGCACTGCTCTTTTGGCACAGTGTGACCGCCAATTCCAATCGCGTTCATGCTAATCCATTTCAGCTGTTATATATTTGGACACAACAATTAAGCCATTAAAATGATGATAGAATAACCAGGACAGCATGGTAACAACAGGATGTTGGAGCGAACACTGTCGCTCACATGCAGCACCTGCCGCCGCGGACCCACTTACTTCACACCATATCTGTTGTTTGCACGATGTCCAATAATGACCAATCGTGCCGCCTTGATTTCCACTATATCCGTTATTTTCTTGTACGCTGCCCACTACCGGCCAATCAGGCCAACATAATTCGAATAATGTGCACATTTTAGGACTGATCTATCTCCTGATGGCCCAATTTTTTAAAGAGGAAATGTGATCAAAACATCATCAGCTCCTTAATCGTGACCTTGCGTTGACTTCATCGTGACCTTGCTTTGCTTAGACATTTGTTTGACTAAGCAAAGAAATGCGTCGTATTTCAAATGCCGATTTCCCTGTGATGGAGCATTGGCGCCATGTCTGTTTGCCACCGCACGCCGTGTTTTGCGGTGCTTTGCCTTAGGGTCAACTGCCTTTTTAGTGCATTTCGCACTGACATCGCGTGCTCTCTGCGTGTGAGGTAAGCATAAATTTTCTTCTCTCGATTTTCTAAAAGTAATGTCATGAAGACAGTCGTTATAACGCCTGGTAAATACAGCCGAGTAAGTAAGCATAACGGTCTACAACACCATTTACTTCCTCTGAATGACGTAAACTGGTGCGATGCGGCCACCTATCAGGCCTCAACCGCGCAGGCTGAATTTCGGCCATGACGGGCGAAATGTGCATCCTTGCAAAGGAGGTCTGCAGAGCACCTCCAGAGGGCCGCTTCATCGGTGAAAAAGCGCAAGCTTACTTTCGTCTGAAAGCTTCCCGGCTACACAACTTATTATTAAAGTGTAGCAGTCTGCATAAAAGAATAAATTCACCGACAATTACGATATTTTCTCATGACAAATTGGAGCGCAGCTGTCCACGTGTTTTCATTTCGCGATATATTGACAGGCGCGGACAACCTGCCTCGTGCAGCACGTTGCAAACGCAGCGAAGTGTGACGTGACTGCCTCGCTAATCGGAAGATTAGGAAACGCAGCGCGTGGGTGTAGTGCGGGCGAAATTCAGATCAGCCCCGGCAGACAGACCTCCGCTTATGCAGCGCGCTGTTTCCATATATGGTATGGTGTGATGCGCTCGCCGCATGCAATGGGTCAATAGGCGATGGCGCTCTCTTCAGGCACCATCTCGTAATGCTCGTCGCAAGGCTTGCGCGGCGCTAGGCTTTGATTCTCACGGTCCACTCCGCGTTCGCTTTCCTCTTTCGCTTTGCTCGTTCACTCGGTTATGACGAGGGACAACGCCGATACTCGCCGCAGGAACGGGTGCCTAAGAGCATCGCTCTAAAATAATTCAATCATGCATGTCCTTCAAGTGAACGCACAATTCCCTAACCTTCACTTCAGATCAGTGCTATCATACAAAATTGTTGTATTAGCTAATAAGTGTTGCAATCAACGAAAATATATCGCTGAAATGTTTTTAGAATTATGTGCTTTTAACAATGCGGAGCCGATCACCGCTATTTATTTGCCTTAAAATGAGGCTAGCGACGTTCATTTTATTTCATTATGCATATCCTCAGAGCCTTACGGTACAACACACAAGGGTGCTCAAGCTACACAATACACAACAGTTCACACAATAGGCACCAATATTTCAAGTCACAAAAAAAAAGAGTAAAAGGAAAGCGAAAAAAAATTACAATCGTGGAACCAAGGCAAACCAATAGTGCATAACAAAAAGAATGAAAAATCCGAAATAAAATCATGCGAGCAAGCTCACAACCATTTCAAACGGAGAACAACTAAATAAACACAGTTCCACAAAAGTGTCAAATCATGTAAGCTGATCGCCAACCTAGAGAAACCGAAATTGAAAATTAATATGGCTACCTAAAACTAAGAATACTTGTGTTTTCTTTAAAGCTAGATGAATCGGTGGTGATTACGATGTCAACCTTCAGTTAACAAATTTGCTCAACTGATTCCCGAATTCACTATCAAAACATAGAAATTGGATAATGATGTACATGGTGTTTAGACATATTTCTATTTATGGATGGGAAGTACAGAGATATCGAAAAAGAGGCCCACTAAAAGCACGCTGATCCAGATATCACGCTAGGGAGAATCCGCTTAAAATTACCGCACGTAACATTTCGCAGAATGGAAGGACACTGCTGTTAGAGTTGCGTTTCGGATCCTTGTGAACGCAACCGCCCTGACTTTCATATCTACTCTGCGAAGAAGGATGCATATGTGGACCCCCTAATTGCGAACTGCACCCCCTCCGCCGGTCGGCCCGACATTGCATTATCGTCGAGATTGGCACACATATGGGAAATGCTTAACGGCTCCTTCACCGGCGCGGCCGGTGAAGGAGCCGTCACCGGCCGGAGCGGCCCACTGGATAACGTATTATTCTTGTAGGGCCGCGTCAATCCCGGCGAGTACTCGACAGCACAAATACAAGTGGCGCCTCACGTGGACGCTGGAGGAGAAGGCTTGAGCTTCGCGTCGTCACGGGGACATGGTCCAAGGCGAACTAGCCCTTAACAACTTCGCTGTGAAACGAAAACCACCGAAAAATCGTCCCTACCTCAGACAGCTTTGTAACACCGTAGAAAAAACACTTGATCGCTTACCACGCGCACCAGCTTCCGTCCAATGGCGTGGAAGCCATTCTACATGTAGCGACACAGTTCATTTCGCGGCAGGGAGGCACTGCATAAAACTCAGGCTGACTTCATCGAGCGCTAAGATCTCGCAATCTGGATCATCTACTTGAACGAATACTGGCGGTGTGCGTGCTGGGTGATCAGAAAGGTTGAAGGAATCCCTACACAAGCGAGCTGTTAATACACGTTAATCCAGAGTTTTGTGTACCGGGTGGTATGGTTCTCAGATTATGGAGAAGTACCATTAAGTACCGGTAGCAAATAGCACGATTCGGGCCCTCGAGTTAGATTAAGCGAATGGGCGGGCAGTGCTTGCTCAAGAAATAGAATTACGTAATTTACACATAAGCAAACACTGAAAATGAAGCTAGAGGCAATTATTTTGCGACGTATATTGCACTCTACTAATTGTTGCGGATTATTACGTAAGAAGTTCGCGCTTGGAAGAATTTCTCAGTAGTACGTAAGATTACTCTCTATGATGTAAGCAATGATAAGGGTGATTTATGTGCGAAAACGACACTTGGTATAAAGAAAGCCGAAGGTCAAAGGAATGCGAACCATGGCACAATATAGAGGCGTTACACTGAAGTGTTCCGCATTAAATCTGACTCCGTTAGTTTCCTATAACTTCATTAAGAGCACGGCGCATCAGTTTTTACGAATTCTGCACTACTCCAATGAATTTACTGCCGACGAAAAGGGAACCATTGACATTGCGCACAATATTGGAAACGGTGACTTACCACATATAGGCCCTATAACGTAAAAAATATTTCAATCTGATTTTATTCTATCTTCTGACGTTAAATTTATGTATTGGACGACGAAAACATTAGGTGGTGATCCGCAACCTTTTCCGACCAGCCGAATCAAACGCTCTCCTGGTTTGTATGAGGTCAATTTTGTTTGCTTTAAATTTGAATAACATTTTCTACTCTGAGCAGTCATTCTTATGTAATTGGCTGGCAAGAGGCTACAAGCACGCTCAAGCAGAGAGGGTTTCAATGGGGCCGAGCCAGTGCAGTGAACATAAATAACCAGATGATAAGGGTGATGCCGGCATATGCGATTGGTCCGCTACCTTTTACTTAGTTCACACATATGCTCATCTTATGATTCTTGAATCATTCCCTCGATCTGGTACATATAGAAGAGGAGTGACAAAACTGCACTTACAGCACTCGCATCCACATAACCACGTCCCTTTTGATTTGCATTTCACAAAATAACCTTGACCTCCACAATAATATTGCCACAACGAAACACAGTCCTTTTGCACGTCAACTGAAATAGCAGGAATGCAGCATCAACGAAAGCAATCGTGAGAAACATGTTAGGTTTTAAACTTTGCTTCCTTCCTCTCTATGAGTGAAAAATTGTGATATTGACAAACCAATGGCAGCTCAAAACAACTCCAACGTAAGCGACCGATATTCTGCGAAGTACAAAAAAGACACCCATAAACTTTACAAATTAAAGCTCTTTTTATATCTCTTCGTTTGGACTAATCGCTCGTACGTAGCAGTGGGAGAAGAAACACCTACTAGTTTGATTGCTGTTGCCTTTTTAGGACAACAGAAACACCTTTCTCGAGCGCATAACTACCGATCATCTTCTTCAAATTCTTAAACACATTAGGCGGCTCAGCTCAATACTTACATGCTTCTATTTCTCAGCTAAGATTTAAAAAAAGAACTTAAGCATTATGGTTTAAATAAAGCCAGTAGGCGGTCAGTTTGGCTGCTTGACAAGCTTTCCGTTTTTGAGACGGAAAGGAAAGACAAGAAGAAGCGTGCCAGTGTGGCTGCATAGATGTGTAGAAAAAGACCCGCGGTGTTCCGTTTTTAAGCTTGTAACTGCAGTTCACTACGTTTGTAACTGTGTATAGTGCATTGCACATTCCTATCGGAGATGTGCTTCTATTTGTCAAAGCTCAGTTCTTACTTAGGTAAAAACGTGTTCATCTATAACACACAACGGCTTGTATGCGCGCAGGCACTGGCTGCACAACACAAGAACTTTTGGATACCCTTATTGGTACTCCAGGGTACGCTGAGATACCTCAGTGTAGGACGATAACCTTCCGGTTCTGCAACTCCGCCCTTCCGTACATCTGCGTAATATGCTATCACGTGGGTTCTCTTTAAGAACTCGTTTGTTGACTAGGAACGAAGGAGCAGTCACTGGGAACACACCAATATTTCTTTATTACTTTTTTTCCTTTCTTTCTATCTCCTCAAGCAATTAGTATTGTTTTGTTTCTTTCTCTACTTATATATCCCTTTCGTAACATGTACTACCTGCCGCCGTGGCTTAGTGGCCATGGTGTTGGGCTGCTAAGCAGGAGGTCGCGGGATGGCATCCCGGCCCCAACGGCCGCCTTTTTATGGGGGTGAAATGCGAAAACACCCGTGAACTTGGATTTAGGTGCACGTTAAAAACACCAGGTGGTCGAACTTCCCGACTCCCCCAATACGGCGTACCTCATAATCCCATCATGGTTTTGGCACGTGAAACCTCATAATTTAGTTAAATGTTTACCATCTGCTTGCATCATTTTGTGCTTCCGTTACTCGTCCTTTACCATCGCAAGTTTCCTATTTTCATCTATGTTCACAATCACCAATTCCCAGATTACATTCTCTTAGATCCAAACATATTAGGAACTGACTCCTGGTTGATTCCGCAATGTGTTTTTGTTATCGACGAACAACCTGCGTACCGTTACACTCAAACACCTTTGATAATTACTGGTGATAAACAATGCAATTTTTACAGAAAAAATGTGGCTTACTCAAAGAAAGCCCCATTTTCTTTTATTTACATAATAAAAACCAGCAAAGTTGACCTTGCCTTGACCTTGACACATCCGTAACTTACATTCTTGATAATTACATGTTACATCTGCACAGTTCATACTTCAAATATTTTGAAGGAGAGGCAAATTGTTAGCCTTTCCTGCAAATCCGCGAAACTTCCGTTTAGCAACGCCAACTAGACACGACTATTTCTCCTACACTCGCTGGAATTGTTCATAGTAGCCACCTGCCTAGCTCTTATTGCACCGTTTGCCATTATTGCTGTCTATGCACCAGCTGATTTTCCGCTTCAGCCGTTACTTGACCAATTTAAAAATTGTATTTTTCACGTCACACTGCCATTTATTGTTATAACCAGTTATTTCTTTCCGAGCACCTGGAATAGGGTCCAGTTGACGGTGATGCTCACGGCACGCGCAATCATTGCAGTTTTCCGTCCAATAAAGTAATAAAGTAAGTTTTAGTAACACCATTCTGCACCTACCTTTCAATCATACTATGGTGGAAGCTGGGAGACGTCTCCTTTCCATCCCATGCTGTCGGGTGATACGACTACATCTGAGCGCGTATGCACAAAGAGCCCTTACGCCAGAATCGTTCCTAAGCGAAAACTGATTCTGGACATATTATTAACGAAGGAGGCCTGCCAATGGGTAACACCATTTACGGATATTTCTTCGTAATTTGTTCCTTGATCAGTAAGCTATTCCGAAGCAGTATCCGATCAAGAATTCATTCAGCTTCTTCAGTCAAAAACGCACACACACAAAGCAACACGCCTTACCAACTTCAGAATGTACAAAAGTTTGGAATTGTTTTCAAAATGTAAATGGTTTTAGTTGGTTGCGCAAAGCCCCCTTCATGTCTTTATGAAATGCTTCCCTCTCTTAGACCGTTCTTGAAATACTTCGTGCGGTTATCAGGAGAAGTAGGCAATAATCTTTGTGTGGGAAGACGAGTGAACAACGAGAACTATATGTTTTAGAATCAAATTTTTCACAACTATTTCAACAGCTGGGACGAAATTAGCTGGAAACACCTGCATTGCAGTCATTATCATCGCATATATGCCTTATTCTTTATATACCTTTCAGATGGATTTGTCATGTCTGAGAACACAGCGCTTCGCACATTAGTCAGTCCACTTTTTTTATTCAATGAAATAGTGATGATGCTTACCACATCTCCTGTAAGTTATGTAGTCATTTAGGATGAAGCAGCTGAATTTCAAACCTTCACTCATGCACTTTTTTGTATATTTGGAGGGACACCTTGGATTGTCTGAAGAAAGAGAAGGTCGTCACAACTCTAATAAATATCGTACCCTTGGTCCCTATAACATAAAACTGTTCCAATATGTTTTTATTCCAATCTTCTGACGTCAAATTTGCGTAACAGGCGACGCAAGCATCGGGCGGTCACCCGTAGCGTTGTCTGAACAGACCAATCAAACGCTGTCCTCCTTCAAAAGATGTCACTTTCGTTTGCTTGAAAAACGAATAACATTGCCTACACTGAGCGGTTTGTCTTATCTAATTGGCTGACAAGAGGCATGGAGCACGCTCAAGTGGAGAGGGACTCGATGGGGCGGAGGCATTGCATTGAAAATCGATAACCCGATCAAGAGGGTGGTGCCGGCGTCCCTTACTTAGCTTACTTAGCTTGCTGTGGCTGGTCGAAAATCTCGGTGACATGCAACGGAACCTTAAGAATGACGCTGAAACGGATGCTCAGCAAGGAAGAGTTGCCAGAACGAAGTCGTAAACGTGTCGAAAGTGCTCGAAAACGTTACACGGCCACGCAAAAAGTTTTATTATACGCAAATTACCCAGGCTCTCCGGCAGGTGGGAGTCGCCAGTGCCTGAGTGATCGGCGGCAGCCATCTTTTATTCCTTTTAGAACGGGGCCGCCTGCGGCTAATCAGGGGAAAATTCAGTTTTGTTCAGCATAATAATGCATCTTTAACGCGTACACGTCACTTTGACGCGGTGAGTTTTTGCAGTTTTGTGACGTCGAGTGCCAGGCAGGTCAAGTGGGTGCAGCCCGAAAACATTTGACCAATAGCCGAGGGGTCATCGCGAAAAGCGGTCCAATCAGAAATAACTATTTTTCTTTCGGTCGGTCTAATCATGCATAATCAGTGTGCACACGTCATATCACATGGGGAGCTATCACGGTTTTCGTGACGTCGTGTGACGGACAGGTTACGTGGGGGTGGTCCCAAACAGTTTTTGTCCAATAGCGGAGGGCTGAGCGCAGGGCTGGAATATAAAAGTTTGGAATAGTTTTACGTTATAGCGCCCCTGGTTAATATATTAGGGTTTAGAAAATTATGCAGGAATTGCAATGCGGTGCTTTTACTGCACGTGATTGAAGCATTCGTAATATCGTAGGCCTGGCGCCAAGCAGCACAACGTTTTTGAAACGTGACGAACGTAGTCATGTCAGCGGGCTGCTGCAGGCGTCATGCCTAAGGAGAAGCTCACGCTTCAGCTACATAAAATATGTTTGTAAGTATATATTGTCACGTGGTAGTGACTGTGAAGAAAGCAGCTAAACTGAGAAAGACGAAACTAGCGTTTTATTCGGCGAACTTGTGCCCTCAAGAACAGGCTACACTCAAAGAACGGCAACAGCGGCGAACACAGTCAGCGATCGGCGAAAATCTGATCAACGGGTCAAGCGCGTCGGCTTTTATAGATCGATCGTCGAAGGTTCCAGAGTAATCGCTGGGACCCGCGCGCCTTCCACAAAGTTCTACATTATTCGCGTCGCGCGCACATGCAATCAGATTACACAAGGTCCGGTCACAGACAGTGGATGGAACCATCGATAAGATTTCAGAAACTTCCCACACATGCAAGCGCGTCCTGCGCTGTGCGATAACATTGGCTAGGCGGTGAAACGTGTCGCCCGATGAAGACAACTACACGTGTCAATATTGTTTTCAAAGGGTGTAAAAGAAAGCTGGTCTAAAGAAAGCTAAAAAGAAAACTCGATAAAAGCAGAATCGACCACTATACTGACGCGCCAGCAAAAGAGTTCAGTCATTCACTCACGGTAGACAATTCTGACCTGACTGGTGTACGGAAGAGCGAAGCAACATTCGACATAATTTTATCTCCTTTATTCCTTGAATGAAGGACACATCCTTGAATAAAAATTGATTCCTTTCTGTACAATTACGAGTAGAAGACAATTAAAACAAACCCTCCGAGAGGCGAAATAGAGGCAATAGGAAGATAACGAAACTTACATTATGTACACGTCACTAGTTACAGTGAAAGCAGCAAATCAGAGTTGCTGCAGCAGTATTTAAAAATGGTGTAAAATGATTAATTCTCAAATCCTAAAGCACCATGGTACAATACCCATAATAAGCGCTTGCATATTCGTAAAAGACCGCTTTGTCCACCAGCCTGAATGGCCCAATTTGGTTTTGGCTGAGCGCCTTATGTTACGGCACATGACGCTTACGTATAAGCCTTGAAATTCTCCGAGTGGGCATGGAGGAAGGCGATGAATGGGTTATGTTCACTAGAGTCCCGTAATTTTCACGCAGTTCTGGCATCTTCGTTGCCACCGCATTGTGAAGAGCCTTTCGTCGTAACAGCACAAGCGTCGCAGTTACAGGTGCAACCTTCCTGGGCAGCACCACGACAATCAGCGGAAAAGTTAATGTGTGACGTCAGCGACCATCCTTTAAACAGCGTCAGCGGCACGTGCCTCCAGTGCCATCATCGCAGCCCTACCTGCGCATGCTCCAAGAAGAGCCAGTGTTGGCGACAATGGGAGCGCCCCAATCAACTCGTAAAATACATCCCGGAATCAGCACTCCCTTTAATGGGCTCGGTGGCACAGTAGCAATGGGTTACGCTTTTTGGCAACCCGTTTTTCATGCAGGTAAAAAATAACTTTATTATCTCTACGTACGCGTTATCCTGTTCTTGTAGTGCTGCCTTGCCCACAGCAATGTTACGCGATACACTGCTGTCCGGTTCTTTCTTTCTTGGTAATTTTGGTAGGACACGTTGATGAAAATCCTGGTCGTACCTAGCACTTGAACTACTACTGCTGTATCTGACTAGCAGTGTAATCTAGCATAGTCTTTCAGCGAACGCAGGTCCGCACAATAAATGCTTTTAAATAAAATAAGGCCTCCAGAAATTATGCTACACAAACATTATTCATATGCCCTTTTACTGTCCACTCTGGGAACAAGCAACAGCGAAACTGTTATGTGTTCTTCTAAAATGACAAAATTATACATATATATATATATATATATATAAATATATATATATATATATATATATATATATATATATATATATATATATATATATATATATATATATATATATAGCTGGCATTTCACCAGTGCTGCTTTGCAGCGTCTGGCGCTCACGTTCCCGGTTCTCTTCGCTCGCCCTCTCGTCACGGGTCACGCTCCTGATCGTCGGCGGGTAGAAGATTGCTGCGACGGGCCTTATCGCCGTCCCGCCACGAGCGCTGACATTACCGCGGCTGCTCACACCGCCGTTCATAACGGGCACACCTGCGGGTCTTCGTCGGTCGGCAGACACGACGGGCCAAGCTCATTGACGGACGCCCGATCGTCCTTAGCGTCTTCCTGCCGCCGGTGCGCCCACTCTGATTATCGCTCGCGTCGTCGTTCTAGGAAACGTTTCTCGTCTTCCGTGCGCACGATACGCGTTCGTCCCATGGAACCGCTCAAGAACAACTGCCGATCAGGTTGCTAGGTGACACTGACGTCACCCTATAGATGAACACACATTGGACGATGCATGCGTGTACGTCTGTTAGGCCATTTACACGGACACGGTTGCTATAGCCACGCGCCCCCTTGAGGCGGCGCACGAGTGCCGTGCCGGGAACAATGGGTCATCAATCACTCGACTCGACACTTACGACGAACGCTCTAGGATGAACAATAGCCATGCATCATAGGTGTTGACACTTATGCTAATGAACCTACAAGATTAGATTCTCTTTTACACTAGCTCTAGAGACAAAATGTTTCTTTGTCGACGCTACGTTGCACCCGCACGGACGCAGAAAATTTGCCCACTGTATACAGCTTTCCTGTAAAACAATGAAATCCTTGACGTCGTCCAGCAACGAATAAGTTAAATGGAACAAGATTCTGGTTGTTTTATCAGCGTAAAAACTCAGGTCAAGAGCCTTCAGACCATTCCTGAGAACCAAGCATACCACATCGCTGCGTTAGCCTTCCGTGTAGGCGAGGCGGAGGACAGCGGATGCAGCCAAAATTTATTATTTTACGGGCTTTTCGATACAGACAGAGAGACTTAGACACAGGCAGAAAAAAAGTGATAGATTTCTGTGCTTCTCATTTCTAGTCAACTGTCGAAACGCCAGTTATTGAACGCGCTTACAATTCTGGCACTTTCCCTTGCGAAATAAAATGTCCTGTGGTAGTTCGCACACTTCGAAGAAAGCAAGCGTGTTCTACGCATGGTAGCTGAACGTAGGACCAGACTACCCGGTTTCGAGATTACAGAAGACCGTCTGGACAAGAACTCGCTTTTCCTGAAAACGCTTGGCCGACTCCTGCAAAAGTCAAAATGTGTCATTCAAACTACGCTATAGAAAAGAAGTGATTGGGAACGATACGTACATATTCGGCCGTACCAGTGAAAAAGTTGTGAAACTCAGATCGTAGCAATAGCATTCTGTCCTCTAACATAACCCAACTAGTCTGTCACTTCTTTTTACTAACATCAGAACTCTTATACAAATGGGAAGCTCAAGGCAGCCTCATAGACGGATACTCATCCAACCTCATACTACTTCCTGAAACCCCGCTAAACTCATCTATTCGCCACCACTAGATTCATTATATCCCCCCTGAGTTTGATTTACATCAACATGACCGCGAGATGTCAAACGACTTTTATAGGCGTCCACCACTCCTCGCAGCACGCTCGCATAACTGTCCCTTCCTCTTTAGCAATCATTTTGCTCCTCTGCGACGCCGTGAGTCTACCCATAATAATCGGGGTGCCACCGTCCCCGAGACAGCGACCCCTCATTTGCAGAATTCCTTCATGATGCATTACACGAGCTATTTTCTCTGTATCCCAAGGCTGCGATAACTATTTTTGGCGATTTTAGCTTTCCATCTATTACCATGTCTGACCTAGCTTATATAATATTAAAACAAAATGAAGAAAGCAACTTTGTGAACAAGTAAACAAACCAGCGACGTTTAGAGCTGATTTTTGTGGCTTTCGAAATATGTCCCGTTAGAACAGATGCGGCGGTATCGGTGGGCTTGTGAATATGACGTTGCTATCTTACAATGTCGTGCATGGCTACTTTTGAAATGAAGGTATTGGTGGCGGTGTGCCAGCTTATTATATAACGTTGTGAAAATGCGATTATCTCTAATTTCTACAGTTATATAAATGAAGTTTCCGCCTGATTTAGAATAACTGTTTGTGAAACAGATTCATGGAAGAACCGAATTTCTCTGCCGTTGGTGTCCATAAAGAATATGTCGTCTAAGAGCTTTCTCTAGACAAACGGTTTCAAAGACCTGGTCGCAAGAAAGGGTCCTGCTAGCGATTCCCTAAGAATATTCGCATAAATAGGAGCCACCTATGTGCTGATTGCCGTTCAACTCATCTGGAGAAAGTGTTTCTTGCCAAATTCGCATTTATTGTACCCTAGTACTAATCATAATTGTGTTGACCTTATGTCCTCGTTCAAAATTACAGGCGTGTCCGCCTTCGTGTAAGTGTTGACTCTCGTGTCAATGTCACCTACTTGTGGGATGTTTGTGAAAAGAGATACTACTTACATTGTAACTAGGAAGCAATCTCTGGAGATATCGAGTCCATTGATTAGGTGAAGAAATTCGTTGGTGTGCTGACGAAGATGCACTGTACTCTGACACTGTACTCTGACACTGTACACTGACACTGACACTAACACACAGTGAGTACAGTGACACTGTACTCTGATGTAGGCTTATCCACCAGCCGAAAACGTTAAGAAGTCTTCCAAAAAGTTCGTCGTCTCACTCCTGCGTAGGTTACATCGTGTCCTACGTGCTGAACTTTGAAGAAACCCCCTCTATATATACCTATATATATATATATATGTATATATATATATATATATATATATATATATTACCTCTTGGGGGACCCGTTATTTGCTATACCAACGTTATAATATATGTTATCTATATATATACGCTCCTCTAAGCATTTTAATTCGCTGTTACCATCTGCCACGTTCCCGACTACCCACAGTTTGCACCCATTCACTTCTTCCCTTTGAAATGCTTCTAATACTAAAGAATAAAATAGGCCTGGCTACTAAGCACCCACGCGTATGAGGGCCCCTAGGTGTGCTATAGATAGCCGCCGCCTGAAAGAGTACAAGCCTAAAAGCAAGCTGTTTATCGTAAGCTCACCGTTCAGTGCATGGGGTTTTCTTGATGGTGACAAAACAACAGCAGCAAGCAGTTGGAACGTCACAGAAAAAACACACGTGCCATTGTTATCTCCATTCAGCCACGCAGCAAATGTACAGCAAACAAATCCGGTCCCCAATCCTCACTATATGACATTCACTGCGCTGTAAATATCTACCTTTAGCAGGATGCTATTAAAAATGTTTAAATGCAGAAGTCAGTAACCAGATGCTTACTACAATTACTGTTTCCTCTACTATTTATTTTTCATAAAATTTAGTGAATTTTATGAAAGAGAGCAACTTACATGTAAAGATATTTGCGCCGTAGATGGCAACAAAAAGAGAGGCCACTATGATCCATATTTTCGCCATAGTGTCTTGTGGAGTTCGCTTGTAGAACTTCCTTTCGAAATATGGAAGTTGGGAAGCAGAAAATTAAATTTGGCTGAATATTATGAGATGAATGAAAAATCATGCCGTACAGCTACATAAGCCGTAAACATGCAGGCTGTATTCTGCTAAATAATATCTGCGCAAGAAGCCGAAAAGATCGTTTCTACCAAGTTTTACTGCGACAGGTGTATGTCAACCTTACTCCCCATGCAAGAACGCTAGAACTCATGGCATACTGGTGCTATATAACACAGAAAAACGCGTAAACTCCACTCAAACTATTTCAGAAACTTAGAAAGGACTGCCTCTCAATAAATCTGGCGCCTCAACGCCTTCGTATCCCATATAGGGGCTATTTTATGAATGCGTGGATAGAGGGTAGGACAAAAAATGTGTGCGCATATTTATCTTTTCTTGGTTCTAAAGCTTGTTTTGCTTTAGAATGTGTAGCATGCAGGTAAGGCACACATATATACTGATGTGTTTTGTATTCAGAATAGAACAAACAACTATATGATCATTATATCCTAAGGCAAACAGCGTGTTTTAGTATCTATCCCTGGTCATTGGTCACTACAGTAGAGCTCCGTACCGCAGTGGCAGCGACTAAGTTAATTAGGGAAAGTGATGCTCCTGAGTACTCGACGGTTTGGACGGCACTAGACCGTTTTTGTAACGGCCATCGCAGCAGATTATTCAGTGAAATGGTTTTAGTAGCAGAATACGGGCATGGTGGAGCATCTTGCGAAGATGTGTTTCCGCGGGTGCCCAGCCACATTAGATAATGCCGCAGCCGGCTGGCCACGCGGGATGTAAAACGGGTAAATTATGTGTTATGCGTCTGCATAACCCTGACAGAAAAAACAACGTAGAGAAACTTATGAATCGCCTTTAACAACGTAGTTCCAAGATGCGGAAGAAATGTTGATTCTGAGTGCAGTAAACGCGGAACTAAAATATAAAATTTCTGTCGTCTTACCCAAGAGACAAAAATTTCTCTCCTCGACTTTGGCTAGGTGTGGCCTTCAGCAAACTCTTCCTGCATAATATAATGCACGTCGAATCTTGCTCGTGAGCTAGGGCTGAGGTTGATGCTGCATGTGCTATTTCCTGCCTTTTATCTGGCTTCACGAACAGCTGGAGTCAAGCATTTCGCGCCAAGTTTGAACAATGGGGATTTGTTCGCTGTCTTGAGGAACGATTTTTACACCATGGTCTGCCCTACATATTGCAAGGAGGGCATTATTTGCTCGCTGAATTTGTTGTTTTGTGCATCCCTTCTTCACAATATTGGAGGTGCAATATTGCGTTGGACCATTCTTTCTCCAACCCCTATTTCCACTTCGTTTAATATATTTGTTTAAGTTTGATGTCTCGCAATCCTTTATGAGGTTATTTTTTTGCGCCATCTTATTCATCAGTTTATCAAATATATTTATCGCTCAAGGCACATTATCCAGTTTATAGGCGAACTATATCATGAGTAATCACGTGCTTACAACCTCCCAACCTCAAGACAATGCATAGCTGATGCCTGTGATTCTTGTGCATTATTATGAAAAACTAGGTATTAACCTAGAGGTATTAACAAAACGCTACTACACAAATGCTGTATGGGCTCTCCATATTGACACAGACCTACAAGAGTTATGTAAAATTTTACATTCACAGCAAAGTATGTTACTACAGCTGGAAAGCGAATTCACAAACATTTATTCATTTTTACAAGTATTCTGCGCAATGGCAGAATACTTGTAAGAAGACGCGAAGGAGCGTCAGTGTTACGCATTGACAATGAACAAGGGTTACATAAAATAATCTAAAATGATTGACCAAGTACACTCAACTGAACAATGGCTATCAGTGAAAGACGAGTGGGCGTCAGATCTTTCTAGCAGCTTATTGCTTGAGCTAATCCATGTGAATGTGAGAAGCCTGCGCAAACACTGGGACATGTTAAAGATTCACCTAGCTGAAGCACTCCCATCATTACATGTTTTAATTTTAACCGAAATCAATATTTCAAAAGACGAATGCGCTCATTTCGCACTGCGTGGTTTTCAGTCTTTCTTTTTGTGCAG
The DNA here is from genome assembly GCF_023375885.2 of Dermacentor andersoni. Taxonomy (NCBI): domain Eukaryota; kingdom Metazoa; phylum Arthropoda; class Arachnida; order Ixodida; family Ixodidae; genus Dermacentor; species Dermacentor andersoni. Next base: position 56,594,639 of record NC_092821.1, read on the forward strand.
GGATAACAAAAGAGGTGGTGGCATAGCGGTCTATGTAAAAAGTGATTGGCACTGTGAACGAGTGTCCTTTGATTTTCAAGATGCTGAAGTAGTTACTGTACTAATGACTAAAGCAGATCTGGAATTTACAGTATGTGCTGTTTATAGGCCACCGAGCACTAACCTAAATACATTTCTAGACAATTTGGCAAGCTTCCTCAAAAAGTACGCAGACAGAAGCAGCATTATTTTGGCCGGTGATGTTAATATAGACATATTTACAGCAAATAAGCCTGCAACATCTGATTACTTAACACTATTGGCAAGCTACGGACTCGAAACCAAAATTCAGAGTTATACACGAGAGGAAATTCTCGGTCATCGTTTAACAAGGTTGTGTATAGACCATATCAGCACAAAAATGTGCAAATATAATTCATTTGGCTGTGTTATTAAGGAAAAAGTAGCGGACCACTACTTTATCGCTATAGCAGTTTCAGGAGATGCTGCTGCTTTGACTGAAACAAAGATTGTAGAGAAATATCTTTTGAATTTTAATGAAGTAGATAAACGTGTGAGAACATTCAACTGGGATTCATTAACGCGGCGCAGCCACCTAAAGGCTTACGAACTGTTTGTAGAGGCCTTTAGAGAAATTTACCTTTGCTCCGAAAAGAAAATAAAGCTTCAAAGAAGAAATAAAGATAGCCCGTGGATTGATAACGAAATAATGGAGCTTTGCAGCGTTAAAAGCAAGCTCCTTAGAAAATGCCAAGATAAACCCGGGGACGCTCTTGCAAGAGAAGAACTTAGGCAGACGAGAAACAAAGTAAACGCTAAAATAAGACTAGCTAAGAAGCGCTGCCACTCAGGCAGGTTTGCAGCTTGCAGTCGTAATACCGGTAAAACATGGAACTTGGTTAACACTCTAATAGGGAGACCTGCAAAATAGAGTATTGGTAATACTCTTGCTGACGCCTTTCTCGAGTCACCTGCGGTTCAGATAGCGAATGATTTTAACAAACACTTTATCGAATCGGTAAACAACATTACAAATGGGTGCATACCGGCAAATATCCGAAATAATGTTACGTTCTCTAACATTCATTCTGCTTTTCTGCCTACTGTTGATGAAGCAGAATTGTGGGATATTATACGATCCATGAGTTTAACAAAATCTCCAGGTTTTGATAAAATTAGGATAAGAGATATAGCTGCGAATTTCGATGTGCTCAAATCAACACTACTTTACATCCTAAATGAAACATTAAAAACCGGTCAGATACATGAAAACATGAAAGTTACCATTGTGAGACCTCTTTATAAGAAGGGATCTCGAAAACTTTACGAGAATTACCGACCAATTTCAGTTCTTTCGTCTTTGGCAAGCATATTGGAAAAAATAGTCTATGCTAATATGGCCTCATTCTGTGAAAAGTTTAGCCTCATTAACCCAGCGCAGTTTGGCTTTCGCTCGAGACAGAGTACTGTGGGTCTGTTGGAAGATTTTAGTGACTATATCTGTAACGAAATCGATAAAAACAATGTTGTTTTTTACTCTTTTCGTTGATTTACAACGAGCATTTGACACATTAGATCATGAACAGTTACTATCAAAACTAAGAAGATGTGGTTTCAGAGGCCCGTATTACTCATTTTTTTAAAATTATTTAACAGGCAGACAACAGTGTGTCCGTGTGGCGGAGTCCTATAGTTCTTTATTGCGTGTTAAATCAGGGGTACCGCAAGGGTCCGTATTGGAACCGCTTTTGTTTAACATTTACATGAATGATCTTGCTTGCTTACCACTAAAATCAAAAATTTATTTATACGCTGATGACACGGCTTTGGTTGTATCGAACAAACTTTCGAGCGAAGCCGCTAGAGTGTTACAGTATGATGTCTGTAAACTACTTGATTGGTTCATTAATAACAAAATGTTCATTAATAAATCGAAGACTAATATGATGTGTTTTCACAGCCCATATAAAGCAGTCACGGATATTTCCCCTGCTTATCTCCGCACCAGTGACTGCCTTCCATGCTCATGTGCTCCGGTAGCTCTGGTAAATAGCACAAAATACCTGGGGCTACACTTCGACGACACATTGTCATGGAATGTCCACATTCAAGAGCTCGCAAAGCGCTTACGTGCTGTGTACGCTCATTTGTATGCCCTAAAATCTTTCTGTGATGTAAATATTCGTAAAATGGTTTACAAGGCACTTGGAGAATCGATCATAAAGTACGGAATAACAATTTATGGCTTTGCTTCTTCTAGTAGACTTAAGATAATTAACTGCATCCTAAAAAAAATTGCCTATAGCCTCTCGTATGGCACACTTGGTCACGGGGAAGATCTCTTGCTGAGCATGTACCAGTCAGACATGTTGTTTGTCGAGCAACAAGTTTTGTTCGACGCCATGTGCAAAAGTTATTTTTCTGCTAAATTCAAAAACTTGAACGTGAAATCTCGCAGCTTACGTCAGACAGAAAAATATGTGGTACCTCGTGTGTACACAAACTACGGCAAGAGAACTCGTGCTTTCTACGTGCCGGCTAATTTCAATAAATTGAATGAGAATGATATCGCGGGAACATTTAAACAAATAAAATCACATTTAAGGTCATGGGTGATACGTAATGTCCATATTCTTTGATGTTTTCTTCGGGATTTGAAGCATGCGAACCTGATTGCGAAGTCATCTCTAATGTCAATGTGTACTTTTTTTCCCCTGTTGATGCAATAATTTCTTTTGTTCAAATAATATCTTTTGTTCACTTTTGCAATATCATTTTTTTCCTATATTCTTTTTATTAATTTATTTATTTGTACACATATCAGTACTGCCAGCTGACTGCCCAGCCTCGCACACAAGCAATGTTGCTTATGCGGGCTGGATCTGTAACCATGACATGACTGGATGTAATAAAGATTATTATTATTATTATTATTATTATTATTAGTTAAATTAAAACTTTGCAGAAGTTCAAAGCTCCACAGAGGAAATTAAACACAGGATGGTATCTCTGCGAAATGCACGATCTTTTTTAAATATTTCATACTGCAGCTGACTACGCCGGCAAGGGGCTTCAGCGTGCTCCAAGGCATTGGCCATATAGGATCAGTAATTCGCACCTCTTTATCATCGATATACGTGCACAAACACATTGACTTTTACGAAGACGCTACGAACCTGGAAACTGAAGTGTTCAAATCAAGGTCAAAGTGTTTTATATTTGCCTAATCTTCACAGTTAAGGCTAAACAAAATCTCGGTATATGAAGTGCCGCACTGATGAGAGACCATGTCGTGTGTATACAAAATAATATAAATATTAACCAGCTCGTTTTTCGTCTTCTCGGCTTCCTCGGTTCCATTGGTGCTTTCTTCATCTGTCGACGAGCAGTTTTACCGATGCGGGTCAGCAGCATTCATGTTCCCGTCGCATGAGTACACAAAAACATTTTCGTCAACGTTACTGTCTTCGTGACCTTTCGAATCAGCAAGTGCGCTGCATGGTGGCGACGAATCCCGATCGCAGCACGTATTTTCTGAATGCCGTTCGTGGGCACTTCGCAATTGTTCGTCGCTTTCCGAAGCGGACGTACCACTGAGTGAACCGTTTGTATTGTCCAAAGTTTTCTCCCTACATTTGGTTCGGAGTGGGACCTCTCAAGCGCAATCACAAAGATATTTCTTATATCTTTTTCTGCGCGGCATTTCTGGAAGTGAAAAGCGCCAATACACACCAAAACAACGTTGACAGGCAGAAGGTGTGGCACGACGTGGCGGTAATCTGGTTTATGCTGGCCTACGGCGAAGCCTAGCGTAATAACCACCATGTTATTAACCAAGCCAAGGCCAAGCTTACCCACCAATAGTCGGTAAAGCATTTTGAATTCGGGCAGTTTCCAATATTTTATTCTCAATATAATATGATATTATATCTGCAACTAATGATTCCTTTCAATCTTTCCTTTACGAACCGTATTGCAATTAGAAGAAAAGTGACGTTACCGTAGTTTAGGCATAGTTAGCGGAAATGTTAAATGTTACATTAAATCCGATTCCATCAAATTCGATGAGAGTGCGTCGTAAGGGTCATTTTTGTTTTTAGTACGGTCAAGTAGGTATCCTAGTTCTAGTCACTTCGCTGTGTAGACATGAAGCACATCCTGGTGTTGTGAAAAGAGGAGCAGAAGTGGGACGCGTATCCACACCGATTTCGGACATGAGCATACATAGGGCTTGAGCTCATGCGCGAACCGACGGGCACATTGAAGCGACTCCAGGGCAATTTCGTCGACGTAAAGTGCGACGCCACAAAGCCAGTTGCACAAGCCAAACTCTTGGCTGTCGGTAAGTACTACAACTGCTAAAGTGAACAAGACAGGCTATATGTGTCAAGAAGGCACTAATTGCGCAGTCGCTGCATTCATTGGCGAGATTATATTCCTTTTCCTTGTTTCAGCGTGCATGAGTGCATTTCGCTGTGGTGCCGGCAGTACGTTAGTTTTCGGGCATACTTTAGAGCCAGCCTAGTTGCACCCATGGTGGTGAAAGACTTTATTAAAGAGATCATTGCGGCTAATGGCTACCATAAAGATGCGCGTGTGATCTTTTTGCATCCGCGACATGAAATATATTTTCAAGAGAACGCGTCTCCTTGAGCATGAGACATGTGCCCATAAGGTGGCCGCATGCTGCCAGTTGTCCCAGGCTGTGCCAAATATTTGCCCTTTGGAAAGTCCGCGCTGCCATAACGATGTAGTTATTCCTCAAGAAAGCTGTGCTTGCATTGTTGTAAAATGACCATTTTTTGTAGTTCGCAGCGTAAGTTATATGCAGTCTATGTATGGTTTAGCTTTAAGAGCAGCTACGGCAGTTAAGCCGCAAGGACAATATTGTCAGTTGGAGCAGTTATGCATTCCTTGATTTCCACCTGTAATTTACTTGTGAGCTACCTGATATAGACTGGCATATGAAGCTCTCCCCCCCCCCCCCCCCGTTTTTTTTCCTTTGTTTTCTAATTTGATATGGTTCAGTACACTACATCTGCAGGCTTGGAGTGACACCAGACACAGGCGGAAAATGCCGAGAGAGAGAGGGGCTATACTAATCCAGGTACAACCAAATTAGGAAGGCCCACTAAGCTTGAACAAAGACACTCCTCACCGGAACAGGAATTGGCTTCCCTGGTGGATTATTCGGTCACAACGTCCCTGATGATATCTTCAGTTAACCAATGGCCTTCAGTCCCCTGCAGCTGCGGAGCACATGACCAAGGCAGCGGTCAGACGTGTAACGCAGCAGAGGGTGCTAAGAATCTCTGGGACCGTACAGGCCACCAATGGAAACTGCCTCTTGCAACGTTGACATCCGAATCCTCTCGAGTGAGACTAGCTTAGCAGGACTGTTTGAGGAACTATCAGACATTGTTTGGGACATTATCGGCCTTAGTGTGGTTAGAGCTGGTGAGGCTTACACATTGCTAAATAACGGTCATGTCCTCTGCTATAGAGGTCTCGTTGATAAGAAGCAATACGGGGTAGGATTCCTAATCCATAAGAATGTAGTGTGCAACATTGACGAATTCTACAGCCTCAACGAGAGGGTAGCAGTAGTCGTAAACAAACTTAAGAAGAGATATAGATTAAAGGTAGTACAAGCCTACGCTCTAACATCCAGTTACGACGATGAGGAAGTAGATTGTTGTGTCGGCAGCGGCAGGCAAGCGGGGGGCCCCGACGGGCGAACGCGCGGCTAGCGCCGGCGCAGTGAAGGAGACACGGAGCTAACTGCTCCCGATGAAAACCGGAACGAAGACTCAGCCGACCCGCGGCCGTTTAAAAAAGGCTTCACATGCCAGATGACCCCTCCCGATTGGTACAAGCTCGTCACATGACAGAAGGGGGGTGCGCCATCTAGCTAAACAACTACAAAACATACATGTACGATGACACAGAGATCTGACAGGGGGCGACACTATACTACATAGATCAGCTTTATTAAGATGTTGAATTAGCGATGAGAAAAGAGAAAACTCGATATACAGTAGTAATGGGTGACTTCAATGCAAAAGTTGACAAAAAAAACCAGGCGGGTGAGCAGGAAATTGGCAACTACGGCGTCGATTCTAGAAATGCTAGAGAAGAAATGCTGGTAGAATTCGCAGAAGGGAATAAGCTGAGAATAATAAACATCCTTTCCAGGAAACATAGAAACAGAAAATCGACCTGGAAAAGCTCTTATGGCAAAACAAAAGACGAAATTGATTCCATACATTCTACCGATCCCAGCATAGTGCAGGATGCAGAAGTGATAGGTGGGGTAAAGTGCAGTGATCATAGGTTACTGAGGCATAGGATTCACCACAATTTGAACAGAGAAAAAGTAAAATTTGTCAAGAAAAAACAGGTCAACTTCGAGGCAGTAAGGGTAAACGCAGAGTAATTTAGGCTGGTACTTGCAAAGAAATATGTAGCCTTAGAACGGAGAGATGATCATGATGACATAGAGGTAATGAATCAAGCCGTAACGAGGCAGGCTTCAGAGGAAGCAGTTGAAGTGGGAGGCAAGGCACCAAGGCAACCAGTAGGCAAACTTTCCCAAGTAACAATGGACCTAATAAGCAAACGACAAAGAATGAAAGTGACCAACTCAAGAGACAAGATAGAATTCGCGGAACGCGAAAACTGACCCACAAAACAAAAATAAGTTATATTCGAAATTATAACGTGAGAAAGTCTGAAGAAGCCGTAAAAAATGAACTCAGCCTAAAATCAGTCAGAAGGAAACTTGGCATAGGACAAACCAAAATGTATGCACTGAAAGCAGTGTAATATCATCAGCAATCTCGAAGGTATAAGGAAAGCAGCAGAAGAATTCTATACTGGCCTGTACAGTACCCAGAGGACGCACGAGTACTCTATTCGAAACAATAATGAACAGTGTACAGAAACTCCTCCTATAATTAGAGCTGAAGTCAGAAGGGCCTTGCAAGACATGAAGCGTAGAAAAGCGGCAGGAGAGGATGGAAGAACAGCCGATTTAATCAGAGATGTTGGAGAGATAATGCTAGGAAAACTGGCGGCTCTCTATTCGAAGTGTCTAACGACTGCAAGGGTCCCAGATAATTGGAGGAATGTAGACATTATACTAATCCACATACAGAGAGACGTTAAAGAACTGAAAATTTATAGACCTGTTAGCTTACTCCCAGTAATATATAAATTATTTAGCAAAATAAACTCCAATAAAATAACGGCAACACTGGACTTTAGTCAACCAATGGAACAGGCTGGCTTCAGGAAGGGATACTCTACAATGGATGACATCCATATCATTATCCAGGTTATCGAGAAATCCGCAGACTACAATAGGGCTCCCTATATGGATTTCACAGATTACTAAAAGCACTTGATTCAGTAGAGATACCAGCAGTCAGAGGTATTGGGCAATCTAGGAGTACAGACCACTTACGTAAATACCCTGGAAAATATCTACAGAGCTTCCACAGTCACCTTAATTTTACACGAGAAAAGTACGAAAATAGCTATAAAGGAACAATCTCTCCAATGTTATTCACTGCGTACTTGGAAGAAGTCTTCATACTATTAAACTAGGAGGGTTTAGGAGTAAGGATTGATAGAGAACACCTCATCAACCTTCGGTTTTCCAATGACAATGTTGTATTCAGCAACACTGCGTACGAGTTACAACAAATGATTGAAGACGTTAACAGGGATAGCGTAAGAGTGGGGTTGATGTTCATTAGGCAGAAGACAAAGATAATGATAAATAACCAGGCAAGGGAACAAGAGTACAAGGTCGCAAGTCAGCCTCTAGAGTCTGTGAAGGCGTACCTTTACCTAGATTAAGTAATAGCAGCGAACCCTGACCATGAGAAAGAAATTCACACAGTAACATAAAAGGGTTGGATCGCATACGGCAGACATCGTGAGCTTCTGACTGGGAGCTTACCGTTATCATTGAGATGGAAAGCATACAATCGGTGTATTTTACTGGTGCTGACATATAGGGCAGAGACTTCGAGACTGATAAGGAAGTTTGAAAACAAGTTAAGGACCGCTCAAAGATGGAACGAAGAATGCTAGTCATATCTTTACAAGACAGAAAGCGAGTGGTTTGGATCAGAGAGCAAACGGGTATAGACGATATTCTAATAGACAGGAAGGAAAAAAATGCAGGTGGACAGGTCAAGTAATGCGCAGGTTAGATAACTGTTGGACCATTAGGGTGACAGGATGGGTACCAAGAGAAGGGAATCGTAGTAGAGGACGGCAGAAGACTAGGCGGCGCGACGAAATTAGGAAATTTGCGGGTGCTAGTTTGAATCGATTGGCGCAGGACAGGGGTAATTGGAGATTGCAGGGGGAGGCCTTCGTCCTGCAGTGGACCTAAAATAGGCTAATGATGATGATGATGACAATGAAAAATTACACGATTTCATGTGCTGGTACACTAAAGAGTTTGTAATAATGCAAACCAGAAAAAGCGTCACAAGTCCTTAGTACCATAAAATTTTATTTTGCGAGGCCAGAAGAGGACGTTTATTGAAGTTGTGTGAGCATAAATACTCCAGATCTAACACAAAGGAGAAACAAAGTCTGCCAGTGAAAACGACATCAAAACACACAACAAATAGAAAATTTCAAGAAAATTGTTCGAAAATAGCGCGAAGAAAATACTGCGGTTCCGACATACAACGCAACTGGATCAATGAGCAGAAAAATAATGACAGCAAGCGCGAAATTCTTGCAATAATATTATAATAAATTAGAAACTAAAATAGGCGTCGGGCAACAAGGAAGGCAGTTGCGATACGTAGTCATACAAGAAATTATGTGCGATGTTGAAGTGCACACCAACTGCAAGATAAAGCAACAAGTCTAAACGATCTCTTTCACTACGTTTTACAGCCTATGGAGACTTGGAACGTTCCCCAGACTGTTACCAAAGTACGATAGGTGCAGCCAGATTATCTTGATATATGCCTGCAGAAAAAAAAAGATCATATTCGGGGAAATTGATGAAACAAATATATGGGCCGCTAAAACTTATTTCCTTGTACCTGGACTATACAACTATTCCCTCAAATTCTATACCTTTTTACGTGAGAAAGTCTTAAATTACCTCGCATTGAATAAAGAGACATAGCTGCCGTCACCAGCTTATGCATCTTAGCGCCCAGATTACGCTCTGAAGCTTAAAAAAATTGGCGCGTGAATTTCAAAGTGTAAGATATTGTTTTCCATGAACGCCCAGTCAATAGAATCTGCTCCCCCGCCATGCCACGACTTGCCAGAAATAAGAATGGGGTACCATAAAATATTCCTGTATGCACAGAAAAACTACCATGGTAAATTTCTAACTCTCCCTTAAGCAAGCAAAATATGCAGACTCATAGCCCCGTAAGGCACAGGCTACAAGCACTCTGCACAGTGAAACAAACAGTGTTGACATTCATTCTAATCACTCATAAAACATACAGAACATCATGTGGAAAAATTTCATAATGAATAGCTCATAACTCCGTAAGCACAGGCTTATAGCCTCGCAAGCAACCGAAAAATACAATTGCTTCTAGCCTCGTAAGGTTCATGGCTATTCACTTTGCCTGGGTTTGATGCGAGACCACTACCCCTGTGGTCGTTGTGGATGTGTCGGGAAGGAAGAGGGAGTAGTTTACGCGTTTCGTGTTCAAGACCTATCCTATGCGATGCCACACCAATCCAGCCTATTGGGCTACCCAGTGGCATACGTACATCGATTTGACATTATCAAAGAAGGTGTTTGCACTTGCGAGTATGCCGATCAGTGCATATCCCCGCAGGGGCGTCTGCGTCAGCAGGCGTTTGGTGTGTTGCGACACCACGGACCCGAGCACACGAGGGTTGGACCATCCCGCGTGTAGCCGTGCGCGGCTTAGCCGTGTCCGGGGAAAAGGTGATCCTGGGGGTTGAGCCAATGCCGGGTGTTTGGACCTTTACGGCCCCTCGGCGGCGGCAACACACCCCTTTGGCCTCGGCTTCACGTAGACGGCACCCCCGGACTGACCCACCCGGGGGAAATCGGTAGTTGCCTCTTCCTGTCTCTCTCTTCCTCTAATCTTCGTCTTTCTCTTACTTTTTCATCTTTCCTGTCTCCTCCTAGCTTCCGTTTACTTCCAATTTTCCAGGCAGCAAGGGTTAACCTTGTGTGAATAACCAACCTAGGTTATCTCATATTTGGTTATAGTGATAACGTACAGCTGGCGTTTGCAGGACCTGTTCTTACAGTCCCTGTAGCGTCCCCTTGTAGGACTCCACGGTGGGTGGCTGGCGTTATTGCCGAAAATTCAATCCCTTTATGGCAACCTCTTTCCCTCCGCTTCCTGATCGCCCTCACAAAAGAGGGCGCACCGATGAAGTTTTCCAGTTCCTTGGACGTCAAAGACCAAACTTCCCACGTTACCATGTCATCCACTCAGAAAAATCCCACAAACAAGTACGAAACACTTCCCCTTTTCTAGTTTCCAGGTCCCTAACTGATATCCTTGGCCCAGGCTACAAGGTATCAAGGCTGGCAAGTGGTGATCTCTTGTTAGAGCTCCATGATCAGAAACAGTACGAAAAGTTGCCCAGTATAGTATCATTTGGAGATGTTCCACTAACAGTAACTCCACACCGCACTCTCAACACCACCCGCGGCGTTGTCTCGGATGACGATTTGCTCCAACTGACAGAGGCTGAGCTCCTGGAGGGCTTCAGTGATCAGAATGTCGTCAATGTGAGAAGAATTAAGATAAGAAGGGATGGAAAAGAAACTCAAACAAAGCACCTGATACTCACATTCGGTTCAAGTATTCTGCCCGAGTCTGTAGAGGCCGGGTACATCAAGCTCCGTGTCAGGCCATATGTGCCAAATCCCCTAAGATGCTTCAAATGCCAGCGTTTTGGCCACAGCTCGCAGAGCTGCCGAGGCCGCCAAACATGCGCCAAATGCAGTGCCCTTGAACACGCCACTGAAGCTTGTGCAAACACTCTTCACTGTGTAAACTGTGATGGGGAGCACGCCGCGTACTCGCGGTCGTGCCCATCCTGGAAGAAAGAAAAAGAAATCGTGACGATCAAAGTGAAAGAAAATATCTCATTTAAGGAGGCACGCAGGCGGGTTGCATACCTGCCAAAGAAAAGCTTTGCCGAAGTGGCGCGTCAGGGGGCAGCGTCACAACGGCCTCCGGCGGCTGTCCGACCCACAAGCAGTGAGTCGGCAGTCACGCCATCTGCCCCCGCGACGGTTGCAGCTAGCGCTGCTCCGTCAACCGAGGAGAAGGAACCATCGACCCCGAAGGAGGGCGCAGCCGAGGCTGCCTCAACTTCCGAGGTTCCTTCCTGCGTTTGCAACGGCCGGCGTAGCCAAATCCCTCTGGGAGCCCCATCGACCTCCGGGCTGGTGGGCGCAGGGGTCTTGCCCTCCAAGGCGGGACTCCCTCTGAAATCTTCCCGCTCGCAAGAGCATGTGTCCGGCGCCTCACAAGAGGCAATGGACACTACACCTATCCCCAAGGCGCACCAAGCGCCTAAGGAGCGGCGAGGCTCCCTCGAGCGCTCCAGAAAGGGCAGAACTCCCGTTACAGGGCCTCGAAAGGGCTCTGTAATTTAATCTCTGTAATCTCTATAATCACTACTTCTGTTTCTGTACACACAGCACTTATTGACCTCCAATATGGATACACAAATAATTCAATGGAACGTCAGAGGCCTTCTTAGAAACCTTGACGACGTGCAGGAACTCATCCACAAACACAATCCAAAAGTGCTGTGTCTACAGGAAACACACTTAAAATCTAAACACACAAATTTCCTGCTACAGTATGTTACGTTTCGCAGAGATCGCGATGATACTCTCGCATCATCGGGCGGTGTTGCCATTGTTATTCAGAAAGGCATAGCGTGTCAGCGTTTGCAGCTACAAACGCCCCTTGAGGCAGTGGCGGTTCGTGCTGTTCTCCTCAACAAACTTATCACTGTCTGCTCGCTCTACATACCCCCCCATTACAAATTAACTAAACATGAATTTCAGTCCTTCATAGACGAATTGCCAGAACCTTACGTTGTGCTTGGGGATTTCAATGCGCACAACAGCCTGTGGGGAGACTCTCGTATCGATGCGCGAGGTCGCCTCGTTGAACAGTTCCTTTTTTCGTCCGGTGCGTGTCTGCTGAATAAGAAGACATCCACATATTATTCTCTCGCAAACAGAACATTTTCTTCAATTGACCTCAGCCTAGTTTCCCCTTGTATGCTGTCTGAACTCGAATGGGAAGTCACCAAGAATCCTTACGGAAGCGACCACTTCCCCATACTGCTAAAAACACATAAAGAAAAAGAATGTCTACCACAGGCTCCTAGGTGGAAGATCGATACAGCCGACTGGAAGGAGTTCCGAAACTTAACAAATATCTCATGGAATGACATGTCTTGTTTAGGAATTGATGCTGCTGTGCAGTATCTCACAGCCTTCATTATAGACATGGCATCTAAATGCATATCAGAAGCACATGGCTTGGCATGTAAACGGCGGGTCCCGTGGTGGAACGAAGACTGCAGGATCGCTCGAAAGAAACAAAACAAAGCGTGGGGGTTGCTACGCGCTTCTCGCACTGCAGAGAATCTAGTCAACTTTAAGCAAGTAAAATCCCAAGGCAGGAGAACCCGCCGACTGGCAAGAAGAGAAAGCTGGCAGAAGTATTTATCGAGCATTAACTCGTTTACAGACGAAGCCAAAGTCTGGAACAGGGTAAATAGAATTAGAGGGCGACAAACATATTCACTCCCTCTGGTAAATACACAAGGCGATACACTAGAAGATCAGGCAGACTCACTTGCGGAGCACTTTCAGAGCGTGTCAAGTTCAAACAATTATTCGCAATCTTTTCTCATACATAAAGAAATAGAAGAACGTAAGCCTTTAACAAGAAAAAGCCGAGAGAATGAGCCTTACAACCGTCCTTTCAGTATTGCCGAATTGAGAGCTGCCTTGAGCGCATGCAAGAGCTCCGCACCAGGATCTGATAGAATCATGTATGAAATGCTCAAAAACTTACAAAATGACACCCAAGTTACACTACTTACACGTTTTAACACTATCTGGGACGCAGGGTACCTTCCGACCGCATGGAAAGAAGCCATTGTGATCCCTGTTCTAAAACAAGGCAAAGATCCTTCATCAGTGGCAAGCTACCGCCCGATAGCCCTCACAAGTTGCATGTGTAAGGTATTTGAAAAAATGATAAATCGGCGACTGATCCATTTCCTTGAAGAGAACAAAATGCTTGATCCCTGTCAGTGTGGCTTCCGAGAAGGGCGCTCCACAACCGACCATCTTGTACGTATTGAAACAAATATCCGGGACGCATTTATACATAAACAGTTCTTCCTCTCGATATTTCTCGATATGGAAAAGGCGTATGACACAACGTGGCGATACGGCATCTTGCGAGATTTATCAGAAATGGGCATTCATGATAATATGCTGAACGTAATAAAAAGCTGCTTGTCCAATCGTACCTTCCGGGTGAAAGTCGGCAATGTGCTGTCACGTCCTTTTACACAAGAAACTGGTGTACCCCAGTGAGGCGTGCTCAGTTGCACACTTTTTATTGTCAAGATGACAATGCTTCTTCCGCAAGCGGAATAACCGAAAGTGGACATGGAGGAGCCCGAACGGCGAGACTAGAAATGAAATAGATTTCATACTCTGCGCTAACCCTGGCATCATACAAGATGTGGACGTGCTCGGTAAGGTGTGCTGCAGTGACCACAGGATGGTAAGAACTCGAATTAGCCTAGACCTGAGGAGGGAACGGAGGAAACTGGTACATAAGAAGCCGATCAATGAGTTAGCGCTAAGAGGGAAAATAGAGGAATTCCAGATCAAGCTACAGAACAGGTATTCGGCTTTAAGTCACGAAGAGGATCTTAGTGTTGAAGCAATGAACGACAATCTTGTGGGCATCATTAAGGAGTGTGCAATAGAAGTCGGTGGTAACTCCGTTAGACAGGATACCAATAAGCTATCGCAGGAGACGAAAGATCTGATCAAGAAACGCCAATGTATGAAAGCCTCTAACCCTACAGCTAGAATAGAACTGGCAGAACTTTCGAAGTTAATCAACAAGCGTAAGACAGCTGACATAAGGAAGTATAACATGGATAGAATTGAACAAGCTCTCAGGAACGGAGGAAGCCTAAAAGCAGTGAAGAAGAAACTAGGAATTGGCAAGAATCAGATGTATGCGCTAAGAGACAAAGCCGGCAATATCATTACTAATATGGATGAGATAGTTCAAGTGGCTGAGGAGTTCTATAGAGATTTATACAGTACGAGTGGCACCCACGATGATAATGGAAGAGAGAATAATCTAGAGGAATTCGATATCCCAGAAGTAACGCCGGAAGAAGTAAAGAAAGCCTTGGGAGCTATACAAAGGGGGAAGGCAGCTGGGGAGGATCAGGTAACAGCAGATTTGCTGAAGGATGGTGGGCAGATTGTTCTAGAAAAACTGGCCAGCCTCTATACGCAATGCCTCAAGACCTCGAGCGTACCGGAATCTTGGAAGAACGCTAACATAATCCTAATCCATAAGAAAGGCGATGCCAAAGACTTGAAAAATTATAGACCGATCAGCTTACTGTCCGTTGCCTACAAAGTATTTACTAAGGTAATTGCAAATAGAATCCGGAACACCTTAGACTTCCGTCAACCAAAGGACCAGGCAGGATTCCGTAAAGGCTACTCAACAATAGATCATATTCACACTATCAATCAGGTGATAGAGAAATGTGCGGAATATAACCAACCATTATATATAGCTTTCATTGATTACGAGAAAGCGTTTGATTCAGTCGAAACCTCAGCAGTCATGGAGGCATTGCGGAATCAGGGTGTAGACGAGCCGTATGTAAAAATACTGAAAGATATCTATAGCGGCTCCACAGCCACTGTACTCCTCCATAAAGAAAGCAACAAAATCCCAATAAAGAAAGGCGTCAGGCAGGGAGATACGATCTCTCCAATGCTATTCACAGCGTGTTTACAGGAGGTATTCAGAGACCTGGATTGGGAAGAATTGGGGATAAGAGTAAATGGAGAATACCTTAGTAACTTGCGCTTCGCTGATGATATTGCCTTGCTTAGTAACTCAGGGGACCAACTGCAATGCATGCTCACTGATCTGGAGAGGCAGAGCAGAAGGGTGGGACTAAAAATGAATCTGCAGAAAACTAAAGTAATGTTTAACAGTCTCGGAAGGGAACAGCAGTTTACGATAGGTAGCGAGGCACGGGAAGTGGTAAGAGAATACATCTACTTAGGACAGGTAGTGACTGCTGATCCAGATCATGAGAGTGAAATAATCAGAAGAATAAGAATGGGCTGGGGTGCGTTTGGCAGGCATTCGCAGATCATGAACAGCAGGTTGCCATTATCCCTCAAGAGTAAAGTGTATAACAGCTGTGTCTTACCAGTACTCACGTACGGGGCAGAAACCTGGAGGCTTACGAAAAGGGTTCTACTTAAATTGAGGACGACGCAACGAGCTATGGAAAGAAAAATGATAGGTGTAACGTTAAGGGATAAGAAAAGAGCAGATTGGGTGAGGGAACAAACGCGCGTTAATGACATCTTAGTTGAAATCAAGAAAAAGAAATGGGCATGGGCAGGACATGTAATGAGGAGGGAAGATAACCGATGGTCATTAAGGGTTACGGACTGGATTCCGAGGGAAGGGAAGCGTAGCAGGGGGCGACAGAAAGTTAGGTGGGCAGATGAGATTAGGAAGTTTGGAGGGTCAACATGGCCACAATTAGTACATGACTGGGGTAGTTGGAGAAGTATGGGAGAGGCCTTTGCCCTGCAGTGGGCGTAATCAGGCTGATGATGATGATGATGATGACAATGCTTCGTGCTTCCTTACCCCCGGCCATTTTGTATTCCGTCTATGTGGATGACATACAAATAGGCTTCAAATCCTGTAACCTCGCAGTATGCGAGAGACAGGTACAGCATGGTTTGAACAAGGTGTCAGGGTGGGCAGAGAAAAATGGTTTTAAAATCAATCCTCAAAAGAGTTCTTGTGTGCTGTTCACAAGGAAGAGAGGCCTGGTCCCGGATCCTTGCTTGGAAATGTGTGGACATCAGATACCTGTAAAGAAAGAGCACAAATTTCTAGGTGTTATACTCGACAATAAACTTACTTTCGTTCCACACATTAAACATCTTAAAGAAAAGTGTCTGAAAACAATGAACTTAATGAAACTTCTATCCCAGACTACATGGGGTAGTGATAGGAAGTGTTTAATGAACCTATACAAGAGCCTAATTCGGTCTCGATTGGATTATGGTGCCGTTGTGTATAACTCTGCCGCCCCGAGCCCGCTAAAGATGCTAGACCCAGTCCACCATCTGGGAATCCGACTGGCCACTGGCGCTTTCAGAACGAGTCCCATACAAAGTCTATATGTGGAATCAAATGAATGGTCTCTCCACCTACAGAGATCATACATTAGCTTTAGATATTTCCTTGGAGTACGCGCCAATCCTGAACATCCATGCTTTCATAACGTTACCGATATGACGTGCGCTACACTTTTCAGCAATCGTCCCTCCATAAGACAGCCTTTCTCGCTGCGTGTGAAGCAGCTTAGCGATGAAATGTATGTCCCGCTCCTCGAGCATCGCTTAATGCACTTAACCAAGCTCTTACCTCCTTGGGAGTGGCAGGTGATACAATGTGACATATCCTTTATAAAAGTTACAAAGCACGCTCCTGAGGCTGAAATCCGAATGCATTTCCTAGAACTCCAGCAAAATCACTCCTGCGCAGAGTTCTACACAGACGCTTCGAAGTCAAATGCCGGGGTATCCTATGCAGCCGTCGGCCCATCGTTTTTGGAATTCGATGTACTGCATCCGGAAACAAGTATCTTTACGGCCGAGGCCTACGCACTACTCTCTGCTGTAAAGCACATAAGAAAATCGAAACTTCCAAAAGCAGCGATCTATACAGACTCTCTCAGCGTCGTGAAGGCCTTAATGTCACTCAGCAAACATAAAAATCCCGTATTCAATGAACTGTATTCGGTATTGTGTAAAGCCTACTCATCTAACCAGAACATCATAATATGCTGGGTACCAGGCCATAGAGGTATCGAGGGCAATGTACTGGCTGATAAAATGGCCACATCACTCACATCACTAAACACTTCTTCTGCAGTTGCTGTCCCGTTCACAGATCTGAAGCCTTTCTTGCGTAAGAAACTGCGACAACACTGGCAACGCATGTGGAACGCAGAAATAAACAATAAACTGCACGTTATAAAGCCACAGCTAGGTTTTTGTCCCTTCCCATCCAAATCACGGCGAACAGATGTCCTATTCTGCCGCCTCAGAATAGGGCACACATTTAGTACACACAATTTTCTTCTTACTGGAAACGAACCGCCAACCTGTGGTCGATGTGGTGAGAGGCTGACCGTCCTCCACGTCCTCTTGGAGTGTCGCGAAGCCGAACCTGAAAGAAAGAAGCATTTTCCTCTTGCATATCGTCATTGCATACCTCTTCACCCAGCAATGTTTCTTGGTAAGGAACCGCTTTTCAACACCAAGGCAGTTCTCGACTTCTTAAAGGATGTAGTTCTACACGTTATAAGCCCAATAAATTCGTAGAGCATCCTCGCTCCAGAGGATGCCGCTGCGATAATTGTTCTGAATAGCACATGCCTCCAGGCCCTTGTGTTTTCAAGGGCCATATGGAGGCAGTAGTGCTCTAGCATTTCTTATAATCTGCTATATTTTACCTATCGTATCATTCTTTTTAAATGCATCTAAATGTTCATAGTACAAGTCATACGTCATCGCCATAATTTTATTATACAGATTTTACGCACTTTATTGCGTATATTTTAAGGCCCCTTTACAGCCACGTCACACCAACCTCATAGTAATCATAAGTACATTGCAAACCCATTAGCACAGACATGGCGCTCTTTGGCCATACCTGGCCCTGGCGCCAAAAAACCCCCATACATCATCATCATCATCAGTGCATATCATAGCGACCACAAAGCCATTGTAACCGTCGTTACGAAGTGACAATGAGTTATGCAATAATTCTTTACTACAAGTTGTCTTACCACAGTATTTATAGCTCCACTGGCAATGCATTTACGGGGGGCATAATGGCCTTGAATTTTAAGTTATGGTCTTGCATTCTAGGTTTAGGGCTTGGACCTAAGTATCAGTGCTATTACGCACTAGTATCTTGGAAGCACTTTTACTGTCACAATATTTAGTGCTCGTTGAGCAATGGTTACATTTCCTTGCGTTATTCCTCTTTTTAATGCTTAAGCACTCCAGGGCTTCCTTTGAAAATATGTGCGTCTATCCGTCCGCTTGTAACGCATCATAGCTGCATAGGCATATATGGGGTCCTCTGGGGATATATGTGACAATGCCTTATGACTACATATGAGAAGTAAAAATTTTGGTTCTTACTTAAGACCGTTTAAGAGAAGGCGCCGTCAATTCACGATCAGGGCACCGTCTATCGTCCGGCGTTATGCTGGCATCTTGGATCGTGCGGGAGGGTGCACAGCGAACGTGTTGTCATCGACGAGTGGCAAGTACTCGCGCTTTTCTGAGAGTTCACAACAAGTTCATGCGATAGGGAAATTTATCTTCAGGTTATTCAGTTTTCAGCTTCGATATAGCCTCAAAATCGAACGGCGACGAGTCTAGAGGCGCTGCCACAAATCTGCCGGCGATCGCAATGGGAAGCGAGTCAAGCCTCCACATTGTTGACAAGTAACATACGTGCAACGTATTATATTGGTAGGTCTGGGCTTAAACTGCACTAAGGTATCACTCAGATGGGGACAACGATCACAGGTGTCCCCGTGTGCCGTGCGGCGTGCATCACAATCCAGGCAACTAGCGAATCCCCAGGAAACAAGTTTTCCTAAAGCTTTCGTCTTTCTAAAAATGGCTGGGTATGATATTGTAAGCATCGCTTACCTCCCACTCGGATATCATGCTTTACAAAATAAGAAGCTGTAGGTTAACTCTACCGAAAAGGCTCTTAGCACGGAGGACTCGATAAAACAACATTGTGATAGGGGCTTCGAATATCTCACGATCAAACAGGTGCACGCAACTCGTTGAAAGAATATGCGCCCTGTTCGGCCTTGATTGGTGCCAGCGCAAGTTCACCTTGCCGACTCAATGGACCTGAAATGAAGAACTCTATGCAACAGGAATTCATTTTCTGAAGTAACACGTGTGGTGCGCGGCATCGACCTGTCAGTTTGCAGGCGATATTAGCCAGAACCTGATAGCCCACGTAACTATCTGCAGCCTCCACGGCGGAGTTCACGTAGTTCCCCCGGTGGAACGTGCACTTCGCAGTGTCTTTCGAAGGTTATTTTGGCGCCGAATACAGCACAGTGGTAGCCGGTTGCCCTTGTGTCATCTAACGCCGCAGTCATCATAGAACCAATACGTTGAATAGCAGAAATTCGGCAGTAACACCGCTGCCGTTGCAAACTGCCGCTGGGACGCACTGCGATCTGCACATACCAGTGTGAGGAAAAAAACGGAGTGGAGCGACGATTAGGGGCTACCTTTCTCCTCGCCGATAAAACTGTCTGTCGAATACATGCAATTACTGTAGGCTTAGAAACAACGTGCGCCACTACAGTCGGCACAAAACGAACGGTACCATGTTTCCACACACACACACAAAAAAAAAACATTACCGACGGTTACGATACTCCCCATTGAGAAATTTGAGCGCAGCCTTACACATGTTTTCATTTCGCGGTATATTGGCTGGTGCGGACTATCTGACTCCTCCGGGACGTTGCAAAGGGAGCGAAGTGGAGCGCGACTGCCTCGTTAATCGGGAGATCGCGATAGGCAGCGCATGTGTGAAGCCTGTTTCACTTGGTGCGATTTTCGTCGCACCGGGAGTGAGATTTCTGTCGCTTGCGTCGAAAATCGCACTTCCATTTCTGATCTCGCAAATTTCGGTTGCCACCAACCGGTTGGTCGCACCGTCGCAGCGATCACTGCAATTTTCCGTCGAAATAGTCCCGAAAGCTATTTCGTGGTTTCGTGCAATGCGTGGAGATGTGGATTACCAAATTCGGTACGTACATGAAAGGAGAATGAAAAACTTGCACGGCAGACTCCATTCTCCCTTTTCTATGCATTCGTTGACACGCTACTCAGCAAATTAGGTGCATTCTCACGCTTCCTTTGTACACCTTTGCGAGTGGTCAATACAACGAGGTGCTCGATCCCCACGAGACAACATATCCTTTCCTGGTCCTGACCATTTTCTTTTGTTGAGTAGCACACAAGAATCGTGCGTACGGAGCAGCATAAATAAATTCAGCCCCAGCAAGGGCAAATGGCACGACAGCAAAGTACCCGAAGTTTCAACGTTGTGCTGAACGTGGGACGGTTACGTTGCATTTTTTTCTTGTCCCTTTTCAAGTGTACGTGAATTTCCCTATGAATCTTAAATGGTTATCTTACCTCACTTGCTTATTGAATTTGACATGGCAAACGGGTAGGCTATCGTAATTAATTTTCTAAGACCACAGTAACTCCGTGGCTTAAATAAACAGCGTCATTAATTTGTTTTCGAATATTTCATGCACGTAATGTTGCATCTCTTGTCTGGAGAGTATAGTTTTTCTGCACAGAAACGAATAAACCTTGGATATGTTGCGGATGTTGTACCCTTACTGCGCCTGCATTTACATTTGCTTTCAACGGTAAATAACTCTACGGTTAGTCAATTATTGGCTTGCTAGAATGGCACAGTGAGGACACACCCTCCTGCCTCGGCATATAAAACACGGGCAACAATGCGAAAAGCAAGCAAGCAGCGTGTTCTTCTGTAGACAAAACGGTAGAAGACGACAGGTTAAAGTAAATCGAAACTGTGGAGTGAAGTCAGCGAAGGGTATCCCTTCCTCTTAATCTATGAAAATTTTAAGTATAAGCGGTTCTTGCACGTCCACAGCTAATACAGAGTGCAGAAGTATCCATGCATTACATGTTTCTAATAACAGTTGATAACAAAGTTGTGATCACACTTATTAGTGTGTAAACCCGTAGTGTGTCCGCGGACACTACGGAAAATCGCAGATTCTGTACTTGTGCCCAAGGTACTGTGCGGTATGATTTACCAGTACCGCACAAAAAAGACAACTCATTGAATACAGGCGCCGTTTACTGCCGAACCTGGAGGCTTACGAAAAGGGCTCTACTCAAATTGAGGACGACGCAACGAGCTATGGAAAGAAGAATGATAGGTGTAACGTTAAGGGATAAGAAAAGGGCAGATTGGGTGACGGAACAAACGCGAGTTAATGACATCTTAGTTGAAATCAAGAAAAAGAAATGGGCATGGGCAGGACATGTAATGAGGAGGGAAGATAACCGATGGTCATTAAGGGTTACGGACTGGATTCCAAGGGAAGGGAAGCGTAGCAGGGGGCGGCAGAAAGTTAGGTGGGCGGATGAGATTAAGAAGTTTGCAGGGACGACATGGCCACAATTAGTACATGACTGGGGTTGTTGGAGAACTATGGGAGAGGCCTTTGCCCTGCAGTGGGCGTAACCAGGCTGATGATGATGATGATTACTGGAGGCCTTTCCAACCTCACTATGCTTGAAGACTTCTACGAGAAAGAGCAAACGAACAAGCACCTAGCCAGAGTAGACTTGCAGCATGAGGCCCAAATTTTTTGCCTCAAAAACTCGGAACTTGGTTGCAAGATAATATGCTACCTAGCATATGAGTTGCAAAGAAGACAACCACTTCCTTCAGAAACACGGCCTCAGGAGCACCTGAACTTGAAACACAACAGGCCCATACCGTGCAATATGGGGGTAAACAATACGGCCAGGACACAATATGCGACTGCCAAACACACAGAAGAGGTTGCTAATCAGCAAGACAGAAACATAAGGCACACTGCTGTAGCAATAGCAGTGTAAGAGTAGTATGGCACTACTTGAAGTTACATACCATCCAACCAGAAAGGCTGAACTGAAACCAATCAAATCAGCACTTGCAGTGCAAATTTGCAGACTACAACATCCTGCATTCCTGCATGGATTCACCAGAAACTGCCAGGGCCCACCCATCACAGAATATTGGGAGGGAAATAGGGAGATGTACACGCGACTTGCAAGCACACGGCGAAAAAATTAAATTACGCGATACATGCCATACAGCTATTCCGCAAGTGGGCCTATGAGCCCGACATAAGAACAGGAAATTGGATGAGTTGGCATGTGTTTTTTATTAACTACAGCGGAAAAGATAGACAGCGGACAAGAGCGAAGCACTCTGTGGGTTCTCTTCGTTCTTGTCTATTGCCTTTCTGTGGCGCTGTAATTAATGAAGTCATGCGGCTGCACAGGAGATGAACGATGCCATCATGCAAGGCCCCCATTTCACATTCAAATCTCTGTGCAAGGGCACGCACACACACAGACACATAAGTGTTCCAAGGGCGCATAGCATGAAGCAGTATCAAGAGGATGACAAGAGAGGGATGTGGGCTAACTTTGAACTAAGGATTATTGTGAAGATGAGACAATTTGTGCAGTTTACCAGAAAGAAAAGACAGCAAGAAGACAAAGTTAAAATGGGTGTTTCATGCAACCAAACGTAAATAAAAACGTTACAGAAAGAAAATACAGATAATACTTCCATGTGTACACTCTAAAAACAAAGAGAGTGCCGGGCACTCTCTTTGAGGGAGTAGCGGCTTGTCCCATATTTCACTCTCTTTTCGAGAGTAGATCGACCCTCTTTGAGAGAGAGTAGGTCAACTCCTCCTGACAGAGTTTTGTTACTCCACCGCAAGGGATTGCTAGTACTCTTCTGCAGAGTGATAATACTCTTCCCACAGGGAGTGCTAGTACTCTTCCGCAAAGTGCTAATACTCTCACTGCAGGGGTAATGGCACTCCACCAGACCGAGTACTTCTACTCCCCCAAACAGAGTGTTAGTACTCTTCCCAATACCCTCTTAGCGAAGTCCTGGCCACGCATGCAGGCAGGAAATCAGATCAAATTAGGGTCGCTGATACACCGTTCCCTAGGCGACTCCTCAGAGTCAGTGGCCCAATTCCAAGCGGCCTTCAAAATAGGCGTGAGCAATGTTATGCAGGATTTTAAAGTCATTTTTCCTGGCTATTTGCTGCCTACCATGAGGCGTGACTGCTCGGAATCGGCCTATGCGTATGTGTCCCGAACGCCACTGCGGAGAAAAAAAAAGATAATTAACATTCAATCCGCAAGTATCTTCGTACATTTCACAATCAGGAGACACATAATCACATACTTACGGAAATCACATACTTATGGAGAACCACATTGCTCTATACATCACGTGGATTCGAACCCGCGTACACTCGCATCTATACAATTCAAAGCACACATCCTAACCATTACACCACAGAGCCACCACGCTCAGTCGTGTTCTTTTAGAGGTTATATACATAACAAATGTATTTGAGGAATCTGCTGCGGTGGGTGGCGTTTCTCTGCAGTGTGCTGTGCTGTTGTGTACTGCAATACGTTTGCGTTTGCATCATTTCCATTCCTTGCTACGACTAACGAAGGAATACAACGTAGACGACGACGTGAGAACTATTCACGGCTTGTCGTCACCCCAAGAAAATAACAAATGTGCCGTTCAGCTCACGAGCGAGTGCTTTTCCAGTCCATGCATTATATGATCTCCGAAAATACGCTGATACAAAGTATCGTGCCAACCATCCACGTATGTGAATTTAAGTCGCGCGTATATTGGTGAGCATTTCTGTTTATTTTTTCCGCCAGTTCCATTCGTATGTGGTCAACTGCGACGCCAGTACCAGGCATTTCGACGTGCCTCACGCTGCCGTGTAGGCGTTCTTTTCAAGTGCATTAGTTTAGAGTTTGGTTCAGTCCGCTGTGAGCTGTTGTCCTGCATTAGCAGCGGATCGTTAGCGGTTTGAAGAGCATGCATTCCAGCATTTGGAGACTGCTTATGCCGATAGCCACGTCACATGCATTGGCACGCATGTTTAAATGACTAATGTGTCCACTTGTTACGCGTGCACTGCTCGTATCCTGTGGCAGTGCTCGTTCTAAAAGCTTCAGTATATATATATATGCACAGGATGGACTTGCCGGCTAGTTGGTTGAGCATCTTAGAAGAAACAGCGCAACACAAGGACGACGCAAAAACATGGACCACACCACGAAGCGCTGGTGTGGTTGATGCTTTTTTTTCGTCCTGGTGTTTGCGCTGTTTCTTCTTCCACGATACACGCACACCACAGGTACGCGAAAGTTTAGGAGCATAGGGCGTTAACTTTGTTTTCCCCCTTTCCTCTCAGTGTCAATGGCACAATGCGTTGCCCGGAAGTGCGCACGCTTACCCCCATATTCAGAAATGAATCACAACTTGAAGCGCATGCTTGGCTTGATCTAAATGACGCAAGTCGTGAACGCACCAAAAAAAAGGCAGTGAGCGTCTGGGGGACGTTCGCACCAGGCGTCGTTTATATAAAGTCAAGCATGAGCTTCATATTAATATACATTTCTGAATACGGGGGTTAGTCATCTACTTCTCACAGAAAATGTCGAAGAAACGCCCACCAAAACCAGGCACATTCGTAAACTTAACTAGGCAATACGAAGCTCCATAGAAAAAGAGTGGTATTAAAAGCTTTCAGTATTTTTCTTTACTCCAAAATGGTTGCGCTCTCGTGGCTTCAATGTACAGAGATAGTGCAGCATTAGCTAAATAGCATGAATTTCCGAACTCCATGCCAAAATAAGCTTGTAAAATTATTTAGGTGCTAGAATCCAGGGTTTGTAGCCATCCTTGAAAACCCTTTATTTCTAAAATGCCATTTTCAAGCCATTGAAAACCCTGGAATTTTTAGTACTGGAAAGTCCTTAAATTTGTACTCTTGGCTAGACTTAGCAGACACTGCCAAGCGTTTCTTTTCCCTTCTGTGACACTCTTCGCTTGTCACAGAGAATTGTCTGTGGAGGTAATAGAAGGAAAGCGACATCCTTAAAGTTGAAATTACAAAGGAGCTGCAGATACCAGTTTTAGGCACATGGAACCGGCGACAAATGTACTTGGAGGAGCAGAAGCAGGAAGCTCAACAGTTGAGGCATTCACAGAAAAGCCGTGATGAGTAAATTGAGAGCTACAGACACAATAAAAGGAAATTACAAATGACTATTGCTTATTTGGTGGTGAAAAGCTGAGGCAACAGATGACATCCCATACACTGTCAAACCAAACAGTATTCAAAAACTGCAAATGTTGCAGGTCTAAGTAGTTAATTGTGCTATTGCAGAAAAACTTTGAGCGCTTTTTTGAAATGCTTCCTTGTGTGCGTTTAGTGATGGGCGCAGTCTTTCAAATGTTTGAAATCAGTGAAATGCGATTTGTTTTGTATTCTTTTGTTTGCATTAAAGTTAACGATGTTGTTGAACAAGTTATTGCCTGTCCAAACTACTAAAAAAATCGCACAAGGTCCTTGAAGTTACTGCGTCGGGGCCTCGAAAGTTCTTGAAAACCATTGCATTTTTTTCTTCAATATTGCTACGAATCCAGTAGAACAACTGTCGTGGAGTAAAAACCTTGGCTGAACAGGGGCTTATACGAAGAGCACAGGAAGACTAGAAATGCAGTAGTAGGCATGGAGGGCCCAGAAAAAAATGTGCCACATCTGCTCGTCTGCCTTATGTTTCTGCATTGACTGTCACATTTTTAATAGAAGTGCACTTACTGTTCTACTCCAATAAACGCAACATTACCAACTCCAGTGTGGGGCAGT
Source organism: Dermacentor andersoni (assembly GCF_023375885.2). NCBI lineage: Eukaryota > Metazoa > Arthropoda > Arachnida > Ixodida > Ixodidae > Dermacentor > Dermacentor andersoni. Next base: position 56,620,559 of record NC_092821.1, read on the forward strand.
CCTTCAGCCAGTGCAAACTTTTTCTGTACATCCCTGTTAGCTCTGTCATTTTTCCAGCATTGTAGTACAAGATTTGTTAAATTGGTTTCGCAGAATATGAGCAGTATACTCTTAAATTAGCTGTTTATTTGTATGCACATGTTCAGGTTCTCAGTTTGGTTGCATGACAAATTGCCATACCTCAATAGATACAAGAAAAAATGTTATTAAAGTTTAATAAAATCCAAACAGTAATAATCACAACAATAAATTGACACACATTTCTTTTGGTACGTATACAGCCCATCCATCGATTCCATCCGAGTACTGGGAATGATTATCGAGGCGGGCGGATCAAACATCCAAACGGTCCACAAGCTGACGACAAAGACGGACAACGCAATACGACTTGTACGCAGGGTGGCCAACCGTCACCACGGCCTCAAAGAAGACAATCTGCTGCGTCTCGTACACGCGTTCGTCCTATGCCACTTCACCTACGTCGCAGCAATGCATAAGTGGAAACAATCGGAGCGTGACAAGCTCAATGTACTCATACGAAAGGCAGTGAAGCGGGCCCTTGGGCTCCCGATCACGACGCCGACGTTTCGACTCCTCGAGCTCGGTGTGCACAATACCCTCGAAGAGATCGCTGAGGCTCAGGAGAGAGCGCAGATGATACGTCTGACGATGACGAAGACTGGCCGTCACATCTTGCGCGAACTGGGGTACTTTCCACCGAACACCCAGGATCCCCCGGAGCTTACGCCGGTTCCCCGCGAGCTCCGCGACCTGATCACAATCGCACCCATTCCGCGAAACGTCCATCCGGAACACAATCGAGGCAGGCGCCTAGCCCGGGCCACCGCGTTCCTCAAACGAATAAACAAGAAAGCCGACGACGTCGCTTTCGTGGACGCCGCCGCCTACCGGTGCAACCGAGCCTACGCCGCGGTAGCCGTCCCGTCCTCGCAACGGACTTTAAACGCCGCAACGGTACGCACACGTGATCCCGAGGTGGCGGAGCAAGTGGCCATAGCCCTGGCAATGCTCGACGATAAGCGAACGACAATATTCAGCGACTCGAGACCGGCCATCAAAGCGTTCGAGAGAGGAGTCGTCTCCGTCAAGGCGTTACGCATTCTCCGCGGCGCTGATCCAAGCACCCTCAAACACCACACCGTTGTCTGGTTTCCCGCCCACCTGGGTCGGATCCCGGGCGCCCCGCCCAACCTCAACGAGACGGCCCACGACGCTGCGCGCGCGCTTACCGACCGCGCCGTCACCCCCGGGCAACCACGTCTCGATGAGTTGGAGGCGAACAGGGACGCCCCAGTAACCTACAATGAAATAACCAAACACTTTTACTTGGGACGACGTCTCTTTCCGCCCCCGCACCCCAAACTAAACAGGCCACAGGCGCTTACGCTACGCTTATTACAGACAGATACCTATCCGAACCCCGCCACCTTACACATCATCTACCCGGACGTCTACCCAGACAATGCGTGCCCCTCGTGCGGGGTCACGGCGACACTCGCACACGTGCTCTGGGAGTGCAGAAACGCTCCGCCCGACTCTACCTCCGACAAGTGGGAGAGGACGATACGAAGTCCGCTCCTAGAAGATCAGCAATGGGCCGTCCAGCAGGCTCGCGCAGCGGCCGCCAGGTACTCCCTGTCGGTCCCTGCGTGGGAGACGCCCACTGCGCGCTGACGTGCGTCCTGCAGGACTTCTATTAAAGTTTTTCCAATCCAATCCAATATACAGCCCATGTCTTGACACTGTATAAGTTCAACTATACATCGCAAGTACTGTGTCCTGGCCACTATTACTCACATGTGTAAAACCATCACAGCAATTCTTCAACAAATATCACAGTGATTAGTGACATACACTTTGTAACTGCCTTACATGAGCATAATGTATACAAATGGTCCCTGTGTACCTACACATGACTAGTGCCACCCGAGTACTATTACTCACAGGTGTAAAACCAACAAAGCGGTTCTTTAAAAATATCACAGCGCTTAGTGACGTACATGCTGTAACTCCCTTGTAAAAGCTTAATACAAACACGTGAGCACACAGAAAGCTAGCAGTCGGCCTACATGGAAATACCACCGCCTCAATACTAATTCACAAGTGTAAAACCAACCAAGCAGTTCTTTAAAGAATATCACAATGCTTAGTGACATACATTTTGTAACTAGCTTATATAAGCTTTATACAAACATGAGAACATACACAAAGCTATCGGTGCACCTACATAGAAGTGCGGTCATCTGAACACTATTATTTGCAAGTGTAAGCTCAACAGAACAGTTCGTTATTGTGACGCCCATTTTGTAACTGCCTTATACAAGCTTAGTGCAAGCACAAGAATGCGGAAAAAATAAATTAAGAACTTGCTCTATGAATACACAAACAGATCAACACAAATGGTAAACACCGCTTTGAAGACACTTGACCGTGACAAAGCGCAGTGCTGTGCCGGTTGAAACTGCCATCCACAAAAGTATTGAGCAATGCTTAAACCACACGCAATAAAGTGAAGAAAGACTGCGTCTCTAATGTACCTATTTTAATTCAAATTTCTTGAATATAGGGCTCTCTTGCAGATAAGGCATCTGATCCAACTGACCTGATTTTACACCTGCTAAATGCATACAATGCACTCAGATATAACTGGTAATAATAATTATAAAAGGCATTTAAAAAACTTGATAGTATGATGAAGATGCATGACTAGAAACGTTCTGTCCCCCTCGTACGTGTTAAAAAGGTGCAAGTACGGCACATGTTCTTTTTTTCCGCAATTTTTGCATTAATGGACACCCGGGAACCTCGAACCCACAAAAAAAGAAGATACTGCTGTGTTAATAGTGTTCTGAATAATTTTTTGTGAAAGCTTTTTCCAGACAAGTTGCAGTCTCGTTTCTGGAGGTTGAGCTGTATCATGCAAAATAACATGGAAAGTGGTCACATGGGAGCATGACACTATGCCATAACGTTCGTTTCAGTTGACTCTCTTGCCCTACAAGTCACTGCTCACTGTGACCAGTGATGGAACAGCAGTGTCTGTGTGATTTTCAACACTTCTGTCCTATGCCATCCTTACCAGAGTTGGCGGCACATAGATACCCAAATTTCGATAGTGTTGCTTTCTCAGGTGGTTGTTTTTGATTTGCTCAATATCAGTTGGCACTTCAGCTGCATCGAACTTCTTTTTTACCTCTTCAACAACAACATAAACAACAATCTTATGACACCTGTGTTGTCCTTCTAGTTGCCTACAAAGACCAGTTAATCTAACAACAACACTGACTGTCTCTACTATCTTCTAATGGAGAAGATGTGTGTCCCACCATGTGTTCCACATTGTTGTCGCTATGTGGGCTGGCTGGGGAGGCAACAACTGTAATATGTTTTCATATCTTCAAGTGATGCTTGTACTGTGTTATAACACTTAACTTAGTCTTGCACTTGCTGCACAAGAACACTGGCTCACAGTCGTGGTGAAAAGCTTTTGTATGTTGAGCGAATGAGTTGTATGCACTACAAAAAAAGTCACAGTGATAGCACACATGTTGCTCTACCAGGCCTGGTGCGGTTCCTTCTGACACTGCTGCTGATGCAGACACACTGCTGCTTGCCTCGTACACTGTTCCAGCTGCAGTAGACATGGCCGTCTCTGTATCTATTGCTGCCTTGCCACCTGTCATGGTAACTTCAGGTGGTATCGGGCTCACTTCTGCAACAGAGATGTCGTTTGCCCCTTGAGGGCTCTCGTCATCAGGGCCAATAATTTCGTAGGCATTGTCTCCTGCATCGAAGAACCAATAAGAACAGCCTGAATTAATAAACATAGCTCTAAAAAGTACGGACATCAAAACTTAACCACAAGCTTTGCATCAGTGACCAGGCTTAATGAATAATACTTGCAGGAGGAGTTACACAATCGTGTGTGTACATTACAGTTAAGCCTCATTAGAAGAGATACTCAAGAGGCACGGGAAACATGTCTCTCGATACCAAAAATTTTAAGACACTGAGGAGCCAGACTAGATCACTTTATTATGCATCATCACTTAAGTATGTTTAGATATATCTGAACGAATAATTGCTCAGGGTGGCTTAAGGGGCCCCTAAACCACTTCTCGACATTTTTTGAACATTTCAAGTAAACACGCGCATCAAAACCAGAATGCAGTCACAATTGACGATGCCAAACGCCACAGTGCGTAGCACTCTGGGAGCACCACAATATGAAGAAAACGACGCCGTGCACCTCTCTGGACCTATCCTGCACCCCCCATATTGTCCTCATGACATAAGGAAACAACTTGATTGCAGTAATGGCTGCATGTGATCTGAGTTGATTGAAACAAACAATACGTAAGGTTTCCCTGTGTGTAATTTTATCAGAGTGCTTTTTAGATGTCCTGCTGGCGATTCTGGCTGCACGATGTTTCTCATGCTTTTTGGAACGATTCCTTTCTTTTCCACTCCACTCTTTTTTCTGGTTTTCTCCCCTTTCCCTTCCCCCTTGCGTAAAATAGCACACCTGAAGTATCAAATGTGTTGAATTATTGTATGTATCAAACCTGTTAACATGCGGGCTTCTTTGTGGTCTGTGTTGTATTTTTGCGCTGTACAAGTCAATTCAAAATGAAAGATGGAATGTCCCTGCCTTTAATTGTATGTATATATATATATATATATATATATATATATATATATATATATATATTATACTATAGTTAACTATACTATATATACTATACTATATATACTATATACTATACTATACTATACTATATACTATACTTATACTATACTATATATTAACTATAGTTATTAGTTTATTACACCAACTTATTGTTCTGTGTACGACAGACTGGTAACACGGAATTAAAGCAACATTTTATTTTGATATTTTATTTCTCTACTAAAATATTCAAGCGATAAACACATTTTGATCTGCCATGCAATAGCAAAATACACACATTACGCTTGTAACCCCCAGAGGAAGGGTGATTTAGCTATTCATATGACATAACTCTGACACGCCAACTCATATTAGCAAATGCAAAGGCATGTCCAAAACAATAAGCGTACGCAAAGCGCCCTTGCAATTGTAATTCCACACAGCAGCCGTTATGTTCGATGCCGATGCCTAACTAGCTGCTCGACAATTCACCGAGTTCGTAGACATAAGCATCCTTTCAGTTTCGCACCGTGCACGAAAACCGCAACAGGAGACAAAACCAGACCTACCTATAATCACACCATTTCAATACATGAGCAAAAACAGTGCAGTCTTAGGGATAAACACTGCGAGAGCGATTTAGTGCGCGACGGCGACGAGCGACGGCTTCGAGCGACAAAACGGGCCGTCGCTTGAACAGATGGCTCGGTTCTGGAAATCTAGAAATCGTCGCTCGTCGCCCGAAAGTGCTATGAGCGACTAGCCAATAGCGCGAAGCCGGAACTGGACGTACACGATCAAATACTACCGATTGTAGCGCGGAACGAGCAAATGATTCAATTTTTATACATGCAAAGATAAGAACCTACGGCAAGACCTCCGGAAATATTTTATGCTACTTTTTATAGTAAAATACATCAACGTAATTCACTAAAGCACGCGTCACGCGTGATTGCAGCCCTCATGCCGGCAACACCGGGGAGGCGTCGCTCAATATCGTCGCTCGCACGGAGTACGACTTGTAGGCGACGAGCGAACGCGACAACCATCTCCATCGCGTCGCTTGTAGCTGCCGCGCGCAAGATCGCTTATATGGGGTTTATACTTTTTTCAGCATAAAACATGAATTCCTCATGCGTTTTCAGTAAGTTCAAGATAACGCGCCCAACTGACCTCTTGCAGCATGCAGCTGAATGCCTGCGGCAAAGTTTCTAACTAGCACTGGTGCTGCACGTAACTTCAGTGGTCGCAGATTCCCCCTGCGCGAGACACCGTCAAGCGCGCGGTTTACTTATAAAAAAAGCATGCTGCCAGCAAAATGACGCCTTCTGTTATGTGATTCCTTAGTTCAACAGCATTCCGTACACAGTATACTGCCAAACTGAATGAATTCAAACACACAAAACGCACGCTAATCACGCTCCGCATAGGCTCGGAATCACAGGCTGGTGAGCGAACCATTTTAAGCGTCCTGTCGCCTGGCGTCTTATTGAACATACCATAGTTCTGGCAGCGTTTGCGATCTTTAAAGCTCTTACGGACAACGGCAAAGTGATAAAATCACATGCAGTTATCGCGACGACTGGTTTTTTCGATTGACATCGAGAGACACAGCGCGTATGCCTAGTCCTTTGTCAATCGCGTCGGCTAAGCGCAGCGACGACTTCCTGGCGATAGCATGACATATACGGACAATGTGCACCTAAGTTAGAATTCACTTACCGTGGAGGATTCGCTGTTATATCCAAGGCATGACGAACGACTGTCGTGTTTTCGTGGCGACGCGAGATGGCTGACATACGATCTCCCTTGGCTGGCCTTTGCTGCTGCTGTGCTGCTCGGCGGACAGATCACCTTTCTCCGGTGCTGTGTTGTTCCGCGATCTTGAGCGCGCGCGCGCGCGGTGGAGCAACTCCGAGTGAAAAAGTAGAGCGCTCGCTCCGCGTTTCTTTGAACTGCGGCGGCCTGTTCTCTTAGAAGCAAAACGATGTGCTCTTTGCTCAGCGTGCATGAATGAAACATTGCCATGTTCGGGGCCAGCCACCTACAGTTGAAACAGAAGATGACGCTACGTTTTGTTCTCTATTGCCGCAAGAGTAGAACGGGCATTCTACTCTCCCTCTGAAGGGGAGAGTGAAAAGCACATTTCACTCTCTCCTTGGTGAGAGAGTGAACAAGGCATTTCACTCTCCTCGACATTTTGCGAGAGTAAAACGACGCTTTGAAGAGTGAACCGGCCGCTTCACTCCGGCGATACCCTTCCTAGTTTTTAGAGTGTAGCAAAAAACATCATTACAATCGCCACTCACGCATTGCAGCCCCTTTCAAGAAACACTGTTCCTTTTTCCAATACACAGACTGACTGCGTGCTTATGGAAGCACATGCTTCCAGTTCCGTGCCATTGAAAAAAAAACTTGTTTGTTTGTTTGTTTGAAGGTAGTCGCATGCGCCGTTGGCCATCACAATGCCTTTTCTTCTTCTGGATTTGTATATTTATCTGTATTTTCTCTCTTTCCTGTTTTTGATTATGTTTTGTTTCATCAAGCACTGGTTTTTGTGAGGCTTTCTTTCTGTGCTACTTTCTTGTAACATTTATAAATTACGGAATTTTCCCAATAATCCTTTTAATTTGAAGTTACAGTACTCTGTTCGTACTGCTTTACACTATACACTCTTGCAACACTGCCCAAAATAAAAGATTTTATGAGGTACACAGAAGCATCGTAAAGGCCATTAAAGTGACTTGTTGCAGTCTCAAAAATAAAGAATAGCCTGGCTACAAATTGCACAAGAGAGCACATAGGACGAACAAGAAAACCGAGATGATCAAGCAACGAGAAATTTGATGTAGATGAGGAAATGCTTCCTGACAAGCAATAAACGTAGCATACACAGAGAAGGAGAATAAAAAATTTCTGCGTTTCCTGACGGCAAATGCTTTCATCTCTAACGGAGGACATGCTTACACAAAATCCTCCCAGCCTGAATCCTCCCAGATCTGAAGCTTCCATATTTTCTCTAGGCAGCTGATCAGATCTGCTTATAATGCTAGCTTCTTCCTCTACGATACACGCTCGGATGTCGAGAAATCTGAGGATTAATTGTAGATGAAGAAGCTAGCATTCTTTGCAGATCGGCTGCCTAGAGAAATTATGGAAGCTGTTGATCTAGAAACGCTGGGAGAATGATGTTTCAGCATGGCCTCTGTTACGCTTTGAGAGATTGATGCGTTTCGTTTCAGGATCTGTGCGGACACGCATCTGTTTTTCCTTCACTTTTTTGTGTAACTACGATTTATTTGTTGTCGACCAGCATTTGCTCAGCGTGTTTAATAATCTTTCATTTGTTAGTGTGCCTTATGATCGTCTTGGTCTCTCGCGGAAAGAAGTTCATTATTTCTTCGGTTATTATTTCGTAATTAATTTATAACGTTGTGCCTTCTTCCTTTTGTAACCACTCTTTCATTCCCCTTCTCCTAAGGCTCCAATCTTGAAACCTATGAGGTATATAAATGAATGAATAAATAAATAAATTTAAGCACATATAATTCCTTTCTCTGCATGCACCTCTCACAATACCTTCATCAACAAATGTCACTGCGTTGATGCCCCGCAGCGCCCATCCACATTAACCGCCGTTTGCATTTTGGTATAGTTTATGAGCAGTGCAGTGCACAAACATTACATGATATTAAGGTTGTGACCTATGCAGTGCATAAACAAGCCTTGCAGAAAATGACACGTTGGATTGTTAAAAATAAGTACAACGGCATATATATATATATATATCGAATTTACCTGATAACTTGACAAATGCATCACTTCCCATAGATTCGAACATGTGCACTGTGTTTGCAGTTTTTTTGCTAATTAATCTGGTCGTTACCGTCTGGCCACATCTTGTAGCTTTGAAAACAAAGTTCAATAAATTGCTCTGTTGAAACATATTTACAAAAATGTTTCAACACTCCGGTAGGAGCACCAGGAGTTGGTACAAGCACACATACTATAGGATGTGGACAAACTCAGGATGCTCAGGACAAATTCCAGGATGTTTGGATCCTGAAATTTATAAAAGCGAACAGCTTCATTCCATGGTTTTAATGTGAGGTAGAAAGAAAACTTAATCTTGTTCATAGAACAAAATTGCATTGATAAACCTAGAGATATATTCATTGCTAAACATTTTCGAAATGAATAATTATAGCTTTCTATTGAACTTGAAGCAGCCTTGAAGCACCAAGAAAAGAAATCAGCTTTTCCAGCTTTGAACACTGAATTGCATGCAATTCAAGCGCGCATACTATTCTGCAATGAACATTAAGGCTTTGCTTCATGCTTTGTTTGACTAAATTATCAAGTTCGAATGTACTTCTAGCAGGTCGTAAGAATGTTTATCTAATGCCGGTGAAATACATAACTAGCTTAAGAAATGTGGATGATTGCTATATATTACACTGACGAAACTGTAACATCTAATATCATTATTATGATAATATTACTAGGAATAAATATAATAATAATATTTATTTCCACAAAACAGGCTAACCGTGAGCGGCGTGCGAGGCTGAGCAGAAAGTTGAAAAACCCTACGGAAAGTGCGCCTGCCGTGGGCCTACGTTCCTGCATCATGCACAGCAGGTATCGATGCGGTCTTATTGTGAGAGGTTCACTGTACACTAACAGTACGAGACACACTAGACAAAGTGGATGATAGGCATCTCGTTCAGAATGCTACAATTCCATGTACAGGTTTTCAGAGAAGTGACAGTAGCTGCTCAAAAAGTTTGATGTGTCAACTTTTGCGCCTTAGAAATATTCAGAGAGGACTCCTATATATATTCAAAGCATGCGTACCACGATGGACGAACCAGGCTAGCGCAAAGTTTGAATGTTACAACACAATTTCCATTCCACGTTCTGTAATCAGACACAAGCCATTTGCGGCTTCGTTCAGAGGCAGACGTGGGCTTTCGGGTTGGGGCTTGTTGTTGCGTTGGGTGCAAGAATATGGCTAGAAGCAGGAAGCGCTTATGCGTAATCACGAGCAATATATACACATCATTTCTCCGGAAGCTAACGCTGAGCACTGGTAGCGCGAGGATCTCGTTGGGCTTACACGATGGCTTCGCTACATCCTAATATCTAATACTGCATACGCGGTGAGGGTAGCCATATGAACTGAAATAGGTCATTTTGCGGGCTATTGTAGCCCAGACAGAACGACACGGACATAGAAGGCACCAGACAACACACAGCGCTGAACAACCAGCTTCGAACAGCTGTCGTTTACGTGCGCCGTGTCACATCGTACCGAACTTCAGAAGCCACCGTTGCGCCCTCGAAAACAAATATCAAATTTAAATTCTTTTTAAATCAGAAAAGGCGCGTATCTTTTGATCTTAATAAAGACAGATCAATAATATTATAATGTGCATGTTTTCCTCGTTCTGCTAAAAGAATTATGTGGCTTGTGCCACAATACCTTGCATCAAGCAACCCTAGGCGTCGCACCAGTCGCATTGTTCTAATCGTAATCATGCGAAATAGGCCCTGTATAAATCATATTGCGATGCGTGCCACCGCACCGATTTTCGTCGTTCCAGTCGCAGCATGTGAAATAGCCTTGACGCGTTAGCGCGATTCACAGCAGCCGCCGCAGGCAGACCTCCAGTCATACACCATTTGGTTTCCATATATGGTATTGGTGGCGTCATGCGTGAACACACGGCTCGTGCTTCTCTGGCAGCATCTCGTAGCCAACGTCGCCACAGAGTCCGCCTTGCGTGGCACCACGCTTCTCACGCTTTCGCCGTACTCATGGTTTCCGACTCATGGCTCGGCTGCAACCTCTTTCTTTGCTTTTCTCCTCGCATGATCCGCGCTATCGTAGTCTTTCATCGCACGCTGCCCTCGACGTTCACTCCTCATTTTTAGCTATTGCTGTTGGCTCGATTACGGGGGCCACCGTCGTCGACACTCGTCGTATCAACGGGCGCCTAACAGCTCCACTCGAAGAAACAAAGCATACGTAAGGCAGCATAAAATATTTCATATGGTTTTACTTGACAAAGCATCAAAAGAAAGTGGAGTGGCCGTCACAATCAGCGCAAAAACAAAGCAGAAACTACAGTGACCACAACAAGTAACTAAATAACACAAAAAGAAAACATACCACTACAGTTGCCACAACAAGTAACTATACCACACAGTTAGTGTACAAAGAAAATGGGTCACTACAGTTGCTGCAACAAGTGAACCTTATAGCTGGCCATACCATATTTCCCATGCAAAGAAAGAAAGCACTACAGCAGTTGAAAGCACTCACTACAGTTGCCACGACAAGTATACCCTACAGTCGGCCATATTGACCCATTCGATGAGAAACATGAGGGGTCGAGTACCACAAAAGAATGGTGCCGCTGGAGTAGCAAGAGACATTACTTCAATTGGTCGCCTGACTATACATATCGCCTTTTTGGAGGAGGAGGGCTCTTGGGAAGCAACAAGGTCTCTGCACGCCTACGAAGCAGCGGTATACGGTAGACGCGTAAACTTCAGTTCTATGCGGATCAGCCATGATGTCTTCTAGGAGGTGGCTGACCTTGCCTGCCTCTGTAATTTTATCATCTACCTTGCAACAAACAGCGAGAATATGCCGTATATACGCCACGTGCGGTCCAGTGGACGTCATTGCACGGTTCGCAGGGTCCTTCTTTACATCCCGTTTGCGGCGGACGGGCACGTCGAACAAATCTTCAAGCTTCCGCTTGCTCTTGTCCTAACTCTTTATCTCTTTTTCGTGCGTCTCAAACCAGACCCGTGCAGTTGTTTTAGGTGAAATATTGCGTTAGCCAGCATTTGTGTGTATCCCTCCTGTTGTGTGCGCTACCCATACGTAATTCTGCAGCCAATCATCGACATCAACGTTGTCAACCCCAAAACATCCCAAGGTCGCGGGGTCTGGGACAGGATGACCGTTGGTGGAGTTGACGAGGCCACGGTTGAAGGCTCTCCTTTGGATGACTTGGCGGCCAAGTAACATCAACGAGCTCCGTCTTGCACAGATGATTATACCGCACTTCTACGAAACATGTCATGGTTGGAAGCGTAGGTGTACTCAGGATAGTTTCTAATGGCTGAGCCAACGTGCGTCAAAGAGCGTTAGTTCCGAATACTGCTTGTCGTATTTCAGACCACAATGATATTCTCTTCATCCATCAGTACAGAGCATAACAATATTGCTAAGGCACGAACACTGGTCTAGAAGAGGTAGTTTTACATCTACAGAAAAATTGAAACGTTCACGATTTTGCAGTAGCAAACATTGCTGGTAACAAAATTAACACCATTTTATTTGACAGCGTTTTCCCCAAAAGGTACTATTTATTAAAATTTAATATGAAAAATATCCAATTGATAACCTCTTTGTCAGGTTGCCTAAAAATCGGCAGCAATATATTTCTTTTTCTTCAAATACCAATCTTCTGAGAAACTTTCAGTATATTCTGACGCCACACATTATTCCGTGAATAATGACGTAGTAACACAGTTTCAGTTAAAATTCCATTGTACGCTATTATTGGGGTATTTACTCGTATATCAAGAGTGCGTATGACCAATACAAGGTGAAGGAAAACTTCCAGAAGATTGGTGAGTGGTGTCAATTCTCGGAAAAGTAAATCAATTTAAAAAGACTATCTTTATGATAATTACTCTGAAACGAAAACGTGTAGAAAATTATTGTTTTCAAATAGTCTGCTACTTGAGGAATGAATTGATTTGAATAGCTACGATATCGGATGAATGACAGCCACCTTTGATGAAGGTAAGCTGACCACGTTACAGCTAATCCCAACCGGAAACAATCCTTCTCAGATAACCTTTCAAATCATCAATGCCTGCTGCTCATTTCTTATCTTATAAAACTCTTTGCTTACCCATAACACTCTGTTTCTGCAATCCGTGACCATTTTACAAAAACTGATAATCACAAAGTACAGAAAACACAAGAAAAAGGTGTGTCAGCTTTGCATGTAACAGTTTCGGACGCTCTTCAATAACAGCTTGTTTGGCCAATGCCAATTTAGGTACCTTTTCCCAAAGCAATTACTGTATCTCACTTCATTTTCACCACCTAAGTAATGGGAACTACAACACTGATAGACCAATAGTAATATTCTTATCATCCGGATATGCAACCAGACAAAGGTGTCATATAACAGTAACTCCTTTTCGCAAATTCCTTAACCTTTTTAGGTGCTCCTCCCAAAATTTCTTAACGACTGGATCAATCGAACTTATGACGAAGTTCCTCAGCCAAGAGTTGCGATGCTATGATTTCTGTTGGTCTTTCACGCCTGCCAACTTTTACTTTTTTGTCGTAAAATGCTCGATTTCAGAGGCTTAGTGTAGAATTGCAGTATTTATGCCAATAATTTTACGATTCTTCATTTTCGCCCTTAGGGCAGAAATGATCTCAACCGTATGCAGGTACATAGCAATAGAGCAATTTTGCAGACCCGTCCTTTTTGGACCTGCATTATTATTGTGGCGAAACGCCGATAGTGCCACCACAAGAATGGAAAGTGAAACTGGCGGCCAATATATAATTATTTCACGAATCAGTATCAACATCATTTTCAGTTTGCTGAGGCAAATCATTTTTGATGCGAATATAGAAAATCACCCCTCCAGAACAGTCATACAACTTTTTTGAAGAAACTGGATGCATCTTCAATATTGAGACAACTTTTAGAATATGCCATCACCTAAAAGAAACCTTATCAAACAGGAACCACCCAAACAGTGACCTTCAAAAAGCCTACACCGCTGCAACGAAACTTGATCGAGCCGAGGTCCTCAAGCCCCGCCTGATGTTCACAAGAACAACAACGCCTCTTCTTACTACTAAATTCTCAAACGCATTCCCAATGGTGAACAACATCCTCAGTAAATGCCACCCAATTCTCACCAGCAACCAGAAATTAATAAGATTTCTCCCGACCCGCCCAGAGTATTTTACAGACGCAAGACTAATTTTAAAGATATTCTTGTGCATGTCAAACTAAGGACAAAGACGAAGTTGGGAACCGGTCCCTGTGGCCACCCCAGGTGCTCTACATGCCAACATATTCAATCTTCTACTACAGTAAAGAGTGCAGCGTCGAATTAATCACACAAGGTAACCTCTGGTTTCACCTGCACATGAAGCAACGTAGTCTACTGTTAGGATGTGCCACTTGTAGCAAACAATGCATAGGTGAGACTGGACAACAGATTCATACAGGGCTCAACGGTGACCGCGCGCATACAAAACACAGTTTAGCTAAAGCAGTAGCCAGTCACTTCAGTGAACATGGTCATATACAGTGAACTCTCACGTGAGTGAACTTGAAGGGACCGAAAAAAATAGTTCACTCAACTGAAAGTTCACTAAACCGAATATTCACTAGACTAACATAAGACATGGCATACAGAGTCAAAAGTTTGAAGTGCAATTCATGGAGTAAAAGACATGGCATCCATAGTGTTCAAAATGTGTGGAATGGAATTTGTACATATCAAGGAAGAACACACCACGTGGGTCGTTTGTGTGCACCCGCGGAACCGACGAGACTGGAAAGAAAAAGACGACGATCATGGCACGACTAGCCGGTCGGAAAAAAACGCACCATGTGGTTTGTGGTATGAGAGATCGCCGCTTTGCTTTGGCGGGGTTGTAAGCACCAGCGATGTTACTTTGTTCATGGCCTCCGAGATTACACGCTTGCTCGTTTTGTGCGGGCGATCTCGGAGGCCATGTCTCGTTGCCGTTCGTTTTCCGCGCCGCCGCTTGGCCCCAGGGGCGCTGTAGCACCAGCGACGTTACATTGCCGCTGGAGCAGCGGTTTGATGAGGGCGGGCATCGGTTGCGCCTGCAGTGCAGTGCAGTGCAAGCCTTGGTCCTCTGAGCGAGTTCGTTAAACTGAAATATTGACTGTTCCGAAATTCGTTTAAGTGAAACATTTTTGCATAGAATCTATAAGAAAACTGCCGGGGATTTTTAAAAAGTTCGTTATTCTGAAATATTCAATAAACCGACGTTCGTACAACTGAGAGTTTACTGTATTGACAAAGCAAGGCTTCATATACTACAAACAAATTTCGTTTCACCTCGAGAAAGGAAATATGCCGAATCATACCTCATACACAAGCTTAATTGCCTACACCCGACGGGAATTAATTTGGCACTCAGCAAATTAGAATATTTAAAAGCGGTAACTTAAATCTGAAATTTTTATATCATCAACCAAGGCACAAAATACTTTATGCCACCAGCTAACCTTAATTGTTAACCTCACCTATTCCTCCATTTCGATTTTTTTCCTGCCTACTACTAAATTTAATATACTCTTTTATGTTTTGACGTTTATATCAACCTACC
This sequence comes from Dermacentor andersoni, assembly GCF_023375885.2. NCBI lineage: Eukaryota > Metazoa > Arthropoda > Arachnida > Ixodida > Ixodidae > Dermacentor > Dermacentor andersoni. Next base: position 56,635,675 of record NC_092821.1, read on the forward strand.
GACCCCCTTTTCCCAAGTACACCTGCCCCCGCCCGCTTCTGCGCACGTCGTCCTCCTATTTGTTATACCGGTTTCGGTTCCCCCCGTTTTTTTCCGGTTTTTTTATTATGTATATTTTTAAACACCTCGCCAACCCATTCCAATGTCCCAGACGCCAGGATACCTTTTTTCGGCGCCTAAACCACACAGGGTATCCCCATGTCTGTATACTGCCGTAACGACACCTACGTTGACCTACTGGGGCTAATGTCCCTTGAAAGATCATGCCGCTGCCTTCCAGTTGCCCCATGCGTTGCACCCCAGACTCCTTGTCACCAGCGTAACTCCTTCAAAGTTACTCGACGCATTGCTGCTACGCAACTAAAGTCACTCTTTCTACTGACGTCTTTTTAAGTCTTTTTGTTTCTCGCGCACTGACCGCCAGACCGGCTCTTCTAAAGCCACAAAAACATATCGCCAACAACACCCCTGAAGGCTCCCTAACCTCTCGCTTCTCTCATGCTCCTCTCTTTCCTTTCTTGTTCTTTTCCCCCTTCTTTTGTCCCCCCTTTTTTTTCTTTTTTTTTCTCTCCGCCTTCCCATTCTCCCGCTCTTGTTCCCTCGACTTGGGAACCACGCTCAGAGACGTACGGCGACAGCACTCAATTTCTTTGAAGTCTCTCCCTTTACAACCAGCCGCCACCGACAGCAACCGCGCGTGACGTCACTGTACTAGCCCTTTAAAAATAACATGCCGAGGATGACGAGGCCGCGTTTGACGAAGGTAGGTCCTCCTATCGAAACATTGGCCATACTTTCTGAGGCACTTTATCCTTGTTCATAACCTTTATTCTAAAGTGTGCTATTCCATCTGTCAGCCTCTTATTTGATTTCGGATTTCCATAAAATTGTATTGTTTTGTGGCTTCAGCGGTAGTAAATTTTTATTTCAAGGTTGGCACATCGGCTATTTTCTACATTTTTGCAAACCTTGTACTCAGATTTTACAGAAAAGCCCTGGACATCTACCCCCCTCCCCTCAATGCATTTTTCGAGTCTGTGGGCAAAAATAACCTCTTTCGCGGGCCGATCCCGGAGGTAATACAACCGTAGGCTTAAATTGACGCGAAAAAGTGTAAATATCCTTTCGAATCAGAGATACAGTGTACGACATACGTCGTTTCGATAAAGACAAAGCATAAACACGAGTGCTGATAACGCGATCGTTAACAATAGGAAGCAAAGAAAAATTGTTAACAAAATCCGCTTGTAACAGGGGCCGTAATGTCAATACTCATATGAAATATAAACTAAAGTGCACGTTTCTGACAGCACAGTTTGTGAAACGGCGTGACGTCATTACATTAGACATATATAAAAAAAGGTACGCCTAGCAACGCATTTCATTTGCGTTGTGACAGTTCTGTGTTAATGCCGCGTCTACTTAGGACTCCTGAAGAGCAGCCTGCACATCAGTATCACGAAGGAGAGGAGAGACGACAGTATGAACAATGGCGTCATACTGGTGCCACGGATGAACATCGCGCCCAATACGCTCAGTCCAATCGCCATGTGCGGCAGGATGATTATGAATGTCGTGACGCAGAAAACACGGTCCATTGGCAGAGGCACGATGCAGCCAGTCATTTCAAGAGTGCAAATCCTAAGTGCAAGAATAAACGCGTGGAAGCAGCATTTGTATTTTGTTGCCCCATGTGTAATCGACTGCGGTTCCAGGTTAAGTCCATGTCAATTCTGTATGGTCCACTCTTTGTTGGTGCACTCAGTAACGGCGCAAGCCGAATCGCAGACTGTAGAAATGTCTGTGGCTAATAATTACATAACGTGCACGTTCATATCGCCGTGAGAATAATTTGAAGCCATGTGACGATGAATAATATCTCTAGGTCGCGCTTGCAGCTTCGCTGCGGTCCCACCAGACCAAGCTTTCTTTATGACCCGCCCTTCCAAAATCTTGAGCGCCTTTTGTAGTATGAAGAAGTAAAAGAAAAGAATAAGCAAATAAATAAATAAGTAAGCAAACGCTCCCGTAACCCTGCTGGTATTTACACTGTTTATCATTTACTTTCACATACATTCTACAAACAAATACTGTTTAATAAATGTAAAAGATTTACTTCAAGTTTGCTAATGTCATCCTGTTTCAAAACGCCTATGTCAGTTGAAATCTACTTCACAGTTTAATGGAATCTTAGTAACATTTAATTCTCAGCCGAATGGCACACTTCAACAAAATTTAGCTGCACTGGATTGTAATTGCTTATTATGTATGATTCATAAGCAAGTCGGCAAAAACAAAGGTAAGAGCCACAGATCTGATGCATTTATGAGCCTTTTATTGCGAAGTTAATCGCCAAATTTTTACGAAGTGAAGGCTTCTCACGGTAATCAAGCTCTTTTAAGTGCACACGTAAGAAACAGATGTATGTGTGAAATGCACATGGGGCGGCGCCCGCCCATATGAGTTGCACATGAGTCAGTTTGGCCAATCACTAAGAGTAAATGGCGGGTTGGCACATAAAATTAAATAGCGAACGTTTGACATCATCCTGGACCAGGAAATTCAGAAAGTTGCACTGCATGCTTGTGAAGGCGTGGCGGGTTTACCTTTTATTGAAGCAAGCAGAGTCATTCGGTTCCCTTCACGAAGGTCACACCCTAATAGAACTTACACTGCATCACTCAATCGCAGGTTCCATGGGCGGATGACCTCAGTTTCGAGACATTAGAATAGAAATAAACCGAGCTGTCTTCGCTGATGCATCAGAAAGCGAAATTAAGATTGCCTTTTTTATTTTGTACAGAATCCTACAGAAATGTTAAAAAACAGAGCATAGGGTGCTTGTAATGACATGTCTTTAGTACACCTTGATCGACATATCTTTAGTACACCTTGTAGGACGTTGTTCCATGCGGATAGCACAGGAGAACACAAATGCACCAGATGACCTATGACGCGTCTTTTCTTTCTGTATTCGTATTATCCATCTCGTGCCTGCTGAAAACGTGTCCCAAATATTATGATTTCTAAACATGAAATCTTTCACATTTTCTCTCCACCATCGCGTAGTTAGCTGCAAATGATGGCTGCGAGTGAAAGCCTGTCGCTGCTATGACAATATATAGACGAGACGTCAGTGGTAGGGTCACAGAAGTGTTATTTAAATTAAAATTCATATAAACAGCAATTTGATCCATTCGCAATAGCTATTACTTCGACTGTTAATGAATGCATTATTGTTATGTTAAATATTGTCTACTTCATTGCGCGTGCTTTGAACAGGAGTTCAATATTTGCGCACAATTTTTTAGTAACTCTGTCCTCATACGACTTTTATATAGACGCTGGGCAGGGACAGCGTATTCTCTCGAGTGCGAGGCACATCGTACGGACAAATAGTGTACTCATACAATAGCCTGGTGCTGGCGACGGTCAGACTAGAATTTCCATAATGCGCGACGCTCTCTAGTTCTGAGACAAAACCCCCCAGTAGAACGCATAGTCGGTCACCAGAACAAACGGATACCAAAAGTGTAAACATCTCAGCTCTCTTGTTCTATAGAAACAGTCCGAACAATCTAGGCGCGCACCCGCCATAGCGGACGGGGCGCATATAATGAAAGAAGTCGCAGCCACGTGGTCGGTATTTCCGCGAAATCGGCCGATGCACACAGGAGAATGATTGATCACCTCGGACTGGCTACCATGGGAATCGCGTCGCCTACAAAGCACCAAGCTAATATGTTCCACAATAGGGAATAATGCTGGTTCTCTCCTGCAGAAGTACTCGAAAGCCGCACATGAGCTGCCTGCCGAAGTTCCAGTAAAGGCGTGTCCTGGTTTATAAAGCCCTACATGCACGAGACACATGTAGCGCTTTACTTGGCTTTCTATTTTTCTAGGCGAAATTTTCTGTTCGTTTTCTTGTGGGTAGCATGCCCATTGAGGACACTGTGATCATCACTAGTGCTTATGCATGCAAGCTGGTAGTTGTTTTCCGAAGTGTAGGCTGGAAACACGTAAAAATATCAAAATTTACGCCATACCAGCAATGCACCATAATTCGATCATTGTTCTACGCAAGATTTGCAAAGGCTCAACAAATACCATGTCGCTGTTTTTCATGCGGTAACTTGTCCTCGACGGCAGTGAGCTTTCAAGTGCAACCGTCATTCTTGACCGTATCATTTTTTGCCACAGTAGCGCACTTTGCGGTTAAGCCTGCTCTTGCGCGGCCTAAGGGCCTACTATATTCTGCGCATCATCATCGATATTGGCTCAAGTAGACATGGTCGCGTACATGCAGTGATGTATGCTAAAGAAATGTACCTGAACATTTCTTTGTATACTTCAAGCTTTACTTGTTATTGCCTGTCACATTTCACCAACATACTGTGTGATCTCCGCTATGCCCCCTTCGTTTTCTAGCAAAAGAAACAGACAGAAATACGGTGATTAAATGTATTAGTTAGAGCCGTATGTGCGGTATAATTCCGTGTAAATATTTTTTCACATAAACACTACACACGTAAACGTCAAGTGGGATGGTAGCAAAAATGTTTCTGCCTTTCCGATATTCAACACATATGCAAGAAACTACGTCGGTAAACTTACGTGCACCGAGCATACGCGAAAGCGATCGTTTGTCGCATTGCTGTTTCTTGTACGGGCAGATGTGGTACCAGACATGCTGCAAGCTAAAAATGCATGGTATGTTACGTGCGACACGCTCAGACCTATTGAACTCCGTTACAATCTTAAGAGCCGATACAGTCTCTTTGAGGCAATTGGCTGCTTAAACACAAGCAGGCCTATCTCTACGACCATGACAGCGGGCCTTATCTCTCTCCAAGTCGCCGTCAGAGAAGTTCAACAAAGGTGGGAACACACGACTGGAATTTTTCTATTCACAGCTTTCAACACAATGGCATAATTACTATGTAAAAGGTCGTTGTTATAACTGTTAATAAAATTAAAACAAAATCTTTTGGCCCTCAGGAAGAGGATATTCAGGACGGGGCCATGACAAAGGAGGAGGTAAATTGAGATATTATTCATCACTTTAGTTTCATTCTTAAGAGACTAAAACATGTTCAATAATATCGTAAGGAGTCTGAAACTGTACACAGAGAGACTCCGTCTAGCTCGCGTCCACTCCGTCTACATTCGACGACCCGATGACTGTGCCGCATGGAAAAGTTCCTTTGTTCCTTAATACCTCCCATAGTGGAGTTCATGGTGTATACGTAATCATTCCAGTGGCTTTGATAACCGAAAGAAAGCCTTCCATTTACCCTGAGTGCCGCGAGTGGACAACGAGCCACAGAACGGATGGCGGCGATTGGCGGCCACGTTAACGGGGTCAAGTGTTCCGCAGCGTACCTAACCTCGGCATGGGTCCTATATTCTCCGCCTAGTAAAAAACGCCTCACAGACACATAATATTGTAAAAATAAAAAAAAAAATTTCTTTATTCGAGCAGTCAGAACAGAAAATGTGTCTCAACACGTGTTGCTAAACAATTTAAGCAAAATCTTGCTAAAATGTTTTATGTTAGGACATGCTCTGCTTCTTATTCCATCCACGCAGGTATAGCCGGATCGATCCGAAAGATTCCTCGCCCCCGTTTCGTAATATTCTGCATTAAGAGGCTACCTTTTCAAGAGAAATTTCCGACTAGTATATTTAATAAGCTGTGTGTTATGTGCAAAGGGGCGGTGATGTAAAGGGTGTTTGATAAGGCGTTGTTGAAATCGATTATATTTTCTTTGAATATTTTTGCAGCAGCCCACTTTGAGCAGATCTTCTCTTCGTGACGAAAGTATTTCTCGAAAGTTTGAGAATGGCAGCCCACAAACAAATGTCATGAAACATATCTGTTACAGGGCATTGCTTTTATCTTAATTTTTGAACACAATATTACAAAACATCAATGCTCAAAACTGAAGGTGTATCATTTTATTCTAGCGGCTTTTACGAGCAGTGTAGGCTGTGCGATATAGGCGCGTTGCTATATATATGAAAAAACTATTATGTTTAATCTAATGTAAGCAGACAGGTTCGGTCCGCAACCTTGACTGAGATTGCGTCTTCGTCGTCGTGGGCCTCAGCTTCTGCAGAAGTGGCAAACCACCTACGCAGGCAACATTTATGCTCGTGGCATTAGCCCCCTTCCAGAAACATCATCTTGATGTTTCAAATGCGAAACAAGAAAAAACCAGCAAAGTACATACATGGTATCGCTGATAAAGTTTGTTGAGAAGAAAGTATCACACAAGCGTCATGAAAGCGAGTGAATATAAGGATGGCCTCGTCAACGTGAGTGATACAGTTTCATCCTGGAAACGTGGACAACATCCGTAGGCTGCGCGCGATGGGATCTACTACTCGTGCCTTCAGGGAGAACTTCGTAGTTGACCTCGCTGAGGCACTGGAGGACTCTGTAGGGGCTGAAGTAGCGGCGCAGTAACTTCCGACTTGCCGCGTTGGCGAATCGGCGTCCATACTCAAACTTCATCAACGGGTTGGTTGACAACCTCGCGATGGCGAGTGTTATACCTCTGAGTCTGTGTATTGCTGATTCTGGATTCGATCGCGTGCAAGATTGCAAGCTGCGAGTGCGAGCCCGGTGAATTCCTGCGCGTGAATGCCAATGTTGTATTTTTCGGGGAGGAGCATGGCGTCCCCCATGGCGGTTGCCTCGAGCAAACGGAAAGGTGTGAACCCAGTACTTTCTTGAACAGGAGCGTTGAACGCGAATGTATCGTAAGGCAAACCATCATCCCAGTTCTTGTCTTCTCTGTCGACATACATGGAAAGCATGTCAGCGATTGTTTTATTTAACCTCTCCGTAAGACCGTTGGGCAGTGGTTCGGCAATGACCTGTACGACTACGCATCATGACGTCTCGCATCATCTTAGCTGTGGAAGCTGTACCATGATCTGTAATTACTACTGCTGGGGCACCATGCCGAAGGACAGTGTTGTGGATAAAAAAGTGCATATCGTCACTGTCAGTGGCTCGCTGAAAGGCTCCAGTTTTGCACTATCGGGTCATGTAATCAGTCGCAACCACGATCCAGCGGTTGTGGGCAAAAGACTTAGGGAAGGGCTCTAGCAAGTCCGCGCCGATTTATTGAAATGGTTGTGTTGGTGGAGTAACAGGCTTCAGGAAACTGACTTGGCGCTGAGGTGGAGTCTTTCGACGCTGAAAGTCTCGGCAAGTTTTCACGTAATGCTTGACTTCCTCAGCAAGCTTAGACCAGTAGTAGCACTGCCGAATTCATGCCAAGGCGCACGTGAATCTGCAGTCGCCTGAAGAGGGCATTGGGGATATGGAATTGTGGATATATGTTATTTTTATGGCATAGGAAAGCAAGCACAGCATCTGTCATACGCACAAACTTTGAAACGCTTCGTGGCTGGGGCGGTCGGCATGCGCGGAGGCAAGCGCCATGTGGTGCTGTTGGAAGAAACCCAGCCGCATGAGCGGCAAGACCATCACAGCAGCAGTGCCCGAGAAATTAGGAGAAGAGGCAAAGGAAGCTTCTTTTCAAAATCGCATCTCGTGAGCCATCTTCATCCGCTTTAGAAATAACAGCACTACATTGGCCAGGCGCTGGCTGCCATCACGTGCTTATTGCGCACCAGTATGCGGACTGATACTGTCGCACTATTTTTGACCATCTAAGTGGTTCCTCCTCTCCCCCAGACGGACGTCTGCGTCGACAACATGACCAGTTGAAGTTTCGCAATGGGGCCCTGTGCCGCTACATTGGTTACTCCCGTGGCCAGAAATGGGTCCCACCCGCCGTGGTTGCTCAGTGGCTATGGTGTTAGGCTGCTGAGCAAGAGGTCGCGGGATTGAATCCCGGCCACGGCGGACGCATTTCGGTGGGGGCGAAATGCGAAAACACCCGTGTACTTAGATTTGGGTGCACGTTAAACAAGCCCAGGTGGTCGAAACTTACGGAGTCTCCAACTACGGCGTGCCTCATAATCAGAAAGTGGTTTTGGTACGTGAAAACCCATAATTTAAAAAAAAGAAATGGGTCCCGTCATTCTCGGTTCTCTGCAAATTGATGTTTTGCAAACATTTCACGACAACCCAACGCCAGCTCATCTTGTATATCACAAGACTTGCGACAGGATTGGAAGCCTGTTCTCTTATCCTAACCTCTCCTCAGCCGTGGCCAAGTGTTATCGCCTCTTGTGTACATTTTCAGCGTCGTAAAGACCACACGTCTGCTCCCGCTGGGCCCCTTCAACCCCTTCTTTGTCCTTCCTCTGCATTTGAGGCCGTCAAAATAGACTTGTACGGGTCTAGTCCTCAGACCGCTAACGGTAATCACTCAATTGGGACAGGTGATCATCACCTAACTTGCTATGTTGAGACAGCTTCTGTACATTCTGACACAGCTTCTGTAGTTGCAGACTTTCTCCTACTAAGCAACTTTTTTACGTCATGAAGAACCACGCGTTCTCCTCAGCGATGCCAGCAATGTTTTCCTCTCTTCCACTGTTTGCTAAACTTACGAGCTACCGGCACTGTTCATAACGAAATATCCAGCTACCATGCAGAGGACAATGGCTTGAGGAAGCGTTTCTATAGTACACTCTCCGACATCATCTCAATGTACATCATGCCGGAGAAGTTAAAGTGGGATACATTACTACCATTTCTAAATTTTGCCTAAACACTGTACCTCAAAGTACCACCAGCTTTCTCCCTATTATGCCTTATCTATGGCCGCTCACCAACTTTTGTCCTTGATACATCTTTCTTCTCGGCTCTTGTCTCATCGGCAATGCCTTTTTCCAAACAGTTTGTTTTCGCGCTTCACTCACTGTCCCCACTTCGCGCGCACCAATCGCAGCATCTCCTAGGACGCTCGCGAACATTGTGACGTTCAATTCTGTCACGTAATTATTACTCTACACATAGCATGTTCTTACCGCACAACGCCTCCTGATTGTCGTTATCGCGGGACAGTGATTGTGCTAGTGTGCCGTTTGAAGCCTTATGTACGACGTGTTTTATAGCACACTTCTGGGGCCAGGCTAGCCAGTGCCATCCACAGAGGAAATTAAAGTGAGCGCGATATTTGCATCTCATCTTTCTCACCTGTATATATCGTCATCACCTCGAGGCGCGAATTCTTTGTAACTGTGGCTCGGAATGTTGGAGTATTACGAAGTTCCTTAGAAGATAGATAATTGTAATATAAATGTTCCCCTGTTTGCGAATCCCACCGGCAGGCAAAACCATCTATTCGGTTTTTTTTTACTAGCAACCGGTAACTTTTTTCTCACGTCGTGCTTTATCGACTCGGCTTTGTAGGCCAGCTAGTAGTGTGCGCGGCCGCAGTAGTGAAAAATGACTGAGTCTTGTAGAAACGTCTTGTTTACCTGTTTCCTTACCCTTTTGCTTGATCCTCAAAAACATGATACTCTCGCCCCACGTACGATTGCCGACGAATTTAACGGTTAGAGAAAGATGGGTGGCTAGTGCTAAAGCAATGTAAATAGGGTTGGTAGTATGGAGCCCTCCTTGTCCGCTACAGTGTTACGCATTCTACCATCCATAATACAGGAAGAGACGCCACAACTCCGAGAAACTGTACGAAGTAGCGGACCATACAAGAATTATCGGCATTCTTTTGCAAATCGGGGGTTGGTTAGCGGGTCCGGCTGTCAAGCGTGCGTGGCTGTGGCGATAGCAATTCAAATTCCCCCAGCGGTTGTAAGCGAGGTATTGTTTTAACGCAAATTTGTCTGGCGTCCGCCTGTTTTCCCAATGTTACTCCATTTGATGTTTTGCAAGAACGTCCTGCTGTATTTAATAAAGACGGAAAAACTGACGTTTCACCTACCTTGTCAAACAGGTTGCGCTTTCATAGTAGTAAGTTCATGGGGGTTTCACAACACGTAAAGGCCGACTGTCGTTATTCCAGACTGTAAATAGATGTTTTTAGCTGTACTACTCAGAAGATACTTAATCTCGCGGTTGGAAAGAGATTAACTCACCATGGTTTTCTATATAGGCCGCTTTGCTTGAAATTTCGATGTTTGCAGTACCATCCGTGCAGCTTTGGTGAAAATGGTGATGAGAAGTCCTAAAGCGCGCAAGATAACTTTAATAACGACGATGTTATTCGTCGGTGTTACGAATTGAAGCGACGGTCGCACAAAGCAAACCTGGTTTCTAGCTTTAAACTATTCACTTTAACTGAGTAAAATACAGCAATATAAGACAGTAACCTTTTTTGCCTGTTGTTATCTTGAAAAGTGCAACCTATTATGAGTCACATGCACGAAAATAATTCCCACTGAGAGAGGGCCCTTCAAATGCCCCATTTATTAGACCAATGATTTCATGCACATTCATACCCGGCTTATGCGAGGCTTTATAAGCTCGCGCTGGCAGGTTATTTATAAACAAATTCCTAACCTACTATTTTTAGAAAACACATGCGTCATTCGTACTCGGTGTTCTGATATATTGCTACTTCTTGAGTCCCCATCAATGAGCAAACAAAAGATGCATGCCAGATAGGAACTGTGTAGTAGCCAATTAACTTCTCCTGCTTGACGCAGTGCTTTCATGTAGATATGTTTTTTGGTCTAAAGGTGAGCTTGGACAACGCTTTTATGAAGGCTGATCAACCCATTCATTCTTCATGCTTTAGACGGTTTATAACAGTAATTTGTTCCCCCACGAAACATCAGTTACTTCCTGCATATAATGGCATTGTGATCTTGTAATATATTTCTCACCTTGTCCATGATATTGTGTAACAATACTGTGTTTTTATTATTATCTCGTTGTGCTTCTCATGCTTCTTTGCTTTAAAAAAAGCAATCCACAACAAAATCTTGCTTTGGGATAATTTTAACTAATCAGTAATAATACTGCGTCAGCATATTAGGAAAGCTTGCGGTTCGTATTTGTATAATTAGGCAACCTTTAAAGAACGTCTAAGAGGCCGACGCACGCACCTGCTGCTTAGCTTATACCCTGCAAGTTACCACACGTCACATCGGTGATTCTGCAACGACCCGCGGGCTTCTTACTCTGTGCCTTTCAAAAGCATCAATTTTTGGTAACCTTCTTTCACGCGCCTACACAAATGTTGAACCGAAATTTTGCACGGAAGTGGTGCTACATCTACAATGTCTAAAAATGTGTTTTTACAAAATCCATAATGTTATTGAAGCTCTCGGTAAACAGCAGACTCTACATGTAGAACCGAGGTTTTCGAACACTGTCATCAGGAATGCCTAGCTTGCCCCTTTTTGGCATTTATTTGCCGTGTAGTCTATAGCCTACTTGTCAATAAAGGGACTACTAAGAAATATAAAATTCAATCGCACACTTGTACAGACCTGACCTGAACGAAATCAAATGTCTGCATAGGTTCGCGCGAGAGATTGCGTGATATACATGACAGGAGTATTACCTAAAGTGCTTCAAACAAGTTAAGAAAACTGTCTGTTTAATTTTATGTGACGGGCACCATTGAGCTGGATATTCATTCTGCCGTGGTGAATTCTCCAGGAGCATTCCGTTTGCGCATGAGCGTTACGCAAAATGTAACGGTATTGTTCCCCACAGCAAAACCTCGCCGAAACATGGGTTTAAACCTGTTGGATCAATGGAATCCGTACCCGCTTACTTCGAACATCACACGAGCAGCTCTGGAATGTGTCTATGTGGGTTTAAAGCGACGACGGACAGTGGGGGATTATAAATAGGTATTCTCGTTTGGATGTGCCAACCATACAGACTCCACTTTCCAAGGGTGGAAAGTTTTCCGCCGCTCTTCCAATTTGGCGTAAACGTCCAGCGCCGCACCCTGGTCCAGTGTGATGATTTTTATGTGGCAGTCTTCGTTGCCATCTAAAACAACTTTTACTGTCCCCGTCTCTGGAATAGAGAGTTCTATGCCGCATTTATGTAGGCCATAGAACAGTAGGACGTCGTAAGGCGAGCCAGAAGGTACTGGCTTTGTCCTTTTGAACATCACAAAAACGGCTTGCTTCTCTCTCTCGTCACCATGTTCCTACGACAGCTAGCGTGTCAACTGTGTCGTTTGTCTCCTGAATAGTCTACGCACAGTAGGCGAATAAGAGTCTACCTCATGCAATACCTGTACATTTATCTTTTCCCGTGCTAACGAAAGGCGACGAGCTTCTGCGGAACTACGAAATACGGAGTCTACGGATCCGTCTGCGCCTTTTCTCCTGCTTCCTTGCGATATGCCAATGCGCTTATTCTATAGTAAATCGGTTGCTGAAATCGTCAGTTCTGGAGCCAGAGGGTTAGTTTTACAAATGTCGGTGGTGGAGCGTGTCGAAGCCATTTCCCGAAGAAAGTCTGTGGCTTCACCGAGTTTCAAGCTCATGCGTGCAGATTTGGTATCTAGGTTTTTCGCACACTCGAAGAGCTCCTTCATCCTTTATTCCAGGCCCACTAGTGTGTCATGAGCTGTGAGCGTGATATCTTCGTGCCAAGTACTGCGCACTGTAAAACTGCTGCTTTTCGCATCCCAGGGTCTCAGCTCGCTCCGTTCAAGAGGCGGCATGCAGCCACGTCGATAATGGCACGGAAGGTCCGTTAGAAGCATGGTCACTTTGCACCGAGGACAGACAGCTGGATGAAATGAGCAGTTCTCATTGAAGTACTCCGGTAAATGAGAGACTGGTCCCGTAAAATCACTGCCATAGCACGCGTTCCAGCACACAACCGGCAGGACAATACACGTGAATTTATTATTATGTGCAAAATATACCTTTGTGGAAGTGCCAAGATTGACATATAAATGAGGCACTGAATCAATACCTTGAAGTTCCCATGTCGAAGGCCTAACGAGATAAAAACTTCAGTTTAGCTTGTTGCGCTGCAGCATAGGGTTCCCTGTTATTCATGTCAAAGAGCACGGCTTCACAAGATACTTTAGGTTGACAAGTCTGCGATGTTGTTGTCCAAGTAATAGAGAGCCCCCCTCGGAAGATTGCTGAACCAAATTTTCCATGGCAGCGCTGTCGGCTGCATTCAACACGGAAGACGGAAGTAAATGAATAAGCTCGACGAGGGTGCAGTGCACATAGTACGCCCCCGATGGCTTGGCCTCGCCTTTACGTGTGGTGTTGAAACCTGGTGGCAGGCATTTCACTCGGAAATTTCAATGCCTGCCTAAAGGACCAGCGTGCATTCGGAATAATACAGAACACCAGTCTGAACCAACGGTTCCGAAGACTGATTTACTCCGAAGAGTTTGGCATAGCGGCGTTTTTCATGATTCTTGAGAGCCTCGAGAAGAGCACTGAGAGTTTTGCCAATATAAGCGGTGAACATATACATGATAGGGTCAGGATGGACTATGACTCCGCAACACACGAAGAAGGCCAGTCAGATAGATTACAGGGAGTGCTGCGATATCCAATTGTTATAATCATGTCTAGCTGCCTGCGTTTGCCGGCGTACTACTAAGGCGCAGATATAGTCCGGTGTAACACGGCCGCACACCGCGCGTGTCACAGTTACGCTGCACGTACAAAAAGTGGACACTGTACATTCTAGCATCATAGATCACTCAGCGTGGCCGATGGATTTCGCTGTGATTTAATGCAGCCGGCGCGGGAATATAAAAAGTCCTCTCTCACGCCGCAGACGCTAGACAAAGGTCAATTATTCGCTATTTTCACTGGTCCTCAGAATGCTGGCCTGCAGTTCGGGTGCACTGAAGAGAACGTACCGAGTTGCCGTTTTCGCCAAACCAAAAAGTGCTGGCTCACGATGCCCTTGTGTGCATGTGCTGTTGTAAACGCTGATCGCCGTAGAATCTCTTTGAGAAGTTCAATGCACTATCCTCTACGGGCATACACAGACCAAATTTTTCTTAATCCTGGCATTGACAGCTTGACGTATCCGTCGTTACGGGCTGCTGCCTAGGAGCCTGGAGACGTCTGACTTTATACGCACTTTTAGGAAGCCGTTCGATTGCGCAGCCCAGCGATACGCCAGTCACCCCGTCAACTTCGCAATCGTATTTGGTCCGAGACTACTGAGGATGGACATTTATAGATTGACTGGCCCATCACCAAGTCACGACCTTTCCGAGATGGTTGTTATTTACCTTCCACATTGCGTCAACAAGAAATGCGCGCGATTTTTACTATCTTCTCTCGCTGCTGGACACGAGAGCAAGAAATGTTGTCGCTAATATTTTGATAAGCTACAAATGCTATGCAGTACAACTAGGGTGTTATGAGGATTTTGGAAGATATTAAGCACATCAAAGAAAAGTGCTTAGCCTCTATGCCAACCTATAAGACTATTGAGAGTGTCTAGCAAAGTGAACGACATGAGGAGTCGGCAAATTCGTCTAAGTTATCATCAGAAGCTTTAAATGTTCCAAATGAAACATTCTGCGAAGCTTCAAACCAAGGCATCCCCCGTATTAGTTGCTCACAAATATCAACGAAAGAGTTTTAGCAATACCAGCAATGGTAGCCGACGCCCAAAAACGGAACGTGACTTCGAAGAATTGTTCAATTTTGCAACGATACCAATTGCAGAGAGCGAATCAACTACATTCAACCGCAGGTGGTCATCACTGATAAGCATCAAGTTGAAGCCAATAGCCGAACGGTGGCCACGTCGCAAAACGCCCGATTCAAGAACTTTATATCCATGAAAGGTGTTTCCGTGAAAAGCAGATGGCGCGGTTTGAGTTCGCCACTTGAACGAACGCCGAGAAGAAGCTAAGGCTCGTAAAAGGATCCAGGCGATTTGTATGCAAAACATTGTGAATGGAAAGTGAATTGTTCACATTCAACGCGTAGAAATTACTGATAAGTACATGAAAGACCTGCAGTCAGACGACTAGGCCGTTCATAATAAAAAAAAAAAGTGTTGTCCGGTACGTCTATGCATGTGCCTGAACCTGAGAAAAGATGTTAGTGTTACGATTACCACTTCTTTACCAATATTTAGAGCATGGTCAAAGGAATTGGGCAATACCTATGCCCTATGGATAGTGGCAAAAAACGAATGTTTGTAAAAGAAGTGTGAAAACTTAACCTTACCATTACCGGCAAGGCAGACCTGTAATCTCTAATTTTTCCAATAAACAATCTGGCGCAATTTAACGATACAGGCCTGTTGGAGTTACTATTTAAAGAGGCTTCTGCAGTAGGCTACATGTGTTCAGATACATTATAGTGGCCATATTTCCAATGGCCAATATATTATGAATTCTTGGTGAAACGCGAGACAGGCAGTCAGCATCAGAGCGTTTTAGTCAGCACTTCTAGATCACAATGATACATTCTTGCAGACTGAGGCTCCACCGCTCCAGGCGTCGCGAAGGGTCCTTTAAATTTGCTAGCCAACACAACGCGTGATGGTCGCGGACGACTTTGAACGGCCTGTTATATAGGCAAGGTCGGGATTTTGCTATAGTACAAATGATGGCAAGGCATTCCTTTGAGTCTTGGAAGTGCATTCCGCTTTTGACAGTGACCGGCTAGCTTAAGATATAACCCGTTTAAGTCCGTCTTTCCTCTGGACTAGGACGGCACCGAGTTCTTGGCTACTAGCATCAGTGTGGATTTCTATATCGGCGTCCTCGTCGAAGTGCGCAAGTACAGGCAGCGACTGCAGCTCTTGAAATGTGACTGCAGTGTATTCTTGAAATGCGTCGACCTGTGGCGTTTCGCCCTTGAGCTTGACATCACATTTAGTTAAGTGTCTCAGCGGCTCAGTGACGCGTGAAAAGACTTGAGAAAGCACCTGTAGTCGGCGCACGTGCCTATGAATTTACGCACTGCGTTCTTGTCAATTGTCTGCTAGAGCTTTGGGATGACAGCTGTTTTCTGCGGGTGAGAGCACACTCCAGATTTCTGATGACGTGGCCCAGGATGAGAAGCTCGTCGTAAGCCAACTGGCACTTTTCCGGCTACAGAGTGAGCCCTGATGTCTTGATGGTTTATAGTACTATCACAAGCCGCTTAAGGCGATGGTTGAAATTTCCGGCGAAGACGACGACGTCATCCAAGTAAACACGAAAGATCTGCCACTTCACTTCTGCTAACGACGTGTGCATGACGCACTGGAAGGTTGCAGGCGCCAAGCAAAGTTCAACTGAGATGACCTTCAACACATAGAGTCGGTCTAGCGTGATGAAGGCGGACTTCTCGCGATCCCTCACGTTAACATCTATTTGCGAGTAGCCAGTTTTGATATCCATGGATGAGAAGTATTTAACTTTGAGGAGCCGATCCAATGTCTCGTCAACCCGTAGGAGGGCATATACATCCGTCTTCGAGGTCTTGTTCAGTCGAGGATAATCGACGCAGAAACGCAGGGTTCCGTCATTTCTCTTCACCAAAACAACAGGAGATGCCCACGGGCTTTTCAACGGCTGGATAACGTCGTCGCGCCGAATTTCGCTGATTTGTTGTCTTATAGTTTCACGTTCTCGAGACGAAACTGGGTAAGAGGTCGGGCGGCGTGGTATAGCGCAATCTTCGGTTATTATATTGTCACGTGGTGGTGACGTTAAGAACACAGTAGCAATACTGTGAAAGGCAAAACTAGATTCTATTGGGCGAACCTGTGCCCACAAAACAGGCTACACTTATAGCACAACGAAAGCGGCGAACACAGTTGGCGATCGTCGAAAATCTGATCAGCGCGTCGGCTTTTATACAGAATCGTCGAATGTTCCAGACTAATCGTTGGGACCCGCGTGCCTTCCACAAAGTTCTACACCATTCGCATCAGGCGAATAAATCAGATAACACAAGGTTCGGCGACAACAGACTGCGGATAGAAGCATCGATAACTTTCCAGAAACTTCGGATACATGCAAGCGCGTCCCGCGCTGTGCGATAAGATTTGTTAGGCGGCGAAACGTGGTCGCCCGATAAATATAAGTACACGTGTCAATACCCCCCTCTTAAAAAGCATCGTCCCGATGCTACAAATATAAGAGAGCGAAACACAAAAGGACACTTATTAAACATAAGTAACAAAACAACGAAAAGAAATCAAGTCCAAAGGTCAGTTACGCGAAGTTCCAAAGTTCGTCAACGCTGGTGGTATGGCTTGAGTCGCACAACGTGGACAATTTCAGGTCGTGAGCGGCGCCGTTGCGACAGCGAAATGCCGTCTGGCACGACCTCATAGTCCAGTGCGCCAATACGTCGGATGATCTTGTACGGTCCGAAATAGCGACGCAGGAGCTTCTCGCTCAGTCCTCGTCGGCGTATAGGGGTCCAAACGCAAACACGGTCACCGGGCTGGTGCTCCACAAAGCGTCGTCGGAGGTTGTAGTGTCGGCTGTCGGTCCTCTGCTGGTTCTTGGTCCACAGGCGGGCGAGCTGTCGTGCTTCTTCGGCGCGCTGGAGATAGCTAGCGACGTCAAGATTTTCCTCGTCAGTGACGTGCGGCAGCATGGCGTCGAGCGTCGTCGTCGGATTCCTGCCTTAAACAAGCTTAAACGGCGTAATCCGTGTTGTTTCTTGCACCGCCGTGTTGTAAGCGAGTGTTACGTACGGCAGTACGGCATCCCAGGTCTTGTGTTCAACGTCGACGTACATTGCTAGCATGTCGGCGAGGGTTTTGTTCAGGCGCTCCGTGAGACCATTCGTCTGCGGATGGTAGGCAGTTGTCCTCCTGTGACTTGTCTGGCTCTATTTCAGAATGGCTTGGGTGAGCTCTGCTGTAAAAGCCGTTCCTCTGTCGGTGATGAGGACTTCTGGGGCACCATGTTGCAGCAGGATGTGCTCGACGAAAAATTTCGCCACTTCGGCTGCGCTGCCTTTTGGTAGAGCTTTAGTTTCAGCGAAGTGGGTGAGGTAGTCCGTCGCCACGACGATCCACT
The DNA here is from genome assembly GCF_023375885.2 of Dermacentor andersoni. Taxonomy (NCBI): domain Eukaryota; kingdom Metazoa; phylum Arthropoda; class Arachnida; order Ixodida; family Ixodidae; genus Dermacentor; species Dermacentor andersoni. Next base: position 56,653,566 of record NC_092821.1, read on the forward strand.
TATTCCCGGATGTTGACGTCGGAAACGGCCCCAACAAATCCATCCCAATCTGCTGGAATGGTCGACGAGGAGGTTCGATCAGCTGTAGTAATCCTGCTGGCATTGTCGGTGGTGTCTTGCGTCGCTGACAGTCTCGGCATGTCTTGACGTAACGGGCGACGTCGGCGGTGAGACGCGGCCAGTTATACCTTTCCTGTATCCTCGACAGCGTCCCGGAAAATCCGAGGTGCCCAGCGATTGGGTCGACGTGTAGGGCGTGCAGTACTTCTGAACGCAGCGCTGACGGTACAACAAGAAGGTAGCTGGCGTGGACTGGTGAGAAGTTCTTCTTCACGAGCACGTTGTTTTGTAGCGTGAACGAAGACAACCCGCGCTTAAATGCCCTAAAGACAACGTCGGTGTTCCCTTCCAAGTACTCGACGAGGCCTTTTCACTCCGGGTCTGCTCGCTGCTGTTTAGTGAAGTCTTCCGCGCTTATTGTTCCAAGGAAGGCGTCGTCGTCCTCGTCGTCTTGCGGCGGGGGATCGATGGGGGCACGTGATAAGCAGTCGGCGTCGGAGTGTTTTCTTCCGGACTTGTATATTACCGTGACGTCATATTCTTGTAGTCTGAGGCTCCATCGGGCCAGCCGTCCTGAAGGGTCCTTTAAGTTAGCTAGCCAACACAACGCGTGATGGTCGCTGACGACTTTGAATGGCCTGCCATAGAGGTAAGGGCTGAATATTGCTGTAGCCCAAACGATGGCGAGGCATTCCTTTTCAGTCGTAGAATAATTGCCTTCCGCTTTTGACAGCGACCGACTAGCATAAGATATCACCCGTTCAAGTCCGTCTTTCCTCTGGACTAGGACGGCACCGAGGCCTAGGCTACTGGCGTCAGTGTGGATTTCAGTATCGGCGTCCTCGTCGAAGTGTGCAAGTACCGGCGGCGACTGCATGCGTCGTTTTAGTTCTTGAAATGCGTCGGCCTGCGGCGTTTGCCATTTGAACTCGACATCAGATTTGGTTAGATGCGTTAGCGGCTCAGCGATGCGTGAAAAGTCCTTGACAAAGCGCCTGTAGTAGGCACACATGCCAAGGAATCTACGCACTGCCTTCTTGTCGATGGGCTGTGGGAACTTTGCGATGGCAGCTGTCTTCTGCGGGTCGGGGCGTACTCCAGATTTACTGATGACGTGGCCTAGGAATAGAAGCTTATCGTAAGCGAAGCGACACTTTTCCGTCTTCAGAGTGAGCCCTGATGACTTGATGGCCTCTAATACTGTCGCAAGCCGCTTAAGGTGATCGTCGAAATTTCCGGCGAAGACGACGACGTCATCCAAGTAAACAAGACAGGTCTGCCACTTCAATCCTGCTAAAACCGTGTCCATCACGCGCTGGAACGTTGCAGGCGCCGAGCACAGTCCAAATGGCATAACCTTGAACTCGTAGAGGCCGTCTGGCGTGACGAAGGCGGTCTTTTCGCGATCCCTTTCGTCGACTTCTATTTGCCAGTAGCCAGACTTGAGGTCCATCGATGAGAAGTATTTAGCATTGCAGAGCCGATCCAATGCGTCGTCTATCCGTGGGAGGGGGTATACGTCATGCTTCGTGATTTTGTTCAGTCGACGATAATCGACGCAGAAACGTAGGGTTCCGTCCTTTTTCTTCACTAAAACAACTGGAAACGCCCACGGGCTTTCCGACGGCTGGATGATGTCGTCGCGCAGCATTTCATCGACTTGTTGTCTTATAGCTTCGCGTTCTCGCGTCGAAACACGGTAAGGGCTCTGGCGTAGTGGTCGAGCGCACTCTTCGGTTATTATGCGATGCTTTGCGACTGGTGTTTGTCGAATCCTCGATGACGTCGAAAAGCAGTCTTTGTATCGTCGAAGCAGACTTCTGAGCTGTTGCTGCTTAATCAAGGGGAGACTTGGATTTATGACGAAGTCTGGCTCGGTAACTACGGTCGTCGGGGTAGATGCAACAGAATCCGAGAGGACAAAGGCATCGCTGGTTTCCTGAATTTCCTCGATGTATGCGATCGTCGTGCCCTTGTTGATGTGCTTGAACTCCTGGCTGAAGTTTGTCAGCAACACTTTCGTGTTTCCTCCGTGCAGTCGAGCGATCCCTCTTGCGACGCAAATTTCACGGTCGAGCTGTAAACGTTGGTCGCCTTCGATGATGCCTTCTACGTCAGCGGGTGTTTCGGTGCCGACCGAAATAACAATGCTGGAGCGAGGTGGGATGCTCACTTGATCTTCGAGCACACTTAAGGCATGGTGACTACGAGAGCTCTCCGGCGGTATCGCTTGATCTTCAGACGGAGTTATCGACTTCGACTTCAGGTCGATGACTGCGCCGTGTTGGTTTAGGAAGTCCATGCCGAGAATGACGTCGCGTTAACATTGTTGGAGGATAACGAAAGTGGCAGGGTAAGTCCGGTCATGAATGGTAATTCTTGCCGTGCAGATTCCACTCGGCGTGATGAGGTGTCCTCCAGCGGTCCGAATTAACGGGCCTTCCCATGCAGTCTTAACTTTCTTCAATTGGGCTGCGATGGGTCCACTCATGATGGACTAATTGGCTCCTGTTTCTACTAAGGCGGTAACTGCGTGGCCGTCGAGAAGCACGTCGAGGTCGGTGGTTGTTTGTCTTGCGCTACAGTTAGGCCTCGGCGTCGGATCACGGCTGCGTCGAGTTGACCTGTGGTTGGTACGTGGCGTCGTCAGGTGGTCTTTCGTCGGCGTGTTCTTTCCTGCCAGATTTCGTCGGGACGGCGGTGTGACGTCGTTGTTATGTCGTCGATGTAGTCTTTTCGGCGTTTTCGTCGGTGGCGGAGGATCTTAGTCAGTTCGACGAACAGCAACCGCACCTCCATCGGTTGCTGCTTTTAGTTTTCCGGATATGGGCTGACGGACCGGCCCCGGGCTGGGCCAGTGTATGGTCGGCGCTGTGGCGACAGGTAGCGGCCTGGTGACGGCGAACGGGACGGTCGTCGACGGCTCCACTGAGTAGCGGCGAGGTAGTCGGCGATGCCACGAGGGCGTTCACCTTCCTGAGGGCGCGGTGCGTGGACGGCGAACCCTCGCAATCCCAGGTCGCGGTATGGGCATCGGCGGTACACATGGCCGGCTTCGCCGCAGTGGTAGCAGAGCGGGCGGTGGTCGGGGGCTCGCCAAATGTCCGTCTTCCTCGCGTAGCTGCGCTGGGCGATGGGTGGGCGTGCTGGCGGTGGCTGCGGTGGACGACGGAATTGCGGCGTTGCAGGGCCCTGGCGCGGTCGCGGAGGGGGACCTTGACGGCGTGCGACGGCGGCGTAAGTCATCGCTTCTGGCTGGGGCTGCGGTACTTGTGGTTGCACCTCAGGAACACCAAGCGATCGGTGCACCTCTTCTTTCACGATGTCGGCGATCGAGGCCACTTGAGGCTGCGACGATGGCAAGACCTTGCGCAGTTCTTCGCGCACAATGCCCCTGATGGTCTCGCACAGATCGTCCATGGCCAGTGATTGAATTCCGGCGTAGCTTGTCGGCTTGGTGCGTCGGTCGAATTGCCGGTTCCGCAATTCCAGTGTCTTCTCGATGCTCGTCGCCTCACGGAGAAACTCGTCGACGGTCTTCGGTGGGCTTCTTACCATTCCGGCGAAAAGTTCCTCCTTTACACCACGCATCAGTAGGCTTACTTTCTTCTCCTCCGACATTTCTGGGTCGGCGTGGCGGAACAGACGGCTCATTTCATCAGTGAAGATCGCGATCGTCTCATTCGGCAGCTGCGTTCTGGTCCCCAGTAGAGCTTGGGCTCGCTCTTTTCGCACGACGCTTGTAAATGTTTGCAGGAAGCTGCTTCGGAAGAGGTCCCACGTCGTCAAGGTGGCTTCTCGATTCTCGAACCACGTCCTGGCGGCGTCCTCCAATGCGAAATAGACATGTCGTAGCTTGTCGTCGCTTGCCCAGTTGTTAAACGTAGCGACCCTCTGATACGTTTCCAGCCAGCTTTCCGGGTCCTCAAATGTGGAACCGCGGAACGTCGGTGGACCCCTGGGCTGCTGCAGCACAATGGGGGACGCTGGGGCTGCCATTGGGGTTGCTTTGGTCACAATCTTCTTGGTCTTCTCCGGTAGAAGTCCGTGCTCCGGGGGCAGCTGTTGAACACGGCGGCTTGCTCGATGGTCCGGGACTACGTTGGTGTTCTCTTTGCGGTCCGGGCTTGGATCACAGCTTGTCGGGGGCGTCCGGTACATGAACAAATAGCACCTCCACCAGATGTCACGTGGTGGTGACGTTAGGAACACAGTAGCAATACTGTGAAAGACAAAACTAGCTTTTATTAAGCGAACCTGTGCCCACAAAACAGGCTACACTTATAGCACAACGAAAGCGGCGAACACAGTCGGCGATCGTCGAAAATCTGATCAGCGCGTCGGCTTTTATACAGAATCGTCGAATGTTCCAGACTAATCGTTGGGACCCGCGTGCCTTCCACAAAGTTCTACACCATTCGCGTCAGGCGAATAAATCAGATAACACAATGTTCGGCGACAACAGACTGCGGATAGAAGCATCGATAACTTTCCAGAAACTTCGGGTACATGCAAGCGCGTCCCGCGCTGTGCGATAAGATTTGTTAGGCGGCGAAACGTGGTCGCCCGATAAATATAAGTACACGTGTCAATATGATACTCTGCAACTGTTCGTCGAATGCTCGATGGCCTCGAAAGCAGGCACCGTATCATCGAAGAAGACTTCCGAGCGGTTGGTGTCTACTCAAGGGGACACTTGCATTTATGTCGAAGTCTGGTTCGGGAATTATGGTCCTAGGGCTAGATGCGACAGATTCCATAGGACCAACACATTGCTGCTTTCTACAATTTCCTTGATGTATGCGATCGTCGTGCCCTTCTTGACGTGTTTGAACCCCTGGCTGATGTTACCATCTCTTTAGTATTTCCTCCATGCGGTCGAGCAATCCCTCTTGCGACGCAAATTTCACAACTGAGCAGTAGACGTTGATCACCCTCAATTACGCCTACAACGTCTGTGGGTGCTTTAGTGCCGACGAAAATAACAATGTTGGTGCGAGGCGAGATGCTCACTTTATCTTCGAGCACACTCAGCGCGTGGAAACTATGAAAGCTCTCCGGCGGTATCGCTTGATCTTCCGACAGCGTTATTGACTTCGACTTCAAGTCGATGATTGCACCGTGTTGCTTCAGGAAGGCCATGCGGAGAATGACATATTGTGAACACTGTTGGGGGATAACGAAGGTGGCAGGGTAAGTCCGGTGATCAACGGTAATTGTTGCGGTGCAAATTCCAGTCGACGTTATTAGATATCCTCTAGCGGTACGAATTTTAGGGTCTCCCCATGGAGTCTTAACCTTCTTCAAAGGGTAGGGATGGGTCTATTCATGACGGAGTAGTCATATCCTGTGTTCACTAAAGCGGTGGCTGCGTGGCCTTCGAGAAGCACGTCGAGGTCGATGGTTCTTTTTCTTGCGTGGCAGTTAGGTCTTGGCGTCAGATCATGGCTGCACCGTGTTGACCTGAAGCTGGAAGGTCGCGTTGTGAGGTCGTCTTTCTTCAGCGTATTCTTGACTTTCAGGATTCGTTGGGATGGCATCGTCTCGTTCATATGTTGTAGAAAAAGAATTTTCGGCGTCCTCTTTGGCGGCCGAGGATCTTCGTCATTTCGACGAGCAGCAACTGCACCTCCATTGGTTCCTGCTTTTAGTTTTCCGGATATGGGCTTGCAGAGCGACCCCGGGCTGGGCCAGTGCACGGTAGGCGCTGCGAAGACACGTAGCGGCCTGGTGGTGGTGAACGGGATAGTCGTCGAGGTTTCTACTTGGGGCGGCGAGATAGCGAGAGATGTCAAGTGGGCGTTCACCTTTCTGTGGGCACGGTGCGTTGACAGTGAACACTCGCAGACCCATCCCACGGTAATGACATCGGTGGTAGATTAGGCTGCTTCTCCGCAGTGATAGCAAAGTGGACGGTGGTCGGGGGGTGACAAACCTGTCATCCTTGGAATGCTGTGAGGGGCGATGGGTGATGGACGACGAAACTGTGTCATCACTGGGCGCATAAAGGGAGCGCGACGTCGGGCTATGCGGCGTACGTGATCGCTTGCGGCTGAGCCTGCGGCGTTTGAGGGACTACGAGTGAACGTTGGAGCTACTCACGTACGACGTCGGCAATCAAACCGACTTGAGGCTGCGATGAAGGGAACAATTTCTGAAGTGCCTCCCACACTTCCGCTATGATCGTCTCAGGAAGGTAGTGGTTGCCAGTCATTGAACTACCGCTTAGTTTGTTGAGTTGGTGCGGCGGTTGAATGGTGGCTTCCGCATTTCCAGTGTTTTCTCGATGTTGGTTGCCTCACGAAGAAACTCTTCAACGGTCTTCGGCGAGATTCGTATTATTTCGCCGAAAAGTTCTTCGAACATTCTCTTCGAACATTTCCGGGCCGACGAGGCCAAACAGATGCCTCATTTCTTCCGAAATGATGGCAACCCTATTGCAAAAACCAGTGCCACTGGGACCCAGTGCGCCGGATCATGGGCCCAGTGCAGCGCGCTGGATGCTGGGAAGGCGCAGCGTGCTGGGAGGCACTGGCTACTCGTGCGAAAAACAGCTCTAGCCATAATTATGCGGTGCCTGGACGCCGCATATATTTTTTTGAATACAGAAAGCAACAAAGAGCGTTTTAGCGCAATAAAAAAAAAAGGAAAAAAAAGACTGGTTCGAGCAGGATTCGATCGTCCGACCTACAGATCCCAAGCCCGGCACTTTACCGCTACGCCACGCCAGCAGACAGAAATATTGGGATAATTTGCCATGTCAAAGAAAGTCAAAGCCGAGGAGCAGTTTGTTTGCAGAGGTACGTCTCGTACAGGCATGGTTGATGCGCTATCGCCCAGCAACTAAAACTCACGCCTGTACCAGAAAGAAAAAGTTGCTGTGCGAATTCAGTAGTATGCTTGGAAGTGCCACAACATCGATTTTCACTTGCGATTGCTATCTTATCTTCGAAAAAAAGTCCTAAATGAACCGCCGACCCGGGACGGTGTATGGGCTGTTACTGTCGATTTCGATAGCCGTTTCTTGTTCTTCACGCAAAGTATATGCAACGTTTCCTTAGTTCAGTGATGCTTTTCAGTCAACACGCCTGTCCAGTCATACATGTTCGTCAGAGAAGCGCAGGCTAGTGCTTGGGAGCCTTCGGCGATAGCACATATACCTGTGTTTATGAGGGGTCACATCAGTGGTCATCGCTTCTTGTGCTGGCACTGTAGACATGAAAAAATTGTTTATTTAAGAACACCGATGCGAAAGCTGAAATATAGAGTGATTTATCCTTGTTAGATTTCTTGATTCCTGAGCCTAGAAGCACCGATAGCGTGAGGACGGACTCGGCGAATACGCTAGGCCTAAGCTTCGGTGGGGACCGATCTCGGCGCGGGTAGCTGGCGAAAGCTAAAATGTATTTGAGCCTCAGAACTTTTTTAGTACAATAGGGAAAGTGGAAGCGCACGAATCACCTCAGCATTGTTATCGGTGCGATAATATCAGTCAGCGATAGGCTTCGAACTCGGGGTCCGTTCGCGCGCGTCTGAACGACTTCTGCATTTCATGTTCACTCCACTACACTGCGACAACGGCGACAACTCTCAGCCATACGTTACGTGCGAAGTACTAAAAAACACGGTGACCTCTGCGTTTACGAGGTTTCATTCAAGAATTTAGCCATCCGCCCAGTCAAAAGGGAAAATGAAAAAAAAAAACGAAAGTGATTTTCAGTTTCAAATGTGCATGAGTAAACAGGACAGCTCACGCACCTTTATTGCAAGCTGTGACACGAAATAGGGTCTTATAACCCTAAGATATAGCGTTATTTAGGACAAGAGACTAGTATCAAGCGATGAATTGTATAAAGCATTTATTATTCAGCAGCGCCCCTCCTTGCGTACTGAAACCAGCGCGGCACAAACACAACCAGCGCATTTTCCAGTGTGAATCAGCGAACTGCAGCGAGAACCAGCGCCTGTACAGCACAAACCAGTGCGCCCCAGCGTCATGGCAGTGGAACCAGCGTCTCTTCCAGTGTGACCCCGCTCTTCTCCAGCGCTCTCACTGGTGTCCCAGTGAGTTCCAGCGAGTGCCAGCGTACCCAGTGCGACCCAGCGCCAAAAAGCGCGCTGGTTTCACACTGGAAGACGCTGGTTTTTGCAATAGAGAACGCACTGATTTGGTAGCTACACTACGACTTCCAGTAGAACTTCGACCTCTTTTTTTTTCCGCAAGTTCTCTGAAAGCTACTGCGGAACAGGTCTCACATTGTAAGTGTGAACACCCGCTTCTTGAACCGTGTCCTCGCGGCATATTCCGCGGAGAAGTACACGTGGCGCAGCTCATCCTCAGAGGTCCAGTTGTTAAAGACCGAGATCATTTCGAAAGGCTCGAGTCAGGTTTCCGGATTCTCCAACGAAGCTCCACGGAAGGTATGTGCCTCCCTTGGTTCTTGAAGCACGATGGGGGACGCGGGTGCTGCTATTGTGGTAGTTGATTTGGTAACAATCTGGTCGTCTCAGGCAAATATATGTGCACCGGGCACAGTCCTTGCAGACTGCGGCTATCTTGCTGATCTTTGGTGACGTTGGTGTTTTCGTGATTCGGGCTTGCATTACGGCTTTGCAGGGACGTTTGGTACATGAACACACTAGCACCTCCACCAGGTGTCACGTAGTAGTGACGGTGAATAATACAACGGTGAAACTGTGAATGACGAAACTAACTTTTTATTGGGCGAACGGTTGCCCACTAAATCCAGGTTACACTGAAAGCACAGCAGTAGCCGCGTACACGGTCGGTGATCGTCGAAATCGGAACAGCGGGTTAAGCGAGTCGGCTATTATACGTTATTCATCCAAGGCTCCAGAGTAATCGCTAGTGTCCGCGTGTCTTCTAGAAAGTTCTAGACCATTGGCGTCATGCATACATGCAATCAGGTTACATGAGGTTCGGGAACAACAGAGAGGGGATAGAACCATCGGTAACATTTGATAAACTTCCGATACATGCAGGCGCGTCCTGCGCTGAGCGATAAGATTTGTTAGACTATGAAATGGGGTCACCCGATCAAGAAATACTCGTGTCGATATCTCGACCCTGAGGGGGTAGAATGTCTCAGCTCATGGCATTTGCCAGAAGAGTCGCGAGGAGGTGAAGTTGACACCGTCGGTGCCACAGTAAGAGGAACTAGGACAATGAGTGGAATATGTACAGAACGTGTGATAGTCCATCCACAGGCCAAAATTGGGTATTGGGGGAACTATTCAATGCAATAAGTATTGCACACCAATCAGTAAAACGAAGAAGCCTTGGAGCGATCACAATATCTCTAGGTGAGATGCGGCCTTAAGGATGGACAACACGTCGCCGTGTACAATGTCGGCGGAATGAACGGGAGCGATTTCTTCTATAGAGAGCAAAAGCACATAATCTGTGGCTGTTACAAAGCAGCTTTGCGCATCATCCGTAGAATGGCGCTTCTTAATGGTGACATTCAGGGATAGCAGCTGCTGGCGACCACTGATAAACGCTGGGGCTTGAGGCAAGTAATCCTTACCTAAATTTAGTTTGTAAGTGCACTCACATAGCACGGGAAATACTATGGGATGACGGATGCCAGCATTAGAGACACGTACAGTACAGTGTAGGATCGCGTCAATTGTGGCATCGTTCGCTCCACGCAAAGGCGCGCCGCTCTATGGTGGGGTCAATATTCGTAGAGGGAATAATTCAGAATTATTGATAGAAATTTTGGCACCACTGTCAAAAGAGCTTGTACAAGAGCACCTTCCACAAAGGCTGCTAATTGAATCCATGGGCGTTGTGGAGGAACTATAGGCGTTTGAATGGATTCTGTTTTCCCTCCTAAAACTGCACCGCAGAAATTTTCCGACCTGATGTCAGAGGCCGGTGAGGCGGGCTGAAGAGCGGACAGTGAGCAACGGCATGGATAAGGTTAGTGACGCCGAGATGGACGGTAGTTATGAAAGCTGTCGTCTAGGTATTAATAAGACGGTGTGGAAAAGATGGGTACTTCTTCCACTGGAAAATCATAGGTAGACGGGTATCTGAGCGTTCTTGAGGAGCGCGGCTGCGCCTCTCGTCCTGTTGGCGCCAAGCACAGCAGCATCAGCATGGGTCTGCGCCGATACTCAAGCCCGGGGTGTGGGTGCAGAAGTTGCGGTCCCAGGTGTGCTCGTAAGTGAAAATGTGGCGGCCACTTCGCCAGTTCGAGCATTGGTAGCGACAGAACACATAGCACGGGAAGTAGACACGAGCTCTTTAATGAATACTCGCAAGGCGGCGGCAGAAGGGGAGATGACGGTACCAGAAGCACGGGAACAGCTTTCAGCGTGGTGCTCCTCACGTATACTAGTGTGCATCAAAGTGAGCATTTCTGTAACCTCAGGGAGACGAGCGTCATAGGTGCCTGTGTGGATGCGAAGAACTTCCTCAAGGCACTGGCACATGGTCACGACATATTGCACGGTGGTACAGTTCTGTGTGGCCACAGCATTGAAGACAATAGTGTTGATTCCCTTGATGATGCGACTAAAGCAGTCGCTTTCGGACATAGAGGAGTTTACATACTTCCACAAGGCGTGGACAAACATCAGTGTAAGACGTGCGTGGCTCTATGGAAAATCGCACATGCTCGCAGAGTTTCTTCATTTCAGTGCGAGTAGCAAGAACGCCTATGATAGCACAACATCTCTCCGTGATAGTGGTCCGCTGAGGTAGGTCAGGTCAGTGGTTGAAGAACCAAGTTTGAGCGACACCGAAAAGGAAGAGTGGGACGTTGGGGAGTTTTTGAGAATTCTCGCACTTATTGTAGTCGCTGACTCGGTCGTACTTCCCGAGTCAATTCTTCACCGCGCAAGCTAGTGAGCACTCAGGATTCGCGCTGAGGGCTGCTGCTGGTCCAGACGGAAGAAGGCCGTGCCGAGACAGTCGCATCAGTCGTGCAAGGTGTGTCTTGGCTGGACATCGCAGCAAATGGTGAAGGGATGCGACTGCCCATGCGAAGCTCCAGGGAGAAACGGGGAGACGACTTGGAGAACGAGAAGCAACATCGATCACTTCCGAGTAAGTTCTTATTTTCAATGATTTCGAGCCATCACAACAAAAAAAGTTGCGGCGCGGAACGTAGGTTATATGTAGAGGTGAGCAAGGTGAGAGGCAAACATAGTACTCACAATATTTCTGCCTCAGAGCAAAGCGATAGAAGTTTCCTTTGTTGTGCTTGTTGATAGTTTCGTGGAGTACGTGTAGGGGAGAGATTGTCGCTGGAGCTCGGCTATATTACTTCCTTGTTAAGAGATGCATCCATTGGACTTATTTTTGAAAAACTCCGACCACATTCCTACACTTTACATTTCCTTTGAGAAATCAAAATCGAACTATGTAGAAACTTCTTAAAGCATACATTCGAGTGCTCTTCTGGTGCTTTCAGATGTAAATGATGAAAAACAAATTCATAAGTGTCATTAGCATACAATGACGCTTTTTCCACACTACATCAAATATTACCTTAATATTTTTCATGCCAATAATATGCAGAAAAATTTGCGATATATTGCGATTACTTGTCACGACTAACCTATGCAAAGTGCGTGGTCATTAACTTCTCTATATCACACTTGGGTTTGACGAGATATATACACAGAGGATATGACAATTCCGTCTTTCCTTTGTGTGGCGCAGAAATCGACCCAGTCGGTGGCTTTGTCCTCTTCAGACTCAAGCGCCTATGGTTCTACGAAGATTTTGTTCTTTGCGTATACGGTAACGCCTCCTGCTCGTGAGTCAATGTTCTGTTTACAAACGATTTCATTATACCCATCCACTTGAAACAATGCATGTTAAATAATTTATTTCGTTTATTATTATTATTAATATTATTGTTGTTGTTGTCGTTATTATTATTATTATTATTAGGGGCGCAGTGCTTCACGCGCGCGTCACCTCCGCAGCACAAGCTCACCTTTTCTCTATTGTTGACGATAAAACGCGAAAAATACGTGGAACCATGGCCATATACAGCTTCGCTGTAAAAAAGAAACCAGCACTGCACCATTGTTTCTTTTAAGCAGAGAAGGGTGATGATGCAGTACCGTATCTTGTTTTCCAGTAGCACAAATGGCCAAAGAATGTTTTACTTTAAAATAACCTATTATTGTTCGAGTTCGTGCTTACGGTTACTAAGCACATGGTTCCTGGCAGAAAGTAGAAGAGCAGGAAGCAGGGCAACAGAAAAAGGAGAGGGACTGAGCAGCGCCAGAGATTGCGGTTAGCTGTTTTTCTCGTTTTTCCTATTCACCTGCTTCGTGTTTTGACCATTTGCGCCAAGAAGGATATGTTTGCTAAGAACATATAGTTTTGCATAAATCGAGGCAATGAAATCGCGAGTTGGCTAACTATATCTGAAGCGCTTTTTTTTACATTAATAATACTAATTGAGGAGGAGTTGCGTGCTTAGCACATTCGCAGACAAAGCGGTGTCCTTGCGAAGCCACCGCAGCTCCCATGCAGTCTAGTATTTCAGAAGAGTCCTCAGTTTCGTTGCTGTCTGTCTTTTAAGAATGTCATTGAATGTCATTACGTATTCGAAGAAGAAGCAATATTTTTAAATTTGGTCAAAATATTGTCGAATCAAGGAATTGACTAGCGTCCAGTATTCCATTCGCATAATAACTTTAGAATAATGACGCACCCCTACCAAATCACTCAGACTCATATTTTCGAGAATATGTGTTGAGAACATGGACATTCAGTAAATTGAAACATAGGACAAATTTAGTAATGATAAAACATAATGGAAAATTCATTCAATATACGTTCACTTCGTATAATTTTAGGCAAACTGACAACCCTTTGATCGCCGCTGTGTTACTGGATATTGACAGCGTCTTAACGAAAATGCATAACTGATTGTCTTTTTCTGCAGAAATCTATTACCGTATGGACAGGCTCACAACACGGCGACCTTTGCGACGACTTTGTTGTGATGGTGATGATGAATTCGGTGTTTCTTCGGGCAAGGGTCAAGTATGGCCAAAGAGCGTCAGGCCACAGATAAAATCTGTCAATGGGGTAAGCAATTAGCAAAGTTGTTGCGACATGGCTGTAAAGGGGCCGGAAGAACAGTCGCTGTAAAGTCCTTAAAACGTATACGTAATAACATTATAAAAACGACAAGTGAAGTGTTCTATACACGCAAACGGTAGATTGCGAAGGGGTGATAATACATACAACGTCATCGGTGAAAATTTTCGAAAAGCGCTCCTACAAACGCACCTGGATAAACGATGAGTCACGTTCTACCACTCGCCACTGCCACTGAGGTATCAGCAACCAATTTCCCCACTTAGCTTTCTGGGAGCTTGTATGAAGCGCTCACATGCTTTAGCTAAATTACGAAATAGTGCGACAGATGTGTTTGTTTACGCTAGCGTAAATGTTGCGTTCAGGTTTCTAATGTGCTCAGAAAATAAGTAAAGCTATAGTATGACCTTTAGAAATTAGGTGACCATTAATTAGATTCTAAGTAGAGGCTTTGTACAGGACTTGCGTTGAAGGCGCTTGTGGCCAGTCGGATGCCTAAATGGTGAATCCAATCAAGTGTGCATATTGTGGTTGGTGACGCAGACCGATACACCACGGTGCCGTAATCTAAACGTGATCGTACGAGGCTCTTGCACAGGTTCAATAAACACAACCTATCAGTGCCCCATGTTGTGCGTGACAGTTTTTCGAGAATGCTCACTGTTTCTAAGCATTTGCCTTAACATACTTTTGAGGCTAAAAAGGACAGTTTGGTGCCTGGTATCATATTTAAAAACGTGCTCCGCGTTTAGAGGTAAGCGCTGACCATGTATTTTGACAGTGGGCGTTGAAACGATTCTTCAATTCCTTCTAAAAACGACGCAAAAACTATTCTGAGCATTAAGTTGAAACCCATTCTCGTTAGCCCATTTTATCAATTTGCTTACGCCCGGTTAGACGTGTCGCTCACAGACAGTGAGGTTAGACAATCTGAACCCACTCGCACGTCCTCAACGCACACACAATAAAACATAAGCCGTGAGGCTTATGAGCGCAAAGCCTTCGTTTTTACTATAAAAACGATACAGCTAGGTACACCACCGTGCGCTACCCTAATTTCCTGTAGAAATGCTCTGAATAAAACATTAGCAATTTGAACACGGAATGTATGGTTTGATAAGAAGCTCTCGATAACGGTGAAGATGTTTCTATGAATACCGCTTCCCGACAGGTCCTTCAGGATCCCTCACGACACGTGGTTTCATGAAACACTGGTAAAAAGTATTGTTTATGAAGAAATGCATCACGAATATAACCCTCGACGTGCACGAGATGGTCGGTTGCCGACCGCCGTTCTCGGAAATCACAGTGGCATAAACCAAGTAATTTGTAGAATTCGAAGAAATGCAAAATACTACGATTTAACATGTTTCCGAATGCTTGCAGCGGCTTCTGATAAGAGCTTTTGCGCGTAACTTTTGACCGCGGACGAGTCATTAGCCTAATTCAAAATTCTGACTATGATAGCTTCTCTGCAAGGGAGATAAACTATCTTTTTTGAAGTCCCTGTTAGGTTCGAAATGGGAACGGAGTGGCTGGGAGGCTAGCCTTGCAAAGCTCCACTCTCAGTCAGACGCAGGCCAGGCCTTGAACTGTAGCGGCGTCCATCCCCAGCCGGCAGCCCAGACCTGGTCTTCTTTGCATTCGCTGAGCAGTATAGCCTCCCACTCCTCAAGGGTTTTTATTTTATCATTGTTGTATATGCTGTGTCTGATATTGTTTGTAGTTGATGGGCATGCCTGTGATGGAGGGCTGCACGTGGTGCACGTGGTGTATTGCATGTCTTACAGTGTGCTGAGTATGCTTCTGGGTGAATTTGGTGCATGAGTTGTGGCGTAGGGAAAATGCGTGTTTGTAGAAGTCTTCACGTAGTTGCTTGGTGTTTGTATAATGATTTGTAAGGACGAGGATATTTATAGCGAGCACTTAGGTAGTAATCCAGGATTTTTCCGTAACTAATCATTTCTTCGTACTGGGAAGCTGTTATTTTTTGGTCTGGTTCTGGTTTTGGGGGCCATAGTTCTGCTTGGGTCTCTCCGAGGATTTGTTTTCCAGAGAGAGAGATGGACGGCGCAAGTGTCTCTCCCAGTTTATACTTGCTCGGGCAGCGGGGTGCGCAGCGTTGCTCCCAATTATCCCTGCATGGCCTAGTGTCCAGATTAGTCGAACAGTTCTTCTGCGGACAGGATGTGTTTCAATGAGAATTCGGTATGCTTGAGGTGATATAAGTCTCTTGGTGTAATGAATTACGGCTACTTTGGAGTCGGTGACGATGCCTAATGCAGTGCTTGATGCGTATGCTAAAGCTATTGGAACCTCTTCCACTTCTGAGTGTTTGATACGTGTGGACCTAGTTGTTGTGATATATATTTTGGTACCCGTAACAACTGCCAGAGTCATGGCTGGTTGTGACGGATACTTTGCAGCATCAACATAAGCCACATGTTCAGCGTCTTTGAGCACATTTTTGAGTCTTTGAGCCGTTGCTTTCCCTCACTCTGCGTTATGGTTTGGGTGCATGTCGTTTGGGGTGGGGTATTATGAAGGTGTTCCTGATGTCCGGTGGAATATTTCTCTTTTCATCAATTCGCCTCTGGTATTACGTATATTGCCAGCTTGTTTAGTATTGTCCGTCCAGTCCTGACGTGTGTTAAGCGTTCCTAGTTTGATGTTCTCTGTGCTCCTATAATTTCGCCCAGTGTATTGTGTGATCCTAGGGCTAATAATGTTTCGTTTGCTGAACTTGTAGGACGGTGTAATGCTTGTTTTAATGCTTTCCTTGTCATAATGTCAATCGTGTGCTTCTCGGTATGCATGAAATTTAAGAATGACGCACTATACGCTATAGGGGAGATGATAAAGGCTTGTACCAGTCGAATGATATTCTTCTCTTTCATGCCGATGTGTCTAGTAGCAAATCTCGAAATAAGCCGGCCCATCTGAACCGTGTATGTCTTTAAGCGTTGGACTGTTGTGGTTTTTTTTTTCTTTGCCACATTGCAAGTACAATACCAGAACCCTTAGGCATGAGACCTGGTGTACAAGTGTACCTTCGATTTGGAAGGCAATTCTTTGTTGGTTAGAGGCTTGCGATTTTCTTTGGTATTTTGGTTTGACCAGTAGGAGCTCAAATTTCTCCGGGCAACATGAGAGTCCTCTCGGTGCTACATATGTTGTGACTGTATCTATTGCTTCCTGCAGGGTCTCTTAGATTTCGCTATCGCGCCCACCCGTCACCCATAACGTTGTATCATCCGCATATAAACTGTGGTGTAGGCACAGGATGCTCTCGAGCCTTCCCGGGAGCCCAATGAGTTCGATGTTGAATAAAATGGATCATAGCACTCATCACTGAGGCGTCTTTATCACCGACGTTCACAATGTTCGACTTGAGTCCTTCAATATTGAGGGTATCAGTTCTGCCGGTAAAAAATCAGCGGTATATCGGTATGGCTTATGTTCTACGTTTAGGTTAAAAAGTCCTTCTAGTATTGCATAATGGCTTACGTTGTCAAATGCTTTCTTGAGAACCCGTCCGAGTATGGCTCTTGTATACAGCTTGGGAGCTTGATGTGGATCTATGACTTGATGGAAAAGTTGCAGCATGATGTCTTGAGAAGGAAAGCGGCCGCCATATTTTGCTATAAAGAGCCAGAAGTGTTATTTGTTTGTCAGGGGAAAGGTTCTTGATCATCACGTACATGATCCTGTCAGCTCCTGACGCAAAGCTTTCCCATGCCTAAATATAGTAAATAGAACAAGAAAGCTTCACGTTCGTCCAGGGTGCAGCGTAATATGCTGCTGCTAGGCGGCCGGTTGCGAACATGCGTGCAATCATCGATGAATGCAGCGCCATATTTCAGCCGCGTGACGATTTCCTTTAGTCCTTTAGTCTCAGTGTACCCTCGTTTGAATGAACGAGAAATATAATTCAATTTATTTCAATCTTACCCGTCATCGTTTTACCAATTCGCCTTTGAGGAATCAGCAAGTCACGAACGCACTTACACCGCGCTCAAAGCAATAATTACATTGATATAGCTAAGGCATACAATGGCATCCTTTGGTGGGGGGGAACTTCATTCATTCTGGACTTTTACATTCTGTTCAAACAGCGCAATATGCGACGGAAGAAAAAAAAATGGACGTACACAGGAGTGGCACTGCTAGCTTCCAGCTGCGCGGGGGCAACAAGTTTTTTCAGAGTCGAGACGTGCGAGGATAATTCGCGGCACGTTACATGCACAAAACGAGAAAGTCTGAGCCCGGCCCGGGCCCGCGTCAAAAAAGCCGAGCCCGGCCCGGGCCCGGGTCAAAAAGCACATGGCGTTCCCGAGCCCGGCCTGAGCCCGTGAATAAACTACCCTAGCCGTCCAGGCCCTGCACGCGGGCCGGGCCGGGCCGAGGCTGTCGGGTAAGCCCGATCCCGTGCAGTGCTATACTCAGAAGCACCTACAACGTCGGTGACGGCAACGTCAGCAGTAACGAAATGTGGCCGTCTGCACCAGTACACCGAAGACGGAGACGGACAGCGAAAGAACGCAGCAAAACGAGCAAAGAGGCAGATGTGAGACTACCTGAAAAAAAAAAACATTTCAGTTGATTTCTAAGCAATATCGTCCACATAATTGCGGTCTAGAGCCAACATGCTAACGTAAAAACTGTAAATAAAATAACAGGCAGCAGCGCAATCGCTAAATATGATAAAACACCCCGCAACAAATTTCGAGAACATTACTCGGGAGCGCCAAACTTGAACGACTGCTAAGCAGCGTTGATTTGGTCAATAAGGCTTTCGTATTCAACACTCACAAAAAGTTCTTAGGTGTCCTAAAAAGTTTTTCAGTGTGTTTATGTCACATTGTCACAGTTAGGACAGTGGAGCGTGCCACTACAGCCGTCGGATGCCAGTTCGTGTTCACCAAATTTCGCACAGATCAGTCGGCCTGGGCAGCTTTCGAAACATGGCCATATCTATGACACTTTAAAGATATTTGGGAGGTTTAGAATGTCAGGTCTGATTTGAATTTTTCTGTATCTGGTCTCTAGGGCTTGCGGTTGTACACTCAACACGAAGGTGATAATCAGAAGTTTAGATGGAATATCCTGGTTATCTAGCTTGATCTTTATGACTTGTACTTGAATCAGGTTATTTTCTTTCCTGCCCCCCGGGACCTCTTCTTCGCTCAGGCTCAAGAGATCGCCATCGGAGGCAACTCCTTCACATGCGTTAAGAGATCAATGTGGCGTCACAGTGACTGGCACATTATGAAATTCTACGAGCTTCGATAGTTCACCGTGTTTTTGAGTGTCGAGCACCTCAAATATTCTTGAACAATACAGTAGGCTTGTAAATGGGCGTAAATAACAAGGAGGAAATAAAGGAGTCAAGAAACTTCTTTTTTTTTTCTTGCCCTTGTTTCGCATTTCATCATCATCATCATCATCATCAGCCTGGTTACGCGCACTGCAGGGCAAAGGCCTCTCCCCTCCTCCTCCAACTGCCCCGGTCATGTACTATGTACATTTGCACTCCAGGAATTCTAAATGAACTCGCCTAACAAGGTGTAATGAAAACACAGTCGATTTTTTCTTCTCGTCTGAGTGCTCGTCAAATATTAACAAGTTTTAATAACACAGCCGGGACACAGTACTTTCTATATTACTTATTTATTTCTTACATTATTGCAATGAAAACAATATGCGGCAATTCCTGTATATAGGAAGCAAAGCACATGATTGCAGACAAATTGTCTGAAAAGGTTGTGCTTGTGAATTTAGCATTTCTCGAGCGCAACAAATTGACTGCTAGCTGTGGCAATCTACCGCAAAGACGGTTTGTATGAATGAGCAACAAGCAGGCCTACAAATTGTTTTTAGTGATACATTCTGCTTTGCTGTACACATGACTATGTCCTTTATAGTGTCTACACCTCTCTTTGTATGCTTTCCTGCACGGAACACGTTCCAGTGGTGTAGCTCGTACTTTTCGCCAAAGCAAACACGCTGGCATTGCTGAAAGAAAACAATGTAGCAATAGTATTAAAGTCAACATCTGGAACAATATTTTTCATGCAGCCTCTAAAGCTGTATTGCTTGTTGGTAATGTAGTTGATTACGTGGAGTATAGCGTTGACTGCCATAGGCATACTGGCTAGTACTAGCAAATTTCTGAAAGAATGGGTGCGCTCTGCAAACTTTTGTTAAGCTTCACCATATGTCTATAGTACCTAGAAATTAGTTTCTTATTACTGTCAATTCACTACGTACATTTTGTCCACTTAGAGACATTCTCAGGTTGCCATCAGTCCTGGACAATTGTACAAAAGAAATAAAGAGCTCAATGCTGTGTTTGGTGTGTCCGTCCGGTCGTCCTTTGGTCTAAAAAAATCAAAGGCTCTCTCCGACTGTGGATTGAAATTTTAGTGTTTGGCACTGTGCAATTGAGGTCCAGACACTCTAACGAGTATGCTTGACACTTGGTAGCGCTTGCACTATATCCTTTCTTCTCGATGTTTCTCCTGCGCTACTTTAATTGGTTTTTACCATTGGCAATTTCTGAGATTGACTTCAGTAACCCGTCCTTTAGAGTGGAGATGTCTATTCAATTATTTAGTAGGCCACGCTAGACAATGATGCAGCGAGAGGTAACTATGATAGCTTAGCGAAGGATTCTCTAAAAGCTTTAACGATTATTCTAAATTTGTGCTGAGTCTGATATAATGTTCTGCTGCAATCGCAATACAGAGAAATTTCGTTGATGTTATTCTGCATAATGCCTTGTGTGAGATGATCGTTCTTTTTTTTCTCATTTGCCCTACTAACATCCCAGAGGACCAATATATTACCTCACGGTTTTTGCGATCGCGTTTTCATTTAAAATTGGATCATACGAATGGGGAACTGGTATTTCGAAAACTCATAGCTTTATATTGCAGTGCACTAGCTTAAGTAATATTGCAACAGCCGACCGACTTCTTGGGCCAGAGCAACATTGGCGGGAAAATGCTGCTGCGTCAACAGCCGCACTGACTCGAGTTGGGTAGCTGCTAAGCTGACGGAGGAAACGGTGGCTTTTCTTGAACTTGCACAATAGGTTTTTCACGGCCACTCAAAGGGAGAAACTCCCGCGCAAACTGAAGAGCTATTTAAACTTTGCTGAATAAAAGTGCGGTGGGGGTGGTTCGTGCGCCTTCGAGTGATGCTGCGCCGCATAGCCTGTTATCCGAAGCAATATCACTCGACGCCACATGAGCCTTTGCTTTTGTGTTTCTCACCGAGTACGCGAATTTTCATACTTTTTAAAGTTTACTTTATGTAATACGATTTTAGGATGATAAGTTTTTTTCTGGTTCCAGTGAAGGTCATATCAACGAGATTCAGATGTAGATGGTTTCAAGGCCATAATAATCGCTTTAGTTTGCAGATGTCTATACTCTTCACCATTTTTTTACAATGCCTGTATATCAGGAATACGTAGTCTGCATATCAAATGATATGTCATCGAGATCATGGATAATACGTCACGCTTCTTCACAACTAAGGGCCCGCAGTCTAAACTCGATTGATACCATCTCTTGCACGTCGTGCGGCGGTTCCCATAAAGAATGCATTCCTATAGGGTAAGAAAGTAACTATCCTTTTAAGTCTTTTACTTCGAGCGTATAAATTCTACACCAATTCAAATATTTCCTGTCACATCTACAACGCAAGCATCTCTACGATTGACCTTGCTGTAGTGCCACACTTCTGTATCGTTAAATTTCACTTTGCTACAGGGAGAAAACAGCTGCAATCGGCTAGAAATATATATTCAATTTGTTTTGTTAATAGGTTATACTTTAAATTCGATATCATAAAAATCTATTTTTAATCATTCGGTACTCCCATAGAATCTGCACATTATTTGCAAACCTAGCAGTTCAATGGGGTTGCTGGAGAAACCATGTCCCTACCATCTGTCGATCCAGCCTGAATTATTATGTGACACTTGCTCCAAGCTGGTCTTGGCTGCACCTCTTTAACATCAGCTTTGGTCACTCGGTATGTGTCACTGGGTGAGCGCTGCCCTTCAATATCACGGTACTGAGAATATTAGGCACAAAAGCGTCAGGCAGGCCAAACTAAAGCCAAATGTTCAAGGTGATTTTACCAGGTGGATAATGGAAGACAAAGGTACTTAACCACATTGTTGCAGTACTTGCACCAAACAGGGCTACACGCATTTATTTGACGCGCCTTTGCAAATATCTTTAATACATATGCATTCCAATTCCAAAAAATGCCTCGAACATTAAAAAAGTAACATCCTTTACGCCAACTTGTGTGTTCAGGATGCGCCACTTGGTATGGGCCGCTCTTTAATGGCAAAAATAATCGTGAAATTTCTAGGGTGCTGAGTGGAAGTGAACGCGCGTCATGCATATTCTGATTATCCTGAGTGAATACATATTCACACACGCGCCACACGCGCACTTTAAGGCGGTGCCCCTACATCGCGCAGTGTCGTTAGATAATGAAGCGTAGCTCCATGTACGCCTCTTACATGACTCATTTGGGCACGTTGAATACCGCGTGTCGCTACATTACCTCAATGTTAATCTCGTTAGGGCCGACGCTGATCGTCACAACGGTAATGCCTGTCTTTTGCCTTTTAGCAGAGTGTATTAGAACCGATAGCACTCCGATATTACAGCGCAATAAAACACATAACCTATTTTCTCTTACATAATTTTTGTTAATCGCGCTACTTTTCACCAGACGTTTGACAGGAAGCGCGAACAAGTAATAAAGACCCAGCTAGACATTAGCATACATATGCATGTAGAGAAACAGAACCAAGACAAGGCAGGGAGGGTAACCAGACGCACCGTCCGGTATGCTAACCTGTACGGCGGGAAATAAATACAGGGACGAAGAGAGACCCAGATTTACGCACACTTGAATATGCACTCCGAGTATATGGGCCCTCTCCAGGAACCTGCCATCTTGGAGCTCTGCAATAACACTTCCACTGTTTTTCGTTAAAGTGAAGCAAATGCACAAGTTGGAAGGAACTTAATTTTCGAAAAGGGTATAGAGTCCAACTGGTGTAAAGCTCTCAGGGTAGGCTCCCACAATGACGTCGTAGCGAGGGGAAATGTGCAAAATGTGCGCTGTAGTGTATGATGTTCTACAAAAGGGGCACATGGGTGTAAAACGCATTCCCACACAGAATGAGTAAGCATTTGTTACTGCCTTCGCGAGCCACATGTGGCACAAGTCCGACGGAGAGTATGGAAGCTTTTGACCGCAATAACAGCTTTAGGGTTGACTCAAATGTGCATAGATGACATTTAGGGTTCTTACGAGAAGACAAATATTTGCGGGTCATAGCTGTAGCCCCGAAACAAATTTCTGTTGCAGTTTTCAGATATTGGTTCAAAATAGAGAGTATCTGGAACGAGAACAATGTAATCCATCCGTATGTAGAACCAAGCCGCAAAGCGAAGCGTGCCCCGGAAAGGTGGTGGTTCCGGGTTTGAGTGCCGGACCAGGACGAATCTTTTTTGAACTGCGAGGGTTTCGTTTCGAGGAAGCCGTATGAGTTTTTCTTTTTTTTTTTTGTAGCAATTGCTACGATAAAGTGGATATCACTTTTCCCTTTATAAAGCGAAGCCTTAAGGATTGGTGATAAACTAAAGCTTCGCAGTCGAGAAAAAAAATCGTGCTGTTCCGTCATTTGAACTCAGGACCGACACTTTTCAAAGGTGATGGTCCAGAGTTCATATGCCAGAACCGGAGAAGCTTTTTCTCAACTGCGAAACTTTCTTTCTTAAAAACCCGTAAGGGTTTGCTTTGCGTCTGGATGCTACATTCTGGGTTCGTGCTAGCAACTGGCTTTAGGTTGAATTACGTAACTACTTTTCAGGACTCACTATTTTGGCTTCTCATCCAGAAATAAATTATCACAATTCTACAGTATTCTTCGAAATGTTTTCTGCAATTCATCGGAGAGCTAGGCTTGTCCTTGGTGGAATGTTTGATAGTATCGTAGCTTCCGCATGGTGGAGAATGTACGCGTTATTAGCGATTCATGCTGGTCATGCTGTAAAAAAAAAAACATCTAATAAGTCGCAATAACCTGTCTGTTTCTTAGCAGCGATGTTTACTAGTCTTGACGCATTCGTGGTTGATAAAATAGGCGTATTTTCTTACATTGTGTCTAACGCCGATTGAACATAGTAACTCATTCAGCTTACAAAATGGAGCTCTACAGAATAGCTTGCATTCCTGGAGCAATCAAGTTTCAGCACAAATTGCACAAACTATTGCATAAACTAGCGCTGTAAACATTCATGATGCGTGTAAAATTATAACCTTACAAAATTATTGCCAACAATTTTTCACAGCTAACCGCACTGTGATGAATGTGTGAAAACTGAGCATTCTCATAGATGTTTGCCGCGTTCCTTGGTTAAAGCGCGGATCTAAGGCACAAGATTAGATAAACGAGCATCGACTCGTGCTTCCGGCGCTTCTGTTGTGTAATCTTATCTAGTGTTATTGCGCTTTCCTCCAGGACTCTCCCAAAGTCAAGACTTCTTTATTTAATTGGTGTCCGCCTAATGTGCCTTGAGAACATCGTACAGCTCAAATAACTAGAGCTATGTCGCCAATATGTCCGCAAAAGTAATGTCTTAGTTATAGCACGCTCTCTGAATCAAAACTTTCGTAGGCTGGAAAATATCGTGAAACTTCAAATACCACGCAGGACAGAAAAAATGTTCAATATATTCAAAACAGCGGAGCAGTGCTGATACCACTTTTGGCATCACTAATTTCCACCAAGATTAAAATATTCTTTTCAAGTTCCAAATCGATAATCTCTAAGAGTGTCGTAAAATGCAGCTGTAATGCTCATACGATGAAGGAAAAAACGTGTTTTCATCTGCCGACAAGTGCGCGGTAACGATATTTAGAAAGGAATTAAACTTAAACTGCCATTTCTGTTAGGAGCAGTGGGTTACAGCTGCTTTTCGCGTTTCTACGTACTACTTTCTGAGACGGCAGCCGATACAAAATGCTGCAGACAAATGTGACGGCGTCAATGTGGCTTCTACATTTTTCATCAGAAGCCTACTGTGACAACACGTCGCACGAGCGACCCTCTCAACGGTTTCCTATCAGTAGAATCCACAATGTATTTTTTACGCTACAGTATCCTCACCAGCGTTCTACATCAGAAAATATGGAACTCTAATAAACAATTCATTATTAAATGAGCTGTTTGTCAACCACTCAAGCGCCGGAGGACGCCTTCAAGGGGACTATAGTGTACGTTAAGAAACCTCGGGTGGTTCAAAATTTCGGAGACCCCCACTACAGCGTTGCGCATAATGAGATCCTGGTTTGGTACATAAGACCCCATAATTGAAGTCTTATACAGCCGGAGAAATATTTCCTTGTTATTTCTTGGCCTCTTTCGCAAGTCCTTTGCTAGCAATCTTTGGGTTAGTTCGTGTCGAAATATTTTGCCAAATTATAACATAACGAGCTACGATTGATTCGGCAACAGCAGGAGATAATTGTTCAACATAATACGTCTCGGCGCTCCATCTGCGTGGCTGCAGGAATTATCACACAAGTCATCAAGAAGAAAGTGCACCTCCTTCGTTGTGATTTACGCCACTTCAAGTTATCCCAGTCTATGATTCTGTGCGCGTGGGTTGGGTTGTGGCAGCGTGCCCCGAAAAAGGTCAAGGAGACACGGCCAAACGGCAAGGGGAGCATTAAATGCCCCTAGAGGCTGTGCCAGCTGTCCAGATTCAGAAAAGGATGTATAGAACGCAAACGCTCTTCAGATCAGCCACCCAAGTTAAGAAGAGAACTACATAGCACCACAGGTCTCTATCCAACTAACCAGGAACGCGGCGAGGGTGGAGGTTCACTAATAAAGCTCGCTTTACTCTTCAGAAGTATCCCGGAACAGCTAAAGCCGTGGTGAACAAGTCTCAGCTAGGCAAAGAATCACAACAATCCATATCGAAGCAAAGAAGAAATCACACCAAGAATAAAACAGCAATACGCAAACTCATGTGAGTAGAAAAAAACAGACCTGCACATAACCGGAAAAATTCCGCAGTCGAAGGCCGTTTCCTGGCCTTGGTAATGCTGGTAATACAATCCCATTTCCTGGGCTATCTCGTTCCACGTAGCCTCTTTTTATCTGTTCTTTTTCTCGAAAAATATTTTTTGGCAACGCCCAATTCATTTATATTTAATTGACAACGGCTGCTCAAGCCTTATTGCACCTGCAGATGCTTTTATTTTTATTCATTTATGCCTCACAATAAGGGATGTAATGAACAAGAAGAAAGGGGGTTATGTGAGGACCCCCTTTCTTTTCGGTCATTACATAGCGAGGGTATTGAATCCGGCAACACTGATGCCTTCAGATAGCACTTGCGGGTTTATTGACCACTTGCCTTCTACTTAAAAAAGATCACGTACTTGTGACGGGTGCGTTAGAAAAGATGTTCCACATCCGCTGCCAAGGTTCGTGAGTGGTGGCGCTGGCTAACACTCCCAGGGTTAGTTCTAGTAGTAACACATAAATACCCCAGAAAATGGATGGGAAGACGGTGCCACGGTAGCTCAACTGGTAGAGCATCAGACGCGTAATGCGAAGCCGTGGGATCGTTCCCCGCCTGCGGCAAGTTGTTTTGTCACCCACTTTCATTTCCATTAGTTTATCATTTCTTTATTGAGTTAGTAAGTACAACTAATTTCCCCTGTATTTTCCTTGGTGTATTTGTTTGTTGCCTTATTATCATATGATTAGCAACGAATGTAGGAGCACGGTTCACGCGCGGTGCCTTTCGCAAACAAGGAGAAGCTGCTCGGTCGCTGGTCCTACCAGGTTCTTTGACGGATCCTCATCGTGCGACATTGCGAACCGTTTCACTGCAGAGGCCCCTTCCTGGTGTATCGGTGTACCCTCTCGGGGCATGGCTGGATATCAGGCGGCGATTGGCCTAGGCACACGAGCCTGATGTCTGTTTTTTTCTCTCATCCAGGCAAACAGTTCCAGGTAGGCTTCTCTTGCACCTCATGATTATCCAATTGACCTTCTTTAGCGCACCGGACTGACCAACGATCATGTGGCCATAGTGCCGTCCAGAAGAGAGTAAGTTTGAATGAAAAACCCCAAATTCATCCAGGAAGAACATCAGAAGGCGGCATCTCACTATCAACTGATCACCAAAGTACGACAGTTTGATCGCGGTGGCATTCTCTGCTCTGCGCCAGACCAGGGCTGTACCACTAATCTTCTCAAATGTGCAGCAATTCCTCCACATTCGATGAGCTCCTTCATTCCTTCTCATTTAGCTTGAGTTAAAGGAGTAGTTCATGGAGTCGAGTCAAGCGTTTGCTCTCAAGAAATTTTAAAAATACTTTCTGTGGCCGGAGCCGTGTCCGTATTTCGTTGCTCTCGCTTACCTAAGAACAAGAGCATTCCCACAGATTCCGTCAATTTTACCTGCGCTGTAACAATTCGTCGGACAGAGATCAAAGCGTGGCGAATAATTTACCAGGTGGGATCGCTATCTCCTCGTCCCCTTCAGTGAATTAAATGTTGGCCCTATGGGCATAAGCACTTAAAATAGATGGACTTAAAATGGACCTAAAATATAGTTCATCACAGGAAGAACAGTGTTGTCTCTGTAGCTGTTCTTCCTCAGCTGAGCATACTAACTGCTCCGCGAAAGCGCAGGAATTACAAATTCTATAAATAATTCAGCAAAAGAGATGCTGAAGACGGAAAGCCCCTTCTATCATTCCAGAGCGAAGTAGACCCAACGCTTTCTGATGCCATACCTTCGGCCGCAGAGAGCGCAATGAAGAAAACGTGTATTTGTGAGCCTATCGAAGTCACTGGCACAAATCTTCACCCCACGATCTACTCAAGTCCTTCAGGTATTTGCCTGCCGAACCATGAACTTCCGATGCCTTCACATGCGAATGATGCAGAAACAACGAATCCAGGTCCTCATAAAATTCGGCCTATCGAGAGCTCTTCTCTGTATCATGCAGAACTGGAATCAGGATGGGGCTCAGATTGGGGCTCACAAGAAATACACATGCAGCGTGACTCCCGTGCTCTTAAACGCCGCAAATCTCCTGTAGCGCAGTAATCTACAATGATACATAAGATGAAGACAAAGAAGTACCAGAAGCTTATTTCTAAAAAAAGATATCTTTTGAAGGATAGCATTCTAGACTAAGCACGTTGTGCCGCCTGCCTTAGCTCAACATAGGGGCACTAAAATATGACACTGGTATTGCCGTTCCATTTATTCCGCTGCTATCGACTTACATTACCGCCGTAGCCAAGACTCACCTGACATCATTTCATTGCAAGAAACCAGGTTATCGACCGAAGAGGCATTGCATTTAATAAATTATCGCACATTTCGTTTAGACAGTTCATCTCACGGTGGCCGCTTAGCTATCTTTATCTTTTCAAAAATTGAGCACCAGCTTAAATTACCTCACCAGCTCATAACTTCAGAAAGTGAAATTCTTGCATAGACATGTCTATTCAAGGCTGCATCCCTCTGACATTAGTTAGTGTTGACATTAGTTAGTGTTTATTTCCTCGGAAGCATTCTGAGTACTAGTGTACTAGAAGCAGCAATTCGTACAGAAAATAAATATTTTTTGCCGGATACTTTCTTTTTCATCACACTTCGTTAGGCTTCACTACCGATTCCAGTGGTAAACATTGGCTGGGTTGGGCTGCCAACAATCATTTTTCATTCATTAACGCAAGAACACCCACATTTTTTTGTAGTCAATCGCTTACTGCGATGGATGTCACTTTCGTTTGTTATAATTTGTCTATCTGCATATGGTCTGCCATCAACTCGGGCACAAGCAGTGATCACGTTCTTATATTTTTGAGCTTGTATGCCCATTGACTCAAATTACTAAGCATTCAACTACTTTTGTTAATTTAATCACATTCAAAAAGATATTGTACATAGATTTATCCAATCAGCAATAGAATATTGAAATGAAAATGCCATAGATTTATTTTTTGTTTTAAATGATTCCGTAAAAGTCTCACTTCACTGTCCGCTCCACTAAAAGCGGGTCTCCAAACCCTTGGTGGAACGCAGACTGCTCTCGCGATTATTCGGTAAGAAAAACAGCGTTAGAGAGAGAGAGATAGAGAGAGAGATAAAACAGATGAGAAAAGCAGGGAGATTAACCGGAAGATAAATTTGCAGTATGCTATCCTGCGCTGCGGAAGAGGTAAGGGGAGACAGGAAGATGTTAAAACAAGAAAAAAAAGTGCACACACCCGAAAATAATGCGAAAGGGCAAAGAAAAATAATGAAAAACGCACACACTCAAAGGAACGCAGGAGTGTCACAGTCATTCAAGCAGGTCGCTTGAGCGGATGCAGCGTTATAAACTACTTCATAACAAGTGACCTAGCAATTGGAGAGACTGTAGGTTTGCGGCAGCAACATCTAAAAGAACAGCTGCAAGTGCGAAAGACAACTTTGATTGAAAGCAGGCCGACTTTCTTTCAAAGGCCACCAACAGGAAAGCACTCTTTCGATTCCTGAGAAATCAAAAGGTCCTCGCCGCACAAATAAATGTTGACTCTCTGGTTGCAGCACCCTTAGAATTGGCCACACTACTGAAAGATATTGATAAATGTCTAGGGTGTCAACAGAAGCCCATTTCGCCCTATCACACTACGCCACCTACTCACGGCGAAGACTTCGAACGGGTTACAGTTTCGGAGCTGAAAACATAATAAGCCAGCTGAGTAATTCAGCGCCACGCCCCGCTGGCATTGCTGTGGCAATAATAAAAACACTATGTAAGATATCGTCGCACGCATTGCACACCATGGTGAACGATTCTATCGAAAATTCATGGATTTCCGTAATGCAGTAATCTCATTATTAAAAATCCAGGTGCCTGTTATGCATTGGCTAACAATGCGCCAATATCTCTTGCATCTAACCTAGAAAACCTCATCGAAATAATCTTAAATGACCACATAGATCATTGGCTGAGAGAGAACATGATTTTGAGCCCATGCCAATTTGGCTTCAGATGTGGGTCTTCGATTTGGTGTGCCCATATTGACCTCGAAAGTCCTATTTAACTAGGTCGATGTCAGCTAAAATATGGAGCCTTAGTTCGTTTAGACATCACTAAGGCATATGACAGCGTAGAACGTGTGCGCCTAGTAAACGCGCGCTACAGAAGGCAGGTCTGCCACATTATTTTTTCGCACTGGTTTATTAATTTTTAAAAGGCTGCGAATTTTATTGCTGTCTGCGCGGATTGTCTTCAATAACGTATCCACAGTCATTAGGTCTACCACAATGATCACACCTATCGTCATTGCTGCTTATCGTCTTACTGAGTACTGTACCTTTGAAACAGGATGTACATGTGCACGTATACGTCGATGACATAGCATTTTTTCTGCATCTGTAGATTTACATGCTTTGCACCAAACTCTGCTGTCCTATATGAGCCGATTAGAATTGTGGCCTGATGGCTCTAACGTCTCTCTTATATATGAGAAAAAGCGCCGTCCCAATTTTCCCCCGAAGCGTTTCTGTGCAAATTTCGGCTTTTCATTGAGAAGAATGTATTCCACGGGTAAATTTACTTAAACATTAGGGTGTAATGTAAACTGAAAAGCTTAAATAGAGCCCACATATAGTGCGTACTCCCACAAAGGTAAAATGCGCAGTAGTAATGAATGCTGCATATACCTAGCAGCAATCGACCACGGTTGCGTTGGCACGACCTCATTACGATATATTGCATGTATGTTCGCCCGATAATATAATTCGACTGCGTTTTCCTTTCTGGCGCACCTGCACACTAAGTTCGGCTTCTAGTTCTGTTAGAACGAGAGGCATTGCGTTTATCTTTTAGGCTTCCAAAATTTGTCGCTAATGATAACAAGAAGCACGCCTGCCTTCTCCTTTCATGCGGTTTCATATCCAAATAGTACAACTTTTCTAAATATATACGCGTCACCACACAGATCTCAACATATTTTCATTACTGAATCGGCCTCAGTTATTAACTATCGATAATATTGCTCACGTTGCCCTCACATTTTCATACAGACACAATTGAACCCACGAAATGTTCACCCATGCGAGGTGGTCTTACTAAATTCCTCTGTTCCAGTCGCTAAAGTTGAATTTGATGTTATTTTTCCAAACAACACTAAACATTTTCCCTATCAATAGATGAATAGTATTTTAAAAGGGAACCTTACACACCTGGATACAAAGACCGTTATAGCAACTGATCGTTGAGCAACTGCCTTTTCTGTGAAGAAAAGGCAGGTGTCGGCATTGTATCATAACATCCAAATTGGTTGATTTCCATTCGACTGCCTGATGTCACGTCTATCTTTCAGGCGGAACTACTGGCCAATCTCTTAGCTTTACGCTAACTGCCATCAGCTCTGTAATCAGCCGTAATCTTAACTGATTGCCTGTCGGTCTGTTCTTCACTAGCCACATCAAAATTGTTCCATTCATTATAAACTTTCTATTTCCTTCTCCCAAGATATTTACGCCTTGTTCGTTTAGTGTGATTGCCAGGCCACAAACGTCTAACCATAAACGAATATGCAGATACACTAGCAGTAGCCTGCCGCGATGGTCCTATAATCCCCATTTTATCCACGTAAGATTTAGTAACTGTGGCACGATTCAGAAAACATACTACTGCAACAAACTTCGCGCAATTGTCGTTGGCAACATCTGATTTCGTGCTTCTTAATTTTATTTGGAATAACAAATGGTGCTCCACTTAAAAAAATGTGTAGTAACGATTACGAGACCACAGTGACGAGTCCCCCACTGGGACTTTTGCCTCAACAGACCTGGGCTGGCTATATCGCCTTTGTGCCCTTTATGCAATCAGAGTGAACCTTTGCAACACATCTTTTTGACATGCCGCCATTGCATTATTCAACCGAAAATATTTTTACGGAACAATTCCAAAAGCTTGGTTTGAATTTAACTCTTCCTGTAACTCTTGCCTTTTCATCTACCATATTAGGTTAGAGCCAGAAGAACGTATGTGAATCCCTCTGCATCTTTCTGCGTGCGACAAAAAGAATTGCATGCCAGAATTCTTAACACTTATTTTGCTAACAAAATTCTATTTTATTTTATACTTAGATAATTGATTATTCATATCCGTAACAGTCGACACTTTATATGCAATTTGCAAAATACTGATTTCGTAATTGTCATCCAAACTTATTAGAAAAATATGGTAATACTTTCTACACCGCCCGATTCATGGCCAATCCCACGGAGTGGGTTGCGTCGTTTCACTAGGGAACAAGAACCAGAACTAGAATGTAGAGATGAGCAGGCAGAGGGTGACATCCACGGTAGCTTGAGTGTATTCCGGAGGCTTAATGACGACTACTTTGCAGGAGACGTAGAGACACAGACGATGGTGCCCAGGGTGCCTGAGTATCCATGAGACGAGTTTCCCGTTACACGTTGCTGCAGGCACTGACCTCGGTGCTGATAAATTATCAAGCATCTTCAGGCAGCATCTCGGTGAACGCCGCAAGGGCGTGCTGCCTGGGCCAATCAAACGCCTCCGGCAACGGGCCTAACTTTAGATCAGTGAACACTAAATATTGTTTAACCAGTGCTTTTGTCCTCTCTGCATGCCGCGATACTACCCCACGCCGGCTCCCTGCGTCTGCGCGATTGCCCCATGACAAGGTTAAGCCCTTCACTCTCATCAAAAGTACTGCCCACCTCCGGCGCTATGTTCTTTACTGTGACACTATTTTTGTTCTGCAAGTTGTTTACTTCCTTCTCTACTTTAAGGCACAATATGTTCTTGTGTTTAGTAAATACAGATAGGTGAATTGCAAAGGGCTCTACCTTTGTGTATAAAAGGCCCCTAAATTCACAATGACGCTTTGCGTACTTACAATGCGGAAAGACCGAAACACGTACTTTTGCAACGCATTATAATAAGGCGTTCAGATGAAGCTGAAGATTACGGGGACCCTGTGTGTTGGGACCATTCCTTCTCCTCGCTACCTGTAGCTTTACATTTTGAGAATATCGGCGCCATAAGAGTGGCTTGTTGGACTAATTGGTACATGTTTCTACCGGCAGAATGCCATCAAACTTGAAGAAGGGGAAAAACAACAAGCAGACATACACAAAGCGACAGGAAGTTAGCTGGAAGTGTATCGGCAACAATGCAGTTGCTTTCGGATGGGCGCGCTATGTCTCAGGTAGTTTTTTTTCCTTCTAAGAATGAGGTTGCACCGAACAAACTAATTCGAACTCACTATCTCTAGCGTTTTATATTAAACGTAATTAGCATGGCTGGAAGTCAATTCAATACTTAACAGAGCAAGTGTGTATGGACGTACTCGTTCCATAGTTATGCAGGAACTTCGACATTGTTGAATGTCTATTTTTTCAACATAATGGACGCCTGATGTCGGTATTGAGTACAAACGTTTCAATTTATTCACTGCAGGTTCGCCAGCCAACCAAATGACACAACATTTGACAGCGCCTTCATAAGAACTAAGAAATATTATTTAATAACAAGCACGAAACTAGCATGCAATATGTTCTTGTTTTTTGTGCGTCGTATCTAATTATAAAATGGCTAGCCATAAAGAAGGGCATTTAATACTTTTTAAGAAATGCTCCTTAAAGTGGGATATAATGGAAACAGGTATGACGTCTGTGATTTGATTGCATATGAGTGAGCACCAGTATATGCTGCCACCTTAATTCTTCGGCCAAATTCTTTAAAAACGCATAAATAATATAGCCCTCAAAGCATTGTTTCGGTAAAAGGGCATGCACGGGAGCGATAACCCTGGAAGTAGACGCCCAAAGAAGATGCACTTCTACGAAGGTAAGTTGTTTTATTTTAGAAATTTAGGCAGCCAAGCCCTATGTAAAATTTCCGCTTTACTAAAAAACAATTTCTAGCCGGGTAGTACCTAATCAAGCCTTCTAAAGCATATAATCAAACATTACAATTTGATACGTTAGCGACTTATTAGTTTAGGGAACTGGAACGATTGGCCCTAGGTTTTAAATGTTGCTGCAAACTTTTCCTAGTAATTAGGTTCATATTTATATGCATGTTGTCAAAAAATTTGTACTATATCGCAATATATTTTGTTCTTACCTTGTTCTTCGGTTGCCAAAATAAAGCAAACTTTGTTAGCGTACAAAACATTGTACCATCCAGATATCTTATTGTCTACCTGTCCAGTCCCTGCAACGTGTAGAAAGGCGAGCTCAGGTTAAATGGGCGGAAAAAAAATTCGATAAATTCTAGTATTGCCAACGGCAATAGAACTGCTTTGTTGTCGGGGGCTGCTGTATATCTAGTTGTGTTTAATCTAGTTGTGTTTACTATTTCAATATATACTGAGGCATAACGTTGTCCTAGCGTTTTTCCCAGCGTTGTCGAGCATTAATATTCATTGCGACATGATGTATGACGTTTATATTTATTACACATATTTCCTACTTTATTAACATCATGGGACACTAAGAATCCTACTCATCAACTCCGCTTTTTTATCTGACCTATGCATAATTTATCTGCCAATAAACAAAAAAATTAACAATATATCTGATGTTTTTGTAATGCGAACTACATTGGAGATTTAGCGCATCTACCTTAACGCTATTTCATGAGGTTCATCCTTTGCGGGTGCTATGTACAACAATTGTGTAACCTAACATTCCTTAACTGACTGCTGTGAATGTGGTTCTTTATGTGGCGGTTCATGCAACACTAATGGCGAAAATTTGTTATTTTTGATTCCGCTTTCTGAGGCATTCATAACCGTATAATATTTTAACATCTTAAGTTTCTATTCTCGCAAACATATGCCGACACAGACTTGCTGGTTCCGCAACAGTACAACATAGAGTTGATGTCTAGGACACAAGGTATTGTGTTTTTCCGCCATTACGCGCTGTGCCAAAAGCGTTTTTGTT
Organism: Dermacentor andersoni; assembly: GCF_023375885.2. NCBI lineage: Eukaryota > Metazoa > Arthropoda > Arachnida > Ixodida > Ixodidae > Dermacentor > Dermacentor andersoni. The sequence continues at coordinate 56,687,784 of NC_092821.1, forward strand.
TTCTGTCTATGGTATCGGCATGAAAAAGTTCTGTAAACTTGGATGATCTATAGCACAGGCAGTGTGAGTGTGTTTTCTTGCGACAGGTATTGCGAGAGCTCTTTTCGGCTTAGCAGTCTGGTGCAATTTGCCATTCCGGCGTACCATTCCAGTTCCAACTACCGCTAGTAATGGTCATGATTTCATGACAGGCTCATATTATGCGACTATTAGCCACAAATAGCGTGCATATTCCATAATGTTAATAGGAAAAGCTTTTTCGCTGCAATGTGTACTAATATTGTGCATAAATTAACGCCCTTCTAAAGACTGCGTTTCATGTTACAGGTCGCTCTGCAAGAAGGTTGCAGCACTTGTTATCATAGCGGTCGTCTTCGTTGCTGCAGCGAAACTTTTGGGTACGCAACCACAAGGGGGCATTTTCAAGGCTCTGCTTAAGACACCAATGCAGCCCGTTTCATATCAACAACAATCGGAGGTATAATACGCCTTCTTATGTAACATTGCATGTCACTCATAAAAATTACTGCGTGAACAATAGTTCGGGTGTAGGGATACTTTTCTGTTAGCATTGGAATGCGTTTTCGAAGTTGTGGCAGAAATATTGTATTGCTGTCGCCGTAAATTCAATTGTTTACCATGCTGTAAAAACCGCGGGAAGGTCCATGTTCTTAGGATAGAAACATTGCCATCGTTTTCCAGCATGGAGTTACATTTGCCAAAGGTAGACAAATACAAATATTTTATTGCACTGTACTTCACTAATATTTTTTCTGATTTTAGATGTTACAAAATTTGATACTCAGTGATATTTCGATAACATGCGTTCTTGTTTAGGTCAGCTTACGTGTTTTAGCACTTTGCTGGTTGCGTCAGACTTTTAATGCGGCCTTCATAGTTATGTTAGAGGTCATTAGTTACCTAAATATTATCCAGATTATCTTGTTCGATGATGTTCCCTACTTGAGACAGCGGAACACATCCTTCCGCCTTTGTCTTTACTGTAATATGTTTAGTCTGGACATTGCTAATCATTTTTTTCAATTCAAAATTAAACAATCCATAGCAGTTTCTATGCCATGTTCACTAGATTTACAGCCTTGTAATTCTACATTCTGCGCAATTTGATAATGCCAAGACAGCCTGTACCCTCCACCCCCTATTTTACTGGTTATTGATCTGTTTTCCCCATGATTGGAAGAAGACACTATATAAATATACTTCCTTTATTTTATTTAGAGTGACTTCTTGCAAAAATTTCGGTTGAAGTTTACATATACAGTTACCGGGCATACTGCCAATGTTTGACTTGTATTAAACTATATCTTTATTGCGCAGTGTCGTCACAGAGCAAATATATTACTGTAACAACTGTGCAGCATCAGAAAAGGATGAAAAAGCTAAGACAGCAGAGTGGTGAGCTCTTACCCAGGTATGCATATACGTTAATTATCCTCTTTGTTGTCGTCGGTAATTCAAAGAAAGCATCTCTGAAATAAAGAACACCGTAGAATAAAAGGCACCTTTCTGCGAGTGGCTGCAATTCAAAGACAACGATTGTGAAGAGGTAAGGGGCGCTAATTTCTCCAACCCTTTAGGGAGAACTACTCGGTGTCTTGGAGAAAGAGGGGGGGAAAGGTTGTGCTAGTTTATCGTGACTTATAGTTCCACAAGCCGCTCGTTTGAAAGAGGAACCCATTGTTAGGAGGGGTACATTTCTTATAAAGCCTTACGAATTTGAGTTTGTCCATATTCAGCCGTAGTTGTCGGCGATTTTTATACCTCCGTGGATTTTAGCGCGGCAATATTTCCAAATATGAGCCACATCAAAATTAGGAAAGACATTTTGCTATAGTAATGAATAAAATAAATGAACAGTAACTCCAGTCACGTTGGAGTAAATCTGCGCTGTGGTAATAAAGCACACGTTGTAGTTAATCAGCAGAATGCGTTAAGCAACACGCTAAACCTAAGTTAAGAGTTATTTAAATAACTGCAGAACGCCAGCATGGTGCACTTTATCTAGTAGGTTGTCAATACTGGAAAAACCTTTGCACCACGTCACTTGTGATTGTCTCGCATTTTTCATTTTTCAATCGGGCGGCAAGAGCCATAGGTGCATGCTAGTGGTCGCAATGCAGTTGTGGTCGTTCCATCGCCGTCATTCTAGCTTCGTGATCTGATTCTCCTCATGTTCTAGTCGTCAAGCCTTCTACTCATACCCAGTCGCGAAACCAATCTAATACCTTTGGCTACTAAGTATGCGGTCGTGGTCTAGATGCCTGCCTGGTCTTTGAGCCGTCGTTATTCAAGCTGTGTCATACAACTGTCGTTATGCGTCTTCGTTGTGCCCACAGTCTTCATGTATTCATTGTTGTAACGCTGTCGCTGTGCCGTCGTGGTCGTTCAATGAACGTCATCCCACCTTGATTATTCATAATCTCACTGTCGTCATACCGTCATCGTCACGCCTTCTCCTAAAAAAATAGCGTCTCAAATACTAGTTTGCGTCATTAGGTACGTGGTCATGGTCGTGGTGCCATTGTGGTCGTTGCATCTTCGTTACTGCAGATTTAACGCCAGACTACCATCATGTCGTCATCGTCAGGTTATCTTAGTCATACTTCCTTCATGATTTCGTTGTCACAACAACATTGTGATTGGTTAACTGCCGTCATTGAAGCTTCATGATCTGTCTCGTCATGCGGTGGTCGCCATGTCTTCTACATGAACCCAGGGGCCCAAGATCTCCAATTGCTTGGGAAACTAGATGTGTGCTTTTGGTGGTGACACCATCCCGGTCGTTGCGTCTTAGTATTCCGGCTTTGTCAGCCGTCACTCGTCACCGCATACTGTCGGCATTCAACGCAGTGATGCCGCCGTTGTCATGACGTTGCTATAATGGCCCTGCTACCAGACCGCCATCGTCCTGTCGTCCTGTTTGTGCCATCGTCGTCAGTCCAACTTCGTCATTCGACTGCGTCATGCTTTCGTTGTCACGCCATTGTCGTTGTACAGGCTTCATGATACAGTGGTCATCACGCCATTGTCACTATACACTCGTAGTCCTCCCCTTGTCCTCATCCCGTTGTCATATAATCGTTGTCGTTGCGTCATCGTCATGTATTCCTTATCATACCATTGTTGTGATGATGTCGTGGTCGTATGCGGCAGCGGGTACGTGCCGGTCCTTAATAAAAAAAACAATGAAAAGCTTATCAGATCGTGGACCATATTGAACCCGATTCATATAGACTCGGATAAACTTGTCTGAATATGAACTAACAACTGCTCCAAGACCGGACTTTGCCACGGCGCTGCTCGGGAGCCAGCTATGGTAAGAGGCGAGTGCAAGATAAGAAACCCGGCAGCATACATGCCTCATAAGGCGCCTCTTTGGAGGCAGTACGGCCTGCCACTGCATTGATTTAGTGCCAATTGCCACAACGTCGGCATTTATCATCGCATTGGTTCCGTCGGATTTTATGAGTACGACAAAAGCCCTACGAGAAAAATGTATTACTTTACAAGACAACCTATTAGCTAACTCAGTATACTACATCATATGCGGCGAGTGCCTCATGACAACTGTGATCAATAGCTGACCGTTCATTTCTTTCGTCCAATGTGTTCGACATCTAGGGCCGGATTCTGAAATCCTCCTAACCTTAGACCGTTTCCTTACCTTCCGCAAGGAGCCCTCCATGCTACCTAAACGTTAGGCGCCCTCGGAAGGCCACCGCGAATTCTAAAAGCTTCCTTTCGCCTTCCCTGCGGAAGGAGCGCCTCGCCAAAGGAAGTGTAACGTTAGAGGCTTCTGGTTTCGAGATTACCCACAAAAAATGCGAAATATTTGTAATGAGTTGCCGAGACAAAGTGCCTGGACTGTTAAAATTGCATTTCTACTTTTATACTGGGGCATAAATTACATTTCTTTGGTTAATAACGTAAAAATGGTTCGAAAAGGATGCGCGTGGCAAGAAAGCAATCTCAGTCTAGCAACTATGGCAGCATCTGAGTTCGTTTGGTCAGGCGTCGCTTTTTTCCTTTCTTTGCGTGCGCTTTCTTTCGTGTGTGTGTGTGTGTGTATGTGTATTTGCCATGCCGGGCAAAGCATATTTTACGGAAGAAGAAAAGGACTTGTTCACGGAACTTCTACAAAGGTACAGCAATGTGATTGAAAGCAAGAAAACAGATGCTGTGTCGCTGAACGCGAAGGCGAAAGCGTGGGAGCGGCTGTGCACAGAATATAACAGCATGCCGCACGTGCGTCGACAGCTCGCTTGGAAAAACGATACCGGGCTAGAAAGTCCCCTTCGTCGTAGTATTCCAGTGGATTCTGCCTGTCAGTCAGGCGCCGGGCTAGAGTCAAAGGTGGAGGCTTGTACACAGTCCCGTAACGGAGTTCATTTGCTCGTCGAAGAAACCGTGCATAGCTTTCGAAGCTATCGTCTTGCAAGGCCGTCATTCTCGCCGCTCGCTTTCCACAAGATCACAGTGCAAAAAAGATATGGCACAAAACGCGGTCCGCGTAACCAAACTGGGCGTCAGTACACGGCGGCTGGCTACCGCGGCCTTGGCTGCGCACGGCACCTACCCTAGCCGAGCGTACCGCGTGCAAAGTCATGCGGAGAAGCATACGTTCAGGTAGAGGAGCGCGGTTAGGACGCATGAAGGTAGCATGCCGGCTCCCTAAGCGCGGGGAAGCACCAAGGAGGCCCTAACTTAGTGCCCCTTAGTAAGGTACGTTCCAGAATTGACGCCAGGTCGCCTCACAGCGTGTGAGGCATCCTTAGTTAGGAAAGGAGCGTTTCAGAATCCGGGCCCTAATAATAGTGTTTGGATCAAGTTACGTTCAGCATCCAATACATGTGCTGCAATTGGGCTTTTCGTTGTAGTGCTGCGGTGACTCCACTGCTTTTGCGAAGACATTGCGTCGTTCTCACTACAGCGTAATGAAACTGAAAATCTTTATGGAAAGGGAATAAGGGCAGATAGTTTTTATCGTCTGTCATTCTTTGACCATTTTCTGCAACGACAGCTATTAATACCTTCTACGAGACGAAGACAAGTAGTTGTAAAAAATTCGCCCCCATTAATATCTGTGATGCTCCACTGCTGCACACGTCAATCCTAAATTTTATTGCGAAGCTGTGCTTGTGAATTCATTTAAGATAATTCTTAGCGGGGGAAAAAAATATTTTCTCCAGCAGAAGGAAATTTGAACGCACCCAGCGCCTGTACGAGTTTCCGAGCCTCTACTAAGAGGCGGGTGGCATAGTTTACATTATGTTAGATCCACTCGATTATGAGGAGCCGTTAGATTGGGCTGAATTAAAGAAAAACAGTCTTGTTTAGTAAATACAGGGGGGAGGGGGTATTATCGAGTCAAACTGTACGTTGCAGCGTGAAAAAACTCCGGCCCCAATACAGTCCATCAGCGAGCGCGGTCAAGCTTTCGCCCACAGACATGATCAATAGGTGATTAAGAAAAACAAGCCACATCTGACAATATTATCTCAGGCTTTCATGTACGGTTCAAACATTCACTTCTTTCCAAGAGAGGCAATTATGGACATCCGGTATCTAGAGATTGTGGAGCATTTCACATGCTACATAATATCGACGGAGTTTATTTAAAGTGAACCACATTCCCTCACATTATGGTCGTAAATGAGAATCACTGATATTTTATTATTCACTAGTATGTATGTCTAACCTGTTGATACTAGCTTTGCAGCTTACATGCAGGAGTAATCACAAAAAGAATGTTGGAATGTCTAGCCAAAGCGCGTCATTCCCGCCTTTCCTACATGATTTGTTCTCATAATAAAATAATTACAAAATAAATAGTAATTTAAGAATACATAAGGCATAACGTGATTCGTTACCGCGACTTGTCAAGCTGAACAGTGGTTAGAATACGCAGTAATTGAGAATATGAAGTATGCGAGAAAGACGAAGTTTAGTACTTACCGATATAGTCTATGTCCATGTGTCTGCGAGGCCTGAAAATATCGCAAACATTGTTGACGAAGCTATGGCACAGCTAGACTTTCTCACTACCCGAACCGTTATAGAATGTTTGCAATGGGTGGCACCGTGTACCTGGGCGGTTCAGACGACTAAGGTTCCAAGCTCTCCCGTGCAGCAGAGGGCTCAGTGATGATGTGTAGTGTTTTATGGCGGAAGGGCCAGTATTGGCCAAAGAGCGGCTTCATGATGATGATGGTGATGATGATGATGCGTCCATTTTTTACAGCTTCCTCAGTCTTTCTCAGGTTATAATTTCGAACATCCCTTATTTTCTCCTTGTTGCTTAGTTTCGACAGTTCTGTGAATTCTATCTGATCTCTTGAGTTGGACACTTTTGTTCGTTTTCGTTTGTTTAATAGGTTCTTTGTTACTTGGGAGAGGTTACCTACTGATTGCTTGGTGCCCTAACTCCCACTTCAACTGCTGCTTCTCAAGCCAGCCGAGTTACGGGTTCATTATTTGCCTCTATGTCATTTTCATTTCTCTCTTCTATGGCTGCCAATTTGCCTTGAAGTGCCAACCTGAACTGGTCTGCTTTTACCCTTACTGCGCCTATGTAGGCCTATTTCTTCTTGACCAATTTTACCCTTTCTCTATTCAAATTGAGGCGATTCATAGGCCTCCCTAACCGATGATCACTGCACTTTACCCTGCCTAATACTTCTGCATCATGCACTATGCTGGGATCCGCGGAAAGTATAAAGTCAACTTCATTTCTTGTTTCACCATTAGGACTTTTCCTGGTGCACATTTTGTTCCAACGCATCCTGAAGAAGTTTTTTATTATTTGCAGCATAGTCCTATCCGCAAATTCTACCAACATCTCTCCTCGAGTTGTCCTAGAATCCACGCCGTAGTAGCCAACTGCTTTTTCCCAAACCTGCTTTTCCCCCAACTTTCGCATTGAAGTCGCCCATGACTAGAGTGTACTGAGTTTGTACTTTTCAGATCTCTAACCAACATCTCCACAAAATTGTTCTATTTCTTCATCATGTGACTGGATGTTGGAGCGTAGGTTTGTATACCTTTTTCTATACCTCCTATTCAGCTTTATTACGACTACTGCTACCCTCTCATAAATACTGTAGAATTCGTGAATGTTGCCAGCTGTGTCGTTATGGATTAGAAATCCTACCCCGAACTGCTTATTATCTGGTAGTCCTCTGTAGCAGAGTTCGTGGGCATTTGTTAGCACTGTATAAGCTGCACCAGTTTCCCTAACCTCACTAAGGCCAATGATGTCCCAAGAAATGTCTGATAGTTCCACAAAGAGTCCTGCTAGGTTAGCGTCACTCGAGACGCGTCGGTTGTTAAACGTTGCAAGGCTCAGTTTCCATTGGCGGCCTGTCCGGGTCCAGAGAATCTTAGCACCCTCTGCTACGTTACTGGTCTTACCGCTGCCTTGGTTAGATGCACCGCAGCCGCTGGGGACTGAGGGCCATTGGGTAATTGAATGAGTCATTTGGGGGAGAGAGTGGTCGAATACTGTACCAGGGAGGACAAATCCTGTTCTGGTGAGGTAGTGACTTGTTGAAGCTTAGGTTGTCTTCTTAATTTGATAGTACCTCGCCATTACAAATGATAATGTTTGCGGTGAATGGTGGATGGCATGAACACTAAATCCCTCATGGCGGATGTGACATGGCTGTAAAACGGCCTTAAAACTGCATGATAATGGCGTAAGACAAATATATACTAAAATAATGACAATGAGTAGTTAGTGATGTGGACTATGGCAATTAAGTTTTATTGAAAACAAGATAGAACATGAACATTCTAGAACATGATAAAACACAACAGTGACACTAAGCTTCAAGAGAGCTCTTGAATACAAGGGCTGTTAGTCGCGTGCTAAAATTACCTGGCCAAATGATTTCCAGACTGCCTGTTTCAGGTAAAAATTCACGGACTATATTCAGGTTAACAAACGTCTCATTGCTAAGAAATAATTCCGGCTGAAGAGGTATACTTGCGCCATATGCAGAATGGAAATACGATGAAGAAATTGCGGCCACTGATCAAGTCAAGGTGAAAAAACACACAGAGACGTTTCGGGACCCGTACGGGTTCCTTGATCACACTAAAAGCGGGCAAGAGCCGCGAGTCGTTTTTATGGCAGAATGTGACGTAGGGAACGGATGTAGTTAGCAGGAAGATTTCCATCGGTCCTGTTGATAGTGTTGTCAGTAGTTTGAATAAATAAAGATTCTAACAAAAGTCGCGTCATCGAATTATTTTCCTTAGCTATTATAGCAGCGTTTTCCCAATCGATGCGGTGACTGCGATTATCGGCGTGTTCGGCAAGGGCGTTCGAGACTTTTTTCTTGTTGGACACGTCCCTTTGGTGCTCTTTTATTCTTCTCGTGAATTTGCCGGTTTCACCGATGTAGCTGCAGCTGCAGTCTGCGCATGGTACCTTGTATATGACACCGGGATAATTCTTGCTTTCAAGCCGATCCTTTACATTAACAAGCTGATTTCTCAGCTTGTTGGATGGCATGTGGGCTATTCTGAGATTGTATGTTGAGAATACGCGGCTAAGAGCTTCGCTGACGCCAGGAACATATGGGACGCCAGCGCGTTTCATGAGCGACTTGCCTTGAGACGGCTTTGGATGGAGGACGCGGGCTTCCATTTTGCCAATAAACTTCTTGGGGTACCCGTTCCTGGATAATTCGTGACGAATTTTTTTCAGTTCGTTCTGCATTTCGTGGTCACTTGAGCCGATGCGTGTGGCCCGCGTCACGAGAGATGAGACAACGGATTGCTTGTGACAAGCCGGGTGACATGAATTGAAGTTTAAGTACTGGCCGGTATGAGTCGCCTTCCTGTGCACGGCAAATGAGAGCCTCGTTCCACTTCGCCGCACGACGACGTCAAGGAAGGGGAGGCTGTTGTCACACTCGTATTCTGTGGTAAATTGTAGGGCTGCGTCTGCTGAGTTGAGAAGACGTAGGAGGCGTGAAGCGTCCGGCTTTCACACAATGCAAAAACAGTCGTCTACGTAGCGGACGAAAACCTTCGGCGCGGAAGGGAAGTCAGTGAGGGCCTTCTGTTCAATGACTTCCATGACCAAGTTGGCGGTAGTAACGGAAATGGAAGCACCCATGGCAATTCCGTTGATCTGCCTGTAAAACTGTTTGTTGTAAGTTAAGTAGGTGTTGCTCAAACAGAAGTCTAAAAGCTCGCAAATGTCCTGTACTTCCAAAGGGGTGCGCTCAGCGAGCGTGTCGTCCGCCAGCAGGACATCTCTGCACGTAGCAACGGCCAGGTCAACAGGCACTGAAGTGAAGAGCGGCTTCACGTCAAATGACACCATAATGTCGTCTTCATCCAGGGAGATGTCACGCACTTTCTCCACGAAGGCATAAGAATTTGAAATGTGCGTCGCTGTCTTGCCGGTGAGCGGGCCCAGCACTTGGTGTAGGTAACCTGATAACCGGTGCAGCGGTGACCTTGTAAAGTCTACAATGGGCCGTAGTGGAACGCCTGGCTTGTGAACTTTCGGTAGTCCGTATATTGCAGGTGCGGATCCGTTAGTGCACAAGAGGCGATGGTAGAGATGCTTTTGCTGCGGTGGAACAAATTTAAAAACCTTGGAGAGGAGCTTCTGCAGTCTTGTTTGCAGGTTGACCATGGGGTCTTTCTGGATCGCGACGTACGTATCCTCGTCTGATAGCAAATCCTTCATTTTCTCATTGTAGTCACTTCTGTCGAGCAACACGACGGCATTTCCCTTATCTGCAGGAAGGATGGCAATGGAGTCATTGTTCCGGAGGCCGTCGACGGCTTGTTTCTCGGCAGGTGAAAATCGTGCTTGAGGGTTGCGCGTCCGCCACTTTGACAGAACACCAATGGCGCGGGTGCGAGCTTCTTCTCTAACTTCGGAAGGAAGTTGAGTGACGGCGCGTTCCACGGCGCAGATTACTCTCGCTGGGTTGGGTGAGGCGCCAGTGTTGAAGTTCAAGCCCTTGCGCAGAAGAGCAACTTCAGATTCAGTAGGCTTGTAGGAGGATAAGTTGAGGAGGACTTCCTTGGTTTGCGTGGGTTTCTTCGGCCTAAGAGCGTCAAGCTTACTTTTTTTGCGACTTCCTGCGCTGGCGGTCTCTTAATGTCGCCATGAAATTTGCATGAAGCTGTACATCCTGGAAGTCCTGAAGAATGGCGTGTTCTAGCTGGCGCCTTGCGAAGAACGTTGCTGTTTCCAAATCCTTGATTTTCTGTCGGCATTCTTGAACCCTTGCTGCCAATAATTTCCTCTCGGCTTGTCGAATTATCTTGTGGCCCCACGCCACCTACGTCTTCTCAACTCAGCACACGCAGCCCTACAATTTACCACAGAATACGAGTGTGACAACAGCCTCCCATTCCTTGACGTCCTCGTGCGGCGAAGTGGAACGAGGCTCTCATTTGCCGTGCACAGGAAGGCGACTCATACCGGCCAGTACTTAAACTTCAATTCATGTCACCCGGCTTGCCACAAGCAATCCGTTGTCTCATCTCTCGTGACGCGGGCCACACGCATCTGCTCAAGTGACCACGAAATGCAGAACGAACTGAAAAAAATTCGTCACGAGTTATCCAGGAACGGGTACCCCAAGAAGTTTATTGGCAAAATGGAAGCCCGCGTCCTCCATCCAAAGCCGTCTCAAGGCAAGTCGCTCATGAAACGCGCTGGCGTCCACTATGTTCCTGGCGTCAGCGAAGCTCTTAGCCGCGTATTCTCAGCATACGATCTCAGAATAGCCCACATGCCATCCAACAAGCTCAGCTTGTTAACGTAAAGGATCGGCTTGAAAGCAAGAATTATCCCGGTGTCATATACAAGGTACCATGCGCAGACTGCAGCTGCAGCTACATCGGTGAAACCGGCAAATTCACGAGAAGATTAAAAGAGCACCAAAGGGACGTGTCCAACAAGAAAAAAGTCTCGAACGCCCTTGCCGAACACGCCGATAATCGCAGTCACCGCATCGATTGGGAAAACGCTGCTATAATAGCTAAGGAAAAGAATTCGATGACGCGACTTTTGTTAGAATCTTTATTTATTCAAACTACTGACAACACTATCAACAGGACCGATGGAAATCTTCCTGCTAACTACATCCGTTCCCTACGTCACATTCTGCCATAAAAACGACTCGCGGCTCTTGCCCGCTTTTAGTGTGATCAAGGAACCCGTACGGGTCCCGAAACGTCTCTGTGTGTTTTTTCACCTTGACTTGATCAGTGGCCGCAATTTCTTCATCATCATGTTACCTGACCAGACGAACTTTCGTCGAACTCTTGACTAGAATGGAAATATGTTTTCCTCTCTGCTTTTATTGTAGGGCAATGAATGAAAATGTGGGAGAGTGTTAGATAATTCCCGCACGTTCAAGAAGTCGCAGGATCTTTCTAGGTCAAGAGGTAAGAACGAGTACCTTAAGTCTGCCCTATGTTTAATCGGCAAACAAGTACTTCTTTGTACCCTGTTGTTTTCTCACTTATCCAGTTCCCCAGTTTTAGTTTTATCATGTATGCATATTCACTGCTTGGGTATCCAAGACACTGCCAATACTTTCTCAGTTTACGGCGTCGAAAAGGCTTTAGGTCTGTGGCAGGGATGGGGTTATTTCTGTGTTGCTAAATTTGCTGACGTAGCGTTTTCGTCAGCAGCTACGATGCCTTTTATACATTCGGGGCCAGATACTCTGCATAAGACAATAACTTGGTTGCAAATATATGGGGAGCACAACAAGCAGTACAATTAATTCCAAAACAATTTCCTGTGTTTTCATAGACTAATTGGGGCTCCCACTAAACTTAGTGAGTCTGTGAAGAGAATAACCTTAGATAAATTCGGGAGCCTTATGTACAGCCATGACTATAGCGTAGGTTTAAGCAGTAAAGATACTTCTGTGTGGATTTCGTCCGCCGGGTGTTGAAAACGAAGGTCCGAGAGCTGCGTAAAAACACCAGTAGATGATCTCGAAGCGTTGTAGAGTAGTCTGTACCGGAGTACTTGTCCAGGAGTTCATGAAAATGCGAGTGTATATGTGTTTACGGTGCACGCTTTGGTATTTCTACAAAAGAGATGTCGCATTGAATGGTCTGCCATTCTCACGGGGGCGGGGGGGGACGTGCAGGCGAGCAGGAGCCATTAGGACATTCACTAAAATAGGGACCCCTGTTTTTTTCTGAGAGTGCTTCCAACCGAACGGAGACAGGAGTGTGGACGGTTGGGCGGTTGCGGAAAATTATGATAGTGGACATGTCGCAAATAGTAAACTGGCATGGACCCTCAATATCTGATTTAGCTTTCAGGGCGTAAGAGAAAGTTAAGTATATTGTTTGTAGATGTAGAGACCATTCGTTGGATTCAACGTACAGGCTTTCTACAGGATTAGTCCTGAAGGCACCTGTGGTTCTAGGAGAAATCTAGTATCTCCACAGCACGAGGCGTAGCAGAGTTGTTCACTGTCGCTTCGTAGTCAAGGCGTGACCTTATCAGACGTTTGTACAAGCTAAAGAGGCACATTCTATCACTTCCGCTTATTATGCGGTACATGAGCTTCAGAAGATTCATTATCTTCAGCAACATGGCTTTTAAATATTTCAAGTGGGGAATAAATGTTAATATATAGTCTAAAATTAAGCCCGGAAGTTTATTTTCATGGCTCACCTGTAGCTGTGGTCGAGTAGGATATATAGCGCAGTCAGGTAATGTACCTCTCTCCTTCGAGAAGAGAGCATGCGCGCTTTTTTGCGGGTTTAGTTTATACGCCTTTGCGTCAGCCCACTTTGATAAATTGTTGAAATCAAGCTGTACATGTCGCTCACAGATCGAAATACTACATGATTTAAAACCTATTTGTACGTCATCCACTTACGCCAAACAAAACATTGTACGTTGTGCGATAGTATGGAGCGAGTTCATTTTTACAACGAATAGAGTGCACCTAAGGACACGACCTTGTGGTACGCCCGCTTCCTTTGTAAATGAACGAGATAGCATACTACAAGCCTTAACACGGAGCATGCGGTTAGATAGCTAACTTTCGATGAGATTCAGTATATTGCCTCGAATTCCCATTTCAGTCAGGTCACGGAGAATTCCTAAACGCCACACGGTGTCATATGCATTATCCATATCAATAAATACTGACCAATGAGGAGGAGACAAATGGGAGGAAAGACAGGGAGGTTAGCCAGTGTAAGTACCGGCTGGCTTCCCTGTGCTGGGGAAAGGAGTAAAGGGAATAAAAGGCGAAAGAAGAAGAAGAGGGAGAAAATGGAAACCAGAAAATTCACACAGTAACGCTGACCAAAAGAACTGCTTATGCACAAAGGGATCGCGAATTTTCGTCTCCATGCAGGCAAGGTGATCAGTTGTGGATCTACCTACCCTGAAACCACACTGTAGGGAGTCTAATAGTTTGTTACGTTCAGGGAAAGGGAGGAGGCGTCCGTTAACCATTTTCTCAAACAGTTTACATAGGCAACTTGTCAAGCCTATAGGCCTGTAATTGCTGGCAGAAGTTGGATCCTTGCCGCCTTTTAGTATTGGAATGATTATTGCTTCTTTCCATGTGGATAGAAAGGAGACGGCAGAAAACATGGAGTTAGACTGACAGTGGTGTTTTGTGGGTCTCATGCTGCAGCTGTTTCATCATTTCATACGCTAATCTGTCACTTCCTGGAACGGACGTGTCACAAACATTTAGTGCAGCTAAAATGTCGCATGTTAAACCGAGGTTGTAAACTTTATTTCCATTTCCTTTCTGATCCAGAGGCAGTCGCCCTGCTTGTTGCCGGTGTTCCAGAAACATATATGAGTAGTGTGATGAAGTAGAATTCGTTTCAAAATGTGCCCCTTGAGAATCAGCTTAGTCGATTAATGTGTTACCTTGTGCATTTACTATAAGTATAAGATTGGTTTCGCGGCTTGTATTTAATTTACGCTGTTCCAGGCTTTTCTATTGTTTGTATATCAATCAATGCTAGAGATGTATTTTTGCCAGCTGGCCATTTAATGCACAGCGACGCGTTCTTTTACCTTCAGATTTTTTCTTAAAGATTATCGAGCTCGCGGTAGTCGAAGAGCCGCGAAGGCGACTCCAAGCCTAATTTTGATTTTCGCGAGCTTCCCTACACTCTTCATTCCACCGGAGAATAGGCCGCTTAGAGGGCGATTCATTTGTTTCAGGGATCTATACTGACGCAGCATCAGTTATAAATGCTGTCAAATGACACTGCATCATCGATTGCGAGAGTCTGTACCGTTTCCAATCGACCCAGTCGACCATCCAACGGGCAGATTCGGCGAACACTGATCGCCTTTTGTTAATTTTGAGAGAACGAGGAAACGTTCACTCCTATATAGATTTTTGATCTTATTCCGGTCCTGGTGCGGCACGAGTTTAGTTGATGTGATGCATAAATCGATAAGAACGTTTTGTTTGCCACGCTGTAGAATGTCGGCCCTTTATTTTTTTAGTAAACATGCATTTAAACTTATGTAGGAGTTCCTTTATATGAACCAAATTGTGGAATAGACCTCTCACGTTTCAAGAATATTGGTGCAGCCATATGGGAAGTTTTATGCTGCCTGTCAGGAAAGCTTAGGTTCGCTCACGAGACCTTTCCAAGTCCCGTTATGTGGGCTTTTCCTTTTTCCTGCTCGCGCACCTACGCCGTTCTTTTTCATTTTAGGCGCCGGATTACTGCTGCTTGCACACATCGCCGCTTCGTAAGCGGAGCATGACGTCCGCTCGACGGGCACACTGAGGGGTTTTTGGGTCCTGTGTGCCCAGGCAGTGGCCTTGAGACTGCAGGCCCGGAGGTCTGCTAGCCACTCTTGGCTGAGGGCGGAGCAGAAATGGCTGCTCCATCCGGTGGGGCTGGTGGCGTGACCGTCATCACACTCCGTTTGACTTGCGCGGCCGTCAAAGGATGTGGCACTGCCCCTCGGCTCGTCACATTATTATAGAAAGGACTAGATTGATTGTTGCGAGAGAAACGCTTACGTGCTTCGGGAAATATTGGTTTGGTTTGGCATTCAGTTGTTTAAATTGTTTCTCTTCTTTTTCCACGTGGGGTGCCATCACGAGTAGGCAGAGTGATCTACTTCCCAGTTAGCACAGAATGTTGCTGAAGTGCAAATGTCATAAGCGCGTTCAGTAGAACCAGACATAGCACAAGTAGCACACCCTCTTCAGCTTTTCGACCAACGCCCAAAGCGCTGACACTTGAAATATGATGACTCAAGAATACCGGTCGATCATTGCTGCTTCGTGGGTCAGAAAAATCCGCAGCACAAAAAAGCGCTTGCTACAGCCTCCTTCTTTTGCGCGAGTCGCGGCAGACATGATGCCAATTGCCGATTTCGCGGTCGCTTTTGGGGTGCCGTTTACAACATTGTACAGTTCTACAGTAGAGAAAAATTTGTGATTTTGTCAACTCTGATACAAAATAGCGCAATTTCACAATGTCCACTAAAGCACACATGGTGTATATCCTATACGTAAAATTAGTTTTATCAAAACAACCAAGCTAGATGGCGCAAATTTTGTAACGTGCAAAGTGGCTGCTCGATGATCGAAAAAAAACAAGTCCACATACTCACCTTTATATCTCTTTCGTAGTAGCTTAAATTGTGATGAATTTTGCCAGCTGAAGATCCAAGCGGGCGTGATCGTACACACATAGGATAATCAGTTCTGCCATATGTTCCGCGGCTTATCATGAGTTCACCTCGGCCCTGCAGAAGCTACATCAAGAATATATCTTTGTGTTAGCCCACATCTGACGTATGACGAACCATTGGCCAAGCTGAAGTACCTGGTGCAAGCCTAAAGATGCAATGTTTACGACACTACCGTACATTCTTTATTTGCCGAAGTCAACTTTCACGTATCAAGTGTTTATAGCACGAAGGTGTGCAACGAAGGTGTGCACGAAGGTGGCCACGCTCAACTATGTGCAAAGGGGCACGGCGGAAGAGGCTGCTATCATCCTAGCCAACGTACACGCTTGAAATGTACTGGCAGCAGATGGGCCCAACACAATGGTCACGGATTAACAGATCGCCTGCAGGACTATGACACAAGGGAGGATCACACGCATCCACAGCGCATCCTTACATCATTGCACCCGACAGCGTTATACAGGGTGCGTATCGTCTCGACATCTGGACACGCCTCTCTCTATGGTAATGAACGCGCTAATACGGTATCTCGAAAGATCGCAAATTGGGCGTCATTGGAAGACCTGTCAAACCCAGACGACTCACCGACAGAACCACTGAATTACACTGAAACTCTACAACATTACAGAGATCGCAGAAAACCCCGCCACTTAATTAACTTAACGCCAATATATGGATGGTTTGATGAAGAGAATTGTTTTCAAATGTATGCTAGCTTTTATAATGAATAACAAACATGGGATATATACATTCTTCTCTCTCTACAAACACGACAATTTGTGAGCAATTATTTTTTGAGAGAATGTCACTCGTCTAGTCCCAGTTGCGTCAATCGATGTCATTTTACGACAAAACTTCAGATGTCTGCGGTGAGCACATTCACAGAAAAGGATACACAATGAGATATATATATATATATATATATATATATATATATATACGAGTGAATTTTTGACAGAAAGTCACTCTTCTAGTCCCACTTGCCTCAATAGATGTCTTCTTTACGCAAAACTTCAAGTGTCTGCGGCCAGCACGTTCATAAAAAAAAAGGTAATCAATCAGTCAGTCAAGAACTTTATTGAGGTCCTGAGGGGGTTTAAGCTATTGGAGATCGCACGCTGGGAGCTCCTTGGGCCGAAACCGTAGGCGACGCCCAAGTCGGGACGGGAACGTGGTGACGCTCCGCCAGTTCTTGGGCCCTCTGGACGGCCTTGAGTTGGAGTTTGAGGTCCGGGCTTTTGAGGGCTTCTTCCCATTCGGGCTCACTGGAGAGAGGGCCCTCTGGTAACGCGGTACATTGCCAAAGCATGTGCGAGAGTGAGCAATAGAGTTCTGGGCAGTCTGGGCAATTTGCCGGGATGTCTGAGTTGTAGTGGCTTAATAGGCCTCGTGACGGATACGAGTCCGTTTGCAGCATTTGAAACGCGGCCGCCTGCGCGCGCTCGAGTTTGGCGTGCGGGAGCGGGTATTTCATTCTGCCTTTTCGCTAGTGTGAGGTGATTTCTTGGTAAGTGAGTAGCGGGTCATTAAACTGAATGTCCAGCCCCTCGGAGGCCGCGGGACCGTCGCGGCGGGCAAGTTCTCGCGCACGGTCGTGGGCAATTTCATCGAAGTTGGGTTTTTGCGGGTGAATGTCTTTCCCCATGTGAGCGGGGAACCAGGAGAGGCATCGTTTGCCCTCTTTTGAGCTTACTAGTAGTATATGCGCTACCTCTTTCGATACGTTGCCGCTTTCGTAAGCCCGAATTGCAGCACGCGAATCTGTGAGGACATGGGCAAATGTGGGGTCTGCCATGGCGATGGCTACGGCTATCTGTTCTGCTTTAGCGCTGGTGGTCGATTTAACCGATGCCGATGATCGTAACGTTCCGTTGCCGTCCACAACTGCTATCGCAAAAGTTGATGTATTGCCGCACTGGGCCGCGTCCACAAATGCGGTGGCTTCACGATCCGCGTCAGTGCGGCGAAGAATCGCGCGGGCGCGGGCCCGGCGCCTACCCACGTTGTATGGTGGGTGGACGTTTCTGGGAAACGGTGAGACTCTGTAGTTGTCTCTGATTTCACTCGGTAGGGTTACAGCGTGCTCGAGATAGGGAGATGGGGAGACATTAGCTTCGCTTAGCATTAGTCTACCGGCTATGGACGAGGGTAGGCGGAGTATTTGCGCCATAGTCTGAGCCTCGATCACTTCGTCGATCTTGTTGTGCATGCCTAGCTGATCAACCTTTGCTGTACTTGCTCTTTGCGAAATGCCCAAGACCTGTTTGATGCTCTTGCGCATGAGTGTGTTTAGTTTCGTCTTTTCTGTTTTCGTCCAATTGTGGGCAGAGGCGACGTAAATAATATGACTCATAAGGAACGCGTGGTATACGCGCAGAAGGTTATCTTAGCAGAGACCCTTCCTGCGCCCTGAGACTCTGCGGATGAGTCTGATCATGTTTTCGGTTTTGGCGGTTAAGTGCTTGATCGTGTGTCCGTGGCATCCGGTGGCTTCGATTAGGAGTCCAAGAATGCGTATGTGGTCGACTCGCGGAATCTGTTGTCCGTCTCTTGAGTAGCAGTCCGACTTAAGTTGTGAGACTCGCAGTCGGGCTTCTCTGTCTTTTAGGAAGGAGCGCACGTACTCCTGAAATCTCTGGCCGAGGCCGAGGCCTTCCACAGACTCCAATATGAAGCGGTGCGAGACGGTGTCGAATGCTTTCATAGATCGAGGGCGAGGATGCCTCGAATGTCTCTTGTTTTAACGTCAAAGACCTGTCCCTTTAGGAGCAACATGGCGTCATGCGGTGGAAAGGTGGTGTCGAACCCTACCATGTTGTGTGGGAGGAGTTCGTGTTCCTCAATGTACACAATATATATATATATATATATATATATATATATATATATATATATATATATATATATATATATATATATATATATATATACCTGAGCGCGAAGAACAGGGGTTAAACCAATGTGCCGGATCATTATTAATATTGTAATGAGAAGCTACAAGCACACACCATGGACAACACATGAGAACTTACTTGTATTACTAACTGAATTAAATAAATCACAAATCGGGTAAAAAACCTTGCCGCAGGTGGGGAACCATCCTACGTCTTCGCATTGCACGTGCGATGCTCTAACCAATTGACCTACCGTGGCGGCGTTTTCACAAAAACCCTACCTGTCTACCACAAATCTACGCTCTGAAGCGCTTCCCTCCTACTAAATTGAGTTGATAACTTATTAGACATTTTCCTACTTGATGCGACCATCTTTCTTTGACTCTTTCATCTTTTCGGTACACGTACTTTCTCGGCCGAGCAAAAATTTGCTAAACAAGGGATTTCAATCAATCAACAAATCGAAAACGGAACTGCAATATTTGATCTACAAGAATTAATATTGGTTAGTGATCGGGCCACTGCAAAAATGATTAGCAATCGCGTACTAATTACTACTGGTAATAAATACAGATAATTGCCATACATAACTAGTCATTAGTAACCAGCTAGTTTTACAATATGAAGAACCACTCAATAATCTACAATAATAAGAGAACACGCACGTAAGAAAAAGGAAAATTATTAAGCAACAATTCCACTCTGTAAAGGTGGATGACCAGCGAAGCCGTAGCACATCACACAGGGTTAAACAAGGGTAAACGTATTTATTTTCAGCATATCGTAACGGCAGTGACGATAACTTTGTGAGTATTGTGGTGTACACTGATTGGTTCGGTTCCTAGAATAGTGGTCAAAGTTAAATATATAAACGACGGTTGTAGGGTAGTTTAGTGACTGGGATTAGTGTGGTACTCCAAACCAAATTTTTCTGTCATAAAATAAGTGAAGCTTTTCTTCTCTGGTTTTGAAATGTCTACATTTAAGTCTCCAAAATGAGCGCAAGGGTAATGTCATCACAGTCAAACAATGCAAAGTGCGTGGCCATGAACTTCTCGATATTGGCACACTTCCAACTGCAAACGCAGTATCTGATAATGTCAAATTGATGCACGTAGGCCGCTACCTGGTCGATTATCGCTGGCGATGAGACCATCGCCAGCGATATGTCTGCAGCGCGAAGCGCGTAAACCACTCCCTTTTCGGTTCCGGGACATCCTCATTGAAATCCCGGACAACGACCAAAGTGGTAGTGTCATCGCAAGTAACCCACGCAACGTGAGGTACCATAAACTTTATGGGGCTATGAGCCATTGCATTTTTTGCTAGCTTACAGGGGTATGCGCTATTGATGGTGACAGGTTTTGTTGACGGACGAGAAAAATACACTCAGCTCCAACCCTGACTTGCAGGCCAAGGTCATCAAGAGAGCTGAAGAAGCCGCCCGGGCCCAGGGGCTCGTGGCTGCCTAACAACAAGGTCACCCGTCAGTACCTTGTTTTCAAATAAAGTTCTCATTCACAGTTCGCAAATAAGTTACTCATTCACAGAACCCTAGCAACATACAGCTTCGCTATCACAGAAGGACTATGGGTAGTACACACAATGAAACGTACATCAGAAAAAGCTTAAGACAGTGTTTCTGTAAAAAGGAAGTAGCGCTTACATATTATGTCGAAATTTGTTGCAAGTTTATTTCAAGTTTTACAAGTTTTATTTGAATCAGGAAAAAGAAATGGGCATGGGCAGGACATGTAATGAGGAGGGAAGATAACCGATAGTCATTAAGGGTTACGGACTGGATTCCAAGGGCACGGAAGCGTAGCAGGGGGCGGCAGAAAGTTAGGTAGGCGGATGAGATTAAGAAGTTTGCAGGAACGACGTGGCCACAATTAGTACATGACCGAGGTTGTTGGAGAAGTATGGGAGAGGACTTTGCCCTGCAGTGGGCGTAACCAGGCTGATGATGATGATAAAGTCATTCCACATCTTAGCATCAGAAAATTCAATTAGCCTATCTACTTACACCTTGAAGTATACAGGGAGATCAGGATTTATTTATTTATTTATTTATTTATTTATTTATTTATTTATTTATTTGTACCTCAAGGATCCCCAGACGTCACTTTACATGAGGGGAGCGGGGCGCATGAATGGCGGATAACAATAATTGTTGAGTAGAATTATAAAGAGTACATAGCTTCTTCGATGGAATTCATGAAACCAGCGGGTTCTGGGACTACAGCTTAGCTGCACGTAAGGTCATTCCAGTCGTCGGCTGTGTGCATAAAAAATCACTTTTGGAACGTAGTAGTGTGGGCACGATGCGGGATGACGCTGTTAGGATGGCCGGTGCGTGGTGTTTGACGCACTGGTTGAATGAGCTGGCTGTTTCGGGGTGAACAATGGAAAAACTTGCCGTTGCTTGCATGTCGTGTGTTCAACGATGCCAAAATGAAGGCGTTATCAGGCATAGGTGTTTTGTGTTTATTATCTTGCTTACTAGGCAGGAGACATTGTAGTTAAGTATAGTAATAAACGACCCAACAAGTAGTCTGTGAAAGACAGTGCTACATTATGGCACACAGTGGAAAAGTAATGATACGCACAGCCCGCTATTTTAAAAGGGGTGACTATGTTAGGTAAGTTCCGAATGTTTGGCCTCAGCATTCACGACAATAGCTAAGGTAGCGGTAAAATAGGCTAAAATACAAAGAGCGTAGAAAAGTTAATTTAAAGTATTGTCGTGCGCGTAGAAAGTGTAGCAGCTGAAGGACAACCTTTTACAAACGGTGTTGATTTG
Source organism: Dermacentor andersoni (assembly GCF_023375885.2). NCBI lineage: Eukaryota > Metazoa > Arthropoda > Arachnida > Ixodida > Ixodidae > Dermacentor > Dermacentor andersoni. The sequence continues at coordinate 56,709,205 of NC_092821.1, forward strand.
GTCTTTCTAATGAAGGTCACTATCAAATATAACTTCCAGATATTTAATGATGTGAATGCGTTCAAATTGCTGGGTTCTTTAAATATATATAGATTTAAATATATAGATTTGGATACGTAGATATAGATTCGTGAATGAAAAATAGCATGTTTGGCCTTTTCAGCCTTTAATAACCTTGACGACGTCTGAAGGTTGAGAAGTTATGGGTTGAGCCGCATTTATCCGGCCCATAGCCTCACAATTCCAGGCCGTGATTGAGGCGCGAATTTTATACTTTTCTTCCAAGGCCAACAAAAGCTACATCTTTACAAATATATTGGGGACAATTTTCAATGTTCCTAAGGCACTTAGCAGCAGCTGATTCTGTTGAAACCTGCTTTGTTTCAGTAATCAAGCAGCGCTAATTTTTTTGTGCGCTGTTGAAAATGGCCACATGTACTGAAACTATGTGGATTCATCTTCTCCATAATTGCATCGTTAAACTCCTCAGAATAGGCGAAATGATATCAAATATGTTCCCCGATATTCGTCTGATGCACTGATCAACACACTATTCAGAGCCCCAGGACCCTGTTGGGTACAGAAAAGTGCATAAACAATTTACTTTCTTTCGCGCGAAATGCTCCAATCAGTTATTATTTCAAGGAACGAATAAAGAAATCTTCACGTACTTACTTTCTCTACAGCCTCCCAAATTCTAGCTTGTTTTGATTTAAATCCAAAACCATGAATTGCTAAAAAAAGGAAAGAAATGCAAAAGAACGTGTACAATGGATTCACAATCGTACTGGTACGCAGTCATCTCACTGGTCGCAACGCCACTGTAGAAGTGCTCTCATTTTTTTATATCTTGGGAAAACGAGAAGAAACTATTTGCAGGGATGATACTCTAACGTAAGAAAGAAAATTTATGAATATCTTGCGGGGGCAATAGTGAAATAACCGCGTGTTGCATTATTATATACAAAACATTTATGTTGGTGAGCACGCGTAAAAACTACGTATATACGTATATATGATATATATATATATACGTATATATATATAAATATATATATATATATATATATATATATATATATATATATATATATATATATATATATATATATATATATATATATATATATATATATATATATATATATATATATATATATATATATATAAAGCCATACGTGTGTATGACAACCTTATACGCAATTACCTTGTTATCTCCCCCTTTCGTTTCATTTGCAGAAGCTGCTTGTCGTGCAGAAGGTCACTATCAGTTTTGTCATCCTTGCACACGATGTGTGCACTTTATGTGCATTATTATTGTAACAATAACAGTGTAAGGAAATCTGTGTAACTTATTTTCTGGCGAGGAAATATTTTATACACATTCTTCACGTTCTCGAATGGAAATTGTCCCAGTGAAAAACAATAACATAAATCGATCATAAGTGATGGCGAACGCTTTGTATTACGTGTATTTTACCCTTCGTGAACACCACGACAAATATTGTACCTCACGCGAGCGTCGATTTTCTGCGCACTTTCAATAGGATTGCAATAAAGCTAGCTTGCTTAGTCGTCTGTGTAAAGCTCATGCTCGCAAAGCTCGGTCGGATAGAACGGCTATCTGCTAGGTTCTTCCCGGACGTGTGCCCAAAGCCGGGAACGAGAATTTGCCGCCAGTGCGGAGAAACTAGCTCCCAGAGGGGCACCAATGCCAACCAAAGTGCCTGGTATGCGGAGGAGCCCACTTGACCGCAAGCAGGGACTGCCAGCGGCGCCTCAACGACACCAAGGGGCCGCCAACAACCGCATCAGCAGCAGCAACAACGCCGCGGCCGGAGCCGCAGGCGCAGGCGCCGACCCAGATGGCTGAGCTCGGAGGGCGATCGAGCCAGCCGGAGCCGCTCGAGGAGCCGAGCCAGGAGCCAGTCAAGGAGCCATTCGAGGAGCCAAGCGAGAGACCCAGCCAGGGACAGCTCCTTCCCACCACTGCAGCCTCCGCCCATGAGGGGGCAGCAGCAACACAAGGGACAACAACAGATTAAGAAGACCCAAGACAACGCTAAGGTGAGCTGGGGACCACCCAAAACACCACCTCCGCGTTCGGGGAAAGATAATAATAATGGAGAGGAACTTAAAAATCTTAGAAAGGAAAACGAAGCATATCGCAAACGCATAGAACAGCTAGAAAGACGGTTGGAGGAGCCAATTAAAGCCCTGCAGGATCAAAGGACCGGTAGTCCCCCTAGACCGCAGACTTCACCACAACAACAACCACAGCAACCAGAATCTTTCGATGACCAAATGAGAAAATTTATGATGTTTATACAAGAGAAAGCAAATGCAATAGAACACAAAATGGCAATAATGGATCAGGAGATCCGAAACCAACGCAAACAACAAATCTGACAACAAGCTAAAGACAAATTCAACCTAAAAAGACAGGGCCTCGAAAACTACAACGCGTTTAGCACCGAGGACTAATCATGGCCAGACACGAAACAATAGAAATTTGGCAATGGAATTGCAGGGGCTATCGCAAAAAAAGGGCAACTCCTACAGTACATAAACACACAACTCACACCACCAAATATCATAGCACTACAGGAGAAGGGGAAAACCACACCAATGCTAAAAGGCTACAAGTGCTATGAAAAAGAACGCACAGTAATACTAATCAGTACATCCCTCACCGCCATAGCACACGACAGCATAACCGACACAGACATAGACCACGGTATTGTCGAAATCATACCAAAAAGGAAAAGAAAAGACAGCAGTGTCTTTGTCATAAATCTCTATTGTCCTCCGAGCCAAAAAGAGGCGGACTTCCGCAAACGTTTTGCACGAGCGAGCAAATTAGCCAAAACAAACCCCCTAGTGATTGTAGGAGATTTCAACGCCAAAGATCTGACCTGGGGTTACAAAAAACCAGACAAGAAAGGCGTGCAAGTTAAGGAAGCAGCAGATATGTACGGCTGCACCCTCATAACAGACGACAGTACGCCAACCAGACTAGGTAACAGCATAAGCTCCGACACATGCCCCGACCTGACATACATCCGGGGAACAGACAAGGCGGAATGGAAAACCTGCTGGAGAATCTGGGCAGCGATCACTACATCCTAAAAACGCAATTGGCAACCAGAAGAATAAAACGCAAAGTTGGCACCAACAAGGTGACAGATTGGAATGCCTTCAGGTAGGAATGCAAAACTATAGAGGGAAACATCGAGCCCCTAGAAGGCTGGGGAAACAAGCTCAGAAAGGTGCTCGACAAGTACACCAAAGAAATAGAAAGAACAGAGGAAACACCTGAGGTGGACTCGCGACTACTCAAGATATGGGAGGCAAGACGCGGGCTCACTAAAACATAGAAAAACAAAGTCTAAACAGGAAGCTCAAAAAGAAAATCGCAGAGATAACCAAGGTGGCGGAGAAGTATGCGGCTCAGCTGACTAGGCAAAACTGGCAGCAGTTTAGCGAGTCCCTAAACGGAACCCTTAGCACGGCAACATGGCACATACTCAAGACACTCCTGGACCCAACAAAAACAAAATCTGAAAACAATAAGGCCATACACCGCCTGGTACACCAATTCGAGGGACCGGACTCTGAACTGCTAGAGCAGCTCAGAGTCAAATGTTTTGGACATTACAACCCGGCATTCTACACACAATACAAAGGGAAAGAAAACAAGCTGCTGGACAGGCCAATCACAAAAGAAGAGGTGTACGCAGCCATAAGAAGCGTAAAAAAGAATACAGCAGCGGGCGCGGACAAAATCAGAAATTTACTTATTCGAAACCTAGGGGACGAACTGGTGGAACAACTCACCACCTTCCTCAACCAACACTGGGCTGCAGAAACGGTACCAGAGGAATGGAAACACGCCAAGATTGTAATGATCCCCAAAGCAGGCAAAAAGCTACAGTTAACAAACTTAAGACCAATCGCCCTCACATCGTGCTTAGGCAAATTATATGAGAGGATAGTAACCAAAAGACTTCAACATTGCATGGAGGAAAATGAGCTATACCCCCATAGTATGTTCGGTTTCCGATCCAAGCTTTCGACACAGGATGTCCTTCTCCAAATTAAGCATGAGGTTCTCAGCAACATACCATACAACGGAGAACACGTTTTAATGGCACTAGACATAAAAGGAGCTTTTGACAATGTCGGCCACGCGGCAATCCTGGAAGGCCTTAACTGCGTAGACTGCGGGAAGAAAGTACACCGATACGTCAAAGCATTCCTCTCCAATAGAACAGCAACAATATGTTTGGAGGCAATCCAATCGCAAAAATTCCTCACACTAAACAAGGGGACACCCCAAGGTTCAGCAATTTCCCCGATACTCTTTAACATCGCAATGATTAGCCTAGGGCATAAACTAAGCAAAATCGAAGGCATACAACATGCCATGTATGCAGATGACATCACCATCTGGGCCACTAAAGGCTCGCTGTGCCAAAAAGAAAGCTATTTGCAAAAAGCAGCCACTTGCGTGGAAGAATACGTCGGGAAAAGAGGCATTGAGTGCTCAACGGAGAAATACGAGCTTCTGAGAATTACACGGGGCAAGAAAAGCAAAGAAAGCCTTAACGTACGGCTAAAGGGGCAGCCGATACCGGACAGCCAACAAATCAGGATCCTTGGTATGTTGGTGCAATCCAACCAGCGCTGCACCCACACGCTGATAGCACTCAAGCAGTCAACAACCCATATAGCACGCATGATCACGCGGGTGTCACAAAAGAGATATGGGATGAAAGAAGGAGACACACTTAAGCTCGTTGGCAATGTGGTGGTCAGCAGGGTCGCATACTCCCGTACTTCAACTGCACCAAACAGGAAATACAAGAAGCGGACACAATTTTACGCAAAGCGTACAAAACAGCACTTCACCTGCCGAACAATACATCGACAGAGAAACTAATGGCACTTGGTTTAAGCAACACCTTCGAAGAACTAAAAGAAGCCCAAAGTATCGCACAGCTCATGAGACTCAAGGAGACCAAAACGGGAAGGGAACTGCTAATAACGCTAGGTTTCACGGAATCAATCAAAGAAACCCAAAGAACGGAGGGGATTCCTGATTAATACCGGAAAACATACACCGTTAGCCCCCTACCCAAAAACATGGACCCAAACCTCCACACGGCGCGAAGGGACGCAAGGGCGAAATACGTCGAAAAATACCTGGCCACAAAAAAACACAATAGTATACACAGATGCTGCAGTATACGCTAAGCAAAGAGACACAAACATAGTAAAGACAGCTGCGATAGTAATAAGCCAGGACTACAAAGAGATCAGCAGCGCGTCAATGAAGGACTGCTCGGTGACGGAAGCTGAGAGCCGTAGCTCTAGCGGCAGTGGAGGGCTACCAACCCGAATGGTCTTTAACAATACTCATCGACTCGCAAGCTACGTGTCGGAATTACATGAACGGCAGAATAGGACGCAGAGTGCTTCACATCCTCCGCTCCTGCATGGCTAACAAAGTCAGGCATACAATTTTCTGAGTACCGGGACACGCTGGAATAGAAGGGAACCTAAGGGCGGACCAGGCAGCACGAGAGCACACAAACCGAGCGGCCACAAGCACTGACCCTGTGGAACCCCTACCAGTCAAACCAAGCTACTCAGACATTCTGAATTACTATAAGGGGGTCCGAATCAAATACCCTCCACCCCAGAACAGCCTAAATCAGCATGAAGCATGCTCTAGTAGGAGGCTGCAAACAGGAACATACCCAAATCTAAACACACTAAGCAAGATGTTTCCCACCCAGTATAGAGACATTTGCCCCTGGTGCGGCGCCAAGCCCACCTTATATAACATTACATGGGAATGCGTTCAGAATCAACAATTCCTCCAAATAAAAGACCCGAGTGCGGAGCAGTGGGAGAGGGTGCTCTCCAGCAGCGACCCGAAAGTCCAGCATGGACTAGTAAGGCACGCTCACCGAGTAGCCACCCTCAGTGGTGCCCTGGAATAGGGGCGTCGACCCTGTGCAGATGGGGAATAAGACCGTGAAGACGGCCGACCACATCTGCCACCGCTAATTTCCAGCCAATTAGAGCAAATAAAGTTTTTTCTCCTCCCCCTCGTCCCGTGCTAAGGCACTTGTTTGCCGGGAGCAGGCGCTCGCGCTAGCCAGCGAAACCTCTTCTGGGTCGCCGTCACCATATTCATATTATCCTACGTCAACATTTTAGCCCATTCCAGAAAATTTAATATAAGGCTTGTTCGCCACGTTTTTGTTATGTTCTGAAAAAATTAATTTTTAACCTGTGCTGGCAGGTATTCTTATTTTTTTAACTTGCGACGTTGAACAAAAGCTCGGTGAAAGATTTCGTCAATGCCAGAAAACTCAAAAACACGCGCATTTGATCCCACATGCTGCGCATACAATATCACCGCCTTTAATTCTTTGTATGAATTTCCTTTACAGCATCCTACGGAAATTTTAGATCCCTATTTTATACTTATTCATACCAGGTAATGATAAAAAATTGTGAAAAGCAGCAACATTACGTGATATGCATTCCGTAGGACATCTAGAGTGTTTTATTCTACATACTAGTGCAGCTATGAAGGATAGTACAAAATTGAATAGGTGGTCACAATACAAGAAACAACCGACTCACGGTTCAATACTTCTGTGCCCATGAGTACGAATTAAACAGGAAGAAAATAAAGCCAGGCGTATCGAGAATTCGTGCAACCATATTAAGTATTATAGTCCTATCTGACAAAAAAAACTATCACGTAGCTAAAGGTATCTAAGAAGGAGTCATGGACTGTAACAATTACGCCAGGTGGCGTAAGGACTTTCTTTCTAAACCGTTATTCCTGCGTAATGCGACAGCTACCCTCTCAAGAACCACAAAGAAAATGGTTGAATGCCTGTTAGCCGACAAAAGGCTTAAATTACTTTAACGCTTCGGGGTATTTGCTCGCAATTTCGCTACAATAACTTCAGCCCTTTAGCATGTCTTCAAATGAATGACCACTACTGGCATGCAACTCAATTTAGGGATCTCTCATTTTTTCTCACGTCAGACAGAACCTAATTACATATTTTCTTAATATGCTCTTGTGTATGTCACCGCACTAACATTCGATCCATTTCTGAACTCCATAATCCAATCCCACCAAGAACTTTTCTGATATTTCAGGCTGTCTTCCGCTATCTCCTGATACACCCGATCGCGCCCACCAAAGTTCATACTGAAGCCGGCAGAACCAATCTTGGACTTGTGTTCGGCAAGCGAAGAAATGATTACGAGAGAGCCACCGCATACGCGAGCCAGAAACTGACCACCGAGGATTACAACTATGGCACTAATCGGAATAGCCATCGTCTGCGCACTCAACGAGCCTCGTCAATGCTATATGGCAGTCGCTTAGACGTCGTTCTCAACCGCCATCGCCTTTGTTGGCTAAACCTAATCCCTTCAATTTGCTGTGTAAGCTTTTTGCAAGCCCGACTAAAACCTAGGCGTGTTATAACAGCCACGTCTTGTATCAAATTCGGGTACCGTCGCTCATCGCTCACTGACCCCTGCTTTTACGTCATGCCTGTGCTGCACCTTGAACTGCACTTGTTTCTATTGATTACAACCACATTTCATTCGAGCAGTGTGATGGAGCCGCCAAGACAACTAGAGGATTTGCAAAAGTTGGTAGAGAGGAGAGCAGTTCAATTGATGTGTTTACTTGCAAAAGAATAAGCTATATTCCAAATCTATAGTGATTTGGCTATACTGGCCGCGGTCACCATCTTTGCTGAAACGTACTTTGGAAGCGCCTATGTTTTCTGCACCTCCGTGAATCTCGACGTGTGGCTATGCTGAATTATACAATGCAACAATCGAATTCATTGTCGAGCGCATAAGGAATAGCTATATTTAAAGCATCCCACAATGCGCCGACGCCGTGCCATCTAAGTATTCAAACCCCTACATGTTCGTTCGGATGACATCTTCAGGCGGCGTATTTTTTGAAAACCGAAACCTTCTACTAGCATCTTTTCAATTTTCAACAGCTACGTGCCTTACACGAGGACGACTTTGAGACACTCACTGAAGCTTCGAGCTGTGCCTTATAAAAGTAAATACGGTACATAAACCGTGCGCACCCGACAATTGTACAAACGCATGCAGTGATTTGAGAAGACTCGTTCGCATGACCTCATTAAACAAATATATATATATATATAGTGCAAAACGCTACGGGAACGAAAAGGGAGGCTTTAGGAAGACGAGGAAAACGTGCATCCTTGGCACTGATAGCTTAGTGCCAGATTCATTGTTGAATGTAGTGTGTTTATCCCTGGTGTGATCTCGTTATTGTTGGTGGCAAGCGGTCGGACCGGACGTCATCGAGCAGCTGAAAGGCAACGTAGTAAGCGCGCTATGCAAAACTCTAGATGAGTATGACCCTAAATTCAAAGTGATGGTGAGGCATTCCTTTCTTGGTATGACGAATAAAGTTACATATCCTACTGCCGGCGCGTGTTGCGTTGCCATAGTGAAGACCAGTGAATTGGTCCCAGATGAGTGGGGTGGGCTCGGGAGTGGATCTCCATAAGATAAGCAGCCTGTATTTGAGAATTGCATAGGTGCTCTGTTGAGTACATTTGCACTCCGAAATTCCAACACGCAATCACGTCACAGATTTCCCTTCAGTTGCAGAGGAACAAAATAATAATACATTAAAGAAGGATTTTGTTGTGTAATTATGCTTCGAACTAACTTCGCACTAACAGTAGCTATCGCACATCGGCTTAAAAAGGCATCCTTTGCTGTTGCTGCTATTGCATAAATGAATATTTTGTTCGTACTAAAATCAAATGTAAAGATAAACTCGTTGGTGTTCTGACTGTTTCCACAAGGCAGCGTTGCTTAGTGTATTCACATTGTATTACAATGTTGTATTCATTGAATTTGCTTAAAAAAAAGCAGCAGTACACTGTATAGCAAGTGTGCCTTGTTTCTGTCCAACAAGATACGTATTTTCAAAATCGAACATTCCTGGTGTGATCGAAGTGTATAATTATAGGTCAATATCGAGTTCTAAATCATTACAGAAGCGTAGCCATTTAGTTGCTGCTTCACTGGCACAAATAAAAAGTATACTAGTATACGGGAAACAAGAAGCTATGAAAAACGCGATGTTCGCACTACCGGTGCGTATTACAGCAAGAGATTCTTGACTTACACCGTAAATGGTATCTTTAATTTACTTGTCGAGCATCAGATGGAACCTTTACGTAGCACGAGCACTACAAATAAAATGATCTGCCAGTGCACCAGTACGCCTGAATAAATGTACATAGGACTTTTGTATTACAACGTGTGACTAATATGTAGACATCATGTATATGCCTCCGGTTGTTAACTGTATTTAGTATTTCTATTTTTAGCGGTTTTCTTTTGTTGTATGAATAATATATGTTTCGCGTTCGTGTGAGCGTTGAAAGTGTGTTTCATTTATATTATGCCGAGTATGCTCCTGACATAGTGTATGTGTTCCTTTCTGTGACATTTCATAAATGTGAATACCTTTCGGACGCTGATTAGGTTGCGTGAAGAAAGATTCTACCTTCTACACGTGCTGTTGGCTGCAAAATCAAGCTGGACCTTAGTGAAGCTCTGATAGCTTTTTGTTATGCCTCCTCGTCTCATGTTCAAAAAGAAATAGTACAGAGAGATTTATTTATTTATTTCTTGATTGATTGATTGATTGATTGATTGATTGATTGATTGATTGATTGATTGATTGATTGATTGATTGATTGATTGATTGATTGATTGATTTGACCATGCAGGGAAGAACAAAACGCCCCGGCTACAATTGGTGTCGGTGAGCCAGCCTATGCAGTATCACAAGTGGGACGAGGAGACCAAGCACGACGGCAGCCACTTGTGAATGGATTGCATTTGCTGCAAGAAAGAGAAGTTTACTGTACAGCCAGTGTGCCTTCTTTTTTGGCCAACAAAATACGTAATTTCAAAATCGAACACCCTTGCAGTGTTCGCATTGTATAAATATAGATCAATATTGAGTTCTAAATCATTACAGCAATGTAGCCATTCATTTTCTGTTTCCCTGGCACAAATAAAGAATAATACAAGTATACGGAAAAATAGAAACTACGGGAAATGCCATGTTCCCACTACCGTATGCGATATGCGGAAAACTTTCCCAAAGGGCAGCAGCCCAGCGAGTTCTTCCTTGTCTCAAAACATGCACGCACACGAAGAGGTGGAATGAGCACACAGAGAAACGAAATACGCAATTCCCGATGCCCGAAGGCCATATCCACGATTGCGATGTTAGCTAATCACCTACGGATTACTGCAGGGACTAACTGCCTCAAACTGCGAATGCAACAGAACGTGTCCCGACTTTGTCTCAGAGTCTACATTGCTGCATTTTCACGGTGCATATTCGACTATGACTCGTTTCTTCTTCGTCTGAACGTACCTCGGCATTGCAAAAAAGTGCAACTGATCAGCGGTGTGTACGGTTTTGCAGTGAAGTACATCATTCTGTTGCTGCATACGTGAAAACACAAAGAGAGCCCTGATCGGCAGTTGAACTAGCTTGACATGCCTGCTACTCACCTGAACCTGCTAAGCCCTATTGAATGCGTTGGCTGAACAGAGGCCGGCATCACCGCTACGACAAACTCCACCAGCCGCGGGGATGTGGGAGGGGGGAGGGGAGAAAGTCGGAGAAAGGCGAATGTCGTTGAAGACCACTGAGGCAGATAAACCCGCCAAAAGGATTACTATAAAAGTGGTTAGACGAGCTTTTTTTGTGTCCTTGAAAGGCAGCCACGCGAGTACCAATCACTAGTCGTAACAGCACAACTTGTACACCAGCATGCCGCCAAACAGCAGCTCCGTTCATTTACACAGACAGGGATTTCCGATGACGCCATGCACGTATGATATAGATCAACTATCACCCTGCATGTTTGCAATGATCACCATGAGAGCGTCGAGTAGTGTATACACTGACACCATTACAGCCATCACCTTGGCCAGCGTTAGAGGGGAGCGAACGGAAGAGCACGAATACATTGGCAAAGTGCGTGAAACACACCTTATCCAACAGCAATCACATCGATACACAGTCCTGTCACGTCACTTTCTTGCATATTCCAAGCCATCGGCAGAAATCTCAACACTGGTGGCTTGTCACCAGAATGAGTTCTTACTAGACCAGTCGACGTATGGCACGCTCAGACAAGAACAGTCGGGCTCTGCGTCGGCGGGCATGTTAAGAGCTCAGGTAGCGCAAACGTTAACGCGATGTACCAATTGAAGCAGGATTACCACGTGCATTGCTCCAGTTTCTGCGGAACCATGTGCACAAAATTACAATCTCTTGTCGAATGACAATGGACATACAACAAGTGACCTAGAAGCGAAGCACGGATACGGTCAGCGTTTTGAAGATGGCGCTGGGACAGGGAGCATACGTTACGATCGAACTGGCAACAACCTTGGAAGATTATTGCACGTGACGACAGTGGCAGAGAAATAAAGAAGTACGATAGGAAAGGTAAAAGTTGCAAGGTGAACTCTCATTCTATATATATATATATATATATATATATATATATATATATATATATATATATATATATATATATGCGCGTGTGTGCTGTCACACATACAAATGCCCGTCGTCCATTCTGCGGGGCTTACAAAACATACGGGCCGCCGGTGACAACAAGCCGAAACCTCATCACTGCATCCTCCATTGCGATCGCAGCCACGTGCACTCCTTTCACTTAAAAATGGCTGCGCAGCAACGCTGTCATACGCCGACCTTTGTTTAGTAGAGGGTTAAATAGCTATAAACTCAACTCAGCGACGCCGACGTCGTCACTGTGGCACTGTTGCAATCGCTGTTCTTTAACGTTTTGTATTGGCGTGCTCGAAATTCCCAACGTGGTCGCTATATACGCCTGACACAAAGACACCCCAAAATCATTTAGAAAAGTAGACATCTACCGTACAGGCGTTCTAGCGATAGAAAACAGGCGAAAAGGAGCATCTTCTTTTTGGCCAAGATCTCATGCAGATGAGGAGACGGTCGAACAACTTTCTGGACACAAAATGAGCAAACTCGGCAAACACAAAACTTGAAAAAAAAACGCAATGGTGGCTGATAAATAATTTTAGCGCCTGCAAGAACAATCTTGTAGCTAGCAGTGACGCCATTTAACCTGATACACTAATTTCGAAATTTGTCAGTCTCACTTGAAATGTGCCGTGCCATGTTCCTTGCTGCATTGCGCACTGAAAACATACAAAGGATCCCATACTGTGTCATGCGCCCGCAGCGAAACTCCATCTGGTAAGCCGCGGCCCTTCACTGTAACGTAAATGCTCTTAACTAAAGTGATCGCATGTGCGTCAACGGTATTATACTTTCTGATGATCGTGTTTAAAGTATTTGTCACGTATGATTTTTATGCCACGTTTTTATGACTTTAGTTATTCTTTCTTCCAAAATATGTGTGTTGTACAGGTGGGGCATGAGGCATGCAATCTTCGCGAGAAGTTTGCGATCCTGTATGCTACCTAAGTGGGCCCCTTTGTACTTTGCATAGCATTGCAGAGAGAATGCGTTGGACGTAGGTGGTTATTGCATTACATACGTCTAGGCGTAGATGTGGTAGAGGGAGAAACGATACACTTTACGAATTACAGCAGTGAAATCGTTCGCAAACGACTGTTACTAGTTTTAATTATGAATCAATGGCAGATACAAACGCTACAGCAGCGAGATGCGTACAGCTAAGCTAATCATATTACCAGGCGCCAGCAGTGCGAAGAAACGTACTGCATTGCAGTGAGTTATCAGGTAACACCGAAAGAATGCCGCGAACACCATTGTCTTTTTTTGTGTTATTTCAATAGTTTGCACATGCACTAGTACATTTCCCTTGCGAACGAAACGCTCGTTGTAGGAGCTCCAATTCTTGCCTGTAAAGCGCCTTCTGCTGCTTTCTATGAAAACCTATGCCATGAAAATTGTTCAAATATTGCTTTACATCGTGCTGAATAGTATGAATCGACATTCAAAAACCGAATAGAGTGAAATTCTCGTTATTCACGTAAAATCATGTTTGTCACGACTGTCTGTTTTCCCAATAAATTCAGCAGTTGAGTAAACTCGCTTCGATGTTTTCGCATTCGTGCACGCATAAGCACGAATAAATACAGCCAGAAAAGGCTATGCGTAAAGCCGCTCACCAGAAACAAACAAAAAAGGCGGGGAAGCGCAAGGTAAGTGCATTTTGGCCAAAGAGGCCACCACTGCAACCAAAAGGGCAGCAAATCATCTTAGAACATGAAAAAGTGTTCAGTTGGAGAAACATCATTTGCAAAACGTAAACACTAAATGCGAACAATAATGGGGGCTTGATGAGTTATGAAACCACTTGACTACATTTGACCAAGCATTGCACTTTATAATCGACAAAAATGAGGAATTACACACCCGTGGCTGCTTCTATGCCGCGAATCACTGTCATCCCACTGTATGTTTACTCTACGAAATGCGCCAGAATTTTCTTCCGCGTGCAGTGCGAAACAAGAATGAGCAATCAGCAGTTTCTGTCTTCACCAACAGGTAACGCTACAGCCAACAGAACCAATTCATATTGGCAAACAAGCGTATTAGATGCTAAAAACACCCTGCCTGTCGGGAGTCGCGTAACTGCTCTATTGAAGTGGTCGGATAGCGAACAGTTGGCGATCTAGTAGTTTTGGGAGACAAATCAAATTATTCTAGCCCGACGAAAATACACAAGAGTAAAATATTACAATATTTATTGGTTCAATTTTTAATCCCGAAATATTACCAAAAATTAAACAAAACTCACATTCACCAAAGCAGAACACGGCACAAAGGCAGGTCAGAAAACTCGTGTAATACAGGAATTTCATTGCTGTTTTATTCGCCAGCATCTGCTCGGGCCTGAAAATGAAAAACTGCATGGGTGTTGAAAACGAAAGCGTAAAGTTTATAAAAAAAGTCGTTTCGCAAATATAGCTAGCTACTTGTGCTTTCTTTCAGCAGGTTGTTTTTTCGGGTAAACATTTTACCACATTATCGATGTTGTCACCATATCATTGGGTTCAAAGTGAAACTTGTGTAAAATTTAGTAAAATATGCCGCCACTTTCGTAGTAGTACGGCTGTTTCTAATCAGATTAGAGAAGCAAAGACAATTGCGTTGTACAACGTACCATATAAGAGACGAGCATGGTTTCTTGTGGAATGATTGGCAGCAAACGTATCTGTAGCCGGTAGGTTTTAGCAGTGGGACATATTCGAATAGCGCTAAACAGGCGCGGACGAGAATGAGAAGTGCAAATAGCATGACGCTTGTGATCACATTGTTGTCATTCTAGACTTTTCCAGTGCTAGATTAATGTTTAATTTTGAAATGCATTTCAACTAACCCAGCTTTCTTCTGCAATTTTTGTTGGTGCATTCATTGAGTAGTGGCTTAGCGCAAAACAGCACTGAAGGAAGAGAAAATATGAGGACAAGACCTTACTGCCCAATACTGTTTTTGCATAAAACAAGCGAATATATGCACACATAAATTACGGAAATGTGAGGTGAGCAAAAAAATCAACACAGAAGAGCAGCGATCAAAACCGATCAATAAAAGAAAAATCCGGCAGGAACTCGACATTCGGGAATTGTCATACAATGCACAGCATTCTTTGCAATCATTACTTATGAAGCTTGTGATTTACACTTGATGCTAGGACTGCCATATTTTAGGAAATATGCATCTCCAAAGAATACCACGCACACTATGACGTTTTCGTCAATAAACTCGCTTTTACCACGAATCTTGTGTTTGGTAAATGAAACAAAATTTGTAGTCATTTCTTGATGAGAAAGCTTCGAACGGCCCATTGGGCGAAAAAACCCTCGTACCATTGCCATTACCATTGCCATTGGCTGTGGCGCGACGTCATGAGCGCGCCTCGACGGAGTTCGCATTGGCTGCGACGCAATGACATCAGCGCGCCTCTACGGAGCGGAGTGAAAGCTAGGGAACACCTGGTGCCGCACTAGCGCCATGTGTTGCGTGAGGGCAGAGGGCACCGCCGCGACGCCGCGTCACTCTCGCTCTCGCTCTCAGAAGCCTGTGTTACTTGTCCTGGCAAACTCTCTAGCTGCGCCTCGACAAGGCCTAATCAAAACGCGCCAAGCGTCCACACTAGCTTCCCCGGGAGGAGTTCATAACGGGAACGACCGTTCAGGGACGTGTAAATAAACAATAATAATAATAATAATATAATGATTTATTTCCATCACCATTACATTGATGGAGGGGATGGGAATAAAAGCGATTGACGCTTGACTAAGTTCCCACCAGCAGGTGAGCAGTGGCATGCGACGGCACCTCTGTCACGACAGCAAATACAAAGTCAAAGAAAGCATTAGTATAAAAACAAGTATGCAAAATACACAATCACCTGTGTGTGTGAAAAAAATATAAACCGATTAAAAAGAAATACAAGTACAGCAACTGAGAGCAAAAACGCTTACGAAACAGCGAAAGAACAGCAACCAAAAATGCGCTTATTACACAATTAGACAAAAAAACGTTCACAGATGTCTAAATGTTGTACAATCAAAGGGACGCGTTAATGAGAAAGTAGTTGCGAAGGTTAGAGCAGCTAATACTTCCCAAGTCTTTATTTTCATCAATTAATTTGTTAAGTAAGGATGGAAGTTGAAATGCTACCATTTGGCGCCCATAGTTTGTTCTTACTTTTGGTAATACCCAGTGTGGTTTATGCCGGCGTGGATATGTGCAATGAAATAATTCAATCGGGGCTAAGTCAGATATATTACTTATGCATCTTCTTTGTTCTAGTTTGTAGGTGCGTAGTAGTCTATAGGCATAGAGGCTGAAAACGTTAATGTTTTCAAATTCACAACTCATAACTGCTCAGGTGCTCTCTGATTTTGAGCACGAAAGTATTTTATGCCGGGGTTCACCATCAACTTTGTGCAAAGGATGTGATAGCGGCGCGAATCCATAAAATATGCTCCATCTTGACAGGGATGGAGCCGCCATTTAGAAGTAAAGCGAAGTACTGTATGATGACACTAACAAGCGCCCACAGTGAGCGCTTCGACAGTCCTAGCGCAGCGGAAGCTCCAACGAGTTGTCGGCTCGTGTAGGCGTTTCATGCCTTCTGCTGAGGGGACGATGCAGTTTCCGCATATAGTTTGTCGTTCGCCTCAGATTAGCTTGTGACGCCTCGCAGTCTACCAGGTGCAGCTTCAACATGTATCAACAGTGCTTACACGCCGCCTACTGCTTCGGGCGCATATAGCGTTCCGGAAGGTCCAACGTACCGCGTATCGGCTCCGTGGATTTTCGACTGGAATTGAGGACAAGAGCACTGTACCCCGAAATGTTTGCTGTCATCCCACGACGAACATTGCAAGGATCCTGCAGACACGACCTGAGGCTGGTTGCCTAATTTTTGGCAATTTATGTTGATCTAAAGGTCATGCCAGGCCGCGATCAAGCTAACCCTTACGAGGGCTAGCTCGGCTAGCTCTGCGCAGCCCCCGTAGGGAATTTCCCGGACATGGCGGCGCAGATCACCGGGTAACACCCGACTTGTATGAATTGGTCCGAAATGAAGCATATGCCCCAAGATAAAGACATCCCGCCCAAAGGGAAGTGAGTGTCTTCAAGCTGTTGTAGGCCATGGAAATGCCAGCAAGAAGCGAACATGGCTACCAAGAGCTGTGCCGCTGACGTGAGCGACGGCAGGGAATTCACTCCGAGCCGGTAATCCCTGCGGTTCTCGCGCT
This sequence comes from Dermacentor andersoni, assembly GCF_023375885.2. Classification (NCBI taxonomy): domain Eukaryota; kingdom Metazoa; phylum Arthropoda; class Arachnida; order Ixodida; family Ixodidae; genus Dermacentor; species Dermacentor andersoni. The sequence goes on from NC_092821.1 coordinate 56,726,107, forward strand.
GCGCCGCTGCTGCAAACGAAGGCGGATCGCACTTGGTGCCCGAAACCGACGCCCAGACACCATTCCGAGGACCTAATGGTAGTGTTGAAGCCCCAGGTACCCTTGACCTGAAAGTGGCTTTCAAGCATGGTGACATGGTATCGGCGGTCGCCCAATACGTGGGTGAAGTGGACACCCGGGATTTCAATGTGTGACCTCTATGGGAGAAGAACGTCATCGCCCGCGGCACCCAGGCAACACCGGTAGGTGACACGCTGGTCAAAGACTTCTATCTGCAGGTAGTGAAACACTTCAGTCGATTCCGCGGTCATCTGACGCTGAATGGAGAACTATGCGAGGGTGTGACCAACATCCTCGAGGATGAAATCTCCGACTCTCTTAAGCCCAAGCCATATTGGAGGGAGGGCGAAATCACTTTTGTCTAAAAATTGCAAACTAGCAACGTGGTGGTGGTTAGATTTATGGCCCGAAGACTGCCCCGTTACATACAATATAAATATGAATGCCTCCCGCTCATTGCGTTCACTCCTAAAGAAATGTACACCCTTTAGGTCGTATCTTGCCACACAACAATAATCGTCATCTGTCTTGCTTGCGTTTCCTTTCTTGAAAACGCAGCGCTAGCTACTTTCTTGTCGAGAATTTCCTGTCATGCTCATAACGCGCGGGCCGTTCGTGACTGCAAATACCGGGCTCGCTGCCTTGAAGAAATGAAATGTGGGCAAGACAGATGACGATTATTTCTGTGTGGCAAGATACGACCCAATTAGCGTAATTTGTTTAGGAGTGTATAAGAAGACCATTCCCGCGTGCTACAGATTAGGTATGGTGCTCCACAGGGAGGATAACTTCCACCATCAAGAGTACGGAAGATGTGGTTACCGTGTTAAAGAAGTCATCTCCACAACAGATGGACTTGCAGAACAAGAGTGTTCACTATTGTGCATAATCTGCAAAGGAGCCCACTTCACGCGATCTCCAGAGTATGCCGGAAAATTCCACGAACTGCAGCGGCCTTGATCAACGACCCAATGCAGAGCAGGGGCAACGTCATCAACGCGGCAGCAATGGCAAGGACAACAACCCCCACCCTTACAAATAAAGATTTCAGGCCTTCTGCTGAGGTTACGATGAAGTCCGGACAAGCACCACTGGGCCGGACGACGCAGGAGATGCAGAATGTCATGCAGTCCAGGACCGGGTCGACGCCGCCAGGCTTCAAAGCTGGGGATTTACCCCATTTGGCAACTCTTCAACACAGGTGAGTAACTGGGCGGGAGTCACCTCTCAAGCCTCGTCACCCACTGTGCATCCATGTGCTCACACTGGAAGATACCGGGGCAGAGACTGCGATTCCGAGAGGACCCATGGAAGACCAGGAAGACTAGGCATCCGCATGTTTGGGCAGCACCCTAGCGTCAGCACGCGAGTCCCCTACTAACGACTTAGAGGCCTGGGTTAACGCCCTGGAGCAGTAAATACAGGCCTTAACGGGGCAGATGTCTCAACTCGCAAATATCAATCACGCAGTCCAATCTGCCATTCAACTGCGCACACAGCAAATAGTCACAATAGTTACGCAACAAGTGACTCAATACATCAACCCATGGATCAAAACTAACCCAAGGCACTTTTGCCCCACAAGTACCATTAGGGAGGTCGGGCGTCCGAGCTAATTCCTCCGCGCAACAGAGGACAAGGAACGCGAAGAACTTGCTGATTTACTAGATACATTGCAAGGTGCCGGTACGGTTCTGCTAGTGAATCCAGCTGTAATTCAATCCCTTCAAAAACAAAGTGTTGTGGATAAGGACGACTTCAAGAAAAATAAAAGGAGATCCGAACCGTTATCAGTAATACAGTGGAATTGGAGACGTTTCGGGACCGACAGAAATTAGCCGAACTTCGCCTCTACCTAGACACCATAGCGGGCGTTGTGGCCCTGGTAGCCTTCGTGCTCAAGTAAAATCACGGGCTATAACACGTTTCAATGAGACCCATCCACCTGTCTTCTGGTAGAAAATCCAAACACAGTTCAAGAAGTTGATCTGGACCTTAACAATGACGATTCTTACACGATGGTTACGGTACTTCCCCTGCGGATGACAGATCCCTCCGTATACGTACACGCACACGTAATCGGGCACTAAAGCTAGCAGGTAGAGAGCCGCTAATCACTGTGGGGAATTTTAGCGCCCCTAGACGGCTATGGGGCTATAAACGATAGGAGGCCCGGGGATCCAAGCTTCCAGAACGTATCTCCAATCTGCACATCACCCTTCATACCGATCCTGCTAACCCCATGCGAATAGGTAGCTCAGTCGATCGGTACCCCTGGCGTTATCTCAAACTCAAGAAAGATACACAACACGGTGAGTGGACTAACATGAGAGACACCCTTCACAGCGATCACTGCGTCATTATTGTGTTGGTACATCCAAGACCCCTAAAACGACCTCTCACCCAAGCTCGGCTACCAGACTGGCAGGCTTTCCGCATGTCACAGTTTCCCTCTAACCTGCTTGCACAAGGTTTCGTGTCCTGGACCAACGCACTAACCTCTACTCCAAGGAAGCTCACCAAAGCCACTGAACACCCTGCAGTAGACAGCCACTTACCCATCTCTGAGACGTACGCAAGGGACTCACTAAACGCTGGAAACGTCAGAAACTCAACCGCAGCTTTCGCAAACGAATAAAAGACATCACCCAACCAGCAGCAAAGTATACTTCCCAGCTAACTGACTCTAACTGGGCAGATGAGTGTAACAGAGCCACGGACGATGTGTCACAAAAGAACACATGGCGACTCTTCCAGAGCCTTGCTGATCCCTCGCAAACTAGAGGGGAGGCTGAGCGTCACTCCAGAAAGGTTTACACAATTTTCAGGGCCCAACAACACATTTGGTGGGGATCCTTAGGGACAGGTACTTAAGCCAACAACAAAACCCGCGGGGGTTGGAGAGCCTCTATGCAGGCAGAGATAATCCGGAACTGAATCAACTTTTCCAGCTTTACAAAGTCAAAGCGGCACTGGCTAAAATGAGACGAGGAACCGCGCATGGGTGGGACAAGGTTACGGTCAAATCGTTGGCCAATCTCCCTAACCTGGATTATGTTGATCTCTTGAAATACACTAGCACCATTTCGAAAGGGTAAATCCCCTTACCTATAAGCTGGACGGCGTCTTTGGCCACTTTTATTCCAAAGGCCGACAAGCCTGTAAACACGGACAACTTAGGCCCATCGCTTGCATCCTGCGTGGGGAAGCTCATGGAGACCATGGTACGAGATCCTCTCTCAGAATACGTTGAGGCCAGCAATAAGTTTGCGGACACAATGTTCGGCTTCAGACCTCAGAAATCAGCGCAGGGCGTTCTCTTGAAACTCGATCGAGAAGTAATAGAGCCTGCCGCAGTGGAGCACCCCGATCGAGTGGTCCTTGACTCAGATCTCCATGGGGCCTTCGACAATGTCAAACATGCAATAATTCTTGAACACCTCAGTGAGACGCATTGCGGTTGAAGCAAATTCTACTACATTAAGGATTTCCTGTCGAGCAGAGCCGCACTGTTCCGTCTTCAGAACGATGAATATGGACCATAACAACAGGGGAATAGGGGGATACAAGAAGGTGAAGTGCTGCCACCCCATACATAAGCATTGCAATGATGCACCTCCCGGCACAACTGCAGGGTATCGAAGAATAAAAACACGCGCTGTACACCGGCGATATCACACTCTGGGTGACACAAGGCAACTTAGGCCGCATGGAGGAAAGCCTGCAAGCAGCAGCTTGCGCGGTGGCCGCTGCACTCTTCAACGTTTCCCAAACCAGTAGGAATTGTCCACATCAGGGACTCCCTTAAAGACAATACGACTGTCAAAATTTCCGTACCTAGCGGTCCCATACACGAATCCGGGGAAATCAGAATACTTGGTCTATACATCCACAACCAATTACGCGTGGACACAACACTAGCCAAGCTACAGAAGATTGGGGACCAGATGGATTGTATAGGGGCTGGGTCTCCATCCAGCAAGGCGGTCTCTGAAGCAAGAACGCTTGGTGGCCAGCCCACACTTTTGTCACCAGCCCAATCTTATAATAGATGTCCTACCTCCACCTTAGGAAGCATGAATAAGGCAAAGTCGAAGTCATCCTAGGCAAAACAGTAAAAAGAGCCCATGATATTCCCATTTCCACTTTGAATGGACGCGTCCTCCCTCTTAGAGTGTTGAACACTTCCCCAGAATCAAAGAGGCTCACCTCATAATCCAGTACACTAGGCTGGCACAAACATCATCTGGATGTAATTTACTGGATGTGAGTTACCCATCAAACATGATATTCACATATATGAGAGGGTACGGGGCCCTAACTATGGCATCTCGCCACACTAATTGACCCACTCCCTACATAGATGGATCGCGGGGTTTATAGCGGTCGCCGGGAAGCATGTGTACTGATGCTGGAAAGGCGCCATGAAAGAGGGAGTGAGAACCGCTAGCCCAAGCCCACGGTGGTGGTACATATGGCAGCGGTTATCCAGAACCATAGACAGCTGGACGGACTCTCGTTTATTACACCAGGACCAATAAAGGCGGAGCAGGTAGCTATTGCAATCGCTGACTCGGATGCTTGCTCTAAACACATTATTACGAACTGATACAAACCATGCAGCTACTGTGAAGCAGGGTGGGTAACTCCACTCCCGGAAAGAATACTGCGAGCTTGCATGAGCGACACCGCTCCCACTGCCAAACACATAATTTGAACTCCAGGTCATCAGCGCTCAAATGGGAATGAGGCCGCCAATGCGGCTGCCCACGCATTCATTTCCTGGAAACCTGCCGACAACCCTCTCCACAAGTAAGAAGGAGGCCTCCTTCTTAGGTTCAGAGAAATTCTAGCCTACATAAGGCTGGTCACCGCCAGTATCTCACCCCGGCTAACCGTTTTGGCAAAGCCGAACGAACGTATCATCCTCAGGCTTCTTTCTAGCACGATGCTGTGCCCCGCTATGATGCAACACTTTGATCCTACGCTCAATGGCAGGTGCCAGCACTGTGGGGAGGCAGCCGATGCCTACCTCACGGTCTGGGCCTGTCAGTGTACTCCGACCCTAACTCCCAAACCATACCCAACCTGAGAGGGCTGGGAGGCGACCGTGCTTGCTTGCTCAGATCTTTAGGCCCACAAGGCCTTGGTCCAGAAAGCCAGGCTTGTGCCTTCAACCAGTGAAGTCACTGACTAGGGACTTCATCTATTAGAGCCATAATGGGACTCACATCTCTCATTCACGTAATAAAGGTGTTTCACCAACACTACCATCTATTGCTTCGCTAAGCGACGCAGAGAGACAGCTGCGTCGACCGGCGAATCTAACATCACTCGGTTGACAGAAACGCCAGCATGAAGCCGAACGGCGGCACGCCTTCGCGCGCATGCTGGGTACTTCCATTCCCATTCCTGAAGCTGAACTCTCCGCAACTCAACCGGCTTCCCAAGACACTACGGAGCCGGATAAAATGTTCGTACCTTCGGCGAAGCGACTGGGCAGTAGGATGCCACTCGCTAAAGGACGACTCCCGCCAATGAAATCTACGACACGGGCACCAGCCAGAAAATCATGTATCTCGTTGCAGCGAACCGTCAGTTCACGAAGCAAGTTACTATCAACCCGTTCGGTTTCGCATGAATTGTTTACGAACGCCTGTGGTTTCTAACGGACTTGCAGTCCTCCGGCGCGTGATATAAACGGCTTTTATGAAGGCATGTTTCACTTTTGCGTTCCACCGATTCCTGTGATAAAGGAGTCAACGATAACTTTATTTCACGCGTTATTTGCCCGCAGACGCGCCCACATGCGTTCCAATGCGTCCAGCTCAGGAGCTCTTCTTTGTTGTAGAAGACGCAATTGTATCGTTGCTCGCGTTTTCCTCGCGTATGTCGCCTGCAGAAGCTTTCGGCTGTGTTTTAACTGCGCCTTCGTAACGGCTGTGAACATGAACAGACGTGTGTCTCCAACGGTAAGCACCTCAACAAAGTATACTCTGTCAGGGATGTTTTGACTTGCCTATGAAGTAATGAGCGGTGTGTTGTTCCTTGGAACAAAGAAGGAGAATTTTCCTTTCCCTTGTTAAATGACTACATTCCTGTCCTCATGATGCTCTATGATAGTGTTTTCGTCGCTACGCCACTGTGAACCTAATGAACAGCATTTAGAGCGGTCGCTTATATTCCACTCCGCTCAGATTTCAGGCACTGATGCACTGTAGGGAACTTCGTAAGTTACACGTTCGATAAGTGCGTCTTGCCGAGACGCGAGTGACGCGCTTGCAGCTCGGCAGCGACACCATGGCAAAGCTACCACTAAGCCAAGATTATTCATTCTCACCCGGCGCTCAATGGGCTTTGTAAGTGGAGCGAGAGAAGCTACCTTGGCTCTACTGCCTTCATGAGTGTTGTGCGCAAGCTCACTAGCGTTCAAGCTAAGCGGACGTATGCAAATTACGAGTATATGCTAGTCTAATCGGAGAGCACTGTAAACACTCAACTAAACCGCTCTATTTATAGGAAAAACCAGGCCAATGAAGCGTTTCCAGCAGTTAGATTGAATGCCTTGGGAAAACGCATCCGTGGAAAAAGCTTGGCCTGCGATTGTTGTTGTCAGCAAACATTCATAAACATGCCGTTTCTTTCAGCGCTATCTTTTCAAAAGAAGGAGATTGGTGAAACGAAATAGTTTTTAAAACGAAAGGTAATCCTATAATCCATCGAGAATGCTTTCTGATAAGCCGTAATCATGGTGGCGGTTCGGCCACGTTCTCGGCAGACAAACGTTGTTCACTTTTGGCTGTTACATAATAATTTTAGAGTGCATCAATGAAAACATTGATAACGTCGGTGAGAACAGGAACTGAAGGACAGAGAAGTTTTGAATTTTTGGAAGTTTCGTGAACGTTGTGCAGTTTTACCTGATGCTAAAGTACGGGGAATGTGAATATTTCAGAAATGATTTGTGCCCATGGCCTCTCACATTATGCTTTTTTACTCACTTGTTTCTCGCTGTACTACATAAGGCTTTACATAATCAGTCGTAAAGCACCCGTATGATGAGAACCTTCATATTTGGCGATGATCTTTAGCAATATTGCAGTGCGATACATTTAGTTTCAATAATGTTATTAAGCAACTGGTAACCACTTTTGGAAAGCGTCGCTCGCCTCTCGTCATAACGCAGCAAATATGAGAATCAGATTCGCTCCGCATCCACTCACCTTAGGAATTTCTTGTTCCGCTGACCATCTATGCAGGGTTTGCGAACACCCCGCGCACAAACCACTACTGACCTTCTTGTCAGGGCATAGCATATTGGTCAAAAGGACCATTGTTCTCTCTTGTGTCTCCAATGCATTAGACCGACCTTAAGATCACACAGCTGCAGCCAGCTTCCAAGTACAGGTGTTCGGCTTGAAGGCCCTACGCTATTCCGATGCCTTGCTTGTCTCCTTAACAGAGGTAATTCGCAGCCAAAAGAAGAATGGCAAAAGAAAAATCACCGTGGGCGCAGAACAGAACATCAATACATGTCAACAGTCGCTGTCATTTTATTCAAGATTGAAGTGTTCCACGGACCAAAGCAGATCGGGCAGCGTGTGCATATTCAGGTGGTCTTTTGTGTTCTGTACAAGCTTTCCGCGCTTTCACAGAGAATCGGTTACCACGGTTAATGTACTGCGTGACAGGAAGCATCTGAAGTGGTATGTGGGATGTGCGCCAGGGGGAGGGGGCGCGGGAGGATCGTGTATATGATTGCCTTGAGCATTGCACTTGCAATGCGGGCCAGACGGGCAGGTACAAAAATCACCGACGGTGTGAGCAGGCGAAGAACGCTCGCAACGGTAAAGAGGGGTTTTAGTTCTGCAGTGGAGCGCATGTAGCTGTGCATCCGAGTTTGGGCACAGAGTGGTTTTATTCATATACGGAGATGGGGGGGGGGGGGATCGCACTCGCCTTATTGTCGAAGCTGACAGCATTGCATGAAATTCGCACTTGCATGAAGAAAGATTCAGTGGACCCAGCCCAAGAAGAGTTAGTGTGTCTTCATAATACCAGCCTGCGCGGCAGGCAATTGTCATGTCTTGTGCACTCTTTTTAGTTGATTGGTCTTTACTCATCGCGTACTTTGACGTAATTGTTTCTGTTGATGTCACATTTTCATCCTGTTGTCAGTACACAGTCTCGTGTATGAACAAGAAAATCATTTTAGGAGTAATAGCTTCAAGATATATTTATTGGAGCTCCTGTCTTGTTTCGCGCCACACAGCTAATCACAACGAAACGCAACATTCCCTTTTGATACTTTTGTAAGTAGGTTTAATTCGATCGCCAGCGCACGATGAGCATGTATATTTGCATAGAATTTACATGACATGATTTTAATGCAGACACCTGTTTTCTTACCTAATTCCAACGAAGGCGTCGAACCAAACCCAAAAACCATATGTGAACTAATATTCTTCGAACGTAACTAAACTAGAACTCCACCAAAACAGAAAAATTATAATACCAGTGACCGGTTCAGAACAAAGCAATTCAAGCGACTAGGGCGCCCCTACACGGGTACACAATAGAAAAATTATTTTTTTAAATCAATAATTCTTGGTCAGCCCAAACCACAAGCAGATCGTTAACTACCAGGTTTCAACGTGTGCGAGAATACGGATTGGGAACAGAGATGTCCTGGTAACTATAGGGCCACGTAGGCAGCTACTTGGTCTTCGGAACTCGGCCATGTCAATTGTTATCTGTGGTAGAAAGATTTTTCTGCGGCGCAGCACAATCACCGTTTCTGTGAAAGCTCCCAGTTTGTCCATTTCGCCAGATCACTGCAACTGCACAAGAAAAAATTCGTAAAATGCCCATGCGACGACAAAATGAGACAATAAGCCGGTGTCTTCGTGTATAACACTATAAAAAGTGTCCAGCTCAACAAAGCGGCATGTTGGAGCGATAACACTGTGCTCTCTAATAAATCTCGTCATCTTAATAGTACACTGTCACAACGTTAGAAAAAGACACGAGAAATGTTCTTTTGCTACGTGCCATGGTTCAACGCATGGTTGTCTCTTTTGAGTAGAGTCTAACGCCGTTTGATTGCTGCAAATCATTACAGGGTCACAGTATGCGCGTCTTGAACATTTTGTCTGTGATTAGGCAGCACAAGGCTATGTGCCACGTGCCGTTGGGTAATCAACATTGTGGGTCTGTATAGCGCAAACCCTCTTTGTCATGGATCAGAAGCATCAACGTCGTCAACTCTTTTACATTAAGAACAAACCTGAAAACTGAGCAAAATCTCCCTTATAGTATCTTTCATTGTTCAGATAACAATTTCGAATTCTTTTTGACGTAATACAATGTGAAGCCGTGCTGCCTCATACGTCGCTCATTGCTCACCGTCAGTTCAGTTGTAAATGATAAAGGCAAATGAAAAATTGGAAAAACGTTAAATTAGCATGGATGCTTAGCCCTCTCCGTACAGACACACGCCTTCTTACCTATGTCATTATTACATGTACCCTAACATTCCTGCGCATTGGTGGTATATCTTCATTAAATGTACGTTGTAGGGAAAAACTATTTTACTCATTCATATTATAGTACCTCCATTGCTTTCTATAACTCTTTCTGAAGAAAAAAATCCATCGCTAAAATTGCGGCGACAGCGCAAGTGCGAAATGTTTATCCAAGTATTGCACATCGTGCATCAAATGAGTGCATCAAGCAAAATTGCGGCATAGCCCATCTCACGACAACTGTCGTCGGTAATGTGTTAGCATTGAATCAATGTAGCGAAACAATATATTGCGACTGTCGAAACGAGTTATGTATGATGCATGTAATGCCACGGTAGTCCTATTTCACGCTTCTTTAAGAACACTCGGCGCCATCTAGCGCCACCGCCGCGAAGTCTGCGCACGGCATCCAAAATGAATGGCGCACCGGCGCGCGCGAACCCGGAGAAAGGCATCATGCGGTAAGTGGACTCATCTCGCGCTTTTTTCTGGGCACACTGCGCTATCCAGTCGCACTCCCGAGATGTGCGGGCGTTGCCGAAGAGACAAAGAGCGTCGCGCGCGTGGGCTTGCGAACGCTGAGAACTGCTCTCTGGCTTGCCACACACTCTGTATAAAATACTCAGGTACCCAAGTTTGCAAGAGGTTCATTTAAGAGCAGCACATACCCTTTGCTATTATGGCGCACTTTGCGACAGCGTTGGCGTGAAAGACAGTCATTGGAAAGCGGCACGTACCCGGTGCAATTGTGGCGCAGCTCGCTATTTCGCCGGGCCGCTGTCCTTGGGGAATCCTTGTCAAGTGTGTTCCATTCCGCCCAAGATAGGAGAAATTCAAGCGATTCATTTCGCCATTACCGATGGCTATTCTCGCAAGGCCATACCTAGCTGCGCAACGTGGCATCAAAGACTTTCATTGAAGAGGGGCACAAACATACATTTGTGTGACCAAGTTACCCAAGTTGGCATTAAAGACGAATACTCTAGAACAGCACAGACGGTATGGCCAATAGTCAGTACTGCAAATTGGCGTCATAAAATTGCTTCTAACAGCGGTGCGCACCTTGTCTCTCGCCTACAGTCACCTATGCCAGCGTGAAAGATGTTGGTTGAAGAGTGTCGCATATGCAGACATGTCAGCTGCATGTGTGCACACATTGCCATCTACTCAGTTATGCAATTTGATCCGATGGTTGTTTTCGATCCCTGTTATCTCAACACAGCCTAACCTATGTGCTAGGCATTCTGCCATTGAATGCACCGGGAACCAGGTAGGCGGGAAAACGGTTAGATAGATAGATAGATAGATAGATAGATAGATAGATAGATAGATAGATAGATAGATAGATAGATAGATAGATAGCTAGATAGCTAGATAGATAGATAGATAGATAGATAGATAGATAGATAGATAGATAGATAGATAGATAGATAGATAGATAGATAGATAGATAGATAGATAGCCCTAAGCAATTGCGTGAGGTACCCTTACTTTGCAAACGCATTAAAAACGCTGGCATGAGGAAGAGAGCCAGGAGCAGCGAGCGAATTGAAGTGCGTGCTTCCTATCGCTTCAACGCGAACTCAGTGCAACGCGAGCCCTCGGTGAACCTAGGCTCTGCATCGCAGGTCGCTTTCAATGTAGGGCCCGTGCGACCGCGCTCAGGCGCGTCAAACGCAGCCGCCTCCTGAGCAGAACGCCCATCCTCCCCCGGCGTCTGGCGCACGGGTGGTGGGACACGGCGTGCTTCGTCACCGCCTTCCTCCCCTACGCGCCCGTGAAGAAGCCACGATCATGGGCTGACCCTCATACGCTTTCATTCGCACCTACAGCATACGGCGTGCGACCACGGTGTGATCCCACTTGCACTTTATACAGAACATCACTGCGATGCGAACGGTGACGGAAATGCACCTGAAGTGTTCATGTAATTTTTATAGCAATAAAGAAGGGGTGCAGCACCGAACCGTGCGGCCAATGTTTCATTTGTCGGATTCTCAATGCTTAGATGTACGCTGCATATCCACGGCAATTGAAATCCCCGCCCATACAGAAACACACATGCAAGTTTTAGGTATTCCCCTGCAGGCGCCTATTCGAAATGCGGAAGCAATATTGGAGCGCCGGCAATGCAAATGGCCACCGTACAGCGCCAGCCTACTGAATGAACACCTATAACCGACTACACTACCACACGCTTGTACCTCTTGCCCCTTCCTGTTTCTCCAGTGACGCTCGTTTCACAAGCTGCGTTCGCTCTTCGCACCTCCGCATCTCGATGAAGGAGCTCTGGAAGGAAGAAAGAGGGGCAGAGGAGGCCCGCTAGCGAGCGCGAAGCATTGTTGCCTTAAGGGTAGTGCACGCCATGTAAGCTTTTGCTTTCGTCCTTGTAAGAAAGCGCAGAAATAGCGGCTTAGTGAGAAGCCATGGAATTTGCGGACAAATACAAGCTGAGTTTGATCGGTTTGGTCAATCAGTTACCCCTCTAGTAGAGGGTGCTCGGTCGACCTTTCCTTTGTTTGTCTTATTGATCTGTAACGCACCTGTTGCCTGGACTGCACGTCGATGATGTTGCTTTCACCTCCATGTATCGGACGTGTACTAGCAGTACTGCGCAACCATCCTGGTCGCAATTTCTCATTTTGAATTTGGGAACTATCCTTTACTTCGAAATCCTCATTGTGCAGCGCAAGCGCTCATAAAGATAGGCAGTGGCTTATCTCGGCTATGCCAGAATATACATAACGAAAGCTAAGGCATGGCATGGTTAGCCTTGGTTAAAATTGATGGCAAGTCCAGGTTAGTCTGGTTGTCTAGCTATGTTGCGGCGTTTAGCCAGTCATTCGGTGCGCTGTTCGTCTGTTTCCTAAGCGATTCGTTTCCTCTGCATCTCGTTCCGATGTCGATTCCAGACCTCCTCCTGCTTATCAGCATTGTCGCCGTCCATACTGCCGCCTCAGTTGTGGTTGCGGCGCACGCGAGCTCTCCTTTTCAGTCCTCCGACATGTTATCAGGCATGCGACGCAGCTGGCAAAGCGAGTGGAGGCGAGCTCAACCACGAAGAACGCGGTGTGACGTCATACCAAACGGCGGCGGAGGCAAGGCAAGGCGCTGCGCAGCGGCGGAACACCTGTGGCTCGGTGCTACAAGTGGCGCATGCGCAGTAGTTTCTAGGGAGCGAGTGAGAGAGAAATTTTTGCGGCGAGGCACGCGTTATGACGTCATGTGCCTCCTCGGAGCACCGCCACGGTGAAATCGCAAGTTCTTGGCCAGTAAAGCTTTCGCTTTGAAATCCGAGGACACTTGAACACTTCCTATGAGTCGTGAATACAGAAACATTAATGTCTGATTGAACGCCGCTGAGCGCCTTCCCAGTTAACTCCTCCGGCGCAAGGGAGTGCATTGAAATGCTTGGCCAACTCCTCCAAAAGGTCGCTGCACTTCGATCCGTGACGCCATATTACCTCACTCGAGTGCAATAAAATCTGATAATCACTCTGCCGAGTAACCCGCGGTGATTTCGACATCAGCGCTATCGTCGCGCCAGGCTTGGAAGTGGAAATTTCCGGCTAAGTAGCATTATGTCATAAAGCAGAGTGCGAAGGCCTGTAATCTCGGAGGCGCTGGTTTAGCCTAGTTGGTAAGCCACTCGGCTTCTGAGGGTGGTGTGGTAGGTTCGAAACTCACTACCGCCAACGTCCTTCCGTTAAAATTTGCTGCTTTTTACACATTCGTTTCTTTCTAGCGATTACACAGGCGAAGTTAGAACGCCGGCAAGAGCTTGCGCCTACAAGGGACGCGCGGGTAACAAAGATCCAAGAGGCCGGGTGACAATGCCCTCTCTCCTTATGCAACACTTGCGCGCCACCGCGGCCGCAGTTGCTGTTTCTCTTTACCTGCGCTGGTCGGTCGAGGCGCGTACGTGACGTTGCGCCACAGCCAAAGAGAATTTAAGGGCAGTGTCGCTGCTAGAGACGCCAGCTCTCTCGCTCAGTGGGCATTTTGATGCTTTCTTAATAAAAGTCTGGCAATTACGCACCATGTTACTGAGGACCTCATGCGCAGAATGCAGACCGCATCCTATATTCTAAACTTCACGAGCGCGCTGCATGGCGTCAGCAACATATTTCTTATATCGAGTGAAGGAAACTGGTTCTAAGGCGTTTCCTTTATTACATTATGAATCCTATCAGACTACTTTTGTTCTTCTGCGAGGCACTTTCAGCACGTGGTGATTGCATTGCAAGCTCATGACATGCTCAATTTCATATTTGACTCCAGAACTTCTTGATGCTTAGAAATAACGTGCTTTGTTGTGTGTTCGATACTATTTGACGCCAGTTTACTTCAACATTGCCGCTTGTAATCGCCGTACACGTGTTATATTAGTATGGTAGACCTAATGTTGCTTTAAATTTTTAAATATATACCACACAACCTTTTCTTTTGTATTCATGCTGTGCTATGTCGCTAATATTTATTGTGTTGTTTAAGAACAAGAAACCGTTACGATAAGTTTGTTCTGACCTGAGTTATCGCATTAAATGTGCGTGCTCTTATAGGCTTCGCAAGAGTAATTTCAAGTATCTTTTGCTAAGGGTGAGTGAAATCTCGAAATTTAGAGCACGAATAGAGTAGTCTGCTATTCTATCTATATAGATTCGCGAAGCTACTACTTGAATTTCGCAAATACAACAGTTATTGCTATCCACAAGGAGAAAAACTGAAGCAAGCGGCGACTCATGTGAATGATTGTGGCTTAGCAGAATCGCAGTTGTTGAAAAGAGGTTAGAGTTCCTGAACAAACACCTGGAGGAGTTCAATTAGACACAATAGTTAGGGTCCTTTGAGTAAGCACGTATCGATTAAGGCAGCTTGTGAGTAAGCTATGTTGATTTAGAAAAATCCCTTTGTTATTCGACCAGTCTCATAATATCGAAATGCATTCAACAGGAGGCGCGGCACTTATCTATTGTTCTTCACTCTTCCATCATGCACTACACTGTAGAAGATGTACTTAGGCCGTGCTGTTCTTTTCTTTAATATTTACTTTCGTTATCGCTATACGCCAGATGGAATCAGGCTGTATCATAGTGAAATATTGTATTCATGATTTTTTTTTTTTTTGCTGTCAGATACACTACACGAAACATTTCATTGAGATTTTCTCAAACACAAGAACATATCATGTTTTACTCAATACTGCACATTCGTTTCCTTCAAAGATTGTGCTGACTAATCTTTATTATTTCGAGCAAGGGAAGTCTTCCTTCGAGATGGGTGCCCTCCGCGTTTCAATGGAAACGGGCCGTCCTGGCCGCCCTCCAAGCACTGTCCGCCAGCGCTAGCTGGCCCTCAATGTTCGAGATGGATAGCTGGGACTCCCACTGCTCCTCGGTAATGTGTGCGTTGGGGATGCGTTGTCGGCATTAACACACCGTGTGGTGTAAAGTCTTGGGGGTGTCGTAGAATACACGTAGTTTAGTCCATCCGAAAATTTTGCTATTCTAGCACACCTATGAATTTCTACAGTTTTACCCGCACTCAGTATGCAGGAAAGCACAAAGAAACCTGGGAAGAGGGAGCGCGGGAATGAACGCGTGACCATGGGGCACACGCTTGCGATGACACTGCCTGTTATTTATTTTTTTGCATGGCTTCTGTAGCTGTGCAATAATAAACTGCGTTGATATTCTCGTAAAAAACACTGATTCGTGCGTCTCATGTGCCAGGGGACCAATTTGAGCCGCCTCCTGATAAGACTTGCGAATGCACGATACCGAGAAGTTAATGGCACTGTGCGACATGTCACCGAAGGGCAAGATAAAGTTTACTATGCCTAACCGGTAAGGAAACCGTCTCGGTGTTGTGAATAAGTTCAGGACATGTTATAAATGTTTATTTCTTTTGAACTGGAACTGGACTGACAGCAAATCAGTGTGCGCTGACGTCGAGCTTGAACCAACAGGGTATGTTTTTTTTTGTTTGATTCCCTGATTTGAACACTGTTTTGCTAATAATTGCACATGTGTAAAGTACGGAAAAAATAACACAGACGGCGCAAAATAGCTTATGAATATTTAGAAATTAGGGGGATATCGTGAAGTTTGGGAATAGGCTAGCAGTTTTTGTTAACGACGGTAGAATATAGTGGTTTACTTATTTTATTTATTTATATTAACTGCAGCGAAATTTTGGCCATATTTGCGCGGGCACAAATTATCATAAAATAAAGGAGCAGTCTGGCGGCGAACGACATCTGCTGGGCTTTTATTCCACAGGCCCGTAGTTCTCAGAAGAAATGATAACTTGGAAAGTACTGTCCTGGAGGCGTGAGGCAGGACCTAAAATTTTTAGGCCATACATGAATACAGGTAGTGCGCAGCGTAGAGATAATTGCTGGCATTATTTCCGGTCTCTTCATAGTAAATGGAATGAAAGAGTTTAGGTAAGGTATTTTTGCTACTTTCTCTCACAGAGTGCCATCTGAGGTCTTCATTCATCTGTCAGGTACTTGCAAATCAATATTTTCCCCAGAACAAATCTTGCTCTGAGAGAGTGAATGTGCACAGATGGCATCAACGTGTAGGAGGGAGGGAAGAGAGAAAAGTAGAAGGCAGGGAGGTTAACCAAAATAACGTCCGGTTGGCTACCCTACACCGGGGGAATGGGAAAGGGGAAAACAAAGATCACAGGGAGAGAGAGGAGGGAAGGAAAGAAGGAAATTGCGGCGAGTTCGCTGACGCGTGTGGTCTTACAGAAAATGCATTAAAAGTCACAGATGGTCGCACAAACCCGTCGTCATTAAGAAACAACGTGTAAGATGCGAAAAGGGCCCTACATAGGGCAACCATATTCGAGCATGGCCCTAATATACGGTGTACGATAGATACATGGCCTTCTCTAGTTACCTGCTTGAGGCTCTTGCCTCATAATCAGAAAGTGGTTTTGGCACGTAAAACCCCATAATTTAATTGTTTTTGCTTGAGGCTACGCTGTAAGAAGCCAAGAGCTTTTTCTACTTTATTGCGTACTACCTAGTACTTGGGAGTACGTTCTTCTAATGAGCTAATTATTTAGAGCCTAGTGTCTGGTTAGTTTACCCTTTTAGCGAAACCTACATGTACACATTTGTTGGGGTTTAGTACCGTGTTATTGTTTTGGCAACATACTTCTACGCCACACAAGTGGGATCACATACACCACTAGAGAGAAGGCTTTTGTACTGCATTTTATTGGTCAGGATCCCTATACCACTACACCAGGTGAAACAACGAGAGATAGTCAATGAAATGATGCGACAAATCATCTAGGACTGTCTTTTGTCATCATACATAGATTTTATTGTCCCCACTGCAGAACCCATGGTATAAACTTGGCACTTCTGTGAAGCAATAAAACACATGCTTTGTCACATCACTCATGAAGGAAAGCATCTGCCTGTAAAACGAAACGTTGATATGATACACCAGGCAACCAACCGTTCGATCAACTACAATATTTATAGAATTCAGCTGCATTCTGTGTATTTTTCATGCACTAGACCATATGTTGCATTAAAATTTGAATTGCATACACGGCCTTCCAATGAACAACGAGTGCAAGCAGCTGGCAGTATCCTTCTTACGCTAGCAAACAGGAAGTTCTACTAATATGAGAGAAGCAGCCTTTCCCTCACCTGGGGTGTTTCTGAGGAAATTCAGTTATCGCGTGACGTATAGCAGTGCTTTTTCAGCGACACTTACATTACCAGTCACTGTGTGTTCGCATAGAGAAGGAAAACCACTCCCAGAAACTCGTTTTTAGATTTCGCAGGTGCTTCTGCTTCGCTGCAGCTTTCATTTCATTCTTTCACACGCTCTTATTGTTTGCGAAGACGTCGCAGGTAAACAAGTGTAATGCGTCATTACTGAGTAAACAGGCTTTCTGCTGAATGGAGAGTATACTGGTAATTTCGTTTCCAGGTTCGCATTCTAACAGAAAAGCCGGATCCTGAAATTAATTTATTAGTTTCTAAACAGGAATATCTCAATTACGTCTACCCAATAATGCACTATAATATAAAAGGCTAACATACCACTCCTGGACAGAAAGAGCTGATGTAGTAGCTCTAAAAAGATGCATACTGCCATGAAAGTAAAACGAAATACCTATACCATTTTCCAATAAAGTGAATCGACACACATCGCCTATAGCTGGTACACATATACACATGATTATTTAGCATATAGTGGAAAGCCACTTGACATAAACTCGTACTACTTCAAACCTCTTACTTCAAGCTTTACGTATTACGTCCGAAGAAATTGTGCATCGACCTTTCAACCTTCGGTGATAATTTAGATTATTTAATAATAAATATGGTAAAGATCTTCACACGGACATAAGTTGTAGATTTATTACAAAATATATTACAATAATTTTTGTTTTTTGCGCAAACTTGCTACAAAAATATCATTGTGGTGTGTTTTATTAGATTCAGACGTGTGTATATGCAGCTATATTGATCAAAAGAGTGCAAAAAATATAAAAGAAAACAACGCTTTTAAACAGATAATGGAACGTTTTTACAGCGAAGCTGTCTATGGCTAGGATGCCGTAATTATTTCGCGTCCGTCGACCGAAAACTTTCATTATCCATAAATGACACCCCCGTAAGGCAGTGGCTACAAGCACTCAGCAAAGCGAAGCAAACAGTGTATAAATTGTTCGGAATCACACGTACAACATACAGAACAGTATATGTGTCAGTAAATACCAAGCTGAAAACAGGCATCCTAACCACATAATTGATTATAATGTGCTCGGGATCGCAATGAAAAGCGCGTAGCACTCCCCGCATACGTTTGCCGGTTAAGATTATGGTTGCGCAAGCTCCCGCGGTGACGCTAGCTTGCAATGTGAGGTGTGGCATCCCCCTGACCTTTAATATATAAAATAACCTTCCTAGCAGCTGATTGGAATATTGTTTCAGCACCGCTATGGGCGGCGGCGTGTGATGAAAATTACCATTACTCCCATTACTACAATTACTTTAAAATAGCCCTATTACCTAATAACCTAAACCCGTTGGGCATTGCGTTCTGCCTCAGCAATTGTAGTGGTGGTTTTCGACATCTTCGCTGGACATCCGCTTTCGCAGGGCCGGGATGGCGAGCTTTTTTTGTCGTCTCGGCTCCCGCTATGAATGCAATAATAATCATCAGAAGCAGCAGCAGCAGCAGCAGACATTTCTATGTGTGCTGCAAGAGCAAGGGATCCATCTTTGATGTTCTAATCACCCGTTTGGCACCAGTTGACATCATCATATGACTGCAAATGGCATAACTTGATATAACGCCACCAACTTCTCTGGCATCCTGAAGGGCTTCCCTTTTCTCGAAACAATTTCTCTAACACTAATTCCACCGTTAATCGTCCCTACCTATATATGACTGGCGCACCTTCATTTCCGACCTTTAAATCCCCTTCTCTCTCTCTACCTTCTCTTCCGCTCTTAGTATTTCATTGGGAAGATGGTGCAGCAATTCATGATCCTGCATTCAAGGAAGCAGGCAGAAGTCCCTTCGAGATACTTGAAATAAAACGCGCAGTGACTTTGTATATTCATTAATTTAGTGAACAACTCTTGAGAAAATACCTTCTTGCGGAGAAGGGCGGAGCACTAGGTTTACACTTCAATTATTAGCGTGCTACGCAAGATGCGCAAGAATAGCAAAAGACGAATTTATTATTAAGCAACTTTAGACTAGCTTTATTATTTTATAAAGGCTACCTGTCGTTTCATGAAATAATGTTAGTAGCCTGTGCTCTGTTCTGTCCCCCTTTTCTTTTCTTTTGCATCTTGTGCAGCACATTTATATTACAGGTACTTTTCAGAATATTCAAGGCTAGGTGACACATGGCCGACGGCAAGGTGAGGAGTAAGATTGTCAAGATGAATGACCCTTACGCTACTCAAAGTACCTGGAAGTGGTTTACAATATTCTTAGTGCAGATTAGGAATCTTTGTACATGGGTGAAAGAGGGAACAATAAAGGCGACTGAAACAATACGGCAACGACGTCGCCAAGAACCACGTGGCATCAAATTTCATCGTAGAACACTTATAAACCAAGTGCCATGGAATAAAATGGGACGAAGCAAATCCAAATAATATGAAAAAAAAACGTATCAGCAACGTCAACTAGATTCGCTGGTCTTACAAATGGCGCAAGTTATGACAAAGAAGACTCAAGAGAATGTCGTTCTGATAGACATATTCCATATGTTCTAAGGTGAATAGGAGCAGCATCGGCAGTATTGATGCGATGCTTGACAGCAAGTTAGGGCTCCGGGGCAATTATCAAAAACGGAAACATCCCTCTAGGAAGACAAAACACGTTATAGGTCTTCGGCTTGGGTAGTTAAAGGGTCACTCGCGATCATTTTACGAATCTTGGGAACAGCACATGAGGCAGACTTCGAGACGTGGCAGGCTCAGACGAAGCGGAGGGCCAGAAAGCCACCACGTGATGGTAATCTAAATGCTGATGATGGGCGAGACAAATTCTTTGAGGAACCATTTGTTTGGGTCGACCGAAGTCTACGACAGGAATGTAAGTCTAGCTAGTCGTAATATTCTGAACTGTGGAAGGTATGTTGACGTCATACTGTAGTACAATGTCGGGCAGCGTAGTGATGAGATACTTTCTATCAGTAGCAGGCGGGGAACACAGCTGCTCGATAAATGATAATGATTTGGGCAGCAGTCGGACGAAGTTGGTGGGGGGCTTAGGCAGGTGGGAGTTGCATCAAGTAACAGAGAGAATAAGCAGCTCAAGGCAGAGGGTGCTGGCAGAGCAGTCAACAATGGTTGAGTGCGCCGAGAGAAATTTGAGGCGAAGAACATAGGGAGTAGTAGGTGCAGAATTAGGTAAATATGCGCTATTGTATGTCCGAGACGGACATTGCCACTAATTGCGGCAGTGACGAGCAATATGGTCAATGCGGCAGTAGTGGTATAAGATGGGCTTGTAAGAGGTGCGCCTTCAGATGTGGCCGCAAATGCTTATCGGGAACGTGGAAGGCAGACAGAGAAGTGCTGCACGCTGGGTCATGGATGGACGAGAACACCGAGTCGAGAGCCTCATTTACATGTTCTTGTCGGACAACGGCCAGGATCATAGCATTCGTGGCTGATGATGAATCGGTGGGCGTCGCAGAGGAGGATGGTCAATATGCGGCCTCGAGCGTGCGGCGAACGGCGCGAGTTACCTCGTCACATGGGATTGGTCGACGGGGATAGTACTCACAAGCAGACGTAGCAGCAGTAATGGCTGACCGCACGCTATGGGACGTCATGAGTCGGCTCTTCGCTTGTTCGGAGCAGAGGCATTCTTTCATGATGGCGTCAATTGTAGAGTCATTCGCAAAAACCAGCAAGTGGAAGGCGTCGGCTACGATACCTTTCAATGTGTGAGCCACTTTGTGTGTTTCAGACATCTTGTCGTCAGGTTTGTGGCACAGAGCCAAGACGTGTTGCATGTATTAGGCATTGGGCTTTGTGGGTCTCGGAGCACGCATCGCAAGGGCCTTACTGTCAACGAACGTGCGCCCCAAGGGGTCGCCGAACAGTTCGCCAAATTTCTCTTTTGAAATGCCCCAGCTTGTTAAGTCGTCTTCGTGGGTTCGGTGCCACACGCATGAGGTGACGCACAACTAAAGAACGAAGCTACCGAGCGTGGTCGCTGGATCCCAGCTGTTATTAGTGCTGGCGCGTTCATAAGGTTTGATCCATTCTTGGACTTCCGTGCCACCCAAGCTGAAAAACAGCAGACAAGGGTCGCGTGCGTGGGAAAGCGTCACGACTGGTGCAGTCTGAAGAGTCGTAACCGACGCTTATGGCGTCTCATCTCCAACAGGCATTGCAGCGAGCGTGATGTAGTGGCCACTGCAGAGCTCCTTGGCGAGGAAGCGGATCGCAAACCTCCACCAAAATGTTACGCAACGAGAGACTCACAAAGGCATTAACTACTATGTATTTACAAGAGCAGCGCAGCGACCAAGTTGGTATCCAGCTGGTCCCATGGCCTGATGTCCGTCTTCGTGTTGCTTTGTGTCATGTCATAAGGGCCTGTTCTAGTGCAACGATAGTATCATGAGCACATTTTTATCTCAGCTGCAAGAGGAAGGCCTGTGCCAGGCATCTCCTATTACCCCTGCCTTGCGCTAACTGATGCCAACTTCCCTCTGGAGATTTCCTCATTTCATCGCCACAACAAATTTCGGCCGTGCAGAGGGAAGTCTGTGACTAATTTCTGCGACAACTGCAATAGGAACAGTTCAGTTAGCAAGAGAATGATGAGTAGTACATGGATTTACCTAAACCTTGTTCTTATGGCGTAAAACGGCTTTATGACTGTAAATTGGTCATTTTCCGCAAACAATCGTGTAACAAACAATAAAAGAACATTGTTAAATAGTCTGACGGTAGGATTGGAACTTAGGATCGCTGGTACAAACTCCCGATATTCAAACCACTGCATCACGAACGCATGCATCGACACAAGACACAGAACACCCTTATGAATTTCTCACGGGCAAGCCAGTCCTTTGATCTCTTGGTGCGTTTCAATTTGGCCACCTCTATAGCGTTAGCCGCTGTAATTAGCTTCGACTGTGCGTGTTCACATAATCTTCTGCACTTAGAAAACTTAAGGTTGCTCTGATATTTCTGAATATAAAGGCAAATAAAACCTAACCCAAAACATGAGTAGGTTTACTATCATAGTTACCAACAAGCTCACATTGCAACCATCGTAACACACGAAGCCACGATAAAACCTGAATCCACAAGCGCGAAGATCAATTAGCTATCTCTCCCATGATGGCTGCACTATAGCGTCGCCGGAATTCTCACACTTACTTATGGTAGGAAACTCTCTGATGCAAACTGTTCTCCTCCTATCTGCTAGTGATACGCCTTCAATATTTGTGCCATTGCTTTTGCGCGACCTTTACCTTGTTCTAGAGCTGCGTTGTTAACCTGAAAGTTTCTGCCTCATATGTTAACACCAGAAAATGCAATGAATGCACACTTCTTTCATGACAGTAGTAAGCTTCCAGTCAAGATGTGGTAATGCCTGCCGTATGCACTTCAAACCATTTTGAGTGTTCTGTAAATTTCGTTCTCATGATGATCATCCCCCATTATTTATTGACCTAGTCAAACGTGTTCTTGCACAGGCTCTGAGGTTGATTGGTAATCAAGAATTATTTTTCCCTTAGCAGGCCATTGAACATTACTTTTCTCTTCTGCATAATAATCGTCAACCTTTCTCTTACAGTTTCTTTGCTAGGGCCCTCAGTAATTTGATGCAATTTATCTGCAGTGTTGCTGAACAGAATAATGCCATCTGCAAACCAAAGGTTGTTGAGATATTCGTCATCAACCCTCCCTCCTAACCTTCCAAGTCTAATAGCTTGAATACATCTTCTAAACATCATGTGAATAGCCCTAGAGAGATTGGGTCTCCCTGCCTGACCATTTTCTTGATAGGTAATCTGCTACTTTTATTGCGAAGTGGGCACGTGAAGCAAAGCTGGAACACCTCACTTCCAATTTAAAGGTCACAAGTTTGAATTCAGCCAGAACTTCCAGCCAGATCCTGATTAGAAGCTTACCACTATCAATGGAAAGAAAGGTGTATATACAATGCATTCTCCTAGTGCTAACATATGGGGCAGAAACTTGGAGGTTGACAATGAAGCTTGAGAACAAGGCCCGGTCAAAGAACGATGGAACGAAGGTTAGGTATAGCAAGAGATAGAAAGAGAGCGGTACGGGATCAGAGAACAAACGGGTAAGCGTATATTCTCATTGACGTTATGAGAATAAAATGCCGCTGGGCAGGCAATCTAGCGCGTAGGACAGACAACAGATGGACCATTAGAGTTAGAGAATGGGTGCCAAGAGAAAGTAAGAGCAGTCGAGGACGGCACAAAACTAGGTTGGCTGATGAAATTAGAAGATTCGCCGGTGAAAATTGTGAATCAGTTGGCACAGGACCGGAGTAATTGGAGATTGCAGGGACAGGCCTTCGTCCTGCACCACTGGGCATTAAAAAGGTTAAGGATGATGAAGTATGAATTCTTGTCGAGTCCTCTACTGGCGGTTGACAGCACCATAAAAAATGCCAAGAGCCAGTTGGACTATATTAGTACATGTGCAACGAAATTAGGACGGCTCCCTAAGGCTGAAGAAGGCACTCCCTCACCAGGAGACGGATCAACCTCCGTGGTGCAGTATTCGGCTGCTACTTCCCTCATGACTATTGCTATTAATCCGTGGCCGCCAGTCCCCCGGCTGTTGCGCAAAACCTGACCAAGGTGGCGATCAGATCCGCGACGGAGCAGAGGGTGCTAAATGTTCCCGGATTCGGCCAGGTCGCTACTGGAAACGGAACCTGGGAACATTTAACACGCGAACTCTCTCAAGTCATAGTAGCTTAGCAGGGCTCTTTCAGTGATTATCAGGCGTTGCCTGGATATTATTGGTCTTAGTGAGGTTAGCAGAATAAGGGAGGTTTATGAATGCTAACGATCACGTCCTGTGCTACCGAAGCATTCAATATAACAGAAGAGAAGCGCTAATATTTGAAATTGGTAAGGACTTAGCGGGCAACGTTGATGAATTCTACAGCATTATTTAGAGGATAGAAATCGCGGTATTAAAGCTGAATCGGTGATACAGATTAATTGTAGTACAATTCTGATATATTACCGATAGTCGTGATGATGAAAAAAATAGAACACTCATATGCAGATGGTGAATTAGCAATAAGAAAAGAAGAACTGAGCTACTGTACTCAGGGGCGACTTCTATAGAACAACGGGTACATAGAAAGGTTACATACCAAGCAGTTGGCAATCATGACATTGATTCTAGGAATAGTAGAGGGGAGATTGCAGAACTCGTAGAAACGAATATACTCCGAATAATGAATACCTCGTTCAGGAGGTCTGCTGAGAGGAACTCGACCTGGAAGAGCCGTATTCATAAAGAAGAAATGAAATGTATGTCGCAGTCTCTTCCGATTCTTGCATAGAGGAGAATATAGAAGTGTTACGCAGGTCTAATGGGCGACGGCTAAAGGTTAATGAGGTCTCAGATTGCTCTCAAATTAATAACAACGATATTGGTCAAGAGAAAGACATCAACCTGAAAGCCGTAGGTGTTAAAAGAAGGCGAATTCACGCTGGTGCTCAGAAAGAAATATGCAGTTTAAAACAGGAAGATCAAGAAAAGATAGAGGCAATAAATAAAACCGCAATAGACTGATTTCAGAAGCAGCAATTGGAATGGCAGGTAAGACCTCCAGCCGACCAATAGGAAAGTTCTCAAGTAGCAAAGGACCTAATATAGAAACGACAAAGCATGAAAGTTTAACTCAGAAGGTCAGATTGAAGTCGCTGAAGTTCAAAAGCTGATAAACTAAAAGAAAGTAAATATAGTGCGAAATTCCAACGCCTCAAATGTTGAGGAAGCAGCAAAACATAGCCGCAGGATGAAATGAGTGAGAAGGAAACATTGCATAGGACAAGGGCAAGATGTATGCAGTGAAACATAAGCAGAATAATATCATAAGAAATTTCGATGATTTAATGAAACCAGCAGAACAATTGTATGCTGACCTGTACAATATACTCACAGCAGCCGCATTACCTTAATTGGAAGTAGTACTAAACAGGATGCAGAGGCTCCTTCTATAGCTAGCGATGAAGTTAGAAGGGCCTTGAAAGGCATGCCATGTAGAAAAGCGTCAGGAGAAGATGCCATAACCGACAATTTAATGAAATATGAAAGATATTATGGTTGAAACACTTGCGGCCTTTTATACTGTCACGTAGTAGCGACAGTGAAGAACACAGCAGCAAAACAATGAAGGAGGAAACTAAGTTTTTATTCAGTGAATCTGTGGCCACGAAGACAAGCTACCCTCAAAGCACTACGATAGCGGCGAAAAGAGTCAGCGATCATGGAATTGTGATCAGCCTGTCCAGCGCGTGGGCTTCTATACATCACTCGTCGAAGGTTCTAGCGTAATCGGTGTTACCCACGTGGTTTCCAGAAGTTACTACAAAATTCCTGTTGCGCGCACAATCTGATAATAGAAGGTTTGGCCAGGCCATACACAACAGATAGAATGCACGATACCATTTTCATAAGTTCCAAATCATGCAGGTGTTTCTCGCGCTCAGCGATAACGTTTTAACATTTGTTAGCTGATGAACAGCTGCCCCCACAGAAACATAAACCTGCGCACGTTTCAATGCCCCCCTCTTATGGTATCTTCGACTGGTCGCCTCCATCCCCCGAAGCAGAGTCGGGCAGATCCGGCGTTCCCCAAGCTCAGAGGTAGAGGACAAGCGCTCAAGTCAAACGTGCGACTCGTTCTCGGAGGAGGAAATGGCAGATGTGAAACCACGTGACTACTGCCAACGTCCAATGATTCGTCTATCCAAAGCTCCCGGCGCTGCCGGGGAGACCGGCGGACGCACCGGCGGGACGAGCGTTCGTCGAGACGCCAGCATGCAGCGGCCTAGGTTGCCTAGGTTACGGTGGGCCGTCGCCAGCAGCAGCGACGCAGCGCTGCAATGACGTTTCAGTCTCGATGACTGCTCCGATGACAGGGCTCGGAGCACCTCAGAGCGCTCGAAGATGGAGGAGAGCAATCGAGACGAACCAGCCGAACGCAGGGCGCGCACCCTTTTTCAACCAGCCGAAGACAACGCCGCTCGCGAGAGCGCTCCAGAGCGCTCAGAAACAACCAGCCGAAGATGGCATTAAAAAGCATCGTCCCGATGCTGCAAACAGACGCGATAGCGCAAAGAAAACCACGCGTAAGAAGAAGAAAAAACAACAAAGAAAGAAAGTTTGTAAGTTTGTCGGCGCCCGTAGAAAGGCTTAAGGAGCACCCCGTGGACGACTTCAGGACGTGCGCGGTGCGGCTATGATTGCGAAATGTGGTCTAGCACAACTTCATAGTCCAGTGCGCCAATACGTCAGATGATCTTGTAGGGTCCGAAAGAGCGTCGTAATAATTTCTCTCTAAGTCCCCGTCGGCGTATTGGTCTACAGACTCAAACAAGTTCGCTGGGCTGGTCTACCACGATAAATCGTCAAAGATTGCAGCGCTGGATGCCGGTCTTCTGCTGGTTCTTGATGCGCGTTCGGACGAGCTGTCGGGCTTCTTCGGCACGCTGGAAATACACTTTTAAAGCAGTTGCACCCTCTCGGGTGTATATCTACCTCACAACGATATTCGTCATGTCTTGCCCGCATTTCCTTTCTTTAACACTGCGAGCCTGGTAATACCTAGTCACGAACGGCATGCACGCTATCAGCGTGACAGAGCATTCTCGATAGTAAAGTAGCGAGCGCAGCGTTTTGAAGAAAGGAAACGCACTCAAGACAGATGAAGGCTATCGTTGTGAGGCGAATATACAGTCCAAAGGATGCAATTGTGTTTTGGGTGTAAGCGGCAACGTCGAAATGTTCTTCGTCCGTGAAGTTTGGCAGCATGGCGCCGCGAGTCTCGTCGGGCTTCTTCCGTACGCCAGTTTGAGTGGAGTGATTTGCGTTCTTTGTTGCGCTGTCATAGTGTGAGCGCAGGTTGTGTGCGGAAGGATGGTATCACACATATTGTGCTCGACGTCGACGTACATTGCTAGCGTGTCAGCGAGTCTTGTTCAGCCGCTCCTTAAGACTACTCGTCTGCGGGTGGTAGGCAGTTCTCCTCCTGTTGTCTGTCTAGCTGTATTGCAGAATAGCTTGGGGGAACTCTGCTGTAAACGCCGTTGTTGTGTCCGCGATGAAGACTTCTGGGGGCACCATGTCGCAGGAGGATGTACTCGTCGAATAATTTAGCCACTTCGGCTGCACTACCTTTCGGCACACCTTTCGTTTCAGCGATGCGGATGATTTAGTCGGTTGCCATGACGAAAAACTTCCGCTGTGTTCCCCTTGGTGCCAGTCTTTGTTGGCTTCTTATGCTGGCAGAGGTGTTTTATCAGAGAATCACACACCCCAGAGAATATGAAATATGTGCGCTTTTATATTGGTAGCATTTCTGAAAGATGAAACCATATCTTGGAAACACAACGAGGGTTAACAAATTCTTCTAAGGGATATTGGATCTTTTAAAATTTAGCAACCACAGAACTCTATGCACACGTGCGACGCCGTGAAAAAAACGTATTAAAAATAGGTTTTCGTAGTGCAAGGACCAGTTAAAGGAACACATAAGATAAAGCTTCGAACAAACAAGGCCAAACTACTTTCTTGGTAAGTGATCAAATCAATAAAAGAGCAGTATCCAAGAGATACAATAACTATTGTAAAAGCCAAAAAAATGCTTGGTTTACGCGTTTCGCGGAACAGAATAAGCAACCCCGATGACAAATTCTTGGATAGCAGAAACTATGAGTTCACAAGCTAATAGAACATGCTTATGCAAAAACAACAGATTCGATGCCAGCCGCACCCACTCTGCTTGTGCTTTCTGCTTTCTTCTGCACTAGCTCTATTTGCTCTAAATTTACCGCGACGAACGGCTAGTGCATTCTCTGCTCTACGTTCTGCAAGCGACTCCAGTCCGCGAGGTCATATTCCAAGTATAGTGCAGCTTGCGATGAGCTTTTTCTTTCGCCGGCGCCACTAAGCTGCCAGACTGTCTATTGTATTTTCTATTTTCTGTCAGTGCCCGCGAAACACAGCCTACCAAACGCTAATCTCGTCCATGTATTTTGGAAAGCACAACTACTAGTGAAAATGCTGACGCATGCGTCGACAGTTTTTGGGAAGCTGGGATCAGAAAATACCAGGACGGGTGCTTCCGTCAGCATCTTCTTGAGCTGCTCCCACTCCCGCTCGTGAACTTGCGTCCTTGCGAAAGCTGTGTCGTTTCTAATCAGGCGGCGGGAGGTCGCAGTGTGGGCTGGTAACAGCGGCAAGTACTCCCTGAAATACTTCACGGTGCCGAGCAAGCGTTGAATGTCTTCGGTGGTGGTTCGCGAAGGGGAAAAGGCGCTTTATCAGATTAGAATATGCTCTATACCTTTGGCACTAATGTTATCACGCAAGAAGCTGATTTCTGTTCGTCGAAAAATTCACTTTTCTGCATTCAAATTCAAGCCCTCAGCCTGTGCTCTCGCCAGCGCTTTGTAAAGGCGTTCATTGCGCTCCTTTTTCGTAAAACCCAACACTAGCGCATCATCTATGTGCACCCTTGTTCCTGGGATGTCGTCGAATTGAACGCTCAAAAACTTCAGGTACAGATGCAATACCGAACGGCAATATGAGATACCGTTGACAACCAAACGGGGAACGGAATCTCCAGATCTCTGACGTTTTTTTATCGAGATGAATTTGATGGATCCCGCTGTTTGCGTCAAGTCTGCTGAAATACTTCATATGCGCTAAATCATCCTTGATTTCTTTCTGGCGCGGCAACCGAAAGTCCTCTCTTTTCACCACCTTACTACCTGCACGTGGGTCCATGCATACTATTAAGTCTCCATTTTTTCTTCTTCAAGACAATCAACGGACTTACCCAGTCCGACGGCCCTTCCACCTTCTTTATGATGTTCGCAGCGTTCATCCATCCAGTTCTTTCATAAGTGGCTTCTTTAGAGCGTAAAGTACACGCCGGGTAGACTGTACCACCGGAAAAGATACCTCTGAAAGCACCATATTGTACTCGCGCCTCGTCCTGCGAGTAAATAGCTTTAATAATACCTTCGTTAACATTCCATATGCTTTGATGTTGTCCATCGCTTGCACTCTGTTGACCGGACCAAGTTTCCCTCAGCTTTTTGCTCCTTACTGTGTAATTTCATGGGCCCCGTGGCTATTAGGCACATCTCAATGCGTTGATTGAATGTCTGCCAGGACGCCCCTGCTTTGTCACCCAGTTGCAGGGGCTTAGGTGGGCGTAGTTCGGTCATGGTCCCGTGAGGGACCAACGCCTTCTGGCACAATGTATCGCGTTTTCAGTCTTTGACGAAACAAGGATGCAACGTGCTACCAAGAAAGCAAGACTGTGCGCAACCAAGAGTGACGCTATGCGCAAGCGGGGCTGTGAATACGTTACCTTGTTTTCAATAAAGCAGTCTTCTTGTGTACACCATCGTGTGCAGTACGTGCAAACAACCGCTAGTAGCCCAAGCTATGTGCACCGCTGGGCCAGAGTAGAATACGTCACGACCATAGCATGACGAGAGTCAGATCACGAAGCTGGAATGACTAAGGTTGAACTACCACTAGGCATCACTATGGCGGCATGATAACGAATAAATGACTACGGTGGCTTGACGACGAGTGTATGACGAGTGTCAGATGACAAGCTCCAATGATAACGATGCAACTACCACGACAGCATCACGTCCACGAGCCTGTGCACACTTTTGTTACATATTAGACAACTTGGGTGACTGGGTCGGGGTAGAAGCCGTGACGATGAAGACATGAACATAGTAGTATAGCGATGCTGCAATGGCGGCAATGGAATATGCACGACCGAATCAAGACACCGAGCACATACATAGCGGCCTAAGCAGGTAGACAAATTAGGCCATTGGGTCGGCGTGACAAGATAGATAGATAGATAGATAGATAGATAGATAGATAGATAGATAGATAGATAGATAGATAGATAGATAGATAGATAGATAGATAGATAGATAGATAGATAGATAGATAGATAGATAGATAGATAGATAGATAGATAGATAGATAGATAGATAGATAGATAGATAGATAGATAGATAGATAGATAGATAGATAGATAGATAGATAGATAGATAGATAGATAGATAGATAGATAGATAGATAGATAGATAGATAGATAGATAGATAGATAGATAGATAGATAGATAGATAGATAGATAGATAGATAGATAGATAGATAGATAGATAGATAGATAGATAGATAGATAGATAGATAGATAGATAGATAGATAGATAGATAGATAGATAGATAGATAGATAGATAGATAGATAGATAGATAGATAGATAGATAGATAGATAGATAGATAGATAGACAGACAGACAGACAGACAGACAGACAGACAGACAGACAGACAGACAGACAGACAGACAGACAGACAGACAGACAGACAGACAGACAGACAGACAGACAGACAGACAGACAGACAGACAGACAGACAGACAGACAGACAGACAGACAGACAGACAGACAGACAGACAGACAGACAGACAGACAGACAGACAGACAGACAGACAGACAGACAGACAGACAGACAGACAGACAGACAGACAGACAGACAGACAGACAGACAGACAGACAGACAGACAGACAGACAGACAGACAGACAGACAGACAGACAGACAGACAGACAGACAGACAGACAGACAGACAGACAGACAGACAGACAGACAGACAGACAGACAGACAGACAGACAGACAGACAGACAGACAGACAGACAGACAGACAGACAGACAGACAGACAGACAGACAGACAGACAGACAGACAGACAGACAGACAGACAGACAGACAGACAGACAGACAGACAGACAGACAGACAGACAGACAGACAGACAGACAGACAGACAGACAGACAGACAGACAGACAGACAGACAGACAGACAGACAGACAGACAGACAGACAGACAGACAGACAGACAGACAGACAGACAGACAGACAGACAGACAGACAGACAGACAGACAGACAGACAGACAGACAGACAGACAGACAGACAGACAGACAGACAGACAGACAGACAGATAGATAGATAGATAGATAGATAGATAGATAGATAGATAGATAGATAGATAGATAGATAGATAGATAGATAGATAGATAGAACTTGTGAAAACGGTTCAGGTTCTCAAAGAATGCTGTTCGCATTATTAAATAAGCAACCCTAATTTACTTCCGCTTGCCAGGTGAGCCCACACGATGCACCCACGCTTCCTCTGAATTAACACGGCTTCATTGGAAATATTGGCGTTCCTAAACAACGGTTCATTTTACAATCTACGCCTAATCCAATGGGCTCTGCAATGCGCAATAGAGTTACCTAAAATCTGTAGGCTACATTAAGTAGAGGCACTTACAAAATAGTAGACCAACCTACTCTATGCTTTAATATAATTTCTGCAACAATAGCAGGTAAATATGGTATGCAAAAGACCTTTCTAGTTTTCTATGAAAAATAAGTGACATAGGAAAATATTATTCGCCCATGAAGGCGTTGGCCACAAATAAGACGACGGTTTTCATCTGCTTCACGTGATAGTACGTGTTCCTGAAAATGAAAGTAATTTCATAAGAAACATAACTCGATACCCATCAACGGACACATAACCTTAACTGCTTCACGGGGACGTTATGCTAAAGCAGTGCAGCTTAACTGTTGGGGCAAATTTAGAGCGTCAATGTCTGGAGAGTAAAAACCATGGTTAGCTTTAGATTGCGCTGTACGAAGCAACCGCATGCGCTTAAGTTTGTACTAAACACTAACACAGACTTGTTTAAGCAGTCAGCACACATGCTACCGGCCTACCGATGGTGTGTGCGTCCAGCATTGTCATACTTCAACCTTTCGAGTCGACTTCTACGTCGCCTTGATGGTTTATTTCACAGCTGGATCTGTAGCGAATCTTTGAGACATTTTTCCTAGAGTCCAAACACTAAGGAATGAAAGCCTTCTAATGCAAAGAAAGGAGCATAATTATGTGCCCCAACCTCCTCAAAACACTTGGCGAGTGTAGTTTGTGATTGTCCCTACACTGTGACTTCAAGGTTAAAAAGAAATTATGGACTTTTCTTGCGGAAAGCACGAACTGATTATGAGGCACACCGAAGTGGGGAACTCCAGAAGTAAACGGTTATTTTCGCATTTCACCCCCATCGAGATGCAGCCGCCGCGGTCGGGATTTGATGTCTTTAAGCTCCAAGTGCTACTTAGAAACTTTACATATTCATGATCCTCGTCAATCTGTATGGCAATTTGTCATCGACTTTCTTCATGACAAAGCGTGCGACTAAATTGCAGTGACATAGATATTTGTAGAGTACGTCGTAGTAAGCTTGCTCTATAGAAATCCTGGCATTTAGAACAGAGCATTGCTAAACCACTAAATAAACATTCCTTATCCAACATCTAAATCAAAACGACAGAAACGTTCGTGTATGCCTAGCTAATTGCGAGAAATTTCACTGTCTTTTACCAGAATAACCTCACCTGCGTTAAAAACATAATACAGCTTATATAAACTGCCTGTTAAGGTAGTAAGAGGTAAACGAAATTACGCGAATTAACCTTTTCTAGAGTTCGATTTGCTTATTGTGGGAAGTGGGGGGGGGGGGGGGTTAGATTGGAGTTGCGCGACCTTGAACCACGGAAGAAGCAATCCACCGAGATGAAATGCATGAAAGCAGTTTATTGGACTGTAATGCGAACCTTGAACTATGAGAGATGCCTTCGGTATTGCAATGGACATAAACTGGCGATTGCTACTATCGTGATAAAATTGGAAGTCTGCCAAGAAAGCAAGGTATTCTTCATTTCTTATATTTTTGTTTAGTATACCATCAGAACAAAATTCACTTCAAACGCTACGCATTACGCAAGCGTTCGTCGAAAACATAAAGTGCCGTACACAATAACGTGGGACAAAATTATTTTATTAATCTATTTATTTGTAGGTACTACAGTCTCGGTATCGAGGCCATAGCAGGGTGATAAATAATGTCAATGAAGCAACAGAGGGCATTCGAAAAGAAATAGCAGGGCAATTAGCTGAAGGTTTAACAGACCCTTCAAATTCGACGCGCCTCAACGGACTTTCGGCTCGCGATATAATTAGTAAAGTTTTTTTCTATTTATTTCCTCTGAGGTCTCTCGTTGAGACATTACATGAGGGAGTGCGGGGTTAATGGCAAAGAAAGACACTACAAGTTACAAAGGATTATTTTCGATGAGCCGTTTGAGTGCAAGTGGGTCGATGATAATGGCAGTTTCGGTAGGCAGGCCATTCCAGTCTCCTGTTGTTCGCAGAAAAAAATGATTGCTTAAAAGTCACGGTATGGGCTTGTGGGGGATATACTGTGTTAGAGTGACTGCTGCGGGTAATGCGATGTGCTCTTTTTATTTTAAGTTCTCTCAATGGGGGATCGTTCGTCAAAAGAAGTATTTGAAACTGTGCATTGTATTGGGTTAAGGGCATAATTGTCCGCGTGTCAACTCTTTGAAGGGTAACGAACGTAAAAGGTTAAAATATTTCACGCGTCGCGGTTGTAGTTTCTATTCCCTACTTGATGAAGGAATTTAAGACTGTAACCCATATTCTTCTCACTAACTGGAGGGAAACTATTCGTTGTTAGTGTGGTTGCAGAACTGGGACCATAAGTGTTGTACATGACTCTATGCCTTTTTTCTGCACTTTTTTAACTCTTCACTGTTTGCTTTAGTGAACGGGTAGCAAATTATTAGAGCATATTCTAGCCCGGGGCCGATAATTGTATTGTAGACAAGTGTATGCACGTTTGGTGTTGCTAGCTTTAGCTTTTGTCCGAAATAGAATAACTTGCGCAAGGCAATGGCTTCAGCACTGCATACATGTCTATTCCAATAGAGTTTGTTAGTAATATGATCATGATTATTTCAACTTATTGGTACAAGGGCCAGATGTTGCCAAAGAGCGCCAAATCTATCATAATAAGCTGTAATAGTAAATGAATAATGAAGATCGAGA
Organism: Dermacentor andersoni; assembly: GCF_023375885.2. Classification (NCBI taxonomy): domain Eukaryota; kingdom Metazoa; phylum Arthropoda; class Arachnida; order Ixodida; family Ixodidae; genus Dermacentor; species Dermacentor andersoni. The sequence continues at coordinate 56,760,459 of NC_092821.1, forward strand.
CGTGGCTGAAACATACCTCTATTGAGCCCAAAAAAACATTGATTGGAAAGCGACTAAACATATTCGCAATAAAACTAGACAATGATACATCCCATATGCTAAGAAGAAACGATGTACTACTAAGATGATGATGATGATGATGTATGGGGTTTTATGGCGCAAGGGCCAGGTATGGCCAAAGAGCGCCATGTCTGTGGTAGTGGGTTTACAGTGTAATTATGATTACTATGAAATTGGTGTGACGTGGCTGTAAAGGGGCCTTAAAATATACGCTCTGAAGTGCGTAAAATCAGTATAATAAAATTATGGCGATGACGTATGACTTGTACTATGAACATTTAAATGCATTTAAAAAGAATGATACGATAGGTAAAATATATCACATTATAAGAAATACTACAGCACTACTGCCTCCTTAGAACCCTTGAAACACAAGGGCCTGGAGGCATTTGCTATGCAAAACAATTATCGCAGTGGCATCCTTTGGAGAGAGGAGGCGCTACGAATGCATGGGATTAATAACATGTAAGGCCACATCTCTGAGGAAACCTAGGACTGTGTCTGTATTAAAAAGCGGTTCTGGACCAAGAAGCATTGCAGGATGAAGAGGAATGTGCTTTTGGTATGCTAATGAAACATTTCTCTTTCTCTGAGATTCGGCTTCCCGACACTCCAGGAGGACGTGGAGTACGGTCAGCCTCTCCCCGCATCTACCACAGGTTGGAGGCTCACTTCCGGTGAGTAGAAAATTATGGGTGCCAAACGTGTGTCCTATTCTGAGACGACAGAATAGGACATCTGTTCGGCGCGATTTTGTAGTAGAGGGCCAGAATCCTAACTGTGGCTTTATCAGGTTGAGCTTATTATCCGTTTTCGCGTCCCACATGCGTTGCCAGTGGTCTCGCAATCTCCTTCGCAAGAAAGACTTCAGGTCTGTGACAGGGACCGAAGCAGTTGGATTAACTGCATGCAATGAAATTTACGTGGCCATCTGGTCCGCTAGAACGTTACCCTCGATGCCCCTATGTCCAGGCACCCAGCATATAATCACATGTTGATTAGATATATATGCTGTGCACAGGACGGAATAGAGTTCATTAATTACCGGATTTTTGTGTGTATAGATTGACATCAACGCCTTCACGACACTTAAGGAGTCTGTATAAATCGCTGCTTTTGGAAGTTTTGATTTTCTTACATGGTTCACAGTAGACAGTAATGCGTAGGCCTCGGCCGTAAAGATACTTGTTTCCCGATGCAGTACACCAGATTCTGAGAAGGATGGGCCGAAGGCAGCATAAGACACCCCGGCATTTGACTTCGAAGCGTCTATGTAGAACTCTGCGCAGGAGTGCTTGTGCTGGAGTTCTAGGAAATGAGTTCGTATTTCGATCTCTGGTGCGTGTTTTGTTAATTCTAAAAAGGATATGTCACATTCTATGACCTGCCACTCCCAAGGGGGTAACAACTTGGTTGGATGCATTAGGCGAAGCTCGAGAAGTGGGACATGTATCTCATCACTAAGCTCCCTCACTCGAAGCGAGAAAGGCTTTCTTACAGAGGGACGATTATGGAAAAGTGTAGTGCAGGTCATATCGTTAACAGTGCTAAAACATGGATGTTGATGATTGGAGTGTATTTTTAGGAAATATGTAAGGCTGATGTAAGTTCTCTGTAGATGGAGGGACCATTCATTTGATTCCACGTATAAGCTTTCAATCGGGCTTGTTCTGAAAGCGCCAGTGGCTAACCGGATACCTAGATGGTGAACAGGATCTAGCATCTTTAGCGCGCTTGGGGCGGCAGAGTTATATACTACCGCACCATAATGCAATCGAGACCGAATTAGGCTCTTGTATAGGTTCATTAAACACTTCCTGGGATAGAAGTTTCATTAAGTTCATTGTTTTTAGACATTTTTCTTTGTAATATTTAATGTGTGGAATGAACGTGAGTCTGTAGTCAAGTATAATACCCAGGAATTTGTGCTCTTTGTTGATAGGTATTTGGTGTCCACACAGTTCTAAGGAAGCATCCGGAACCAGGCCTCTCTTTCTTGTAAAAAGAACACAAGAGCTTTTGTGGGGATTGATTTTAAATCCGTTTTTGTCTGCCCACTTGGAAATCTTGTTCAAGCCCTGCTGCACCTGTCTCTCGCATACTGAGGGGTTACAGGATTTCAATCCAATTTGAATGTCGTCCACGTAGACAGAATAAAGAATGGCAGGTGGTAGCGAAGCACGAAGCGTGTTCATCTTCACGATGAAGAGCGTATAGCTCAGCACGCCTCCCTGTGGTACACCTGTTTCTTGTGTGAAAGGTCGCGACAATACGGTGCCGATTTTCACTCGGAAGATGCGATTCAACAAATAGCTTTCAAATATTTTCAGCATATTGCCACAGATGCCCATTTCCGACAAGTCTCGCAAGATGCCGTAGCGCCATGTTGTGTCATATGCCTTCTCCATGTCAAGGAAAATTGACATGAAAAACTGCTTATGTACAAATGCGTCCCGAATATATCCTTCAATGCGTACAAGGTGATCTTTTGTCCACCGGCCTTCCTGAAGCTACACTGATAGGGATCAAGTATATTGTTGAGTTCAAGGAAATGTATGAGTCTGAGAGTAATCATTTTTTCAAAAACCTTACACAGGCAGCTTGTAAAAGTTATCGGACGATAGCTTGCCGCCATGGATGGGTCTTTCCCCTGCTTCAAAACAGGGACCACAATTGCTTCTTTCCACGCAGTTGGAAAGTATCCTGCAGCCCAAATGGTGTTGAAAATTGTGAGTAGTGTAACTTGGGTGTCATTGTGTAGGTTTTTGATCATTTCATACATGATTCTGTCAGAACCCGGTGCGGAGCTTTTGCATGATCTCAAGGCAGCTCTGAACTCGGCAATACTAAAAGGACAGTTGTATGGTTCGTTCTGTCGACATTTTCTTATGAGTGGCTTACATTCTTGTATTTGCTTGTAATTCAGAAAGGACTGCGAATAATGGTTGGCACTTGACACGCTCTCAAAATACTAAAATACTCCCCAAGTGAGTCTGCTTGGTCTTGCAGTGTATCGCCCTGTGTGTTTACCAGAGGGAGTGAATAAGTTTGCCGCCCTCTAATCCTATTAACCCTGTTCCAGGCTTTGGCCTCATCTCTAAACGAGTTAATACTCGATAAAAACTTGTGCCAACTTTCTCTTCTGGCCTCTCGGCGGGTTGGCCTACCTTGGGACTTTATTTTTTTAATGTTGACAAGGTTCTCAGCAGTGGGAGAAGCGCGCAGCAACCCCCACGCCTTGTTCTGATTCTTACGGGCGATCCTACATTCGCCGTTCCACCACGGTACACGTCGTTTGCATGCCAAACCACTTCCTTCAGATATGCATTTAGATGCGGCATCTATTATGAACGCTGTAAAATACTCCACAGCCGCATCAATTTCTAAAGAAGACATATCAGCCCATGAGATGCTAGATAGAGTTCGAAATTTTTCCCAGTCGGCTGTATCTATCTTCCACGTAGGAGCTTGTGGGGGAAATTCATTTTCTTTAGATGTTCTTAGCAGTACGGTGAAGTGATCGCTCCCGTAAGGATTGCTCGTAACTTCCAATTTCAGTTCGGGCAGTATAGACGCGGAAACTACAATAAATCTATTGACGAAAAGGTTCTGTTTGCAAGAGAGTAATATGTGGGTTCCTTCTTATTGAGAAGGCACGCTCCAGAAGAAAAAAGGAACTGTTCAACGAGACGACCTGGCGCATCGATACGAGAGTCTCCCCACAAGCTGCTGCGTGCATTGAAATTGCCAAGAACAACATAAGGTTCTGGCAATTCATCTATGAAGGACTGAAATTCAGGTTTCTTTAATTTGTAATGTGGGGGTATGTAAAGCGAACAAATTGTGATGAGTTTGTTTTCCAGGACAACTCGAACCGCCACTGCTTCGAGGGCCGTTCGTAGCTGTAAACGTTGACACGCTATGCTTTCTTGAATTACAATGGCAACACCGCCCGATGATGCAACAGCATCATCGCGATCTTTGCGAAAAGTAACGCGCTGTCGAAGAAAGTTCGTGTGTTTTGGTTTTAAGTGTGTTTCCTGTAAACACAGCACTTTTGGATTGTGTTTGTGGATGAGTTCTTGCAAATCAGCAAGGTTTCTAAGGAGACCTCTGATGTTCCATTGAATGATTTGTGTATCCATATTTAAAATAAATTGGTGCTGCGTTTACGAAAACGAAAGGGATGCCTTAGATTACAGAGCCCTTTCGAGGCCCTGTAATAGGGGTTTTGTTCTTTCTGAAGCGTTCGAGGGAGCCTCGCCGCTCCTTAGGCGCTTGGTGCGCCTTGAGGACAGGTGTTGTGTCTATTGCCTCTTGTGAGGCGCCGGACACGTGCTCTTGCGAGCGAGAAGTTTTCAGAGGGAGTCCCGCCTTGGAAGCACAGACCCCTGCGCCCACCAGCCCGGAGGTCGATGGGGCTCCCTGAGGGATTTGGCTGCACCGGCTGTTGCCAGCGCTGGAAGGGGCCGGGGGGGTTGGAGCAGCCTCGGCTGCGCTCACCTTCGGGGTCGAAGGTCCCTTCTGCTCGGTTGGCGGAGCAGCGTCAGCTGCAGCCGCCGGGGGGGCGGATGGCGTCACTGCCGCCTCACTGGGTGTGGGTCGGACAGCCGCCGGAGACCGTTGTGGCGCTCCCCCTGTCGCGCCACATCGGCAAAAGTTTTCTTGGGCAGGTATGAAACCCGCCTGCATGCCTCTTTGAAACTTATGTTTTCCTTGACTTTAATTGTAACAATTTTCTTTTCTGAGGATGGGCACGACTGCGAATACCCGGCGTGCTCCCCATCACAATTTACACAGTGGAGAGCGTTTGCACAAGCTTCAGTGGTGTGTTCGTGGGCAGTACATTTTGCACATGTTTGGCGGCCCCGGCAGCTCTGCGAACTGTGGCCGAAGCGCTGGCATTTGAAACATCGGAGCGGATTTGGCACGTACGGCCTAACACGGAGCTTGATGCACCCGGCCTCGATTGATTCGGGCAGGACACCTGAATTGAAGGTGAGAATTAGGTGCCTGGACGCAATTTCTTTAGCATCGCGCCTCATATTTATTCTTTTCACATCAACAACATTTTGCTCATTGAAGCCCTCTAGGAGTTCTGCCTCTGTCAGCTGAAGCAAGTCATCATCTGAGACAACACCGCGTGTAGCGTTCATAGTGCGGTGCCGAGTCACTGTCACTGGAAAGTCCCCAAAAGACACTGGATTGGGTAACTTTCCGTATTGTTTCACATCACGGAGCTCCAAAAGGAGATCTCCACTTGCCATCCTTGATGCCTTGTAACCTGTACCAAGAGCCTCAGTTAAAGACTTCGAAACTAGAAATGGGGAGATTGTGCGTACTTCTTTATCTGACTTTTCCGAATGAATCACGTGAAATCTTGGGAAGTTGGGTCTTTGTCGTCCAAAAAACTGAAATACATCTTCGGTTTGCCTTCTTTCTGAGGGCGATCTTGGAGGGGAGGGAAGGAACTAGCCATAGAATAATGTAATTTTCGGCAATAACGCCAGCCACCTACCGTGAAGCCTTACAAGGGGACATTAGAGGGACTGTAAAAACAAGTCCTTCAAACGCCAGCTGTACGTTATCACTATAACCAAATATGAGATAACCTAGGTCGGCTATTCACACAAGGTTAACCCTTGCTGCCTGGAAAAAGTGGAAGTAATCGGAAGCCAGGAGAAGACAGGAAAGACGGAAAGTGAGAGAAAGACGAAGGCTGGAGGGAGAGAGAGACAGGAAAAGGCAACTACTGATTTCCCCCGGGTGGGTCAGTCCGGGGGTGCCGTCTACGTGAAGCCGAGGCCAAAGGGGTGGGTTGCCGCCACCGAGGGGCCGTAAAGGTCCAAACACCCGGCATTGGCTCAACCCCCAGGATCCCCTTTTCCCCGGACACGGCTAAGCCGCGCACGGCTACACGCGGGAGGGTCCAACACTCGTGCGCTCGGGTACGTGGTGTCGCAACACACCAAACGCCTGCAGACGCAGATGACCCTGCGGGGTACTACTAAGAGGTGATATACTATAATACGTAGATGTAAGTAGCACTGCTTCCTCACCAGAGTCCAAAAGGGACTGGAAACATGTGCCATACAGGTCGCTACTATTGCAGCATCAGCCTCTGGTGATGTGATGTGCTAAGAATCTGGTGGGCTTATAATGGGCCATAAATCGACATGTAGTAAAAAATTCAAAATTGATTTATCGGCAAGAATTGGCTTTGCTTGAAGAAAAAATACGCGACGAAGCGGAATGTGGGATCGGTTTGCTCGAGGAAAGTGCATTTTCCGTTCACCCTCTGCTTCCTGACGATGCGCCAAGACGTGGACAACAATCACCCTCTCGCTACATCTACCACACAAGAGAGACTCGCAATCAGTCAACAAGTATGAATGAGCGCCGTATGCGTGCGCTACTGTCAGTCGAGATAAAACAACATTAGCTTGTCGCACTTCTGCTACCGCAGTCCTATTGTGTAGATGCGGCCTAATGAGATGAAGTTTATTAGAGGTTTCACGCTTCCAGGTGGATTGCCAAATATTTCTTAATTTTTTGAGCAAGAAAGGCTTCAATTCAGTTGGAGGGACAGCGATAGTAGAGCTACAAACTGTCATGGTTATAGATCAAGCAAGTTCGCCTGAAAGCATATTATCTACTAGGCCTCTGGGCCCTAACACCCAAGATATTACTATATGTTCGTGAGCTGCACACATAGTACACAGAGAAATGTAGATTTCGTTGATAACTGGATTCTTATGTTTCCGTACAGACACTAAATCTCTTACTGCACTTAGAGATCTTGTAAGTATGGCAGCTTTAACAATTTTAATCTATTGCTATGTTCTACAGCCGAGAGTAATGATTAGGTCTCTGCCGTAAAGAAGCTCGTAGCTTGCTGCAGAACATTGCAGTCTGAGGAGGGGGGCCTGACTACCGCATACGATATGCTATTAGGTGGCTTTGACCTTTCGGTATAAAATCCTCAAATTGAGTGCTTCGACTGCAGTTCCAGAAAGTGAATATGGAGGTGCACTTCTGGAGCAGAATTTGTAACGTTGAAAAATGACACGTTCCATTTTATCAGTTGCCACAGGCATGGTGGGAAAACCCAACCTTGTTGGAGTCTTGAGTTAATGAAAATGTAATGGGACATTCATATCTTGCCTCAGCTTGCTCACGCGTAATGAGAACGGCTTAACCATTGAAGGTTCGTTTTGAAATATTGTGGTGGACGTCACATTGTGAACGCTTTTATGACACGGGTGATCCGGATGAGAGTGCACTTTGAGGAAATATGTGAGAGTTGCATATGTGAACGCGATAACGTTAAGGGGTCCGTGTAGCGGAAAAGCCGGTGTCGGCGTCGGCAGCGTTGTTCGTTAGATAAAAAAATGATCCCGAATCGCGTATTCCGAACCACGCAGGTGCTTCGAGTGGCGCATGGGTGTTGCACAACTAAGTCAATATCTCAAATTGAAATGCCTCAGAAAATTCGTGAAGTATAACTTACAGACAAGCTAGATATATGATAGCGTCGGATTGTAATTCGAATATAAGAGAGAACATACTTCTATTACCCGAAAACTCAGAAAAAAACATATTTTCAGGTGCCCTTTGAGGTGCCTCAGACGCCGCGGACACTAGCGGGACCTAGTGAGTGGGTTATTGTCTTTAACCTAATAAAGTACGCTAGATATATGTATTGATGAAGGCTATCACGTTCCAGCTCTTAAGAGGAAGCTTTAGCCCGGGTGCTCGTATCTAAATACACGTAAAAGGATAATTCGTTTTTCTCGGCAACCACTGCACCAAATTTGACGAGGTTTGTTGAATTTAAAAGGAAAACTTAATATCTAGTGACTCTTGGGTTCCAATTTTCGAGCTAGGTCATCAATTTTTAATAAATATTGGCAAAAATCGCAAATTTTCAGGAAACGAAACTATCAAGTTTATAACTCCGTAACTCAGCAAGAAAAAATGATATCGGAATTCTGTTAATTGTGTGTTATAGCACATCTAAAGCGGACAAATTTGACTTTTTTATATGGATCTCAAAAAATTTATCAATATGTAATTACAACTTTTGCAGAACCCTTGTAAACAAAACAACGTAACAAATTCACGTGAGATGTAAAATGACATCAAATTTGTCCGCTTTGAATGATCTAATGGATGCCGTTTACAGAAGCGCGATATCTGTTCTTGATGCAGAGCTATTAGTTTGTAAACTTCGTGCTTCTATCTTTTCAAACTTCTGAATTTTTGGATAATCTTCTTAACAAAACTCAAGCCCTAAATCGAAATTCCGTTTCCAACTGTCACTAGAATTTAACTTTCTCTTTCAAATACAACAAATTTCATTAGAATCGGTCCAGGGGTTATCTCAGAAAAATGTTTTTGCGCTTTTACATGTATTTCAATAGGCCGCGTCGTTGTTGGGCCCGAGCTAAAGCTTCCTCTTAAAGGAGAAGCTTAAGCGTCCTCCAACATTTTTCTTTGCAGGTTGAGTGACCATTCATTGGATGCAACGTAGACTCGGTATAGGACTTGTTCTGCAGGCGCCTGTGGCCAGGGGAATACCTGAATGGTGAAGGATATCTAAAATCTTCAATGCAGCCGGCAGCCGTGTGCTGATTCCGGAGCGACGTCAGCGGAACCAGCACACGGACGTGATCCAACGAGGTTCCTATGCAGGTTCATTTAGCAAGCCCTGTCACTGTCCCATGTCACGGGGGCAAGAACTTTACCAATGTTGATTATATTCAGGAATTTGGCTTTCAGATACTTTATATGGGGAATGTATGTAAGTTTAAAGTCAACTATTACATCTACAAATGTGTGCTGTATGTGCAAAGGTAAGGCGTTGACCATGGAGCTGGATACTCTTCTCTGAGACAACGCCCCTGTAAGGAGGGCGCATGATCTTTTCCGGGTGTGGCGCTTAAAACCATTCTGATTTGCTTATGTTGAGACATTATCCAGCCTAAACTGAACGCGTTGCTCGCAGATTCTGATGTTACATCATTTAAATCCAACCTGCACATCATCGACATACGAGTATGCTGAATAAAAAATACTTTGTGGAATACACCAACATAAGAAATTTATTTTGAGCAATAAAAAGTACAGCTAAGCACGCCATCCTGTGGTATGCCAGTTTATTGTGTAAGCGACTGAGACAGAGCATTACCAATTCTAACTAGGAAAGTACGGTGTGACAGATATCTTAGAATTACGCTAAACATGTTGCCACGGCTGCTCATTCCCGATAGGTCTCTGATAATACCACAGCGCCATGTGGCGTCACAGGCCTTTTACACGTCTAGGAAAACTGAGAAGTAAGATTTACGGGAAAATGCATCGCAGATACTTGCCTCAATGCACACAAGATGGCCGATTGGGAATCAGCGTTCTCAAAAACCACATTAGGTAGGCATCAAACATGCTGTTTACTTCTAGGAAATGAGAAAGACGACCATATATATTGTTTTGAAAATATTAGATCGCCAGCTTGTAATCACTATCGAACTGTAGTTTGTTACCAAGGATGGGTATATACCTTGTTTAAAAGCTGGGACAAGGATATCTTCTTCATATGTTGCTTGAAGGCATCCGCTTGCCAAATGTTAAGTGCGAGTAATGCAATTTGTGTGTGCGTGTGCATGTTCTTGATCATATCACACATGATCGTGTGTGCTCCTCGTGCAGAGCTTTCGCAGTCGCTGAATGCTGTTCAAAGCTCGACACTATTGAATGGATACGGTTGTATAGATCGTTTGCTCGGCATTTACGGTCCAGCGCCTTGCGTTTTTCGACCTATTTTTATTTAAGGAACGTCTGTGAATAGTACGCGGAGCTAGGTCGGTATTCCAAATGTTTACTAAGAGTGTTTGCCTGGTCATTCGACCTATTTCCTTGATTATTTACCAAGCCTGACGGATGCAGTTGCTCCCCTTGAGCTTTCTGAGCGCATTCCATAGTTTCATTTCCGAGGTACACGAATTGACTCACGAAAGAAACATCTCCTAGCTTACTCTCCTGGCCTGCGTTCGCGTGCGCCTTCCCCCTGGCTTAGAGTGTTTAATTTGAACGATGTTTTCTGCAGTTGGGTATCGGCACAGAATATCCCATGCTTTGTTCTTCTACTTTCAAGCTTGTCTGCAGTCATCATTACACCAGGGGACTTGTCTTCCACTTGAACGACCTTTCGTTACAGGGATGAACTTTTCAGCTACACAGTAACAACAGCGGTTAAATGTGATACAGCATGATCTACACTAGTAATACTTGTAAGATCTCGTCTTAAGGTAGATTCGTTAAAACATTTCCAATCGGCTGAGGCTAGTTTCCAGTGCAGGACATGTGCAGGAGATTCATGTTGTGTTACCATGCTCAGTGTTGCTGCAAAGTGGTCACTTACAAATGGACTTTTGATGACATTCTAGTTTAAGTCAGGGTAATGAGAGCCACAGCCAATCGGCAGGTCTATTAGTGGATATGAAATATGATGAAGATTGTGGAACGTTGGTTCCTTATTGAAAAGGCACGCACCACAGTTCACAAGAAAGTTTTGTTTGAGTAGACCTCTGGGGTCAGGTCGCGAATCTCTCCAGAAGGTGTTCCGAGTGGTAAAATCACCCAGAAGTATGTAGAGGTTACGGAAGCTGATCAATGAGGTTATAGAAATCTGTTTTACCGAAATGATTCATTCGGGTATATGTGCGGTTCATACAGTGATCAATTTATCAATAGAGTTGCACGAGCTGACACTGCCTCAAGGGCCATGTAAAGCGTCACATGTTGCGAACCAACAGATTTGTCGTCAACTATTTTTTACACCGCCTGACAATCTCAGTGTCTGCGGAAAATCGCGTATTTCCCAAGGAAGTTCTGTGCAGATATAAGGTGTGTGTCATGAACAAACAGCACCTTTATATTAAGCCTGTGTAGGATTTCTTTAACCACATTGACGTCGTGGGGGAGTTCTCTGAAGTTCCACTGGTATATTTCTGTAATCATGATTGAGGGTTTGTTAGTCATTCAGAATCCTAAATATTTATACGGCTCTACATAACGAAGAACGAAGTGAGCCGAGAGTGTGTGCCGAACGATAATCCCAAAATGTTACCCAGGACATAAGTGTGCGAGGGAGTGACTTTCTCGGCCAAGTAATTCTGCAAAAGACTAGCAAAAATACTTCACTTATCTGGTAATTCTCATGGCTGTAGCGCTCTGTGACTGCGCCACCGCTTCGGAAGCTGCACTTTCTCTTGGTAAGCATGCATGCGACTTGCTTTCGTTCTATGACCGGAATTGTTCTTTTAATTGTGCCTTGCTGAATACAATGCGTCTAAAACGCCACACGTCGGGGGCTGCTGCCATTCATGAAACTTCCATTTGCCGGCTTCACTACAGTGAGCTCCAACGCGATAAAGCTGAAGTGATGACTGCACTGTGTGCAAAAGCACCGTTTGGTATTTGTTGCTGAAAAACAAAAGCATGCAGAGGCGATGCAGGTAACTAATAAATAAATAAATAAATACATAAGCAAATAAATAAATAAATAAATAGATCTTGTTGCGTCCTGTGAAAGCTTTTATAACACCATATCTAGCCGACATACTTCAGCCCATTCTGCAACACTAGACTTAAAAAGCATGGGTTGGCCCTCTGCAGCTCATCCCGCACTGATTAAGTTAATCATTGTATTTCTTGAAACTGTAACTCCTCATTGACAAACACGTGAATTCTTTTGACTACCAAACAAAAGATATACAGGGAAATCATGCAGGCGACCCCCATCGGAAACATGCGTGGCGCATGTGTCGGTCAGCACTCCGTGACAATTTCAAACAAAGGATTTGCCTTCTTACGCAGCACGTGTCGCGATGCCCATTGAAGTTCATGACCAACTTTGTAACTTCGGCCTATTCAAGGTATGATAGCATTTCTTTTCTGTTTAGTTTTTCATTGCGGTTTTCAGTTCCACCCCTAGGGTGGTCATGGGATGATGAAGAACTGCTGTATGTTAAGTGATCAGGGGTGATAGTGCGAGAGACCGATGGCGTACATAAAGAGAGTCATGCCCGGCATACAGCTTAGCTACGAGATCGAATGGACGAGCCCTAGAACACAACGACAAAGCCACGCGCGCGAAATCTTACGCGCCGTCGAAACAAAGTACAAAAAGAAAGCAGTCATTAAGATCAGTACATGACGGCTGACGTAAAAGAAAAAGAACGAAGAAGAAAAGGGGAGGGGGAGACCCTGAAACAACGTGGTGGTGCTGGGACGCAAGAGAGAAGGGGAGAATTAAGCGTTCACTGGAAGTGTGGAAGTGGGAGTGAGCCGTCGGGCCATCTGCGCCACCTTCCAGACTGCAACCGACAGAACCTGGCCTGTCGAACCTCCTAAAACCAGTACAAGGTCCCATATACTCACTGCCTGGAGTCAGCTTGAAAAGCGAACAGTACCTTCCGTTGACGACGGCTCGGAGTTCATTGCCTGGGCGACGACGTGCCCGAACTGTTATGAGCCACACCCCACTCTCATTCCATTCTGCTTGCACATTCAGACTACCCTAAAAGTTATATGGTATGCATTGTAGAGACAGTTTGACTTTATTATGTGATATCTTGATCTAATAAAAACTGTATTCAGTATAAATGGTGTGGTGTGTTTATTTTCACTCTGTTTATGTGTACGTTCTTTCCGCTTTTATACAGAAATATGCACGCTTCTTTATTTAATGAAATCAAACATTCTCATCGTTCATTTGAGTAGAGAAACATCGATACATATACTCTTTCAAATCACTTTCCTTAGTCCTGCCATGACAAATTGGCGTCCACGACAGAACATGGGCAGTTGACGCAATCAATTTCGAGAAATAAGGAAAAGAGGAAAAAATGAACATGCGATAGTTGATGGCTGTGGTATGACGCATGGGGCTGGAAGGAGCGTGAATGCAAGCATGGTTCAATGAACGAGAGCCGTGAGCTCGTGAGGAAGAAGCTGCGGTGAGAGAGAGGGGTGAAGAAGGACGAAGTAGAACTTCAGGGCCACAACATACAGTTGCAAAATCGCGGATACGGAGGACCATAGCGGAGAGACAAGTCAGCAACGCTTGGAAATTGAAGAACTGCACCTACGTAGCCGAGACTGGTGTCGCAGAGCCTAGGGTGGTTGACTCTGGGCTCAAGGAAGTGCGTGTGTCTACAGTGGTGAATCCTCACAATTCTGCACTGGTTCGCAACGAGGACTGACACGGCCTTCACGCCTGTCTGAAGAGGTGTTACAGGGTAGCGAATGGTAAAGACTGGCATCGGGAAAAGTGAACAACGGATCTTAGTTTATGTTTAATTGGCGAAGCTCTAGAACTATTTGGGCAATTTTCGCCTTGTGATCCCCTGGAATTGGACAAGTTTAAGTCGGCATTGCTCCAGCGTTTTCGTTTCACGGCTAAAGATTATAGGCAGAAATTCCGGATGGAGTAAGCCTCGAGATGACCAAAGTAGAAGGGAGTATGCCACAAAGCTCTTCACCTTTTTCTACCAGTGCATAGAAATTTCCTAGACAGCTAGGGATGGACATTTCTTAGGTCTGTGACTCAAGTGAGACCAATCAATTCCTCATCACCTGTCACAGTCAGCTGCGCTCTTCTTACTGAAGAACCGCAAGACTCTTGAAATCGTGGCAGAAGTAACTAATATTTTCATGGAGACAAGGACTATGAAATTTACTAGTAGTTCGAGATAACAATGAAAACACAAGAATGAAAGAGGAAGGAGTTATTACGTGTCCAAAAATAGAGATGTAATTTTTTGTTTGTGGTTGTATGGGACACAAGGCGGCTGACTGCTGCGATGAGTTAAAGCAGCTATACTTCCCACACTGTCATAAAACCGGACATGAGCCTAAGAGTTGTACTTCAAAAACAACAGCGCATCAAGGCCAGCTACCTCTTTACTGTTCTTACTACAGGTCGCGACCATTCCGCAGCAAACTACTGATTATTGAGACACCTTAGAACAAGACGAGGACATCAGCGGTATAGTGAAGATGCAACCGCTATCTGAAACACGTCACATGCCGGTTTCGCCAGGCGAAGTCAATGGACAGAGTGTAGTGGCAAATGTACCTTGGTCGCGTGAGGCCAATACCCAAGAAGGCATTTGAAAATGTTTGCCTCGAGGTGAATCTAATAAGAGGGAGGTTCACTCTTTGGACAAAGGTAACCAGTAAAATTATGTTCTGGTTGCGAAGATTGCTGTCACCTAAATTCCTTTAGTGCCGTCTCTGAAGTCTGTGAAGGAGTACGCTTTCCTAGGTCAATTAAACACAGGGAGCACGGATCATCAGAAGGAAATTCATAAAAGAATAAAAATGGGTTGGATAGCGTACGGCAGACATTGTCAGCTCCTGATTGGAAGCTTACCAGTATCGTTGAAAAGGAAGGTGAAGAATCAGTGCATTTTACCGATACGGACATATGGGGCAGAGACTTGAAGACTGACAAGGAAGCTTGAGAACAAGTAAAGGACGGTGCAAAGAACGATGGAACGAAGAAGGCTAAGCATAACTTTAAGAGACAAAAAGGAAGGGGTTTGGATCAGAGAGCAAACAGGTATAGAAGATATTCTAATTGACATTAGGAGAAAGAAATGGCGCTGGCCAGGTCCTGTATTGCGCAGGTTAGATAGCCGTTGTACCATTAAGGTTACTGAATGGGTGCCAAGAGAAGGGCAGCGCAGTCGGGGACGGCAGAAGACTTAGTGCGATGAAATTAGGAAATTCAAGGGCGCTACTTGGAATTGGTTGGCGCAGGACAAGGATAATTCGAAATCGCAAAGAGAGGCCCGCGCTTGCAGTGGACATAAAATAACATGATGATGATGATGATGAAATTCCCTTAACGCATGTCCCGCTAACATTTCCTGGCAGAGAAAGGGACAGGTGGGTAGTGCACACATGTAGAGGCAAAGCGGGCAAGGAGTCTGTTAGCAAAGGATAAACAACCTTTGCTTTTGCCATCCAAATAGGCATTCTTATCGTCACTACCCTCTATCCTCTGGCAAACTGCTCTACTCATGAGAGTATAATGCCTGGACACTCGGGCATCAAAAGGACGATGAATCACGTTCTTGAGGCATTCTCTTGGTATTGCATACAAGAAGTACGCAGATACGTCAGATCTTGTGATGCCTGTGAACGGACTTTGAGAAAAGGCAAGGTGGGCAAGGTGCCTACAGGACTGATGCTGTGGATTTACACCCCTTTAGAACATGTTGCCGTGGACATGATCGGACGGTTAAGTCGCACTTCCACAAAAGGTCATCAATACGTTCTCATTATAGCGGATTTTGCGACTAGCTACCCAGAGGCTGTACCTTGACAGCAATCCACTTAGCTACAGTTGCGGAAAGACTTGTCGATATATTTTCCCCTGCGAACTTCCCACGCGATATTCTGTGCGATCAAGCTTCGTCTTTTACATCAGTTCTCATGAAGGAAGTCAAAGAGTTATCGGAAATCAAGCAGCTTAGTTGCACACCGTGTCATCCCAAGCGTAACGGGATGGTCGAGAGGTTCAATGGAACGTTGAAACTGATATTCTTCAAACTCGTACAAGAACAACGAGAAACTCGGGATCGCTTACTTGTATTTTTTGTTCCCATATCCTGAAGCCCCGCGAGGGAGCCCCGCGTTTTCACGCTTCGTGCTGATTTAAGGCCGGCATATCGGAGGTCCTCTGAGCATACTGAAGGAACTATGAACTTAGGGGAAAGAAAGTTAAGAAACTAAGATGCCGTAAGGATATGTCTTCGACATAAAAAAACGCCTTAAACAGACATTAAGCTGGCATAACAAAGGTTGATCCGAACACATAAGTGGCAAAAGAACTATTAGACCACCGCCGGAATTAACAAAAACTCGAAGTTGGCAACTGTGCCCCGATTTGGCTTCCCACAATTGATAACAAATTACTAATGCACTAGAAAGGGCCGCTTCTTGTCACAGGAAAGAAAACGATTACAATTATTGGCTATACTTGGGATCAAGAAATGAGTTTTTTCATATCAGCAGGCTGAAAAAGTATGAAGTGGGACATCAGGCAATGACAGTTCGAAAAGATCTTACAATATCTCGTAAGAGTGAAACACATGAACAGCAGTGTTATGGTGAAGCCTCGCACTAGAAGAATATTCGTTTAGGACACAGCACAATATAGGCATCGATAGATGTTCGTGTCCCATCATATGAGTCGGCTATGAGCGTGCACCCTATAGTAATTGTCGCTTGACAACTACTATAGGCCAAATGAAACGACGCCACACACGATCATAAGTGCGCGTTACACTAACGTGACCTGCTGTAGGTTCGTCGTGAAGCTGCTGGAGGACAGTGGAGCGCATGTGGGAGGGTACCACCAGCAAGTGCTCACGGCCTTCGCGGTATACATTGTGGCGGTGTGAAATTCCCCTATGTAAGGTAAACATCCGGAGCGACTCGTCAGAAGCCCCGGAGCTGAGACAGTCGACGATAGAACGTGACGCCGAATCACGCCGTTTTTCATCGCCGCATGAAGAAAGTCCGAGATAGAAAGAACACAAGCAGCGGTGTCAGGGTTGGTGTTGTCGGGCAGGTCAACGGGATATCGGGACAGGCAGTCCGCGTCCTGATGTAATTGGCCAGACTTGTGCACGATGAAACAGGAGTACTCTTGCAACCGCAAAGCCCAGCGTCCAAGACGGCCTGTAGTATCTTTCAGCGAGGAAAGCCAGCAGAGCCCATGGTGGTCAGTCACTACCGTGAATGGACGTCCAAAGAGGTACTGCCGAAATTTGGAGATGGCCTAAACATGGGCAAGGCGTCCACGCTTGGTAATTGAATAATTGCGCTCTGGGGCAGATAGCAGATGGCTAGCGCACGCTATGACGCAGTCACGACCATGCTGGTGCTGGGCAAGGACGGCTCCGATTCCGTATCCACTGGCGTCCGCCGGAACTACCGTAGGAGCACAAGGGTCGAAGTGCGCCATCAGAGGAGAAGTCGTGAGAAGGCGTATAAGCTCAGAAAATCCATGGAGTTCGCGACTGCCTCATGAGAAAAACGTATCTTTCTTGAGAAGTTCAGTGAGTGGGCGGGCGATGTCAACGAAGTTTTTGACAAAGCGACGGAAGTAAGAACATAAGCCAATGAAGGAGCGAACGTCTTTGGTAGAGGAAAGTACGGGGAAATTCTTTACGGCGCCAATTTTTTCAGGGTGAGTTCGGATTCCTACGCCATTAACAAAATGTCCGAGCACTGTTATTTCGCGGGGACCAAAGTGACACTTGGTTGTGTTGAGCTGAAGACAGGCGCTGCGGAAAACTTGTAGAATGGCCGACAGGCGCAGAATATGGCTGGAAAATGTCGTTGAATAAACTATAACGTCATCCAGGTAGTATAAACAGGTTGACCGTTTGAGGCCTCGAAGGAGCGAAACATCAAGCGCTCAAATGTGCCTGGCGCATTGCATATACTGAAGGGCATAACCTTAAATTGGTATAGCCCGTCAGGTGTTACAAATGCGGTCTTCTCGTGGTCCATGGATCTACGGCAACTTGCCAATAGCCATACCGCAGATCGATGCACGAAAAATAACTCGCTTCCTGGAGGCAGTCGACGGCGTCATCTATACGAGGCAACGGATATACGCCCTTCTTAGTGATATTGTTTAGGTGTCTGTAATCGACATAGAAACGCCAGATGCCGTCTGTGTTCTTGACGAGCTCAACTGGAGATGCCCATGCGCTACGCGAGCGTTGTGCGATGTCTTTTTCTGTAATCTTGTTGACTTTTTGTATAATTTCCCGTTCAGCAGCAGAAACGCGATACGGTCGACGACGAATAGGGTTTGCGTCGCCGGTGTCGATTCGATGCATGAAAACTGTTGTCTTACCAAGCGGGCGATTGCCGATACGACGCTAACATGCCGATACGACGCTAAAACACGGCAAAGTTCAGCAACGTGTACAGGTGAAAGGTCAGTAGCGATCATTTTGTCGAATTCACTGGTGGGCAAGCTGATGGATCCTGCTGCGCTCATAGGACGTGAAGGGGCTTCAGATGTTAGTGTGGAAATCTGACAGTCGTTTAGGGATGACAACGTTGCAAGCGGGATTCGGGAAGGTAGAACATGAGCGTATAAGACGAAGTTGAGCACAGGGAGATAAGCTTCATTGTTTAAAATTTTGACAACCGTGTGTGGTAGGGTTCCACTGTGTGCCGAGACAACGTCAATAAGAAGGGATGCAACATAATCCCCGTCAGCGACAGAAGGAGAGGGCCTCAAAAGAACATAAGTAGTGGATTGCGGCAGCAGTAGCACAAACTCGACAGTACACGGTTGCGTAGGCCGAGCGACAATAGTCTCGGGGACAGGAGGGAGTTCAAGTTGAAGGATATCGGCGCCACAGTCGACAAGGGCTGAATGTGTAGATAAAAACTATATGCCGAAGATCTCGTCGTATGGGCACTATTCAAGCACAAGAAACAGAGCACAAGTCCGATGACCAGATACAGAGAGGCGGGCAATACATGTTCCAACAACGGTAGATGTGCTTCCATCGGCGCATCTTACTGCACGTTGCACAGCATGTGTCAGTACTTTCTTCAGCTTCTCACGAAGACTAGCGCTCATCACCGAGATTTGTGCACCAGTGTCAATAAGGGCCGTAACAGTAACACCGTCGACTTGGACTTCAAGCAAATTAGAGAGGGTAGGGACAGTAAGACGAGGAATTCGAAGCCGGGTCAAGAAAGGAGCGTCCCTTCCAGGCGCTGCACTCGTTAGTTTTTTGGTGCGTAGCGTCCAGGGTGGACAGGCGACGGGAAATGGCGGCCTTGCGGCGAATGAGATTGGCGGTCGGGCGGTGATGGCAACCTGCTATACATATTTGTGCGAGTATCGACATCGGAGCGTGTCAGTTGGTAGAGAGCACGACGAAGTTTTAGGGGAGTAGCCTTCAGGACGAGGGTTCCGGGTGCTCCAGCCAGTCGGCGGCGTCCGATGGCGCCAGCAGTGCAGCGCAATATGCCCAACTCGAGAGCAGACGAAACATATTGGGGGATAATCTGGCGTTCTCCACTCGGCGGGATTGCGGTATTACGAATAAAAGGGCTGGCCTCTCGGTGCGACTCGTGGAACTGAGAGTGTGACTGGCATAATTGGTGGAACGTGCACGGTGCAGACAGAGGAGAGCTCCAAATTAGCGACCTCCTGCCAAACCAGGGCCTGAATCAAAGAAACGATAGGCTGGTTAGCAATCGAGACATCAGGCACGAAAGGGGCTGGTGACATTGCTTGTATTTCATGACAAACGATGCGTGTCAAATATCCAAAGCAGGCGATTGTAAAGTGTGTAGCAGTTCTTCGTTTGATAGCGATGCGGTGGTATTGGGGATCCTGGGCAATACGGCGGGATTTTGCTTGTTCGAATCACAGACACTCTTTCACGATGGCATCCATGGTAGCACAGTTCCTGAATACCAAGAGGTTGAATGCATCGTCGGCGATGCCTTTAAGTATATGCCCCATCTTTTTCGCTTCGGACTTGTTACCGTCAACTTTGCGGCAAAGCGCTAGAATATCCTGAATATACGAACTGTCTGTATCAGTAAATGACTGCGTGCGAGAGCCAAGTTCTTTTTTAGAGGCTAGCTGACGACACAAGGGCTTGCCGAACAAGTCGTTCAGTTTTTCTTTGCATAGGTCCCAGCCGGTGAGATCGTGCTCATGCGTCTCGTATCAGACGCGTGCGATTCCCTTAAAATAAAATACCACATTTGCCAGCATAAGGGCACCGTCGCACCTCTTCTGTTTGCTTACACGCTCGTACCATGAAATCCAATCTGCGACGTCCACGTCATCTGTGCCCCAGAAGGTGCCTGGATCTTTTGGAAGTTATAAGATGACAGACGGTGGAAACGGCTGCGGCGCGTTATGTTCCGGCGCGGTGGGCACTTCAGTGGCCATCACCGAGGGAACAACGCGGCGGCCGCTTCGGAATTCCATGGTGGGATGATGCCGACGAACAGGCAGCTCACCAGACCTGTTGCACAATACAGGTATATTTACAAACATTTACGAATAAGGTGAGCAGCACAGGAGTCACAGCAGCCAATATGGTATGGTATGGTATGGTATGGTATGGTACGGTATGGTATGGAATGGTATGGTATTCCTTATGCGATGGCGCACACTCACTGTGGGGAACTGGCCAAGATTTGGATGAAATTAGGCAATCTTTATGAAATACTAAAATTGGTAAAGCTAACTGGAGGAAATGAACAAAAATATGACGAGGAGCCACCTCTACGTGTTCTTCATCGATGCTGGCCTAATGCGACAGACTTTTTCTGTCTCGCGGCAATATTAATGCTTTCACATTCACAACTCTTACGAAGAGCTTAGGTGCCCCCGGATTTTGTTTTATAATTAGCATACTTATTCGCACAATCTAAACGAGCAGCAATTTCTAAAGTATGCTCTACTGAACGCAATATATTTGTTTCTCCACTCCGTCGCTTACTTACAATAATTAGCCACTCCTGCATTCTGATTCCTCTTGTTGCTTCTCTCGCGTCATTTTAATATGCTTCCCATTTACAAACGAATTCTTTTAATATGCCGTTGCATCTTGAGAGATACGAAGTAGAAATGCGCAATTTACGGGAAGTAGAGAGGATCAAGTACTGCGCGTTGTCATACAAATTTTATCAGGAAGTGCAGGACACTCAGTGCTGTGACGTCGGAAGCACGGCCGTGGTACCCAAACTACTTGCTCGAGTTTCCCATACTGGGGCGTTTCCTACGGACTTCATCACGTAACTGCTTGGCCATTCCAACACAAAGATTATGGCTGATGTTCTTAGCTTGCAGTACAAATTTACGCGATTAGGGATTTTGACATAAAAACAAATTGGAAATGTTATTGATGCTAAACTATTTACATTGATAAAACCTAACTACATACATGCACGATACTTTTTGACGTCCGCCATCGCAAAATCACAGTAGACGGAGACAGAGGCTCCAAAGAAGCAGTGCTGTTACAAGACAGGCCTACTGATGTGGACGTGAAAGCATAAGGACGCGTAGCGCCACGAGTTAGTATCAGCTGTGCTGCTTCCGTAAATATAATATTGCTACTTGTACGCCTCGCCTAGTACACAATAAAGAGGATGACTATGAAATGCACTGGTGGAAAAAAAGTTTTATTCAATTCATTTGCTTTGTGGCCGGCAACGTTTGATTTATAGATTGTTTCATCAGGCATACGTCTTTGGTGAATACGAATTTATATCTTCCGTACTGGCCACAAACTTTTGCGAAGGTGGCCCTGCACCGAGCTCTATCTTCTTCATTCGCTTTAAGTAATCTCCATACTAAACACGCTGTGTTTGCTGAAAGAAGAGTAATACATGAAGGCATGAATAGGGGTAAACACGCTTTTCGTGAAACCGTCTTGTATGTCTATAATGCTCCTTCATTATTAGTTAGACGCAATCTAAAGATTAACAAATTTATAACAATCATAGGACACCAGCAATGTCATCCGAACTGCGACATTTAGATGAAGGGAGTGCATGCAGGTTGACGCGGTGCAAAGCAGCATTGCTGTTTAGGTAGTAGAGAATTGGGGTAAGCAATGTATCCGATTTCAGGCGCAGCTAATGCACGCAAACAGTATATACTATGATGAGCTTTATTACTTTGATTGCTGTCATATTCTTTTTAATTTAGCACTTGCGATTCAACCTGACCTTGAAATTTTGTTATAGCAATGCTTTCAAGCGCAACGTTTGGCACAGGGGCAGCGCACGCCCCTGAGTTCGTAATGGCCACGTCGTCGCGTTCGCCTCTGGCAGCGCTGGTTCATCAAGCTGCCGATTTGTGGGGGTAGAGCGAGCGCATACCTTGTTTTTTGTAATATTTTAATTTTTGTACGATTCCCGGCATTTATTCACAGGATGCGCTGGTTGAAATGATCATCAGCCTAAGGTATTGTTATCACTCGAAGAAGGGGTCCTAGAGATCTCCATACACCTCTGGCTGTCATCATACAAGTAACTCTAACACTCGAAGATTACAAACATCACCACCAAGCTCGACTTAGTTTTCTTCTCCTTGACACTTAATGTTTTCCTCTAAAACACGGGTGCTCATTTGCTCCACAACTAAAAAGGAACTGTCCCTCTGCAGCAGTTCATAATATTATAAAGCACAATATTAGGTATATTCAATACCCATGTCTTCCATACAATTTTTTCGCTTCATCGTAATATTGCTGTAGCGTATTCATTACGTCACTAATTTTGCGGCCTATCATTATCTCCAGAATCTTCTTTCGCTCCTCAGCAAGGGCTATCAGAGTATCCTGAATGTTCACTTTTGCTTTCAAATATCTTGGTAATCTAATAGCCACTATATTAGTGTCGCTGTCTTATGCACTCACAACTCTGTTTGACGTAATAGTTCTGCAGAAACCCGCAAGGTGGATAGAAGTAATTAATAAATGGAAAATTAGACATCTACACAAACGTAGTTAAGTGCTACAAAGGAAACCCACACCGGTTCCTCAAAAGAAAAGCTTCGCAGTTGAAAAATTCGTCCTCGTCCAGGGACTCGAACCCGGGACCACCGCCTCTCCGGGGCAGCCGCTCTACCATCTGAGCTAACCAGGCGGCCAGCAGATGGCAGGCGATGTCCAATTTATCAGCAACTCAGAAGCAACGGCAAGTGTTTGACGTAATAGTTCTACGGCTCCCGGCAAGGTAAGTTCGAGTCCCGGACCAGGACGAACATTTCTTCAGCTGCCAAGCTTTTGTTTTTGAGGAGCCCGTGTGGGTTTCCTTTGTTACAGTAATACACCGAGTATCTTCTTGCCTGTCGTATGTCTTCGGAATCTGGAGTTGCGATGCTACGGTGCCACATGATGTAGGAAGTGACAGCCTATAAGCGAAGTCTTGTATTCAGACGAGGACGACATGCCACATGCATTGGTGTTTGCAGCTCTATATACGTAGTAATTTGCGGGTGTCTCGAGCACATTTTCTTAATTTCATTACTGAACAGCACGTTTCAGGTTAGCAGTGCCAGGAATTCTAGGTAACGATCGGGTAGCAATGAAGAGAATGAAATTAAATTATGGGGTTTTGCCTGCCAAAACCACATTCTGATTATGAGGCACGCCGTAGTGGAGGACTCCGGGAATTTCGACCGCCTGGGGTTCTTTAACGTCCACCTAAATCTAAGTACACGGGTGTTTTCGCATTTCGCTCCCATCGAGATGCGGCCGCCGTGGCCGGGATTCCATCCCGCGACCTCGTGCTCAGCAGCGCAACACATTAGCCACTGACCAACCACGGCGGTTAATGAAGAGAATGACAGCAAGCTGTTCCAGCGGTGCGAAATAATTTAGCAGAACAAGCCCTAACTCACTACTTACGCTAGATGAACTACTTAGCAATACGCATGTCTTAACAGGCTCTTCTCTTGACTCTATACAGAGTGATCATTTTCCAGAACGCCATAATTTTAGTCCCTGAGCTGAATTGTTCAGACAGGCGGACATTGCTTGCTTGACAAATGAAAACAAATACTCAATTAATCAACAAAATACACTACTTAGTATTTAATTAATTATATTGCAGCAAATCTTACAATTTGTGCACTGTAGCCCGTGAGCTTGCAAGACGTACCTCTCCACTTTGAATAAATTTCCAGAATGGCGCTAGGTGGAAGATATGCGCCACCAAACTTGTAAATATGCAGTGTAGTTGTACTGACTTTTTTAATAAAACGCTCCATTATGCAGTGAAGAACAAACGTAACTGGAACGCCCATGTATTTCATCCCACCCTTTGGGAAATATTATTTCGGAACTTGTGTCATCCTGGAAATTCATTTCAAGAAGATACGTCTTGTAAGCTCTTCTGCTACCAATTCATAAATTGCAATACTTGTCGCAAGGTAATGAATTAAGAATTAGTGACCTGCTGATAATTATCGGAATATGTGTTCCGATTTCTCGTGCTAGTTATGTCCACCGCTTCGATTAATTCAGCTCGAGGACAAGAATTATGTGATCTGTCACAGGCATTTTTTCAGAATTCCGCAAAACTTAAAAATGACCACTCTGCATATCGCGTCTGACCCTTTTCATTACATAAAGGCAGGGAACAACGAAAAATGCAGCGTTTTACAATAAGTGCCCACGGCCGCAAATGAAGGAAAGAAAAAAAAATGTTGTTCGAAACGCAAGTACGGAAAAGGCAGACTGTGTGCATAGCTGGCAGAGGGCGGGCGACATAAAGTCCTCACGCACAGCGTCACTTTTCACCCGAGTCTTCGCTTCCCTGCCGGTCATTAAGCCGAGCGAAACTTCCGGCCGTAACCTGATACGTGCTTTCGTCCACCAACCTCTACCCCCCCCCCCCCCCCCCCGCCACCTCCGATTTTACAGCAAAGCGTTATAGGTCTATGATCCAAGGTTTCGTGACGTCTGAGTGCAGAAACTGCCACCAGGTGCGCCGATCCTGGTGATCGCGTTGAAAAGTGAGCTTTATGCTCGTAAGAAATAAAAGCGGTGGTAGCACCGTGAGCTATTCGATAAACTTACTATTTACGTTTAGTGACGCCCATAGGTCGGAAAACTCGCTCATCAGTTGACTCACTCAGACTCAGACCAACCGATGAGTGCGTATCTGAGTGAGCCCATCTCAGCAAAATTTTCGTGGGTCTGAGTCCGAGTGAGCCTGGCCGAGTTACCGAGTATGAGTGCGAGTGCGCCTGGGTGAGTTGCAGTGTGGTGTTTCTGAGCGTGAGTGAGCCCGGCCGAGTTTCGGTGAATCTGAGCCCGAGTGAGCCCTGAACAAAAATATACTTTCTTTAGTGAATCTGAGTGAGCTCTGTTTATTTTGCCGACCTCAACAACAACAACAACAAAAAAAAGCTGAATTCGTGGCGGGGACAGGAATATAATACCGGGTAGATTACATGAGGGCTTAAAAAAGATGAAGCACCCCTTTCGTCCATATATTTTGTTTGTTTGTAATTAAGCAGGCGTGGAAAGGAAGTGACCTAAGGTTCGGTGCGAAGCGCGATCTGGGCACTTGCGAGTCTAGTGCATACCGTGTAAGCATTGCCTTTCTCTCTTTTGGATAAGGTAAAAAAAAAGCGCGCTACAGGATGCGTTGTTGCGAGAAAAGAGCGATTTCGCTGCTGTCAGAGTTTCTGCAGTTTAATAAGTATCGTCAGAGCAGTTAGCATTTCCTTTCAGCGTTCGTTCGAACACTCCCGTTTTGCTTGGGCGCTCGAGAATCCGTCCGGTAGCAGTGGTGGCTGCCGTTCAGTGTGACTTGATATCATGGCACTAGTCCTTCGCTGTTCGTTCAGCTAATCTACGCTTGTCACATTGCCTATGATGAAGGGTACTGCTGTTGCCTCTGTGAAGGGAGCGGCCATCGCAAATCTTCAGTTTCGAGAACAACCTGCCCCAAGAACGAGGTGCGGCGGACTTTCGGAACTGCTCTTGTGAATCGTAGTTCTATGGAACGTCGCCGATGTAGCTTTCGCGCGCACACTTGGTGCCTTGAGGTATGGATAATCCAAACAGCAGGGAGCACGCCGAGCACCTAGATTCGGCTAGCCAGCCTTTCATGATGTCGTCCCACGATATTCACTCCAGAGCCAAACTGTGGAAGGAGTCTTCAGGAGTAGGCCCGGCACCACTATTAGGCTTTTTCAAACACTGCGCGGTACGCGCAGTGTTTTAACAGCGCGTGGCGCCCTCGTCATGCGTTGTTCATTCTATGCGCTCAGCGGGTTGAAATTATTGGTTCAATTCGCACCACCGGAATAGGGCGTATTTCCCCTGAACTTGTTTTTAAATATTTTTATGGCTAAGCTTGTGACGCCCCCTACCCTTAGGTGTCTTCCATCCTCCGTTTTTCAAGCTCGCTTTAATCGCGATTAACTGTAAATCTGGCTGTCAGCAGTACCACTACCTGAATTGCGCATCTGCACTTAAGGTACAGATATATTGTCGTTGACGAATGTACGTTTTATTTTTGGACCAAACGGGACTTAAAAAAATATCTGCGACTAGCGTTATGTCTGACATCTCAAAAATCATTATGACGAGCTTGGATTCCTTCACTTATACAGTAAATCTCGGATAATATAAGTGGCATTACGTGTAGACAAACTTCGTTGCCCACAACTCTAGCAGGGAAAACTTCTGTGCGCGAATGAAGCCTTCATATAACAGAGTGCTAGAAGTGAAGTTCTGTGGCCTATCCCTAACTGCCATAAAGAGCGCATGTGCCACAGAAAAAGAAGAAGAAAAAAAGCGTCTGCGCACCGCATGCACGCACGCATCCACAAATATGAATTTGCATAATATTTAATTATGCCATTTTGCACGTTTTATCTTAAGGCAAAATGAACGCAGGGATTACAAGGTCGAGCGTCATACTTGTGTGGTTCTTAGAAGGCATTGTTTTTTGAACAGTTTTTATCAGTAAACATCTGCGCCTGAAAATGTAAAAGTTGCTTGGCATTACAATAGCTAAGAAACGAGAGATGAACTGGCGTTTCGCATTGCTCCAGAACGGCAAAGTGTACGCGCGCAAAATTGAAATGTGAAACGTGATCCTAATTGACGGCGAATCCCGCCTGGAAAAGATCTGCTATTCAGCCGCCTCCCCTTGGGGCCTACGGCTTGCTCGTTTGAACTTGTTTGGTAATTTTTAGAGGTAAGCTATAATATGGCTGGCCGATTCGTCCGTCCGTCTGTCGGTCGCCTGTACGCCGAAAACTCCTGCAGAGGAACCCCATGCACATTTGTCAAAATAGAGAGAAATAGAGGCGCACGATCAGTGAACGCTACCTAGATAGCACAGGGCCTGTTTACTCAAATCTATGACGTCACGCTACTCGGCCTGAAATTTCCATACACAGGGCTGCCGTGAAGAAAGCGCTGACGCCAAATCACTGTTACCTACTCGAGGGCATCCCGAGTAGATTCTAGGGCAGTCGGTCCAGACAGCATGGCGTCATGAACAGGAGTGAAGAGGCCTTGTTCTTTCTAGGTGGTGTTGAAACAGCTGCGCCAGTAGTGAGGTCATTGCTCACTGTCGCAGCCGAGCGTGCGCGCAGCAGTTTCTCTCCGGCTTCGAAGCGGGTAGGCCACGCGTCATTTGTACTCTTTGGAGCAGGCAGCCTTCGATCAGCAATGCCAGGAGCAGAGCTTGGAACGAGCTGGTCTACGCCGTGCCGATGCTGCAGCCCAGGCACAAGAAGAAACTCGTGCAGCCGAGTGCAAGCAGCAACGGCGTACCCTGGGTCCAGCAGTCTATCAAGCCCTCGTGTAACGAATCGTCGAGACTAACCCAGTGATAAACACCGGGGTCGCACGTTTCAGCTTCGCTGGGTAACCATCTGTGCGGAGTGCTTGGGCGGTGATTTTTTTATGTCTACATCTAGTGATTTAATCTGCCCTCTTGGCAACAGTTATCTCCGCGTTTTGCACTGCAATTCCCTAGGTGAGCAAATTCAGCTCAAAGTTTTAAGTCATTCTGATTACTGAAACGCGGTACTCGTCTGTAGCTGATGTTCTGAATATTCGAGGATACGAGAGTTCATTTCTTGAAGGGGACCGAACGCCACGGTGACGGTGTACTACAGTTTTTAAATTGTGGGGTTTTACGTGCGAAAACCACTTTCTGATTACGAGGCACGCCATGGTGGGGGACTCCGTAAATTTAGACCACCTGGGGTACTTTAACGTGCGCATAAATATAAATACACGGGTCTTTTCGCTTTTCGCCCCAATCAATATGCGGCCACCGTGGCCGAGATTCGGACCTCGTGCATAGCAGCCCAACACCACAGCCACTAAGCAACCACGGCAATGTACTACAGTTATTATCCTAACAATCTGCATGTGCTATGCGACGTAACTTTTCTTAAGTTAACACTGATTATGAAGCTATAACGACTCTGAGCGAAAATAAATTGTTTTCTATCATTTACCACCCACGAAACGGTAACGTAAACCGTTTGTTATCTTTTTAGAGACGCTGTTGAATTTTACAGCTTGGAATAAGTTCCATGTAATTATTGGTGGCGATTGCAATATTAATCTAATGGACAGCACAGCAGCCTCGCCTGAGCGTCAAATATTCCTTGATTCATTTTGTTGGGGAAACGTATCCTAATTGGTATCCAAATTGATATCTCAAAAGCATTCAACATGATTGACCACATGATTTTATCTACAGAATGAGAACGCTACGGGTTTAGTGGAGTTTCTGGTAAGCTTCCTTAGTGATATTTAAGACATCGTAAACAGTGCGTTCTGATTAACTAATCTCATTCATGTGTATTAAATACTACTTCACGTGTAACAGCGCCGTGTACTGGTACTGGTTCAATCTTATATTTATATAAATGATATATTAAGCATTAGCAAACTTGCTTATTGCGTCACTTACGCAGATGCCAGAGCCTTTTTTTTCTAGTTGACTAGTATCGATGGGCTCACACACTCCACAAATGTTACCCTAGCAAACGTTTTTCAGTGGAGAGATACAAAATGGTTTAGAAGTTGGCGTTGCCAAAAAAAATCCCTAATATTTACGCCTCCATAGAACCTTATTAGTCGAGATATCACCGCAAAATTTGGTTCCGAACAAATGAAAGTTGCAAATAGGCAAAGACGTATTCAGCACTTAAACTGGGATACACACGTCTAACACGTGGCGGGAAACTTCGCAAGAGCTTGTCGCATGCTATGTAGATTCAGACAAATGCTCCCAACTAAAATGATGCTATAGATTGCAATATTTGCTGCTCATATTAATTACGGCAGCCTTGTATGGAGGGACATATCTTAGACTAAGGTTAATGAATTGCTCATATTGCAGAGAAAAGCCATTCGTCATATAGCCCGTGCCCCACATGACGTTCAGACAAGCGAATTTTTTGCCTCGTTTAATGTGCTGCCCGTACAGCATTCTGACGTATTTAACATTGTTATGAAATATAAAAATAGTCTACGTATTACAACACCAATTCTTTAAGTTATGCCATTTGAGAAGACCATTGAAAACCACCTACTCAATCTGAAACAGAGATAATTGGCTAATAGCCTTTTCCTGTACTGACCGAAACCTTCACATTCTGTGCCATCATATGCCTGAATAGTTAAATATCCTACAAGGACAACACCTTCATGTAAAAAAGATTACCAAACAAAATGGAAGAAAAATGTATCCTAGAACACATGGTTGTTACCATTGTTCACGATCCAAAGCGAATTTTTCGTATTATTAGGATATATAGTGCGTTTTTGTGAATATTTCTGTTGTGGTTTGTAGTAGATACCCTGCTTGGAGTGTTCCTATAATTATTTGTTGGTTGTGTTATCGAGCGTTTATAGGTTATAATTCTATTGTATGCTGTCGCTTTTGTCGAGATTTTTGTTATCAGAGCTACTTGCTGTATTTTTTTTTGTTAGTCATGCCGGAGAACGGTGCATTTGAGAGATCCCGCGCGGGCTTTTCGGCAGTTGCGCCAGAAGGTGTCGAGTGTTTTTAGGAAAGCGTGAAAGTGGAGTCCAGCTCCTATCTCCAGCTCATTCTTAAGCGAGTTGAAAGTTTTTTAAAGAAACACAGTATACTTTCTGACAACCAGTATGGCTTCAGAAAAAACCGATCGACGGAACTTGCTCTTTTACACCAGAAGGAATATTTACTAAGGAACTTTGAACATAGGAACCTCGTCTTGGGGATTTTCTTAGATTATAGCAAAGCATATGATTGCATAAATCATAGCATCTTGTTTCAGAAGCTTGAATGTTATGGAATTAGAGGCGCAGCATTACTCTTAATTAAATCTTACCTATCGCACAGAAGACAGTATGTCCAGATAAACGAATATAAGTCAACTTTACAAACAGTTTCGTGCGGCGTACCCTAAGGAAGTATCTTAGGACCATTCCTTTTTAACCTGTACATTAATGATATCGTCACTGTGGATACTAATGTTCGTTTCATAATCTACGCCGATGATACGAGTTTGTTTTTATCTGACGATAGCAGTAGTAAGCTAAGGACAAATGCAAATGTGCTCCTGGAAAAAATACATGTATGGTCCGATAAAAATATTTTGTCTGTTAATACTGCAAAGTCAAAGGCAGTACTTTTTCGTCCCAAAAATAAAAAATGCGGTGATTTCGGCGAGTTATTTTATAACAGAGACCAGATTGAGTTAGTAAGGTCATTCAAATCACTTGGCGTAACATTCACCGAAAACATGGTGTGGGACGACCACATAGACAATGTAGCATTAAAGGCATCTAGAGCCATAGGATTTATAACGCGTTCCAAAAATTATCTCGCACAAAAGGTAAAACTCTCTCTATATCATGCATTATTTCGCTCACATCTAAACTACTGCTCATTAGTATGGGGTACTGCTACACAAACCGGTCTGAAAAAACTAGGAACTCTCGAAAAACGGGCCCTCAGATTACTTCATAACCTGCCAAGTAGACACTCAACAAAAAACTTATTTTTCAAGAACAAGATCATTAACGTTTTCAGCCTCCATGCCTATAGACTACTACGCACCTACAAACTAGAACAAAGAAGATGCATAAGTAATATATCTGACTTAGCCCCGATTGAATTATTTCATTGCACATATCCACGCCGGCAAAAACCACACTGGGTATTACCAAAAGTAAGAACAAACTATGGGCGCCAAATGGTAGCAATTCAACTTCCATCCTTACTTAACAAATTAATTGATGAAAATATACACTTAGGAAGTATTAGCTGCTCTAACCTTCGCAACTACTTTCTCATTAACGCGTCCCTTTGAGTGTCCAACATTTAGACATCTGTGAACGTTTTTGTGTCTAATTGTGGTATAAGCGCATTTTTGATTGCTGTTCTTTCGCTGTTTCGTAAGCGTTTTTGCTCTCAGTTGCTGTACTTGTATTTCTATTCAATCGGTTTATATTTTTTTCACACACGCAGGTAATGGTGTATTTTGCATACTTGTTTTTATACTAATGTTTTGTTTGACTTTGTAATTGCACTCGTGACAGAGGTGCCGTCGCATGCCACTGCTCACCTGCTGTACGGGGGGTGGGAACTTAGTCAAGCGTCAATCGCTTTTATTCCCATCCCCTCCATCAATGTAATGGTGATGGAAATAA
The DNA here is from genome assembly GCF_023375885.2 of Dermacentor andersoni. Classification (NCBI taxonomy): domain Eukaryota; kingdom Metazoa; phylum Arthropoda; class Arachnida; order Ixodida; family Ixodidae; genus Dermacentor; species Dermacentor andersoni. The sequence goes on from NC_092821.1 coordinate 56,791,796, forward strand.
ATCATTATATTATACAGGCCTCATACATAACTCGTTTCCAGGGTCTCACTATATTGATTCAGTGCTAACGCATTACCATCGGCAGTCCCATGTGATAGGTGCTGCCGCAACTTTTTTTTTTTATTGTAGAGCGGCACATTCGCAGTGGCACATATCTTGTTATGCAAGCTGGTGTCCAAGACGTTCATTGAAGGGCGGCACCGCACCTACATGTCGACACCTATTGATCAAAGTTGGCACCAAAAAGGTTCATTTGAGACCAGCACAGACCGATTGGCAGATACCCGGTGCTCCAAGTCGGTGCCAAACAGTTCCTTGGGACAGCGGTAGCTACCTGGTCGCGCTCATACATTGATCATGACGGCGTGAAAGAGGTTTGTTGAGAGCTGCACGTATGTGCACGTTTCCACGTAATAAGTGATTCAAGTTGATCCGCATGTTGCTTTCGAAGCCAAAAGAACCCGACATGAATTGAATTCTGGGGTTTTACGTGCCAAAAACACGATTTGATTTTGAGGCAAAGAAGGCCCGGGGTGCTACCCGTTCGGCCATTGGCTACCCCTGGTAGGAGGGAAAACGCTTAGATACAAACACAGAAACATTAATATTTACATAAATGCATACTTAGATAGATACCCCCGGAAAGTGAAAAATTTTGCAGAACCTATTTCATGATCACTGTCAACGGTAATACACATTGAATCATTATGGCGTCACAACGCATTGGCAGCACCTAACCGACTCTTATATGTGAGGTGCGTATTCGTCCACCTCGTAGAAATTGTGTTATTACCTTTGGGACTGTTGAGCGTGTTGCTGACAACATTCGACGTATAACCTGAAAGAGAAAGGAAGCATCTGTGAATAAATTTCCCTCAGGTATTTATTTATTTATTTATTTATTTATTTATTTATTTATTTATTTATTTATTTATTTATTTATTTCGTTACCTTCAATGCAAGTAAGCGTTACAGAGTAGGCGTTACCACTATGTTTTTAGTGTCTCGCTGTAAGAACACTGAAAAAGCAAACCTTGGTAAATATCTTGATAAATACTCAAATATTTAGCGGCCCTTAGGCACAGAAATGCATGGGATTCCAAAATGATAATGGTATCCCTGAGAGAAGTAGTCAGTAGCAGAACTTGGTCTATGAAGCAAATGTGGATCCTGTATAGAGTCGAACGTATTTAAAATGAAGTGTCTGTGATATCCGAAATTGAACTTAACAAGATCACTTCGTTTAGGGGGGGCGCTCCGCTCTAATCACAATACAGTAATCCAATTATGTTGAATAGGACAAACCTCGCTCTGGTTTATTTCTTTCTTTCTTGAAATGAATTCAAAAAAGAATTAGTCCTTTAAGTGGGTAATAGTTTTGTGCACCTTTCGTATGATGGAAAGTGTGACTACAGCCGGCCTTATTTCGCCTCGGGTTCAGGCAGTGCTCCATGACAAAACGTAGGAGCTACGCAAGATAAAGCTACAGGTAGTCGACAGCCGCTATCACCTCCCTTGCCGTCGAAATTCTAGGTTTGTTCACAGGCTCTTGATAACTTTACCTTCTGTTGACATTCCCATTCATTTTGCCCTAGATTGCATCGATGAGACCATCAGTCGTCAGTTACAATTACGACAAGATACTTTCATCTACTGCAACGTATTCGCCATTCGTGGCACCCACTGCTGTGCTACAACAAGTCCTAGTAGAATTTCAACCTTTCCTGAAACGGTGCAGCTGGACTTAATAGACGCTGTTATCGACACGTTCTGGAAAGCCTTCATTGTCTCTCCCTTTTGTGATAAGAGTGCCGAGTGCAGTTGACTGGTGGCAACGCTACATGACGTTCTTTGTCAAAGAACAATTACGCCATCGGTGACAAGGAAATTAGTTCCTCTTATATATAAGTCTATTGTAGTGATCATCATGCTAAAGGGGTTTACAACGTATATGGAAGATGGAAATTCAGCCAGGACCATTTTCAACCTTTGGTATACAGATCATTTTGTTATAGAGGCGTTCGCTGTTGAGGCATCTGACTGTATATATCTATCAGCGTACGCGTCTTCCAAAGGACACGAGGCTGGTTGTGTACAATGAACAATGTAGGTTACTTGCGCCCTACTCACGGAATGTAAATATAGAGAACTGTTTTGATAGAATATTGGCAACAACATTTCATAAATTTGGTCTAACGTAGGCGCGTCATGAACAAAGTGATAGATACATAAGTGTGATAGTCCTGTAAAAATTATGACATACAAATGCATATGAAAGTACGTGCCACAACGTCTGACGAGTGTAAATACCTGACGAATGGATAACCGGCATTTAAAATATCTAATTGTTTTAGGGAAAGAAGTCAAAGAGCTGGTACATTTAACAAGACGTTCGAATAACAATGTGGGATGCAAGTGGAGTTGAAGGAAATGTGCAGGAAGTGTAATGGTGGGTACCTTCATCGATGTCGTTCTGGGCCATTTTATTTTAGGGGGCCTCAGTAGTGCGAATTTCGAATGTTGGTCGAATAACCTCTGCTATTCGATTAGTGCTCCTCACTTGAATCTGCCCATTTGCTATTCTTGCGGAAGAAATCTAGTCTGCAAACGTACTGAACATTTTATTTATTTATTTATTTATTTATTTATTTATTTATTTATTTATTTATTTATTTATTTATAGTAGCTTCAAGGCCCGAAGGCGTTACAGAAGGGAGTGGAACAAAATACAGAGCATGTGCAGATAACAGAGTATAATAATAACAAGAAAAAAATTAGAAAATGCGGATTAACAAAAGTATTCTTCAATAGTAGTTCTAAAAAGTTCTAAAAGCAGATGTATAGGTTATGTCAACAATTGAGGCCGGCAGATGATTCCATTCATTGGTAGTATTAGGAATAAATGAATAAAAATATACGTTCGTGCAACAGTGTGGAACGCTCAATTTATGCCGATGGTCAGTACGAGATAATATATATGCAGGTTCGGACAAAAGTTCACTTTTTAATTCCGGATTGTAATAATAAATTTTGTGCAGCAGTGATAAGCGTGCTAACTTCCTACGGGATGAGAGGAGAGGGAGGTTTAAAGTAGCCTTCATAGATGTTACGCTTGATGTCCGAGAATAGTTAGTAAGAATGAAACGCGCGCTACGATTGTGTCTAGATTTTATTGCATTTGTTAAGTAATCCAAGCCAGGGTCCCATAGAGAAGAGGCATATTTAAACGTAGGACGTATTAGTGTTTTGTATAGAAGTAGCTTTAAGTTAGCGGGTGCCATAGAGAAATTGCGACGGAGGTAACCAAGCGTACGGCTAGCATTGTTAGTGATGTGGTTTATGCGTGTGTGCCAGGAAAAATTAGATGTTATGTGGACGCCCAAGTTTTTATAGGAACTGACTTCTTCGAGTACGGAGTTCTTCAAGTGATAGTTGGATATGTTAGACGAAGCAGTATTGCGGGAAATCCTCATTAGTTTGCACTTTTGGCTGTTAAGTCGCATTTTCCAAGTGTCGCACCAGTTAGTTACCTTGTCTAGATCAGATTGTACTTTTAGAGTGTCAGAATTTGATTATATTACTCTGTAAATGATACAATCGTCTGCAAATAACCTTATGGAGGACGCTACAGAGTTAGGCAAATCATCAATATAAATGAGAAAAAGCAACGGTCCGAGAACGGAACCTTGCGGCACCCCGGAACTGACAGGACAACGGGAAGAGTCAAAATTGCTAGCTGAGACAAATCGTGTTCTATTGGATAAGAAGTGTTCGATCCATGAGATAATGTTACGGTCAATGTTAAGTGTATTTAATTTTAGACAAAGTAATTGGTGAGAGACGAGATCAAATGCTTTAGAAAAGTCTAAGAAGATGCTGTCAATGTGAAATCTATTATCCAACGCGGCACAGATGTCATGTGTAAATGAAATAACTTGAGTATCCTAGGAAAACGATTTACGGAGCCCATGCTGACGAGATGAAAAAAATGAATTTGTTTCTAGGAATTTGATGAGATTAGAGTGTATTATATGCTCTAGAATTTTGCATGGCACACTTGTTAGAGAAATTGGCCTGTAATTTAAAGGTGAATGTACGTCGCCAGACTTAAATAATGGAACCACCTTGCCCACTTTAAAGTCCTTTGGTAATGAGCACGACAGAATAGATTGCAAAAAAATGTTGCACAAAATTATGGATGAGTACACTTCGGTAGTGTTCAAAAATTTACACTGTTAGCAAAAATGATCCGAGATGGGAGTAAATGGCTTGTCCTCTAGCGCATTCCCTGATGGGAGGTAAATATACTCCGGGTAGGCGGAGTAAAAGATTTACTCCGCTGCTGAACGGAGGTTGTGGAGGTACTTATGGGAGTATACGTTTACCTCCATCGCGGAGGTTGTGGAGGTACTTATGGGAGTATATGTTTACTTCCATCGCGGAGCTTCTGCGGGCAACTATGGGAGTATATGTTTACCTCCATCGCGGAGGTTGTGGAGGTACTTATGGGAGTATATGTTTACTTCCATCGCGGAGCTTCTGCGGGCAACTATGGGAGTATATGTTTACCTCCATCGCGGAGGTTGTGGAGGTACTTATGGGAGTATATGTTTACTTCCATCGCGGAGCTTTTGTAGGGAACTATGGGAGTATATGTTTACCTCCATCAAAGAGCTTTCGCAGGGAACTATGGGAGCATGTGTTTACCTCCATTGCGGAGCTTTTGTAGGGAAATATGGGAGTATATGTTTACCTCCATCAAGGAGCTTATGCAGGGAATTATGGGAGCATGTGTTTACATCCATCACGGAGCTTTTGCAGGAAGCTATGGGAATACTTTTTTACATTCGAGGGAGGCTTTTCAAAGTACCATAGTATTTCTTTACAATGATCATGGAGGTTTTACAGGAACATATGGGAGTATCTGTTCACATGACTCGGCTAGTATGCCAATTTAAGAATTTTCAATATTGAGTTTCCACACTGAGAAATACACAATATATTGGTTTGCAAGCTAGAAGATGCAAACAAAAGTAAGCAAAGTAGTGCTTTGTATAAAATAAATTTATTGCATAAGCAGAGGCAAGGAAGAAATGGACGACGCAAGCACAATCTCTCAACTGGTTTTTGATTCTTTCTTGCCCATGTGTTATCTGCACAAACCAAACAGTAAGAATAGAAAGCAACTCATCCAGCTGCAGGTTTAAGCACAGACCTTATGAAGTACATAAAAAATACATGGAAATCAGCCACAAGTGCCTAAACAAGGTGCAATACAGTTATTGTAGAAATAACGTAGCTATAACAGTGCATTCTCTGACAAATCTAGACTGTGGTACTACAAAAGGTAAAGAGGACATCATTTCTCATTAATATTGACATGTGCAAGAGTTAAAGCAGCAAAAAGTTCAGAAGACGCCAAAACACTTATTGCACTTCAAAATTAAATGATTAGGAAAATGAAAGTTCTGGTAGGCACTAACAGAGCCATTTTTACTGTGACAAGCTGGCAGAGTGGACTAAATAAAGCAGAGTTCAGCTTTGCTTTTTTCCCCCATATTACCGAAAGGCAAACATAGTGGCTAAGAGAGAGTCGTAAGGGATGGTAAAATGTTCATTGTATTGTACCCCGATTTTAAGAGCGGGTGAAAGTGCATGCTTTTAATAGCAGCACTGCCTCACAATTCCTTGCGCAGACTGACTCTAGGAACTTTGAAGCCGGTGGATCATGCCCTTAGCTCCAAACATACGTCATGCTTAAATTTCTTAACACAATAACATTGAAAGAAAAAGCAGTCTCAAGAAAAGCAACAAAAGTGGCAGAATAATGACAAGTGGGCTTCTGATGGCCATCATCCAAACTTCCTTACTGATATTCCACCTGGACAATGCTGCTGGTGCAAGGCTTACAGAGCCTTAGAACCACCATGGGCTCACTTCTGACGATTAAAGGCAAAAAACAGGCAGTGCTGAAGACCGCATCATCAAAGAACATGTGGCCTAGTTGAGATGACAACTTTTGGAAGCTTCATTCCGTAACATCTTGGGAAGGATAAAAAGTAAAAAAAAAATCTTTTAGAGAAGTGTGCCAATCTGAACTTAACATTACAGCACAAACACCTAAGACGAACCACAAAAAGACACGACACACACTGGCGCTTTTTGTGGTTCGTCTTAGGTGTCTGCGCTGTAACGTTAAGTTCAGAATTATGTACCAACTAGGCCCAAATGAAGTTTTACTGTGCCAATCTGACAACACTGTTATAAGAGATTTCTCACACCCTTCAGAGGAATAAGGGATCTGATTGCTGGCTCACAGCCTTGCTTGCACACAGCAAGTGCTGCTGCGCTCGAGCATGGTCAAGGCTGGTTGTATTAGTGATAGCCTGCATGCAGGCTAGCAGCAGCTTGGCATCTGCTTTTATGGCAGCAGCCGTACAAGGTCCTTGCCGACTTTTAACACAAAGCCAGTATAATAAAATGCGAGAAACAAAAATTATGAATTACTTATTCAGAAACCGTGCAAATAAGCTATGTATTCAAACAAGGTATATGCAGGCAACTTTTATTTTATAATTGTTGATAATTATGTCTCAAAACAAGTTCAAGGCTCCGAACCAGCGTTGCATTTACATTTAATGTGGCTGCATCCACATTGTAACTTTTCTTAACAGCATCGCTTAAGATGTTGGATGCCTCAATGGCACTGCATATATTGCACATAATTAAAAAAAGAATATAGACTGTAACCATTGTGAAACACCTCGTAACAGTGTCGCTGTAAGACAATGACACTGCAGATATTACACATAACTAATAAGTAAATAAAAGGTACATATAAGCAACGAAATAGAAAGTGCACTAGTAGCAGAGAAGGAAGGCATGTTAAACATCACATTAAAATGGCATAAGGCATTTGAACATAATGCTGAGAACACTTGTGGTTTACGATAATCATCAAGTGAAGCATGCAGAAAAGTGTTAGCCATGTTAGCCAATTCCACGGCCTTCAAGACCTACAATGCCATAAACTAGTGTCTCAAGGTGTACACTCCTGGCCATTTGTGCAACTGAAGTCAACGAAGTATGCTTCCAATAAAGCTAGGGTACCATCTCTTTTCCGGTTTGCACTGCACTCTTTTCATATGTTGAATACAAACCTTGGCCACCTTGGCAAGGAACAGTACCAACAGATGAGATAAAACAAAAGACAAACACAGTGCTGACTGACAAGTGGATACGTTTGCTGCCATGCTTTCCCTTTTCACACTGTCACGAGTCACCGGCAGAGCATGTGCGATAATGTGGAGCAGACAACATTGGTCAGTGAAATGGAGAATGGATACATGAGGTGAGGAAGCATGTGAAGTGTCAGAGAAAAATTGAAGGAAAAGGGGAGGAAAACCAAGGAGCGCGCATTGCTGACATGGATGAGAACCAAGGCAGTTGCATCTCTAGCTGTGTTTGGAGATGGGAAGTAGTAGCTGGGACCACGGACAGACGAGAGGACATCCAAGAGTTGGCCAACAACAGCTTCCAAGACCCGACTACATCGCCATGACTATGCTCTGCAACCCCAACCCAACGGCACACTGCCATAACCGGCCTTGTCCAGTGCCACAATCACCTGACCACGTCGGCCACACAATGCCTGACTAGTCCAGACTGCGTCCTGTGCAATGCAAGTCTCGTAAGGGGGCGACAACCTCGTCACTCACAACGAAGGTCTATGTCTACGTCATGTTGCAACTACGCAGGCTGACATCTTGCACCACGCCTTGCCGACGTTCACTGCTACTCTGACAGTCAGAACATTCAATTCTTGGGGACTGTCACTTGGCCAGTCAGACTATAAACATTATACAGCTAATTTCTCATTTGTTTTGATTATGTATATACCTAGTTTTGTTAATCTCTTTTGTGTACAGGGTATATTTTGTGCACACTTACTTTGCTGGTCATTTGTTTTGGGTTACATTGTGTCTTGGGAAAAATATTTAACATATTTGCATTGCGTCTCTGTCCATTCCTGAAGCGCTGAAATTCGTGACAGTTGGCAAGCCTGTCAGGATTTGTTCTTTCTGCCGTGCTCTTCCACATGAGCAAGGGTCTCGCTTATGCCAGGGATGTACGGTATTGAAGCCCGTTTTTTGGGGGGGTCCAGGGTGGGTGGGTACTGCGTGAGCCAGCTGGCACCCTACTGAGTCAATGAAGTACTCAGGGTATCCCCAAGCCATCAACTCCCACCGCACAAGTGAATTGTCTGCCATGTGGTCTTCTGCTGTTGTACACACATTTTTCACCCAACGAAGGAGAGAGCAGACAACAGACCTCTTCTGCGAAGCAGGGTGCACCAATGTGTAGTTGAGGTAGCGCCCCGTGTCAGTTAGCTTCCTAAACACCTCAAATAACAGGTTTGGCCCTTCGCGTGGCACAAGGGAGTCCAAGAATGACAGTTGACCTTCACATTCCACTTCTATGGTGAACCTAATTTTGCTTGCAATTGTTTAAGTGAGCCGTGAAGAGGTCAAGGTTTAACTCAAGGTTAGCTCGTTTACATCGACACCTAAGGTCTTTTTCAGATATGTCGACTGTTTCAGAGTTTTGCAACAACAGAATATTCATCTCCTCACGGCTCACTTAAACAGTAATGCAAGCAGCAATTAAGTTCACCATAGAAGTGGAATCTGAAGGCCAACTGTCATTCTTGGACAGCCTCGTGCAGCATAAAGGGCCAAACCTGTTATTCGAGGTGTTTAGGAAACTAACTCACACGGGGCGCTACCTCAACTACACATTGGTGCACCCTGCTTCGCAAAAGAGGTCTGTTGTCTGCTCTCTCCTTCGTTGGGTGAAAAATGTGTGCACAACAGTAGAAGACCACATGGCAGACAATTCACTTGTGCAGTGGGAATTGATGGCTTGTGGATACCCTGAGTACTCCATTGACACAGTAGGGTGTCAGCTGGCTCGCGCAGTACCCACCCTCCCTGGACCCCCCGAAAAATGGGCTTCAATACCATAGGTCCCCTGCATAAGCGAGACCCTTGCATGCGTTGTGGTCATATGATGTGCAGGCTGTGCACGTTCCAAAACGTAAACACGAGCTCATGCATGTGAAAGACCGTTCGGAAAAGGGCAAGTTCCCAGGCGTAGTGTAGGTCCTTCGGTGTGCGAACTGTCGGTACGTCTACATCGGAGAAACCGGCAACTCCAAAAAAAGACTTAAACAGCACAGGAATGATGTCCAGAAACGATACTTTGCATCGAATGCCCTGGCCAAGCACTGCGCAACTACGTCACAATTAGCTAGGAAAAATATCGCTTGATTGTTAAGGAATGAAATCATTTTACGCGTCTATCTTGAATCTCTAATCATCCATGTCCATGTATGCCAAGTACATTATATGTTTTGAGCTGCAGATAAGAACGTTACCTACTCTGCTGCTGGTTTCATTGTGAACAAGGCTCCCGTGGGAAGCCGAAACATAAATATATATTTTAAACCATTTTGGTTGAGTTTGCTTAGTCCTGACATTTCGCATGGCCCCCACGAGTTCAAATTAATGAGGTTTACTGCATGTACACATGTTTGCAATTACACGCTTACTTAATTTCTCTCAGCATGTCTGCTAGGCTACGGTCCATTTTGAGCACCGCGATTTCTCCTCCTCAGGGGCACCACATCTCGAAAGATATGCATCAAGTGCATCTGGAAAATTAATCATTTCACTGTAATACATGTATTGTTACAAACATTACACAAACAAATTTGAAACAATGTCGATGATACTGTCCACAGCTTCCAATTTATGGAGGCTCAATGCCGGCTTCTCAATGAAATTGCGGCCGTTCAGGAAGCACCACCAAAGAGCCCCTGTGATGCTCCTATCCTGAGTGCCAGAACTCCGCACACCAGTTTCGCCAGTTCTTTGCAGAACAGGGAGTCCTAGCCATGGCACTAGAGCAGGTGCCACTCCTCGTCAATGTATACATTTGCTAGGTGTACCTGCAATAAAAGGGCAGAGACACGTTAAGACTGCTTAGGTGTGGGAACGTGAAAGCATCTTTAGTGAACCAGATGGCTGCAATGTGACGTGCACAATATGACACACAGTAGGCACACCTTAAAGGGACTGACAACCGATTTTTAAAGACCTAGTTCTTGGCACAACACAAAGCTCACCCTCAGTAGCGTTTACATCTGCAACGGTTACTTCCAAAAGCACATGGATATTGTGGCATCACAGAAGTGTCCTTGTTTCACACCCCAGGTTCTATTCCCACCCAGTCTGCCAAACTTTCTCATTAAAGCAGCTAATTTGCTTTGTTTACAGGAACCTGAGAAATCTGACATCAAGCATTTTTTATGCATCTTTATTGTTTGTGCAATCAGCCATTGGTTTTATGTCACTAACTGCTGGCAGCAAAAAGAAGTATGTCCAGTGGCATTAGTGTAGGGGCTCCACACAAAATTATATGGCTTACCTCTGTTTGAAAGTAATCTTTAAAGAGACTACACAAGCAATACACAACGACTTTCAGTGAGCCCAAGTTGACTTTCAGCTTTGTGAAGCGTAGAAAGTGGTACAGGTTGTACGGCATGGTGTAGCACGAAAAACTGGAAAAAGAAAGGTTCTAATGGACAGAAAAAAGGGAAAGACGGCGCCACACTCAACTGTTTATTTGACACAAAACTTGCTACATATATACCGCGCACACTCTCGACATCAGGGGAAGAAAAGAGCAAGTGTCAGATCATCTTGTTTTCGTCAAACCCAACAATTTCTTTTTGCATCATATAACAAAACAGATGTTTGACTAACACACGCTTGACCAGTTATACGAATGTGACATGCCTCTAGCAGTTCCTGCGCAGTTTTATCGCTACTCTTACCTAGGATTCTCACCACAGAACAACTTGGCTTACAGTACAGCAGCACGGTATACAATACACAGAAAAATGGGCATTCATATGCGCTTTTAAATTGTTTGCATGTTCCCTCATTCAGTCGTTCACACAACGGCCAGTCTGCCCGATGTAGGTTTTCCTGTAACTTAGCGGTACATGTATCTGATAAACCACAGCAGTGGAACACTTTTCCACGTAGCACTTTGCATGTTTGACTTCGTACATTTGCACTGCACATTCTAAGATTCGGGGACATAGGCAAGACAGCGTGTTCGAGGAAGAAAACAACAGGTACCTCATACCTGTTCGCTGCCTTGAGGCTGTGGCTCCCCCTGTGGTAATAAGGAGCCACTTGAGCCTTTCTTTGGGAATCGTGCTTACTTCCCTCACTCCCCTTCGGATTATTGTAACATTTGAGTTGCTGCAGCGAGGTTTCTGCCACTAGGTGATGACCGAATGAGGAAATCTGGCATTTAAAAGCTGCTGGACACGATGCTTGAAACTAGACAAAAAAGCTATGTGGAAAAGCGGTCCACGTGATTTACCAGACACCGTTAAGTTATGGGAAAACCTATGTCGGGCAGATTGGCCATTGTGTGAATGACCGAATGAGGGAACAAAAACAATTTAAAAAAGGATATGAACACCCATCTCTCTGCACATTGCAAATCGTGCTCCTGTAAGCCACGTTTTTCTGAGGTGAGAATCCCAGGTATGAGTAGAGATAAAACCGCGCGGGAACTACTAGAGGCATATCACATTCAGATCAGTGGTCAAGCATGTGTTAGTCAAACATGTTTTTATACGATGTGGAAATGAAATTGTTGGGTTTCACACAAACAACATGACCTGTCACTTGCTCTTTTTGCTGCCCCTGATGTCAAGAGTGTGCGCAATATATATGTAGCAAGTTTTGTGCCTAATAAACAGTTGTAAGTGTAGTGCCATCTTTCTTTCCCTTCTTTCTGTCCTTTTGTATCTTTCTTTTTGCAGTTTGTTGCACTACAACAGCATGGCATTTAGCAATGACCAAGTCGCTCAAGAGAAAGTTACTGTGTGGTACAGGTTGTACCAGCCAATCAGAAGAGCTCTCTTAGTATCCGCCTCTGATCACCCTCTGAGCAATTAGACGGCTTGTATCTCTACAACTTTTGGCTTGTGCTGTTAGGCTATCATTACATAAACTATAAATGCAGAAGTACATATTAGGATGCTTTATGAAAAGCCAGAGTAGTACTATACTGACTGGATGTGACATAAATGGTAAGAATGTTCTGGCTGGAAACATTGTGAGTTTATCAACACTGACTGACGAGTAACTGAGAAAGTTGGTGCATGTTCATGTTTAACTTTTGCATACAACACAAGGGACAGAAGAGAGACCACAGCGCACAAAAGCTACCAATTCAATGTTTAAATGTTTATTTTATGGGAAGGAATACAGAAAATATTTACACTGCATGTGCACTTGTACTGCACAAACGTTCTTTTAGAATGAGGGCAAATGTTGCAAACAAATAGAATTAGAAAGCACAGAGTGATTGCTATTCTGTGTCATTTAGAGAGTGTTCCTCTTTTCCACACAATCATAATGAGAGCGGACTGACACGTCCCAGTATTTAAGTGATATTCCTTACTGTTATTGTTAGCCATTCCGTTACCAGAGGTGAAAAAAACAGATGAACAATCTAAATCTGATGCATAGCACCAGTCATGTTGTATGGTCTCCCTTCCCTCCCTGTGCAAATTCTGTCCTGAAAAGTTACATGAACTGAATGGCAAACTCTTAAGGACACTACAAATTTCACCTAGTGAACACAGCTGGTTCTCGGAAAATGCACGAATACGGTGATAGGTATGTGACGGCATAGTGTAGCACGCTAACTTCGACACTACTGCAATACTTCAGCTGTCACACGACTACAGTGCTTAAGAGACCACAGAAGTGTAAGTGCACAACAAAAAAAAGCAGGTGCATCAACCATAAATTTGACTTCAGCAAACACAACATAGGCTGTTTCGTGTGGCTAAAATACTAGCTAATATGTAGAAAGTATATGCACAGGTATACTTAGCTATAGGTACTCGCCCATCCAACTTAAAAACTTATTATGAGTTGCTGTGCATATGATGCTTGCTCTAGACACTGGTGGTTACAACAAAGATACTTTTAGAATGAGATAAAATGCTTTCATCTGCCCAGTAATCGAAGTTTTATTGATAGCATTATAATTTAGACTTGCTGGTTGAAGATATTCTGACCTCAACAGCACCAAGCAGATTGAATATAAAAATGCCCACTGCGCTGACCAAATACATAGTGTGAAACAGAACACATGAAAAGGGACCCAAAGTATTAGAAATTATTCATGACAGCTGTTGAATTAGGGCTTGTTGGTTGATTATCACTATTAAAATTACAGAAGTGCCAATCGGAATGTTCTATGTGGTGCAGTTGAAATTAAATTCATTTGATGAGCAACAACGAGCACATGCAACCAGACAATTTAGCACTATGTATGAAATAGTGTTCTTTAATGATTGAGCATCAATACACGGATCTATCAGCTAACTATGTGATCTATACTGTGTTTACTTAAAGTGAAAAATAATGTAACTGGACATAGACTCTTAACTGCTACAATGCCTATTTGCATGAATGGGCATAGCTTGCCAAATTTTTTTTTATGGGAGAGAAAAAAATCAAGCTTACTAGAAAACACCTCAGTACAGCAGTAACGTCATCAATACTTCCTTTTGGGAGAGTTGGTTCATCTCGAAACATATGGGTAACAGCACAAACAGACCACAAGAAGGCAGACACGTACACACAGTGCTGACTAACAACTGATTTTATTGGCAAGGATAGCACACCTTGTAGGGTGTCTCACATAACTTGAGCCAAGAATTTTTTTTAAAAATGAAAGGCACGTTGGAAGTGAACTGAACCAAATGCATAATATTCGCAATAGCCTATAGTAACTCCTACAATCCTTTGTTTTCCCCATAACTTGCCAATTAATTAAATTTAATTACCCAACTCTAATTATTGGCTGAGGACCCTAAGTATGGCACACAGATTTGTAGAGCCCGTTCAGAAACCACCGATCGAGTTGTTTGCTTTACGATACGTCTCACATAGTCATTTCTTCTGAGTTGCAAAGAAAGTCCGCGAAATATGAAACAAGGCACGTGACAGAGTGCTTTGCGCAGTGGTATTGTGCTCCTCTCAAGCGTGCCTTCGGTGAACAAGGTCGGCTCCCGTCGGATGATGGCGAAAATGCATGCTGCAGGCGGAGCGGTGCCAATGAGATAAAGAATGCCCTGCCACTTTCTCGTCACCAGTCACGATGCAGCCAACCTTGTTCACCGAACGCACGCTTGAGAGCAGCACAATACCACTATGTTCCATCACGTGGCCTTCATCATATTTCATGGGCTTTCTTTGCAACCAGGAAAAACAGACTACATGAGACATTTAGTAAAGGAAAGAACTCGATCGGTGGTTTCTGAAGGTGCTCTACAAATCTGCGTACCACACTTGGGGTCCTCAGCCAATAACTAAAAGTTCTGCAATTAAACTTATTTAATTAGCAAGTTATGGGGAAAACAAAAAATTGTCTGAGTTACTATAGGCTATTGCGAATAGTATGGGTTTCATTCAATTCCCTTCACACGTGCCTTTCATATTTAAATTCTTGGCTCACGTTATGTGGGACACCCTGTATATGCCAGAGTGAAGCAAGGGAAATGAAAGGGAAAATCATGTCAAGGGTGACAGCGTGCCAAGTTCACAAGCGCAATGAAGCCAACCAAACACAACAAAGCGCAAACAATTATTTTTCTTTTCCTTTGCAATCTGAAGCCCCGATAGCCGCACCCAGAAGATCAGATTCAGCATCAAAGAGAGCAAAGTGAGGGGTGCTAAAACAGTTGCTACCGAATTTTGTAATGTGGAAGGTTTTTAAACTGATGTGCGCAGTCTTGTCACTGCTCTTTCCTAGAATCGTCGTGACTTTCAACTGGGCCACACAATCCGTATACTTGCTAACGTGCGCAACTAAATGTGCATATTTCTCATCTAGTGTTTTTTTTTCAGTTTTTGAGGGTGTTCCCCTGAACGGTCATTGATACAGCGAGCAATTTCACGGACAGAAAACATCCCACATGACATGGGGATGCAATACACCACTCCAGTGGAACATTTTGCTAACGGCGGTTGGTGCTTCTTCTGGCATCCACATTTTCTGGCATTACATATACGTTGGCACAACTTTCCCAGCTCATTTCGGGCATAGAAACAAATTGGCACACCGTGCCTACTTGCCACCTTAAGATTGTGGGAAAGTTTGTGGATGTAAGGGACCACCTCTGTCTTAGGTGCCTTCAGTTGATCCTCAACCATTGCACTTCCACATCCACACTTGAACTTTTCAAGGAGGACTTTTGAAATGGCAGTCAAGACCGAGATGGGGAACCCTGCAGCTAAAAGACGGCTTACCTGATTATGAAAACTGAGCTTAATCTGATGTGGGCACGATTTTTGGAGAGCCTATTCCATACGCAACACCTGTATACTTCTCTTAATTGTCTTGGAGTGTGCCGAGTGAAAGGGCAGCAATTCCTTAGCCCGTGGGTTGGAGGCCCAGCCAACATGTCCATCACTGAACGTAATCTTTACGTATAAAAACTAAAATTGAAAGGTTCGGAAGTTCAAGGGTGAAAGGCAACTCACGTCTATGTTTGCTAAATATAGATAACACTTTGCCTACTGTAGAGGGTAGGTGAAGGTGGGCTGCTGTTTATAAAAGCACCAAATAAGTGTCAACATGCCGAAAAATTTTTAAAACTGGCCCCCCATTAAACACTTGTTCCAGTGTGTTGTCCACCATTACCTGAAAAATGTCACAAAGATTAGGGGCTACGCAAGACCCTATGCAGATGCCATCGCACTGCAAAAACAGCTGCTTGTCAAATACAATAAAAGTCGAGTTCAAATAAAACTGCAATAAAGATAGAAAATTATGAACGGCCAAACCAACGGTGTTCTGGAAGGATACGTCGCCGTTATCTTCTATGCACTCTTTGACACATGCTAGCAGTTGATTCTGTGGAACAGAATTAAACAACTCCTGCACGTCTTCCGAAAAACCGAAACCAACATGATCATTTCGCTCTAAAAACTGTACTACTGCGACTGATTTCTTTAAAAGTAATGGGTCGTTTAAAGCTAGCGCCTTGAGCTTCTTTAGCAAAAACTGGCTAACACTTCTGCCACGATCCCTGTTCACTAACAATAGTGCTAAACGGAACTTTGGGCTTATGTGTCTTGGCTGTGAAAACCCCCCTCAAACTGTTCCCTCTGCTGCTAGATATGTCCCTGGCAAACTTTCCAAGGTATAATTGGTACAAAACTCAACGAACTTAATTTTTCCTCGCACTTCACTTTTCTCTCCAGGGACACAGTTCTTATTAGCCGCTACCAAACATTTTTAATTGTAAATTCCCTTGGGTAACGTATGGGATTCCGTCTGGTCCTGCTGCCGACGTGACCCATCTTGGCATCGAATCATGACGTCTTCTTCTATCTTATTATAATATGACGTGGGAGACAGGAAATGTTCCAGATTCTTGGAAATGCAGTTGCGTTGTAGGCCTGCTTAAACCGGGGAAATACCCTAACGAGCTCTCCTCCTGCAGACCGATCACCTTAGCCAGTTGCGCCGACAAAGTAATGGAAAGAATGGTCTTGTCAAGGCTGGAATGGTTTCTAGAGAAAAATAATTGCTTTCCTGATTTTATGCATGGATTTAGAAGAGGCCGTTCTTCCATTGACGGTGTTATTGACTTGGTATCCACTGTTGAACAAGAAAGAAGTCGCCGTCGGTTAGTTGGAGCTGTTTTTCTGGATATTAAGGGTGCATACGACAATGTACTCCATTATGCAATCCTTGATGCACTGGAAGATTTAGACGTCGGTGGCCGGCTATATGCATGGATTGTTAGCTACCTCAGTGGCCGCACGGTGTATATGTCAAGTGATGGTGACACCGGACAGTACCATATACATCGAGGTGTTCCACAAGGAGGAGTTCTCAGTCCAACTCTTTTCAATGTTGCATTGATTGGCCTTGCATCCGAACTTCCTAGCACGGAGAAGATTAGCGCATATGCGGACGACATATGCATATGGACATCTGGAGCCACCTGTCCCCAAATGCGTGCTAGGCTTCAACGTGCAGTGACAATCACAGCTAAGTATCTGCGGCGTCAAGGCCTCCAACTCTCAACGGAAAAATGTTCCGTGATTACATTCACGCGAAAACAAATGACCAGGTATCCGATAATCATTAACGGAGTAGCGATACCTACGGTTACACACCACAGATTCCTTGGTGTAGTCATAGACCGGGGATTATCTTGGTCAAGACATGTCGCCGCACTGAAGTCAAAGCTGAAGAGTTTTGTTCACGTCCTTCGCATCGTTGCAGGAACAAGATGGGGCCCCTCGGAGTCGTCGTTACTCCAACTGTACCAAGCACTATTCGTAGGGTATATACGGTACAGCATTCCGGCGCTCTCAAGCATGAGACTTAGCTGTGTGCGCGCACTGGAGAGCATTCAAGCTCAAGCATTGCGCACATGTTTAGGCCTCCCACGATGCACGTCAACCAATGGAACAATAGCGGAAGCTCTTACTTGTCATATTGGGGTATACTTGCTCTGCGAGCCTCTTCGAATGTACCTTCGCGTGTTGACCCGACACAGGCACCATCCTCTGTCATCGCTCCCTGCCACCCACCCAGGTTCCAGCTTTTCAAGGACTATATCGCACCATCAACGCGTTTTGCAATCGAGATTTTCTCCCGCCTGTATTCCAAGAATACCCCCGTGGGTTCTGCCTAAACCTGTCGTTACATTGCAGATACCTGGAATTACTAAAAAGTCATATCCGTTGCATCTATTGGCCTCAGGCAACTCGCCCTGTGGCACATTTCTGCAAAGTACGGAGATACTGCACACGTGTATACCGATGGCTCTGTCACACCATATGCCTCCACTGCAGCCTTCGTCATTCCACATATGATCATTGCTCGGCGGTTTAAACTAGGCCATAGCTCAACATCAACTGCCTCAGAACTTGTTTCTATCCAGGAGGCACTTCGATTTCTCTCCGAGGAGCCTCCTCACGCATGGACAATATTCTGCGATTGCAAGACAGCTCTTCAAACGATTGACTGTGTCCTCAGACGGGGCCCGTATTATTCCATGGCTATAGAAATTACAGAACGGCTCGACCACGCAACTAGATATGGCCACAATGTCACCTTTCAGTGGATACCCTCACACTGTGGCCTGATCGGGAGCGAACAGGCAGAAGCTGAAGCGAAAACTGCTTTAGATAATGCTTGTGAAGTACGCATTCCGTTCTCACGTGCAGACACAAACGTCCTACTTCGTCGCGTAAACCGCAACTCTACGTTAGAAACACTGGACCCAACCAGATCGACGACACAAGCGATTACACAAATGGGACCAAGAAATGAAATTTCGTATGCCTCACAAGCTCAAAAGAAGCCACACGAGCATGGTGCACCGGATTCGCCTTGGTGTCGCATTCACCAACCGTTATAGACATATGATAGGTGCCAGTGATACTAGCCCAAACTGAATTCTGTGAGGTGCCAGAAACGCTTGAACATATATTTTGTGTGTGTCCCACCTACGCGCAATAACGACAGCAACTTGTCTCTTCCATTGCAAAGATCCATGAGTGACCGCTATCGGACGAGTTTCTTTTAGGTCCTTGGCCTAATGCAAACAGCGCAGCCCTGGTAACAAGAGCCGCTGTAGCTTTTCTCCGAGCCACTGGGCTGGACGCACGGCTTTAGAGAGGCCACAACTCTGAATTTGTATATACGCATCTCTTCCTTATACCATCATCATTCATCAGCCCTTTCCCTCCCCGTCCCTCTTCCCCAGTGTAGAGTAGCAGGCCAGAGCAAGTTATAGCTCAGGCCGACCTCTCTGCCTTTCTGTAAATAAATTTCTCTAACTTGGGTAATACGATGAGCCCACTCTCTTTGTCAGCTTGCGTAAGCATCAGGTTGTTGCTCTTAAAAAAAGATATGTCATTCAACAATCTACTATGGTGCGAGTCCGGGGTTTTTGGAGCAAGCTTTAGCAGGCAGTCAACACCTTTGAGAAGGCGGTGGTCCCGATTATCATCTTTTCCTGAGTGGCCACTTTCCAATTTAATGCAGTGAGATCATGTGCAGGAACATCAGCTTGGACCCCAAATTTGGATCCTTTCTGAAGATGATGCATAATCTTCCCTGGTATGTGGACGTCCCCCATGACGACATTGCTTCCATCTTGCGTCATTTTCCTCCTGAACACCGGAGCAACTCATTCAAGATGCAAGCATCTTAATCGCAAGCCAATCAGGATGGTCCTTAAAACACAGAAGATGGAACCAGTCCTGAAAAAGTTGGACTTGTTGTCACAGTTCTGAGTGACTTATTCTGCAAAATCTTTTCACATGCCCCCACACTGGTTTCACAAGGCTGAAGAGGGTACTTACTTCATTAGGGACGAGTCCTTTCCGGATGCAAAAGGTGAAGTGTCTTTCCTTCCTCTTGTAAGGTTGTAAGGCACCTTTTCCACCATCAACCTTCTACTCAGTCACATCGCCCATGCAACATGCTAGTCAAGACAGTTCGCCTTTTCCATCCGGAAATGACTCGTCCATAACGAAGTAAGTGCCCTCTTCGGCCCTGTGAAACCAGCGTGGGGGCACGTGAAAAGACTTTGCAGAATAAGTCGCTCAGGACAGGTTGCACCTTCTGTGATTTAAGGACCATCCTGACTGGCTTGTGATTAAGAAGCTCGCGTCTTTGAAGCGCCTAGTGGCACAGCTCATGGAGTGCAGGTGGAGGTGCATCTTGAATATGTTGCTCTGTTGTACAGGAGACAAGAAAATGACGCAAGATGGAAGCAATGTCAGCGTCATGGGGGACATCCATATACCAGAGAAGATTATGCAACATCTGCAGAAAGGATCCAAATTTGGGGTCCAAGCTGATGTTCCTGTGCATGATATCACTGCAATGAATCGAAAAGTGGCCACTCAGGAAAAGATGATAATCGGGACAGCTGCCTTCTTGAAGGTATTGACTGCCTGCGAAAGTTTGCTCCGAAAACCCCGGACTCGTACCGTACTAGATTGTTGAATGACATCTCTTTCTTTAAGAGTAACAACCTGATGCTTATGCAAGCTGACAAGCCGGGTGGGTTCATTATTTTGGCCAAGAGAACTTACAATGAAAAAGGTTTGGTAGCGGCTAATAAGAACTTTGACCCTGGAGAGAAAAGTGAAGTGCAAGTAAAAACCAAGTTCGTTGAGTTTTGTAAGCAATTAGACCTCAAAAATTTTGCCAGGGACATATCTAACAGCAGAGGGAACAGTTTGAGGGATTTTTCACAGCCAAGACACATAAGCCCGAAGTTCCATTTAGCACTACTGTTAGTGAAGAGGGATCGTGGCAGAAGTGTGTTAGCCAGTTTTTGCTAAGCTGAAGACGCTAGCTTTGAACGACCCATTTCTTCTAAAGAAATCAGTCGCAGTAGTAGATTTTAAAGGGAAATGATCATGTTGGTTTCGGTTTTTCAGCAGACGTGCAGGACTTGTTTCATTCTGTTCCGCAGAATCAACTGCTAGCGTGTATCAAAGACTGCATTGAAAATAATGGCGACGTATCCTTCCAGAACACTGTCGGTTTGTCCGTTCATAACTTTCTATCATTATTGCAGTTTCATTTGAACTCTACTTCTATTGTGGTAATAGTTCTGCGGAAACCCGCGAGGTGGAGATAAGTAATTAATTATGGGAAAATGAGACATCCACTCAATCGTAGCAATTAATTGCTACGATTGACATCTGCTACCCTACTACCTGCTAGCCACCGGGTTAGCTGGTAGAGTGGCTGCCCTGGAAAGGCAGTGGTCCTGGGTTCTAGTCCCGGACTAGGACGAATTTTTCTTCAACTGCGAGGCTTTTCTTTAAGGAACCCGCATGGGTTTCCTTTGTAGCAATTGCTATGATTTGGTGGATACCTCATTTTCCCTAAATTAATTACATTTATTGTATATCACGAGTAGTCATTTCTGTAGCGCGATGGCATCTGCATAGGCTCTTGCGTAGCCCCTATTCTTTCTGACATTTTTCTGGCCAAGGTGGAAAATGCACTGGAACAGATGTTTAATGGATGCCAGTTTTAAAATTCTTTAGGTATGTTGAGAATGTTTTAGTGCTTTTAAAACAGCAGCCTACCTTCCCCTACCCCTATACATTAGGCAAAATATTTTCCATTTTTAGCAAACATAGACATGGGTTGCGTTTCACCCATGAACTCCCGGACCTTTCAAGTTTACAGTTTTTAGACCTAGAAATCATGTTCTGTGATGGACATGTTTGCTGGGGCTACTACCGACGAGCTAAGAAGTTGCTGCCCTTTGACTCTGCACACTCCAAGACAATTAAGAGAGGTATAGCAGTGTTGTGTATGGCATCAGCTCTCCAAAAATCGTGCCCACCTCAGATTAAGCCCACGTTTAATAATCAGGCAAGCCGCCTGGCTCAGGTTCCCCGTCTTGGTCTTGACTGCCGTTTCTGAAATCCTACTTCCAAAATTCAAGTGAGGATCAGGAAGTACACTGGCTGAGGATCAATGGAAGGCACGTAAGACAGAGGTGGTCCCTTACATCCATAAATTTTCCCACAATCTTAAGAAGGTGGCAAGTAGGCACGGCGTGTCAATTTGTTGCTCTGCCCCAATTAAGCTGGGAAAGTTGTGTCCACATATCTGTAACGCCAGAAAACGTGGATGCCAGAAGAACCACCAACCGCTGTTAGTAAAATGTTCCACTGGAGTGGTGTATTGCATCCCCATGTCATGTGGGATGGTTTACGTCGGCAAAACTGGTCGCTGTGTCAATGACCGTTTAAGGGAACACGCTCAAAAAGTGAAAAAAAGAAACTAGATGATAAATATGACATTTAGTTGCGAACGTTAGCAAGTATACTGAATGGGTGGCCTGGTTGAAAGAGATGATTCTAGGAAAGGGCAGTGACACGACCGCACGCATCAGTTTAGAAGCCTACTACATTAGAAAATTTGGTAGCAGGTGCTTTAGCACTCCTTCCCTTGCTCTCTGTGATGCTGAATTTGATCTTCTACATGTGGCTACCGGGGCTTCAGACGGCAAAGAAAAATAATTGTTTGCATATTGTTGCGCTTGGTTGGCTGTATTGTGCTTGCGTGGTTAGCACGCTATCACCCTTGACGTGTTTTCCCCTTCATTTCCTTTGCTTCACTGGCATATATAAGGTGTGCTATCCTTGCCAGTAAAGCCAGTTATTAGCCAGCACTGTGTGTATGTGTCCCCCTTCTTCTGATCATGTTTGTGCTGTTACCCATATGTTACAGCAGTAACTGCAGCACAGTGAATAATGACCTTCATGTATCATTTCAAAAAGTTCCGGCTCATCAAATGTGTATTTGCCAGTGGCAGTTATTCTGGGAACAAGAGATAAATAATGGCAAATATGAATGTTAAACAATGGTAAGCACGCCATGTGCTTAGACATGCAACATAGTTGTCCCACTACACTTTGAATTCTTATGTGCACAGAAACTGCACAAGCGTGTAGAATAAACAGAAAAGAAGATGGAAATAAAAGCTGCAGCATAGGAAACAGTTTCAAAACAATAAAGCCAAAATAAAAAAGTGAGAAATACACCGTGTACTAAGCAAAAATAATAACTTTTATGCTTTTAGCGCACAAAAAGGGACGAGAGACAGAGGTACGACACGGACACAGCGCTAACTTCCAGCAATTGTTTTATTCTACAAAGCGGTACACATATTTATGGGTAACAGACAACAGCATAAGCATGCACATATGCACTGGTTTCTAATCAAATGAGACAGCAACGAGACATGTAATGGAAAGTTAAGATGATATCGAAGATGAAAAGGCAACCATGCATAGCCAAAAAATTTTTGTAATTGCAAGATTAAAATGCCATCTCCATCAAGCCACCCTCTGTGACACGTTAAAAAAATCAAATTCTTTTTTTGAAAGATCGATTGAAGGTGCGCTAACACGAGCGTTCCCCAAACTAGCGATCTTCGCCGCTTCAATAATCTGTGTTAGCACGCCTTCAATCGATCTTTCAAAAAAAGAATTCGATTTTTTAAACGTCACAGAGGGTGGCTTGACGGAGATGCCATTTTAATCTTGCAATTACACAAAATTTTTTGGCTATGCATGGTCGCTTTTTCATCTTCGATATCATCTTAACTTTCCATTACACATGTCTCGTTGCTGTCTCATTTGATTAGAAACCAGTACATATGCGCATGCGTACGCTGTTGTCTGTTACCTATATATATATGTGTACCGCTTCGTAGAATAAAACAATTGCTGGAAGTTAGCGCTGTGTCCGCGTCGTACCTCTGTCTCTCACCCCTTTCTGTGCGCCAAGAACCTAAAAGTTATGGAATGCCAACATGCCCAAACCTACGCTCTTTCAAAAATAATAAAGGGAAAATCAGACAGAATTTGTCAGCTGTTGACAAATTTGACTTCACCCTACCATTTGCTAGCCGCCTGGTTAGCTCAGATGGTAGAGTGGCTGCCCTGGAAAGGCAGTGGTCCCGGGTTCGAGTCCCGGACCATGACGAATTTTTCTTGAACTTCGAGGCTTTTCTTTCTAGGAACCTGTACGGGTTTCCTTTGTAGCAATTGCAATGAATGGGTGGATGTCTGATTTTCCCTTTATTAATTACTTCTCTCCACCTTGCGGGTTTCCGCAAGAACTATTCTGTCAAACAAAAATGAAATTTAAATTGCAGCCAAGCAATTGATGCAAGAAAAAATACTTGACATCAGGACATGTTAGATCTAGTTTTATATAGAAAACAATAACAGCTATGAACACAAATAAGCAGCAAGTTGCAAAAATACTTATCCTACTTAGTAAGCTGTGTTGAGTAATATGTTGATAAACTTATTCACGAATGATACTGAGGTCCTACTCTTTGGAACACATACACATCATACATACCTGAACCAAGCAATCAGATTACACACTGCGCTATGGCAGTCATTCAAGGTTTCCCTGCATTTCTGCTGGCTCCTCCATTATGTGGACACTGGTGTGGGTTACGGCCTCGCCACTACAAAATAAGTTCGGAAAGTTCGCAGTTAATTTATAGCAGTGGCACATTAACGCTGTCACAGTGTGAACACATGCAAGGAGCATCTAAAATAGTCACGAAAATAATGTTTGCATTAATGAAGGGTGGCAACAGAGGGACCCCTTCATCACCGTAAAATTTTTAACACACACACAGCAGCAACACATTACAAAGAATCTTTGTTTACATACCAATTCAATTTTTTCATGACTTAGTTTAAGCAACTGTCTCGTGTCATGTTTAGTTATGCATAAGTTATGTCAACACATCTTGTCTTAAAAATTTTTAGTAATCTGCACCTGTTGCAAGCTTTGACTGCTTACGTTTTTTTTTTTTTCAAAAACTGCTCGTAAATTCAGAACCGCGTAAGCACAGATTATTTACAACGTAGAAGCATTTATACGCGAGGAAACGTCATTGCAGTAAGAATCTGTTAAAATGCAGATGAGCGTTGTTATGCAACTTAAGCAGAAAAGCGGGAGCTCACGCACAGGCGCACATGATGAACACGATTATTTCCGAACGTAATATTTCTCAACGGAAGAAAACGCTTATAATGATTTTCAATTTCGCATTAAGACAATAAACTTGCCTAGCTAAATTCTGACAACCAGCGCTCAGCAAGCATCAGCACGGGTTCCACTGTTGCCGTGGCAGTTCTATTGGTTCTATTCTACGCTCGTGCACTCTGTGCACACACGAGTGCACGCACAATACACGTGTGGTTAGCAAGCACGATTACTTACCTTTTTAATGGTACGACGCGGTCGAAAAGCGCTCTCCAAGTTACCGGTGCTGCGTCGACTCCCAGTCTACACGCCGTTACGTAGTGGACGAGCTGAGGCACGCTAATAATACACATTATTTCTTTGCGACGTCCAGCGAACTTCCCGCAACCAGACACAAAAGAGAACGCACTCCAGGGCATGGAAATCGTTGGTCCCCATTTGCCTGGCACGCCACGCATATGGCGAGTTTCAGAGAGACACAAGCTATCTTCTGGCACTTCTGTGTTCGCGAACCAAGTCACATTTCGTTACACCAAACACAAAACCACACGATTAGACAAACACGCCACAACGGCTCGCGCAACCGCCCGGCGACCGGCAGTTGCAAAATAGAGAGCAGAGTAGACAAATGAATGCTATGACCGTCTTCTTTGAAACAGGGTGGTGGGTTGCGCCACCAACCGATCGCATGGGGCGAGCGTCATTTGTAGACCTTTGCGGTTGTGTGGCCCCCGTGATGCCTTAATATTAACCAGTACCCACTCATTTTGTGCCGTATTGCGCCCAACTACGTATAGTTGCGAGACAAAAAAAAAACGAACATTGAAGCGTCTATATTGCACGCTATACTTTACTGTAGAAAAAAATTTTATGGCGTATTTTCGATTTTGAACAACTTCTGCCGTATGCAGCCAGCAAAAGTATGGCCTCCGAGAACCGCACTTCAAGTCAGCTGTATTGAAGTTTTTTCATGGCGTTATGAGCTCCTGCCCGTGCTACGTGCGTTGTCACTTCGTTTTAAATAACTTTCTGCTGTCATCAACATCAACTGTAGCCTCAGGAATTGTTGACACGGTATCAGGTGTACGCTTGTGCAGCGTGCGATGTTTCCGAGCGTGTTGTAGCTGTTTAAGTCGGAAAGCATCAAATCTACCAGGGTTCATCACTCGTGTAGCGCAGGTTACACCGGTGTCGTCCGCATTTGCTTTCGTGCCGGTGTGTTCAATGTGCGCGGGTTGCGCGCCTGTCGCCCGTGCCTTCTGTGTTTATCGTGCGACTCACGAACATTCCTCAGAAAAAAACATATATATCTGCAGCGTACATGTGTCCTACGTGGTGTGTACTAGAAATGTGCGGTGGTGTACGATGTTTTTACAGCCAAGTGGCTGCAGTGCGTTCCAGCGAATAAACGCGATTACGTAGTGTTTCCTGGTTATCTTTGTGATTTACCTGCATCTGCGATAGAACCCACGAGGCGTTTGCATGACCTTGCATTGTGATTGTGGAATTTAGTGTTTTGTTTGCCTTCTTCAATGAGTGGCCTTTTATAGACGTTCTTGCTTGATAATAAAAAAAAAAAAATATCTGTAATGGGGCTGAAATAATCCGGCTTTTTATTCCTTGAAAATTGACGTGAGTGGTAATTTTACAAGATAATAGCAATCCAGCTCTGGACATCGAGCTGTAAAGCAAAATATCTAAACTTGTTACAGTATGTGAATCTTGCTATGATGTGTCAATATCTCTAGCATGTTCTCAGTGCTGAGGGCTGTGCACTATGTTAAAGGTAAATGTAATTGTCTACTCATCTGAATTAGTATATATGATTTCTTCATATCATTTGTTCCAACTAGAAAAATTTCATAGGTGCATTGTTGACTTCTAGAGTTAAAAAGACACATGAGATATTACTCAACAGTATGCGTTACAATCTTTCGACATGAATTCAGGAGTATTATATGTTGTGCCATGCATAGTTACTTTGTACGTACAAAGTATTTATATGAATACACAAAATCTGATTCCTCCATCGCCTGTTGTTTGTAAGTCATGAAGCAAATAAATAATTTCAGCCTGCACTGATTGCTTGCAATACACTTCATATTCAAATGTTTGCTAAAAATCTGCGACAAGAATGATCTACCTTAGTTTTGCTTCTGCTGCTGACATTGATTTAGCAATTTCTGTAGAAAGATGTGCACCATGAGCAAAATACGGATGCAAAATAAATAGCTGATTTTGGATCAGTTTTTCGAAAGCTGCAATACCATTTATACTTTGCGCAATAAGTGCAATGTAAAGGCAATGAAGGTAACTGTAGACTTGTGTTTCGTCATTTGACGGGTAGAAACAATTTCTGGTACCCTATCTGAGCTGATGCAGCAACCTAACCCATACTTCACAGAAAAATGGAAAGTTTCTTCACAAGTGACTGATTCACACAGGCTTGGGAATAGGACTAGCATATTTAATGAAATCATTCTGAAACATAATTAATCAGCATTCTAAAGATGAATGGATAGTGGTAACATCGCCAGTGGCTCACAAGTGGTTGTGTTATACTCCTGTCACAGTGGACATTTTAATGTCATTCGAATCGAATGGCATTAGCATTGAATGACATTATTCGGTTGTTACGCAGCAATATTTAATGCCATTAGAATCGAATTACTTCTGCAATCAAATGAATCTGAAAAAAATCAGTCGGCTTTGCACTCGTGGCGAATGACTAAAATGACATTGAGCATTCATAATTTCAGAAGCAGTAATGTAAAGAGGTAATTAATTTTGTGTTATTTAAGGCATCTGCTATTTCGACTAGAGGAAAGCTGTACGGCAGGCTTTCACAAAATGTTTTTTACTCTCCACCTCAGTGGCGTCTGGCGGCTGTCGCTTTACTGGTCAGTCATACTGCAAGCAGTCGAGTGCCTGTATGCATCTATTTGACAGTCTCGCCTCTTCCTCCGATTGCTTTGTTCACAATGCAAAGCACACAACAACTGACGGCTTCGGCTACTGCCGTATTGTCAGCCGTATTGTTTGTCTTCAATTTATTGGCTATGGCTACTAAGCTGGTCAAGCCTTGTTTTTGCTTGTAGTGGCTAGAAATTCTAGAATTGGAAGTTTTATATGCGTGTTATTCTGGTGAAGTGACACGCCATATTTATGTTAAAATAAGTTGACTTTCTACATAGACATTCTACATATACCTTGCTCTTGTTCTCTCACCAATTTTTTTTGCAATGATTGCCATTGATATCATGACCGAATGACATCGATTTTTGTTGTGTACCACCACCACAGGTCGAATGGCATTTATTGCACTGAGTGTAATTTGCATCTAATGACATTAAAATGTCCAGTGTGACATGTATTAGATATGGTATAGCAGCTTACACTTTGAAGGAGTTTCGGTACATTAGCATGTTCCATAAGCTAGGGTGAATCGATACGTACTGGCCCACCTGTCACACGTGTAAAGCTGATGTTATTAAAGCTTAGCCTTAATTTTCTATGTTTAGTTAGATTAGGGCAGTTTGTCTTGGCGTAAGCTTATAGAGATTTTATTCAGCATAGCACATATAACTTTGGTAACATGAGACACTAGGTTACACTATTCCTCATCTCTGGTTACAGTTACGTGATTATGCGTGTTCTGCTTAAATATGTTGGCAGTTTATTTATGTCATGGCCAGACAATGTCGGCTGACGGCAATTTTTCTTGGTTCATTGGTTCTGCAGCTGTGCTTGAAGGCCACCTCGACGTATATAAGTAGCCAGCTCCAAAGGACCTGGCGTTTTAAATGTGGCCCTCCCGTCCCTGAGGCACGACGTTAATTAATTTAGTCACAACTCGAGATCCGCGATACAAGTTGACTCATATATAGGCGGGCAGCACAGCGATCGTGAGTCGCGGTGGTTTGCGTGGCTTGCGTATGTGTTTGCTCATCGCTGCCAACCATGTCAGGACAGCCAGCGGCATTTTCATCAGACACGACAAAATTGTAGAGACGTTTATTGTCCTGACGAAGATAGGTTCTAAGCCTAGTGGCTCCCAGCGATATCAGCGGCTGCAAGGGGAGCCTAAATAGACGGCACTCCGCTGCGGCGACACTCGCGTTGATAACATCGCGTCGACATAACATCGACACTCGCGTTTAGTAAGATCGTTTTGTGTAAAACGAAGGAGTGCTGAGCATAGACGTTTGTTTGCAGCTTCTTGGCTGCGAAGTATTCTGGTCGTGTTTGCAGGGGCTTGTTCGTATACCACACGAATCGCCGCGGAAACCACTCCGACGCGTTGCACGGTGGATCGCGCGCAAAGCAGGTGTTTCCCGAACGCGACGGAGAGCGCCGCCGCTCAAGTCTGTTGCTTCCAGTGCCTTCCAGTGTGAAACCAGCACGTTTTTTGACACTGGATCGCACATGGGGACGCTGGCGCTCGCTGGGACTGACTGGGACACGTGAGAACGCTGGGTCCCACTGGACGAGACGCTGGTTCCACTGCCATGACTCTCGGGCGCACTGGTTTGTGCTGTACAGGCGCTGGTTCTCGCTGCAGTTCGCTGGTTCGCACTGGAAACTGCGCTGGGTGTGTTTGTGCCGCGCTGGTTCCAGTGCGCGAGGACGATCGCTGCTGAATATTCAATGCTTTATACAATTTCATCGCTTGATACTAGTCTCTTGTCCTAAATAACGTTATATCTTGGGGTCATAACACTCTATTTCGTGTCGCAGCTTGGTGCAAAGGTGCGTAAGTTGCCCTGTTTATACATGCACATTTGACACTGAAGATCACTCTCGTTTTTCTTGCATTTTCCCTTTTGACTGGGCGGATAGCTAAATTCTTGAACGAAATCACGCATACGCAGAGGACGCCGCGTTTTTTAGTAGTTTGCGCGTAACATATGACTGGGATTTGTCGCAGTGTTGTGGAGTGGACATGAAATCCAGTTGTTCAGACGCGCTCGAACGGACCCCGAGTTCGAAGCCTACCGCTGATTGATATTATCGCACCGACAACGAAGTTGAGGCGATTCGCGCGCTTCCACTTTCCCTATCGTACTAAAAGAAGGTTCTGGGGCTCAAATACACGCATTTTAGCTTTCGCCAGCTACCCGCGCCGAGATCGCTCCCCGCCACGGAGTGGTCCCCACGGAAGCTCAGGCGTATCCGCCGAGTCCGTCTGCACGCTATCGGCGCATCTGGGCTCAGGAACCAACAAGACTAAACAAGGATAAATCACTCCATATTTGAACTTTCGCATCGGTGTTCTTAAATAAACTGTTTTTTTCTTTCGTGTCTACGGTGCCAGTACAAGAAGCGATGCGCGCCGATGTGACGCGTCATAAACACAAATAAGTATACGTGCTGTCGCCGAAGGCTGCCAGCACTAGCCTGCGCTTCTCTGACGAAGATATATGACTAAACGGACGTGTCAATTGAATCGCATAACTGAACTTAGAAAACGTTGCATATCCCATGCCTGAAGAACAAGAAACGGCTATCGAAATCAGTAGTAACAGCCCACACAGCTTCCCGGGTCGGCGGTTAATTTAGGACTTTTTTCGTAGTTAAAGTACCTATCGCAAGTGCAAATCGATGTCGTGACACTTCCAAGCATACTACTCAATAAGAACAGCAACTTTAGTTCTCTGGTACAGGCGTGAGTTTTAGTTGGTGAGCAATAACACATTTACTATCTGTACGAGACCTGTCTCTGCCCAATTAAAGTATGGTGAATTATCCTTAGGGTACCACCTGCTCACATGGCGTAGTGGTAAAGCAGCGCGCTTGGGAACTGAAGGTCAGTCGTTCGATTCCTAACTTGACCTTTTTTTTTTTTTTTAACTAGTACGTTCTTTATTGCTTTCTATAATATAACAATATATATACGTTTCCGGGCACCACGTATTTAACGCGCAAGAGCTCTTTTTCGCACCAGTACGCCGTGCCTGACTAGCGCCCCAGCATGCACCGCGCGACACGGGCCCATAATCCGGCGTTGTATTGGACACTGGGCGGTTTTGCAATAGGATTGCCAGGGAAGCGGCAGCGACAGCTGCAGACGACGCAACGAGGAGGCAGCGTGATACATTTCGTCGTCTGTTTCGATTAGTAAACGTCGCTGTGACGAAGAAGTCGCACTTTCTGCTGCAATTTGCTCAAGTTTGTGAACTGCTACCGACAGTTGTATACCACGACTTGTTTTGCGTTCAATGTACAAACGGCGCGATCTCGTAGACTGAGCGGCTGTACACAGCCAAAACATGCCTTGCACAGGCGCACGACATCTTGTCACATTGGCGTTTTCTCGGACACCCAAAAAAAAAATTATCGCGGATTTTCAAGCGTACAACCCAGGGAAGACGTCCAGCGCGTTTGAGCAGCGAGTGCAAATAACCTTGACACGTTCACACAAAACACTAATCGGTCGTTGCAGCTACTCGGTGCACTGATGATACGTTCTCTCGGCAAATGATCACATGAAATAACCAACGAAGGCACTGGAGCTTCACAAGGTTCACACGGACGCGCGCTGACACACGCACGCACGTCGCTATTTACTCCGTGGGGAGTTTCCAACCACGTGACCTGAAACTCCGTGCGGAGTATAATCGTGTCATGTCGTTTTTATACTCCGTTCCTAACCTATCGGAGTATAATGAAGACATGTGCCGTCTTCACTCCGCTATGACGGAGTAAATGCTTGGGGCATGGGAGGTATTGGGGCTGATAAGCCGATAAAACTCCCATCTCGGCTAATTTTTGCTTACAGTGTAGAGTTAATATCGTCTATTCCTGACGATGACGAAATCTTTAACTTACGAATCAAGTTCACGACACCGTCGTAATCAATTAACAAGGGCTCCATCTGAGGAAAATTCATCTTAACAACTTCAGGTAGAGAGGCACAGGGCAACACATTATTCAAAAATGATTTAGAATACACTTCATTGAGCACAGAACAACATTCTTCTTGTGGAAAAACAGCACCATCTACATCAGTTAACGATATTGTGTTACATTCGGAACCCTTGCCAGTTTTCCAAAATGTTTTAGTATTTTCAGTCAGCAGAGATGGAAGTGTATTGTAAAAGAAAACGCGTTTGGCTTCTTTGGCTGCGTTTTTAAACAGTGAAGCAACCTGCTGATACGCACGCCAGCTATCAATTGTGTTCCGTTTTTTAGTTTGGCGAAACAGCCGCTTCTTGCTGTTCAAGATACGTTTTAGGGATGCATTAAACCACGCTGCTCGATGGTTACACCGGACAACTCGGAGGGGTATGTATTTTTGTACTAATTCATTAACTCTATTTTTAAAGAGCGACCAGTTCTGTTCAACGCTCCGAGTGTAATAGTCCGGCATATATTCTTCTACAAAAGCTTCAAGTTGTGTGTTCATTGATGCGTAATCGGCTTTACTGTAGGCTCGAATGTATTTTTGTTTGCTATTGGGACGGTTGATGTTTTCCTTAAGCTGGAAATGAATAAAACAATGATCGCTAACCCTGGCAAAATGCTTAAAGAATTGACAAGATCCGGTGCGGTAGTCTAAACTAAGTCAAGGATGTTAGCACTAGTTGCTGTAGTTGGTTGGTTGAGTAATCAGCTGAGTAAGATGGAAATCAAAACACAAATCGAGAAAAGCCTTGCTATCACTGGATGAGTCGGATAGAGTTGGCACAGGATAGGACCAGTTTATGTTGGGGTAATTGAAATGCGCCATTAGGAAAATGGGTGAGTGTGGAAACTTTGTTACGATGGTATTAAGCAGGTCATGAAGTTCAGCGCAAAACATAGAGGAAGCGCTCGGTGGCCTATAACATGCGCAAAAAATAACATCGTGGTGCTTTATTCTAATTCCTGCGCAAACTGCTTCTAAACCGGAAGAAAGAGGAATGTGAAACGAATTGAGCCTGTCGGCCACTGCGATAAGCACGCCACCACCTAATCTAGTACCACGGTCACACCGATAGATACAATATTGTTGTTGGCATTCGAATACTTCTTTGTTCGATATTTTTGACGATAGCCAGGTCTCTGTCAAAATGACAATGTCGGCAGTGCATGTATCGATTAAGGAAGATATGTCATCACGTTTATTTACAACACAACGAATGTTAGAAAAGAGCAGGTTAATATCAGGTGCAATCATATCATATGTATCATATCATATCATATATCATATCATATAATATTATCATGTGTGTGTTCGAGTTTGGCTATGCCGGAGGTGTGTCATGCGCAGAAGATAGAACAGCGGCTTGAGAAGGATGCAAGGATGATTAATCAGCCTCGATTCCGGACTCGATCTCACAGACACTGTTAGTTGATGGGTGGTACACATAAGCCTTCTTTTTGATTATCAGTTTATTGTAGCGTACTGAAAATTTTTCACCGCTAGCTTTTCCAAACTCGATTAGTTTTTTGAGGGCTGTGCGGGTGGAAATGCAAAAATCTTCACATACAGTGATACCTGTCGTTCTCATTCGGGATTTTGAGAAAAATATATCGTTTTTTGTTTTAAAGCTACTGAACTTAGTTATTATCGGACGGCATTTATTTGGCGAAAACTTTCCCAGTCTGTGGGCACGAGATATGGCCTCATTCGACAGTTCCATGTTGAGCGTTGAAGAAATTATGTCCCGCACTTTTTTTTCAGAAGCAGACGTTTCTGTGCGGTCATCAGCGACGCCATAAAATATCAAGTTATCGCGCCTTGAGCGATCTTCGAATTCTTCGAAACGACTGTAAATGCAGGCCGTCTCCCTACGCACAGCCTCAGTCACTGCTCGGGCAACTTCCACCTCGGCACAGTTTTCAGATGCTTCTAATTGTTCTTCAACAGCTGTCAACCTCACATTTAAATCTGTCATTTGCTTTTCCAGATTCATCTGAATTTCCTTTACTGTATAAAGTTCTGAGAGCACCTCTGCATGATTTTTGTCTATTTTAGCATTAAGTATCTTCATGAAAGAAAGAAGTTCGTTAGAAGTTTTGCTAGGGTCCTCCTTCGGAGGCCCGGGATTCATTTCGACATCACCCCCCAAAAGCAAAAGTTTCATGACATAAGCACAGTCACAAACAATGCTAAAAATGGTGTTTGGGCATGGAAAGAGCAGCAAGGTAGTATTGCTAGAGCGTTTACAGTGCAAAGGCGGGCCAGCACTGACCTGCATCGAGAAGCAAAGATAGATTTGGAACGCCCGCATCGTAGCCGCTCTTTCCTGCCCACTGAAGACGAACGATGAGAGCCCGGTCTTTAAAGGCACTTGATCTAAAGCCCCTGAAACTTCGTAAAGTAGTGCCACTCTCCTCCTCCGCCTTCACTCCTCCTCGTTTCTCCTCTCTTTCACGCTCCTTCCTCGACCATGGCGCCGCCTACGATGCTCGAGCGCAGCAGACGACCTTTCGCAGAGTGAATGCACGCTAGCAAGACAGTGCTCTTTAGTCGTTCACGTTGGCTTTCCAGCTCCACGTAACTTCGTGTACAGCATAGAATTTCTAGTCGGATGCTTATACAAATTCGGTAACGGCGGCTTCTGCTTCATTTTTTTATAACCATTTCTTCTGAACTATCTGAAGGAGTGCTAACGCTGTGCGTTGACGACTGCGAATGTATCGCGTGCCCTACAATTAGGTACGCAACATTTGTCAAGGGCGTGTAGCAAGATCTTGTTGCGAATAGTTGTAAATAACGCGTTTACTATCGAATGACAACCTCTTGGCTTCCAGCAAGCCCTCAGCCTAAAGAATCCGCGCCGCCCTTACCACGTGAATTCGCGGCGGGTATCAGCTATGACGTACAAAGGCTGACCGAGATCACTGCTCTGGAGGTTCGAAAGTGTATCACAAGCTACAGTGCCGCCAATGTGCGTGCTTGCCAATCTAAGCGAGCGCAAAGCCTCAGAGGTGGGCGCTGGTGCTATTATGTTTCTCGTGTCTCAACGCCGACAGAAATACCGCGGCCGATCATCGAGTCGGAACTGTGCGTACACAAGAAAATAAAATGAGTTTTTAGCATTCGTGCGCGAAGCGGGAGCGCGATAACAATGCTTGACTCAATCTCAAACAAGACCACTGTGGCCTTCAGTAATTTTTTCAGGTTAATGACTTATCACGAATAACACTTCATCGTGCGTTGGTTCGTCCGTTTACTAAGTGACGTACTTGTCGCGAACCGAGTTGCACTGAGGTGTATGCATTGAGGACGGTTGCACTCCCTTCGAAGTAACATTTGCGAGACATGACTTTATTAGTGAAGTCATGATTGTGCAAAGAATCCCCCCGCCATGACGCGGCCGAAATTGCGGCAAGTGAAATGATGTTTTATCCATAGGTTAAAATGATATGAAACGGCATTCGAGTTGCAAGTTAACAGTTTATTTTCACATAGGTACATTACAGATTTGCCTTTGCAGTCACAAGTCCGTGTGCACCATTTATTGTCTCATTGCGTAAATAAACGCACCAGCCTAAGCGCCCTACAGCAAGCGCGTCTCAATTAGGCATAGTGACTGCAGAAACTAATAGTGGCATAGACGAGCAAGCGAACGACTATATGAGCGCGCGAACTAAACGAGCGAGCAAACGACTAAACGAGCGAGCAAACAAGTAAACGAGCGTGCGAACGAACGAGCAAACGACTAAGCACGAACGACGACTAAACCAGCCAGGGAACGGGCGGGCGACCGCACGTTTTCTTTGCGAGTGCTCCACCGCCGCATTATAAGCTTCGCAAACTGTAAAGCTCACGCGAATTAGCACATACGTCTCAATTACCTATGATGCGGTCGCTCGACGACGAACGCACCGCGCAACACGGTTTCGGGACAGCACGCACGCTTTTCATCGGTGCGTCTGTATCGCAAATCCACCGGGCGACCGTCAACGAGGAACACGAACAAATGTGGCAAACAAAGCTAGTCTATCTAAAGAAGGCTAGTAAGGAACCAGAAAAGGCAGAGAGTTGCTCTCTTGAGGCGCTTTCATGATCGAGACTGAAATTTTATCAAAAGGACTGCGCTGAATCTTAAAAATTTCGTAATCACGTCAATGCACGCAATCTCGCGTGCCCGCGAACTCAAGCCGGTTGGCGTTCAAAACGATTAAGCGCACCAAATATGACTAACACGACCACGTAGTGAGCATATAAGCAAAGCAGACGTTGCGTAAAAATCATGTAAAGCGTGCGTACAAATGACAACATGCACAGTGAACTGTGCAATATCTACTACGGTATTGCCCGCAGAACAATACGCAAGCCTGGCACATACAATACTGAGAGAGCCACAACTTACATCACATAGTCACGCGGAGGAAGTTGGTCGGAAGTTCTCCCTCCTGATTCGGTAAGCCACGTCTTTCTTCTTAACCCGTTGCGCTTACCGGACAGTATCGCGAACATATTCTTGCCTTTGCTAAAGCTATATTGGCATCCAAACGCGCAGCAGGTCACGGTAACAGAAAGTGACGTGAAGCGACGTCGCACTTGCCACAAAACATCCTTCAAGGCGTTCACAAGATCAAAACAACACAGAATAGGAACGGAAGGTATGCCGCCAACAAGCGCCGCTTCTCGAGCAAAGATGGCACTGAAGCGCGACTGTAAACAAACGAGGCCGGCGCAAGGGGCCACGTGATGCCATTAGGCCAATAACGACGCGGCGTCGGCTTCGGCCAGAGCGCTGGAGGAGGAGGCGGCATTCTTCAAAGCGTGGCACTACTTTACGAAGTTTAAGGGGCTTTAAGTTGATCCGATGATGTCAGGGACGATGGCGATGCCGGATCCATGGGAAAAGAGGTGACGGTCCAAGCATTGTCCTTCGACGAGGCCGGGCAACATTGTTCTGGCTGCAGCACTGGGCTGCGCAGGCGTAAGCGGCAGCAAATGTCTGATGACGCATCAGGCTGTGGTTGTGGCTTGCCGCGGACGCACATCGATACCATCTGCATCGAGAAGCAAAGATAGATTTGGAACGCCCGCATCGTAGCCGCTCTTTCCTGCCCACTGAAGACGAACGATGAGAGCCCGGTCTTTAAAGGCAGTTGATCCGATGATGTCAGGGACGATGGCGATGCCGGATCCATGGGAACAGAGGTGACGGTCCAAGCATTGTCCTTCGACGAGGCCGGGCAACATTTTTCTGGCTTCAGCACTGGGCTGCGCAGGCGTAAGCGGCAGCAAATGTCTGATGACTCATCAGGCTGTGGTTGTGGCTTGCCGGGGACGCACATCGATACCATCTGCATCGAGAAGCAAAGATAGATTTGGAACGCCCGCATCGTAGCCGCTCTTTCCTGCCCACTGAAGACCAACGATGAGAGCCCGGTCTTTAAAGGCAGTTGATCCGATGATGTCAGGGACGATGGCGATGCCGGATCCATGGGAAAAGAGGTGACGGTCCAAGCGTTGTCCTTCGATGAGGCCCGGCAACATTTTTCTGGCTTCAGCACTGGGCTGCGCAGGCGTAAGCGGCAGCAAATGCCTGATGACGCATCAGGCTGTGGTTGTGGCATGCCGGGGACGCACATCGATACCATCTGCATCGAGAAGCAAAGATAGATTTGGAACGCCCGCATCGTAGCCGCTCTTTCCTGCCCACTGAAGACCAACGATGAGAGCCCGGTCTTTAAAGGCAGTTGATCCGATGATGTCAGGGACGATGGCGATGCCGGATCCATGGGAAAAGAGGTGACGGTCCAAGCGTTGTCCTTCGATGAGGCCCGGCAACATTGTTCAGGCTGCAGCACTGGGCTGCGCAGGGGTAAGCGGCACCAAATGTCTGATGACGCATCAGGCTGTGGTTGTGGCTTGCCGGGGACGCGCATCGATACCATCTGCATCGAGAAGCAAAGATAGATTTGGAACGCCCGCATTGTAGCCGCTCTTTCCTGCCCACTGAAGACCAACGATGAGAGCCCGGTCTTTAAAGGCAGTTGATCCGATGATGTCAGGGACGATGGCGATGCCGGATCCATGGGAAAAGAGGTGACGGTCCAAGCGTTGTCCTTCGATGAGGCCGGGCAACATTGTCTGGCTGCAGCACTGGGCTGCGCAGGGGTAAGCGGCACCAAATGTCCGATGAGCATCAGGCTGTCGCTGTGGCTTGCCGGGGACGCGCATCGATACCATCTGCATCGAGAAGCAAAGATAGATTTGGAACGCCCGCATCGTAGCCGCTCTTTCCTGCCCACTGAAGACCAACGATGAGAGCCCGGTCTTTAAAGGCAGTTGATCCGATGATGTCAGGGACGATGGCGATGCCGGATCCATGGGAAAAGAGGTGACGGTCAAAGCGTTGTCCTTCGATGAGGCCGGGCAACATTGTTCTGGCTGCAGCACTGGGCTGCGCAGGCGTAAGCGGCAGCAAATGTCTGATGACGCATCAGGCTGTGGCTGTGGCTTGCCGGGGACGCACATCGATACCATCTGCATCGAGAAGCAAAGATAGATTTGGAACGCCCGCATCGTAGCCGCTCGTTCCTGCCCACTGAAGACCAACGATGAGAGCCCGGTCTTTAAAGGCAGTTGATCCGATGATGTCAGGGACGATGGCGATGCCGGATCCATGGGAAAAGAGGTGACGGTCCAAGCGTTGTCCTTCGATGAGGCCCGGCAACATTGTTCAGGCTGCAGCACTGGGCTGCGCAGGGGTAAGTGGCACCAAATGTCTGATGACGCATGAATACTTTGTTTAGCGCAAAACGACAGAGACAAGAAAGACGACAGGACAAGGCGCTACTGGCCAACTGGTCATTGATTCCATTTGTTACAAAAAAAATCAGTTCCAAAACGAGGAGCAATCCCTACTGTCACTTTTCTAAAAGACGAAGCCACAAGTTTCATAGCAGATCCCAATCCCCCACAGTGGGTGTGCGCCATCGCATAAGGAATACCATACCATACCATACCATAGCAGATCGACACTGCTGGTTGTTGTTGTTGTTGTTGTTGTAGCCTGTGGCACGTGTGGCTCCTACCCACGATGGGGGATTGGCCAAGAAATGGGTGGACTGCTGGTTATTAGAAAAACAAATACTACAACAAGACAGAAACTTTCTCTTTGCCGACTACTTCGTCATTTCCATATGGATGAAGCAAGTGCCACTGCGGCTCTTTATGTAGCTTTTAATTTTCTATTTTAGGATGTTGAGTATAGATTTTATTATCATCTTATTTGATGAACCTACGAGGTCCCACATAAGTATTGAAAGTGTCACATATAAGAGGGAGGCTAAAATAAACTTATAAATGAAGATAAGTTTCAAGAAGAGGACGAGGATGGCGCTAAGGATGACGTGGGTTAACCGAAGACTGAAGAAGATAAAGAAGACGTTCCCAGTGAGGTCAGAAGAGATGCTTGGTGGAGTAGAGAAGAAGTATCCGGTGAGATGGAAAGCGATGATTGGTGGAGAAGAGAAGACGAAGAGAAGGATTACGTGGACTAACAAGAAGGCTATAAAAGGGCGAGGAAGGGCGAGACGCGGGGGGGGAAGAACGAAGCAGCGGAGACTCGGCGGGTCAGCGATGGTTCGACCGGAAGAGAGCGACGCCGGCTACTGCTCCGGTGAGCTCGCGTTCTACGGCTTCGCACCGCAGACTTCCTGCCGTTCCTGAGCCCGTTCCGGGGAGTCCACGGAGGACGCTACCACCTGCTACGGCCAGGGGTATCTCCAGCGCTACCGCCACTCTTCCAGGTGGTGCCCCAACGCCAACATCATCGACCAAACCTCCCCGGGCGTTTGGACCTGGAGCGTGTACGACGCAGCCAACGACGCCGCCAGCGACGCCAGCCCTAGAATATCGAACGCCACTCCGACGCCGGCTACGGGACCCATACCACGTCAAATCCGCACCGAACCAGACGTGAGCACGAACGCCAACCACTAACAGTAGAACGCTAGTAGCAGTGTTACCGGGTCGTGTGTACTGATAGCCTTTGTATTTTGTTAGTTTTGTTAGGTTTGTGTGCTGGTGTTTGTGTCGCATTGGTTGTACTAAATGTGCATCTGTGTGGGTACACCTGTCGCCTAGTCCATTCTTTCGGCCAAAGTGTTCTCCGGAGGAGATCCGTGACAAAGTGAAGTGGCGAGCCAGCCAGGATTCATTTCCTTGTGTCTTTTTTCTTTGTCTCGGATCTTTCCGATCTCTTGACGGCAGAATGTATGGATTTGGCAAAAACGCTAGAACTTGCGCTTAAGCTAGGGTTAAGCAAGGAAGAGGCGATGCGTCTTTGGGACGAGGAGAAAGAAGAAGCAAAAAGGCAGTGAGAGGAAAGGGCGCAAGCACGCGCAGATGCTCGCGAGGCAGAACAGGAGAAAAGGAAGATGGAACAGGAGAAGGAGTTCCTTTTGTGCAAACAGGCGCATATCGTAGGGAGGCTATGATGGGATCACAGACGATGATCAGCGTTCCTTAGCGGACACCGTGCCTACTTGCCACCTTAAGATTGTGGGAAAGTTTGTGGATGTAAGGGACCACCTCTGTCTTAGGTGCCTTCAGTTGATCCTCAACCATTGCACTTCCACATCCACACTTGAACTTTTCAAGGAGGACTTTTGAAATGGCAGTCAAGACCGAGATGGGGAACCCTGCAGCTAAAAGACGGCTTACCTGATTATGAAAACTGAGCTTAATCTGATGTGGGCACGATTTTTGGAGAGCCTATTCCATACGCAACACCTGTATACTTCTCTTAATTGTCTTGGAGTGTGCCGAGTGAAAGGGCAGCAATTCCTTAGCCCGTGGGTTGGAGGCCCAGCCAACATGTCCATCACTGAACGTAATCTTTACGTATAAAAACTAAAATTGAAAGGTTCGGAAGTTCAAGGGTGAAAGGCAACTCACGTCTATGTTTGCTAAATATAGATAACACTTTGCCTACTGTAGAGGGTAGGTGA
This sequence comes from Dermacentor andersoni, assembly GCF_023375885.2. Lineage (NCBI taxonomy): Eukaryota > Metazoa > Arthropoda > Arachnida > Ixodida > Ixodidae > Dermacentor > Dermacentor andersoni. The sequence continues at coordinate 56,832,389 of NC_092821.1, forward strand.
AGGTGGGCTGCTGTTTATAAAAGCACCAAATAAGTGTCAACATGCCGAAAAATTTTTAAAACTGGCCCCCCATTAAACACTTGTTCCAGTGTGTTGTCCACCATTACCTGAAAAATGTCACAAAGATTAGGGGCTACGCAAGACCCTATGCAGATGCCATCGCACTGCAAAAACAGCTGCTTGTCAAATACAATAAAAGTCGAGTTCAAATAAAACTGCAATAAAGATAGAAAATTATGAACGGCCAAACCAACGGTGTTCTGGAAGGATACGTCGCCGTTATCTTCTATGCACTCTTTGACACATGCTAGCAGTTGATTCTGTGGAACAGAATTAAACAACTCCTGCACGTCTTCCGAAAAACCGAAACCAACATGATCATTTCGCTCTAAAAACTGTACTACTGCGACTGATTTCTTTAAAAGTAATGGGTCGTTTAAAGCTAGCGCCTTGAGCTTCTTTAGCAAAAACTGGCTAACACTTCTGCCACGATCCCTGTTCACTAACAATAGTGCTAAACGGAACTTTGGGCTTATGTGTCTTGGCTGTGAAAACCCCCCTCAAACTGTTCCCTCTGCTGCTAGATATGTCCCTGGCAAACTTTCCAAGGTATAATTGGTACAAAACTCAACGAACTTAATTTTTCCTCGCACTTCACTTTTCTCTCCAGGGACACAGTTCTTATTAGCCGCTACCAAACATTTTTAATTGTAAATTCCCTTGGGTAACGTATGGGATTCCGTCTGGTCCTGCTGCCGACGTGACCCATCTTGGCATCGAATCATGACGTCTTCTTCTATCTTATTATAATATGACGTGGGAGACAGGAAATGTTCCAGATTCTTGGAAATGCAGTTGCGTTGTAGGCCTGCTTAAACCGGGGAAATACCCTAACGAGCTCTCCTCCTGCAGACCGATCACCTTAGCCAGTTGCGCCGACAAAGTAATGGAAAGAATGGTCTTGTCAAGGCTGGAATGGTTTCTAGAGAAAAATAATTGCTTTCCTGATTTTATGCATGGATTTAGAAGAGGCCGTTCTTCCATTGACGGTGTTATTGACTTGGTATCCACTGTTGAACAAGAAAGAAGTCGCCGTCGGTTAGTTGGAGCTGTTTTTCTGGATATTAAGGGTGCATACGACAATGTACTCCATTATGCAATCCTTGATGCACTGGAAGATTTAGACGTCGGTGGCCGGCTATATGCATGGATTGTTAGCTACCTCAGTGGCCGCACGGTGTATATGTCAAGTGATGGTGACACCGGACAGTACCATATACATCGAGGTGTTCCACAAGGAGGAGTTCTCAGTCCAACTCTTTTCAATGTTGCATTGATTGGCCTTGCATCCGAACTTCCTAGCACGGAGAAGATTAGCGCATATGCGGACGACATATGCATATGGACATCTGGAGCCACCTGTCCCCAAATGCGTGCTAGGCTTCAACGTGCAGTGACAATCACAGCTAAGTATCTGCGGCGTCAAGGCCTCCAACTCTCAACGGAAAAATGTTCCGTGATTACATTCACGCGAAAACAAATGACCAGGTATCCGATAATCATTAACGGAGTAGCGATACCTACGGTTACACACCACAGATTCCTTGGTGTAGTCATAGACCGGGGATTATCTTGGTCAAGACATGTCGCCGCACTGAAGTCAAAGCTGAAGAGTTTTGTTCACGTCCTTCGCATCGTTGCAGGAACAAGATGGGGCCCCTCGGAGTCGTCGTTACTCCAACTGTACCAAGCACTATTCGTAGGGTATATACGGTACAGCATTCCGGCGCTCTCAAGCATGAGACTTAGCTGTGTGCGCGCACTGGAGAGCATTCAAGCTCAAGCATTGCGCACATGTTTAGGCCTCCCACGATGCACGTCAACCAATGGAACAATAGCGGAAGCTCTTACTTGTTATATTGGGGTATACTTGCTCTGCGAGCCTCTTCGAATGTACCTTCGCGTGTTGACCCGACACAGGCACCATCCTCTGTCATCGCTCCCTGCCACCCACCCAGGTTCCAGCTTTTCAAGGACTATATCGCACCATCAACGCGTTTTGCAATCGAGATTTTCTCCCGCCTGTATTCCAAGAATACCCCCGTGGGTTCTGCCTAAACCTGTCGTTACATTGCAGATACCTGGAATTACTAAAAAGTCATATCCGTTGCATCTATTGGCCTCAGGCAACTCGCCCTGTGGCACATTTCTGCAAAGTACGGAGATACTGCACACGTGTATACCGATGGCTCTGTCACACCATATGCCTCCACTGCAGCCTTCGTCATTCCACATATGATCATTGCTCGGCGGTTTAAACTAGGCCATAGCTCAACATCAACTGCCTCAGAACTTGTTTCTATCCAGGAGGCACTTCGATTTCTCTCCGAGGAGCCTCCTCACGCATGGACAATATTCTGCGATTGCAAGACAGCTCTTCAAACGATTGACTGTGTCCTCAGACGGGGCCCGTATTATTCCATGGCTATAGAAATTACAGAACGGCTCGACCACGCAACTAGATATGGCCACAATGTCACCTTTCAGTGGATACCCTCACACTGTGGCCTGATCGGGAGCGAACAGGCAGAAGCTGAAGCGAAAACTGCTTTAGATAATGCTTGTGAAGTACGCATTCCGTTCTCACGTGCAGACACAAACGTCCTACTTCGTCGCGTAAACCGCAACTCTACGTTAGAAACACTGGACCCAACCAGATCGACGACACAAGCGATTACACAAATGGGACCAAGAAATGAAATTTCGTATGCCTCACAAGCTCAAAAGAAGCCACACGAGCATGGTGCACCGGATTCGCCTTGGTGTCGCATTCACCAACCGTTATAGACATATGATAGGTGCCAGTGATACTAGCCCAAACTGAATTCTGTGAGGTGCCAGAAACGCTTGAACATATATTTTGTGTGTGTCCCACCTACGCGCAATAACGACAGCAACTTGTCTCTTCCATTGCAAAGATCCATGAGAGACCGCTATCGGACGAGTTTCTTTTAGGTCCTTGGCCTAATGCAAACAGCGCAGCCCTGGTAACAAGAGCCGCTGTAGCTTTTCTCCGAGCCACTGGGCTGGACGCACGGCTTTAGAGAGGCCACAACTCTGAATTTGTATATACGCATCTCTTCCTTATACCATCATCATTCATCAGCCCTTTCCCTCCCCGTCCCTCTTCCCCAGTGTAGAGTAGCAGGCCAGAGCAAGTTATAGCTCAGGCCGACCTCTCTGCCTTTCTGTAAATAAATTTCTCTAACTTGGGTAATACGATGAGCCCACTCTCTTTGTCAGCTTGCGTAAGCATCAGGTTGTTGCTCTTAAAAAAAGATATGTCATTCAACAATCTACTATGGTGCGAGTCCGGGGTTTTTGGAGCAAGCTTTAGCAGGCAGTCAACACCTTTGAGAAGGCGGTGGTCCCGATTATCATCTTTTCCTGAGTGGCCACTTTCCAATTTAATGCAGTGAGATCATGTGCAGGAACATCAGCTTGGACCCCAAATTTGGATCCTTTCTGAAGATGATGCATAATCTTCCCTGGTATGTGGACGTCCCCCATGACGACATTGCTTCCATCTTGCGTCATTTTCCTCCTGAACACCGGAGCAACTCATTCAAGATGCAAGCATCTTAATCGCAAGCCAATCAGGATGGTCCTTAAAACACAGAAGATGGAACCAGTCCTGAAAAAGTTGGACTTGTTGTCACAGTTCTGAGTGACTTATTCTGCAAAATCTTTTCACATGCCCCCACACTGGTTTCACAAGGCTGAAGAGGGTACTTACTTCATTAGGGACGAGTCCTTTCCGGATGCAAAAGGTGAAGTGTCTTTCCTTCCTCTTGTAAGGTTGTAAGGCACCTTTTCCACCATCAACCTTCTACTCAGTCACATCGCCCATGCAACATGCTAGTCAAGACAGTTCGCCTTTTCCATCCGGAAATGACTCGTCCATAACGAAGTAAGTGCCCTCTTCGGCCCTGTGAAACCAGCGTGGGGGCACGTGAAAAGACTTTGCAGAATAAGTCGCTCAGGACAGGTTGCACCTTCTGTGATTTAAGGACCATCCTGACTGGCTTGTGATTAAGAAGCTCGCGTCTTTGAAGCGCCTAGTGGCACAGCTCATGGAGTGCAGGTGGAGGTGCATCTTGAATATGTTGCTCTGTTGTACAGGAGACAAGAAAATGACGCAAGATGGAAGCAATGTCAGCGTCATGGGGGACATCCATATACCAGAGAAGATTATGCAACATCTGCAGAAAGGATCCAAATTTGGGGTCCAAGCTGATGTTCCTGTGCATGATATCACTGCAATGAATCGAAAAGTGGCCACTCAGGAAAAGATGATAATCGGGACAGCTGCCTTCTTGAAGGTATTGACTGCCTGCGAAAGTTTGCTCCGAAAACCCCGGACTCGTACCGTACTAGATTGTTGAATGACATCTCTTTCTTTAAGAGTAACAACCTGATGCTTATGCAAGCTGACAAGCCGGGTGGGTTCATTATTTTGGCCAAGAGAACTTACAATGAAAAAGGTTTGGTAGCGGCTAATAAGAACTTTGACCCTGGAGAGAAAAGTGAAGTGCAAGTAAAAACCAAGTTCGTTGAGTTTTGTAAGCAATTAGACCTCAAAAATTTTGCCAGGGACATATCTAACAGCAGAGGGAACAGTTTGAGGGATTTTTCACAGCCAAGACACATAAGCCCGAAGTTCCATTTAGCACTACTGTTAGTGAAGAGGGATCGTGGCAGAAGTGTGTTAGCCAGTTTTTGCTAAGCTGAAGACGCTAGCTTTGAACGACCCATTTCTTCTAAAGAAATCAGTCGCAGTAGTAGATTTTAAAGGGAAATGATCATGTTGGTTTCGGTTTTTCAGCAGACGTGCAGGACTTGTTTCATTCTGTTCCGCAGAATCAACTGCTAGCGTGTATCAAAGACTGCATTGAAAATAATGGCGACGTATCCTTCCAGAACACTGTCGGTTTGTCCGTTCATAACTTTCTATCATTATTGCAGTTTCATTTGAACTCTACTTCTATTGTGGTAATAGTTCTGCGGAAACCCGCAAGGTGGAGATAAGTAATTAATTATGGGAAAATGAGACATCCACTCAATCGTAGCAATTAATTGCTACGATTGACATCTGCTACCCTACTACCTGCTAGCCACCGGGTTAGCTGGTAGAGTGGCTGCCCTGGAAAGGCAGTGGTCCTGGGTTCTAGTCCCGGACTAGGACGAATTTTTCTTCAACTGCGAGGCTTTTCTTTAAGGAACCCGCATGGGTTTCCTTTGTAGCAATTGCTATGATTTGGTGGATACCTCATTTTCCCTAAATTAATTACATTTATTGTATATCACGAGTAGTCATTTCTGTAGCGCGATGGCATCTGCATAGGCTCTTGCGTAGCCCCTATTCTTTCTGACATTTTTCTGGCCAAGGTGGAAAATGCACTGGAACAGATGTTTAATGGATGCCAGTTTTAAAATTCTTTAGGTATGTTGAGAATGTTTTAGTGCTTTTAAAACAGCAGCCTACCTTCCCCTACCCCTCTACATTAGGCAAAATATTTTCCATTTTTAGCAAACATAGACATGGGTTGCGTTTCACCCATGAACTCCCGGACCTTTCAAGTTTACAGTTTTTAGACCTAGAAATCATGTTCTGTGATGGACATGTTTGCTGGGGCTACTACCGACGAGCTAAGAAGTTGCTGCCCTTTGACTCTGCACACTCCAAGACAATTAAGAGAGGTATAGCAGTGTTGTGTATGGCATCAGCTCTCCAAAAATCGTGCCCACCTCAGATTAAGCCCACGTTTAATAATCAGGCAAGCCGCCTGGCTCAGGTTCCCCGTCTTGGTCTTGACTGCCGTTTCTGAAATCCTACTTCCAAAATTCAAGTGAGGATCAGGAAGTACACTGGCTGAGGATCAATGGAAGGCACGTAAGACAGAGGTGGTCCCTTACATCCATAAATTTTCCCACAATCTTAAGAAGGTGGCAAGTAGGCACGGCGTGTCAATTTGTTGCTCTGCCCCAATTAAGCTGGGAAAGTTGTGTCCACATATCTGTAACGCCAGAAAACGTGGATGCCAGAAGAACCACCAACCGCTGTTAGTAAAATGTTCCACTGGAGTGGTGTATTGCATCCCCATGTCATGTGGGATGGTTTACGTCGGCAAAACTGGTCGCTGTGTCAATGACCGTTTAAGGGAACACGCTCAAAAAGTGAAAAAAAGAAACTAGATGATAAATATGACATTTAGTTGCGAACGTTAGCAAGTATACTGAATGGGTGGCCTGGTTGAAAGAGATGATTCTAGGAAAGGGCAGTGACACGACCGCACGCATCAGTTTAGAAGCCTACTACATTAGAAAATTTGGTAGCAGGTGCTTTAGCACTCCTTCCCTTGCTCTCTGTGATGCTGAATTTGATCTTCTACATGTGGCTACCGGGGCTTCAGACGGCAAAGAAAAATAATTGTTTGCATATTGTTGCGCTTGGTTGGCTGTATTGTGCTTGCGTGGTTAGCACGCTATCACCCTTGACGTGTTTTCCCCTTCATTTCCTTTGCTTCACTGGCATATATAAGGTGTGCTATCCTTGCCAGTAAAGCCAGTTATTAGCCAGCACTGTGTGTATGTGTCCCCCTTCTTCTGATCATGTTTGTGCTGTTACCCATATGTTACAGCAGTAACTGCAGCACAGTGAATAATGACCTTCATGTATCATTTCAAAAAGTTCCGGCTCATCAAATGTGTATTTGCCAGTGGCAGTTATTCTGGGAACAAGAGATAAATAATGGCAAATATGAATGTTAAACAATGGTAAGCACGCCATGTGCTTAGACATGCAACATAGTTGTCCCACTACACTTTGAATTCTTATGTGCACAGAAACTGCACAAGCGTGTAGAATAAACAGAAAAGAAGATGGAAATAAAAGCTGCAGCATAGGAAACAGTTTCAAAACAATAAAGCCAAAATAAAAAAGTGAGAAATACACCGTGTACTAAGCAAAAATAATAACTTTTATGCTTTTAGCGCACAAAAAGGGACGAGAGACAGAGGTACGACACGGACACAGCGCTAACTTCCAGCAATTGTTTTATTCTACAAAGCGGTACACATATTTATGGGTAACAGACAACAGCATAAGCATGCACATATGCACTGGTTTCTAATCAAATGAGACAGCAACGAGACATGTAATGGAAAGTTAAGATGATATCGAAGATGAAAAGGCAACCATGCATAGCCAAAAAATTTTTGTAATTGCAAGATTAAAATGCCATCTCCATCAAGCCACCCTCTGTGACACGTTAAAAAAATCAAATTCTTTTTTTGAAAGATCGATTGAAGGTGCGCTAACACGAGCGTTCCCCAAACTAGCGATCTTCGCCGCTTCAATAATCTGTGTTAGCACGCCTTCAATCGATCTTTCAAAAAAAGAATTCGATTTTTTAAACGTCACAGAGGGTGGCTTGACGGAGATGCCATTTTAATCTTGCAATTACACAAAATTTTTTGGCTATGCATGGTCGCTTTTTCATCTTCGATATCATCTTAACTTTCCATTACACATGTCTCGTTGCTGTCTCATTTGATTAGAAACCAGTACATATGCGCATGCGTACGCTGTTGTCTGTTACCTATATATATATGTGTACCGCTTCGTAGAATAAAACAATTGCTGGAAGTTAGCGCTGTGTCCGCGTCGTACCTCTGTCTCTCACCCCTTTCTGTGCGCCAAGAACCTAAAAGTTATGGAATGCCAACATGCCCAAACCTACGCTCTTTCAAAAATAATAAAGGGAAAATCAGACAGAATTTGTCAGCTGTTGACAAATTTGACTTCACCCTACCATTTGCTAGCCGCCTGGTTAGCTCAGATGGTAGAGTGGCTGCCCTGGAAAGGCAGTGGTCCCGGGTTCGAGTCCCGGACCATGACGAATTTTTCTTGAACTTCGAGGCTTTTCTTTCTAGGAACCTGTACGGGTTTCCTTTGTAGCAATTGCAATGAATGGGTGGATGTCTGATTTTCCCTTTATTAATTACTTCTCTCCACCTTGCGGGTTTCCGCAAGAACTATTCTGTCAAACAAAAATGAAATTTAAATTGCAGCCAAGCAATTGATGCAAGAAAAAATACTTGACATCAGGACATGTTAGATCTAGTTTTATATAGAAAACAATAACAGCTATGAACACAAATAAGCAGCAAGTTGCAAAAATACTTATCCTACTTAGTAAGCTGTGTTGAGTAATATGTTGATAAACTTATTCACGAATGATACTGAGGTCCTACTCTTTGGAACACATACACATCATACATACCTGAACCAAGCAATCAGATTACACACTGCGCTATGGCAGTCATTCAAGGTTTCCCTGCATTTCTGCTGGCTCCTCCATTATGTGGACACTGGTGTGGGTTACGGCCTCGCCACTACAAAATAAGTTCGGAAAGTTCGCAGTTAATTTATAGCAGTGGCACATTAACGCTGTCACAGTGTGAACACATGCAAGGAGCATCTAAAATAGTCACGAAAATAATGTTTGCATTAATGAAGGGTGGCAACAGAGGGACCCCTTCATCACCGTAAAATTTTTAACACACACACAGCAGCAACACATTACAAAGAATCTTTGTTTACATACCAATTCAATTTTTTCATGACTTAGTTTAAGCAACTGTCTCGTGTCATGTTTAGTTATGCATAAGTTATGTCAACACATCTTGTCTTAAAAATTTTTAGTAATCTGCACCTGTTGCAAGCTTTGACTGCTTACGTTTTTTTTTTTTCAAAAACTGCTCGTAAATTCAGAACCGCGTAAGCACAGATTATTTACAACGTAGAAGCATTTATACGCGAGGAAACGTCATTGCAGTAAGAATCTGTTAAAATGCAGATGAGCGTTGTTATGCAACTTAAGCAGAAAAGCGGGAGCTCACGCACAGGCGCACATGATGAACACGATTATTTCCGAACGTAATATTTCTCAACGGAAGGAAACGCTTATAATGATTTTCAATTTCGCATTAAGACAATAAACTTGCCTAGCTAAATTCTGACAACCAGCGCTCAGCAAGCATCAGCACGGGTTCCACTGTTGCCGTGGCAGTTCTATTGGTTCTATTCTACGCTTGTGCACTCTGTGCACACACGAGTGCACGCACAATACACGTGTGGTTAGCAAGCACGATTACTTACCTTTTTAATGGTACGACGCGGTCGAAAAGCGCTCTCCAAGTTACCGGTGCTGCGTCGACTCCCAGTCTACACGCCGTTACGTAGTGGACGAGCTGAGGCACGCTAATAATACACATTATTTCTTTGCGACGTCCAGCGAACTTCCCGCAACCAGACACAAAAGAGAACGCACTCCAGGGCATGGAAATCGTTGGTCCCCATTTGCCTGGCACGCCACGGATATGGCGAGTTTCAGAGAGACACAAGCTATCTTCTGGCACTTCTGTGTTCGCGAACCAAGTCACATTTCGTTACACCAAACACAAAACCACACGATTAGACAAACACGCCACAACGGCTCGCGCAACCGCCCGGCGACCGGCAGTTGCAAAATAGAGAGCAGAGTAGACAAATGAATGCTATGACCGTCTTCTTTGAAACAGGGTGGTGGGTTGCGCCACCAACCGATCGCATGGGGCGAGCGTCATTTGTAGACCTTTGCGGTTGTGTGGCCCCCGTGATGCCTTAATATTAACCAGTACCCACTCATTTTGTGCCGTATTGCGCCCAACTACGTATAGTTGCGAGACAAAAAAAAAACGAACATTGAAGCGTCTATATTGCACGCTATACTTTACTGTAGAAAAAAATTTTATGGCGTATTTTCGATTTTGAACAACTTCTGCCGTATGCAGCCAGCAAAAGTATGGCCTCCGAGAACCGCACTTCAAGTCAGCTGTATTGAAGTTTTTTCATGGCGTTATGAGCTCCTGCCCGTGCTACGTGCGTTGTCACTTCGTTTTAAATAACTTTCTGCTGTCATCAACATCAACTGTAGCCTCAGGAATTGTTGACACGGTATCAGGTGTACGCTTGTGCAGCGTGCGATGTTTCCGAGCGTGTTGTAGCTGTTTAAGTCGGAAAGCATCAAATCTACCAGGGTTCATCACTCGTGTAGCGCAGGTTACACCGGTGTCGTCCGCATTTGCTTTCGTGCCGGTGTGTTCAATGTGCGCGGGTTGCGCGCCTGTCGCCCGTGCCTTCTGTGTTTATCGTGCGACTCACGAACATTCCTCAGAAAAAAACATATATATCTGCAGCGTACATGTGTCCTACGTGGTGTGTACTAGAAATGTGCGGTGGTGTACGATGTTTTTACAGCCAAGTGGCTGCAGTGCGTTCCAGCGAATAAACGCGATTACGTAGTGTTTCCTGGTTATCTTTGTGATTTACCTGCATCTGCGATAGAACCCACGAGGCGTTTGCATGACCTTGCATTGTGATTGTGGAATTTAGTGTTTTGTTTGCCTTCTTCAATGAGTGGCCTTTTATAGACGTTCTTGCTTGATAATAAAAAAAAAAAAATATCTGTAATGGGGCTGAAATAATCCGGCTTTTTATTCCTTGAAAATTGACGTGAGTGGTAATTTTACAAGATAATAGCAATCCAGCTCTGGACATCGAGCTGTAAAGCAAAATATCTAAACTTGTTACAGTATGTGAATCTTGCTATGATGTGTCAATATCTCTAGCATGTTCTCAGTGCTGAGGGCTGTGCACTATGTTAAAGGTAAATGTAATTGTCTACTCATCTGAATTAGTATATATGATTTCTTCATATCATTTGTTCCAACTAGAAAAATTTCATAGGTGCATTGTTGACTTCTAGAGTTAAAAAGACACATGAGATATTACTCAACAGTATGCGTTACAATCTTTCGACATGAATTCAGGAGTATTATATGTTGTGCCATGCATAGTTACTTTGTACGTACAAAGTATTTATATGAATACACAAAATCTGATTCCTCCATCGCCTGTTGTTTGTAAGTCATGAAGCAAATAAATAATTTCAGCCTGCACTGATTGCTTGCAATACACTTCATATTCAAATGTTTGCTAAAAATCTGCGACAAGAATGATCTACCTTAGTTTTGCTTCTGCTGCTGACATTGATTTAGCAATTTCTGTAGAAAGATGTGCACCATGAGCAAAATACGGATGCAAAATAAATAGCTGATTTTGGATCAGTTTTTCGAAAGCTGCAATACCATTTATACTTTGCGCAATAAGTGCAATGTAAAGGCAATGAAGGTAACTGTAGACTTGTGTTTCGTCATTTGACGGGTAGAAACAATTTCTGGTACCCTATCTGAGCTGATGCAGCAACCTAACCCATACTTCACAGAAAAATGGAAAGTTTCTTCACAAGTGACTGATTCACACAGGCTTGGGAATAGGACTAGCATATTTAATGAAATCATTCTGAAACATAATTAATCAGCATTCTAAAGATGAATGGATAGTGGTAACATCGCCAGTGGCTCACAAGTGGTTGTGTTATACTCCTGTCACAGTGGACATTTTAATGTCATTCGAATCGAATGGCATTAGCATTGAATGACATTATTCGGTTGTTACGCAGCAATATTTAATGCCATTAGAATCGAATTACTTCTGCAATCAAATGAATCTGAAAAAAATCAGTCGGCTTTGCACTCGTGGCGAATGACTAAAATGACATTGAGCATTCATAATTTCAGAAGCAGTAATGTAAAGAGGTAATTAATTTTGTGTTATTTAAGGCATCTGCTATTTCGACTAGAGGAAAGCTGTACGGCAGGCTTTCACAAAATGTTTTTTACTCTCCACCTCAGTGGCGTCTGGCGGCTGTCGCTTTACTGGTCAGTCATACTGCAAGCAGTCGAGTGCCTGTATGCATCTATTTGACAGTCTCGCCTCTTCCTCCGATTGCTTTGTTCACAATGCAAAGCACACAACAACTGACGGCTTCGGCTACTGCCGTATTGTCAGCCGTATTGTTTGTCTTCAATTTATTGGCTATGGCTACTAAGCTGGTCAAGCCTTGTTTTTGCTTGTAGTGGCTAGAAATTCTAGAATTGGAAGTTTTATATGCGTGTTATTCTGGTGAAGTGACACGCCATATTTATGTTAAAATAAGTTGACTTTCTACATAGACATTCTACATATACCTTGCTCTTGTTCTCTCACCAATTTTTTTTGCAATGATTGCCATTGATATCATGACCGAATGACATCGATTTTTGTTGTGTACCACCACCACAGGTCGAATGGCATTTATTGCACTGAGTGTAATTTGCATCTAATGACATTAAAATGTCCAGTGTGACATGTATTAGATATGGTATAGCAGCTTACACTTTGAAGGAGTTTCGGTACATTAGCATGTTCCATGAGCTAGGGTGAATCGATACGTACTGGCCCACCTGTCACACGTGTAAAGCTGATGTTATTAAAGCTTAGCCTTAATTTTCTATGTTTAGTTAGATTAGGGCAGTTTGTCTTGGCGTAAGCTTATAGAGATTTTATTCAGCATAGCACATATAACTTTGGTAACATGAGACACTAGGTTACACTATTCCTCATCTCTGGTTACAGTTACGTGATTATGCGTGTTCTGCTTAAATATGTTGGCAGTTTATTTATGTCATGGCCAGACAATGTCGGCTGACGGCAATTTTTCTTGGTTCATTGGTTCTGCAGCTGTGCTTGAAGGCCACCTCGACGTATATAAGTAGCCAGCTCCAAAGGACCTGGCGTTTTAAATGTGGCCCTCCCGTCCCTGAGGCACGACGTTAATTAATTTAGTCACAACTCGAGATCCGCGATACAAGTTGACTCATATATAGGCGGGCAGCACAGCGATCGTGAGTCGCGGTGGTTTGCGTGGCTTGCGTATGTGTTTGCTCATCGCTGCCAACCATGTCAGGACAGCCAGCGGCATTTTCATCAGACACGACAAAATTGTAGAGACGTTTATTGTCCTGACGAAGATAGGTTCTAAGCCTAGTGGCTCCCAGCGATATCAGCGGCTGCAAGGGGAGCCTAAATAGACGGCACTCCGCTGCGGCGACACTCGCGTTGATAACATCGCGTCGACATAACATCGACACTCGCGTTTAGTAAGATCGTTTTGTGTAAAACGAAGGAGTGCTGAGCATAGACGTTTGTTTGCAGCTTCTTGGCTGCGAAGTATTCTGGTCGTGTTTGCAGGGGCTTGTTCGTATACCACACGAATCGCCGCGGAAACCACTCCGACGCGTTGCACGGTGGATCGCGCGCAAAGCAGGTGTTTCCCGAACGCGACGGAGAGCGCCGCCGCTCAAGTCTGTTGCTTCCAGTGCCTTCCAGTGTGAAACCAGCACGTTTTTTGACACTGGATCGCACATGGGGACGCTGGCGCTCGCTGGGACTGACTGGGACACGTGAGAACGCTGGGTCCCATTGGACGAGACGCTGGTTCCACTGCCATGACTCTCGGGCGCACTGGTTTGTGCTGTACAGGCGCTGGTTCTCGCTGCAGTTCGCTGGTTCGCACTGGAAACTGCGCTGGGTGTGTTTGTGCCGCGCTGGTTCCAGTGCGCGAGGACGATCGCTGCTGAATATTCAATGCTTTATACAATTTCATCGCTTGATACTAGTCTCTTGTCCTAAATAACGTTATATCTTGGGGTCATAACACTCTATTTCGTGTCGCAGCTTGGTGCAAAGGTGCGTAAGTTGCCCTGTTTATACATGCACATTTGACACTGAAGATCACTCTCGTTTTTCTTGCATTTTCCCTTTTGACTGGGCGGATAGCTAAATTCTTGAACGAAATCACGCATACGCAGAGGACGCCGCGTTTTTTAGTAGTTTGCGCGTAACATATGACTGGGATTTGTCGCAGTGTTGTGGAGTGGACATGAAATCCAGTTGTTCAGACGCGCTCGAACGGACCCCGAGTTCGAAGCCTACCGCTGATTGATATTATCGCACCGACAACGAAGTTGAGGCGATTCGCGCGCTTCCACTTTCCCTATCGTACTAAAAGAAGGTTCTGGGGCTCAAATACACGCATTTTAGCTTTCGCCAGCTACCCGCGCCGAGATCGCTCCCCGCCACGGAGTGGTCCCCACGGAAGCTCAGGCGTATCCGCCGAGTCCGTCTGCACGCTATCGGCGCATCTGGGCTCAGGAACCAACAAGACTAAACAAGGATAAATCACTCCATATTTGAACTTTCGCATCGGTGTTCTTAAATAAACTGTTTTTTTCTTTCGTGTCTACGGTGCCAGTACAAGAAGCGATGCGCGCCGATGTGACGCGTCATAAACACAAATAAGTATACGTGCTGTCGCCGAAGGCTGCCAGCACTAGCCTGCGCTTCTCTGACGAAGATATATGACTAAACGGACGTGTCAATTGAATCGCATAACTGAACTTAGAAAACGTTGCATATCCCATGCCTGAAGAACAAGAAACGGCTATCGAAATCAGTAGTAACAGCCCACACAGCTTCCCGGGTCGGCGGTTAATTTAGGACTTTTTTCGTAGTTAAAGTACCTATCGCAAGTGCAAATCGATGTCGTGACACTTCCAAGCATACTACTCAATAAGAACAGCAACTTTAGTTCTCTGGTACAGGCGTGAGTTTTAGTTGGTGAGCAATAACACATTTACTATCTGTACGAGACCTGTCTCTGCCCAATTAAAGTATGGTGAATTATCCTTAGGGTACCACCTGCTCACATGGCGTAGTGGTAAAGCAGCGCGCTTGGGAACTGAAGGTCAGTCGTTCGATTCCTAACTTGACCTTTTTTTTTTTTTTTAACTAGTACGTTCTTTATTGCTTTCTATAATATAACAATATATATACGTTTCCGGGCACCACGTATTTAACGCGCAAGAGCTCTTTTTCGCACCAGTACGCCGTGCCTGACTAGCGCCCCAGCATGCACCGCGCGACACGGGCCCATAATCCGGCGTTGTATTGGACACTGGGCGGTTTTGCAATAGGATTGCCAGGGAAGCGGCAGCGACAGCTGCAGACGACGCAACGAGGAGGCAGCGTGATACATTTCGTCGTCTGTTTCGATTAGTAAACGTCGCTGTGACGAAGAAGTCGCACTTTCTGCTGCAATTTGCTCAAGTTTGTGAACTGCTACCGACAGTTGTATACCACGACTTGTTTTGCGTTCAATGTACAAACGGCGCGATCTCGTAGACTGAGCGGCTGTACACAGCCAAAACATGCCTTGCACAGGCGCACGACATCTTGTCACATTGGCGTTTTCTCGGACACCCAAAAAAAAAATTATCGCGGATTTTCAAGCGTACAACCCAGGGAAGACGTCCAGCGCGTTTGAGCAGCGAGTGCAAATAACCTTGACACGTTCACACAAAACACTAATCGGTCGTTGCAGCTACTCGGTGCACTGATGATACGTTCTCTCGGCAAATGATCACATGAAATAACCAACGAAGGCACTGGAGCTTCACAAGGTTCACACGGACGCGCGCTGACACACGCACGCACGTCGCTATTTACTCCGTGGGGAGTTTCCAACCACGTGACCTGAAACTCCGTGCGGAGTATAATCGTGTCATGTCGTTTTTATACTCCGTTCCTAACCTATCGGAGTATAATGAAGACATGTGCCGTCTTCACTCCGCTATGACGGAGTAAATGCTTGGGGCATGGGAGGTATTGGGGCTGATAAGCCGATAAAACTCCCATCTCGGCTAATTTTTGCTTACAGTGTAGAGTTAATATCGTCTATTCCTGACGATGACGAAATCTTTAACTTACGAATCAAGTTCACGACACCGTCGTAATCAATTAACAAGGGCTCCATCTGAGGAAAATTCATCTTAACAACTTCAGGTAGAGAGGCACAGGGCAACACATTATTCAAAAATGATTTAGAATACACTTCATTGAGCACAGAACAACATTCTTCTTGTGGAAAAACAGCACCATCTACATCAGTTAACGATATTGTGTTACATTCGGAACCCTTGCCAGTTTTCCAAAATGTTTTAGTATATTCAGTCAGCAGAGATGGAAGTGTATTGTAAAAGAAAACGCGTTTGGCTTCTTTGGCTGCGTTTTTAAACAGTGAAGCAACCTGCTGATACGCACGCCAGCTATCAATTGTGTTCCGTTTTTTAGTTTGGCGAAACAGCCGCTTCTTGCTGTTCAAGATACGTTTTAGGGATGCATTAAACCACGCTGCTCGATGGTTACACCGGACAACTCGGAGGGGTATGTATTTTTGTACTAATTCATTAACTCTATTTTTAAAGAGCGACCAGTTCTGTTCAACGCTCCGAGTGTAATAGTCCGGCATATATTCTTCTACAAAAGCTTCAAGTTGTGTGTTCATTGATGCGTAATCGGCTTTACTGTAGGCTCGAATGTATTTTTGTTTGCTATTGGGACGGTTGATGTTTTCCTTAAGCTGGAAATGAATAAAACAATGATCGCTAACCCTGGCAAAATGCTTAAAGAATTGACAAGATCCGGTGCGGTAGTCTAAACTAAGTCAAGGATGTTAGCACTAGTTGCTGTAGTTGGTTGGTTGAGTAATCAGCTGAGTAAGATGGAAATCAAAACACAAATCGAGAAAAGCCTTGCTATCACTGGATGAGTCGGATAGAGTTGGCACAGGATAGGACCAGTTTATGTTGGGGTAATTGAAATGCGCCATTAGGAAAATGGGTGAGTGTGGAAACTTTGTTACGATGGTATTAAGCAGGTCATGAAGTTCAGCGCAAAACATAGAGGAAGCGCTCGGTGGCCTATAACATGCGCAAAAAATAACATCGTGGTGCTTTATTCTAATTCCTGCGCAAACTGCTTCTAAACCGGAAGAAAGAGGAATGTGAAACGAATTGAGCCTGTCGGCCACTGCGATAAGCACGCCACCACCTAATCTAGTACCACGGTCACACCGATAGATACAATATTGTTGTTGGCATTCGAATACTTCTTTGTTCGATATTTTTGACGATAGCCAGGTCTCTGTCAAAATGACAATGTCGGCAGTGCATGTATCGATTAAGGAAGATATGTCATCACGTTTATTTACAACACAACGAATGTTAGAAAAGAGCAGGTTAATATCAGGTGCAATCATATCATATGTATCATATCATATCATATATCATATCATATAATATTATCATGTGTGTGTTCGAGTTTGGCTATGCCGGAGGTGTGTCATGCGCAGAAGATAGAACAGCGGCTTGAGAAGGATGCAAGGATGATTAATCAGCCTCGATTCCGGACTCGATCTCACAGACACTGTTAGTTGATGGGTGGTACACATAAGCCTTCTTTTTGATTATCAGTTTATTGTAGCGTACTGAAAATTTTTCACCGCTAGCTTTTCCAAACTCGATTAGTTTTTTGAGGGCTGTGCGGGTGGAAATGCAAAAATCTTCACATACAGTGATACCTGTCGTTCTCATTCGGGATTTTGAGAAAAATATATCGTTTTTTGTTTTAAAGCTACTGAACTTAGTTATTATCGGACGGCATTTATTTGGCGAAAACTTTCCCAGTCTGTGGGCACGAGATATGGCCTCATTCGACAGTTCCATGTTGAGCGTTGAAGAAATTATGTCCCGCACTTTTTTTTCAGAAGCAGACGTTTCTGTGCGGTCATCAGCGACGCCATAAAATATCAAGTTATCGCGCCTTGAGCGATCTTCGAATTCTTCGAAACGACTGTAAATGCAGGCCGTCTCCCTACGCACAGCCTCAGTCACTGCTCGGGCAACTTCCACCTCGGCACAGTTTTCAGATGCTTCTAATTGTTCTTCAACAGCTGTCAACCTCACATTTAAATCTGTCATTTGCTTTTCCAGATTCATCTGAATTTCCTTTACTGTATAAAGTTCTGAGAGCACCTCTGCATGATTTTTGTCTATTTTAGCATTAAGTATCTTCATGAAAGAAAGAAGTTCGTTAGAAGTTTTGCTAGGGTCCTCCTTCGGAGGCCCGGGATTCATTTCGACATCACCCCCCAAAAGCAAAAGTTTCATGACATAAGCACAGTCACAAACAATGCTAAAAATGGTGTTTGGGCATGGAAAGAGCAGCAAGGTAGTATTGCTAGAGCGTTTACAGTGCAAAGGCGGGCCAGCACTGACCTGCATCGAGAAGCAAAGATAGATTTGGAACGCCCGCATCGTAGCCGCTCTTTCCTGCCCACTGAAGACGAACGATGAGAGCCCGGTCTTTAAAGGCACTTGATCTAAAGCCCCTGAAACTTCGTAAAGTAGTGCCACTCTCCTCCTCCGCCTTCACTCCTCCTCGTTTCTCCTCTCTTTCACGCTCCTTCCTCGACCATGGCGCCGCCTACGATGCTCGAGCGCAGCAGACGACCTTTCGCAGAGTGAATGCACGCTAGCAAGACAGTGCTCTTTAGTCGTTCACGTTGGCTTTCCAGCTCCACGTAACTTCGTGTACAGCATAGAATTTCTAGTCGGATGCTTATACAAATTCGGTAACGGCGGCTTCTGCTTCATTTTTTTATAACCATTTCTTCTGAACTATCTGAAGGAGTGCTAACGCTGTGCGTTGACGACTGCGAATGTATCGCGTGCCCTACAATTAGGTACGCAACATTTGTCAAGGGCGTGTAGCAAGATCTTGTTGCGAATAGTTGTAAATAACGCGTTTACTATCGAATGACAACCTCTTGGCTTCCAGCAAGCCCTCAGCCTAAAGAATCCGCGCCGCCCTTACCACGTGAATTCGCGGCGGGTATCAGCTATGACGTACAAAGGCTGACCGAGATCACTGCTCTGGAGGTTCGAAAGTGTATCACAAGCTACAGTGCCGCCAATGTGCGTGCTTGCCAATCTAAGCGAGCGCAAAGCCTCAGAGGTGGGCGCTGGTGCTATTATGTTTCTCGTGTCTCAACGCCGACAGAAATACCGCGGCCGATCATCGAGTCGGAACTGTGCGTACACAAGAAAATAAAATGAGTTTTTAGCATTCGTGCGCGAAGCGGGAGCTCGATAACAATGCTTGACTCAATCTCAAACAAGACCACTGTGGCCTTCAGTAATTTTTTCAGGTTAATGACTTATCACGAATAACACTTCATCGTGCGTTGGTTCGTCCGTTTACTAAGTGACGTACTTGTCGCGAACCGAGTTGCACTGAGGTGTATGCATTGAGGACGGTTGCACTCCCTTCGAAGTAACATTTGCGAGACATGACTTTATTAGTGAAGTCATGATTGTGCAAAGAATCCCCCCGCCATGACGCGGCCGAAATTGCGGCAAGTGAAATGATGTTTTATCCATAGGTTAAAATGATATGAAACGGCATTCGAGTTGCAAGTTAACAGTTTATTTTCACATAGGTACATTACAGATTTGCCTTTGCAGTCACAAGTCCGTGTGCACCATTTATTGTCTCATTGCGTAAATAAACGCACCAGCCTAAGCGCCCTACAGCAAGCGCGTCTCAATTAGGCATAGTGACTGCAGAAACTAATAGTGGCATAGACGAGCAAGCGAACGACTATATGAGCGCGCGAACTAAACGAGCGAGCAAACGACTAAACGAGCGAGCAAACAAGTAAACGAGCGAGCAAACAAGTAAACGAGCGTGCGAACGAACGAGCAAACGACTAAGCACGAACGACGACTAAACCAGCCAGGGAACGGGCGGGCGACCGCACGTTTTCTTTGCGAGTGCTCCACCGCCGCATTATAAGCTTCGCAAACTGTAAAGCTCACGCGAATTAGCACATACGTCTCAATTACCTATGATGCGGTCGCTCGACGACGAACGCACCGCGCAACACGGTTTCGGGACAGCACGCACGCTTTTCATCGGTGCGTCTGTATCGCAAATCCACCGGGCGACCGTCAACGAGGAACACGAACAAATGTGGCAAACAAAGCTAGTCTATCTAAAGAAGGCTAGTAAGGAACCACAAAAGGCAGAGAGTTGCTCTCTTGAGGCGCTTTCATGATCGAGACTGAAATTTTATCAAAAGGACTGCGCTGAATCTTAAAAATTTCGTAATCACGTCAATGCACGCAATCTCGCGTGCCCGCGAACTCAAGCCGGTTGGCGTTCAAAACGATTAAGCGCACCAAATATGACTAACACGACCACGTAGTGAGCATATAAGCAAAGCAGACGTTGCGTAAAAATCATGTAAAGCGTGCGTACAAATGACAACATGCACAGTGAACTGTGCAATATCTACTACGGTATTGCCCGCAGAACAATACGCAAGCCTGGCACATACAATACTGAGAGAGCCACAACTTACATCACATAGTCACGCGGAGGAAGTTGGTCGGAAGTTCTCCCTCCTGATTCGGTAAGCCACGTCTTTCTTCTTAACCCGTTGCGCTTACCGGACAGTATCGCGAACATATTCTTGCCTTTGCTAAAGCTATATTGGCATCCAAACGCGCAGCAGGTCACGGTAACAGAAAGTGACGTGAAGCGACGTCGCACTTGCCACAAAACATCCTTCAAGGCGTTCACAAGATCAAAACAACACAGAATAGGAACGGAAGGTATGCCGCCAACAAGCGCCGCTTCTCGAGCAAAGATGGCACTGAAGCGCGACTGTAAACAAACGAGGCCGGCGCAAGGGGCCACGTGATGCCATTAGGCCAATAACGACGCGGCGTCGGCTTCGGCCAGAGCGCTGGAGGAGGAGGCGGCATTCTTCAAAGCGTGGCACTACTTTACGAAGTTTAAGGGGCTTTAAGTTGATCCGATGATGTCAGGGACGATGGCGATGCCGGATCCATGGGAAAAGAGGTGACGGTCCAAGCATTGTCCTTCGACGAGGCCGGGCAACATTGTTCTGGCTGCAGCACTGGGCTGCGCAGGCGTAAGCGGCAGCAAATGTCTGATGACGCATCAGGCTGTGGTTGTGGCTTGCCGCGGACGCACATCGATACCATCTGCATCGAGAAGCAAAGATAGATTTGGAACGCCCGCATCGTAGCCGCTCTTTCCTGCCCACTGAAGACGAACGATGAGAGCCCGGTCTTTAAAGGCAGTTGATCCGATGATGTCAGGGACGATGGCGATGCCGGATCCATGGGAACAGAGGTGACGGTCCAAGCATTGTCCTTCGACGAGGCCGGGCAACATTTTTCTGGCTTCAGCACTGGGCTGCGCAGGCGTAAGCGGCAGCAAATGTCTGATGACTCATCAGGCTGTGGTTGTGGCTTGCCGGGGACGCACATCGATACCATCTGCATCGAGAAGCAAAGATAGATTTGGAACGCCCGCATCGTAGCCGCTCTTTCCTGCCCACTGAAGACCAACGATGAGAGCCCGGTCTTTAAAGGCAGTTGATCCGATGATGTCAGGGACGATGGCGATGCCGGATCCATGGGAAAAGAGGTGACGGTCCAAGCGTTGTCCTTCGATGAGGCCCGGCAACATTTTTCTGGCTTCAGCACTGGGCTGCGCAGGCGTAAGCGGCAGCAAATGCCTGATGACGCATCAGGCTGTGGTTGTGGCATGCCGGGGACGCACATCGATACCATCTGCATCGAGAAGCAAAGATAGATTTGGAACGCCCGCATCGTAGCCGCTCTTTCCTGCCCACTGAAGACCAACGATGAGAGCCCGGTCTTTAAAGGCAGTTGATCCGATGATGTCAGGGACGATGGCGATGCCGGATCCATGGGAAAAGAGGTGACGGTCCAAGCGTTGTCCTTCGATGAGGCCCGGCAACATTGTTCAGGCTGCAGCACTGGGCTGCGCAGGGGTAAGCGGCACCAAATGTCTGATGACGCATCAGGCTGTGGTTGTGGCTTGCCGGGGACGCGCATCGATACCATCTGCATCGAGAAGCAAAGATAGATTTGGAACGCCCGCATTGTAGCCGCTCTTTCCTGCCCACTGAAGACCAACGATGAGAGCCCGGTCTTTAAAGGCAGTTGATCCGATGATGTCAGGGACGATGGCGATGCCGGATCCATGGGAAAAGAGGTGACGGTCCAAGCGTTGTCCTTCGATGAGGCCGGGCAACATTGTCTGGCTGCAGCACTGGGCTGCGCAGGGGTAAGCGGCACCAAATGTCCGATGAGCATCAGGCTGTCGCTGTGGCTTGCCGGGGACGCGCATCGATACCATCTGCATCGAGAAGCAAAGAGATTTGGAACGCCCGCATCGTAGCCGCTCTTTCCTCCCCACTGAAGACCAACGATGAGAGCCCGGTCTTTAAAGGCAGTTGATCCGATGATGTCAGGGACGATGGCGATGCCGGATCCATGGGAAAAGAGGTGACGGTCAAAGCGTTGTCCTTCGATGAGGCCGGGCAACATTGTTCTGGCTGCAGCACTGGGCTGCGCAGGCGTAAGCGGCAGCAAATGTCTGATGACGCATCAGGCTGTGGCTGTGGCTTGCCGGGGACGCACATCGATACCATCTGCATCGAGAAGCAAAGATAGATTTGGAACGCCCGCATCGTAGCCGCTCTTTCCTGCCCACTGAAGACCAACGATGAGAGCCCGGTCTTTAAAGGCAGTTGATCCGATGATGTCAGGGACGATGGCGATGCCGGATCCATGGGAAAAGAGGTGACGGTCCAAGCGTTGTCCTTCGATGAGGCCCGGCAACATTGTTCAGGCTGCAGCACTGGGCTGCGCAGGGGTAAGTGGCACCAAATGTCTGATGACGCATGAATACTTTGTTTAGCGCAAAACGACAGAGACAAGAAAGACGACAGGACAAGGCGCTACTGGCCAACTGGTCATTGATTCCATTTGTTACAAAAAAAATCAGTTCCAAAACGAGGAGCAATCCCTACTGTCACTTTTCTAAAAGACGAAGCCACAAGTTTCATAGCAGATCCCAATCCCCCACAGTGGGTGTGCGCCATCGCATAAGGAATACCATACCATACCATACCATAGCAGATCGACACTGCTGGTTGTTGTTGTTGTTGTTGTTGTAGCCTGTGGCACGTGTGGCTCCTACCCACGATGGGGGATTGGCCAAGAAATGGGTGGACTGCTGGTTATTAGAAAAACAAATACTAGAACAAGACAGAAACTTTCTCTTTGCCGACTACTTCGTCATTTCCATATGGATGAAGCAAGTGCCACTGCGGCTCTTTATGTAGCTTTTAATTTTCTATTTTAGGATGTTGAGTATAGATTTTATTATCATCTTATTTGATGAACCTACGAGGTCCCACATAAGTATTGAAAGTGTCACATATAAGAGGGAGGCTAAAATAAACTTATAAATGAAGATAAGTTTCAAGAAGAGGACGAGGATGGCGCTAAGGATGACGTGGGTTAACCGAAGACTGAAGAAGATAAAGAAGACGTTCCCAGTGAGGTCAGAAGAGATGCTTGGTGGAGTAGAGAAGAAGTATCCGGTGAGATGGAAAGCGATGATTGGTGGAGAAGAGAAGACGAAGAGAAGGATTACGTGGACTAACAAGAAGGCTATAAAAGGGCGAGGAAGGGCGAGACGCGGGGGGGAAGAACGAAGCAGCGGAGACTCGGCGGGTCAGCGATGGTTCGACCGGAAGAGAGCGACGCCGGCTACTGCTCCGGTGAGCTCGCGTTCTACGGCTTCGCACCGCAGACTTCCTGCCGTTCCTGAGCCCGTTCCGGGGAGTCCACGGAGGACGCTACCACCTGCTACGGCCAGGGGTATCTCCAGCGCTACCGCCACTCTTTCAGGTGGTGCCCCAACGCCAACATCATCGACCAAACCTCCCCGGGCGTTTGGACCTGGAGCGTGTACGACGCAGCCAACGACGCCGCCAGCGACGCCAGCCCTAGAATATCGAACGCCACTCCGACGCCGGCTACGGGACCCATACCACGTCAAATCCGCACCGAACCAGACGTGAGCACGAACGCCAACCACTAACAGTAGAACGCTAGTAGCAGTGTTACCGGGTCGTGTGTACTGATAGCCTTTGTATTTTGTTAGTTTTGTTAGGTTTGTGTGCTGGTGTTTGTGTCGCATTGGTTGTACTAAATGTGCATCTGTGTGGGTACACCTGTCGCCTAGTCCATTCTTTCGGCCAAAGTGTTCTCCGGAGGAGATCCGTGACAAAGTGAAGTGGCGAGCCAGCCAGGATTCATTTCCTTGTGTCTTTTTTCTTTGTCTCGGATCTTTCCGATCTCTTGACGGCAGAATGTATGGATTTGGCAAAAACGCTAGAACTTGCGCTTAAGCTAGGGTTAAGCAAGGAAGAGGCGATGCGTCTCTGGGACGAGGAGAAAGAAGAAGCAAAAAGGCAGTGAGAGGAAAGGGCGCAAGCACGCGCAGATGCTCGCGAGGCAGAACAGGAGAAAAGGAAGATGGAACAGGAGAAGGAGTTCCTTTTGTGCAAACAGGCGCATATCGTAGGGAGGCTATGATGGGATCACAGACGATGATCAGCGTTCCTTAGCGGGTACCGAATCCCCTGGACCAGCCAAAGTTTGTCCAAGAAAGTTGATGGCTCCTTTTGATGACAAAAGAGATGATTTGAACGCGTATCTGCAACGATTCGAGCGGATAGCTTTGGGGCAAGGCTGGGAGCATAGTGAATGGGCCACGGCATTGAGTATGTGCTTAGTCGGGGAGGCGCTGAATGTGTTTGGTAGGATGCCGGCGGCTGAGTCCATGGACTACGAGAGGGTTAAGAAGGCATTCCTCCAAAGATTCAGGCTTACGGCAGAAGGTTTTCGGCAGAGATTTCGCACCGCGAAACCCGTGGATTCTGAAACCGTTAAGCAGTTTTCCTGCAGGCTGACCAACTATTTCGATAGGTGGATCGATATGTCCAACACGGGAAAGAGTTTTGAAGGGGTGCGTGACAAGCTGGTGACAGAGCAATTTTTAGCATGTTGCAGCTCAAAGCTGGCACTATTCTTGAAAGAAAGGAAGTTGTGTTGATTAGAAGAGTTTGCCGACACTACAGGCCAATTCCTCGAGGCTCAGAGGCTGAGAAATATGAGTAAGCGGAGGGAGGAGACACAGAAGGTCCCAGAGACAGATGCTGCAAAACCAAGAGCATATGGCACTGCATCTAAGGCGCTAGTAAGGTGTTTTCTCTGCGGCAAGGTGGGACACCGTGCAGCTGACTGTCGGACCAGTGACGTTGCTCAAAACACAAAGGCTGTGTGTCAGAGTTGTAAGAGGAGAGGACACACTGTGGATGAGTGTCGGTATAGAACGCCAGACCAAGCTGCATGCGTTGTCGACTCTCGAGCAGAACTTGTCACACCACCTGAAGTTCCACAGCAAGGAGAACAAACGCCACTGGGAAATGAGGTGGTGAATGGAGCACCCAAGTCAAAAGCAGCAATGCCGGTGGTGGTTGGGCAAATAGGGGATCGTCCTGTTCTGGTGCTTAGGGACAGCGGAGCCAACGCAGTTTTGGTTCGGAGAAGCCTGGTGAAGGACGAGGATTTTACAGTGGAAACGTCGGCCGTCACTCTTGTAGATAGCACAGTAACGTACCTTCCTGAAGCCAGGATTCTAGTGTCCACGTCATATTATACCGGACAGGTAGTGGCAAAGTGCGTAGAGCAGCCCATCTACGATCTCATCTTGGGAAACATTACGGGTGCAAGAAGTGTCGACGACCCCGATCCCTAGTGGAGGATGATCGACGTTGAAAAAAACCCAAAGGAGGAAAAGCCCACGACAGCTCAGGCGAGTGATGGGGCAGTCAGTTTCTCGTCGGCAGTGGAGACAAGAACTCAATCGATAGCCAGAGCAATGCAGCGTTTGGAAAGAAAGAAAGAGGGCAAAGACAAGTCCAAAGACAAGATGAGCAAGGGCAAAGACAAGTCTAAAGACAAGAAGAGTAAGAGCAAAAACAAGAAAAGCAAAGGCAAGGATAGTAAAGAGAACAAAAAGAAGGGTTTCTGTCCTTGGCTAAGCAGCAAAGGCAGCAAGAGCAGCAAGAGCACCAAAGAGAAATGGGGAGGCAAGCGCAAATCCAAGAGGGCCAAGAAACGCTCCTCTAAGGAAGGCAGCTCGAGATCCAGAAGCAAAGAGAAGGCTGGCAAGGCTAAGCCCAGCAAGGAGAAGGTGGGCAAAGGAAGCAAGGAGAAGGCGGACAAAGGCAGTAAGGAGGAGTCGAGAAAGGAGCGGGCCTCCAAGAAGCACACAAGGAAAAGAGCAGCAAGGAGAAAAACAACAAGGATAAGCAAAGTAAACAAAAGCAACAAAGCAAGGAAAAACACAACAAGGATAAGCACGGAAGCAAAGAAAAGCATAGCAAAGAGAAGCGGAGTAAGGAGTCCAGTAAGTCCAGTTTAGCCTTGCAAGAATACTCATTTCAGGTGGAATATATTAAAGGCAGGGATAACGTTGGAGCGGACTTCATGAGTAGAGTCCACTGAACAGCTCTAGGTATCTCTGGGAGGTATCTTGTTGTTGCTGCTGTGCTATGTATCTCAGGGACGTATCGTGTTGTTGGTGTTGTTGTGGTTGTAACGTGATTATACAAAGCAGTGTGTTGTGGACATTAGCATGTTTATTAAGGACACCGTGTGGACAACGGCAGTGTTCCGAAAACGGAGTCTGGTTGTGAAGATTAACATGTTTATTAAGGACGCTGTATGGACAACGGCAGTGATGTGTTGGGGTTCCGAAAACACACTTTGGTGGGATGTGTTAGTGGTGTGCTTTTTGTGTGTGCTGGTCATCTTCGATGTGTTGAGTGGTGTGCTGGATCGAGAATCGCCACATTAGATAGTCGGTTGGCTGGATGGCTTGAAGAGGAGGACGACGTCAGCAGTTTTTCAGGGAAGAACTCTTGAGAGAGGGGCCCTTGTCACATATAAGAGGCAGGCTAAAATAAAATTATAAACGAAGAAAAGTTTCAAGAGGAGGACGAGGATGGCGTTAAGGATGACGTGGGTTAACCGAAGACTGACGAAGATAAAGAAGTTCTCAGTGAGGTGACAAGAGATGATTGGTGGAAAAGAGAAGGCGAAGAGAAGGATTACGTGGACTAACAAGAAGGCTATAAAAGGGCGAGGAAGGGCGAGACACGGGGGGGAAGAACGAAGCAGCGGAGACTCGGCGGGTCAGGGACGGTTCGACCGGAAGAGAGCGACTTCGGCTACTGCTCCGGTGAGCTCGCGTTCTACGGCTTCGCACCGCAGACTTCCTGCGGTTCCTGAGCCCATTCCGGGGAGTCCACGGAGCACGCTACCTGCTGCTACGGCCAGGGGCATCTCCAGCGCTGTCGCCACTCTTCTAGGTGGTGCCCCAACGCCAACATCATCGGCCACACCTCCCCGGGCGTTTGGACCTGGAGCGTGTACGACGCAGCCAACGACGCCGCCAGCGACGCCAGCCCTAGAATGTCGAACGCCACTCCGACGCCGGCTACGGGAGCCATACCACGTCAAATGCGCACCAAGCCAGACGTGAGCACGAACGCCAACCACTAACAGTAGAACGCTAGTAGCAGTGTTGCCGGGTCGTGTGTACTGATAGCCTTTGTATTTTGTTAGTTTTGTTAGGTTTGTGTGCTGGTGTTTGTGTCGCGTTGGTTGTATTAAATGTGCATGTGTGTGGGTACACCTGTCGCCTAGTCCATTCTTTCGGCCAGAGTGGTCTCCGGAGGAGGTCCGTGACACAAGAAACGTTATGGCGTTTTACCTGCAAAACCACGATATGATTACAAATCAAGCCATAGTGAAGAACTTCGGAATGATTTGGACCATATCGCGTTCTTTAACGTGCATATATATCTAAGTACAGGAGTGTATTCGCAGTCCGCCGCATTGAAAGGCGGGTGGAGGGAGCAGGATTCGATTATGTATTCCATCACTGAGGCAATACTGTACACTCAGTTTTTTTTTATTTAGTCTTATTGCATATCTTAAAAACATTATTTCATCTACACTTTTAACCACGTAGCACATTTGCACAGCTTGAAAGTCTGCTTCATGAACAACTGCCCCGGAGCAGTTCTCGCGCCCTCGACAACTAAACGGCACTCGCAAGTTCAGTCGTAGCTTAGCGATTTTCGAGATGTTCAGGAATTTTCAAGAATGTTCGGTGGGGCTTCTGAGAAACACATTCTGTTTGCAACCACTCATGGAAAAGAAACTGCTTAGTTATGGGCGAGGAGCCCATGTAATCTAGGACGGTACATTATGGCAACCTACCGAATAGTGCTGTATCTTTGAGTCTTTCCTCGAAACTATGCGCTCTTGACAAATCTTTGAAGTGGATTTGGTGAGACGACAATGCTTGCAGTAGTCTCGTGTTTGCAAATGTTTCGCGTGCTCTGTGGACAGCGCCGACGCTATAGTCTTGCTTGCAAATTCTCTGCCGTTCATTTTGAGTACCAGCCGACGTGCTCATTTCTGAGGCATAAGTTTTAAATTACCAGTAGAAAACACTGTACGGAAAATTAAGACGCGGCACTAAGTGAAACAAGAACATTTCGCTTAAGACAAAATAAATGCTCTATGCTAGTTATCGTTAAATGGTACAGGTCAATTGATCATTCGACATTGTGAAGTGCATCTCAAGACGGAAACTACACATATTATTGCCGCTGTTTACAATATTCGAAGAACGCAGCAAAATCACAATACTTAAGTACATTTATTCTTAGTATACGATGCATCCCCGGTTATTGCAGTGAATATTGTCATCGTACCGGTGATCATCGTAGTGGTTGAACAATTTTGATTTTCAATGATATTCTCAAAACAAGCCACAGTGATTATCATTTGAATTTCGATAAGTGCTAATCTGTCTAGTTCCAAATTATTTCCCCGGCACATTGTGAAATCGACGAAAAACATTGTCTGGCCTGTGTATATCGTTCGCCTTCTTCTACCCTTTCAATTTCTGTGAAACTTTTACTCACTTCCTTAGCAAGCTTAGCCTCGAGTGTCGAAATGTATTATTCGTGGCCGACGTGAATTTAAATTCACTTGATTCGTCAAGCCGTAGTAACGTTGAATACATTACTTGTATTTATAGCCACGGGTATTAATATTTATTTTCTGTTCCAAGACGCTGCACTGATCATGGATCACAGTAGTTAACTGATCACATCCTCTCGAACTTCGTTGACGCCATTCAAGTAGGCGTGAGCAAAACTTATGTAACAGATCACTTTGCCGTGTTACTCTATTTTGTAAGCCTCCCCATTCATAGGAGCGCATCACGTGAGAGGCGTCTTTTTTATTCTAACAGTTATCGTTAGCGCATTGCCCAAAGAGACTAGTCAAATGTATAGGCTGGTGCTAATCAAGACGCGATGTTAATCAGGTTTTACTACGTTATTTGTTCAGCTGTTGAGCGTTGAACTATAATGTAATCTTCAAACAGACGTTACATTGCACCACGCAACCGTTGGCTGCACAATTCACTCATACAGTTCATTCGCAGGAAACGCCATATTCATAAGACCAAACATCAACCGTTCAATGAATACTTAGAATTGTGCTGGGGAGGTACTCCAACAAAGCTTTGCTTTTAAAAAAAGCTTAACGAAATTATTTTTTATTATACCTTCCACTCAGGAAAATAACATTAAGAAAAAGAGCCAGCTTTTCAACAGATACTTAAATTCCACCAAGTCGAATAGCAAAGTTATTTCTGTTCGTCTTAAGAACACTGTCCTCAATATGCCCAAAGACTTAGTCAATGCTTCTTTTTCCAAAATACAACCATCCACTTGCAGTTCTACCGTCTCAGTCCCTTCGTGTTATACACCTGTATTTTGACATAACTCCCGATCGACTTCTCCTTTCCCTACCTGTGCGTCCGAGCTTTTGCCACTTTCCTCAGAATTAAAATTTATAGTGACGTTTCACTTCGTGCGTTCGGGCCAAGCGCTAGCGTATCGGTACTTTTGTGTAGTTTCTAAGCTGCGCCACCTTGCATAACGTACCCGTATTATCGCAAGCCACGTAGCGCGTTCTACCGGAGCCTACCGGGCCCGCACCTCCGGCTGGTCGTATTCAGCTCGTGCCCGGCGCGTGCAGACGACTTCGGGCTCGTAGACCTGCGCTCCGCCTGCCCCCGCTCGCGTTGCTGCTCCACCCTCGGTTGGTGCTCACCCTCTCGTGGTGCGCACTTCCTTTCTCCCCCTCTAAGCGCCCTCCTCCTCCGGCCCTCTCGTATCTCTCTCCCAGCTCGTTGGCCTCCGACTCGACGATTTCATAGAAGGTGTGTGTACGCTTTCGCGTTAAAGCTACCCGACCTCGGTTAGACAATGATCATTCAAACCATACTAATTGCATAAGCTCCTTTGTTGCCACTAGTTCAACCGCTGCTTCAAAAATGGCATCTAACTATAAATTTCAGTCTCCAAAATTAGTAGCTGCTTGTGAGAAATGTGTCCTACTGAGTGTAGACGCAGATAGGCACATATCTGAGCCTCCTTTAAAAGATAAAGTCTTGTAAAAACTAATATAACTCTGACTATCGAAAAATTTCGGTATGTTAGGTATACTCTCTTTATGCCAATTTCGCTTCAGAGCAGGTCTTTCTACGAATACAACAGTTACATGCTTCACTAACAAAATCCATTGATAGTGGTAACCTCGCAGGTTTTCTTTTTGTTGCCTTCTCAAAAGCCTCTGATAGCATTGATCATTTAGGTATTTCTTGATCAATTATAGTACTAAAGCGTAACTGGTCCTGCACTGACACTTTTACAGAGTTTTCTCCTTAATAGGTTTCGGGTCATTTCTATTTATAAATATAAATCTGATCCTGTCCTATTAATGGGAGTATTTCACAAGCTTTGGTCTGAGGTCCCTTGTTATGTTTAGTATACAATTATGACTTACCATTTGTTCTAAAATATTCTTCGTGCTTAGTTTACGCCCTAGACATGACTATCATTTCTAATCATTTTGATATTGCGAATCGCGTCTCTAACAAGCAAGCTGACTTTACCACTCGTAAATAGTGGTGAAATTCTGAACTCGTTTATTAAAGACTAACTTTGTGCTTTTTCTTTCACCCAACAAAAAACTACAAACTATTCCCGGCCTCTATATCAAATCTGCAGTCATTTCTTTAAACGTACATTTTTCCGTTCTAGTTCGTATGTTTGAATTATGAAGGAACAGCACCAACTAAGAGATCACGATAGACAGAACTACACAGGACAAGCGCCAGTCGTCTTCTCTGAAGAAGGACAAGAAGCCCCCGGAAAGAATGGTGAGGGTAATCGGAGACGTTGACCTTTCCAACGATGTCAGGTATGTGTTGAAAAAAATATGCACCATCTAGCGCAAATGAATGTTGTCCTGAACCTATTTCGTATAGCTGAGATCTATTTGATATTTCACCGCCATAATCACACATGTTTAAATATTCCATACGGGATTAGGTCATCGTTGAAATATCAAATGTGTTTTTGCATAAGGATTTAATTGCGTGGTATCATCCACTCATGCATACACACATAATGTTACAACATCAGATCTTGGAGAAGTATATATTCAGTTCACATTTGGCCTCTCAAGAAATTAGAAAAGCAAGCTGTGCACCTTATTACTACCGCTACCGATTGTCTTCATCTCATCATATTTTCATGCATCTAAATATACTGCCTAACTCTGACCTATATACTTACGGTATTTGTGTTTTATTTATTTGGCTTTTCATGGAACAGTGACAGTCATCATTTTCCTCGTTTTTATGCTATTTAATCCTTATATCACAAGATTTACTATCCGTAAAGATCATTTTGTGCCTTAAATACGTACTAACCATAGGAAAATCGCCACTGTTTCCTTATAGATTTCATTATGAAATTCACTTACGCCTGGCGTAAAAGAAATATTATCTATTAAAACGTTTAGGCGATAGATAAAAATATTTTTTTTTTCGATATATAACTGTTACGTACAAATATATTCGTTCACGGTGCGCGTTTTATTAGAATTCTCACGTTAAGAAAAAAATGTTTGATGCTGTGTTCGCTACCTATATCATCTTCAACTTTCTTGTTACGTGTTCACAATGACAACTTTAGCGTATTAACGTAGGGTGCCCCATGTGCGACTTGTAATCTTCGGACTACTTCTGCATAGTTCATTTTGGACCACTCTTATTACAGAGAAACAGCCCATGACTGGGATCCGAGATTTGATGGAGTCCGCGTAGAAAAACTCTTCCCTAAAAAGAGAGCGTGAACGAAAAGAGAGCGCGAAAAGAGCGCACTTCTGTCTGAAACGCCTCTCCGTCGCCGTTGTGTCTCTGTGAATGCATGAAGTAGTGCATGGCATAGTCTGTGCGTGAGAAGTAAATTTCGGAAGCGTTTTTCATGCTTAAAAATGACCCGCGAAACCACGTCAGTAGACGTTCTGTGGCGCTGGCAGAATCAGCTTTAAATTCATAAACGGATATTTGATCTAGCCATACTTGTCACTATTAAATCAGACGTGAGTACCTTGGCTTCTTTTTCGTCTTTCACTTCGTGTTATCTATTTATATTTGGTACCCGTCGTGTATATATTTGAGGTTTGATAGCGAACAATGAACACTTGAAAGTTCGCGCACGTGTCTGTCTGTCTCTTTTTTGCCCTTCGTAAAACAGTATATTGCAGCAAGCAGGAAGATACCATACCAACTGGCCCCAGTCGAAGTTTTATTGTACGTCAGCGACGAGCTAGAGCTGACGACGCATATCGCGACGCCGAGAACGCCGCAAAGTGACGACGCCCCGAGGTCGCGGTGTGGGAATTCGACCGCGCCTACGCGAGGTTCCAAAGAGACTTTCTCGATCGCAAATTCCGATCAAGCTGCTGAGTATGTGATCGCCTATGGTTCCATAACGACCTCTCGGAGATGAGCGGCATACGGTTGGAAGAGCGACGGCTGAAAGCGGTAGATGTGCTTATGTGGTGCTTTCCTGGCGAGAACGTTGGGGAGTTTCCATTCTGCGGCACGTGTAAGGAGCCGCTGACAAAGGGCAACGTGCCTCGGTTCAGTACAACGCCTGTACAGAGGCTCTGCTAATGGGTGCGCTTCCATGTTTCTCGACGACTAACGGTTACGTGTATCCGCATGTTCCGGCGCATCTGCCGAAGCTCAGCGCCGATCGGATCAGCTTCGCTGTTGATCCACCTTCACGGAGTGGAATGGCACATGATTTTTTTACCACTAGAAAAGATTGGTTGAAGAGGAGGATTTAGGATGTGTCTTTCAATACCAGAAATATGCGTTTTTACAATCTTAATTCGGTATTTCACAAAACGTTGTAGTAAATCTACTATTACAAAATCAATGTCTGGCTACTTTTAGATAATGAAACTCTTACCCGGTGACTCTGTTCCAACGATGAAGCACCCCTTATTGGCATACAAAGTAATGTAGCTTCCAGATAACTTCGGCTGTTCTAGAGCATTACCTGGAAAATTTAAACAGAAGATTATCATATTTAGATACATGGATCAGCAGTACCTTATTTCCATGGTTCTTAAAACATTTACAATCTCCTATCATTTTCGATCATAAATGAGCGTAATACGAAACCACGACATCATCTGATGTCAAGTGCTACGTTTGCTAGGTTGCTATCTTGCGTTCCGGATGTTGCAAAATGGAAATTGCTACGCACGAAACTTATTGCATAAGTAACAATTTTCTTATAACTTTCATCGTACTTAACTTGCAAGGTAAAGTGCACCAAGTGCAGTAAATTGGTGTCATTCCATCAACAATTTTAAAACCCAATTTGAGCTCCATGTGCGCAATAAAAAGCTGCTGAAACTTTCAAGCACTGAACAATTAGTAACAAAAGCTGTTGCTCTCAAAACAACAAGTTGTTCCATAGAGAGTGCCTAATGCAGGTTGCCAATATCTGTGTTTATCCAACTTCTAGCCTGCATGCTTGAACATTTTCTCTACATCACGTTATGGCGCAGTTGTGCCCCTACAAATGTCAGATGACAGCTTCAACATGGCAGCTTGAGGCTGTTGCACATGCACAAAATAAAACAGATGTCGTAAACGCACATGAACCTATCAACAGACACCATACACATTCGGACTTCTAAAAAATTGTTTAAAAAGCATTCAATGTCAAGAAGTTTTTAAATGAGATAACTATATGTCGGGATGCGATGGCTTCATTGGCAGGTGCGCCATCTGCCGGGCATGAAGCGCTGTTTAACGAGCAGTTACTTGAACGCGACAAAGTTGGCTCTGTAGTGAGAAGCCTGTCACAAAGCACTCGCTCGTCTGCTACTGCGGCTATTTCACAATAGAACTACGGCAAATATATGGCTGCATTTACTCTGTAAACTGTCAGTGCTTTCGCATGGCAAACAGTGAAAAAAAGTTGTAATTGCAGCGGACCTGTGTCACCTGCGAAGATCGCGCACTTGCATTGTCCATCATCTTTTAAAATTTCCAGTATGAGACAGAAAAATAACTACCTACAAGCGCTGTTTATGAGGAAATGGCAAGAGAAATGAAACAGCAGTTTTCTATAACACCAACGAACGGGGCACAGAAAATGTAACTGCTATAAATGACCAGACCGAATGACGCACTAATACATGCTATCCCGCCACATTAGTGCCTTCTTTAGAAAAAGCGCAATTGGCCTCACGTGATATTGGCTTTTTGTACACAAATATACGAAGTGTTCTCCCAAAAACTGTCCCACTGTCTTCATTGATAGATTCCTGTTCAGCTTCCATAGTGGCTCTTACCGAAACCTGGCTGAATGATACTGTTCCTGACAACTGTATCTTGGTCAGCGGTACAGAATATAATTTTTTTCGTACTGACAGGCTTCAACGAAAGGGAGGCGGTGTTCTTATTGCCATAAAACATGATGTAATGGCCGTTCCCGTTGCTGTTAATTCCTTTCTTGAATGCGTGTTAGTTTCCCTCAAGTGTGGCCCGTCGTCCTTTGTTATCGGTGTATTTTATCGCCCTCCTGATATGACGTGCACGTTTGCGAGCGAATTTCGCAGAGTTTTGGATGATGTGGTCATCCGATTTCCCAGCTCGGTATTAATTATTTTCGGCGACTTCAACTTTCCTTCAATAGACTGGTCAACGCTGACAGTTATGTGCAAAGATACCGAAGCGAACGAATTTCTTACCACTTGCCTTGACCACTCGCTAACACAAGTAATAGATCAACCTACGCGACACTCGGCGACCTCTGCAAATATTCTCGACCTCATCCTTACAAACAATCCTGACCTTTGCTCTGATATCACCCACTTAGATGGCCTTTCTGACCACGCCATTATCACCGGCAACCTCACACGCCCGTTTAACACGCGACAAGCCACCAACAAAAAAATCAGATTCTACAACAGAGCCAACTTTGCTAATATGAATTCCGAATTATCGAATTTTTCAGAGCACTTTATTGACAGGCACCTATCATTCACGGTAGAAGAAAATTGGCTTCTGTTTAAAAACTTCCTCAAAGAACTAATAGAAAAATTCATACCTATCATTACAATAAAAAGCAACCGTACTACTCCCTGGTTCACGCAGCAGCTTCGGCGTTTAAACAATAAAAAAAAGCGACTCTACAGACAGGCCGATAAAAACGTTACGTCGGTTTCTTGGCTGCGTTACAAAGCCTGCGATAAAGAATACCAAACATTACTTAAAACCACACGCCGTCATTTCTTTTGCCATAACCTAACATCTATGCTTAAAAATAACCCTCGAAGATTCTGCCGCATCGTGAATCCCAAACAACATCCTGGTATCACTCTTCATGATAGCAACAACATTTCACTTCCGGAATCACAATGCGCAGAACTTCTAAATGAGACATTCACGGCTGTTTTTACCTGCGAGGACATTACTACCGCACCTATGAAGGATTGTATATCTGACATTGACATGCCAGAAATTGATGTAACCGAAGCGGGCATATTTTCCCTTTTAAGTAAACTGAAAATTTCTTCTACATGTGATCATAATGGTATCAATAACACTATACTGAAAGATACACGCCATGGCATCTGTAGTATTCTGACGGCCCTTTTTTCACAATCTCTCGCGACAGGCACTATCCCCGATGATTGGCGAATAGCCGAGGTAGCACCCTTTTTCAAGTCAGGCGACCGTTCTTTACCATGTAACTACAGACCTATTTCGCTAACAAGTACCATATGCAAGGTCATGGAACACGTCATTCACTCCCAAACTGCCAAATACTTAGAAAGCCACAACATAATATACCAGTATCAACACGGTTTCCGCAAGGGCTACTCTTGTGAAACACAACTTGCAGGGTTTGTTCATGACTTACACTCATCCATTGACGCTGGTTTACAAGTAGATGCAGTTTTCCTTGATTTCTCCAAAGCTTTTGATTGCGTTCCGCACCACAGATTACTTCTCAAACTTGCATGCCTTAACATACACCCTAACGTCCTCGCATGGGTTAAAGATTTTCTTTCCTCCAGGCTCCAGTACACTTCCGCTAACAACTACAATTCTTCTTTTGCCCACGTTACTTCCGGTGTCCCCCAGGGCAGCGTGCTAGGTCCTTTACTTTTCTTAATATATATTAACGATCTTCCTTCTTGCGTAACGTCCCGGGTTCGTCTCTTTGCCGATGATGTCGTAATTTACCGCACAATTTCCTCTGATATCGATCGCCAATGCTTGCAATCTGACCTTGATGCAATTGCCTTACGGTGCTCCAAATGGCTAATGTCGCTTAATATCTCTAAAACCAAGTTCATGACATTTAACGGCCGAAAGTCTCGAATTGAAAACACTTACTTCATTAATAACAGCACGATTGAGTCTTCCACTTCCTACAAATATCTTGGCCTTCATTTCCAGTCTGACCTAACATGGCATCACCATATAAATTTAACCCTGGCAGCTGCTAACCGTACTCTTGGAATACTTAAACGAACCCTCAAGCAAGCGCCACCACTCGCACGAAAACAGGCATATACCACAATCATTCGCCCGAAAATTGAATATGCTGCGGCAATTTGGGATCCCCATCAGGTATATCTAGCCTCTAACCTTGAAGCCCTGCAGAACCGTGCTGCTCGATTTATTTTTTCAGATTATTCTACATTCACCAGCATTACATCTTTAAAAAATCGTGCCGGTTTGCAATCCTTGAGCCTTCGTCGAAAACATTCCCGCTTATCACTATTTCATAAACTTTTCCACCATTCCTCACTTCGTGATGATTTCTTTCAGTCACCGCCGATTATCTTTCCTCGCCGCGATCACCCTAACAAAGTAAAACGCATTTTGTGTCGGTCATTAACTTTCGCTCAATCCTTCGTACCACGCACTATCATCGATTGGAACGATTTACCCTCATACATAGCCATGGAAACTGACATAGCCAAATTTAAGGAAACAATTTGCACTACTGTGAGAAGCTGCTAAAATGTTGTTTCCTTATTCAGTGTGTTTCCCGGATAATTTTTATGCTGTGTGATGTGCTGCTTGCTCCTGACGTTTTTATGTAACCTTTTTTTTTCTTTCCCTTTTTTTTTTCTTATGTTGACTACACTGACTTGTTGAACGAAAACAAAAAAACGTCTTCTAAATGTTTTTGTTTTTATGTATGCTGTACCTAAATGTACACTTGCTTTTCTAGTACTAGTAAATTTCATAGTCCTTGTCTCCATGAAAATATTAGTTACTTCTGCCATGGTTTCAAGAGTCTTGCGGTTCTCCAGTAAGAAGAGCGCAGCTGACTGTGACAGGTGATGAGGAATTGATTGGTCACACTTGAGTCACAGACTTAAAAAATGTCCATCCCCCCCCCCTATGTAATACCCTCCTTCGAGGGCCTTTAGGGGTATTGTAAATAAATAAATAAATAAAACCCTTCAAGTTTTCAACTCCTGTCTTGTGAAACAAGCATACCCTTGCATTGAGTATCGCCATCCTTACCAGTGTGTTCCTAACACGAACGGCATTGTAATGAAACCCAACCTCATCCTTGCCGCCTATTGTCGTACCTACCCTGGCTTTCGAAATACTGGCCACCTTTCCACAAATTTAAATTCTTGGTTCAACTTCTGTTGAAATCACTAACGGTAAAGTTCCAGGGAAAAGACGGGCAATGCGGGACATGGAAATTCAAGACGATGAGCAAAACGTGAACAAGGTGAATGCAGGAGCCAGCCTTTCGACAAGTGGACTTGTCTTGAAAAAGACAAGTCCACTTGTCGAAACGTTGGCTCCTGCATTCACCTTGTTCACACTTGGCTTAACGGTAAAGTTGCACGATATTACAGTGGCTTGGGTGTACAGCTTGGAACAGATTAACAATGGAATATTACTTCAAAATCCATTGGCGGCGTAGTTGACAAGGTTGCTTTTTGTGCGCTCAACGGGGCGCAATTGTAAAGAAAGTGCTATAAAACTATCAAAATTAACCTGGCACCAAAACCGTGTTTCTATAGTTGGTGGCCTAACATATATTAATGGGAGTGACGACGACGTTGAAAACAATATCTCGGGAGATTCAGCGATTTGAGGAGTTCGTATATAAATTATGCGTTGATGTATGTTTATTACAAGACATGCCATGCGAGCAACACGCCATAGAAAGAGCAGAATTCATAGTCAAAAACATAACTTTGAATCGAAAAATCTATCAATTTTCGAGCGGATGATGCCAATAGGCAAGATCTCGGGTGCCCCAATAGATGAATTTTTATGCAATGGCGTCGAGCTTAACTACATTATCAAGCGTACTAATTTTTAACTTTTCCGAAATTTTTAATATCATATGGCAGGTAGAACAGTACTCGGCGTTGAGATGGATTATTCGAAGAGGGGAGAAGCACTCACTAGTACGATAAATAAAAAGGCATATTCAAATAATTAATAAGAACTCACTAATTAAGGTCAAAAGCGTGGCAGTTTGGGCGAGTTGGTATGTCATGACTGTTTTAGGCTTGTAGCGCAGCTCTTCCTGAGCTGCGCTACAAGCCTAAAACAGTCACTAATTAACTTCTTAATTAATCACTAGCCCATATTGCAAGTTACTAATGGTAACGATTGAGCTTGCCGCACGTATCCACTTGAAATTAATTTCTAGGGTTACTCCAGTTTCGACATTATTTCCCAAGGTAGGAGACGAAATGCATGGATGTTGCAGTTACTTTTGTCCTGCACTGCATAAAAGATAGGTTTGTTAAAAAACGTCAGCGGAACTGCATTTTTACGGAGAGTTTGATGGCAAATATATCCGAACTGTCGTCATTCTCGACATTCTATGCCTTGCAGGCTCACCGGCTACAATTCGTAAATTGCAATACATGCCGTAAAGTAATTCATTCAGATAATAATTAGTGAATGCTTGTAAACTACCTGGACAGGTGTTTTACATTCTTGTGAAAGTAATGTATGCCTCTGTGAATAATCCGGCCCTGGGACTAGAATTCAATTATTGGCAAGAGGCTATCTTGAAAACTCTTGTTAAACTTAAAAATTATCACCTGCATATGAACGGCCGTCTCCGACGTAGAGGCTGAGAACAAGCTTGTATTTGAACACAACGCACTCAGATGAAAGATTATTTCGAAGCCCCACTGTGAGCGGTGATGAGAATAGGAACAGGAACATTTATCATAGCTGAAGCGATGAATAAAGGGAAAATCAAACATCCACCCGTTCGTAGCAATTGCTACGAACGGTGGATGTCTGATTTTCCCTTTATTCATTACTTCTCTCCACCTTGCTGGTTTCCGCAGAACTACTACGTCATAACTGAAGCGAAATAAAAAGAAAGGAAAAGCAGAATAAGCGGTGCAAACCAAAAACAAAACCAACATAAATTCCGAATTAGAGAAAGTGCGGTTGCAGTAAAAGATTGCCACAGTTCGTATGCAAAAATGGAAAGCTATCGTAGAAGGCAGTAGAAAGAGAAAGCAAATGAGAACGCCAAAATGTTTTGTTTTCCCTTTCGCCAAAGGTGTGTGACCGGAAGTTGAGGAGTGAGGCGGTTTGGGCGCCACGTTGGCTGCCTGTGATGCATTTTAAGGCGTAAGCCTTTAGTGGCTCATGAGTGTCCGGGCGCAGTTCGTGGTGGACGCAGGAAAGCGTTGATCACAGGCGAGAGGAGCAAGGAGACGAGGCGCCATGCCAGTAGCGTTATGCGAGTGGGCGCGTGGGAGAGCGCGGGCATGCGCGTGGGGGTGCGGGCACATCGGCGACAAGCCTTTACAGCGATATGGCTGCGATTGCACGTGGCTGCGATATGGCTATGCTCGCGGCCATGGCGGCGTCAGTTCCCAGAACAGTCCAAACAGCAACAGAGGCAGTCATAGATAGGCTTTTGCCTATCGCACTTTAGCTCAGCAAAGTGTCCATAGATATTTTTTTTACGCGACTTGTTTTATTCACTCATCTTGAGCGGCGCTAATACAAGAAAGTGTATGTAGCTGTAATTCTCGAGCGCTGAAACAACGCTTTCAATTGTCGTCCCTCGTAGGTCAGTGTCCTCTGTCAGAGACAACTGATTATACCTCACAGTTGGCGAATCGGCTAATGTTTGCGTATATGCCGAAATTGACGTGCTCAGCACGAGTACCTTTCGAATGAATATACGATGACGCCCGCAACAAAAAGACAGCCAGACGATGACGTTAGCGCCATTATTTATTTATTTATTTATTTATTTATTTATTTATTTATTTATTTATTTATTTATTTATTTAAAATGTTCTTACAGGCCTCGTATGAGACATTGGGTAAGGGGTGCGTCACGGAAGGACTAAGAGAGCATATATAATGGGCATGTAACAAAACATAACATACATTAGTAATAGACAGTATAAAAATGTATACACCACGTCTAAACAAACATTAAAGCATTGCACAACAATAATAGGAACAGTAGTGTACATATTAGAGAAAGGACAAAAGATACAGTTCTTTCGATAAATAATGTAAAAAAATATAGCAACTTTAATGTCATAGGACGAAAAATACAAGAATATTGTGCGAAATTTTGAGCTCACGAACAAGAGAGCACAAAGAACCCATGTAACTGTAAAATAAAAGAAAATGCGTCACACATTTTATTGAAGTTAGGCAGTGGAACAAGAACTTATGAACTGGCGGAATTTATCGCTATTTGTTTTATAGACAATTAAATCAGGAAGAGAGTTCCGCAACCTAATGGCACGAGGAAGCACCGACCAATTGAATGCATGAGTGTTCCCGTGGATGCGTGTGAAGCCCACGTGACTGCATAACCTGCGACATCTGCAAGGTGCGACTTGAAGCCCCTAAGATTTCCTAGCCGCATGAACGTATTTGTAAAATATTGATATGAGTGCAAAATCACGTCGAGTACATATAGGCGGAAGTGAAATATCGACTTTTATTTGTGAGATCCTTCAATCGCGGCTAATCAATGATGATTGTCCGAAGTGTTCCCCATATTTTTTCTCCTTTTCTTTGCGACCGTCCCTCTGCACTCAAGCCACTAAATTTTCGTTGAATTTTCCGGCAACGTAGCTAAAGTTTACTATAAAATTGTGAAATGAAGTCTGTACAATGTAGGTGTTTTTAGAACATCTTGATCAATGCTACAATGGTGTAATGCATCCGGAAAACTGTATCACATTCGTGTGGGGCCATTGGCGCGAGGGATTAGCCGCGACGTTATTATCGGGGTATAAATGACCTTAACTTTATCAACCTAGACGGAAAATGTGCAGATCGCGCGTACTGTGACAATCTGTGTTGTAGAATGCGTGTTGGATGTACCTGGCTATGTTGGTGGCGGGTTGGTGCCCAGCGCTGAAGAATGAACATTCCATCAAACTTCCAATAAAGTCGTTGTTCGAACGGAGGCTACCACAAGTCAGTGCGCCACAGCCGAAATGCCCTGATGTAATCACCCGAGCTACCAGGCTCGAACATCGTATGGCGTAAGAGTCACCAAAGCAAGAAACTGAAATGGCCGTGGTAAAATGACGACGATGGCATCACGAAGATGGCCGAAGCCAGTAGGCAACGTCGGCCACAGGGTTGGTATGAGAACATGGTAAGAATGTCATGTATGACTTAACATTAGATGATGACACGAATGACATGACTCGAACACGTGGTAATCATGTCATAAAATGTCCCTAAATCCAGTCATGGTAACACTTTACTGTCAAGAATGTCTTCATGTAATTAGTGGGCCATGTGATGACATCTGCGTCACTGATACTATTGTTGTGGTGACATAGATGTCATGCTATTCATGTGATGCATACATGTCATCGACATGCCCGTGTTGATATATCCAGCTAATGAAATGCATCTCACGTTACTCATATTATTTCTTGACATTCTTGCCACGCCATACATTCATGTCATGCAAATTCTCATGTATGTCCAGATGTAGAAGCGACCCCGACGCTATATGCGATTCATGTCATCACATACATGTTATATCATTCGCATCATTTATGTCATACATGTCATGCAATGCGATTCACACTAAGGGGTCCCGCCACCCACCGGCCACAGACTGATGCCCGCTACCTCCCTGACCTATTCCAGCCGAGTGTTTAAGTGCGATTAAAAGAAGTGCCATACGTAACGTCATGCCTTGCACGTCAATCGTCCCATTCATGTCCTGTTGGTCATGTCATGCCATCCATGCATGCATATGATGTGTATGCTGATATATACCCAGATAAGCAAATAATATAGTAATCTAAATATTATAATTTAATATTATAATAATATTACTATAATAATAATATAATAAGCAAAACGTTACGTCATCTATCTCATTCATGTCAGGGCATACATACAATGAAAACGACATTATTGATATGAGGTCATAAGATGTCAATGATACATGTCATTCCCAATGGATATTCTGATATACAGAGTGTCTTTTAGCTGCAGCAAAATTTGAAAATGTCGTCTGTGCCAGAAAGCACAAGTTCAGCCCTTCATCTGCATTACTCAATGCAGATTGAGTAATCCCATTCCTTGCAAAAAAAAATCAAATGCTTAGTTGAATACATAACATACTTCGCGAATTCTAAGGACCGCACTAGTTTCGATATGTTATTCAGCGTCCGTTGAAATGAACTGATGTTCAAGCTACATCTGCGCTTCAATGCATGAAACAGCGTTTCTTTTAAAGCAAAAACTCGGCGCAGACACTCAAGACTCCTTATGTGTAGGAAAGCGAAAACATTGCACCCTTCATAGACCACGCAACATCAAGAATGCGCTCATTTTATACACTCATGACGGTACGCCACCTCTTCCCCATTGGCTGCGCCATCACGTGCCTAATCGCGCACGCACTATGCCATCCATTTGGTCCCCCAGATTGCTGTGGCGTGACGTGTGAAATGAGCCATGCACTAGGCACACCTTTAGTTAGCCAGAACCATGGAGGCGCCGTTGCATCGGGGAAGCATGCTCGTCCCGCATACCGGCTTCGGTTCGCATCCTGACCGAAATGTACGAAATTTTCTTTTCGATGCCAATAATTTCCTTTGTTTACAGGAACCTCCCTGAGAAATTTGATTTCAATTCGAGCACTCTTGACGTGCTTTTACTCTTTGCGCGTCAGCCAATTTTGGTACCATAGCTTGACCACGCCACCGACAATGGCGCCAGATTATCGCGTAAGAGGGCACATAATGCCTTTGCAATAAAAAGGTGACTGGAACGTCAATGGGTTTCGTAGCG
Organism: Dermacentor andersoni; assembly: GCF_023375885.2. NCBI lineage: Eukaryota > Metazoa > Arthropoda > Arachnida > Ixodida > Ixodidae > Dermacentor > Dermacentor andersoni. The sequence goes on from NC_092821.1 coordinate 56,876,049, forward strand.
CACTTTGAAAATTAGCATGTCACAAATCCAGAGTGCCATGTTGAAATGTATATACAGCGAAGCTCTCCGTAAATGTATTAGGATTGATGAAACACTTGTTTATGTTTATTCACTCTGAGTGCAAAGTAACAGCAAACACCTCATTCATGCTGGCGCAGAATGCAAAGCACCTGGGAGCGCAACCAGCGTTATAGGGGTTCACAGAGAAAACCTGGCTTTCTGCGCCTTTCGTACGGAGCACCCGACCTCCTTGGGAAGGGCAGATGCGACCGTCCATGTGGTTGCCAGACGGCGCAACGCTTCCGCAACGTGAGGCCATCTCCTCCGGTGCACGCTCTCCCGTCTCAACGCAGCCCCCTCGCCTCCTCCACCAGTGGCGAACGAGCCTCATAAACAGGCCGGCTTCCCCGTGTACCTTCCATTGCTTCGGTTGAAGTAGTGAATGACGCCGCTATGCAACAACCGAGCTTGTGCTATTCGGCGAAAACGCATGAGCAGCAGCAGCAGGCACAGCCGCGGTCAACAAGAGATGCGAAGGAGCCGTCACAAAGGACACGTCACTCTAGCATCTCGAAACTGGGGCAGTCGTGAGAATTCGTTCCAAGTGAATACACCTTGCGAACTCATCTGCTATAATCCGGGACTATAACTTTGTGCCATCAGTAAATAATTAAACACGTAATTAGCAAAATTATGTTAATATTTCAATGAAGCATTTTGATTTATCGTAGTAGTAATGGCTGTCTCATCGAGTAAGTTAGCTCAAGGGTTATAATTGCGCTATCTGCCGCAGGCAATTCTCAAAAACTTGGTGCAGTTAAAAGAACAACTTATAAACACAGTTAAAGAAACCACCACGACGGCATTAGCACACAGTGAAACGAGCTGGACAGAAACTTGTAATTTATGCCTCTAATGTCATGACATACATTCCATTAGAAGTATGCAACCTAGGTGGTGACACACAATTCATGCTGTGTCATGATGCATGTCATGGCATGCATATATGAGGTCTACCCAGTTTGAGAAACGACCTCTTGCTGGTTCTCGGTTAACCTGGAAGTTCTGTATAGTGTTGTCTCTCCAAAATTCGTGAAAAATGAAGACGGTGTGTTCAGACGGTGCGCGTTGAGATTCGTGTGAATAGGCCTAGCCGCTCCTGTATACATATACCTTTCGGTAGTTAGTCTGGTATGCTATTCCCTTTTTGCGTAGTAAATCTGAGCGCGAAATTTGTTGCAATAAGTTCTACCAATTTAATGAACTGCTACGCCTCCGAGCATTCACCAATAAAACTATTTCATGTAACTGCTGCAGTTGCAACGTTAAGGACTATTCTGGAAAGGTTTATAATGAATACTGAAAAAACTGTATTTTGGAAGAACATTATGAAACCTGTTCCCCTAGGCCCAAACAGCCGCTGCGTTTGAATTCTATAGGTGCTGTTCATGGTGGTTACAGAGCCTACGCGCCTTACAGCTAATTCCGGGCGCCTTTTTGTATAGCTTTTGAAGAATAAAGCCTGTCCTAGGAATCTATTTTCGAAGCAATTTTTTTTTATTTCAGACCCTTTAAGATGTCAGTTGTTGTACTATGTAAATAAACACCGTCACTAGTCTTCAGAAAGGTAGTTGTCGCAAAGCTGACCAAAACAGTAACTAAATTTACCGGCAAAACTGCTGATACGGCTACACTGATTATATTGCATTGATTAATTGAATCCGTTTTGGTGCATAGGGGTTTACGCGTCTTTATTTAAGAGTATAAAGGCGTTGTATGGACCGTTTTTTTACATCTCCCGTAACAAGGATAGCTGCATAATATATTTCAATGGCGATTCACACATGCGTGCCCATAGGTTCCCCAAATGGGTTGCATGCGGAATACGGAGATAGAGAACGCCACTATTTTTTCACAATGTAGACATTATGAAAGGGCTTCTGCAGAGTTTGAAACAATTGTTATTAGAGGGCTATGAATTCCAACCATGTTTTAAGGTATCTTGAAAGGCAACAATAAACGATAAAAGCCGTGGTCATAGGAAGAAATATTTACCAATATTGGCGTGGACGACAAAGACTACCACTTTATCTTTTCGGTGTACAGTATAGTGGGCATCTCTGGAAATAAAAGAAATGGGTGTGATCAACTGGGGGCTTGTGGCAGCAAACATACACTGTAATCATCATCATCATCATCAGCCTGGTTACGCCCACTGCTGGGCAAAGGCCTCTCCCATATTTCTCCAACTACCCCGGTCATGTACTTGTTGTGGCCATGTTGTCCCTGTATACCTCTTAATCTCATCCGCCCACTTAACTTTCTGCCACCCCTTGCTACGCTTTCCTTCCCTTGGAATCCATTCCGTAACCCTTAATGAACATCGGTCATCTTCCCTCCTCATTACATGTCCTGCCCATGCCCACTTTTTTTTTCTTGATTTCAACTAAGATGTCATTAACTCGCGTTTGTTCCCTCACCCAATCTGCTCTTTTCTTATCCCTTAACGTTACACCAATCATTCTTCTTTCCAGAGCTCGTTGCGTCATCCTCAATTTAAGGAGAAGCCCTTTTCTAAACCTCCAGTTTCTGCCCCGTACGTGAATGCTGGTAAGACGCAGCTTTTATAGACTTTTCTCTTGAGGGATAATGGCAACCTGCTGTTCATGATCTGAAAATGCCGGCCAAACGCACCCCAGCCCATTGTTATTCTTCTGATTATTTCAATCTCATGATTGGGATCCGCGGTCACTACCTGTCCTAAGTAGATGTATTTCCTTACCACTTCCAGTGCCTCGCTTCTTATCGTAAACTGCTGTTCTCTTCCGAGGCTGTTAAACATTACTTCAGTTTTCTGCAGATTAATTTTTAGACCCACCCTTCTGCTTTACCTCTCCAGGTCACTGAGCATGCATTACAATTGGTCGCCTGAATTATTAAGCAAGGGAATATCATCAGCGAATCGCAAGTGACTAAGGTATTCTCTATTAACTCTTATCCCCAATTCTTTCCAATCCAGGTCTCTGAATATCTCCTGTAAGCACGCTGTGAATAGCATTGAAGGGATTGTATCTCCCTGCCTGACGCCTTTCGTTATTGGGATGTTGTTGCTTTGTTTATAGAGGACTACGGTGGCTGTCGAGCCGTTATGGATATCTTTCAGTATTTTTACATACGGCTCGTCTACACCCTGATTCCGTAATGTCTCCATGACTGCTGAGGTTTAAACACTTTAATAACATAGCGGAGTGATGATCTTTATGTGCACTATAACGGCTGTGGTCTGTACTCAATAGTTGATAATAGGATAATCTATATGATAGCCAGTGCCTGCACTGCTCCACACAGCGGTCTCAGAATAGTAGTAGAGCGTTTCAGCATGATAGGAGTCACGCATTATCATATTTTATAGACTTTAGCGTTCTATTACAGGCTCCCAACCAATGTTTGAATGCAAGTGGATTTTCAAAGTACCTAGGCCGGGATCATGGGTCTAATGATGCAAGAAGAGGTAGTCGATCAATAGCTAAGGAATCATTCGCATTAAGCCGCACATGTCACAAATATATACATAAATGTATATATATATATATATATATATATATATATATATATATATACATGAATACATGAATACATGAATATAAATATATATATATATATATATATATATATATATATATATATATATATATATATATATATATATATATATATATATATATTCATGTATTCAAGCAACGCACCATGATGCAATTACCTTTTCGTATCCAATTTTCTCGTTGGTGCGTCTTGGTACGTTTTTTCTGTGAGGTTCAACCTCCCAAAACTCCACAGTGCGTTATGATGGGTGCCGTAGCTTCATGCCTCGAATTAATTGGAAGCACCCCTAGTCCTTTAACGTGCACTCCATAGGAATACGGCCGCCGCAGCGGTGATTGAACCAATTACAATGTGCTCACTAGTCGGTCTTGGTACCTCGGACGCAGTACATTCTATTTTGCGGCCACGCACATTTTTGAAGGGAACCTACTCACGTTCCAGCTGGGCCTGCTCCTTATACGATTAGTCGAGGGATCAAATACATGGATACTAGCTGCATTGCCATTGGCAAAGATGCCGCAAACGAATCCTTGAATGCTACGCACTGTCAAGATATGTAAAATATATATTTTTTCTTAAAAGAGTATATTGGTACGTCCCAAAACATTGTGCCAGAAGTAACTAATATCCATGCTTCCTTCTTTTTGATCTATTTAATAAGTACAATAGCTATCACACGAAGTTTATAACTATATAATTTAGAAACCAGCACAGCAGTGCATGAAGGTGATATGAAAAACGTGAAGGTCATGAAATGAAAAAATTGAGGACGCACATTTAATGAAACGTTGTAATTCAAGAACCTTGCTTATACAAGGGCAAAAGTAGTGGGACTTTTGGGAAACGGTACATTGATTTCAATGATAGAAAATTCAAACATAGATTATTTTTCCACCTAACCACCCTGCACTTCAACGCACTTTGCCCAACATTTCGCAAGTTTTTTTATTCCGTCTGACAGAAACTTTTTCGGTTGCACCTGTAACCAATTTTGCACCGCATCAATGACTTCTGCATCGGCTTCAAATCCTGTTCCGCTGAGTGCTTCCTTCGATAGTCCAAACACATAAAGATCACTTGCAGCCAGGCAGTATGGCTGTTGCTCCAGCAATTTTAATCCCTACTTAATGCTTTATTGTTTCGGCCGTCCGTTTGGCAGAATATAGTCGAGCGTTATCTTGCTGCAGGATTACACCGTTTCGCAGTTTTCCAAGACGTTTGGATCTGATTGCACGTTTCAGTTTAGTTCGCAACACATCACAATAGTCCTCACTTTTCACAGTAGGGAGAAATGAACGGCTACCACCCCATCCATGTCCCAGAATAGTGTTAGCATAATCTTACCAGCTGATGGTCGACGTTTAGCTTTCTTAACTTCTGGTGATGATGAGTGTTTCCAAACCACGCTCGCAGCCTTACTTGCCGGTTCGTGATGATGTAAACAAGTTTCGTCGACATTAATGATTTTCTGTCAAATTGCATCTCCCTCGCGGCGTGAAGGGACCAAATGTTTGCGAGAGTTGTCCAACCTTCGTGACTTATGCTGTGCTGACAATTCTTTCGGGACCAATCCTTGAACGCACTTTCCGAAAATTTAGCCTGTCGAGTAAAATAGAATACGCTGAACAATGAGACTGGTATGTTAAGCATCGGCGATTTCGTCCACTGTGATACGTCTGTGTTGCATCACCATACCCTAAACGAGTTTCAAATTGTCCTCATTCTTTGCCATCGATGGCCTGCCCGCTCTTTTCTCGTCACATAAAGAAGTTATTCCCTGTCTGATACGCTCTATCCATTCGTACATCTTGCTTGGCAATGAATAACGGTCACCATACTGCGCCTGCATTCGACGAATAATTTCCACAGGTTTACACCTTCCGCAAACAAAAAAAAACGAATCACTGCCCTCATTTCCTCCGTGGTGCAGATTGACAATGGAGCTGCCATGTTTAACGATCTGCTACACTCTAACGACTAACGCGGGAATAAGAGTGACACCTCCCATAAAAGCGTTTCAGAGCGCTGAATACTAGCAGTGTTACCAATCCCTAGTGCGAGAAAATGCAAAAATTCCTTTACTTTTTGACTTCCCCTCGTATTTTTGTACATATGCAACGGCCATGGAAAAATCTCAATGAGGCTTTCCTTTGTTTCAATGTATTGCACAAGAGCAGCTGTCACCGGTTGTGTATTGCGAGCAATTGCACCAAAGTTATAATCGCAACAGAGATCACATATAGAAAGAAGGAGTTCGGCAAAATGTACATTAGAAATGCGGAAATACAATGGAATAAAGAAATGCGATGATACCACTTGATAAACGGCACAAAGGTCTCACTGGAAACAAAGTTCAATGCATGTATACACAACACCTCACAACAAGATACTTAAACACAAGTACTAGTCTCCAATAAATCTATATATCTAAGCAAAAGCCAGTGTACATAATGCGTCAAACAAGGCACATAAACAGGTTGCCCAATCACAGATTTACAGATAAGAGAATCATTACGCCCGCCTCATACCCCTTCTTCCACTCTCCCCGATGCATCGCGCGCGAAGCTTAGTTAAGGAGCCCGTGTCGTAGAAAATCCGGCATCGACGTCCGGCGTACTTTCCGCAAAAATAATTTAGACCCACCCATCGGCCGCCATTGGAATCTGAACCTGGCAGCGTTTACCATTAGAACGTTATCTAGTGAGGCGCGTCTAGCAGTGTTATTGGAGGAATTAGAGGGTAGTAAGGGGGATATAATGGGGCTCAGGGAGGTGAGGAGGACAAAAAAAGCATATACAGTGCTAAAAAGCGGGCACGTACTGTGATACCAGGGCTTAGCGGAGAGAAAAGAACTAGGAGTCGGATTCCTGATTAATAAGGATATAGCTGGTAACATACAGGAATTCTATAGCATTGACGAGAGGGTGGCAGGTCTTGTTGTGAAGCTTAATAAGAGGCACAAATTGAACGTAGCACCGGTCTACGCCCCTACATCCAGTCATGATGACCAGGAAGTCGAAAGCTTTTATGAAGACGTGGAATCGGGGATGGGTAAAGTCAAAACAAAATACACTATACTGATGGGCGACTTCAATGCCAGGGTAGGCAAGAAGCAGGCTGGAGACAAGTCAGTGGGGAAATATGGCATAGACTCTAGGAATAGCAGGGGAGAGTTATTAGTAGAGTTTGCAGAACAGAATAATATGCGGATAATGAATACCTTTTTCCGCAAGCGGGTTAGCCGAAAGTGGACGTGGAGAAGCCCGAATGGTGAGACTAGAAATGAAATCGACTTCATACTCTGCGCAAACCCTGGCATCATACAAGATGTAGACGTGCTCGGCAAGGTGCGCTTCAGTGACCATAGGATGGTAAGAACTCGAATTAGCCTAGGTTTGAGGAGGGAACGGAAGAAACTGGTACATAAGAAGACGATCAATGAGTTAGCGGTAAGAGGGAAAATAGAGGAATTCTGGATCAAGCTACAGAACACGTATTTGGCTTTGACTCAGGAAGAGGACCTTATGATGAAGCAATGGACGACAACCTTATGGGCAATCTTAAGTAGTGCGCAATAGAAGTCGGTGCCAACTCCATTAGACAGGATACCAGTTAGATATCGCAGGAGACGAAAGATCTGACCAAGAAACGCCAATGTATGAAAGCCTCTAACCCTACAGCTAGAATAGAACTGGCAGAACTTTCTAAGTTAATCAACAAGCGTAAGACAGCTGACATAAGGAATTATAATATGGATAGACATGAACATGCTCTCAGGAACGGAGGAAGCCTACAAGCAGTGAAGAAGAAATAAGGAATAGGCAAGAATCAGATGTATGCGTTAAAAGACAAAGCCGGCAATATCGGTACTAATATGGATGAGATAGTTCAAGTGGCTGAGGAGTTTTATAGAGATTTATACAGTACCAGTAGCACCCACGCCAATAATGTGAGAGAGAATAGTCTAGAGGAACTTGAAATCCCACAAGTAACGCCGGAAGATGTAAAGAACGCCTTGGGAGCTATGCAAAGGGGGAAGGCAGCTGGGGAGGATCAGGTAACAGCAGATTTGTTGAAGGCTGGTAGGAACATTGTCCTAGAAAGACAGGCCACCCTATATACACAATGCCTCATGACCTCGAGCGTACCGGAATCTTGGAAGAACGCTAACATAATCCAATCCATAAGAAAGGGGTCGCCAAAGACTTGAAAAATTATAGACCGATGAGCTTACTGTCCGTTGCCTGCAAAGTATTTACTAAGGTAGTCGCAAATGGAATCAGGAACACCTTGGACTTCTGCCAACAAATGGACCAGGCAGGATTCCGTAAAGCCTACTCAACAATAGACCATATTCACACTATCAGTCAGGTGATAGAGAAATGTGCGGAATATAACCAACCCTTATATATAGCTTTCATTGATTACGAAAAAGCGTTTGATTCAGTCGAAACCTCAGCAGTCATGGAGGCATTACGGAATCAGGGCGTAGATGAGCCATGTGTAAAAATACTGGAAGATATCTATAGTGGCTCCACAGCCACCGTAGTCCTCCATAAAGAAAGCAACAAAATCCCAATAAAGAAAGGTGTCAGACAGGGAGATACAATCTCTTCAATGCTATTCACAGCGTGCTTACAGGAGATATTCAGAGACCTGGATTGGGAAGAATTGTGGATAAGAGTTAATGGAGAATACCTTAGTAACTTGCGATTCGCTGATCATATTCCCTTGCTTAATAACTCAGGCGACAAATTGCAATGCATGCTCAGTGACCTGGAGAGGTAAAGCAGAAGGGTGGGTCTAAAAATTAATCTGCAGAAAACTAAAGTAATGTTTAACAGTCTCGGAAGAGAACAGCAGTTTACGATAGGTAGGGAGGCACTGGAAGTGGTAAGGGAATACATTACTTAGGGCAGGCAGTGACCACGGATCCGGATCATGAGACTGAAATAACCAGAAGAATAAGAATTGGCTGGGGTGCGTTTGGCAGGCATTCTGAAATCATGAACAGCAGGTTGCCACTATCCCTCAAGAGAAAAGTGTATAACAGCTGCGTCTAACCACTACTCACGTATGGGGCAGAAACCTGGAGGCTTACGAAAAGGGTTCTGCTGAAATTGAGGACGAAGCAACGAGCTATGGAAAGAAGAATGATGGGTGTAACGTTAAGGGATAAGAAAAGAGCAGATTGGGTGAGGGAACAAATGCGGGTAAATGACATCTTAGTTGAAATAAAGAAAAAGAAATTGGCATGGGCCGGACATGTAATCAGGAGGGAATATAACCGATGGTCATTAAGGCTTACGGACTGGATTCTAAGGGAAGGGAAGCGTAGCAGGGGGTGGCAGAAAGTTAGGTGGCCGGATGACATTAAGACGTTTGCAGGGACAACATGGCCACAATTAGTACATGACCGGGGTATTTGGAGAAGTATGGGAGAGGCCTTTGCCCTTCAGTGGGCGAAACCTGGCTGATGATGATGATGATACCGATACTATCTATGTGATGCAAACAATTTACTGAAAAAATTGAATTTCTCAAGCTTGAATACCTGAAAACATCGTCAACTACGACATACACACAACCTAGAGACATGATAGCTCTCCGATTGTAATTTGACTACATGCGAAAACATAATGCTGTGTTCTACGATTCACGAACCGGGCGCGGCGTCCGACATTTGCGCACACCGGCGTGTGGGTGTCTGGGGACCACGGAGCGACGCGCCTGGTTCCTTGGAATACCTCCAGCTGGCGCTCACCTCCACCGCATTGTGGCCCACGCAAGAGGCCGCGTATCTACCACAAAGCCCGCCTTCGTGCAAAGCGTTTGCGGCCAATGTTTCCTGGTGAAAATCACGGTGACATACGCTCCAGTAACCGGGAAGCGTGCGAAGCGGTCGCAGGTCTTTGAATGCTATCGCGTTCCACTCTTAAAGGCGAAGCGTAAACGTCTTCCAAATTTTCTCCCTTGCGGACACAAGAATGAGCCACCATCGTCGCCTCACCCATCCCCCCTTCCAGCCTACGCTTTCACTCGCGCATACACAATGTTATCGCCCTTGGAGTTTTTACGCAACATGAGAGCGAGGGTAGGAAGGCACCTGATCTGTCCGTATAAATGTCATCGCAATAATAAAAGAGTATCCAGCAAATGCTGAGTCCCGTGACCCATTACTTTCCGCCGAAGAAGAAGTAAATACTTTCCGCCGAAGAAGAAGTAAAAGAATTGAACTTTCACCTTGCCACAAGTTACTGCGGCACAACAATGTCCTGTTTTTTGTTTTGTGGGACGGGGGCGCCGAAATAAAAAAAACGCAAAGGAATACATGTTGCCATAATCGAATGCCTAGTTTGGGCACCTGATATGGCTACCGAAGGAATATCGAAGAAAGCGTGAGACGCTTGGTCCGCAGAGACCCATGCGCACACTGCTGAGTATCCTACACCAGCGACACAAAAGACTTTCCGGAGAGCTTGCAATAATATCGAAGTGAAGATAATGCCCTCAAGTGAACGCGTTGCAATCAGTATTGTACCCAGAGTCAGGGTGGTGAGCAACCATTGTATTCGTCTAAAACTCTGCCAGGCGAGAATCGACTTGGCCACAGAAAAACGAACGCGCACCGGAGTGCGCCGCGTGGTGGTTGGGACAACACGAGAAAAACGCATGCGTTCTGGCTGTCTCTGGCAGCCCGCGGGTAGGGAGAACAAGAAAATTGAAGAGGCTGAACGTGTCCTCGCGTGTAAAAGTAAAAGTAAAAAAAAAATAAATAACATATGTAGTTACCTGTGCTGGCTTTAGTGTCTTGCCATGGATGCTTTGCCGCAGGTGAAAAAAATGATGATATTCATTTTTGTGACATGATGGCAGAAATGAACCACCACGACACTTCGTCTCATAGGACCGCGCTGCATGCTTTGTCAACTTGTCTGATAGAGTGTTGATTTGGCTTGTCTCGTTGTTTGGGCCGATGTACGACTTTAGAAAAGTCAATGCACTTTTACATCAAATCTTTTTGAGAACATGAAACCCACAAAGTTCCGGAATCGAAAATCTAAAGCACGACTTTGGTAATGTCAATGGACCTTTTGCGTCAAAAGTATCTCAGAACATTATGCCCATAAATTTCGAAATTGAAATCCACGCGCCCCGTAGATTCCGCGGCCTCTGCGATATGCCGCGACGAACACGCTCGATATCAAACCACCCCTGAAACTGTGCTCAGATGGGGCGTTATGCGACCCCAGGTGCATAGGCGTTGCACACAAAATCCAGCCCGAGTTCGCAATTTTCCCGCCGAAAGGTCTTTTTGAGCGTCAAAAAGACATCCTAGACAAAACCCAGAATGATTTCCAGTGCCAAGGTTATTTTTGTCAGCGGTGAATGACAGCAAGAAAAAATTTCGGATAGGGCTGAAGCCCCATATGCCTCCCCCCTGGCTACGCACCTGAACACGAGGTATCGCCATATTTATTTATTTCTGAACTCATTGCCATCGGCAGCCTTGTGAGATCAGTTGGGATGATTTTCTAAATTTATTTGGTCTATTCTACTATCCAAAATATTCCTGAAAACCTAATTCATTCTTCCGTTTCCCTAATTAAGGACAACGTTTTATTTAAGCACAGCACATATGCTTGCAGCGGCAAGAAAATTCCATTGCTCATTGCGTTATAGGCTCAGAAAACCATTCAGCATGGTTTCAGAGCTCTCTTGAGTGGACACTTTCCGGCGACGATTTGCCTACTTTCACTTCCACCCTCACGAACAATCCAAGGGAGCAGGTAAGCACATCGTAGTGGCATTACTGTTCCATCGAAACAAACAAATGCCAGAACGAGTATCAAAAATAATGGACCCACAAGCTCATGGTTCACATATCAGCTTCCATGAACCCTTCTGGAGTGAAGAAATATCTATCGTTAAGAATTACAGAGAGCAAATATGTTGCTAATACTTACAGATATACACGCTTTCCAAGTTGTGTTGGCATCTATTAGCAAAGACGAGAAAGAAGGATTAAAAGAGGTCCTACGTTTATTGAATTTTCGAAATTTATCAAGTAGGCCACATTGCCATCTATACAGATAGCTGAAGGTACATCCATACCTTGAAACTACGAAATAACTTTATTGTTTATAAGACTTCAATATTTATTGCGTCTACATGTCTGCCCCATACTACTGCACACCCGGCAATAATGATAATAAGTAGCTATTTCATTTGAACCACCTTAGCAAGACATATTACAAAATGTTTGCAGCAAAACAATAATTTAACTTAAAAACGAGTGGTGATTAAACTCGTGTGGTTTTCTTTCTTGCGGGCTGCAACATTTCTTAAAACCGAATTTTTTAAATGCTTGAAATAGTATTATTGATATACCGATATAAATGGTGCCGCTACTTTAATTATTATGCACAATGCTGGTAAATATAGCTTCTGAAGCGAAAAAAAATTTTTGAGTGAAACAGATGTCTTGTCGTATGCACAACCGTCACAAATACTTAGGTTTAAAGTGTAGTACAAATGCATGTTATGTTTCACACCAGAATTCACACGGGAAGGTTCATTTCGCATCTCACATACTCTTGGCTAGCAAGTCAATGAACATTGGGAAGAAAGTAAAAGTCAAGAGAAAATACTATTCTCATTTTTTTCGTAGGCACTATATACTTTATCAAAACGCGTGGATTAGCATGCTTAGAGCCAATGCGCACTGTGATAAAATTAAAGAGAAGCTTGTTGAATCGATGTGCGACAAAGCCGTCCAGTCGTCTTAGTAGAGAAGTCTGCAAATATTAGGAGGTTGGTGGCCGTATTTCTGCATTCTCAAAGCACTATATGTCCCTAAATAAGCGTTCCATGCAATCTTTACAGCTTTGAAAAAAGTGAACAGTGGCCTATCTAGTGCAATCGACTTACTGAGTTTCGCCCATTCTCATTTGACATTGTAAAATACGGCGACGTCTCATAGGTACGCACGAAGAGGCAGTCGATCAGAATTTATTGGTTATTGGTGCCAGCCAGTGACACCGAAAGCCGCCACTTTCACTTTGATGACAGAACGGAAGCTATATGCAAGTTGGTAATCTACTACAATTCAGTGAGTGGGTCCACTGTGTTAGGCACCAGGGTAGAGTTTCTCGAACTTCCCACTTCCTTAAAGGACTCGTCACATTAGGCCATCGCAATGCCAGTGCCGGGAACACATCAAAAAGACACCAACGCCGACGAAATGCGGGCCTAGTCGGCACAATCTGTCACTCCGGGGCGCTATGTCACACTAGCCTGACGACACTGTTGACGTGATCGATGACAGCCAGTTTTCGGAATCTGAGAGGCTTTCGTGACGCCAAAACCGAAAAAATCGGTATTTCAACCTTCCTTGGTAAACTTCTTTGAGGTCGACCACAAAGTGAAAGCTTCGCACCGTCAAAGCGATTTCCGCTGCAGCTGAGCTTGTGTACATGTTAGATCAAGCTAGATATTGTCACATTGTAGTGAGGGTCGAGGACACAGCAACAAAACTGTGAATGGCGAAACTAAGTTTATTGGGCTAACCTGTGCGCACAAAAAGAGGCTACACTCCAAACTCAACGCAAGCGGCGAACACAGTCGGTGATCGTCGAACATCTGACCAGCTGCTCAAGCGCGTCGGCTTTTATACATCAGTCGTCGAATGTTCCAGAGTAATCGCTGGGACCCGCGTGTCTTCTACAAAGTTCTACACTATTCGCGTCGCGCATACATGCAATCAGGTTACACAAGGTTCGGTGACAGACAGCGGATGGAACCATCAATAACATTCCAGAAAATTCCGATACATGCAGGCGCGTCCTGCGGTGTGCGATGACATTTGTTAGGCGGTGACAAGCGTTCACCCGAAAAAGATAAACGAGTCCCCGTGTCAGTAACCCCTCTTAAAGAGCATTGCCCCGATGCTGCAAACAAACGCAAGTATTAAACAAAAACAACCGTACGAACAAACAACAAAATAAGGAAGATCGTCAGCGTCCGTAAAATGGTTTAAGACGCACCACGGGGACCACTTCAGATTGTGCGCGGCGCTGCTATGAACGCGAAATGCCGTCTGGCACGACCTTATAATCCAGTGTGCCAATACGTCGGATGACCTTGTAGGGTCCGAAATAGCGCCGGAATAGCTTTTCACTCAGTCCTCGACGGCGTATCGGGGTCCAAACCCAAACACGCTCGCCGGGCTGGTACTCGACGTAGCGTCGTCGCCGGTTGTAGTGTCGGCTGTCGGTACGCTGCTGGTTCTTGATCCGTAGGCGGGTGAGCTATCGGGCTTTTTCGGCGTGCTTGAAATAGGTGGCAACGACATGATTATCTTCGTCGGTGACATGAGGGAGCATGGCGTCGAGAGTCGTAGTCGGATTCCTGCCGTAAACCAGTTTGAACGGCGTAATCTTTGTTGTTTCTTGAACCGCCGTGTTGTCAGCGAAGGTTAAGTACGGCAGGACGGCATCCCAGGTGTTGCGTTCGACGTCGACGTACATTGCTAGCATGCCGGCGAGGGTATTATTCAGGCGCTTCGTAAGACCATTCATCTGTCGGTGGCAGGTAGTTGTCCTCCTGTGTCTTGTCTGACTGTACTGCAGAATGGCTTGGGTGAGCTCCGCTGTAAAGGCCGTTCCTCTGTCGGAGATGAAGACTTCTGGGGTGCCATGTCGCAGCAGGATGTTGTCGGCGAAGAATTTCGCCTCTTCGGCTACGCTGCCTTTCGGTAGAGCTTTCGTTTCGGCGAAGCTGGTGAGGTAGACCGTCACTACGGCGATCCACTTATTTCCGGTTGTTCACGTCGGAAAGGGTCCAAGCCAGTCCATCCCGATCTGCTGAAATGGTTAGCAAGGAGGTTCGATCGGCTGTAGTAATCCTGCTTGCCTTGTCAGTTTTGTCTTGCGTCGCTGAGAGTGTCGGCATGTCTTGGCGTAACGGGCAACGTCGGCGATCAAGCGCGGCCAGTAATACCTTTCCTGTATCATTGATAGCTTTCTGATTCTATGTGCCCAGCGGTCGGATCGTCATACAAGGCGTGCAGTATTTCCGAACGCAGCGTTGAGGGAAACATAAGAATGTAGTTGGCGCGCACTGGTGAGAAGTTCTCCTTTACTAATAGGGTGCTTTGAAGCGAGAACGAAGACAATCCACGCTTAAATGGCATAAGGACAACGTCGGTGTACCCTTCCGAATACTCGACGATGCCTTTTAGCTCCGGGTCTGCTCGTTGCTCTTCAGCGAAATCTTCCGCGCTTATTATTCTAAGGAAGGCGTCGTCATCGTCGTCAACTTGCTGTGGAGTGTCAATGGGGGCGGGTGATAGGCAATCGGTATCAGCATTTTCGTCCGGACGTCGTACAGTGATGTCGTATTATTCTTGTCTGAGTCTCCACCGCGCCAGGAGTCCGGAAGGATCTTTTAAATTTGCTAGCCAGCAAAACATGTGATGGTCACTGGCGACTTTGAATGGCCTGACACATATGTAAGGGCGAAATTCTGCTGTAGCCCAAACGATGGCCAGGCATTCCTTTTCGCTCGTACAATAATTACCTTCGACTTTCGATAGCGACCGGCTAGCGTAAGCTATCACCGGTTCAAGTTCATATTTCCTCTGGACTAGAACGGCACCGAGGCCCAGGCTAATGGTGTCCATATGGATTTCATTATCGGCGTACTTGTCGAAGTGCGCAAGTACCGGTGGAAACTGCATGCGTCGTTTGACTTCGCCAAATGCATCGACCTGCGGCGTTTCCCACTTGAACTCGACATCACATTTAGTTAGACGTGTCAACGGCTCAGCGATGCGCGAAAAGTCCTTGATAAAGGGCCTGTAGTAGGTACACATGCCAAGGAATCTACGCACGGCCTTTTTGTCGGTGGGCTGCTGAAACGTTTCGATGGCGGCTGTCTGGTGACTACGATAGCTCTCCGGCGGCATCGCTTGATCTTCTGGAAGCGTTATCGACTTCGACTTCAGGTCGATCATTGCGCCGTGTTGGTTAAAGAAGTCCATGCCGAGAATGACGTTTCGTGAACACTGTTGGAGGATAACGAAGGCGGCAGGGTAGGTCCAGTCTTGAGCTGTAGTTATTGCGGTGCAGATTCCAGTCGGCGTTATTAGGTGTCCTCCAGCGGTCCGAATTTGTGGGCCTTCCCATGCAATGTTAACCTTCTTCAACTGGGCGGTGATGTGTCCACTCATGACAGAATAATCGGCTCCTTTGTCCACTAAGGCGGTGCCTGCGTGGCCGTCGATAAGCACGTCGAGGTCAGTAGTTCTTTTTGTTGCGTCTAGCTGACCTGTGGCTTGTACGTGGCGTCGTCAGGTCGTCATTCGTCGGCGTATTCTTTGCATCCAGGCTTCTTCGGGACAGCGTCGTGTCGTTGTTATGTCGTCGAGGTAGTCTCCTCAGCGTCTTCGTCGGCGGCGGAGGATCTTCATCACTTCGACTAACACCAACTGCACCTCCATCGGTTGCTGCTTTTAGTTTGCCGGATATGTGATCGCAGACTGGCCCCGGGCTGGGCCAGTGTATCGTCGTCGTTGCGGCTATAGGTAGCGGCCTGGTGACGGCGAACGGGGTGGTCGTCAAGAGCTCCACTGAGTGGCGGCGAGGTAAGCGGCGATGTCACGTGCGCGCTCTCTAACCTGTGGACGCGGCGGATGAACGGCGAACCCCGGAGACCCAAGTCGCGTTATGGGCATCGGCGGTACGCATAGCCGAGTTCTCCGCAGTGATAGCAGAGTAGGCGGTGGTCGGGGGCTCCCCAAACGTCTATCTTCCTCGCGTTGCTGCGCTGGGCGACGGGTTGGCGGGCTGGCGGCGGTGGACTTTGGAATCGTGGCGTTACAGGGCTCCGGTGTGTTCGCTCAGGAGGACCTTCACGACGGGCGACGGCGACGTAGGTCATCATTTCCGGCTCGGGCTGTGGCGATGACGGTTGCACTTCAGTAACCCCAACTGATAGCTGAACCTCATCTTCGACAAGGTCGGTGAGTAAGTCCCCTTGAGGCTGCGACCTAGGGAATAGCTTCTGAACTTGCTCGCGAATGACCGTTCTGATGGTCTATCGCATGTCTTCACTGCCGAGGGATTGAACATTGGTGTAGTTTCGGCGATTATACTGTCTTGTCCGCATATCGAGCGTCTTTTCAATCGCTGTTGCTTCGGAAACAAATTAAGCAACAGTCCTGGGCGGGTTGCGTATCAACGCGGTAAAGAACTCCTGTTTTACCCCACGCATGAAGAAGCGAATTTTCTTGTCCTCAGGCATATCCGGGTCGGCGTGGCGGAAGAGGCGTGTCATCTCCTCAGTGAAGATCGCTGATGTCTCGTTGGGTAATTGTACTCGGACTTCTAGTCCGAGTACAATTAGGAGGTACCCAGCACCTTCACCAGATGTGACGTGGTGGTGACGGTCGCGGACACAGCAACAAAACTGTGAATGGCGAAACTAACTTTATTGGGCGAGCCTGTGCCCACAAAAACAGGCTACACTCAAAGCTCAACGAAAGCGGCGAACACAGTCAGCTTCGTCAAAATCTGATCAGCGGGTCAAGTGCTTCGGCTTTTATACATGAGTCGTTAAATGTTCCAGAGTAATCGCTGGGACCCGCGTGTCTTCCACAACGCTCCACACTATTCGCGTCGCCCATACATGCAATCAGATTACACAAGGTTCGATGAGACACAGCGGATGGAACCATTGATAACATTCAGGAAACTTCCGATACAATCTGGCGCGTCCTGCGCTGTGCGATAACATTTTTTAGGTTGTGACAAGCCGTCACCGGGAAAAGATAAACAAGTACATGGGTCAGTGTTATTGAAAACATGCTGGCGATGTCATACGCACGATTTTCAGCCCTTTCTAACCGTTGCTATGTCTTCAGTATCCAGTTGGTATCAGGATGCCTAATATGAGACAGTGTTTATTTACTTCACCTGGTGGAGTACCTGCAAATGATACGTCTGACCAAGTGGTTGCAGTTCTACCCGCTTAAGCCATTAGGTATATGCTTCTAAAGTTCATGCTGTCGTGGTCGCTTTATGGTCGTTGTTCCATAATCATCTTCTTACTCTCGGCACGCTGTGTTCGTCGAACCAGTTGCCAAAGTTTTCTAAAACCATTGGAGCCTAGATATGTTCTCGTAGTCGAGGTGCAATCATGGCCGATTCATCGTCAACATTCCAGCTTTATAAAAGTACCACTGTGCTAATGAGAGTCCGATGCGTCCGACAATCCCTTCATGAAGTCATTGTGATCATGCAGTCGTCAGTCATCCATTCGCGCACCTTCGTAGAGATGTGGTTGTGGTTCTTTTATCGCCGTCAAGACGGCTTCCTGATCCGACTCTCTTCATGCCTTTGTCGTCTTCGCACTGTCATCATACAGCCTTCTTGATACCATCACCATCACGCCATCGTCGTCATACACTCGCTATCATTACGTCGTCGCCAAGCCGTAATAGTCAACATATCACCATCATTTTAACTTAGTCATGTCACTCTCGTCATAACGACGTCATAACATCATCGTGGTCACAGTCCTCGTCATGTCATTGCCATCATTTCTTCCTTGTCAAGCTCTCGTTTTACCATCATCGTCAATTGACAAATCTAAGCATTATGTTGTTACGCCGTGCTCATACTGCTTTCACCGTTCCGTGAATGTCATCCTTTTTCGTCATTCTAGCGCAATCATGTCATTATCATTATGTTTTATGCCGCAATTGTAATGCCATCGTCGTTATTGCATCAACCTCAGAAAGTCGCTGTCATGCAGTGATTGCCAGACCGTTCTATTACCGTCTTCGTGATCATCCTTGATTTTATACAATCATCAGGCATTCATCGTCAAACCGTCGTCGTGTTGTCGACATGATCGTTCTGTTTTCCTCACTTCGCTATCGGCATTCGACTAAGTATGTAGTCGTCGTCACACTACTGTCGTTACAGTCTTCCTGGTATAGTAGTTGTTATTCCATCGTGATCTTCAGCTCATTTTGCTCATACTGTTGCCTTACCATCGTCGTCATTGTGTAGTCGTCACACCGCCGTTGTCATGCGTTCGTTGCGGTTAAGTCGTCGTGATTCTGCCATGCTTGTTCCATCGTCATCATTATAAATTCGCCATCTAACTCTCGCCATGCTGTCGTCATCATAGCATCATCCTGACGCAGTCGTTATCACACCTTGCCTTCATGGTCGTTGTCATGCTAACATTTCACCTCGGTCATCACTTCAGAAATATCGTCCCAATATTGTCATGCCATCACTGTCATACTGCCTTCGACGTTCTATCAACAACATTCCCTCTCTGCCATTCTGACATAGCCTTGCTGTAGTCATTCAACAAGATCATGCAGCCGCTCTCAACGATCGCCCTATTGCATCATCCGCAGAGAGACAGTGCCATGCTTCCATTATCGCGACGTCGCCGACGTACCATCGTTGTGATTTCAACTTGATCATATGGTTGAAGTCAAAGATTGGTTGCTATCCCATTGTCCTCGTTTGTTGTTTTCACGCTGACGACGTTATACCAGCGCCATCATTTGGGAGTCGTGATTTCGAATCGTAATGAATTTAGCGCCAAAACCACGATCACAGAGGTAGGAGAACATAATGACGGAATGATGCCATCGTCACACCGCCTTTGTTTCTCTACGCCGGTGCTTCGGTGTGATTCAGTCGTTGTCACTGGGTCATTGCCATAATGTCGCCTTGTTATGCCGCCGAGTGCTATGCCGACGTGAGCCGATACCTGATACAGTTTGTGTACCATATAGGAGGAGCAATGGAAATCTCAGAATGGTCACTATATATTTTCAATCAACCTGACTTCAGCATTACTGTCTGTGACTACATGCTCGAATTCTAATGGCGTGGCCATTGACTGTCTTTGTGAAATGGTTTCTACCGTAATTTTTAACGGTACGGGGTACGCGTGACTACAACTAGGTCCTGGGTCTTCGCACCGAGCGCCACGTTCATTCTGTCACGATGCCTAAAGACGGTGCGCCGTCGACGCGAGGTCTATTACCCTCAACGGTCACGCAAAAAGTGCCCCTGCGACCGGAGCACTTTCTTTGGGGCACGCTGCACTGACTAGTAAGATTGGCTCGAATTAGGTGAGTGCGTCAGCGAGTACAACAAGTGCGAAGACACGATGATTCTTTTCCAATACTAATTTTTGCCTTACGGGTACTGCTCGTGTTTGGCTCGATATGCACCAAGATGAATTAACAAGTTGGAACGTACGCAAACAGAAACTACGACACTTGCTTGGTAGACGAATTGGATGACAGTAAGCTGCAACGCATAAGTTTGCGTCAAGAGCTCAGAGTTCCCGGAGTTCTACGTCGCATGTATCGAAGAGGCGGCAGTGCTGTTAACAAAGACATGCCCGAGGTGGACATCTTCGGCCATGGCTTAAAAGGCACAGCTGAAGGTGCCTTCAACGTACTCCTGTGTAAGAACTGCTCTATGCTTGAATTCCTCGTCACTGAAGGTCGGCGATTCGAGAAAGCGGAAAACTCAATGCTTCGACCATCTCCCTAGCACCACTGCGCGTTACATGATCTACGATCCCGTGACAGTACAGCCACGTTCAACTTCTGACAACCTGACAACGATTGTCCGTAGAGAACTACAAGGTCATTTATTACATGACCCGCTAAAACTCCTGCAGACTCTTAATCGTAGATGCAAATTCCGTTACGTATTTCTCGATGGCCTGGCTTAACGGCCTTATGGATACTGGAGCTAACATATCCGACGTGAGTTCAGCACTCCGCTGCCATCTCAAAACCTGCTTACACCTGCCGTGTCTCTTGCAATCCACGTAGCTTAGGGAAACCGTGTTCACGTACCTGATGGAAGCCGTTCTTTGGACGTACAGTGCGCAGGTTACTATAGCCAGCAACCACACATCAGTTCAATTCGCTGTTCTCGACGATTACCAGCACAAAGTAATTCTCAGTACAGATTTCTTCAAATCCCACGCCGACATCATCGATTGTTTTACCGGCGTTCTACATGCCTCGAACTTCCTTTGCGTATTGATGCAGCCTATGCAAGGCCATAGCTACCCCTATGTTCCCAGGAGTTACTTAGGATTCTGCCTCAAGCTGCCGTCTGCGCACCGATGTTGCCGTTCCGGCTCCTCCCTGATGGCGACTGAATGGTGGGTCGCCTCATTGCTGTGACCCTCCTACACAAGGTCGCACTGTCCGGCATCATTGTAGCTGTTCACAAGAACAGAACATTCCTTCGTGTCCTCAACTTCTCTTTTATCCAAGTTCTTCCTGAAGGTATCACACTAACAGAGCTTTCTTCCTTGGAAGAATGCAGAATTTACGCTTTCGGAGTTGAAGCATAGCAGTGGTCCTATCCTCCACGACTGTCTTGGTTGAGATTTTCCTAGACGGCATGCTATCTGGGGACATGAAATATTCCCAGGTTGAAGTTCTCCGCGGTGCCCAAGCGTCTTACGGCGGGTATATCTTCGACGTAGACTACCATCCCCTAGGCTGAAAAATGCCGTAACACACCTTATTGACACCGTCCACGCGAGCCCTCATCACCGAAGTATTTAGCTTGAATCTCATTCCGAATGTCAAAAGCTTTTCTCAAGCCCTCAGGTATCACCTGTTGCGCTTGTTAAGAAGGTCGATTGCTGGCGATGTTGCATGGATCGTAGCCATCTCAATCGGTTCGCTATTAAGGACGTCTATCCTTTTTAACGAAATGATGAAGTACTTGGCTGTGTCCACGGTGCCAAGTATTTGTCATCAAATTGACATTTCATATTTTATTGTTGCGATAAAGCTCTACGTGTTTCGATGGATGCCATATACAGTTAGA
This sequence comes from Dermacentor andersoni, assembly GCF_023375885.2. Classification (NCBI taxonomy): domain Eukaryota; kingdom Metazoa; phylum Arthropoda; class Arachnida; order Ixodida; family Ixodidae; genus Dermacentor; species Dermacentor andersoni. The sequence goes on from NC_092821.1 coordinate 56,897,552, forward strand.
AATATACAGCTGGAGTTAGACATAAGACACCGTCAAAGAATAAACACAAACAGGCGTAAAATTCTATTCTTCCGGACATGAAACCATTTCTAGTCACGTATCAGCTAGCCAGACAGCACACACTACTAAGCCATATACTGGAGGACGTCTCACTATAGGCTACTCTACGTGGACCTCCCATAATGATGATCTTAGTAGAAATAATAAGTTGCAATAGCAAAGACAGTATGAGAATATTAGTTACAGCATGCAACATAATTTTAACAATGACAAGTGGTATTGGAGAGAACGTTATACAATGCTTTGCAATTATTATAACACAATTAAATAACAACACCATTAACAAGCAAGTCTACAGAAAAAAGCAAAGATGAACAAGAGGCCTACAACAGCCCCATATATTAACTAAAAACTAAGTGCTGTAGAAGAAGCAGAGGCGGACATGTTACTAAGTAATGGAGTTCACAGCGGCAGCAATTTGCGTCTGTTGATATACAATAGGTATTGTCAATCACGCAAGCACGTGAGAAGAATACAAGAAAATACAACGCTAACTACCAACCAAATTAACCTAAGCGACGTAATTAACTTTTGAAGCTAGCGCTCTGTCTCTCCTATTCTTATCAAGTACTTGCGCAATTCAAAATTCCTTACCAATGTAAGTAATAGGCTCTGAAAATAACGTAACAAAACAATTAAAATAGATGTAAGATATACAAAAAAGGGCAATGCAAGAATTAGAGGACAGTATTTCTGGCATCACCGGAACATGTCACAGTTAGACGTGTGGAACTCTATCAAAAGCTTGGCTGAAATCTACAAATGCTGTGTCAATCTGACCATTCTTACCACGGCATGAAGCGACTGAGCGTGTTACTATAAATAATTATCTAATTTTCGAGCACCCTTTTCTAAACTCATGTTGGTATTTTGAGAGGACTGAGTGTTCGTCTAAAATTCATTTATCTGATTAGCAATAATATGTTTGATTAGTTGACAGCACGATGATATAAGGGATATAGGACGGTAATATCTTAATTTGGCCCGATCAGCTTTCTTGTGTACAGGTAACACTCTGGCTGTCTTCCAGTCATCCGATAATTTTCTATGAAGTAAGCAAATACGATAAATAATAATGAGAAACTTCGCAATGGACTCAGCATATCGCTTCACAAACAGCTTAGGAAGGTTGTCAGGACCACATGATAATTTAGTCTTGAGGTATAGTAGCATAGAAAGCACGCCAGGGTATGAAACAAAATTCACATGACAAGGATGAAGTACCGTGTCACTGGATAGTCAAATGCCAGAATTATAGAACACGCTGTGAAAGTAGTCATTGAAATGATACGGATTATCAGCATGATCGGTAACTGTAGAACCATCAATAGAAATTTGTGACACTGAATTCCTTCTTTCGCTTACATAATTCCAAAGCATTTTGGCTCCTCTATAATGCAATTCGGCAGCAATGTATAAAAGGAGGGTTCTTTCGAAGAGTGTACCGCATGTGCAAGGTTTCCTTTTAGTTCATTTAGATGACCGATATCCATGCGCCGTTACATTTACCTTTTTATCTTTCAATTCAGGTGGATTATTTCAGGTGTCATCCGCGGCGCCTGTCTAGGAACTAGTTTACGTTTGCTCGGCACAACCTTATTCATACTGTTCTGGTACATATAATTGAAACGACGCCAAAGTGTGTTCACAACATTGTCGTTAAAATTAGTAAGGCCAGCTTCCAAATGGATGCATCCTCTGCACGTGACTAGTCGTTCAATGAACATTTCACAGGGTTTTTGTTTGGATAAAGGTAGCGACGGATAAGCTAAGCCTGTGAAGCAAGTGATCAGAAATCCATTCAACAACTTAAATAGTGTATCCAAGTAATAGTCTAGGCAAAAATACCGAATGCAGTATAGGTTTGGAATTTCCTTGCAAGCGTGTTGGTTCCTGAACTATTTGGATAGGGTCATGGGTTAACATTATGTTAAGTATACTTTAGATGATATCTGGCGTGGCGAAATGATCCGAGGATCTCCCATTTATCGCTTGGCAATTAACGTCCCCTATTAATAGCAGTTTGCTTCTCTGGAATTCAGACCTGTACTTTTCCAGCTTAAGTAACTGCTCAGAATCGGTATGAGGAAGTCTGTAAATGGTACACAGTAAAGAATGTTATGGCCCCAGCATGAGATTTTTGTGCATAAACATTCGAGGCCTCGAATGACTTCCAAGAGAACGGTACCTATGTGGTCTTTAATAATGACTGCCACGCCACCTACTCTGGAAGGCCGATCCTCACAGAAAACTTCATAACAGTGCGGGAAAACACCCTCATCTCCTATTTCAGTCCGCAGCCACGTCTCGCTTATGACGGCTATGTGTGTGTCTTGTTCTAGTAGGGAAAGCTCAAGAAGTTCTGTTTTGTTGTTACGCTGCGAACATTCAGGCGATTATACGCAAGTGATTCTAACCTCGCTTGTGCATATATACGAGGTTAGGGAATGCTCTAAGTTGTATATGCAAATTCAGAATACAAGTAGGCCCAGTATACTGCCCTTAGGCACACGTATACTAAAAATTTTCCTTTAAAATTGATCACCTGAGATGTGATCTACTTGCGCTCTGTCTTTTAGGTAGTAATTTAGTACAATCTGAGGAAGCTAAGTATGCCAAATGCGTCAAGCTTATTAAACAGCTTATGAATGAGTAAGTTAGAAGCCTTAGTGAGGTCTGCTAAAAGAGAGCCTGAATAGCTTCCTGCGTCAATAGCTAACTTCATTTGATCTGTTATATAAATTAGATCAATGTCACTAGAAAATGCAGGGTGGAATTCAAATTGGTACGGGCTAATATTGGTTAATGTTGTGATGTATTTTCTTAGGCGTGTAACAATTATCGTTTCAGTTATTTTACGGAACAAAGGCCATACCCAACTAGGCCGAAAGTTTACGACCATCGAACGAAGTATTAGAATAATCATTAAAAAAAATGCACAGAATATAAGTAGCGCGATCATCTTATCGCTGCAGCGGTGGACGTTGTTAGGGCGAGCCCTGGTCGTTTTTATCTGCCGTACGACCTCGCTGAATCGGTGAGGAAAGGATCCTAAATGATCTGTGTTAACAGGATGGTCACCATAGAAGGAAATCTGCATGCGCCAGAAATTTTTAAATGGTCATTGTACATGACATGATCATGCTAAATACAAATCATAATATTGTGGTAGTTGTTCCTATTTAGGAAAGCGTTGAATATCTTTCACTTTCTCTTGGTGTTGTTGCCACACTAGGTAACATTATGCTCGTAATTATTTCTATTTCCTACCTTTAGCTGGAGGAAAATAGAGTTGCAATGTTTTTCACTTATGAGGCTGTCCTTCTGTAGCAGAGCCTTATATGACTATGGCACCATAGAATTTTCATGTCCGCACACAAAAACTATCATCGTGAAAGGCTCATGCGCCGCACGCAAACAAAAAATGCCATGGCTCCAATGGCTCTATTGTGGAATGTTTTGTGTACTCTAAACGAAGACAGCCGAAAAGGGCACAAAGAGCAGTGCATACTGACAACTGAACTATTATTCCTAAAAACAGCACATATATATCTTCGAGAGCCATCTCATGATCACCGCGCATGGGTAACAGAGTATCCGTTCAACATCATAACATTCAGAATTGCAGCATAATCGACACACTATCCTCTCATATTGAGCAAGTTAATTTCACTATCATTCAAAGCGGACGAAGGCGGTTATCTTATGGTGCTGCCAGATAAGATGTACTTTAATAGAGCTTGGGACGTGGCGCACAAGTATTTTGAGGAAGTAAGAGTTAAGCCGCAGCACAGGAAGAAACGAGCATTGGCATTACTAAAAAATATGGACTAGAGAAGCTGGTGTCACTAGTTGAGAAATACAGGGCCACCACACTGGGAGCTTTCTTCACGGCAAAAAAACATAAGCAGGATGTTCCGTTCAGAGCAATAGTGTCGGAGCACAACTCGTGGTAGTTCCTTATGTCTGTCTTTTCCCAAAAAAGGCTCGCGTCATTGGTAGCGAACGGCCCATTCTTCGTTAAGAATACTGAGCAGGTGGTGCATTATATTTCGGGTCTTAAAGAAGGGTATTACAAGGGCTTCCGCGCTGAAATTAAAGACTTGAATTATTATCTGCAGCAGGATGTTCTACTACAGTGTGTGATGGAATGCCTGGAACAGGACAATGACGAAGTGGCCTTGCGTAATAAGAGTGTAATGTCACTAGAAGCTTTTCTAGAAGCACTTAGCGTGTACCTGGAGAGCACGAACGTATGCTTTAAAGATAAAGTGCTACTCAAAGAAATGGGGTATGCAGAGGGTCGAAAATAGACGCAGTGCTGAGCACCATTTTCTATAGTGGTGTTGAAAGACTTGTGAAATGCGATTGGAATGGGAAAGTGATAAAAATATTCGGGCATGTAGATGAGTAGTGGATCTTGGGCCTGAACAAAGATTTAAATGTGTTCGCATCCGGCATGCTGGACGCGCTCAGGATAAGAAGCAAAGGGCTAGACCTCACATATGAAGGGCCAACAGATAGCTATTTACATTTCCTTAATGTGAAGCTCACTTTCGAAGATGCAAACTTCTGCGGGAAATATTCTCAGAGAACTGAGAAACCCCTATTAAAGTACACTTCCGCCCATTCAAGGATACTACGAAACAGAATCGTCATGGGTTGTTTTCATTCCACTTTAACGGAAACTTGCAAGTGCAAGTTGAGTAAAGCGTTCTTTGAGGAGGGGCTTCACCTTGAAAAGTCTGGATACCCTGCTTCGATGCTACGAACTGCAAGCGAAAGGCTAGTGAGGAAAGTAAAATTGGAGGACAAGGGGATTGAAATAAGCCAAGATAAAAGAGAAATGTTGACATTTCGCCAGATATGACTAAGTGTAGTTCTTTCAGCAAGACCAAAAGGGGGGGGGGGTTTGCCCTGCGACAAACATTGTCTTATTCATTGTAATGTTCGTAACAGCGCAACACTAGACACTGACTAAAGGAAGGTAAAAAACGGCTCGATGCTGACCCTCAACTGATATTTTATTGAAGATATGTATAAAATATATGTTAGACGTATATGTGGCGAGTATCTCTTGTTGCGCTGTTTCAGACTGTATTGTCTTAAGCCAAGGGACATCCGTCACGTATATCTCCACTGATATTAAAGTCACCAAGTGTCACATAACAAAAATGTTTCATGTTTGCCTCCTAAAACCTTGCGACTGCGACGCGCTGCCTCAAGCGTTGTAAGGACTCGGTCGGTGCTTGACCAGCCGGAGATGGTGTCAGGGCTACTAAAAACCAGCACCGTGCTCCTGCTTCTCAAGGAGCGAAGACAACACTGTTGGGGAGACTACAAGCTCGAGCTCCCTGAAGCTTGTGTTCGTATGCTCTGCAGCTTAATTGCTACCTGCCAGCTACTCCTGTGTAAATACGAGAAAGACTGAAATCACCCAAGCCTGAGCGTGACAGCCACAATAGTTTGAAAATTTTCCTTTATGACTGCATTAAACCAATATGTGTAAGAGCTCGGTACATGGGGCAGAGGGCGTTCACTTGCATGGTAACCTGAATTTCTCTACCTATTGTTAACAATGCCATAACCAAATGATTATTGTGCCGCATCAAACGAGAATTAACAATTGCTGCGTTTTGCATGATATAGCGACAACATAATGATGAGGCATGTCATTGTGAGAGACTGCGGAATAATTTTGGTCGCGTGGGGTTAATGTGCAAAACACACCAGCGTTCATGCATTTTTCGCCCAATCAAATGCAATAGCAGCGACATGGATCGAACCAGCGACCTCTGTGGAGCAATGCCATGCAAGTAACCTACCACGGCGGGTGTATTGTGTCAGATAAAATTGTAGTGCTTACCTTTATTTCCTTTTCGTAATAGCTTAAGTTGTGCTGGTATCCAGACGTGGAAACAGATTTTAGACGAGAGACCACACACATTGGGTAGTCCTCGCGAGCAAAAACTGCCCGGCTTATGATTAGGGTCTTGGAGCCGAGTATCTGCGCCAAAAAAGATCGTGTCGCTAGGCAAGAGTGATAAGGTATTGGTGGCAGCACCCGCCTCCGAGTTATTGCCTTCATGCAAGCACAAAATTTCAAGTTAGAGATGTACTCATTTGCATGACAGTTCGCGAAAGGGGATTTCCGAAAAAAAGAAAGCCACAAAAGGTCGCTTGAAAGTATTTGAGTTCCGTGAACAGGCAATTGAATGGCAGCACACCATAACTGCACCCCACATTATAATAAGTAACAAAAGGCTGCAGTTTCGCTGGATAGGTAAATAATTGATAACGATAAAAAATTTAACGAAATTACGCTAGTAAGTCTAGCAGTTCTATTGGCCATGGTAATTGCAGTAAGCATTCGCCTAATTCCTTTTTCCTGAACAGCACGGCTTCCGAAAAGGATTTTCTTGTGATACTCAACTGCTAGAATTCACGACTGATTTGCATTTTAACATGGACGCTAACCTACAGACTGATTGCATATTTTGAGATTTTGCTAAAGCTTTCAACCGCGTTGCACATTCCAGTTTGTTTTCAAAATTATCTGCTACTTGCCTAGATTCTTTTACACTGTCATGGATTTGTAACTTTCTTTCTTTCCGCCAACAGTTTACCACAGTTAGCAATTTAACTTCGACACTCTGTGACGTAACTTCAGGTGTACCTCAAGGCAGCATTCTTGGCCCTTTATTGTTTCTCATATACATTAACGACCTGCCCGCTAACATAACTTCTCGTCTACGACTCTTTGCTGATTGCATCATTTACCGCTCCATTAATTCCATGGATGATAATCTCGCCCTCTAAAGTGACCCTAACCTAATTTCCAGTTGGTGCAATAAATGGCAAATGACACTTCACTCGAATAAACTCAAGGTTATCTCTTTCAGCCGCAAGCGTACCAATTCTAACTTCTCGCATCTCATAGATAGCACGGTATTGTCTCAGGCATCAGCATACAAGTATTTAGGTATTCACCTCACGCATAATCTTTCGTAGGCCACGCATGTCAACACGATTTGTGCAAATGCTTCAAGAACACTGGGATATCTGCGCCGGCACCTGCGGAATTCTCCTAACAATGTTCAAAAACTGGCCTATCTAACACTTGTGCGGCCACAGCTAGAATATGCAGCATCCATATGGTCCTCATATCAAAACTAAATAAACTTGCTAGAATCCATACAAAATAGAGCTTCATTACACGTAACTACAGTCCCCTTTCGAGCGCAACACAGGTAAAACTTGATATCTCTCTTGAGCCATTACATATTCGTCGTTCAATCACTCTTTTATGCTTATTTCATAAATATCGCCACTGGACCAGGTGATCTGCGTTACCTCTAGAAGCACCGTCACGCATTTCGAGCCGTTCACATAATCAGTACAGCATCAAGCGCATATACGGAAGAACACAAGCCTTCAATTCATCAACCCTTCCACGTGCCATCGTTCTTTGGAATGATCTTCCCGATAATATTGCATCCATATGCAACCATCAATCATTCCATGATCAGCTGCGCGAATATTTTTAAGTGACATCGTGACGTTAAACCTTCTCTTGTATGAAATATCGCACTTCGTGGCTATTGTGTTTTTGCAAACTCCTGCTTTATTATTTTTTTTTCTTGAGTCATGTGTCAGACATTTGTGCTGCATTTATAAACTTCAATTATTTTGTGTACTTTGCTCTTGTGTTTGTTGCTACTTTTTACTACTAGCCCTGTGCAATGCTTTCACTTTTCCTTTTTTTGACCTGTATATTTTGCATGTCTGATAATATCTTTGTTCGTCCCCCTTACTCAATGGTCTCTGAACCCTGTGAGGTATTGCGAATAAATAAATAAGTAACTTAACCAGTATGGTGTCACACACACACAAAGAGAAAGTTACCCGCCGTGGTTGCTCAGTGGCTATGGTGTTAGGCTGCTGAGCACGAGGTCGCGGGATCGAATCCCGGCCACGGCGGCCGCATTTCGATGGGGGCGAAATGCGAAAACACCCGTGTGCTTAGATTTAGGTGCACGTTAAAGAACCCCAGGTGGTCGAAATTTCTGGAGTCCCCCACTACGGCGTGCCTCAAAATCAGAAAGTGGTTTTGGCACGTAAAACCCCATAATTTAATTTTTTTTTTTAACAAAGAGAAAGTTCTAACTCGATGACCGCGAGCACCCGCTTTCACAACGCCGGTTCGATAAAAAGCGTAGACAACGGTAAATGACCGCACCATGACACCGCTTGTTTATTCGCTTGTCCGAAAGCTATGTTACGACCGAATGGTTGATGCCGCGCTCCAACTTCGTTTCCAGCCATGCGGAACCCTCGGTAGATTAGAGCTCCAAGAACTTTGCCCGAGACGAACGCGCTGTTGGTTTTCGGAGGACTCGGAAAAGCCGTGGGGTCTACTTGCTGGGGGATCTCGGTCCTGCTCACAGGTAGATGGTGCGAACGGCTACGTGTTCACTGGGCTACCACGCGAGGCGGTGAATAAACTAGGCGAATGTGTTCGCACTGCGCCAGTTCAACCCCCAAACTGTACACCGCACCACGAGAGCCATCTAAAGAGCTCGAAGGCGAACAGTGCATTGCACGGATATGGTACGCGGCCTCGAACGCTGCATAGGCGTATACGATTATCTGCGGGGACAGTTACCTGTATTCATCAATATTGGGCGTTGGGAAAGGGGGCGCGCATTCAGTCAGTCTAAGCTCGTCGTCGTCCACGCACACTTGCCCTCGCATTCGCAGCAAAGTGCGCGCGCGGGCACCTCTTTCTTATCGCATTGGCACGTCGCCTGAACATAATGGGGGTGGCGACCATTTGCCTGACGGCCACAATTGTGTCAAGAACAATCAAGTAAGGGGAGCCCCCTGTGTACGCATGACACAAATGCGTTTAATGGTTGCCATCTTGCGCACTGATAAAAGTAAATGAGAAATAACTACATATTATTCAGGCACATAGAACGCCGTACCTATCCATATCAAAGTTATTTGTGAGTGATTTCTTTTATTTTTTGAAGGCAAGAGAAATCTTCTGGTGATATTTCTAGGACTAATGAAATACTATTACACAACGTCGCACTGCTAGCACAAGTTGCACTATAATGTGAAGTAAGCTTGCTCAAAAGTGATTTCGGAGTAACGTAAGGATGCTTCCATTCTTTTTTTGTATGGTTATTCTGTGTGTAACGTGGTGAATAAACCGTTGCTTTTGCTTTCCTCAATTTGCCTCGCTGCAAGAAACTGTTCACTCATCAGAAGTGCGTGTTGGGACGAGCTTCTATTAAGGTTTCAACTTCGCTGTTCGCTTATAAAATAGCAAATTGATTATGGAGAAAATGTGCGATAATGAAGTAAATCATACTCTTAAGTAACACCTATACACGAAACTTTGTGTTGTGTGAATATCTTATTTGTGTATGCTGCGCATGTAGTGCCGGCAATTATACGTGTCCGTTTGTTCTCCAGGGTTTGTAGGTGTGAGCTCATAGCCTTACATGTGGCGCCGAAAAATATGTGCAATGCTAATGTGATTTGCCTTCTTTCGGAACTTCACCCATGTATCAGTAAATCCGTATGCAACCTTTTTCACTGAAACTTGCGTCAATGCGTATGTGCCACTCTTTAATGCACCTTTTCAATGTCAACTTGATTTAATGTGTATATGCGACTCGGTTCCTGTCGCTCATCAATGCAACAAAAGTTATTTGAAATTGCTGCCTGCTGCGGACAACCGAACCCGCGTCAGATGGATTCTTTCGAGACATCTTCCGCCACCTGCAGGGTCTCAGAAGTCATGAGCGGAGTTTGCAGTGCCTCTGCAAGGTGGCTAAGCGTGCCCAAATGGAAGCAGGTGCTCGAGGTACGGTATCAGAAAAACATATCAATATTATATAGGCTATGCATGTATAAAGCACTGATTAGCTCGACGAGACCAGAACACTCTACGTATATACGAAGGTTTGAAGAGGTTGTCAATGCTAGTCATCATCATCATCATCATCAAAGCCTGAGAGAGGATCCCGCCTGCAGACAGTATAACGTCCCTCCACGTGCCTCGTGCGGTGCCACAGCTTGCCACCCCCATGCCTGGCTAAAAACAACATTGCGTGTTCAAGTACGCATGTACATAAGTGTACACAGATAAAATGGTTGTATAGAAATCTACACAAATTGTAAATGTATTGATACATGCATATTGCGTGTTTCTTGTGGACGATGCACGCGGGCAGCCCGACGAAGACGACGAATGCTCCCTGGCTCTCGAGCTGTCAGTTGAACTGAACAGCGCTGCATTATCCTTTGTAAATATACTTTGTATATGGCCTCCAGTTGTTAATCCTTCGTTCGCGTAACATTTTTTGGTGGAGGGTGTTGTTCCCTGTCCTCACCACGAAGCTCCGCAGCGGCCGCACCGTTCTGCTTTCCGCCATGGCTCCCGGTGACGACACCTCGTCTGCTTCTACTCCTGCGACCCCGCAAACAACGTACGTTACGGTTACCGAACCCCGTGATCCTGACATATTCCCCGGCCAAGATAATGCTGACGTTGAGGACTGGCTCAAACTGTATGAGCGTGTTAGCCAAAATAACCGCTGGGACCCCACCGTTTTGGTAGCGAATGTCCTATTCTACTTGAGCGGAACTCCTCGTTCAGGATACACGAGGACGATATCTCTAGCTGGAATGCTTTCAAGGAGAAGCTCAGCGACCTCTTTGGCAATCCCACTGGTCGGCAGCTGGCTGCTGGAAAACAGCTTGCTACCCGAGTTCAGTCTTATGCGGAATCGTATGTCTCTTATACACAAGACGTGATCGCTCTTTGCCTGAAAGTCGACGACCAAATGACTGAGCTTGACAAAGTCGGCCACGTACTCTAAGGCATCACGGAAGACGCGTTCAGCTTGCTGGTATTCAACAATGTATCCCCCATCGACGTCATTGTCAAGGAATACCGCCGCTTTGAGCTCGCGAAATGCCGCCGCGTCATTCCACAGTTCTGCCGGCTCCCTAACACGGCTGCGACGTTGTCTTTCGCGACCTCTCTGCTTCACCGCCCCTAAATGAGCACATCACACGTATTGTTCGCCGTGAGCTCGAGGCTACAAGTCCTGCGCTGCTCCACACACGCCCACTTGACCCCACTTCTGACCAACCGGCCCCAGCGATTTCTCTCATTGAGGCAGTGGTGAGGCAAGAATTTGCCAACCTTGCTTTTACTGCTGCTTGCTCTGTCTCCCGACCTGACGCCCGACCGGTGCCGACATCTCCGCCTCACAGCGATCTGTATTCCCCTCCCAGATACCGCAACCTTACCGAGTGGAGAGGTCCGGACGACAAGCCCATTTGCTTCGGTTGCCTCCTCATTGGCCACGTCACTCGCCACTGACGCACCTCCTGGACGTCGCCGTATTCGAGCTCCTTTTCCCCGTCTCCCCGCCCATATGCCGACCCGCGCCGCTACTCGCCTCGCCGTATGCCTCCTACCTCAGGCGTATATCCGTCGATGACAATCGTCGTGCTCACTCGCCGTCACCTCAGCGCCGTCGGTCCCCGTCGCCCCAGCCACGCCGCTTTTCGTCGCCGCCCAATTAAGGACCCTTCCGGGTGAAAAACTGGACCATGCAGCTCCTGGGGGTAGTGCTGCATTATCTTCATCGCGTTGAAATCCTCTACAGACGCTCCCTACGAACCAGAATTTACTCGATAAGGAATTGTAACCTTCGCCGTCGACTGAAGAAAATTTTCACGCTTCCTACTACTACTCGAGCCGTGCGCGTGGCCGATGGTGGCACTGTTGAAGTCACTGGAATGTGTACTTCCCGTATCAGTATCGCCGACCACCACATTCCTGTTCTTTTTACAGTGCTGACCAATTGTTCCCATGACCTAATCCTTGAACTCGACTTTATTACAGGACATTCAGCTTTGATCGACTGTTCTGCTGGTACCCTTTGCCTCGAAGTTCCTCTACTCACGCATATTCGTGCCGAACTGCCCAACAACTTTAGTACGATCGCCTTCGTCCGCCTGCCACCTAAAGCCTTGACTTTCGTCGATTTGCTATCATCTTTTCCTGTGCCCGATGGTGATTACGTCGCCACACCTCTTCCTAATGTCCCTTTGATGCGCAATATCCCTGTGCCCCACTACGTCGTCACCATCGCCGATAACCGGACAGGGCTTCACGTCGTCAATTTTTGCCTGAAAAAGGAAGTTCTACCCCAAGGCATATCGTTTGCAACGCTGCATGCTCTAGGAGATGACCATGTCACGACGTTTTTAGTGGACATTTGCTCAGATTCTTCATTATGTCCATAGCATGCTACTTGCCCTGAGGCAACATTTGGTCCCATGATGGCTGCGGACTTCTTGCCTGAACAAGCAGCAGCTCTGTGTCCCCTTCGGCTTTCCTACCACAACATCTCTCATCTCAACAATTTACAATTGGGCCAGACTTTAGCATAATATAAATACTGGTGTTCCAGTCCTATTCATCGCCTGTCATAAGGAGTTTCTGCTTCAGAGCACAAGGTTATTCAAGATGAAGCGAACAAGATGCTTGCCAAAGGTATTGTTGATCTTTTGTCAAGCCCTTGGGCCTCCCCCATGGTACTTGTTAAAAAGATGGCGAATGGCGTTTCTGCGTGGATTATCGTCATTTAAACCGCATTACCAAGAAAGACGTCTATCCCTTGCCTCGCATTGACGACGCTCTCGACTCTCTCCACGGTGCCAAATACTTTTCATGAATAGACCTTCGGTCTGGTTATTGGCAAATTTCTGTGGATGAAAAGGACCAAGAGAACACCGCATTCGTCACCACGGATGATCTATATCAATTCAAAGTTTTGCCACTCGGTCTATGCAATGCCCCAGCAACGTTCGAGCGTATGATGAACTCTCCTTCAAGGGTCGGGTTCAATTGGTCAACATTTCTCTGCTACCTAGACGACGTTCTCGTATTTTCGCGTACATTTGAGACATACCTTGAGCGTTTATCAGCTGTTTTTCAAGTCTTCCGCGAGGCTGGGCTGCAACTAAATTCATTCAAGTGTCGCTTCAGTCGTCGGCAGATAACAGTGCTGGGCCACCTCATCGACGCTTCCGGTATTCAACCATACCTGGAGAAAATTCGTGCTGTAACGTCTTTTCCTGAACCTCAGTCTGTCAAAGACGTCCGAAGTTTTGTAGGACCATGCTCCTACTTCCGACGCTTCGTTAAAGACTTCGCAGCAATTGCCCGATCACTTACTGATCTCCTGAAGAAGGACGTGCCGTTTACGTTGGGCCCTGCTCAAGCAGCCGCGTTTGCCCAGCTCACCAACATTCTCACCACTCCACCTATACTGGCCCACATTGACCCATCCTCTCCTACAGAGAGGTCCGTACCGATGCCTGTGGTCACGGTATCGGAGCCGTCTTAGCCCAGTGCCAAAAGGGTTTCGCCTTTGGTGTTATCGCCTAAGCTAGCCGCCTGCTCAGAGCAGCGGAGCGCAACTATTCGATTACAGATCGTGAATGCCTGGCTCTCGTCTGGGCGGTTTCCAAATTCCGCCCGTACTTGTATGGCACGCACTTCTCCGTCATCGCGGACCACCACGCGCTCTGCTAGCTTTCCTCACCCAAGGATCCTACAGGCCGGCTTGGTCGCTGGGCTTTGCGGCTTCAAGAATATTCCAATGCAGTAATGTACAAGTCGGGCTGATTACAGACTGCTTATGACACTGTAACTTATCAGACTGCTTATCACGCTATCCAGTGAACGAACCACCCGCCCACCCTGACCCCGATGCCGACGCTTGCGTTTTGTGCTGCTACAAGTTGCCGGTGAGCAACGCCGTGATGCCACCTTGCGCACCATCATTGATGGCTTGGAACTTGGCGCTTTTCCTCTGTCCACGTCTGGCGACAAGGTGGTTGCTGTAGCAACATATTACACCACCCGCTACGCCATCACCAGAGCGCTTCAAACGAGCTGCGCCACAGATGTGACCGATTTTCTTTTACGCGACGTGATTCTGCAGCATGGCGCTCCGCACCAACTGCTCACTGACTCTGGTCGGACATTTCTTTCTAAAGTCATCACCGACATCCTGCAGTCCTGCTCATTCAAGCACTAGCTGAGTATGTGTTACCATCCACAGACTAATTGTCTCACAGAGCGTCTGAATCGTACCCTAATAGACGTGTTTGCAAAGTATGCCTTGTCCGACCATACTGATTGGGACCTTGCTCTACCCTATGTCATTTTTGCATATAATCCTTCGCGTGACGACACCGCAGGTTATTCTCCGTTCTTTCTGTTGTTCGGCCGCGAACCCACATTGCCACTGGACGCATCCCTTCCATCTGCCGAAGCAGAGACCAGCGAGTATGCACTTTACGCCGTCACCAGGGCAGCCCAAACACGTGAAATTGCCCGCACTTGCCTCCTGACCTCTGAACAGATGCAACGGCGTTTGTACGATCGCCAACACAGAGCTGTCCACCACTATTCGCCTGGATCTCTGGTACTCCTGTGGTCCCCTACTTGTCACGTTGGTCTGTCAGAAAATCTCCTCTCTCAGTACGCAGGCCCATATCGGATGCTGCGCGCCCTGACTCCATTTACCTACGAAATCGCCCCAGTCAGTACCAGTCCTTCATCTGCCCCAAGTTCCGCTGACCTTGTGCATGTCGCACGCCTCCAGCCTTATTACTCTCCTGTTATCACCGATATTTAGACGCACCGGGACGGTGCTTCTACCGCCGGGCGTAATGGTACATGCGTATTGCGTGTTTCTTGTGACCGATGCACGCAGGCGCCCCGACGAAGACGACGAACGCAGCAGCAGTGGCCAGCGCTGCATTATCCTTTGCAACTGTACTTTGTTAATAGTCTCCATTTATTCCTTCGTTCGCGTAACAACATATATAAGAATGCAGTAGAGCACGTGAAGATCGCCGCTTGTTCACAACACAACTGTGCTTTGTTGCATCCCTCATCACAGCGATCATATTAATTACCATATCGTACAGAACACCCAAATTATCTCCACGAATTATACATTCATCGCATGAATAATTGATAACCGCGTTAACGTCACCAATCATGCGAAGGACGGATGCACCACCATATTTGTTAAAGTTTAGAATAGTGGTATAATAAATTCTATGCTTTAGGTTTTGTACACATCCCAAGCAGCGCTTAGATGGAAAACTCCTTTATTGAGACACCTGCAACTAAACAGAACAGGTTGACGCAATGGCTCCCTCATACAACTGCCGGGTGTTACTAAAGCATAGTCGATAACGAAGCATACTTGATAATTTTTTCTATATTTACGAATTAAAAAAAAGATGTGTTTCCAACGTATACGGTCTCGACTTAAACCTTTTGTTTTATTCTTCCAGCCAGTAGGAAAGTGGGGAGGCACCGTTTGCACAAGTTGTGGTGGGTCCTCCGGATCGCAAAATTGTGCTCTTGCTAAAATATTGCTGAGCCATGTTGTAGTGCCCATCTGCGTGCGGTAGTACGCATGTGTGCGTCAGAGCATGGTCACTCGATCAAAACTTCTGCGTTTGTATCGAACAACCGTGTCATTTGTATGAAATACGCTTCATGAGCAGCGATCATCAAAATGAACAAACAACTCGGGCGCCGCTGGCCAGATGTTGGCTATAAGGTTGACGAAGTCAAATGGGAACAGCGCTAGCCTTCCAGTATGTCCACGACATCGGTTAATAGAAAGCTAACCTCTTCGACGAGGACTCTGCCGGCGTCCTAGCAGCATCGTCAACTCTGCGCTTGAAGCAGCAGTGGCTATTAACGCTATAGAGGTAAGGGTGCTGAGTCGCAGAAAATCCGATGTCGTTGTCGTTGTCGGTGGAGTTGTGCGTTAGTGAAAAATTTAGTATATGCTTAGACATATGCATATGCAACGCCTTGCTATATGGCATGTGGTATACGCGGGTTATATTTCCACACCATTCTATCGCTAAAGTTGCTCATACATTGTCTTACATCCTTGACAAATCATGAGAAGCCATCAAACATGGACACCAAGGAAAACATAGGGAAAATTACTTCTAATTAGTAATTGAATTAAAGAAATCATAAATAAATCGCAATGAAAGGAATGAAAAAAACAACTTCCCGCAGGTGGGGAATGATCCGAGGTCTTGGCATTATTGCTTCTCATGATAAAATTAATAAAAAAATCAGGCCCCTCGGTTGACCCACTTTCTTACATTCTTACATAACGAGCGTCTCGAATCCGAAAACATTGATTCCTTCAGATATATTGTGCTGGTTTATTGACCAGTTGCCTTCAGTTAGAAACATCACGTACTGCTGTCGCCTGTAGCCGAAAAGATGTTCCTCATCCGCCGCCAAGGTTTGTGAATGGTTGCGCTGGCCAGCAGCCGCATGGTTAATTCTAGTAGTAACGCATAAATACCCAAGAAAGCGGAAACGGAAACCGCGCCGCGGTAGCTCAGTTTGTTGGAGCATCGCACGCCTAATGCGAAGACGAGGGATCGTTCCCCACCTGCGGCAAATTTTTCTTCATCCGCTTTCATTTTTAATTTCTTTAATTCAATTAGCAATTACAATTCCCCGTCGGTTTTGCTTGGTGTCTTTGTTTATTGGCTTCTCATGATATTGCTACATGTAGAAAGACACAGACGAAAGAGGCTATTTACACGCTATTTACACTGGAGCCAGGCAGCCAGATTGACACTCGCTCGTGCCAAGGGCACCGACCAACTTCATCGTCGTTCTCGCGGTGGCTCGTCTCTTGAGCATCGCTCGATTATATCGTAATAATATGATTATTTAAAAAAATCTGGCCCCTCACTTAACCCCTTTTCGTCTCATTCTTGACAATGTTTTTCCTCGGAATTTTGAGAATGACAGCCCGCAAACAAATGTAATGAAACAAAACGCCGACCACCCATGCTTTTTATGTTAAATCGTTTCAGACTGAAATATAAAAGTGCGAAGCAAGAACAGAAGCATTTAAATGATGCAATTTTTTGGCGGCTGTGGACTGTGGACGCGATTCCCTCACTTAAGAGGCCGCGTGCCTTCCGGAAAGCTTGCCTTCGTGCGTAGCATTCGCCGCCAGCGTTTGCCTCTAAATTGTACGGTTACATGTGCTGCAGTTGCCGGGAAGCGTGAGGAGCAGGCAGTGGTCTTTGAATGCTGTCGCGTTCAACTCTTAAGAGCGAAGCTTAAGCGTCCTCTAAATTTTGCATTTCACCTCCTTCAAAATGGCGCCGTGGTGGCCGGGATGCGAGCCCGCGTCCTCGGGCTTAGCACTGCAACGTTGAGGCCACTATGCCACCACAGCGGTTGACATAGGGGGCTGAGCAGTGTCAGTACTGCGCGTTCCTGGCGTGACACGTCAGCAAATGGTTTGAAGCCCATCCCTGCCGTCAAACATTTTAGCCGCAGTCGCAAAGTCGCAAAGGGAATAAATAGCAATGTTTTACAATCACTGCGCTTCCTTGGAAAGCATTCAAATACATTTTCGCAGCAAAATATACCATAGGAGTGTGTCCTGTTATGACAAATTCGTTATGACGACTTCGCTAAAATTATTTCAGGCCGCTTTACATCTTTTCAACCAGCAATCATTTCACTTTGGTGGGTAAAGGAGAAGGAGTTCGTCACGAGCAACTTTTGTCAAGTTCACGGGTGATGATCCCTTTCGTAGTCTTACTGTTAACTGGAAGTTTTCTTAAAACGGAAATTGTCGGGCAAGACTGTAAGCGAAGTTTTCTCTTTAGTAACTATTTCTGAAATATGAGAGCTGCTGAGGAAGGCGCTAGTAGTAACTTCACACAAAAAATGAATAAGAGAAAGCGAAGGGCCAATTTTATTTCACTCGCAACCATAAGCCAACAGATAGGAAAAGAAGGCACGCAAATGAGCATTAACTTCAAGCGTAGAAATGGTAAGGCAACTGTTTCCGAAAAGAGACGAAAAAAAGAACTTTTCCTGGTGGAACCCGATCCCATACGTAGTCTGACTGCCCTGTCAGACTACGTATGGGATCGCGCTGCGCTACGTATGCGCTGTCACTTTTTAAGCAGCAGCACACCAGTCGACGTGCACTATTGGTTCACACGCAGCACATTTGAGAGCACAGAAAGCGCAGTGGCAAAGACGCAAGTCACGTGTTCTTGTTTTATTTCCCAAACCCTATTTACAGCACACCAAGCAAATTACGGGACAATTTGAAAGGCGTAAACTCCTGAAGTAGAGGTTTCCTGGAGCGCTCTACAACTGCCTCGTAGGTAGTTTAGCCGTAAGCATCATGCTTGCTATGCCGAAAAAATATCCCTAAATAAATATGACACTTGCCTAAATATCAAAACAGTGTGACTTACTCCACAGAGTTGCCAACACGCACTTAGTTGCGTCATCCTAGAGGGCGTCGGCATACTTTTTTAACTTCGATAAATCAAGCTGGGACACCATGTGCTTCCTGCCTCCAAAGCCCAGGAATGAAATATAATACCCCTTCCATTTTACTAAGAACGGCATCGTGCATATCATCATTGTGCAATATTCAGGTAGCACATATGCGTTATAATATATAATATTTTCTGTAGGACAGTTCAACCAATAATACAACAAAACCCCCTGACATGTACCCTAAGGACTTACTTTATAGTGATGCGCAGCTTTCTTAAGGTTTGAGAAAAGTCACACTAAGCGTGCTGTACCATGCACATTGATAACCTACCTGAAATATTTGCACCGAGTAATGTATCGACGTATAAAGTTTTTCTGATAATCAATAAAATTATTGACGACTCTAAATTTTGACGATTTCAAAGATGGTTGTACATTGGTGGCTATGAATAGAGTGGTGCCAAACATTTAATCGATTCCTTTGAAACAGGCGACGAAAGCTGCACTGCACCAAATGCTCACCGTCTTCACAGCTTTCTCCATCATATCTGAATTCGGTTTCTTGACATTTACATCTTCTGAAAGAAAACAAATAAATTGACACCGCTTCTGGAAAAGAAACAAGCAGCTACATAATTTTTCATCGGATGCGTATCAATATTCTTGCATGCAAGATACTGGTGCATATATATGAGTTAATGCAGTTCTAGTTCAAATGCATCGTGTCATGTTCTTTTTTCACATTCCACAACAACACCAAATAATTGTTCAAGTTAGAGCAGTAACTTGCATGACACATTGCTCTATTGTATCTGCTAAAAGCTAGACCGTGTATTGCAGTCATCGCGATATAATGACATGCTTGGATGTTAGGAGACAGTGTGCAATGTTTAATAAGTTCACGTTCTGGGGAAACTATAGGCGTTCAGACACGAATGAGCTATTATTCCACATTAAGTTCACATTGTCGTTCAAAATGACATCACTTCGTTTCGGGAGGACAATTGTAGTCCAAAGCTTCGCATAAATTTATGCAGCTTGGGAATTATGCCTACACAGTTTAAAAAAGCAAACTGTGGAAGTTTAAACATGGTTGCCTTCTTTTCGTGCCCACTTATGATGGCATTTATTGTTAAAGGTCTGGCTGAGTGGCCGCGACTCCCATTTGGTGGTACTATTTTGCAAAGTTTTTGCCATATTATTGACTACGGTCGCAGCGCACGCCGTGCCAAAGATGCAAAGAACAGAGCGCCCACGCATCAAAAACAGGTACAGTCTGTGCACACGTACATCACGTGCGCATGCATGTGTGCGGAAGTGCAGCACACATCCCCTTCCCTGTAGGCCCTCCGCCAAGCGCGAGTGCCTTGTTGAACTAATTTATTTTTTAAGTAAATGGCGTCAGGAAATTCTTAAAGTACGATTTACATGCAAGCTGCAGACATGATATAATCGGAATGTGAATCGAATATACAAGAAAACGTAGTTATGTTACGCGAAAACTTGAAGACAAAATGCTTTTCCAGTTGCCGTTTGAGATCTGTCTGACTGGTCGAGGCCGCTAGGTGGTGGTGCTGTTTCTGGATGAGCGCAAGTCGACTAAATATCCCGACCAACTGGAGGCTAGCAGCTTCGCTGTGAACAATACTAATTTTGGCTCTAAGGTTTGTGCGCTACACAGAGCACTTTGTAAAACAAAGTATCTATAAGACCCCTACCGGAGAAGACTTAAGCACTGGGTAGCATGAGTTAATTATGGTGGCATTGCACATGTCAGTCATTGGTATAAACATCTCACACAATAGTCATTTAGTTGCACTTAATGAAAGAAAAAGTACCGGATTTGCAGCTTCATAATCTCCAGAATTGCATTACATAAGAGTGATGATATATTGAATATAAATCTTAATTTTTAGGGTTACTTGTTTTCCTCGATTCCAGCGTAAAATTACAAAATCAAGCGGATTATTGTTGCCAAGTTCTTTAGTACAGACAATGTAGATTAATTAGGCTGGCTTGAATGCCACACCATCTGCATAATTTCATTCGTGCAAAATGTTTGCCGCCAATTAAAAACATACTTACTTTTTCCGTGACAAAACGACGCCCAGATGCACAAAAAGTAAAAAGAATAGTAGTTGATTTTCATGGTATTTATTTGCAGATCCTGTGCGTGACCCTACAATTAAAAAACAATTATAGTGTATTGAAGAAACCATATATCCCAACAGTTTCTGTAAACTTTCGGTTTTACAATAATCAATACGTAATTCTTTGTGAAGTAGTTAAGACACTATCGTGTGCTGCGACTGTCATTGTATTCATATGATTAGCAAGTTTCAAAACGAAATTGGTGTTTTTATACACTTTCTAAACGAAAACTCATCAGTGCAAGCGGAAATGAAGATTTTGTACGCGTGTCTTCAGGGGGCGGGCTGAGAGGGTTACCTATCAATGTTTATATTGCATCTTACAACTCTTAAAACCTAGGGTGTGTACGTGCACTCTAACATAATTAAAGAAGCAGAGGCTGCTCTTGACAAATGCGTAAGATATTTGGTACTTCAGATTTCTCCCGTATGAAATCTTTTCCACGCGACTACAGTGTAGGAAACATGAATTGTTTTATATGGCGATGTTCCGAATCTATCAGGCGATGAAGGTCTTTAGGACTAGAGGTGAAGTATGGCGACAAATGAATGAATAAAGTCCTACGGCTGGTAATTGAAATCAAGATAGGGAAAACCATACCTAAAGCAACATATATATATATATATATATATATATATATATATATATATATATATATATATATATATATATATATATATATATATATATATATATATAAAGAAAATCTTGCTCTATACGTGCATAACAACGAGACGATTAGGAATCCCGGGATGATGGGGGACAGTGGATTCATTTCAACCGTTTCGGCAGAAAGCAATAACACCGGTTTACAGCGCGCGCACTAGATGCGCGGTACACGGGTGCTCTTGCATTTCGCCGCCATCAAAGTGCGGCCGCCGCGGCCGGGATTGAATCCGACGCCATAGGGCTTAGGAACGCAACGCCAAAGGCACGCCGCCATCACGAAGGTTGTTACACACGAAAACTTTACTCGAACGAGAGGATACGCGGTGTACGCGCATGATGATGTATTCAGCAATTTTGACGGGTGTGTGTCTTTCTCGCAAAGTATTTATTGCCGCAGTAAAACCAGTACGTGTGCGCAAGCAACCTGCGCATTAAGCGACCTCATCTTCTGTCCAACAGCTGCAACCATGTTTCATATTTGTTGTAACCTGCGAGCTGAGCTTTCAGCAACTTTAAGAGGTGACATCATACCGTGATGCAAACAGTTGTATAGGTATGCGATAAATTTGTTGCGGTGCACTGTAGAACTGCTATTATAAACATTGTAGATTTTATACCAGTGGAAGAGGATGCGTGAAATCATTCGCTTTCGTATGCGCAAAAACTACCGCTTCATTTATATTTTCATTTGTTTGTAAGATGAAAAAAGTGAGAACACAAAGTGCCAATAAGTACGAATACCTTCAAACGCAGTATACAGTGGGCCATAGAAATAACAAAGAATACAGCAGCAATAGAACGTTAGAGAGGCAAGCATTTCTCACCTCTAAGTTTTCCAGAAATTTCCACCGTCTAGCACCTCAGAAAGCCACGTTGCATGCACAGAAACACTAGCGCGAAAAACAACCAATCCCTAGCTACAACAAAGGCAGCGCCAAACCATGTTTCAGCAGCAAACAATTCGCGGACTTTTGAGATGTTGTCATTGCCGGCATTCGAGATTTCACATTGTGAAAACACGGATGCTCGCCTGCACAAGATTGCTGAGTCATCGGCGGAAGACAATTCTCATTGTTCTCCATGCCGTAAGAAACAAGAGACACATGACTGTGCACAATAAAAATATGAGGGAACCACCAGTGGTGGTTTTTCTTAGTAGATATTGTATTAGGCAGGTCATGCACAAAAAACACTTAACCTTGATTGGGCTTGGTGTCTCGACATCATTCAAGTTCATACAGCATTTCTGTGACAGCGCTTCGTTTAAACCAGCTGCAAACGATGTTTGCAGCGTCTTCAGAAGTTTTCCTCCTTCCGCTTCATGCAGGCGCTTTGCATTTAAGCGCATTTTAGTTCATTTAGGAGGCCGAGTTCAAGTTATCCTTGGTTGCCATTATAACCACGAAACAAACCGACAAATGTGCTATGTTGTACAATATATTTGTTCTAACTTGGGCAATTAGCCTCAATGTTACTAACACGAACCATTCCTGTTTTGCATATTACGTTGCATATATATATATATATATGTGTGTGTGTGTGTGTGTTTGTTTTCTATTCTTAGCGTCGGCAGCTAGTAAAGTAATGCTAAGTTAGGTTCTTTTTTTTGTTACTAGCTTATGTATAAGTTCGCGTATGTCATCCTCGAATCCCCTCCCCTTCCTTTTAGGCTACAGAACCAACCTTGTTAAAACCGCATGAGTCGTTCGCTTTCGTTTGGAGCGCTTTTAGAAAATGCGTTCTCCTTGGCACACAATAACACGCGACAGTGTCACGCACAGCGAGCTGAGGCCGCCACGCTGTGTATTAAACGTTCCAGGTGGTCGCGCGAAGCCGGTCGTGTTCGTGCGTACTGCGCATGCGCATTGCCACCTATGAAGTGTCCATGAGCATAGAGTTTTCGACAATATACTAGAGCAAGCTCTTGCGCTGCAATTGTTGAGTCACCATGGGAATAATGATGGGAAGCGTATGCATTTGTCTGATCATTGTACTTGTTGACTCAGACGCACTTGTGGCAGTGTTCATTCTGCTTTGTATGCCTTCATTGTCACAAATTTCAGAGCAATCTATACTCTTCGAAGAACGGAAGACAGTGCGAATACGCACAATGGCTGGCACGCTTGATCTTGTCAAGGTGCACTGTTAAATGTTTCCGTCATTATACGGAGAACTGCAGGTAAAAATACGGGAAGTATGTCACATTTCAAAAATATGGCAAAATCTGCCGTTGATATACGGAAAATGCTCTCCGTTTTAAGCTTTACGGACATTTCACTGTAATCATATAGCGGCTATACACTGTTTTGCACGAAACAGACAGAATTCCGTATTTTTATTATGCGAACATCCGTATTATTGTGAGAAAATTTAAGCTGTCTGAATGGGCGCTCTTACTCACAAAGTTTCAGCTAACAATATTTTATTGAACACGCGAACTGTACGCATTATGATGGTACGTGCAAAATGTGAGAGCTATCCTTCTACCAAAAGCTGCAATAACAGAGCGCATAAATATATATATATATATATATATATATATATATATATATATATATATATATATATATATATATATATATATACGCATCTTCTACTGCGGTAGCAGTTTGCCGCGCATATGGGCCATCGCTGATCATATGCGCAAATATATGCGTGTTCTTGCAATGTTCTCAAATTAAGCGCTTTGTAGTTAATAATACAGCATATCTATTTAAGCGAACGAAGGGCCGTGGGCATACGTGTATACGTAAACAAGCTTGCGGCACTCAGGTGCTGGTGCACTGAGAAGGTCATTGGTGCTCTACGCCAAAAATTGCTCACACTATAAATCAGTATCGAAACGCAGGGGGTGGTATAATGACCGTAACTGCGTTTACATTTAGCAACAAATGGTCTCGAAGGGGACTGGCGGCCTATAGATCCAAGTAAAACGGTCGGATGAAACTTTCGAATGCGGCAAGCAATTAACCAAAGTGTGAAAGGGCTTTGCTCAACTGCAATGTAGTTGGTTTAACTCATTCCCATAATATTTACAAAATATCTCGTCTCTGTCAATAACTGCCCATTCATTGCGTCAAATCGATTACGCGTAATCTTCACTTTTCATGTGCTGGTTGTTGCGGTAAGATGTAATCGCAAGCATTTGGCGCTTCATCTTGAAACAAGACCGGTAAGCGCGCTCGTTCTTGTACGGTAGAATAAAGAACGCGAACATGCACCGACATGTGTGCAAACTACTGGAAAGTGACTAAAGATGGAGGACCTATTACCGTGCTAGTACTCTTTGTACTGTTAAATAGAAGAAAAAAATAATACGGAAAGAAAGAATGCCCAGTGCCGAGATGTAACAATTCAAGCTTTATTTCTTTTCGACCCAGAATGCAACACCATTAGTTTCATGTGCTTTATACAAGGGTAAATGTTATGACACAACTCATTGTTTAACTGTTCATTACATACACCAACCAGCCCAAATTATCACTATACTAGAGCTTATTGACGCGTCGAGCTGCACTGCTTTGCACTTCATTGCAGCACAGGGGTTTGCTATCCCCAATAGCGAACGGTTTGGTTGACCTCCCTGCCTTTCTGCTTCCTGCATTCTCTCTCCCTTTGTATAAAACTCACTAACTTGTGGGAGAGAAAGCGTTCTCCTCTTTTAGAATTCAATTATTTGTCAAGCAATTATTTTGCAGTTCCAGTAACTAGAGCACAAATGCGAAAACAAAACCGATTCGGTTCTGTTCTCCGCGCTCACAGAGTGCGGCACCAGGGGGCATCGCGCGCGGCGCGTCCGTAGGCTTCTTCGATTTTCCACTTCTGGCTACCCGCGGGCTGCCAGAGCCAGCCAGAGCGTCTTCGTTTTTCTCGCGTTGCTCCGCCCACCGCGCTACGCACTTCCGCCGGGCGTTCGTTTTGCTCGCGCTGGACGGTTCTGGCTACCCGCGGGCTGCCAGAACCTGCCAGGACGATTTTGGTCTGGCTGCTCTCTGGAAGTTCTCTGGCTAGCAGACGACGAAAAGAGTCGATGGGCGCTCGCCGCCATCTTCACGGGTTGCAACGCGGGCGCTTGAGGACTTAAATTTACCTCGCTCAGCCAACTGTCATATCCGGATTTCCTTACTTCTAGCGTTATCTTTTTAGGTGCTAACGCTCCGTTCCGCATCGCGAAGCGGTGTGATACGAGCCGTGGTGAACCATTTGAAGCTTTTGTGTGTGTGTGTGTGTGTCCTGATTGCTTCTTCGCGGCGGTGAACAGCGCGCCGCGCTCTCATGCGTGCATGTTATCTGCATCGTGTTCCACGCAAGTTGTAGACGCTCATTCACACATTGCGGTACATCTTGGTTTCGTCTTTCTCTGGTGGCGTTCCTTTTCACATATTTCGCGTATGTATATCTCTCCTTTCTCTGCTGTTAGCGAAGGCTTTGCAGTTAGCCCGTGTTCGCTCCGTCTCTCCGTCGTATGCATAGGTGGCAGCTCGAAACCGATATGTGTTCGAACTGCAGGCCGTTGATCTAAGAATACACTGATTGCACTCGGTACATTTAGACACACGTACATTGGCTTATTATTTTGCTCTCATGATTGCGACGAATGTTGTTTTTCGTGTAAACGTTTCGCTGGTCACAGGCGACGTGCATTTTCACGCGCCAGCCGCGTCCAGCTCCTTAAATGAGAAGCACCATCAGCCACAACAAACTTTCTGAAATCGAAGCCCACGCAGGTCGGCGCGAAATTTCATGCGTATGAGACGTACCCGATAACCTGCTTTTTCATGTCTTGTGATGACACAGCGCCAACTCATCGATGTCGCCGGTGGGCGACGTGATCGCTGCGAACAGGGATCTTCCAGCTATCGCTTTCGACTATACAATCACGATTTCGCGTGTTGTCATCCGCCGCATCGGAGGCCATCTGTTGCGCTGCGCAAGGAGAGGTTGGCCCAGTACGCGTCCTGCAATGAGTCGCGCGAAATCGCGCGAAAGCGATCGTATTCCTGAATGCAACTATACATTTTCAAGGTGGCAACGCATAAATGGGCCGACTACGCCGAGCGCGCGTCGGCCTCGACGGGCGCTGCCATGCTGGTAGCATGTTTAGATTTGGCCAGCTGCATGTACCGGCGTTCGATTTTGCAAACTTCGGGCAGGTTCGGGTTGTCTTGGGATCCCAGCCCACGTGACTTCCTGTCAGAACCGGAACTAGCTGGCTGCCGTCTGGCTCCCAGCGGGCTGCCAGAACTGCGAAAATCGAAGAAGCCCTGTTAGGAGTGGCAGACGGAGCTGCACATGTGTAGTCAGCCGGCATTTTTTGTGTCGTGTTGTAAAAGTTGTTAATTCACCGTAAATATCTCTTGAATTGTACTCAAGAGAGGAGCAAGACCCCAAGGAAGAGAGATTGACGCATCGGGAGCGAAGAACAGAAACGATGGATGGTTACGCTGCTTGGGTCTCGGCACGTTCGCATTGTCAAAGTTCCGAATTTGTCGCTGTGTGGTGTACGCTTGTGTGGTCGTCATTTGCCGTCATCGCGCGGAGATATTTGCGCTGGATGTCTTTCACTTCGTGTACAAAACTCTGCACGCTGCGGCATCGAAGAAGTTGTCCTGTGTTTGGGTGCACGTATGCGCTTGGACACGGATAGCCTGCTTGCCCTGAACGGATGTTCAACAGTCTACGCGCGCTCGTAACTTGCTCTTGAGGTAAGCCCATTTGAATCTTATTCGGTTTGCATAACGTATGTGTTAAAATGATGTGTGGTAAGCCGGTGTCGAGAACAGAAATATTGTTTCAAGAGACCACTATGCAACGTCTTAGGGCAAAAATGATGCATGAATAGGGGAAAAGATCGCCATAGCTTTTCAGATCGATTCCAGTGGTAGCGCGATCGGCTCGATCGCAGTTTCCGTGTAGCACTTATGACCTCTTGCTCACTCGCGTTAAAAGCGTAAAATAAAAGTGCGTTCAGTTGCGCACTTGTATTGACGCTTGTATTGGCTTGAGAGCATACTGTATCCGATACAAGAACTTCTGTAAGAATACGGAAATAAACGTTCCAGGTAATGGAAGTGGCTCTATACCTGTGATCGTTACTTTCTTGCTTGGGTGCACGTTTTAATTGTAATGACCAAAAAAAAAGTTCTTCGCTCTGGCTGCTCTGCTGTGTTTCCTTCATGCAACTTCTTGCGGTGCAGCAAGACGCGTTACTTCGAATGATGTCTGGGCAGTCAAGGCATTCGTGTCAGTAAGCAAGCAGTAAACGTTGTATCAGTGCCAAAAATTTGGACATACAAGAGAAGCGAATTGTATCATCGTAGACTCTATTTTACAAACAATTAAGTTGTATTACTAAAGCGGAGAGTGGATATGCATGAAAGTAAGATTGCATTGATACTCAGCAAAAACAAGGTAACTTATCATTACTAATTATTCATTTTCTTTTACTGAAAGGCAAGTTGCTGCTGTTCTGCTGGAGCTGACAAGAGGTCTGCTGCCTGCAATGGGTCCATCTCTCTAGAGTTATCGCAGTATTGTAGCTCTCAAAGTGAGTGCATTTTTTTCCCTTAGCTATTTGCTACCTGAATCATGACCATCTACTTAGCTGTGAAGGTGATCACTGTTAGTGACATTGCAGTGCTGGTGGACAAGCACTCCATTGTTATTTCAACGCACATGACTGAGTGCAGCTGTGGCAGTATGCAAAGGTGTTAACCTATTAGCCAAATTAGGTTCTTTGAGTTAATATGTCAGTATATTGATGTCATTGAATTGTGGTCTAGCAGGCAAAAATGCTAAACAAGGAGAAGTAATCCTAATTTGCACTTGGTAAGGTGCGCAACAATTCAGGCTGTTATACATGAAATGGGACATTTGTAGATGTCTTATACAATGCTGCAGTCCTGAATAGCTTGAGAGTTAAGTGATACCACTATAATTTCTCCGTAAAGCATGCAGCACGGTTTAGCGATGGGTGAGGCTGGCATCAACAGACGTCTACTTACTGTGAAGTTCAAATGAGGTGTTACTGTTAGGGTGACTATATATAATTTATGCTTTAGTTCTAATCTTGTATTAGGCAGACATAGTTTAACCACTTGGTTAAACAATAGTGATGTAATATCTAAGCATACAAGTATTACCCATTCATTTCTGCCATTTGGACAATGGCAGAAATTCATGGGTAATACTTGCACACATAGACATTACATCACTATTGTTTAACCAAGTGGTGCCCCTGAATGCTAAAATTTACAGGGCTATTATTAAGTAATGTCAAGTTTTGTTGTAACATTAAGGCACCTTTTATGTTATTACAGATTGCCACCATTGTGTACAATCATAGTGAGATATTTGCACTAAATGTATTTAATTTTGCTATAAAACCCTGCACAGTGGTGGGTCATGAAATTTTTTTTCGATAGTTTCTGGCCTCAGAATGCACTTCAGGTTACATTCTTGTTTACAACAAGACTATAATGCAGTTTTTTCTCCCTATATTTTGTGGCACTTCAAACTGCGCCGTGCTAAACCACTGGGCAGAAATGCTG